>NC_062225.1:58037885-59237885 GCF_902686445.1 Sciurus carolinensis | reverse complement strand
AGGAAGGTGAACCTCTCCCTTTTTCCTCCTGGAACCCTTTGGGGTGGGTGGTGTCCCTAGGTATGGTGACTCCATTGCCCTGCTCAGTTCAGAACTTTGGACAATAAAAACAATATATTGGATGTATAACAAATCCATTTCCTCATTTCAGTTGCTAAGGCCAAAACCTTGGAGTGCTTGCTGTTCTTGAATCTTTGCTCTCAGACCCACAACCAATCTGTCAATGAACCCTGTCCACAAGACCCCAACTTTCCCCAGAACCCAGCTGCCACTTCTGCTCTGTCATTTCTTGCCTGGATTATTGCTGCAGTCTCCTGCCTATGTCCCTGTTCTGCAGAGCAGAGTTGGGTGGGGTTGGGGAAGGTCTAGTCCAGGGTCAAACTATGCCATTGGTCCTTCCTGTGCCCATGTGGGGGAACCCTCCATCCAGGCTTGGTCTCGTTTTGGCTATTATAAAGAAAAGCAGTTAGTCATGATGGAATAAGGTTTCTTTCATACACTTCTACAAAGTGTAAGTCCCCAAATTCTTTTATGAATCTCAAGTCCTAACTTGGGGTTTATGAAATCTACCATCTTAATAGGGACTCCTTTCTGGCATGGGAACTTTCAGCCCTGATTCAGAGCAAGACACACACAGCAATCTGAAGGCCCCTCAAGATGCTGAGGCCAGGGTCAGTGGAGGCCAGTGGAGGCCAACACCACAGCAGCCTTCTTGGAATCCGGTACAGCAGGATTCTGCAACAGATGTGATGTGCAACAGATGTCCATGAGTGACATGGGAAAGCAGGCCCTATCTCCTGTGGGGACCCTCCCACCAAGCTCTGTTAGCAGGACAGGGTTCTCCCCAGGGCTTGCACCAGGACAACTTTCTGTGGGGTGCTGGGAGATATGGACAGAACTTGAGCTTGTGGGGTATGTGTGTGTAATTACACACCCTGCCCTTCTCCCCGCCCCTCCAGCTCCTCCAACATGGAGATGGGGGAACCAGGCTCGGCCTTTCCCCCTGCCCTCTTGGCCTGGCCCAACTCCAGTCATGTACCTGCAGTAGCCTTCAGAGGGCAGCTGTCGGTGGCTCTCCTGGGCTTGTTTTTGTTTAGCCTCTTTCTCCAGATCACTGCCATCAGACTGGACTTCCCAGGAGCCATGGGAGCACCCTCAAGTCAGGACTAGAATTGTACCTTGTCCAATTGAGGACTTGGGGGTTAGAGAGCAGAAGGTAATGAGTCCAGGGCATCAGACCCCAGATCTGCTTTTCAGTCCAGGCTAGGCCTGTTGAGAAAGGGACAAGAGCCAGAAAAGAAGGGAGGACCAGGCACTGCTCAGGCCAACCCCAAATTAGCCTCCTGCCAGCATGCCCCTCAGTCGTCCCCCCTTTCACCATCTTGTGTCCATCCTCCACAGTCTCCCACCCTTGCTGCTGCTTGAGCAGGCTCCAAGCCAGGGGAGGCTGCCGAGAGGTCTGTGCTAGACGCAGCCAGACTCACTTCCGGCAGTCAGCCTGCCCTCCCCTCAACAGACTGCCTAGAGACCCAAAGCCCCTTACCCCACCCTACCACCCCCACAGCCTCTGGCTCTGACTCAGCCCATAAATTACCTAGAGATGGTTGCTGACTCAGCCAGGAAGCCCAGAGCCCCCATCCCCAACCCCAGGCCTCAACCCCACAGCTGGCTCTCATTCCAGGGTGCTTGGCCCCTCCTCTCAGGAAATTCCTGGAAAATATCAGGCTTCTTGGAGGGGAGATCTACTAACCACAGCCCCAGCAGGGAATGAAGCTGCTGCAGCCTCGTCCATCATTCTGCTGTCCCACCCCTCCTCCCCTGCCTGTGGATTTGTGTGAAGCTGAGCATGGAGGTGTCAGTCCCTGTAAAGCCATAGGCACATGACCCTGAAGGGAACTTAAAGTGGAGGTGACCAGAGAGGGCAGTCAGAGCAGGCTGCTGGGAGGTGGCAGGCTGGTCTTGGGCCAGAGCCCAAGGCTCCAGGCCCAGGGGCTTGGGTGAGAACAGACTGGTGTGTGTAGAGGTTGGGAGGGAATGTAGAGGAACCAGGCTAGAGGGCTTGCTAGGCAAGGGAGCCCAGGCTGAGGAGGCCAGGGCCGGGGCCATGTTGTGAACTCTGCAGTGGATCTCCAAGGCAAAGGCACAGGGAATCCTGTGGAACTGGGAGCTTAGGACAAGGCTGAGGGATGGTTGAGGAGAGCAATCCCTTGGTCAGCAAGCCCAGGGAACACTGGTCCTACCAACATCTGTGGGCAGCCATGGACCTTCCAGTGCCTGCCAGGCCCAGGGTTTGGTGCAGGGCCTCTGCAACATCACCCTCCAGTCAGATGCTGAGGAGGGCTCCCGCCCTTGAGGAGCCCAGACAGAGATCACGATCTCTGGAAACCCCCAATCTGAGAAGGGGGAACAGAAACTGCTCACATTTCCATCCTTAGGGAGACTCTGGTCTAAGGGAGGCACAGAACTCCCAGGTCCTTCCTGCCCTTTCTGGGCTCCAATGTCCCTCCATTCCTTTCCTCTGAAACCCCACTCGTTTGTGAGGAAAACCCAAGTCCAGTGCTCAGATAAAATGTGCTTCCTCTCAGACAACAAAAATTTCATAAAGTATGAAAATTCCTGCCCAACTATCAACTGGGAAGAGTGGCTGAGTGGATGTAGCCACAGCCATAGGTTACAGGAGAGAAAAAAAGTGAACGAGCTGACCAGAGGGTGGGCTTGGATGGGGCACCATCCTCCCCACTCCCGGGCAAGGGTGTCAAGGGGAGGGCTCTGCTGAGTTTCTAGCAATCGCTCCCTTTCCTGGTAATAGCAGTTTTACAGTAGCATGGTGAGGTCAGGGAGAAGTGGGGACACAGCCGGCCAAACAAACAAAAGGAAGAGAGAGAAAGACGTGGGGCGGAAGAGGGACACAATGGAAATTCCTTGAAAGCAAGTGATCCTTGTGTATCCTGGACTCTGAAGCCAGGAAGCTCTTGAATAAGCAGGAGTCCCAGGAAGGGCTTCCTTGACCCCTGGCTGGAATAAAGCCCTCACACCTCTGGTGCCTCTAGAAGCCCTTAGCATGTAATATTGATGTCCCCAAGTTGCATGTTGGACCACCCAACCCCCAACCAACCCCCAGAGACAGAGCTGCCTTGGTCACCGTGACATGCTGATGTCTGGTAGAGGCACTTCCTCTTACGTCTGTCCTTAAGATATGGAAGAAAGAGGGAAGGACTGGGCCAGAGGAGGTCAGATAGGCCTGTCCGGGGATCACCCCCTGGAGACGGCCCAGGGTGATCACCCTCCTTCCTGTTCCTGCTTGAGGTACTCTTCTGTTCCTGAAGGCTGAGGTGGGGAAGGGCTGGTTGGCTGTCCCCTCTGAGAGGGTAACCTGTCTGGACCCAGCTGTTCTGGAAAGGGGGATGGGGACATCCTGCTTCATTGTCACTGGCTCATGACTTTTCCAGAAATTCTTCTTGTCATTAAGAAAAGTGAGAGAAGCCTGGGTGGCCTTGAAGGGGTCCCCAGAGCTCTTATGGCCAGAATTGAAAGACTTCCTGCCTGGAACAAAGGGTCAGTTCACCCTAAGACAAAGATATGTCAGGAAGAACTGACCAATGGAACTAGAGCTCACCATATCCATGTTGGGCCAGGCTGCACTTGACCAGGAAGAAAAAGGCCTGGACATCACTGGGTTTCTCACAGAACTTATTAAATTCTGGCATCAGGGAAGCCCAAAGCTTATTTTCAATCCAGAGTGTTGCTTCCTCTATTTTAGTGTCTAACCATCTACTAGGTCTTGAGGGTGACACAGGAACAAATATTATCATCATTCTCCCATAAAGCATTTTCCTAGTGTGCCTGGCTCAGAATCAGCCTACAGGGATGAGCCTGAGCAGGCAGGTTTGCAGAGCTGAGCACATCAGCCACCCTCTTAAGGACTCCCAGTACTCAACACATATATCAAAGTCTACGAGAAACCCCAGAAACCCAACTCAGTTTGGTTAATCCAGCGTTTCTCAAACTTATTTAACCACAGAACCCCTTTTTCATGGGACATAGTTTCATGAAGTGGTATCCCCTACATTTGGGGGAAGGCTGCTTTCGAGTTTTTGAGGGTGGCTTTCTAACTTTGCTCCACCCAAGGTGCCCCAGGGGTGGACTAAGGATAAGGGGGAAATTGAGTCAGCTGCACTGTGTCTTCATTCCACACACTCCACGCACCCCAATTCAACCACCAGTCCTTTATTCTGCTTTGAGTTTCTGACAATACATTTTTACTTTATGAAAGGGTCCTGTTGCTAATACTAAGTTTCAGAGTTGCCTGAAAGTTTGTGCCCCCACATCCCCCTCCATTCATAGGTTAGAACCTAGCATTCAATGTGACGGCATTCAGAGGTGGGGCATTTAACGGGTAATTGGGTTATGAGGGTGGAACCCTCTTGAATGGGATTATAAAAGAGCCCTTTGCAAGAGCCCTTCAGCTGCTTCTGCCATGGGAGGCTGTGGCACGAAGGCACCATTTTGAAGCAGAGAGCAGCCCTCCCAGACACTGAGTCTGTTGGCCCCTTGATCTTGGATTTCCCAGCTTTCAGAACTGTGAGCAATATTCTTCCTTGTTCGTTCAGAAGTTATCCAATCTACTGTTATAGCAGCCTCAACTCAAACAAGAGTCATTGCTTTATGGCTCTTCATGAGTGTATGAAAAGAAAAGAACAGGCAGAATTGGTGGGAAAGCTAGAACTAAAAATAATGAAATTTTAAAACTCAATGGAATAAGTGGAATAGGAACAGAATGCATGAGGAAATCACCCAGGGTATAAATCTCAGAAGGCTCTGCCTGGGCTTTTCTCCACCTAGTCAGATGAGGAAACTGAGACAGGAGGAGCTGAGCTGCCTGCCGAGGATTCTAACTAGTTCTCTGACCAGATATCTGGCCATCTTTTCCCAGCATCTGGACTGAGGAAAAGGGCCCCTAGCCTCAGGAAGCTCCTGATTCATGGAGGAGGTGAAAGTCTTCCACCAAAGAATCACCTCTGAAAGTCACCTGAGATCCCAGGTGCAGGAGACCACTGTGGCCAGGGCCGTAAGAGGTCAGGAGAAAGAAATCTCGAGGAGCGGAGGGGTCTGAAAGTTCTCTCTTTGAGATTCAAAATTGCACCACAATTTGACCCAGATCCTGGCATGATTCTTCCATGTGAAACTTGTGCCTTTCTTTATTTCTAGAGAATTCTTGGCATTGTCTCTCTGGATAATGCCTCTCCTCCTTTCCAATCTCTCTTCCTGGAATTCTACTTGGCATAGGTTGGAACTTCTTGTTCTATTCTTCATACTTCTCAATGAAAAATGTATTCTTATTTTTTATTTATTCACCTCTTTGTGCTGTATTTTGGATAAATTCTCATATCTCCTTTTCCAACTCTATTTAACCCTATTAAATTCCAATCACTTTTTTTTTTTTTTATTTTAGACATCTCCAGCCCAGCTTTTGAAACCCCAAATCCAAGAATTCTAGCCTATTCCCTAAAGTGACAAACACTGAATGATCAAGCTCAGTTTTCTACCCAGAGTTCCCAGTCCCTTCTAGCCCCCAGCAGCCTCATGAGGTCTCCTCTAGTAATTCAGGAGCCATGAGAATATTCTCTCTGTTTGGTACAGAGGATGAAACCCAGGGATGCTTTACCAGTGAGCTACATCTCCAACCCTTTTTATTTGTTTATTTTGAGACAAGTTCTCACTAAGTTGCATAGGACCTTACTAAAATTATTGAGGCTGGCCTCAAAGTTGTGATCCTCCTGCCTCAGCCTCTCAAGTCACTGGGACTACAGACTTGCCCACTGTACCAGGCTAAATATTCACATTCTTTATGCATGCCTCAGCAAACTAGCTAAAGGACATGAGGCAAGGGCAGAGCTAAGGAGTGCAAGAAAACATAGGAGGAAAATATTAGCTAACAGTTTTATAAATACCGTCCTAGTATCCCACTGGACCATTAGCACTATGATGAACATTTTTATTCCACCATCTTTTGGGGAAACTTTGGGAATCTCCCTAGTCCTCTCTAAACCTTGTTCCCTAACCAATCAGATGCATTTGGAATTTGATTCTTTCCCTCTTCAATACCTGAAGCTTCCCTTCCCCACAATCTGCCTTTCCCTTTTTGTCCTGGTCCAATGAGTGTCTAGGCTGGTGGAGGCCTGAGCCCAGATAACAGCCAGACAATGGTAGTCGAAGCCTAGAGTGAGTGAGGCCGTGGGAACCAGCTGAGGTTCTGCGGAGAGGGGCCGGAAAAGCAGGGGAGGAAACCAGGCAGCTGGACAGGCAGCAGCGTCCGCCCCCAGCCCTGCCCTGGAAGCCCTGCTCCAAGGTCGGTGGAAATGGGACTGTTTCTCTTGGACAGCCCCTGCTGGGTCGCTCATTCATTCAATAGTTATTTACTGGACACCTACTAGGTACCAGGCCCTGTGCCAGGAACAACCTTGCCCCTGGGGACAGTCCCTTCCACTCTGCAAAAACATTCATGGCTGTTGCCTCTGGGCTCACCCCACAATCCTGGGTGGCAGCAAGTCTGAGATCAACAACCCCCCTTGACAGTCCAGAAGCCATGACTCCCACGAGCACACACAGAGTGGCCCCTCGGTGGAAATAACCCCCAACCGTCTTGCCCGAAGACAATTGAGAGATACCGATTTGCCCTGCCCCCATCTTGCAGGCCCCAGGGTGCTGGGGGTAACCACCTTTACCCTGCACAGTTGTTTTGGAATTGCCTGGTCTGTCAGCTAATTATCACTCTTCCTAAAAATTCCTCTTCGCTATCACCGGTGAAGGCCAACTCCATCATGGAAATTGTTCAACTTTCCAGTGAAGGCTATTGGGACCCTTTCCCCAAAAGATCTTTGCTGAAGGGGAGAAAGATCTGGAAGGTTTGAAGAGCAATTTTTCTTGGAAACTGCATACCAAAAGTTTTTAATCAGGCTTCGTGAGCTGGCAGCTAGATTTCCACTGGACTCTAGTCACTTTCTGCTTGTCTGGGTTTTTCAGGGTACATAAAGCAGACTTCAGAAATTCCTGACTGCCTTCTAGAAGAGTAAGTCTGAAAAACTTTCAGGGCTCTTTGCTCTCATTTTGTGCTGTGGCCTTACCAGGAGCTATTTCAACTTCCAGTGTTACTTCACGTCATTGCTGGGCCCTGCTGGAGGCCTCATAGAGCAAGGATACCACATGCGTCCCCAGAATATGCATGTCATTGGTCATGTTCACACTCACAATGCATATACATCCTCTACACATTTACTCCATACTACCTTTTCTTTTTTTCTTTTCTTTTTTTTTTTGGTAGTGCTGGGGATTGAACTCAGGGTCTTAGTGCTTGCGAGGTGAGCACTCTACCAGCTGAGCTATCTCCCCAGCTCTCCATACTACCTTTTCTGTATGTTTACTACATACAACATGTATACACCGTGTATAGCCATGCTGAAGCCATACACATTCATGTTTTACAAACATGCCTGCTGTGGACCACACACACACACACAGACACACACACTACATTCACACATTCACATCACATTAATCTAAATGCTTTGGACATCAACATATACCAAAAACATACACTATATTCACACACACACACACACACACACACACACACACACACACACACATTGATAGTCACACAACCAAATCCATTCACATTTCGCAAACATACACTTATTTTCTGATTAAAGTTCTTTTCAAGATTTTGGGTTCTACTAAAACTCAGTTATAGAACTCATCTGTTTCCTTTGGTCAGTTTTTTCTTTCTTGACAATGCTTGCAAAATATTTTTTTTTTTTTTCAGTTTCAGCAACAAACAAAACAACTAAACTTCCCTTCCTATTAGCTATGAATATATGTGACTGGGCACAAATTTCTGGAAATGCCAGAAAAATAAATTAACTAAGAACTCTGATTTGTGGGTGTTTACCCTCCCTCTTCTCTATGAAGCCCACTCTGCCTTTGTCTGCATGAGGCCAAGCATCGGATGCTAGGGGACACCTGCCCTGCATTAGATGTTTGGGCCTCGGGGAACACACATAAGATTTGTCACAGTAATCGGAGATCCACTTCCCATGGAAGGTTGGTCCTTTGCCCACTGTTAGAGTACAGGATGTCACAATGGGTGTTATGAAGATTAGAGATACAAGACACATGTGCCATCGACACTCTTCAGGCCCTGGCAGACAGCACTAAGTGGTCACAGCATCTGTCCTTCCCAGCAAGGACTTGCCTTCAAAGTCCTCCACATAGCCCTCCAGCCCTACCAGCTAATCCGGGCTGGCAAGGGAGGTGGGGACCCTCTGTGATCTCACTGAGCCCAATCCTCTCATTCTCAGTGAGGAAACTAGGGCGAAGAGAGAGGATGATTTGTGTGAGGTCATCCGCCCCAATTTAAGCTGTTCAGTCAAAATGAGGTGACCCTCAGAGAGCCCCCTGCTCCACTCTGGGCTTCACAGCTGTGGCCTGGGTAACTGTAAGAAGCTCCCGGGGAGCTGACGAAGAGGAGCCAGAGGAAGGCTAGACCAGGCCTAGGTCCCTGAGACATACTGAGCCCTCATGTCTCCAGTCTAAGCCACGGTCATCTTCACTGGGACAAAGTAAGAGTCCCTGCTGTCTCAAGTACAGCTCCCTTGGTCCCCAATACCTAGGTCTCTGACCTTCCAGGTCAAGGCTAGGAATGGGGGGGGGGGCAATGAATGCCATCCCCCGTAGTACTCGTCTGTCTCCCGCTGAGACCTCTTCTCCCCAAAGCCTTCCCAGCTCAACTAGGCGTCACCAGGCGCCTCTCCCTGTAATTGCTGCACCTCCCGAACAGATATTTGTCCTTATACTGGCACTTAGTGGCCCCTTAACTGGCACCAGTTTGGGTCCCACAACTATACCGGAAATGCTCCTAGAGCCACCATGCCTTTGCGGGTGCTGTGCCTCTGCCAAGCACACTCTTCCCACCTTCTTTGCTCCCACCCACCCTTTCCCACCCATCGCAGGTGTCGCCCCACCTCCCTGTTTCTCCCAGCAAAGCACAAATGTGACTTTCTCTAAACCACCGAACTGCATCTCTGGGTTTTTATCACAGCCCTGCTCAGGTCCTACCTGCTGTTGCCATAAAAGTTAATTGTGTCTTATTTTTATTCCCTTTATGCCATGGCACCTGGAAGAATCCGTTATTTCTCTAAGAGGAGTCCCCACCCCCAGAAGTCTCCCAACTTGGGTCTGTCATGGGGACGTCTGCCTGCCCATGTGGAAGGCTCCTCAGCCAGGCCCCAGCTCCAGCAGGTGCTGAGGAACCGTCCACGGATGGGGCACCAAGGCGTGCGGAGGTGACGGCATGTCCTCCAGGGGTTTCCAGCCAACCCGTTCCCCCGGACAGGGGTCCAGGCAGGAGATGGGGCGCCTGGTTTCCAGGCCCCTTCTCCTGGGGCAATGCTGTCCTTCAGGACAACAGCTGCTGCAGGCCATGCTAGTGGGGGAGACTCCTCCTGGGAGGCCCTGTGCTGGGGCCAGCTGGACACAGAGGCCCCACCTGTGCCACTGCTCCCAGCCTGGCGTGGGCATCATGGATGCCAGGAACATTCTTTTCCAGGGAAGGGGGGACACAGCTGCTACAAGAGCTACAGAGTGATGAGGACGGGCTGGTGGGGGTGGTGCTAAGAAATTGTGAGCCTCAGCATTTGAGTCACATCACACCCAGACGGACAGATGCTTGCTTTCACACACAGATGCGCCGCGGTGTGTGCTCATGCCTCGGTCACATAGATACCCCCACCCAGTCACGCACCACATGGTGGCGCCCTGCCAGGCCACCTCAACCAGGAGTATGGGCAAGGCCACCGCTGGGAAAAGTCAGATTGTTTCAGATGACAAAGGAAGAAAATCCAGCAATCCACGGCTAACTAGGAAAACCTCTGTCCCTACTGTGGGAAAATCCTCAGATCCCAGAGTTTCCATCTCAACTTTAAGCAGAAGACATGCAATAACAAAACTGTCTCTATCTTCTCTTTTTTGACTTTAAGAATTGTATCAATTTTCCCTGGATCCAGAGGCCAGAGGCCAGAGACCAGAGCTCAGCCCAGCCCAACTCCACAGCCCTGGGAAGCTTTCATGTAATGGGAAAAAGTTGGATTAGGACCCCAGAAGTGTGGATTCTCCAAGGCCTGTGGGGCCCAGCTGGGCAAACTTAGGCCAGTGCCTCAACTCTTCTGCTTCCTGGCCTCTATGCAAAGGGCAGCTCCAAAGTCCTTTCAGCTTTGAAATTATATAAAAGGAGAGTGGAATAGGGTAAGAAGGACTGGAGAGGACAGGAGCTTAGAAAGAGGGATCCTCTGACTGTGAAATCTGAAAATTACTGAGAACATCATCGAAACCCCTTGAAGATTTCCTAGAGAGAGGACAGGTGGAGATGGATGGAGGAGATGGAGGAGGAGGCTGAAGAAGGGGAGAGGTCAGGGCAGCAGCCTCTATCCAGGGGAGGGAAGTGCAGGCAGCCCAGCCTGAGAGGATGTGCCCTCCTCCGCAACTGCTCTAAGAGGCCACTTCCTGTCTCCACCAGCTTGGGTGAGCTGCCCATCAGTACTTCCGTCAGGTATATCCCTATTGTAGAACCAGACGCTGGACTTGTTATAATGCTCCGTCAAATGAGATGAGCCATGGATGGGGCTCAGGTGCATGTGCACCTGGCACAGTAGTGTCAGTAATCAGTGCTGTTGCTGATGTTGTCCTGACAACTCTTACTATGGGCTCTTTTTTGTATTTTCAGGGACCTCTCTGTCCCCATCCAAGGCTGAGACTCTCCTGATTTTAAAAGTACACCATAACTAATTAAGCTACTTCTTGCCTTCAAAATTTTGGAAATGCATGATTTGTAAGACTTTTTGTGAAAAATGAAGTCTTCTGCATATGTTAGTTTTTTCTACCTTACATCTCACCCCAAAACTTAATGACCGAAGAAAAGCATTTAGTAGTTCAGGAGTCTGTGGGTGGGCTCAGCCGTTGGAACTGGGCTCAGCAGGATGGTTCTTCAATGTCCTCACCTGGGCTCACTGTCAGCTTGGGGGGTCACCTGGAGGTTGTTCAGTTAGGGCGATCACATGTACGTGGGGTTTGGAACTGGTCACTGTTTGATTATCCGCTTGGGTAACAGGAGCAGCTGGGACATGTCTCCAGCAGGCCAGCCTGGGCTTGTTCACATGGTGGCAATCACAAGAACAGCAAGGAAGGAAAGGCGCAGTGTGCAAACTCTTTTCCAGCCTCTGCCTTCTTCTTCACGTTTGCTAATGGCCGAGTCATAGGGCCAAGCTCAGGCCTAAGGCGTGGAAAAATAAGACTCCATTTCTTGATGGAGAAGCTAAAAAGGCACCGGGAAGGGTGTTCTTGCAGGGATGGGAGGAAATGCAGTGCTTTGCTAGCAATCTACCACACCCCTTTTTTGTTCCTCTCCATGTGCTTGCTTATAGAATTTCACTGCTAGAGCACAGGATTAAGAATCTAGTCCTAGCACTTCCTTAGGGGACTCTGGAAAGAATTCTGTTGTTTGTTTTTGCAGAAATGGGATGGAACCCAGGGCCCAGTGCTTGCTAGGCACATGCTCTCCCACTGAACTATATCCCCAGCCTGGGACTCTGGATACATGGTTTACCCCTATCATCTGACTTTTTTTGTTTGTTTTCTTAATGCAGTACTTGACTCAAACCCAAGGCCCCAGGCATGCTAGGCCTCTCCCATGAGCTACACCTCCAGTTCTTGACTTTTTGAGTCAGAGAAGGAAGGAACTATAATGACCAGCTCATCCCATACCCCAGAGAGGCCCTCTTTCTGAGGCAATGTCTGGTTTTCTGTTTGCTTCCCTTTCTCTTTGGTATGTTTTTGTTTTCATTTGTTTGTTTGTTGTGGGTGGTGTTAGGAATTAAACCTAGGGTCTTGGGCCTGCAAAGCACAATCCCCACCATTGAGTTACCTCCCCAGCCCCTTCTCTTTGCTTCCTTTTCTAATGACACAGAGTAAGTGTAAGACCTTACCATATGATCTTTAAATCCTGGGAAATACTTGCTTCTAAGTTTTGTCTTTCCAGGTCACATATCCCAAATTTCTTTAACTGTTTCCATTTTTTGTAATTTATAGATTTTCCTATCTTCTCATGACCCTTGAGATATGTAACTTTTTATCCTTCCTCCAAAAGGTGGTACTGAGAGCTAAAATATTTGAATTCCTCATCAATGTACCATTGAGTTTCTTATTTCTATATAATGGTTTCAATGTACTTTAAATCCTTTTCAAAGAATATTATTCAGTATAAAGCCCACATTTTTTATATTAGCTTAAAACGAGATACACTGAGGGGCTAACTCAGTGGTAGAGCACTTGCCTAGCATGGGCAAGACCCTGGGTTTGGTCCCCAGAACCACAATAAGAAGAGAAAGAGAGAGATGAGAGAGATACACTGGATTTTCACCAAAGAAAGGCTCATGAGGGAAGCCCTACTTATCCATAGAATTTTGTGATCTGTTTTTTACATTTTATTTTGAACATAATTTTGGGATAATCAATATAGACCTACATATTCACCCTCTTTTTGGTAAATATATCAAATTTTTTCTATGCGAGTAGATGCTATGCAAAGTGACTAAGTTTGATACAAAAATTACATAAGTATTCATTCATTTAACCACCACTTAGACCAAGGTATTAAGCATTTCCAGAGAGTTCCCTCATCTTCTTCTTCAACAGTACTCCCCATCCCCTTTGGCAACTGCTCTGACTACTGTCACCTTAGATTTGCTTTCCCTGTTTTGGAATTTTAGAATGGAATCAAATGGTATGTGCTCATTTGAATATAATTTGCATATAATTTTTTTTTCAAGTTTATCCATGTAAGTTGTGTTAATTGGTAGTTCACTCTTTTCAACTGCTGTGTGGATGGATTTCCATCTTCTATCAATTTTTTTATTTATTTTCCTGTTGACACATACTTAGACATGTAAATTAAAGCCACAATGCAATCTCTTTGCACATTCACTAGCTGAGCCAAGATAAAATGGGCTGACAATCCTAAGTGTTGGCAAAGGTACTGGAGCAACCAGAGCTCTCATAAGCTGGGTGTGGGAATGTTCATTGGAACAATCACTGTTTTACAGCATCAATTCAAATTGAATATACACAATCCTCTGAACCCGGCAATCCCTTCTATGTCCATGAGAAAGGCATGCTTATGCCAGCCAAAAGACATGTACCAGAATGTTCTTGGCAGCTTTATTGATAATTCCATCACTGTGTAAATGGAACACAAGTTCTCCATTGTGTGAATGTTCCAATCTCCCATTGAGTGGTATCAGTTCTAAACAAGGCTGAGATAAGCATCCTTATACAGACTCCTTGTATGAACTCACTATTATTTCCTTAGGATCAATTCCCAGAAGTGGATTGCTGAGTCAGAAGGCATGTACTTCTTCAGGGTTTGAGATTCACATTGCTAAGCTGTCCCACAAAGACTGGCATCAGTTTCCCCTCCTGCTGTTCACCTGAAAGAGGCTTTCCCCAACCCAAACGTCATTCATGTTTTCACATGGCCTGCCCCCTCCCTGGAGTCCAGAGGACCAGAGCTTTCCTGACAGTGAGTGGAAGGAAGTGCCCGGTCAATATGTCACAGGGCACAATGGCCACAGCTCTCAGGCCCAGGCTCCCAAGGTCACAGGACCAGAGCGTTCTTCTTCTGCTGCCCAAGACTGAACTTAGCAGCCGCAGGACCAGAGCATTCACTGCTACTGGCAGCCCTGGTCTCTGTAGCTGCCACACGGTCTGGGCACAGGAAGCAGTGGCTATGCACATAAGCAACCAGCTGCAGTGGCCCAGGGTGCTGAGCAGACCAGTCCCACACGGGAATGTTAGCAGGTCAGCAAAACACCCAGCACTTCCCGTTCCTTTGCCTCAGTCCTCTCAGCTGGGCACCCTCCAGATTCCTCTTCCCCAGTGCCCAGAGGATGTCCCCATGTTCAGGCAGCCAGTGGCATGTGCTGGGGTCTGGGGGCAGGAGGTGGAAAAGATCCAAATGCCAAAGGCCTGCCCTCCTGTTTAAGATCAGGGTGATGTGAAGGGCCCCAAGAAGTCCTATATCCTGAGTTTCCCATGTCACAACAGTGCCTGCAGTGTCCCCACTGTACCCCTTTGTGCACCGCCTGACCCACCCACCCAGGGGGATGGGTGGCCGGAGCCAGCAGGAGGGAGGGAAGTTAAAGGCAGGAAAGGGGAAGGAAGGAGGCAGGAGGCCCGCCTTCCCGACTGCCCAGCCCCAGCTGCCCGGCTGCCAGCGGGTGGGTCAGGCCAGCTGCTCCAGCCCTTCCAACATGGCCAGGCCCTTTCCCACAGCAGAAGAAGGCCCCGGATTCAATCTCCCCAAGTACTTTCCTGCCAAGGGCCTCACTTCTGCCAACCCCCAGGGCAGGGACTAGGCAAGGGCTGGGGCAGCCAGCAGGACACAGGCTTTGGAGTCTGGCAGAGGCACTCAATTCACTGGGTGACCCAGGTTTAAAGAAGAGGTGACTGACTATCTGATGGCTGCTGCTCTATAAGCTAAAACTAAAATATGTGGCTGCCAGAGACTAGGCTAAGGGCAGGGGTCGCGGGAGGGAAGGAGAAAGGCTGAGCAGCCCCGACTGCTGCCCCAGTTCAGGCTCCAGAGCTCCCCACTCTTTCCTCACCCACACTGAGCTCCTGAAGCCAAGGGCAGTGTGTGCCCTGACCCGCTTCTTCCCCACCCATGGCTACTGGCTTCTGCAGTGGCGGGGCCCTGGAGTTCTGCATCTAGGATTAGGACTCCGGAAGCAGAGACTGAGGTGGATGTGCTGGGGAAGCGGTTTATGAGGTAGTGCTCTCAGGAGCAGCGCTGTATGGAAGCAGGACAGGGCGGGCAGATGCTTAAATAAGGCCATGGCCTTGAGCTTCTTGTTCCAGGGAGACTGGAAGCCCCAGGTGGGTCTGTCCCACCTGAAGGCAAAGGTCCAGCTTATGAAATAGAGTCAGGCATGGGTTTGGGGATGGGCTGAGGCCGGTAGGTGATGCCTGGTTGGGATAAGCTCCAGACTGTTCAGCCAGGACTGTTCTGGGGCAGCAGTGAGCCCTGGCAGCACTCTTCCTCACCCAGCAACTGGGATACAAACTGCAGGCTGGCAGGGGGACATGGCAGGGCAACCGCAGTGGCCACTACATCACCCCACTAAGAGTGGGGAGCCCCCAGTCAGCCAGCCAGGTGCTAGACCCGACACTCACCTGGAGTCCTGCAGGGGAGGGCAAAAGTCGTGTCTCCAGATGGCACACAGAGGCCCCAGGAGCGGACAAAGAGCCCGAACCAGAACCCAGGTAAACACCCTTGCTTCTAGAGCAGGGCCTTGAACTTGGGGTCCTCCACCTGTATCATTTCATGCTGGCGTGGCACGCGGACATTTCTGGAGAGAGGATCCACGCGTGCCATGGACTCTTACAGCAAATTTGGAAGGGTGGGTTTATCCATGGTTAAAGATAAACAACTGGCAGTGAGGGTGCGATAGGGATCCTCGGCTCATGGAATGCCCAGGGAACTGGAGAGGGACCCCCAACAGCCATCCCCTATGTCCATCCCTCCTGGGCTGGTTGGGTGACATGGCTGGTGTGGAACCTAAGAGGAGAAGGCACTCCCTCTCCTCATCTGGGGCTGAACAGAGCCAGAGTCTCCCACTTGGGGGGTTTTTAAGGCCCAACCCCACAAGCTACCAGAAGGCAGTTCAAGCACCCATTCACCATTTAGACATATGACGCTTTTGTGAGTATTAGAAAAAGGGGCCCTCCCCAGGGGAGACGAATCCCAGAAAAACGCCCCCTCCAAGCCAATGCACAGCAGAAAGGGCCTTTCTTCAGGGTGGGCCTGCCCTGGCTTCCCTCCCCCCAACCCATGCCAAGCTGTGGTTCTTCTGGGCCTCTCCCCGCCTCAGCCAGCCAGCTTGCTCCCCACTCAGACCCCATCCTGCCTGCCATTCTCCCTGGGCCCCTAGAAACTGAAAGCTGTTTCCAGGGTGATGGAGGGAGCAGGGCAAGGCTGGGGTGGGGGCCTTAAGGCTCTGAAACCCTGAACTAGGGCAGAGCAGGGGCAGCATCCCAATGAAGCTGCTGACAGATTCTAGGCCTCATGCCAGCTGCACACAAGACCTACAAGGGGAACCCGCACGGTGCCCAGCTCCAAAGGCAGCAGAGGTTGAGGGAATGAGAGTCTTGGGAGGTCAAAAACCTGAGCCTCCATTCAATTCAGGGAGCCACCAAGCCCTGATAGGGGCTGGTGGCAGCTAGAGAGGCCCCTGACGCCATCCTGCCCTGAGGGAGCTCGACATCTTGTTGCCCTGGCTGATCACCCAGCATGCCACGGGGGCCAAGAAAGGAGTCCTTTTCCTTAACCAGAAGCTCCTCTTCCACAGGAAAGGGCCTGAGATCCACTCTGTTTGGGAAGTGCCTCATATTCTAGCTCCTCTTGCTGATTCATAGGACACACTGACATATCAAAGACCTTTTCAAGCAAAAAAAAAAAAAAAATCTGGAAACCGTTGGGAGTGGGGGTGAATGTGTGCTTGCTCCCACACACGCGTGCATAATATTGTTCTTTTTTTATACATGGGACTCCCAAATGTTAAGGAATTTGCCTGCTGTCATCACCTTGGTCAGTGGCAAAGTGTGGATTCAGACTCAGGGCTCTCTCCACACATCCCTCCTCCAACACACACTCAATATGTCCCCCATGCCTCCAGAACAGGATACTCTGGGACTCTTCCTGGGTCAGGTGGCCTGTTGCACACACCTCCCTCACCCAACTGGACTCCTGCCCTCCGTGCTGCAGGGCCCCTACCCTACTGGGGGCAGGACCGCCCAGCCCCCCATGTACTCTGACCCCTCCTCAGTGCTCCCTGCTTTCCCTCTCCCTGAGGGGGTGGAGCGTGGGATAGAGTTACAAATTCTATTCCTACACTGCAGGTGAACAGCAGCAGCATAGCTTTCCCAGCGTGAAGAAGTGGGTCATTCTTGTAGGCCCAGGGGAAGAACTGCTGGAGGCAGGGTTACCATCCGCTCTCTGCCCCTGAGGGGCAGCGGCTCCCCCTGTCAAAGGCCTTTGCGCCCTAGTGGAGTCTCCTCCCTCTGTGCCTGCCTTGGTTTGAAAAGCTCTAATTGCAGGGAGGTGGCTGTGCATTCTGCAGCCAAGGGAAGCCCCTAGAGCTGGTGAAACCTGAGTCCTGGGGTACAAAGAATTTCTGAATTCTCAGAACCTGCATGAAGACATGTGTGGGAAAATCTTGTAGAGCGAGTTCATTTCTCTTGGGCTAAATCTAATTAAGACAAAACCTTAACTTTCTCAGGCATCACACATGCCATCAGGCACTTCCTTAGAAAACCTCTGTGACAACGCTCCTGCTTTTCTCAGCCAGACCTGTTCATAGTAGGTACCATTCTCTCTGGCCTCTTATTTCAGCAACAAAATCAACATCTTCCCGTGAGTTGCACGGATGGTAAGGTTTCTGTTTCCCAGAGAAGCTAAAGAACTCAAGGTTCCCCCATCTGCCCATTCATCTAACCCCACAGTAGGGTCTTTATGTCCCCCTGACAACTCTTTTACTCCCTAACATCCCAGCCAAAAGGAAGCCAGATAAGCAGGCAGAATGAGAGAGGTGCAGGGAGTGGGGGTGGGGGGCAGGGAGAAAGTGTGATGGGAATGAGCATGATCAGCCTCATAGGCAGAGCTAGGCACCAGTAAGAAGAGGGACAGCTCAGTCTGGAGAGACAGGCTGGTGGTACCTGAGAAGTCTGGGGACTCAAGTAGCCTGGCATTCTGGATGACGGAGGGCCCAGCAGATCAGCACCCCAGAACGGAGGCACCTTGACTTGGCAAGGTCAAATGAGGTGATTTTCATTTAATCTTCCCAATAAGACAATAATATCTACTGTTATTCCCTCCATCTTTCAGATGAAGCCACTGAGGCACAGAGAGACTAAGAGGCTTACTGAGTCATACAATTGATATGTGGTAGAGTCAGGATTTGAACCCAGGCGATCTGGCTCCAGTGTTCACACACTAAACCATCACACCACAGCCTGAGCACAGGGAAGAGGAAGAAGACACAAGTACTGGATGTTCAGGTTACCACGGTTTCACAGCTGCAAATCTTAGTGGCTTAAAACATCATCAATCATTGCTCAAGATCATGGGTCTACAGTGTGAACCAGACATGGTGGGAAAGGCTAGTTTCTGCTCTACAAGATGGAAGCTGGGTAACTCATCTCCAGACGGGAGGATTCACTTGCAAGATGATTCATACAGTTAGCAAGTAAGAACTGGCTGATGGCTGGAAGGACAGGCAGGACTGAGAGGCAGGAGCTTCTACTTCTATACGTGGGCCCCCCATTGGGCTGTTCGGGCTCTCTCTCAGCCTGATGCCTGGGTCCCATGGGTGAGGATCCCAACAGACAGGAAGTGGAGGCTGACGGTTTCTAAAAGCCTAGACCCAGAAACAGACAACAACATCACTTGTGCTGAATCTTATTAGTTGAAGCAGCCATATGTCCCACATTCAGTAGGAGGAGATGTAAGAATAGATAGAGTGTAAGAACATGTTGCCACACGCTCACCTCCTCCAGAGGCATTCCCAGATCTGGAAAGGGTCTCAAGATATCCTGTCACGAGGATCTGAAATTTCATATAAAACTTTTACTTTGGCATTATTTTAGATTTTCAGGACAAAATTACAAAGGTGGTAATGGAGAGTTCCCATATTCTCCATGCCCAATTTCCCCTCTTCTAGTCATCTCATATTGGTATGGTACATTTGCCACATTTAAAAAAACTTTATTGATACTTTATCATAGGACTTATAATATTATTAATGCTATTATAAGTTCATACTTTATTCAAATTTCCTTAGTTGTTGTTTTTTGCGGGGAGGGTACCAGGGATTGAACCCAGGGGCACTCGATCATTGAACCACATCCCCAGCCCTATCTTGTATTTTGTTTAGACACAGGGTCTCACTGAGTTGTTTAGTACCTCGCTTTTGCTGAGGCTGGCTTTGAACTTGCGATCCTCCTTCCTCAGAGTACAGTGCATAGGTAGGGGGGTTTTTTGCTCCCAAACTGCTGGGATTACAGGTGTGTGCCACTGCGCCTGACTTCCTTAGTTGTTTTTGTTTGTTTGTTTGTTTTTTTGCGGTGCTGGGGATTAGAACCCAGGGCCTTGTGCTTACAAGGCAAGCACTCTACTAACTGAGCTATATCCCCAGCCCTTAGTTTTTTACCTAATGTTTTATTTCTGTTCTAGGATGCCACTTTCATTTAGGGTTATCTAGGATACCACTTTTCATCACAACTTCTTGGCTGTGACAATTTCTCAGACTTTCCTTGTTTTGACAGTTTTGAGGAGTACTGGTCAGGTATTTTGTGGATGTCCCTCTGTTGGGACACATCTGATGTTTTTCTCATTTTTATACTAGAGTTACAGTTGTGGGGGAGGGAGGCCACAGAGGTGTGGTGCCACCTCCTTTATGTCAAGCCAAAGATATATATACCAACATGACTTATTGCTGTCAATGTTAACTTTGACACCTGGCTGAACTAGGGGTCTGTCAATTCTCCCCACTTCCACTGGAGTTTTATCTTTCCTCCATTTATTTATTGAGTTATCATTTACTTGTGTATGGATCCACAAAAATTTATTTTGTACTTGGGGTCATAATCCAAGACTACCGAATTTATTTTATTGTGCAAATTGTTCCAGTTTTACCACTGGAACTCTCTTACATGACTTCTGTGTCTCTTTGACATATTCCCAACACTTTCTTTTTTAGTACTTCCTTAACTTTCTGGCACTAGAATATACTCCAGGTTCCTCTTGTACATTTCCTGTCCCAGTCTCAGAATTAGTCACTTCTCCAAGGAGCCCTGGTTCCTTTTATTTGAGAATGCTATTAGAGACCAAGATCTGGGCACTAGTGTGCTCACTGTTACTGAGTTGTCATTCCTTCTAGACTGTGTCAACTGAGAGAACACGAAAATAGATGCAGATATCCTGATCTGCATATATGCCTAACTAATTCAATATATATGAATCCATAAACATTTCTATATGTAATCATCTATGTCTATATTAGTGTAAACTGATCTCACACTATTACAACTCTAGTCCATTCTCGCAAGGATCATTCTAGCCTTGCCCCCTTGTCTGTAACCTCCTATTCTCACAATGAGAAACCTGCCATCCACCATCCATTTACTAAATTATTCAGTTTCAACAAACATGCATGGTGGTTTGGGGCTTGTAGAGCCATACTCCAAGGGAAACAGTTGTATCAGTGCCTAGGCAGGTTTTTTTTTTTTTTTTTTTTTTTTGCATGTGTGTTTGTTTTTGTTTTGCCACTAGTCTTATAGACTCCACTCATTTCCAAAGTCACTTAGATCAGAAATATTTCACTCCACTCACTTCAGCGAGGTTCTCTCATATAAAACAGTTTTATCATTCTGCATTCCATCCTGGGATCCTTTGACCTCCTAAGTGACTTTTTAAATTTGCAAAAAGAGTCACTCTTTGTGCTGTAAAGTTGTGTGGGTTCTGACAGATGTAGAGTGTCATGAATCCATCAATGCAATATTATACAGAATAATTTCACCCTCCTGAGAAGACCCCTTACCTTCACCTAGTAAATCCTTCTGCCACTCTGAGGACACTTTGATTTTAAAGTATAAAATTAAAGGATTTTTCAAAGTCATTTATATACACATTATTTCATTTAATCTGCAAAGCAACCCTGTGTGTTGGGAAAAGCAGAAAGTATCACTTGCACTCTACAGAGGAAGAGACTGAGGCTCAGAAGTACTAACAGGTTTGCCTTCAGCCACATGGCTGGTGCACGCAGACTCCAAGCCAAACCTGAAGTTTTATTCCTACTCAGGCCAAGGGAGGTTCCCAGACTCTAGAAGTAGAGAGAAGTGAAGGTTGGATTTGCAATCAAGCAGAAAAGCAGGCTGTTAGTAAAAATAAGTCATGACCTGACAGAGGACCATGTGAGCCTGGTTCTGGTTCTACCACCTATAACTGGGAGGCCATGAATAAATCACTTTCCTTGACTGGGCCTGTTTTCTGCTATATAAATGAAAGATGAAGTGACCCTTGAAGAACCTATCCAAGTCTAGCAGTCTGTGTCTAGCCTTTGGCATGAAGCTGACTAGTCAGCAGGAAGGTGTGGAGAGCAAGAGGGGAGAAAGATGGAGAAGTAGAGCTCAAGCCAACCTCTGAGAAGCAGGGCCAACCAAGGCCAGTGACAGGCTGGCTGCACAGCAGTCAGAGTGGATGTGCCCAGGGTAGCAGCTCCGAAGGCCACGCTATGCCCTCCCTCCAGCAAGTTTTCCAAGCAGTGAAACCACAAATGCTTTTATATCCTATTCTATGTTTTTCAAGACTGTAGGCCAAGACCAATGAATTATAACTTGTAACTTTTTAAAAAATAGAAGGAAAGAGAATAGACCAACACATTTAACATATTAAGAATAAATATAAATTTTTGTTTTGATTATACGTGGTGGGTAGTACTTCAAAATAAAAAAAGTATTAGTCCAAAAAAACTGGTTGAAAGAGTATATGTCACATTCTTATCCCATTTATCCTTACTCTAACCCCTGTGAGGAGGAATTATTGATATCCCTATTCTCCAAGTGAGACAAACAAGGTTAAGACAGGCTGAGTGACACACTCATGTCCCTCAGTCAGTGAGGGGCAAGGTTATGAAAATACTCTTTCCTCAGACCCAACCAGAATTTCCAGCACTTGATCCAAAACAGGACCCCAGCACTTGTCTGCACCACACAGTTGCCAGCAACATAGCCCATGAGGAGAAGGCCCAAGTGGGAGGACATCTGGGTCCCAACATTGGCTAGGCCCATTTGGAATAGGCAGGATGAGGGACAGAGGTAGTCCAGCCAGAACTAGGACCTGCCAAAATGGGCAATAAGGGTAGGAGCTGAAAGAGAGGTTGGGAAAGGTCACATGGGCCTCTTCGGTGCCCACAGATGCCACACACACTACACTTAACCAACACACCCCCAACTGTACTTCCTGACTGACTGGGGCTCCCAGACACCCTCAGTGCCCTAAATTCCAGTCCTGAGCAACTGTGGGTCCTACAGTGTTTCCATCTGTCCTGCCTCTGTTATTCCCCAGGTTCTCCTGCTTTGTCTGAGGCCAACATAAGCCTGCTGGAGGCCATGTTTCGCCCCTTTAATTCTTGTTCCCCTGATCTGAATATCTACAACACTTGTTTTGTGATTTATGAGCTCACAAAGCTTGCTAATCCTATTTCCTCAATTACCTCTATGTAAAGAAGTCCCTGGTTTTTCTATAGACAGAAGGGCCTTACCTCTCCCTGGGACAGATCCCTCCCCCAGGACTATGTGGTTCATTTGTGGTCTGTTCACTCAAAGGTCACCACGTTGGAACACCCCTGACAATGGTGAGGAAAAGACAGGCAAAATAAGGGATAGGACTTCCCCACAGCCCAGGTCTTCCCGCCAACCTCTTCCTGGCCACTGCCCTGCAGTGAGCTGGGAAGCTCCTCCAGGCCACAGGACAGCTCTTCACTTCCCTGTGACTAGGTTCTGAAGGCCCTGGAAAGAGTCTCCTGGCATGTCCAGTGGGGACTTGTCTGCAAATCCAGTCACAGCCCCGGAGGGAAAGCACTCTGACATCACTTCCAACCTCCACTCAAGTGCCACCAACCCAGAGAAGTCCCCTTGGCCCTCACCTGGTTCCCAACATCTCTCCCTGGCTTTGCACCTTTCCTTCCCACCGTCCACTGCTCTGTTTCCCTTACTTGTCATCCACAGCCTCCCCTGCCAGGACGCAGTGCGGGTGTCTTTATTTTGTTCATGGTTCTTTCCTTGCTGCTTAGAACAGTTTCTTGGCACTCAGTATTTGGTGAGTGAATAAATGAATGTCTTGAATCCTAAAATGGCCAAAAGAACCATTCCATGACCTTCCCCACACCCTTTGGACACATACTCCCAGTGAATTCTAGAAGAGCAGTTGTGCAGACTTGATGGTGGCTGGTCCAGACTCAGCCAAGCACCCTCTCCTTGGACAACCCCATTGAGGCTGAGGCTGCCCTCAAGGATGGAGGAGTCGAGAGCCACCCCCTTTCTGGCCTGCTGCAAGACACTGGGTCTACTAGGTCCACTCGTCCGCTGTGCCATAGGAACCCCACCACTCCTTCCCTGGCCCAGGACAAACACCTCAGACATTTTTCATTGTCTGGGAGCTGCTCCCCAGTAGAGAGGCTAGAGCTTCCCCCAAAACCATTCAAGACACCTGACTGGACCCCAGAGTTTCCTTGGTTTCCTTCCATTTAGAAGGGGCCAAGACCCTGGGGTCC
Organism: Sciurus carolinensis; assembly: GCF_902686445.1. Lineage (NCBI taxonomy): Eukaryota > Metazoa > Chordata > Mammalia > Rodentia > Sciuridae > Sciurus > Sciurus carolinensis. Next base: position 59,214,450 of record NC_062225.1, on the reverse strand, counting down.
CCAGGAAGGAAGGGGAGAGGGCCCGAGGTTGCTGGGCAGGACAGTGAGGCTCAATTTGATTGGACACTCCCCCCACCCCATGGACCTGTGCAACGGGAGAATGAACCCTGGCAGGGGAGAGGTTCAGGGAACATAGACAGCGAGACAGCCTCCATGTGGACAGGCAGAGAGAGAGAGTCAAAGACAGAGAACAGTACGCCCTGGGAGACACAGAGGACTGAGAGAGAAACAGAGACAGGGATGGGGACAGAGAGGATCAGAAGATCATGGTGAACCTGGGGGTGGCGAGCCTGGGGATGGACCGGCAGACAGACAGAGGACGAGAGCAGAGCAGGAGACGCGGCCGCCAAGGGTGGCAGAGGGGCCGGCAGCCCAGGCGGGCCGCTGAATCGCTCTCTGTTCTCTGCGCCGCACTGAGGGGCTTTCTTCGCGGCCGTGGGAAAGTGGTGGGCGAGCGCGCGGCCCCGACCGCCATGTGGACGGTAATTAGCCGGATTAGGGCGGGAGCCGCGCGGGCCCGGCCCGGGAACAAAAGGCCCCTCTTTGCCCGCGCAAACGGCGGGTCGCGAGGTCACCGGGCAGGGTCCCCCAGGAGCTAGCGAGGGGACGCGCGCGGGAGAATGGGGCCTCAGTGCACCTGGCGGGGGCCCAGCGGGGGCCGCGCGCCGGCCGGGGACCCCAGCGGGGCTTGGGGAGCGGACTTGGGGGCGCAGGAAGAGAGGAGGGATGAAGAGGGAGTGGCACAGCGACGCCGACCAAGGGCAGGGGCCCGAACCTTCCTAGTAATAGCCCGGTGCCTGTAACACGGATAACATCATTGTGCCTCTGTGACATGCATAACCTCACTGATCAGCTCCATGCCCAGCACGGAGAGGCTTCGTCTTATTTAATCCTGAAAAGGAATTTAAGAATGAGATCCTGTAATATCCAGATTTTACAGAGGAGAGAGGTGGGGTACAGGGATTGCGACTTGCCTAAGGTCACACAGAAGGAAGGGGTGCCTCATACATTCAGTGTCAGTAGGCATCCAGTAATTATGTGATGAATGAACGAATGAATGAATGGATAAATGAATGAGTGACAAGGGTGGAAGTATTTGGAAAAGGCAGAGACAGAGAGCCCCTGATCTCGCCCCTGAGTCACCCACATCCTGAGAAGTTTGAGAAGCGGGGACTCCTCACCCAACTCTACTGACACCCACTCACCTGGGGCAGTGTAGGGGCACTAGGGCTGGGGCCTAAGCGGCTGAGCAGGGGATGGGTGATTACCTAGTTTATTTCCAACTGTCCCAGCAGAACTCTACACCTACAGCCCCAGTATCCCTCCAAAGCACAGAGCAATGGGAAGGGCTGATGGTACCAGTGGGGCCAGGAAGAAGAGGACCAGGGGCCTTCCCCAGAGTCACCTGGCTCTCCCAGGCATGCCAGAGAGTCAGAAATGCTCTTATTTCAATGGAGAGTGCTCTCTGGGCTGTGGGCACTGTGCTCCAACTGCCCAAGCTTCTCTCCTCACAGAAGATTTTGAGATGGCACTACCACAGTGGCCAGCAGCTAGTAACCTGGGTGGAGGTGGACAGATGGGCATGGTGTGAGACACTGGGGCTCATGGGAACTGTGGCCACGGCTGCTGTAAAAGTGGCAATCTCTGCTCACTTTGACCCATTAATACCCTGTGGGCCAAACTGGCCAGGCTTGAACTTTTTGAGAAAAAGAAGAAAACCGGGCTCTTTAGGTGGAATTCCAAGTTTGAAAGGATGGTGTGTGCCACACTAACACAGGTAAGGACCAATTTCAACCTGCAGGTTGGCAGCTCACAGTCTTCTTCCTGGTACCCTGAGAATGTGTGTTGCCCTCACCCCAGCTTCTCCAAGGTGAGAGGGTGGAGTTGGAATGGATACTGTGCCTTGTTGCAGGACACTGCACCTGCTCTGGGGTCTGCAAGTGGGAGGGGACTCAGGCAGAAGGTCTCCAGGCCACTGGGATATAGGCAACCAAGCACATGTCTAGTGGTCAAAGACTGTCACACCCTGCTCAGCTGGAGGAAGCCCAGGGAACCACTAAATGAGGGTTTTCTCCTGGGGTAGCAGCACTGACCTGTGGAAGCTCCAGGCATTGGCGGATGGCACTTCCTCTGCCTGGTCCTTCCCGGCCCACCTCCCTTTACTCACACGTTTCCTGACAGCATTTTTCAAGCATACGCTGATGAAATAGCGACACACATTCAGTAGAAACCATACTTTGAATTTTCAATATTGCTCTTTCCCAGGGCTAGCAATGTGTTGCCTTTCGCTGCCGGGCAGCAACAGGCAGCCAGAGCTCCCAGTCAGCCAGGCAATCGCCTGGGGGAAGCAACAGACACTCCACAGTGTGCCCTGTGGCTCAGCTGTGATGTTCAGAGCTTCCGTGTATTTCATGTATTCTCACTTTACCACGGGCTTCCTGGGATGGAGCGCCATCGTAGGCAGAGGACCGTCCATGTTTGTCTGAAGGGAGTGGAGAGTGAGCCCCTGGAGGCCTAGCTGCAAGGGCTTCAGGTTTGAAATTTGTTTAAGAAGTGATGTGTTCTTAAAAATGGATGTGGTGTTTGCATTCTTCATAAGTAATCTGGTGAACCTGATACTGGGGACAACGAGCCACATTTTGCCTGCCCCATCTGGAACCCCTGACACTGTCGTGATCTCTCAGCAGTCCATATCCACAAGAGAGAAGCCTGGGTTGGGGACCTGTCCCCAGAGTCAGCTCATGACAAAGTAGATGAGAACCTAGGCACCTTACTTTCTCGAGGGGCAGGACAAGTGCGACAGTTTCTGTGTGACCCATGCCTCTCTTTAGGCTCCCCACTTCTAGCATATGGAAAACTAGGGGGATGTACCTTCTTGCTTCTGTGGGACAGGCGCAGTAGTGGCTCAAATCTGGTCCCTGAGGGGCAACTTGCTCCTTTCTCTGCCTCCAACTACCTTCACGTTCTTTCCTTTTTCAGACCCATGCCTCTCAAAAGCAGCTGCCTCCTCCAGTTCCTGAAAGGGACAGACCTAGGTGACAAAGAGCCCCCAACCCAAGCTGGGTGTGGGGAGGGCCTTAGGCCCTGGGATAGTGGCTAAGAGTAATGACAAAGAGCAAGGGGTCAAGACCCTCTCTCCTCTGGCCCTTGAAAGAGCAGGAGTCAGGGATCCAGAGGCCAAAGGGTGGGCACCCAGAGAAAGAGAGGAATTAGTTACAGAGTGACTGCCCTCAAACTGAGGGAATTCCTCAGGGTAGACAGCTCAGCCTGAGCTCCAAGAAGGACACTGAGAGTCAGAGAAGCAGGGGGAACCTGGTCACTGCACCCCAGAAGCCCTGGGGGGCATCTGGGAGGTTGGGGGCTCCCACTTCCTCTGCAAGGCTTCTCCCTGTAGCTGATGGTGGTTACAGAGAGGCAGCCCAGAATCCCCTAGGGCATGGTAAATGCTCACTTCCTGCTGCCCTACCCCGCACCCTGTTAGGGTGGGGACAGGTTAGGGGGCAGAATACTCAAAAGAAAGCCAAGTTCTGGCGAGAAAGCCCTCCAAGAAATGTGGGAAATGTCTGGAGCTGTTTCAGTCCCTGATCAAATTTCTGCTCTCAGCATTCTCCGCCAGGCCCAGAACATGTCAGCTGCAGAGTCTGTCTTCCTCTTTCTCCACTTTGCATACATCTAGCTGAGGACTTGAGCTCCCACCTGGAAGCAGAAGGCAGCAACTCGCCCTTTTCTACCAGTGGGAAGGGAGGGATCTCATTCCAAGGCTTATGGACAATCACATGGGCCACTTACATTTCCTCCAGCCCGGAAGAAAACTCAATCCCCAGAGTGGTGCCCCACTCCCACTCTCTGTCCACCCCCAGCCCACCCCATCTTCTAGATCACAGCACGTACATAGGTCTGCTGGCTTAGAGATGGTCAGACTACATGGTGGACACCAGGGCAGACCTGAGCCTTGGGAAATTGTGCAGAGAGAAACCTGCTCTACCTGCCTGTGAGCTTGATGTCACCATTCTGGATGTGCATGTGGGAAGACAGGTTTGTGCATTCAAAATGCAGCAAGCAATAAGTTCAGGGTCCGAGCTGGACTGCCTGGGGATGAAGGACAAGACCAGAGTGGGCAGCCCCCCATGACTGAATTCCAGTAAGCCTTTTGGAGCATTCTTCAAGATGGGGACCTACAGGGTGGAGAGACCTCCATTGAAGGACTTGTGACTCTTCAGGGGACAGTTGTCAGGGCCCGTGGCAGCATGGAGAGAGAGGCTTATACTGCCTTGGTTCTGGTCCTCTTGACATTTTTATCTATAACTTTGGTAAAGATGTGGACTGTAGAATTCTCAAATTTGCAGACCATCAAAGCTGAAAAGAATGGGAAATACACTGAATAATAAAATTGAAATTCAAAAAAGTTTGGTCAGGATGGGTGAATGGGCCACATTTAAAGAGGGGGTCCTAAAGACATCTCAGTGTAAAGATCTGTGTGTGTGCAAGAAATTGACCTTGTGGATACATGAGAAAAAACAAAACATTGAAAGATGTGGGCATCTAGCCTGTGCCCACAATCTAGCCCGTGCCAACTGTGTGGCAATTCTGCACAAGACAGTCATGGGACCCTCAGGTGCATTGAAAAATGTCTTATTTTGAGTCAGTTTCTTGCTGGTCCTCTGACCACCCACCTCCAAAATCTTTGGGGGCTTGTTAAAACTTGACTTCTGGGCCCACTCCAGACTACTGAGACTATGAAGATGTGACCCCAGATTATCCATTTTAACCACCATCCCAGATGATTTTGGAAAACATGTTCAGCTCTTCCTCCTGTGCTGGGTCCTCTTGCCAGGACTGTCCCCCCTCTTGGCAAAGTAAGAACGTCCCTCTGTTAGAAATTCTGCTACCCAAATTTTGGGTTAGAACCTTACCCCTACACATGGCCTTGTCAAGAAATATTTTAGAAGATAAAGACAAGCTGGCTTACAGCAAAATTGTAGTGGGGGCACTGTCTGGGGACACAGGCTGAACTCCCCAGACAGAGAACAAGGCTTAATCATATTGCCTGAGGGCCACGATCCAGCTCAGCCTGAAGCCGTGGAGAGACTGAGAAATAAGCCATTTGTTCCTTCCTGGCGTGGGAAGAGCTTGGGCTAGAGAGGCAGCCTGACCTGTGTGTAAATCCCAGCTCAGGCCCTTACCAGCTGTGTGACCCTGAACATTGACTTCAACTTCTCTGAGGCTGAGCTTCCCCCTCTGAGATAATGACGCATTCCCACACAGCTGTTGCGAGGAGTAGATGAATTAATGTATGTAAAGCTCCCAGGGCTTTGGCATACAGCAGATGCTCAAGGCCGCCTGAATGGATGAGTAAATAGTGGGTGAGTAGAGAGATGGATGGGTGGCAGGATGGAAAGATGGATGGACGTGCAGACAGACAGCCTCAGTGAATTCTTCATTCTTCTTGCGTCTGTCCCTGCCTCTGAATTGATTATCCCCACCCCAGTGTAATCCTCTGACATCTCACAGATGTCTCCATCTATGGTCCAAGTCATGCCTCCTAGGAAAAGCTCTTCATTCCCCCATTCTTTCCCCCAGAATCCCCTTCTCCCAGCCCCCAATTCAACTGCCAAGACACTCCTGTCTGCACTGGATCTCAAATTCAGAGCAGGCATGTGTCTGGACACAGGTTCCCCTAGTCAGGCTGGCAGAGGCTGCAGAAGCCAGCTCAGTGCACCTTCCTGGCCAGCATCCAGGATCAGCCCTGTGTTCAGGCTGGCCAGGGCTGGTGGAGGGAATCAGCTGCGAGAGTGAAGCACAGATTCTGCTTCTTGGAACTTGGAGTCCAGGAGGGAAAAACAGAGGCAGTCAACAGGTGCTCCCTGCTGAGACTGAGCAGGCGCTCCTGGCTGGCAGAATTAGGAAAGACTACCTGAAGCAGGTGGCGTTTAGATCTCCAAGAATGGATGGATTTGGGTATGCAGAGTTGAGGGAAGTGCATTCCAAGCAGTGGGAACAGCCTAAGTAAAGGCAGGGAGGGCAGAGCAGGGGAGGTTCTGTCTGCCAGGAACATAGGTGAGGGGAAGTGGACGAGAACTGACATGGGGTGGGGAGGTCACTGTGTAAGGCCGGGAATGCCAATCTGAGGCATCTACTTGACCACCTGGATGTTCATCCAAGAAGGAGCAGGGGCTGTGGCCTGGGTGCTGCCTTCCTCCATCTCCCTTCAAGGCTCCAACCACAACCTCTTTCTCTACCCCTGCTTCCAGCAGGCATTTATGAACTCTGGCTTGGTACCTAGGGAAAAGGTCATTCACTGGGCCTTCGGTTATTCACAGCAACGTGGTGGTCCACTCCTTCTGGGGTCATCTGCGTTTACACAACTGCACAGACTGCCTGTCACCAGTCCCAAAGGAGCAAATGGAGGAAGCGCAGGCCTTGTGCTAGCCTTGGAGTGTCCGCGGAGGCCCGTAGGCCTGTAGGGTGAGGGCCTTCTCAGCCCCAGGCACATGCAGCTGCTGCTTTGGTTGTAGGTCACCACCCCTCCCCACTCCCTGAGGCCTGCAAGTGGCAGGTCTCACCCTCCCCTGCACTCTCCCCAGCTAATCCAAGCCACACAGAGAGCAGTCCGCCCGCCAGCGGGTCTTGTTTCACTGGAATGTTGGCATCAAACTTGAGATCGGAAATGAACTCATTATCTGATTATTTTTATTTATGAAAATATAACTGCTCTGGGAGAGGCCTTTCTTGAATAGTGTTCTGAGTGGATGAGTAATTCTCTCCCCTTCACACACACCCTGAAACACACGCTACTTAGACGTTCAGATTCCTTTTCAGACAGACAGACAGACAGACACACACATATACACACAGAGGCAGCCACAGGTTCCTGCAGATACATACCTCCAGGTGTGCACACGTCCTATGGAGTCAACTGTTCTGGGTCTAATAAGCTCCTCTGAGGGCATGGACCTTATTCACTGTGGAATCCCCAATGGTACGTAACAGGTAATTAATATTTGCTGAACAAATGAAGGAATGGCTAAGGAATAGACGCTCACACTCAGGAGACACTATTACTCAGACACACACATGCATGCACAGCACACCCAGCCTCTCTCCCTTCCTGTAACAAAGAGAATCCCTAATCCCACTGCCTGAAGTCTTCATACCAAGAGTCACAGATAGCATTGGTCGAGAACATACCATCCAGAACCCTCCGGTGGAGATATCCATTGTCAGTTCCTGGGAGGGCAACTGCTAAGGCCTTGCCATGACAGGCTTTGCCAGCCTCAGACCGAATGAGTTGGTCTGGCCAATAAAGCCTGAGGGGGTTAGTAAGGGCAGATTGTTTTCCAGGAATGTTCTCTGGGGACTGCCCCCACTCACCCATGGCTGGCTTGCAGGCAGGTCCTGGCATGGGGTCTTGGGCAATACCAGCCCCCAGGCCCTGCCTCTCTCTCTCTCTTTCTCCTCCAGCTCATGGCCATGACTCAGCCTGTCTAAGGCCTGTGAATGTCTCCCTGGGAAGGGACTGGACCAGAGGCAGAGCTGATGACCAAGGAGGGGAGAAGAGCCCAGGAGGGGGTGGCCTGGAAGCTGATCTTAGGGCAGAGCACCCAGCAGGTCCTTGGCTGTCCCTAAGTGCCTCTGCCATAGAGGGAGCAGCCTGCTGTGGTTGGAAGGACTCTGGGATGGCAGGAGGCTCACCTGAGTTGACATGACTCTGGCCACATACTGGCCACCTGACTTTGGACAGGTCATTAATCCTGGAGTTTCAGCTGCCTCCAGCCTGTTGGGCAATGGCATCCCTCCTAACTCCACGCCCTAGGCCCCACCTTCTTCTGACCTTCATTCCAGCCCCTGAAAAAAGAAAGAAAGAAAGAAAGAAAAGAGCCCTCAGCTCCCTCTGTATCATCTCAGGCCTCGTCAAGTGGCTCCTTAAAGATGCAGGTTCATGTCGCCGCTCTCACAGCCAGCAGTATGCAAGAGCTGCCTGACCCTCCCAAGAAGCTACACCTGGTTAGGGGACACTGAAAGGGGGTCTGCTTGTTCATTAACATTATGTCCCAGAACCTAGCCAGAGAGAAGGAAAGACTGTGACCACTTAAAATTCCAAGTGGCTCAGCAATTCCACTCCTACATTCTTAAGAGAAAATAATGCAGGATCTGCGACTAGGTTTACACGAGAACACTTTATTCAGAGTACTTCAAACTGCAACAACCCAGTACCCATGCACAGGAGGGTGGTTAAGCAACTGTGGTGTGTCGTATGCTGGAACACAACACAGTAACAAAAATTCAACAAAAAGCACAACAGCATGGGTGACTCTCCCAGGCCCCATGTTGAGTAAAATGAGCCATTTGTATGAAGCCATTTGTATGAAGGTCACGGATCAATGGTGATAAAATTCAGACTAGCAGTGACCTCCAGGGTGGTATTTACTGGAGAGAAGCACAAGCAGAGTTTGAAATGTTCGAAGCTTTGATCTCTGGTTACCCAGGGTAGACACATCAGTGACGATCCACCCAGCTGTGCACTTAAGCTCTGTAAACTCTATTGCTTGTAAATCATGCTGGGGAGAGAGACTCAAGTCACAAAGGATCTAACCCATGTAGACAGGAGTAGTTCTGTGGGCAATTTTAGAGGGGTTTGAGGGAGGAAAACCAGGGAACAAGAACAAGCTGGTACAAGCTGGTAGTAGGAAAGAGAAGGCCCAGAGCATTCTCCCCTGAGTGATCTGACCAGATAGGATAGAGCAGAGACCTGACCTCTAGCTGGCCCCCTGAACCAGATCAAGTTAGGTTCCCTTCATGGGTCTCCTGCACTGGGCTGATGCCTTAGGTTTGGGACCCAAGGTAGAAGAGGATTTCAGTGTATTCTATCTGTGCCTCACCTTCTTCCCTGCCCACAGCTGTGGCGCCAAGAAGCCTCTCTTTCAGCTCTAAACTCCATCTGCCCAAATGTGCTTAAATAAAAAAGAGCCTTGTTTTATTCCACACTAAACTTCTGGATGGAATCTCTCATTTGAGAATATGCTAGAAACTTTGTGCTGGTAAGTCACTCTCTGGACCTCTCCAGGAAGATCTGTGAGCCTGTGAATGGGCAAGAATGCACGTCTAGGTGTGTGTATCCTGTGCACACTGTGTTCCCTTACAGTGGGCTTCTCTGATTATCTTCACATACCCAACCTCTCCTAATTCTGCCCTGCCACCCCTTTCACACCCTCCCCCCCTCCTACATGGTTACCCCCATCTTCCTGCTGCTCCTAGAGCCTCCTGCCTTGGCAATGAAATCTCATTACCTTTCCCCAAGGATGTGGAGGACCAAGTCCCCATCCTTCTTGAATACTTTTTTTTTTTTTCAGTCCTGGGAAGTGAACCCAGGGCCTTAAGCATGCTAGGCAAGCATTCTACAGCCTACGAGTTTCATAGGCAGTCCTTGAGCATTGCTTTTAAGGAACCCAGAGAAGGTGAATGGTAACCTTAAGACATTGCTTTTAGCATTTCAAATCCTGTCAAACTGCGGGCCCTGTAGGCTGGTCGTGGGTAGCTGATGGCACTTGAGGGCTGAGAGTTGAAGAGCATGACACACCCCCAACCTTGGGCTCCTTTGAGGGACAGAGCTGCCAGCTTCCCAATATCTGTATTAGTGACATGTCCAGTGAAGAGCACCTGCTAAACTGTGGGGTTTTCTGGACACATTTACCACATCTTCCTCTCTGGAATAATGGCGGACACTTGGGGCCAATGACCAATGGCTGGGGCTCCCTTGCCCCAGGCCCAGCCTTGGCCTCCTTCCCTTCTCTGTACAGGCACTGCTCCAGCCAGGCTGATCCTCTTACATGCCCTCAGCAAGCTGTTCCCATACCTCCTCCCTCAGTCCCCACCCAGTACAGACACATATTGCACATCCACTATGGTGCCGGTGACTCAGATTTCTCCAACGTAGGTGCCCTTCTCATGCTCATTCCACAGGTGAGGAAACCTCCCTTGAGAAAGCAGGTAGTTTCCATGAGATCACACAACTGATGGTAAGTTGAGCTAGGAACTGAACTCAGGCAGTTGTCTCCAGAGTTGACCCCACCACTCCAGACTGTCAGCTCCTGCCCTGAACCTTCCATGACAGTCTGTGGAGTGTGCAGTGTGCAGTGGTCAAGGGCGCAAACCCTAGCCAGGCCGCCTATGCTCAGACCCCAGCTCCCCGCCTTCCTGTGCGGGCTCCTGAACATGTTACCAACCCCTCTACCTTAGTTCTCTCATCTGTGTCACCTGGATGGGGGTGGCAACACTGAATTAGGTATGGCAGTCACCTCACAAAGGCTGCCTTTGGCCCAATCTGTGGAGACTGAGAGCAGACCAGTGGTACAAGAGAAGACAACATTATGAGGGGCTGCTCCCTAGAGAGACCCTGGGACCAGGGGGTTGATGTCACAGAACTCCTCTCCAACACAGTGGCCAGTACATGGCAGCCTTGTACCAGGGACCCTGGAGCTCACAGACCATGCTCCTCCAGCCCACTCTGAGCTGCCACCCAAACACCAGCACCCCACATGTGCAACTATTATGCTCTTGAGTATACCCTCTGATGCTCTTCCCTAGATCTCATCCACAAATTTTCTCTCCCCAGCTAGGCTGTGAGTCCCCTAAGAGCAAGGACTCTGTTTTCTGCATCCTGCATCTCCCTGAAAACCCCTGATGCAGACTGGTGTGGCATCAGGTCCTCAAAACATTTGAAGTGAATGGAATTGAGTTTGGGGACTTCAATACTACAACTGAAATATTTAGTTTTAGTAGAACAGCATGTGGACTTGGATGCAAATGTATGCAAACCGCTATGCAATGATATGCAGATGTGTATGCTGGACTTGTGGGAAGGAGTTCTGTGACTTCAGAATTCTGGTGCTTTGCTCTCTGAGGGGCTCGTTGCTTGCTGAGGATTGTGCAGTCTTGCGTGGCAAAGGCTGGGAGCTGGCTGCCACACAGCATCCCGGCGCCAGTGGAAACCATTTGGGGATCAATGTCATCTTCTGATCCTCTGTGAAGCTGCTTCCACAACCAAGGCAGACTAACTGAGGGGAGGTTGCAGGGACAGAGGCCTGCCTTGAGGAAAGGCTGGGGTGTAACCAGAGCTGGGGCCTCCCAGGTTCTGGGGACACAATTCTGGAGAAATGCAGAGCATTAGATCAGGGAGGAAAGACCACCCTGGCATCAATTCTAGGTTTTCAAACTCTGTCTCAACTCCGCTGTGACCATCACTCCCACCCCTACCCTATGCTACCCAGGTCCTCAGCTTGTGTCCCCTAAGTGGGCAGTGGGTCATGGTAACCAGGAGACCTAGGGACTCCCCACAGCTGATAATCACCATGTATGGGGAATCCTTGAACCATATATCACTCAGTTCTCAACAGTCCTACTATAGGCAGTACTGAAGTGATCCCCATTTTATAGATAACAAAACAGGTCAGGGTCACCCAACCTACAAAGGATTCAAACCCAAATTTGTGAGACTTCAAAAATGTTCCTCTTAACTCCCACTACCTGCCTCCCTTCCCGTGCCACAATAGTCCTATACACCCAGCTCACACGGGAGACACTCGGGGAGGAGGTCAAGTCCAGAGCTGGGAAGGGGAAAGTCCCAGTGAAGTGATAGGTGTTTCCTCTCCATGCAAAGATGGAAGCCATCAAAACTAAACCCCTCCTCTGGCTTAGAATCTCTCCCACTGGACTACAATAGCACCTGTCATTCCATGATTAGAACTCATGTCTCGTGGACAAGCATTGATTTCTATCCTCTCCTATTTTTATTTTTTATTGGTGCATTATAGTTGTACATATTGATGGGAATTGTTACATATTTATATCTGCACACAATATAACAATATAATTTGGCCAATATCACTCCCCAGCATATTCTCTCCTATTTTTAAAGACAAATCCTATTGAAAGGCAGAAGAGACCCCAGTCAGAGAGGTTCTAGTGCCTGCAGAGAGTGGGGTAAAGTGACTACCAAAGGAAGGGGAGCCCAGAAGGCAAATTCTGAGATCAAATTCAGTGATGCTACAGTCCTGAAAATCAGTGACAATGATCCTGATCACCCTTCCCAGGGCACCTTGGTACTCTTTCCAACCAATTGCATATCTTATTTCATACCCAGCAGACACCCAATAAAGGGTAGTTATTCTAATTAGTAGGAGGAAGAGGGAAACCCTAAGAGACATAGTGGAACAAGAATTATCATCCCAACTTACAGTCAGGAAACTGAGGCCCAGAGAAGTAGCTCAAAGCTGACAGTGGGTCAGGACAAAACCAGATCAGTTCTGGATGGAGACCCAGTCTCCTTCAGAGAAGTCATGGTGGGGAACAGGAGATGTGGGGACAGGAGCCGAGAGGAAACCCCAGCGCCTGGGAATCTTCAGGGGGCTATGCAAGGCAGCCCAAGCAGAGGGTTCCCACAGCGGCAGGTGGGCATCAAGCGGGCCAGGCTGGACAGGGCTGGCACCAACTCTAGCAGGGTGGAGGTGCCAGCTCTCACCCGCCAGCCGGCCTGCCAGCTGGGGAAGCTTAATTAGAATTCCTCAGCCCTCCAACCCATTTCCTTCCTGGCAAACAGGACAGCTAATGGTCCCTGTCGCCTGCTGCCAGGGTGAGGTGGGCTGTGCTGGCAGTTTCAGGCTGGGTTGGGGGTGGGGTGACCCCTAACAAGCCCAGGAAGTGTATCTTTCCCCTGCTTTGGAGTAGGGAGCAGTCCCCAATGTGACCTGAAATTTCCCCAAGTCAGAGACCATCTGCCTGTCTGTCTCTCCATCCCCCGGGGCCTCAGGGGCTGGAGAGTGTGGATAGACAGACACAGGCTGTGGGAAGCGTCAGTGATTAATGGGTGATGAAAACCAGACTCCGGCAGGATGGGGGTGGGAACAGAGAGGCAGAGAGAGGCTGTCTGTTTTATGCTTGGCTCAGCTTTGAGCCCACAGCCCAGGGGAGGAGGGGGGAGGCAGCTGAGGGCAGCGCTGGCCCTGGCTTCAAAGTCCCAGCCAAGGCAGAGAGCCCCACTTCATGGACGCCCAACAGCATCTCCTTCACCTCCAGGGCAGCCCTGGAGAGAGAGCAGCTTTGCTCCCAACAACCCAGGGGCCGGCAGTTGTCCCTCAAATACCCTCCTTCCCAAAATCATCCCCTGACAGGTAACAGCAGAGAAAATGCAGCCATGAACATCCCAGGCCTTTACCTTTGTCACACGGGGCCAACAGTCCTGGACCTAGACCCAAAGCTCCTATCAAGCTTCACCCCTTAAACACATGACAATTCCATGGCCTACACACAACCCCAAACTCTGTCCCCAGGCCCTGCCCAGCCCAGTCCAATCGTCACCTTGGGAAAAGTTTATATCAAGCAGATTTTTCCTCCGGAGGGTCCTTGACAAGAAAAGGCTACATCTAAGAATATGTAGAATAAACCTGCCAAACTGCAAACGGACGGTCAAGAGGAACCCAGGCGGAGCAAAGCCTGCACAGTGTTGCTTGGGGACCTCCAGACAGACACCTGGAGGGACCTGGACAATAGCCCCCTCCCCCGTGGGAAGATACACCAGCACTGGCCCGTCTGCCTGGGATTCTGCTGGTCAGCCCAGGAGCGACCCTCTCTCATGGATGCTGAACTGCAAGAACCTTCTAGGGGCTTCTCTCCAAGTCCACCCCCAGGACTCTGGGGTCTAGCCATGGGGCCCTATAAGAAGGAGCCAGGTGGGCTGGGGAGACAGCTCAGTCAGTAGAGTGCTTGCCTTGCAAGCACAAGGCCCTGGGTTCAATCCCCAGCACCGCAACAAACAAAAAAAAAAAAAAAAAAAAGAAGGAGCCAGGCTACAGATAAAGGAAGTGGCTTTAGGAAGAGGAGCACGAAAGCAAACTTTGCTGACTGAAGACTTTGGCTGCCGCTGACCAGGCTGCCTGTCATGAGAATGAAAATTATTTTCTGCTTGTCAAAAAAAATATTTCCAGGGTATATCTTGTGCTGTGGTAAGGCAGACAGATAAGGACTGCAATTTCGAGTGCTTCCTTCTTGCCTAAGCACCATGTGTACGTTTGCTGGCTCATACATCTTAGAAGCTATCTGCAGAGACTGGGCCTTGGGAAGGTTGCCCCGCCCCCAACATCTCCCCTCCAGGTAAGTGACAGAGCTGAGATCCGGGCTCTGGCCACACAAACTCTCTTGCTTTCTGAAGCCCCACCCTCCCAGAGACTGGGGAGGGAGAACTGGTCACCATCTGGGAAGAATTAGCGATTTTTATAAAAGGCCTGATGTGGAAATGAGAAAACCTTCATTGGGGCTTTGTAATCAGTGAAGCAGAAACAGAACCTTCCTCCTTGCAGACATTTCTGGACTCCCCGGAGATACCTGACTATGTGCCCAACAAATTGTTAAGGAATTGAGTGTACGGTTTAAATCTCCCTGTCCCCACCAGCCAGAGAACGCCTTCTGCTGGGTGGGGGAGAGGGAGAGTTAACTTTCCTGCTTCTTGGATCCCAGTTCCGGTCTCCTGCCTTAACAGAGCCCAGACTTGTCATCTGAGAGGAAGGCGGAGGCTGAGGTCACTGCCCTTCTCTTGTTTCTGCTCAGAGTACTGCTCTTCCCCAGGGAGGTGGCAGGGCCAGGGCAACTTTGCACCCTGCTGGCTATGGAGTGGGAGCAGCTGAGGGGTTCTTATAAAGGGAAGTGGAAGATGCAGGCCCCCAACCCTGGGTGGGAAGACAAGTCACCCTTGGTCAAAGCTGAGCGTCTAACCTTCATTTGTGGCTATTTGGGTAGAAGTGATACAAAGAGCCCTAAACCCAGATGGGCCTGGCCTAAGCACCAACTGGACACCTGCAAACTGAGCACCTCGCCTCACAGATTCAAACCTGCACAGCGAGAGCCACTGGACTTTCCCACGGTCCTTCTCAGGGTGCAGTGATAAAGCTGGACTATCTTCATTTTCTATTACTGCAGAACAAATTGCCACAGAGTTAGCTGCTTAAACCAACACCTGTTTATTATTTCACAGTCTAAAGGTCAGAAGTTCAGGTGGGCTCTGCTGGATTCCCACTGAGGGTGTCACAAGGCCAAAAATCAAGGCATGAACTTCTAGACGCTCAGGGAGAAAATCCACTCCCCAGTACACTCAGGTTATAGGAAAATTCTGCTCTCTCAGGTTCTCTTCATATCATCCCTCCATCTTCAAGTCATCAAAGTTACATTGAATCCCCCCTCACACACATGGCTTGAAATCAATGACTCCTTGTCATGTCACCAGCCAGAGAAAACCCTCTGCTTCCACGGGGCTTGCAGGATGAATTTCAAGCCACCAGCCAGGCAGTGTCTCTCTTAATAAGCTCACTCACCTAATTCCTAGTCTTTTAATTATGTCTTTGAAATTTCTTCTGCCATATAATGGTACAGAATCACAGGCTTGCCACCTCATTCTATTCAGGGATCAGAGAGCCATAGTGAGACTTCTGCCTGCCACCCGAAGCAAAAAAGCACTTGTCATCTATAAAGTGCTGGATTTGGGTTCTTTTTCAGAGGTGGGATTGAACTCAGGGGCACTCAACCACTGAGCCACATCCCCAGCCCTACTTTCTATTTTATTTAGAGACAGGGTCTCACTGAGTTGCTTAGTGCCTTGCTGTTGCTGAGGCTGGCTTTGAAATTGAGATCCTCCTGCCTCAGCCTCTCCAGCCACTGGGATTACAGGCATTTGCCGCTGCACCCAACTGGATTTGGATTCTTATCACAGACTTTCCTCCTCCTGCCCCAGTTGCTCAGAGGGGAGAGTGGCACTGAGTTGGGTGGCTTTTAACTCCAGCCTCTTTCTCTCTTCCTCTTCTCTGTCTGCATCTGGACTTTTCATGGCCTGAGAAGGCAGCCCTGCCTCAGGACCCCTGGGACTTTGCTTTTGTCCCTCACGTCTCCCTTCCAGAGCTTCAGCCCCTCATCCCACCCAGGTTCCTGCCAGGACCCTGCTCCTCCTTCGCACTTTGGGGCTGTGCCATCTACGTGCCCTGTGCCACCAGTAACACTCTCCTGCTTCTGTCCTGCCCACTGGGGTCTGGCCTCTAACCAGCTCCCACTGCCTTAACCTGCTCTCTGTCCCCTTGCGCCAGTGAACACCTACCAGGCCACTTTTCCCAGACCTATGATGACAGTGCAGATGGAGTCTGCCTGGTCCCTTGCTGTGTTCCCAATACCTAGCCTCATGCCAGGACTGTGGCAAGTACTCTAGCAAACATTTGTTGTGGTTCCCCGAGTTCATGAATCTGTGTGGTCCATTTGCTAAAGTGCCCCAACCTGAGCATATGTCGCCACTGCCCTCCTATCGTATGAAGCCCCAGGTCCCTCTCTGCCTCAGCCAGAGGGCAGTGACTAAAGGGAGGCCTGAGTAAGTGGGTCCACGGGGAGGAAATGCTGCCACTGGCCCTATTGTGTTCCACACCACATATCTCACACACTCACAGACACACGCCAGACACTCTGTCCCCTTGGTTGTGGCCGGGGAGGGCAAGAGCCACTACCCTGCACGCTCTCTGTACCTGGCTTCACTCAGCCGATCTCCGGGGATTTACTTGTGCTGGCCTTGATCTTTATTCATTCCATCCCTGAATTTAGGCCTGTGTTCTCTTCCCCCAGGGACCCACCCACTTCCTCTTGGGAGTCCAGCCGAGGACAGTGTGGTTTGAAGAACGTCCTAATCCCAGCCCCAAAGCTCTGAAAGAAAAAATGACTAAAAACTCTGGAATGTGGAGCCTGCTGCTTCCTGCGAAGCATTTTGAATGAAACACGTAACCAACAGCTGCAGCTCAGAGAATGGAAACTCTGAAGGACGTCATGGCTCCGGGACCCAAATAGCAGGGTTGTAAGCGGATCAAGGTCTTGATTTCAGCCCAGACACTCTCAGTGCCCATCCCTCCTGCTCTCCTTTCAGGAACCAGGCCCATCATGCTAAGGATATGCTTCTGTTGCTCACTTGTTCCAAGCACCCCATGACCCCCAGCGGCCCTGGACTTTGTGTGTGGCGGGTTAGACCCCACACACATTCACCCGTCCCCAGCCCTCTGCCTTCTCAGGAGCAGAAGGCAAACACAGCACCCATGCTGGAACTCAGCCGCAGGCCATGCCTGATGGTGAAAGGGGGCTCATGCGAGCAGGAAGATATTGTTACCCAGGCCGGGCACCGTGGCTCACACCTGTAATCCCAATAGCTTGGGTGGCAAGTTCAAAGTCAGCCTCAGCAACTTAGTGAGATGCCAAGCAATTTGGTGAGTTGCTATCTCAAAAATTAAAAGATGAAAAGGGCTAAGGATGGGGCTCAGTGGTTAAGCGCCCCTGGGTTCAATCCCTGGTACCAAAAAAAAAAAAAAAAAGGGTGCTGTTACCCAGTTACTCTGAGTGCTCTGGGGGTGTCCCATGGGGACCAGAGGGCCAGAGTTCCTAAAGATCACTCCTGACACACTAATATGTTCTCAACTTCTTTAGGGAAATATTATACACGGTAACACGCACTAATCTTGATGGTATGACTCCATAAACTTTTATGTACACACGTCTCACCGAAATGAAATACAGAATATCTCAAATACTCCAGAAGGTTCTCTGGAGCCCCTTTCCCAGGCATTATCCATCCCCCTCGAGGCAACCACCCTTCTGAATTTCCCTCACCATCAGTTAATTTTGCCTGCTTTTGAATTTCATTTACATGGAATCATAAATAGTATGTACCCTTGTGATTGACTAATTCTGCTCCGTGTCACTTTTATGAGTTCAGTCCATGTCACAAGGCAACCTATCAGCTCATCAGCACCTACTATGTGCCAGGTGCTGCCGAGAGAATGTGATGTTTGCTTTTTGCACTGAAACCTTGATGTTGAACCCATTTCACAGATAAGGAAGTTGATTAGACCAACAGTTCATTGCCACACAATCAGGACCCGGAGAAGCTGGATTTCAAACCCAGGATAGATTAACTCCAGAGTTGATCCTTCTCTTTCCTCTTTATAGATACAAGGAGACTTGTAACAAGAAGTAGAAAAACATTGCCCTGGAGAGTCACACCTGGGACTGTCTCACAAAGGAAATTTTCATTTCAGGATTTTGTGCACTCAAGAGCCCAACAGGGGCACCCATTTTAGCCCCTCATTCCACAGGGGACAAAGGGAGAGCTGAGGAGGAGGACTGGGAATGCATCTTGGGAGCATCAGGCCGAGGAGGAGAAGATTTGGGAAGAAAAGAAGAAGGAGGGTCATTCACTCATTAACCACTATATACCGAATCCCTGCCGTATGCCGGGTCCAGCCCAGGCACCTACTTTTGGGTTATCTGCTGCGGTAGAACAAACCACCCTAATGTGTAGTGATTTAAAATGAACAACGAGCGTTATTGCTCACGATTTCAGAAGCTGACTGGGTAGTCCTTCTACTGGGGGTCTCTCATGCCCTTGCAGCCAGGTGGGAGCCATGACTACGCGTATCTGGGAGCTTGGCTGGGCTGGCTGAGTCAAGGGGAGACTCCAATGTGAGGCACCCTAGCAAGGATCCTGGGAGGCTGGGCTTGGCTGGGGCAGGAGGATCCTGGGATTCCCATTCTCTGGGTACTCTCAGGGTCTTTCCCTCTCCCTGTGGTCTTCCAGGTGTCCCCTCCAAACAGATTCCTCCAGGAAGTTACCCAGACTTCTAACATAACTGTTCAGGGATCCCAAAAGCAGAAACCACCGCGCCTTATAAAAGGTCAGGAGCGGCATCACTTTGGCCATATTCTGTTGGGTAAAGTGAGTCACAGGACTAGACAAGCTCAGGGCAGGAGGGACTATAAAAGGAGACATGATACCAGGAGGAATGGCCATCCTGGGAGACTAATTCCCACTCCCCCAAAGTAATGAAGTGATTTTTATTTTTTCACCTATTCAACAAAAAGTCACTGTCAAATACACAGTGAGTAGCTTCTAAAATAGAGCGCACTTCAACTAAATGTCATTTTTGTTTCATTCACAGTTATCATTCAGGAAAACAGCCTCTGAGAAGCTCCATAAAGAAGTGTTTATGTAGCAGACCCTGAGCTTGGTATTTTACAAACTTTAACTCATTTACTCCTTGCTCATTTACCCTCCGGGGTAAGGCTGATTGTTAGCCCTATTTTTAGACAAATAAAATGTTGCTTGCAGAGGTTATCTGCTGCTGAATACCAGCGCCCCTCTGCCAAAGCTTCGAAGCTTAAAACGGCCACCATTTCTCCCCATTCTTGTTTCTGTGTGTCAGCTGAGATGTTCTGACTTGGGGTCAGACTTGACTGAGGTTGGGTCACCTTAAAGACTTCTCTCACATCTCTGGCATCTGGGTGGAGAGGACTCAAGCAAATAGGGGCTGGAACAGTTGGATTCCTCAGGCCTCTCTGTCTTTATGTGGCCTCTTCACACGAGGTCCCCAACATAGCAGCTGGACTTCCTACACAGAAGGAAGAACTGGACTTTCTTCACAGAAACCCAGGCATGCATCTTGAGAGAGAGCAAGACAGAATTTGTGCCACTTCTTCTAACCCGGGCTCTGAAGTCATGTAGTGTCATTTCCTACCATCTCCTGTTTGTTACAGTGGGAACAAAGGCCTATCCAGGTACAGGGGGTGGGACTGTCACTTCCATTTCTTGAAGGAGAGTGTGTCGACCAATTTAAGCTAAGTTTAAAACCATCACGGTTTATTCACAGAACTTAAATTGTCTCTCACATACAAAATATACTCACTCCCTTCCAATGATCCCCCAAAAGTCTTATCTATTGTGGTATCAGGTTGAGGCCAGAGATCCAAATCCCATCATCCAGTCCTTCCAGGTGTAGAGGAGATTCCTCAGATGCAATTCCTCAGGCACAGCTCCTTGATTCTATTCCTCTTTATCTAAAGACTTTTGAACTAAAAGGACAAGTTATCTGTTTCTTTTGAACTAAAAGGACAAGTTATCTGTTTCTTATATTAAAAGGCTGTTTTAGTCAACTTTGTGTCGCTGTGACCAAAAGACCTGATGAGAAAAACATAGGAGGAAAATTTTATTTTGGCTCATGGTTTCAGAGGTTCAGTTCATGGTTGGTCGATTCCATAGCTCTCTGGGTCAGAGGTGAGGCAGAATATGGAAGGCTGTGGCAGAGGAAAGCAACTCAGGACATGGCAACCAGGAAGCAAAGAGAGCTCTGCTCACTGGGGACAAAATATAAACCTAAAAGTTACGCCCTCATTGACCTACTTCCTTCAGTCTCACCCTACCCAACTACTGTTACCACCCAGTTAATCTGTAGCTATAGATCAATTAAGGTTAAAGTTCTTAATCTAATCATCTCATCTGTGAAAATTCTTCCACTGTCTCACATGAGTTTTGGGGGGACACTTCATCTCTAAACCACAAAAACACCCAACACAAAATGATGGGACAGGACAAGGATGACCATCATGAACACTCCATTTAAAAAGGAGGCACAAAGCAGTTGTTGGACCACGGCAATTTTGAAATCCCTCCCAGTTTCTGGACTGGGATTCACTCCTTCCGCCTGGGGATGCTTCTCCATGGCTCTTGGCTCTGTTCTCTTGGTCTACTTTCGGAATCATCCTTCCCCTTCTATAAAATATGGCTGGTGTTTGTAGCTGAGTAGTTTTTTTCACTTGTTTCTTTCCCACAGAATCTTGGGGGTCCAAAGGCCTTTTTTCATTTTGTGCTAGTCCATTCTTTTAGTTCAAGTTGATGGTGTTTCAGACAATATAATTCTATTTGCAACATTATGGGTTTCCTATGGATCCTGTTGGGGTTCACTTCATTAGTCAAAAGTCACACTCACAAATTTCATCAAAATAAACCCTTCTCCACTCTGAGCTTCTTGTGGGATAATTTCTTAAAGATTCTTAGAAGCCCTGTTAATTGAATGAAGAGAATCTGTGAAGCATGCTTGTGAAATATTTAGAGGTCCTTTGCCTATTTGAAAGGTTTTATGAAACATTAGCTCTTTCTGAGTTTTTTTTTTTTTTTTTTTTTTTGCACGTAGTGCTGGGGATTGAACCAGGGCCTTGTGCTTGGGAGGCAAGCGCTCTACCAACTGAGCTATCTCCCCAGCCCTCTTTCTGAGGTTTTAATGAAGGATCTTATCTGGATTCCTCTTTGTCCTGAAGCCTCTTCATACCTTCAGGACTTTTTCCCATCAGTGGAAGCTGTGCATGAGAAACAGACTTATTTTCAAACCCAGCAAGTCCTTGGCTTTTATATTCTCTGTAACTTTTGCTTAAAAGTCAAGTTTCCTTTTTAATTCATCTTTCTCTGTCCTCATCTTGTGCAAGTAAAATAATTCAGTTGGCACTTCCAAAAGTCTGCTTAAAAATTTCCTAATCCCAAACAATTCTTTGGGCACATTTTCAATTGTCTATATCACTTCAAGTGACAATGTTGCTAAACTTTCTTCAACTATATAATAAAGGTC
Organism: Sciurus carolinensis; assembly: GCF_902686445.1. Taxonomy (NCBI): domain Eukaryota; kingdom Metazoa; phylum Chordata; class Mammalia; order Rodentia; family Sciuridae; genus Sciurus; species Sciurus carolinensis. The sequence goes on along the minus strand of NC_062225.1, from coordinate 59,192,992 downwards.
CCCTTTTCTCCTGCTTCCAATAACATTTTCTCACTTTCCATTAAGCCTTTGCTAGTAGCTTCCAACAATAGCACCTGTAAAACCTTTATAATTTCTGCCCACATCACATCCTTAAAGCCAGACAATTAGTTAGGTGTTGTTATGGCAACAGTCTACTTCCAGGTATCAAAAGCCTACATTAGGGCTGGGGTTGTGGCTCAGTGGTAGTGTGTTCACCTATCACATGTGAGGCCCTCAGTTTGATCCTCAGCACCACATAAAAACAAAATAAAGGTATTGTATCCACCTACAACTAAAATGTGTGTATGTGTGTGTATATATATATGTATATATATATATATTATAATTATATTTTATAAACATTAAAAAATTTTTAAAAGTCTGTATCAGCTATTCATTGCATTATAGCAAAATGTCCCAAAACAGTGCTTTTAAGTCAATAACAATCATTTATTTTATCAATGAATTTGGGGGTTGATGAGACCAACTCAGACAGTTCTCACTCAGGATCTCTCATGGCTTTGCTGGTCATTGGGGACTGTGGCTAGGGTCATCTCAGATGTGTCTCCATTCACATATCTGGGGCCTGGGCAAGGGAGTCAGTTTGGGGCAGGATGGCAGGGTTTCTTGGGCCATCTCTCACTTTGTATATGCTCTCCCTATAATGCAGCCTCAGGGTAGCTGGATTGTTTTCATGGCAACTGAAGGATCCCAGCATGAGTGGCTCGAAAGGAACTATCAGAAGCTGCATGGGGCCAGGTATGGTGGTATGCACCTGTAATCCTAGCAACTCAGGAGGCTGAGGCAGGAGGATCACAAGTTTGAGGCCAACCTCAGCAACTTAGGGAGATTCTCAGTACTTTAAGGAGAACCGATCTCAAATTTTTTTAATTAAAAAAAAAGAAGTCACAGGGTCTATAACTCGGTAGTCTAGAGCACTCCTGTATTCAATCTCCAGTACCAAAAAGAAAAGAAAACAAAACAGCATGGACTTCTCCAACCTAGCCTTGGAAGTTACAGTGTCATTTTTGCTATTTCTTCTTCCTTTTCTTTTTGGAGATTTTGGCATTCCCTAATTCTCACTATGGTTCAAAGGGAGGGAACATAGACCTTCTTCTTAATGGGAATAAAGTCAAAGGATTGTGTACATGTTTCAAAACACTTCAGGGGTTAAGTAATCCCAAGGCCACACAGCTGGAAAGTGACAGAGTTCAGATTTGAACCCAGGCATTCTGATCCTGGACTTAAATCCTTAACTGCTTCTTCTCCTCTCCTCTCCCTTCTCTCTCTCTTTCTCCCTCCCTCCCTCCCTGTCTCCTTCCTGGATAGAACCCAGGGCCACATTCATACTAGAGTGCACCCTAGCACCATGCTTCACACCCAGTCCTACTCAGCCTCCTGTAGTTACAGACACCGGTGGTCTTCATACTTCAGAAGTTGGGGCGGAGGAGACCCCTTGCTTGGAATAGTTCCCAACTTGCTTTGACCTACTCAGCTTTCTCAGAGAAGCAAGAGGACCCATACTGACTGCAAGCATTTCCCATGGTATGGAGGACTGCCTGCCGGCTGTAAAGGGAGTGAGTGAACCAGAGCTGGGACAGCCTCCTCCTAAGTCATCTCCGTCAGGATCACTGTGGACATCAGTGCCTCAGGGGTGGTTTCCGAGTCACTTTCCCTGTGGCCCTCAGACACCTCCTTGTCAACCGGCTCCTGGGATCTTGCTTGCACCTTCTCTCTAGTTTTGTTCCCACAGGGAGTAGAGGAGTGTTCTTAGATCTTGCAAGAATGTCTGCCAGGGCCTGGGGGATAACTCGGTGGTGCAGCACTTGCCTAGCAGGCAAAGCAACGGCAACAATGAAAATCCTGCTGACTGTTGGAAGGAAGCTTCCTCTAAAGTCTGAAGATTATTCATCAGAAGAAGATAAGTTTCAGTGGACTTCACCATACCACGGAGTTTTCCTAAATTTCCTTTAAGGCTTGACTTTGAGCAAATTTTCATCCATGAAGATTTAACAGTGCTTCATATATTGAGTGACATATTGATGCAGAGGAGAAATCCGTGTGGAAATAAGTGACAGGCAGGGCTGGCCACCATGAATGCTTATGTGCCCTGTGTACTGTACAAAAGGGACAAAATGAGACCTGACACCCAGCCCCACATTCCGATGGTCAAACCTTTCACCCTGGTGAGGGGCTGTGTTGGCTGAGAGGAAAGAACAGCTTTTTCTAATTTGTTTGCCCAGAAAGGGGGCCCCTTTTTCTAACTCAATAAAGATACCATCTGTATTAACAGCAGCACTGGGAGACAGCTGGAAGATAATATATACTATTCTAACCTCCTCCATAGGACAAGTCATAGAAATCAACCCTGACAAATAATAATAATGCATTTATTAAATTTCAAGAAAAGAATGAGAAATTGTGACTCAGTTCCAAAGACCAAAGCATCTGGAGCATCTGGAGTCTCCCCACCCCCAAAACTCCCAATCTCTTCCTCAGTTCAAAATGCCAAAGTCTTTTTTTTCCTTTTGCAGTACTGGGGATCAAACTCAGGGCCTTGTGCTTGCAAGGCAAGCACTCTACCAGCTGAGCTATCTCCCCAGCCTGCAAAATACCAAAATCTTGAGAGGAAGAATCCAATTGGTCCAGCTTGGTTCCAATGCTCCCTCTTAACCAATGAGCTATGACCAGGGCTGAGGAGAGTCATAGAATACAGAGTCTGTACTATAGATACCACAAATCAGGGTGGCTCCCAGAGAAAAGGTCTTTATTGTGAGTTGAGAAGCTCTCCAAGAGCCACCTACAGAAGTTCTAGATAGTTGTCTAGGACTTGTCAGGAAGGTCAATAGATAGTGTATGATCTGCCCAATAAGTCCTGGCAAGTCAATCTGATCTAACTACTCAGGAGTAAGATCCCTGTGAGTGTTCAGCCATCTCATTTCACCCTCTATGTAGAAATGACATTTGCCAGTCACCAGGGATCTCATTTACTCATTTATCAATGATCTTAGCATCAGTGGAAAGTCAAAGTCTTCCTATTCTTCTCCTTATTGGAACTGTTACCAAAGAAGAGAGCAGTCATTCAACTCTATAAAATTGTTCAGAGGCCAACCTAGGATCAGAAATGAATTAAGAGCCAGAATTAGCAGGCTTGGCAAGCCACAGTCTTGCCTCTTAAAATATTTATTTAAATTATGATATATTTAAAATGTGCACAAAGTGATCTAACAGAAATCCACATATTAACCAATATTAATATTTTGCCATTTGGATTCAGATACCTTATCTCTTTTAAAGAAATAAAACATTACAGCTACAGCCAAATCCCTCCCTGCCCCATGTCCCTAATCCCTCCCACTCATACAGATATGAGTGTTGTTCTAACCAGGGTGGTGTCATTTCCAAGAGTGAGTTTGGGTTTAACTTTTTGTTTGGTCCTCGGGTATAGAAGTGCAATTAATTATTCTTCCCAATGGCACACTGTTATCACTGTTCTAAGCAAAGACCCTCTCGTCTCATTTATTTATTCCTTTAATTTTCATTCACTACCCTAAGTCTCCCCAATCCCTCCATTAAGCAACTACATTAACACGTTTGACATCGTATCTTTGTATGTGTCCCTATCAAATATACACTGCCTCTCTGTGTGCATGCAATTTGAGTTTTCATACATGGTATTGTGCCATAAATTGTGCCATGGATTTCATCCTGTTTCTTACTTTCTTCAGTCAGCACTACGTTTCTGAGGGCCACCCACATTGTATTAGTCAGCTTCTTATCATTGTAACAAAATACCTGAGAAAAACAACTTAAAGAAGTAAAGATTTACTTTGGCTCACAGTTCTAGAGGTTTTAATCTGTGGTTGACTAGAAGAATATCATTGCAGAAGGGCATAGAGGAAGAAAGCTGCTCAGTTCATGGCAGCCCGGAAGTTGGGGGTGGGGTGGGGGGAGGGGGAGGGTCCAGGGACAATACCCTTACAGAATACATGCCCAGTGGCCTATTTCTTTGAACAAGGCCCCATCTCACAAAGTATCCAACACCTCCCAATAATGTCATCAAATTATTAATCCATCAATGGAGATTCTCCATTCATGATCAAACCTTCAATACGAAAACCTTCAGGGACATTCCAGATCCAAACCATAGCATGCACAGCATCCAGTTGGTTGTGCAAACACCTCATTTTACTTATCCCATTCTTCTTTCAGTCTCCAAGAGAGACTGAGGTGGAAGAGAGAGGGGCAAACCAAGGAGATGGTTAAGACTCATGTTTTAGTCAGCTTTTTCACTGCTGTGACTAAAAGATCTGACCAGAACAATTGCAGAGGAGGAAAGGTTTATTTAAGGGCTCACAGTTTCAGAGGTCTCAGTCCATAGAAGGCTGGCTCCATTCCTTGGGGCTTGAGTGAGGCAGAATATCATGGTGGAGGGAAACGGCTCATGTCATGATTAGAAAGCAGAGAAAGAGACTCCACTTGCCAGATACAAATATACACCCAATTCCCAATTCCCAATTCCCACCATGCCCCAATTCTCACCTCCTCCAGTCATACCCTACCAATGGCGGAAAGTTTGCAAGTGGGGGCCTCAGTTCTCCTCCACAAGGGCTTCTTCATAGCATGTGGCTTAAGTTCCTAGGATGCACAACCCCCCAAAAAAGAGAACTAGGTAGAAGTTATGTCCTTTATATAAATTAGCATCAAAAGTGATCACTTTTGCCATAGTGTGTAGGTCAGAGCAGTCATAAGCCCCTGCCCAGATTCAATGAGATCCCTCCTTTCAGGGGGAGAAGTATCAGTTACAGGGCAGGAAGAGCATGTGGGTGAGGATAGGTATGTTGGTGTGAATATATGATGAATATACACCATCTTTGGAAGAAGCAATCTCACAGTCTGTAGGGACCTCAAGGACTAAATGGATGAGGGATCGGGGGAGGCAACAATGGACAGTCTGGAGTCCATTGTGGCAGGAGTACAACCCACACAGTGAGGGAAGCCAAATACAAAGATGCAAGGACAGGACAGGACACACTCTGAGGATCTTAAAAACCACACTTAGGAGAAAGCTTATAGACAAAAGAGGACATTGGAAGCTCCAGGAATCCTGCCACCTTGTTCCCACCTGCATCCCCTCTGTGCTTGATTAGAAAATTCCCAAGGCACTCCCCTGTGGGTGGCTGAAGCAGAGGAAACATTGGGATATTGGGGTTAGTCTGTGTCACTGGAGTAAGAGTCAAGGAGTAGTTAGCCACATGTCTCCTACTCCTGTGTACACATGCATAATCAATCACCCTTTCCCTCTCCACCTGCTCTCTCTCTCCTCAGCCCTGAGCCCAATCTCTCAACCCAGAAGCCCATGGATCTTGCTGCTTTGGTAGCAGGCAGGGACTCTCCATAAACACCCTTCCGGATCCATTTTGATTGGTCCTGGGCAGAGCAAGAGCCATACTTCCCACACATACAGGTTCACCAGCCCAAAAGGGCTGCATGACATTAAGGAGCCAGCACTTGTTTGGTAGTCAGGAGTCCTGTACTCTCCTCCTGCCTCTGCCAACCAGCTATGGGTCTCCAGGAGGTCACTTCTTCTGCTGGGCCTTGCAGGACAAATACAATTGGATTAGACAGGAGTTTTTTCCCAATTCTTGGAGCTCATGCATTAAAAAGGACACAGTCACGAACACTACAGTGACGTACCACCTCATTTCGACTAGAATGGCTAAAATTAAAAAGACTGACAACACCAAGTGCTGACAAGGATGTAGAGCAACTGGAATGCTCATACATTTCTGGTGATGATGTGAAAGTGTATGGTACACAGGGGCTGTAGAAAGGAGGCCAGAGGTAGCTATTGAAGCTAAATACCTTCTATGTGACCCAGCAATTCAACTCCTAGATATTTGCCCAAAAGACACAAAAACATACCTTCACAAAAAAAAAAAAAAAAAAACAAACCTGCACTACATGATAATAGCAACTTTTTGTACAAAAGTCCCAAATTAGAAACAATTCAGGCATCCATTAACAGGTGAACAGATAAAACTATTTAATAAAAAGAAATAAACTATGAATACATATACCATGGATGGATTTAAAAAACCTTATGTTGAATAAGTCAGAAACAACACAGCATATATTGTATGGTCCTATTTATCATGAAGTCCAAAGTCAGGTGAAACTCGAGGCATAGGGATAGAAATAACTAGTGTCTGGGAGGCTGGAGGAGTAGGGTGGAGAGACTGGAGAGAGGACTCACTGAACTTTCTGGAGTGGTGGAATTGTTCTATATCTTCATGGGATGTAGGTGACACAGGAGTATACATTTGTCAAAATGCACACTTAAGATCCATGCATTTCATTTCACTGCTACACTCCATTTTTAAAAATAGCCTTCTAGGGACTGTTTAAAATGCAGATCCCCAGGGAATCCCAGCCCTACTGAGTCAGGGAGTCCACTGCGGTGGGGCCCAGGAATCTACGTTCTGAGCAAGCTCCAGCTTTAGAGAGCGCATTAGACTTGAGGCCCACGTCCTGGACACCCGCCTCCCCCACCTCCCGCACACGATCCCACTTGGCCCTTGGAGCTGCCCGCTCTCCCCGAGCCCCCAGCCCTCTGCCCAGTCGCCCCTGGTAACCAAGAAAGGACTTGAAAATCCTCAAAGTGCAGCCGCCCGGGGAGGGGCGGTGCACAGTGTCAGCGAGACAAGGGCAAATACAAAATGCGGGGTAATTGCCGGTTTTCTAATTCGCGGCCCTTTGTGCGGCGGCGCGGAGCCGGCGGCCGCGCTCCCAAGCCCCGGCCTTTCAGGAGCACAGGGGGCCGGGCGGCCGCGCTCCCCGCGCTCCGCGGCGCATAATTAATCGGGCTTCACAGGGCCGGGGACAAAGGCGCCCATTCACCCCGCCGCTCCTCCCCCCGGGATATTGTTATTTCTAAAAACTGCAGCCAGCTGGGCCGCAGGGCAACGTCAGCTCTGTGGGAGAATGAGCGGCCGCGGCGAGGAGACAGGGCGCTCTGTCTCCAGCCCTGCGCGGGATTAGAGCGGGCGGGCGGCGGCCCTGGCGGGCAGGGCCCGGGGCCTTTCTGAAGTCGGTGCGACTCCTCAGAACGCCTCGTGATTTCCATGGGGCCCTGAGGAGCGCGCCATGGAAATGGTAATGCGGCCATGGAGGCAGGCTCCTCGGGAAGGAGAGGGCATGCGTCCAGGCGCGGGACCCAGGCATCCCAGCGGGAGGCACCGATGGATGCCGGGATGACCAGAGACCCTCACCTGGACCACGCCTTCCCAGACGCCCGGGACAGTGCGTCAAGGAATAAAGGCCAAGGTCTGGGTCTGCGGAGCCTGCGATTAAAATCGGGGCGCAGGATGCGATGACTCCATGGTTACCCAGATTCTGCTCCAAAGATCACCTGGAGTCTTGCTCAAAACCACCTAAACAGAGCTGGCCTCATCCCCAGAGATCAGACGCCCAAAATGGGGGCTGGGGCCCAGGCATCTGTATACCTTGGAAGCCCTCTTAGGTTTGATTACCACTCAGCACGGCCCCAGGAGATGACTTACGTACACCACTTCCCAGTTCCCCTGTGGGGAGACAGGCCCAAGGTGGTAAACTGACTTGCCCAAGATCACAGAACAGGCCTGGCAGTGGACCCTTGGCTGCTGACCGTGCACAAAAATGGAACAGAAATGGGAGATGGTGCCAGGAAAGGATGCTCAGACCTCTCTTCCTCCCCTTAAGTCTTCCCTGACTGCTCAGGCCTGGTCTGAGTTCCCCGCCTCTCCTTGCAATGAGACTGATCTCCATGGTTCAGTGCCTTCAGCATGTTCTGGCTCATGGGTGCACACTGGGAGTCCTCCTACTTGCTTCATCAGAGGCACCCTTGAGTGCAGGCCCAAAGGCCCTACCGACTTGGTGTGAGGACCAGTGCCTAGCAGAACTCCAGCAAGGCTGCCTGGTGGTAGCAGCATCTGGTGAGTCCAGGGCCTGAGTCCTCTAGGCTGCATTTCTTCAAGTGTAGTGTCTTCCTCAGGCCCAGCAGAGCCCTAAGTCCCAGGTCAGCGTGACTGGGCTTTACCTTTGCCACTGAATTCAAGGCATTAGGCACCCATCCATTCCTTCCCCAAAGCTGGGAGCAGTTGTGAAGAGCTGCCATGAATTTCCAAAACCTCAGCATCCTGAACACCTCCCAGAACAAGCAGGGGCTTTTCCAAAATTCTGCCCATCCCAGCCCATCTCACTGAGACATTCTGTCCCTCAACTGTACCCTGGAAAATGTTCCCTCAGCCTAAGACTGGCAGTCCTGAGCAGGACCATAGACCTCAGAGCCAGACCATGCCGCAGCGCCTCACTCCTCCCGGCAAGGCAGGGACAGGAAGCCTCCTGTGTTTTCAGAGGAGTGCAGGCTGGTCTCCAGGCCCAGAGAAGGTGCCCAGTGAGCTCTCTTCTGCTTCCACCACACCATGCTGGACTCTGGAAAGCTGACATCATGGGACATTCACATCTGTGGGTGGGAAAAAGCACAGAAAGCTCCAGAAGAACAAAGTGGAGGAAAACAAAGTGAAACAGGGTTCAGCCAAGGCCTGCCTGGCCAAGCCTCTAAGGGGACTGTCCAGCTGTCCAGTAACAAGCAGACTCAGCATAGCCCCTGAGGCCAACGGAGTTTCCCCCATCCCGGGACCCTGGGACAGAGTCGGTCCCCAGTGGCCATGACCCTAGCACGGCATCAAGCAGAAAAATAATCTAGCTGTCTCCCCTTAAGTATACTTTATTTGAGATCTAGAATAATCCAATACTGTCTGGAAATGACAGGAAATAGGATTTAGCTGAAAGGAAGCCAGACCATATAAAAGAATGCCCTCGAAAATGTACAGCGAAAGTTCTAAGAGTTAAAGGGCAAGATGTCTCTTTTTCTCAAATTGTTTTTTAACTGTAAATAATTAGAGAAAGAATATGCAGGAATCTCTGTAGTATTCTCATAACTTTTCTGAAGTTTGAAATTTAAAACCAAATAGCAGGCAGTACACACACACACACACACACACACACATTATAGCATCGATATTCCAATTCCTTTATGCAGGGGTGGGGCCAAATCTCCTTTTCCCTCTCCCCACACCCACACATCTTTTGCTGTCTTCTGTTACAGCAATTTGTGAGTCCAGAATGGTTCAATTGTCCCTAAGTTCCCTGTGTCGTTTATCTCTGAGTCCATTTTAGCTAGCACTGTGCTTTGCAAATGGGCAGCAGTTCCCAAACCTGGAATCCAGTCATTTGTCATGGAAAGTTTCCAGCTCTGAGTGAGGGGCAAGATGGAGTAAGAGAAGGGGGTGGTCACTGGGAAAAGGGAACCAAGAGAGATAGCAGAGTGCGCAGGAATTTTGTAGTCCGGTGCTTGCATGTCAGAACTGATGTGTTTTTTCATTCAAGGCTAGTTAGTAATCAGGCCCGCTTAATCACATCCTTCCATCTTTCCGTGAAGCTTGGGAAGTCGTTCAGGCTGCCCCCCGGGGCCCACCCAGAGCACTCACAGGCACAGTTCAACATGTGGTTACCAGAGTCAGCAGGAGACCTGTTCATCACTGCCTCCTCCTCTGAGTGTTTCATGTATGTGAATCTTGTTTCCCCAGGAAGCTCACAGAGGGAGGAGCCTTCCACCTTCCCCTGGCCACCATGAGAGTTTAGAGAGGTGTGGACTCTTGATGAACTCAGGGCCCTCTACCAGACTCCAAGTTCCACGAAGGCAGAAGCTATGTGTTCTACCTCCTAGCACTTAGCACAGTGCTTGACATGTAGTTGGTGCTCAATAAATACTCAATGAATAACAGCGAGTGGGAATCTTGTTGAGCTGAGCTGAGTTGAGCAGCCTTCTCTAGCCGAGCACACTGAGCAAACTCTTTGGGAATTGTACTTCTGACAATGCTCAGCCATGGAGTCAAAACTAACACCGACTATCATCCCACCCACCAGTTTCTAACTCCCATCCTTAGCAGCTCCTGTGTCCCAGAGAAAGGCAGTAGCACCATCTCTGTGGCCAGTGTAACAAGATCAGTGTTGGGACAGGGTTCTCTTCTCTTGCTCCTCTGGGTGGGTCGGCCTTGGGAAGAACAACTTTGCTCATGCACGTTTCTGGCAGGGGCAGGACCTTCTGTAAGAGCACTCTGGGCCCAAAGGTGGTGGTGCACTCCTGTAATCCCAGCTACTTGGGAGCCTGGCACAGGAGGATCACAAGTTCAAGGTCAACCTCAGGAATTTGCAAAACTCTTTCTCAAAATAAAAAATAAAAAGGGATGGGTACATGGCTAAGTGGTACAGCAGCCCTGGGCTCAATCCCCAGTACTGAAAAAGAAGGGAAAAAAAAAAAAAAAACAACAACCACTCTGCATTGAAGTTATGATACCCCACCCATCCCTGTTTCCCCTCTCAGGGGTGTGGACCAGGGCAGCTCTCCCACAGGTACCTGGGTTTGAAAAAGAAAGCATTAGGTCTGCTGGAGGCAAGAAGGTGTGACTAGAATGGCCTGCAGGAGCTTCCTTTTCCTCCCCTGCTGGTGGCAAAGTCTGTTACAGGCTGCTGCTCCCAGTGACTAGCTGGAATAGGAGCCTGAGGCTCAGGGATCTTCCAGGCTTTCTAGCCCCTTCCAGGCCTCTGACCCAAGGCTCCAAAGGCGATCTAGTCTTCTTGCTGCTACCATGGTAGTCTGAGTCCCAGGTCAACCAGGGAAGAGCCAGAGAAGATATTTCTGGCACAGGGGCTGGGACATTCCAGGCTACCCAGATACTTATGTCTCTCTAGAATTCATATGTTGAAATCCTCACCACCAAGGTCATGGTGTTAGGAGGTGGAGCCTTTGGGAAGTGTTGAGGTCCTTGGGGTGGAGTCCTCATGAATGGACAGACCCCTATGCCCTGCGCCGTGCGAGGTTAGAGGGAGATGGCACTATCTGTGAGGAACAGGGCCCGCACCACACTCTGCCTTTGCTGGCACCCTGATCTTAGACGTCCAGCCTCCCAAACTAGGAGCATCGAGCTTCCATTGTTCACAAGCCACCCAATCTAGGGTATTTTGTTATGGTGACCTGGAGGAACTGGAGAGCATCTTGGGAGAGCGTCTCCTTTAACCACCCTCCGTGGAGCTAGACCATCTGAAGCTTCTCCCCTCCTGCACCTCACCCATCTCTCTGTCCCTTTAGAGGAAACTGCTGCCTGGGCCTCTGGGGTGGCTGGGCACAGTCCCAGCACATTCAGCCTTTGCTCCCAGCCTAGAAAAAGCCAGGCTCCCTGGCTGGAAACTCTGTCTCCTCCCGCTTCCCCCTTTCTTCTCTTTCTCTCTCCCCCTCACTCTCCCCCACTCCCCGTCACCCTGACCCCAAGAGCTTCCAAAGTGACAACATGTGGGCCCAAATCAAACCCTTGTCCTCAGGCCCCTGCTGGCATCCCTCCTGGGTCTCCTGCCTTCCTCCCCCAGCTCCAGCGCCCGGCCATCTCCTCAGCCTCACTCCCGCCCCCGCCGCCATTCCTCTTTGTGGACAACTTTCTAAATACAGCCAAACTTCCCCTTTCGGTCCACAGGGCCTATAAACCAGCTGCAGAAGGTCAGCACTCTGCAAAAGTTTTCTTGCAACGCTTGGCTGAGGCCCACACCCTCTAGCTCTAGATGTCACTTCCCCACCCAGGCTCTAGAAGACCAGCCAGCCTCCTCCTCCAGCAAACAGAGGAGAGGCACAGCCTCCCCACAGATCAACCAAACCTGAAGAGAACCGGCTGAGGAGCCCAGGAGAGCGCAGCCACGAAAGAAGACAGCCCAAAGGCTGGCCCGGCTTCTGCCTGACCTGCTCAGGCACCAGGGACCCTGCAATGTTCTAACTCCCTCCAGACATTGCCATTGTCTTTTGTGGAATGAGGGACTAACTTGGGGGAACAAGGGAGGCAGAATGGAGGGGGCTTTGTTGCCTAAATGCCATTCACATGATCAGGGTTGGTTTCCTTGGCCCCTTCCAAGTCTAAAGTTCCACAACTTGGTAATTTTCCTTTAGAATGTTCCTGTCACATGTCAGGAGAGAGAAGAGGCCTGCCCAGGGACACACCACTACGACACTGGACCTGAGGGCTGTACAGACTTGAGCCTGGGTCTATCCGGTTAGGACGTTCGGAGGCCTTCTGGGGACGGCACATGCAGGGTCAGCCTCTAGGTGCTGCTCATTGACCTGCCTATTTCTTACCTAGGCCCCAAGGCCTCCCATGGCCCTCCAAGGTAGGCAGCCCAGGGCTGCATCTGAGAACTGGAAACCAACCTAAGCTAGAGGCAGGAGGCCTCCAGTCAGCTCCAGCCCTGCAAGGACTTCATGCAGATAGAGAAAAGGAAAATAGGGAAGGAAAACCAAAATAGGGCAGGATGCAGTGGAGGGGAAAAGGACAAGAGAAAGGGGAAGGGCCTGGAGGTCAGAGAGTCATGTGAATGGCATTCAGGCAACAAAGCCTCCTCCCCTCTGCCTCCCTGGATCCCCCCATCAATCATCCCTTGAGCCTGGAGAGAAGCACTCTGCTGCCAGGGCCAGGCCACAGAGAACACTGCTGCCCACAGAGACCCAGACCAGAAAGCCCAAATTCAGAGATTTGCCACCTCTGAGCCTTCAAGCCCTGCATGTCCTCTTACAAAAGAGTTAGTGAAGAGCACCCTGCCAGGTACTCTCAGATCCCCACCTCCTCTTCTCATTGGAGCCGAGGTCTCCTTTTAGACATTGAAGCAAAATCACTTGGTCATTCCTAAAACAAAGGAAATGTTAAATCCAACTTCAAGACACTGGGTATCTCTTCATGAGGATCCAGGTGATGCTGTTGACAGTCTGTGTGACCCTGAGTGAGCCACCTCCCTCCCATCCTGAGGCTTCAGGGTCTGGTGTAATCTGCCTCCTGTGAAGTCACACTTAAGGGAAAGAGGCCACTGTAGCCCAGGAGTCAAAATCTCCGCTCCTGGATAGCACGTTGAGCAGTGAGGTGAGCATTGGTCACGCTGGTTCTGCCCGTTTCCTCACTTGTAAGGGGAGAGCAGACTGATGAAGGAAATAGAAGACAACACAGGTCCAAACCACCTGGTGCTCCCATCTAGACTACACCAGGGCAAATTAAAAGAAGATCCAACTCCATTAGAAAATGCTCAAGGAGCCAACGTGACCTGTAACTCCAGTGGCTTGGGAGGCTGAGGCGGGAGGATCTCAAGTTCAAGGCCAGCCTCAGCAACTTAGCACGGCCCTAAGCAACTTAGTGAGACCCTGTCGCTAAACAAGATACTTTAAAAAGGAACTGGGGATGTGACTCAATGGTTAAGGGCCCCTGAGTGGAAGGAAGGAAGGAAGGAAGGAAGCAAGGAAGGAAGGAAGGAGGAGAAGAAGGAAAGTGGGCAAGGAGGCAGGGGGTGTGGTGCAGCGGTAGACATGCACTTGGCATGCACGAGGTCCTGAGTTCAATCCTCAGTGAAAGAAAGGAAAGAAGTGGCAGAAAGACAAAGGATGTGAACGGGCAGTTAAGAAAACTGCAAGAATGTTTGCGAAACGGAAGATACACAGCTTCTGCCTTCGAGAGGTTTCCATCAGGAGGGGCAGAGGAGTGAGGAATGGGGACACAAACATAGTTCTCAACCTGGAGGTGGTTTTGCAAGAGGACATTTGGCGACAGACATTTTCGATGGTCACACATGAGGGACTGGGGATAATCACATGTAGCGGAGAGAGACCAGTCGTTGCCCAGCAGTCTACAGTGCCCCGGCCAGCCCCACAGAAAGAATTGCCTGGCCCGAAATGTCAGTAGTGCTGAGGTACAGAAACCCTGGCCTGGACAGATGAGGAACAGATAAAGGGGCTTTCTAGGGCAATTAATACTTGTCACTTTTAAAAAGTCCTTGCCAGGAAAATGACAAAAGTGAACCTTGCACTGAGGCATAGGAGTCATTAAAATAACTAAAACAAAACAGCCAAACGCAGTGGCGCACGCTTGTAATCCCGGTGGCTTGGGAGGCTGAAGCAGGAGGATCTCGCATTCAAAGCCAGCCTCAGCAACTTAGCGAGGCTCTAAGTAACTCAGTGAGACCCTGTCTCTAAATATAATACGGAAAAAGGGCTGGAGGTGTGGCTCAGGGGTTAAGCTCCCCTGGGTTCAATCCCCAGTACGGGGAGGCGGGCAATGATAATGGTTCTGAAACGGTACACAGTGAACGCTCCGTCCCCGTTGCTGCTTTCTGGCTATGTGCATTGAGGGACCTGGTCTCTCGGCTCTCTTCTGCTTGCTTCAGCAGGAGGCTGAGGACCTTAGGCCAGAGGAGTCACAGTGGGCAGCCTAGCACACGGCCCAGATGAAGGGTAGGGGCCACATAGAGTGTGTTCAGAAAAAAAAAGGATGGGCGGGAATGACAAAGGAGGGAGCCAAGAGGAAGAGAAAGGGGCGCTGCGAGTTTCAGTGTTTCACAATGTTACGAAAACACCCAGGAAGCCTGGATACCACAGGGAGAAGTTTAAATTGAGCAATCGTAATGGTTCTCTTTTCAAATTCATGGAAAATTCTCTTTCACATCCCTGGGTCAGTGAAGCCAGACTCTTCACTAGTGGCCAAGAAAGGGACACTTTTCCAGAGCCACCAGGCCTTGTACCAACTCTCCCCCTCACTGCTCCTCCACTCACCCTGACCAAAGTGCCATCCCCTGTTGTCCAGGATGTACATTATTTTATTTACTTATACCCACTCTGGCCCCATTAAGGTCTTGAAGCAATTGACAAGATACTTATAAAAATCGTAGTTATAACCCATCACCTGGAAAGAGCCAGCAATGGAAAGAAGCTGTCTCCCTTAAGTGACAGGCCAGAAGATCCTCTAAGATCTTCACTTAGAACTCCAGATTTGGCTCTCAGTCTCCTGGCAACTCAGGTAAAGTGGGAATTGGGGCAAGCCTCTTGAGTCACATCCCCCTAGAAGATGTCAGAAACCTACCAGGTCCTCTGTGAATGTGGAGTGCTACTGAAAACAGAATCCTAAAAAGTATTCCTCTCCTAGATCTTATAGGGGACCTTAGATGAGGCAGTAATCACAGGACAGCAGCATCCCAAAATAAACGCAACTGCAGGACTCCTCCGGCAGTTTTCCATAAAGTGTCCATCGTAAGGGAGTGTCATGATAAAGATTCTGTGGTGACTAAATAACACGGTCCAAGAACGACTCAGTGTCGTGAGAGTCCGGCTCCGTTCGGGGATAAATCTCATCTGGAAGAATGGATGGAATGCGTGGCCTTTAAATAACCCTCATGAACTTTATTTCTCTCAACTGAGCCTTTGATAAAACTCGGGCCGCAGAAAGCAGTTGGAGGTTGTAACCGCTGACAAGGGTCTGGCAGCAGCACCCTGGCACAGGACGCGGGTGGAGCCCTGGGTCCCTGGCACCTGCCGAGAAGCCATTCATGGATTCAGACTCCTCCAAAGGCCTGTAGCAGGCTGGGCTTTTGTATTTTGCTCTGACCTGAAGTGGACTGGGCCAGGAGGCTGGCAGAACGGAAACAGGTCTGGGAACTGGTATGCGGATGCTGGTCTGTACCCCGGTTTGAGACCCGGCCTCCCTTTGGGTTGTCAGGAAGGTGATAACAGTTCTCACTTTCTGTTAAGTCCAGGTACTGTGTCACAAGCAAGCTATTAGGTCGATACTACGATTGTGCTCATTTTGCAGAGGAGTAAACTGGGGCCCAGGGGTCCCTGCCAGGTGTAACAGAGCCAAGAAGGGCAGAAGCCAGGCCACCTGCTCAAATCTGCCCGATTCCAAAGTTCACACGCTTTTAACCGCTGCCCCGTGAAACACCCCCAACACACAGAGAAGGAGAGATAAAACCTGTGGGAAAAGTGAAAAGGCAGTTGATTTGTGGCATGAGACAGCAGGAAACTCAGAACTCTCAAGACAATGTGCTGAGGAGAAAGCCAGAAGCTGCCACCATGTTGGACTGAACGCACGGGGCTGGTGGGAGGTCTATGCAGGAGGTCCCTCCAAAAGCAAGCCTGCTGGGTTGTAAGCACCCGTCGCACCCAAGTGTCTGAAAAAGTCAGTGGGCAACGGCTGCCACAGGGCAGGGACCAGTTTAAACAAAGACTGCAGGTCAGTGGGTGAAGGACCCAAAACCAAGCTCAAGGTGCTCCCTGAAGCCACTAGGGTCCTTCCTGCAAGTCCATGAGTAAGTCATTCTGGCTAGGGCCAGGGATATAAGCCAGATACTGCTGTACCCCGTCACTTCTCTGGGAAGCCAGCAGACAGGTACATCAGACACAAGACGGAACCTGGAGGCCAGGTGCGGTGATGCACACCTGGATTCCCAGTGACTTGGGAGGCCTAAGCAGGTGAATGGCAAATTTGAGGCCAGACTCAGCTACCTTGTGAGACCCCTATCTCAAAATAAAAAATAAAAAAGGCTGGGAGTGTAGTTTGGTGGTAGCACCCCTAGGTTCGATCCTCAGCACCACAAGCAAACAAACCAACAAACAACAAACCAGAACCTGGGAAGTTGAGCTCCTGAGTACTTCCCTGCAGGGCCCAGTGCCCCTGTGACTGTGTATATTTTGTAAATGCAAATCTGACCAGGCCAACTCCCAGGTTAAGATGGCCCGATGGCTTTCCACTGCCAGATGGCTAAGCCTGGCCCCACCTGGGAGAGCCAGGGTCTTCCTGAACCCACCCATCCTGCCCTCCTCTCTCCGCTGCTGTCACGTCGGGCTTCTTCCAGGGCCTGAAGCCTGCCACTCCCTCCCTTGGGGAAGCATCCTTTGCACAAGCTCTTCCTTCTGCAGGGAGCACCCTGTCCTCCCTCTTCACTCGTCAGCCTGCAGACCTCAGGCCTGTCATTTTAAGGACTTTCCCCGGCCTCCTTGATGTCCCCTACAGCACACCTCAGCACTGTTTGCTTGTGCGGGTGACAAGTGTGCCTCTTCTTACCAAACTTTAAGCTCCTAGAGGACAGAGCTGTGTCCATTTTGCTCACATTGTAACCCAGAGTCTAACACTGTCCGGCACATCATAGAACATGGGTACTGGAGGGATGAAGGAATCAGTGAAGGCTACAATTGAAATCTAAGTCTGTGTAGCTCCTCACTTACCAATTATGGTGGGGAATTGGTTTTCAGACGGTCCCTGGCTTGTGATGATTTGACTCAGGAATTTGCAACATTACAATGGTACAAAAGCAATACGCGGTCAGTAGAAATTATATATCAAATTTTGAATTTCGATCTAATCCTGGGCTATTAATATATGGTATGAGTTTCTCTATTGATTCTGGACAAGTGCTGTGAGCCACAGGCCCCAGTCAGCCTAGATAGATGGATAGATAGGGATTTGTCATAAAGCATTGGGCTCAAGCAGGTTTGAGGACTGGCAAGTTCCACATCTGCAGAGTTGATGTCTCAGTTTTAGTTCAAAGGCCAGGAGGTTGCTGCAGAACCAAGAGGAACTACTATCCCAGTTTGAAGGTTATCTGTCAGGCAGGAGAATGCTCTCTTATCTTTTTTCTATTTAGTCCTTTAACTGACTGGAAGAGGTCTCTGCACATTATGCGGGGCAATCTGCTTAACTACATCCACAGATTTAAATGTTGATTACATCAAAAATGTTCTCACAGAAACACCCAAAATGTTTGATCAAATAACTGGGCACCCAGTAACCCAATCAAGTTGACACATAGAATTAACTACCATTGCAATCATATCAGAAAATAGATGTGACCAAGGGTTATGGCTGCTGTAAATAAGAGATTAGCATCAGAATGCTAATTTTTCCCCAAACTTAGGGTTTCTATGTGCTTTTATGTGAAATGTCCCCATGAGGCAGGGACACTTGGGGACAGGTAGGGATAGGGAAGTGACACCAACCCTGAGCTGCGGCCCTTGCTGATGTCCATTGCAGGCAGGGTGCAGGTGGCTAGCAGTCAGAGATTCAGGTCATCTCACATACCAAACAGACTCATTTTTCAGAATCTTTACATAACTACATAAGTACATGTCCAGAGGCAATTTGCCTTTACAGGTTCTCCTCACAGAACAATCCTCTGAGATTAAATGTTTTGAGTTGTATTTTGAAAAAAGAGGAAATGGGATCCTGGTTCCAGGTAGGAGAAGGGGAGATGGGAGGGGAAGTTCAGAAAGGAGGTAGAAGGCACAGATTTCCAGAAACTTCCTCATGGTTTCCTCCCCATGCTTCTTAGGCAGGATACTCCTGCCACCACCACCACCACACTCAGGACAAAACTCAACTCTGGCATGGATCTGGTTCTCCCTCCTTCCCTCCCTTCCACTCACCACACTCCAAGGCACCTTTCAGAATGAGGACCCTTGGCTTCACTCAGTCACCAGCACTGCAGGCCGCCCTGTGCTTGAGCCTTCCTTCCCTCCGTAACACCCCAGGTGCCAGGCCTAGGGCTGCCAGGCTGGCTGCTAAGGGAGGACAGGCTCTGACCATGCGCTCCACACTGCACGACCAGGACCGTGGAGGGCAACGCTTAACCCAAAGACCCTGCACTGAGTCAGCCAATGTGGGAGGAGCATACTTGGGGACTTCCTTGGGATCCTGGGGACAGCCAGAGTCTCCACACCCACAACCTGACCCACACCTCAGGCCGCCCCTCACATTTGTGCCTGATGTTCTCCTGTTTCTGAGTGTGGATGACTCTGGCCCCCTTTCTACTCCTTTCCTGGGTTTCCCTCTCAAGCAACTGCTCTAAACCTGGGACTCACCAATGTCCCCTTCTCCCTCAGAGGTGTATGAAGGGAATTCAATTCATGAATACGGATGCAAAAAAAATTATATTTAATAGCCTTTAACTGAAATTTAGCACTTCCTTTCAATGTGAATGTAAGAAAACTCTACATCAGAATGAACAGATCCCAGAGTATTGTCAGCTGGAGAAAGTACATTTTTTAAGTCACTTTAGGGTTCTTGCCAATCTTTTAAAATATTAGTTGTATTCACTGCCATTGTAAAATGATCACCATTAAAGTGTTGATGAAGGAGTACCTCCATTACAATATCATGGAACTGCTTCCGTAACTGTCCGGATATCTGTATTTTAGCATCATTGGTTTCTTTTGCAGTCCTGATTGTTTTCACATGTTTGAAAACATTATTCTGAGAAGGAGTTCATAGACTTCACCAAATGCCCACCGGGTCCAGGGTACATGGAAGGTCAAGTCCTGGGGTTCTCACACACATTTAGCATGGGAAGCCATGCCCTGCCTTCCAAAGTGGTTCCTTTTTGCAGCACTTTCTTTATACTTTTGGTGCTCTCTTGATTGAGAAAAAGCTTTAATTGCCAAAAACCATTATGTAATGCTTGCCTTGGAACAAATGTGCATTGGATTCATCACAACAGCATCTCTTGACATTTGCAAACCAGCAGCAACATCAGTAGGAAGACTCTTACCAGGCCGCTTTCTGGAGCCTCATGGAGTTACCCTGACCCACTGCTTGGGCCCACTGAGTTAGACCATATAGATCTCCCAGACAGAGGCTGTGGTCTCACAGTGAGCCACACCAGCTCCTAGCACCAGCTTGGGTCACAGGAAATACTTGACATGTTTGAGTTGACTTGGGGTGACCTAGGTTGGCTGGGACATGGCAGGAGCCTCCCTACCTTTCCACCAATCCCTTAGCCCAATTGGCATTAAGTTGCCAAACTTAGCAAGCAGAAATACAGGATACCAAGTTGTATTCAAATCCCTGACAAATAATGAATAACTTTTTAGTATAAATATGTCCTATGCAATATTTGTGCCATACTTACATTAAAAAATCGTTACTTGTTATTTGTTATTTGTCAGGAAATCTGCCTTCTGAGGGTCTGTTCCAGAAGTCCCAGCCCAGGTGCAGCTAAAGGGTGACCCAAGTCCAGGTTCTGTGAGCCCTGCCTCTGCAGGGGTCTGGTCCTGGAGAGGGACTGTTCAGGGTGAAAGTGAGGTGGTAGAGACTCCTGATAGCACTCCACAGCTCTCACAGCCTATTCCTCAAACCACTCCCCACCACTGGCCCCCAACACCTCATCTGTCTAAAGAGTCCAAGGGGGTACTTCAGACTCCCTCCTTGCTCAGATGTAATGAGTACTATTTACTTCAGGTAATTTCTTCCCTCACAAAAAGGATGATTCTAGACCCAGTATGGCCTCCAAGCCCAGCCCTCCTTCAGCAGCAAGTCTGTGCTGCCTCTTTTCAGCCCAACTCTAGGCTCCTCACTCAACTGAAGCCCTAAAAATCAGCCTGCAAGGACACTTAAAGAGGGCCCTGTGGCCAGGTAACCCCCGCCACACACACACAGCCCAAGCACAGACACACAGAGGGAAGGGTGAGGCAGATAAGCCCAGAGGGTCGCCCACGGAACCCTCACACAGGGCAAGAGCTGTGCCCACACGGCACATACCCGGCACACATGCCAAGGCATGCAGTCCCCACCCAGATTCCACACACACGCCACGCACACTCACACACGCCCAAACAGTGCAAACTGAGCTCAAGTATCCCCACACATGCCACACCCACTCACACATGCCTGAAGGTGTCAGGGACAGGGCCAGTCTCAGGTCTGTCCCCAGCCACCCACATGTGTACTTTCCATCCCGAACCCCAAATGTCCACGGTGCCCAAATTTCTCCCAACTGTGCTCTGCAAGTTGAAAAAAAAAAAAAAGAAAGAAAAAGAAAAGAAAAATTAAAACCCTGAAGTACTCTTGAAACAAAGAACTATGTTCTTCACGCTAGGCTAAAATGATAGCTAATCCAATAGTTATATTCTGGAAAGCAAGTGTTAACCTGAACTGTGTGAGCAGTGGAACCGAACTTGCCGTCAGTTCTTGAAACTAGCCGCCCCCCAAGCACGATGCTAAAGCTTTGTGGACATTCCCTCCCAGCCTCCCAACCACCTAGCAGTTGGAACTGTTGTTGTGCCTAACTGAGGAGCAAACTGAGGCAGTGGAATGACAGAAGGTCTCAGTGCAGCCTGCAGCCTCTGGCCCAGCCCCAACACCAGGATATCCCCCACCCACACAGCATACGATGACCTGGGGACTCTCAGCCCAGCCACGCAGCCTGTGCACCCGCGCAGGCGCACAGCTCACCCACTGCAGATGCTGCGGGCAACCTCTTCTGGCAAAGTGCAGAGAGAGACCGACTGGCAGAGAATGTTCAAGCTAGTTCTGCCTCTCTGGGCTCTCCTCTTCCCACTCAGGTTTGGACTCTGGGCCGAGATCACTCTGAGAAGCTGGTCTGTGAGGTCCACGGAGGGAGTCCTTCAGGGTCGCCACATTAGCAAGAGACCAGGTTCCATCTGGGTTGAGAGGGCGAGGGCCTGAGGAGGCTTGTATCACCTGCTGTCCTTCACACCCACCCCAGGGAATGGAAGCCAGGCCCCTCACGGTGAAAGAGTTCTTTATAAGAGAAGAGAGACACCTCACTCGTCACCAAGGGCCCTGAGTCACCAGAGTCCACCCAGGGAGTGTGTAAAAAGGTCCCAGGAAGCCTCCAGAGAGGGCTCCAGCCAAAGGGGGACACCTCTGTGGCCACCACGTCTGCTCTGGGGCCTGACCAGAAGCTGGGGGCTCTCCATACATGCCCTCCCGACCCCACAAGTCACCAGGGGACACAGAGGCAGCTTGAATGGAACTTCCCAAAGCTTCTTGTTCTCGCAACTCTTTCTCAGGAAAACATTTACAGCCATGAGAACCCCCACATCTGACTGAGGGGCTCGGAGTTGGTACTCGCTCCTCAACCCTGAGGGGGGACCCTGTCCTCAAAGAGACTTGGGCGTATCAGAGAGACAGTTTAGGACCTTTGACCATTGGAACAGAAGGGGGCCTCTCTATCACCATTTCTCAGATGAGACCAACGCACCCTCTGCTCCCAAGGGCTTCTCCACACTGAGCCACTTCCCCAGGGCCCTGGACAGCTCTGGCTCCTCCTCCAGCTCAAGTCAGCCTCTCCTGCCACAGCCTGGTGGGCCCAGAGAGGGTGTGAGAGGCTCCTGGGACAGTAAAGGCCACCTGAAGGGGAAGCTGGTGTCAGCTCAGAGGCACCTGTCCTGTCTCCTTCCATGGGATAAACAATTCTGCATGAATCACGCCCCATTTTGGCCACTCTATGAATTAATATCTCATCCACAGATTCATCTAAGTCAAGATTTCTCAACCTGAGCACTATCTACACTTCAGGCTGGTCCTCTGTTGTAGGAGGTGTTCTGTGCATTGAAGGGCAGTTACAATGTCCATTACATTAGGTGCCAGTAGCACCTACTACCTCTATAGTCTGTGACAACCAAAATGATCTCCAGCCTTTGTCAATGTAGGCGTAAAGCCATTCCCAGTTGAGAGTGACTGTTTTTAAAGGACCTAAAATCAGTGGCCTGCCCCCTGGGTCTTGCCAGACAGGCAGGAAAGAAGTGATATAGATCTTCCCCCAGAGGCCTGGAGCTTCTATGGGGACAGATAGGATTAAAAAATAATAATAATAAAAGTACCCAGGACAAAGCAGTGTGCACCAGGGGAAAAGCAGAGGTCAGGCCCATCCAGGAGGAGGGAGTTTGGCCTGCCCATAGAGAGACTGGGGAAGAAGCAGTTTGAGGGAAGAGCATCAAGGACAGTAAGCAGAGCCCAGGGTGGGGGACAAGTGGGAGTCCACACAGGGAGGGGCAGGAGGGGCCGCAGCTGGCTGGATTTCCATCTGCTGTGTTTGCACAGTGCCTTCCTCCCAGAGCAGGGACCGGGCGGGGAGCAGGGAAGGAGCTGTGGAGAGTTGGCGGGGAGAGCTGTGGCGGCATGTCTGTGATCTTGGGGGGCCAGCTAGGGACTTGTTCCTCCCTGAATCCCCCAGGGCCCCCAGCATCGGGCCAAGACAATGCTGCAGCAGTAATGAAGCCGCTGCCCTCGTGGAGGAAGGTCTGCTGAGGGCGAGGTGGAGGCTGGGAAGATGGACACGGGATCCTGGAGGTCTGATGGAGGCCAGGGAGCACCTGCCAGCCCCTGCCCCTGATTTCCCAGGGTATGCCCTCGCCTGAAGGTCCCACAGTCCATGCGGGCTTGAGTGGGGACAGTGGGAGGTCCCTGATCAGGGCGTGGTGTCCTGGGCTCACAGCAGAGCGCCTGCCTCCCCGCCAGGCTGCAGACCTCTCTCTCCAGGGGAGATTTCAAGGGGTCCACCACAGTGCGGAGCTCCTCAGCCTAGGGAGCGCCTTATCAGACCAAACCCCGGCTCCCCACCCCAAGTCTACGCTTCCTGACACCTGGGTCAGTTCACGCTCAGACTGGGCTCCCTGAGAGTGAGGTGTCTCCTTCCTGGGGTCACAGTGGGGAAATGCACTGTGGGGCTCGAGCTGCCCACAGGGAGCTTCTGGGCTGGCTTGCCAGCAGGGGGCGCTGTGGACTCAGGCACAGGACACTCCTGCTGGAAGGGAAGAGGCTGGCCACCAGGTGGGGTGCCCCTGGGCCTGGGGGTGGGGGCGGTTTATTGGCCACTCCAGCCAAGCTTGCCTGCCTTGTGCACAGCAGGGTCTCCACCTCCTCACAACTTTTCAGCCTCACCCCATTTTTCCCCCTTCTGGCCGAGGAAAAGAAAGAAGCAAAGCTCATGCCCATTTTGCAGATGAGGAGACTGAGGTCGTATAGATACAACCAAAAGAGTGGAAGGAGCAGCAGCAGGACAGAGTGGGTGAAGTCTTGCCTTTCAAGCCAGAAGACTCAGGTTTCCTAGAGCACCAGGTCAGCATCTCACTGCCCGGAGTTCGGGGCAACCTTCGAGGCCTTGCTGAGCAAAGCACTCCAAGGGGCAGTCCTGGAGAGGAGCAGGGCAGCCCGCACGCCCCCAGGCTGAGGTTCTGACATCCAGACGGTAGCCAGGGTGGACAGCACCAGGTCCTGGGAGGAAGTGCTGCAAAGGGGAAGAAGGCGACTTTGCCCACACTCATCTGGGTGGAGAGCTGTGGAGGACAAGATGGCCAGAAAGAGGAAGGAAGGGAGGGCTGAGCTGCGCAGAGGGCTGAGCGGGAGAGCCCTGGGGAGAGAGGCCTGGGTTAGCCGAGCTTTCTCCACCCAGCGACAGCAGGGGTGCCCAGGATGCCGTTTGCCAGGTCAGGTGCCCCGCACCTGCAGGCTCCATTTTCTGTCCTGAGAGGAGGGTATGTTATCATTTCATTCAGACGAGGACAGGAAGTCTCAGAGGGAGATAGTGACCTTGAGGACCTTATCAGAGGCCCCCATAGGAGACCAGTAAAGCTGGAGCCCTGCCCCTCACCTGCCCCTCACCTGCCCGTCTCCGGGCGGGCGGCTGGTTCGGTGGAGAGGATGAAGCCCTTTCTGTCACTCAGGAGGCTCCACAGGGAGGCATCTGCTCGGGGCAGAGGCCCAGGCGGGAGCAGGAGCCCTTTCTCCGTGTTCAGGGAGGCCTCCTGGTGGAGGGGACCCTCCAGGGAGGGAAGGGCTTTCCCAGCCCCCTGAGGAATGTGAGGGAGCAATTCGGACCCAGCGGCTTCCAGCATGAACGTGGTCTGCTGTGTGCAGCAGCTCAGAGTGTGGTGCAGGTGAGGCAGAGCTCCCGGGGACAGCGGGTGAGGAGTGCGTTTGTTTTGGTGGTTTTCTTTTTTCTTTTTCCTTCTGAGGAACAATTCCTTTTGGTCAAATAACCTGAGTAAAAGTGTCCCTGCAGGGAGCTGTCTCCAGGGGTCACAGAGGGTGCCTTTAGGCAACTCCGTGGGGTGGCTCTTCTCCCCGCCCAGCCCCACCCACTTCCCCTCTGCCTCCCTCTCCTGCAGCCTCCCAGCACAGACTGAAGGCCGGCCTCTCCTTGAGGCCTCTCTGCCTCCCTTTGGCCATCCAGCTCAAATGATGGGGAGTGGGAAGGCAGGCGGTGAGGGAGAGGAAGAGGCCAGGGCAGCCTCTGAAATGGAACAGCACATACCTCAGTCACCTCTGTCACCTTCCATGTGTCACTAACCACAGGGCAGCTTGGAGAAGGGCGAAGGGGGAGGAGAGGCTCCCCTGCTCCCAGGAGGCTTCCCAGGGAAACGGGTTCAGACGACCAAAGAGGGAATGGACAGGGAGGTGGGCAAAGGCCAGCCGTGTGGCAGGCTGGGCCTGAGAGAACCTGGGACGCCAGAGACCCACCCCAGAGGCTCTAAAGCAGCCAAGCCTGCGCGAGACTGCACTAGGAGAGGGGCTGGACTCGGGGACACCACAGATGGGCAGTCAGACACACCGAAGGGCGAGCAGCCTGGCCCAGGGGGAGGACCCCAGCTGCATGTGGGGAGAGGGCGCGGAGCAGGGCAGGAAGGAGTCTCTGGATTTGACTCCAGGAGGTAAACGGAGGCCTCTGCAGCAAAGCCAGGAACCAGGTCCAGCCCCTGGGCTCTGTGAACACATCTGAAGGTCCCAGTGCTCCTGCCCTGGACGCTTCCCGCAAGGTCCCTGCACGGTGCCCCTTCCAGGATGTGCCAGCCTGCAGGCTAGGGTGCCGAGAAGGAGAAGAGGAGGCGGGTGATGTCACCCAGGAATGAAGCAAGCAAGCTGCTGATAACATCGCCCCGCGAGGCTGCTGCAGGCAAGGTGACTCACAGGCGGCCGTGACCACAGGGCGATTGTTATGCCCAGCGGTGGGCCTGGGAGGAGGGGCCTGGGCCACCGCAGCCAGGGCAGGTCCTCACCAGGACCTCTGCTAGCAGAGACCTCAGCACACAGTGTCCTCCACCTCCGGAGCCGCTCAGGAAGCGCCCCCTCCCCCGAAGCTGTTATCTTTGTGCGCAGCGTTTGGTGTGTGTTTGTGGGGTGCGCCGGGGTGATTTCCCTGCCCGCGTCCTGCCGGGTGCTCGAGGTGGAGAGATTGCTAACAGCACGGCAGTCACTCCCCTGTGGTTGGACAACTGTCTGTGGAGACAACACCGGATGGCAAACTGCTAACCGCGACCACATGGCGTCCTCATGGAAGATACAGCCTGTTCCCCTGCAGCAGGCACCTGCAGACCTGCTCCCCCAGCCCTGCTGAGGGGGCCAAAGCTGTGGCGTCCTTCCCCATTCCCTAGGGGTGCCACGGATGGTTGTCCAAGTTGAGAACTGAGCCACTGGGGAGGGCACCATTCTCTGTGGCAGGTCGTGGGCTGTAGAGGGGGGCCCTGCCCCTTTCCTTTTCTAAATGACTTCTCATTCCCCTCCTCTGCCTAGAATTATCTGTTTGACTTGCCCTTAATAAATTCATCCTCATGAAAAACTGTCCCCCACTTGGGCTTCTTCTTTTACCACCTCACTCCCTTTATTTATTTATTTTCTTCACTAATTCCACAAAAAAATACTGAGTCTGTTCAGGTTACTACTGGGGCTGGGGATGTAGCTCAGTGGTAGAGAGATTGCCTAGCACATGTAAGGTCCTGGGTTCCATCCCCTGCGCTACAAAAATTCATTCAATCATTAAAAAATTAAAAATGGTCTCTGAAGCCAGGTGCAATGGCCTCCTGTAATCCCCAGCAACTCAGGAGGCTGAGACAGGAGGATTGTGAGTTCAAAGCCAGTCTCCGCAATGTAGCGAGGCCTTAAGCAACTCAGTGAGACCCTGACTTCTAAGTAAAATACAAAAAAGGGCTGGGGATGTGGCTCAGTGGTTAAGTGTTACCTAGTTCAATTCCTGGTGCAAAAAACCAGGTCACTATCGTAGGCAAGGCACAAGACAGGCAGGCCCTCCCTGAGCTCTGGAGTTCACACCCTTGTTGAAGAGAGAAACAGTGAATAAATAACTTGATGCATAAAGTGGTAAGTGACAGTAAAAGCCACCAAGGAAAACAAAGCCAAGCCAAGGGTAGGTGACAGGGCCCAGCTTCAATGAGGACGCTCTGGACAGGCTTCTTCCTCAGGAGGTGGCCTCTGAGTGGAGGCCTGGAGGCAGGGAAGGAGGGAGACTTACCAGCAGAGACCCTCCCATTGGTCACCCAATGCCAAAGAAGGTTCTGGAGCCCAGCCTGGTTCTGCCTGTGCATGGCCCGAGGCACTCGCCTCCAGCCTGGGTGTCCTTTTCCTCCTTGATAAACAGGAGGCCTCACTGCACTGGCCCTTCAAGGGCACTTGTAGCAAGTTCCCTCACCAGCTGGCACGAGGAACTTCGTGACAGGGACCTGAGTGGAAAACCCGGCTCAGCCACCTACAGGCTGTGTAAGCAGAGGCAGGTTCCTTAGCCTCTCTGAGCCAGTTTTCTTACCTGTAAAATGCCAGGTTGTTGTGAAGGATTAAATGAGGGTGTGGCCACGAAATCACCTGGTATAATAGATGTCAGCAGATATTCTCTAGGGCTGCACCTGAGGGGAAAGGGGGTGGGGATGGGGGAAGAGGTGCCCTTACATGGCTGCCTTTCATAGGGGAAGCTGGAGATAGCAATGCTGACCTGGAGCCACAGAACTCTGCTGACTGCCGGGAAGGATCTGCAGCAGAACAACCAGGGGGCCACCCCCAGGCAGGGACACTGCCCTTACCCATGCCTGCCCGGGACCATCATGCCACAGGCCAACTTTCAACTTCCTCCGGGTGTGCTCCACCTCTCCTCCTTCCTCCTTCCTTCAGGCTGTTTCTGGTGAGCGCCATCCTCCCTCACAGCTAGTCTTTGTGCTCCCTCTCAGCTCCCAGGGCCTAGGGCAGGCAGGCAGAAAGTTCTCTGGGGTGCACTCTGGTCAACAAGTCCTTCCTGAGACCTGAGTTAGTCTGGGCTCTTCAAGCCTGCTGGGAGCCCCAGAACAGCCAGCAGGTGTGGGGCAGGTGTGGGAGCCTGCAGTAACAGCATAGCCGTGGTGGCGGTCACCTGAGCGGACCTGGCTCTCCAGCCATGACCTCACTTGAGCTTCACCGTGTGATGTGGGGATTTCCACGCCCTTTCCTACTTGAGGAAACCAAGGCTCCATGCCTTGGGCAGGGCCGTGGGGGCTCTAGGAAGCAGGGGAGGATCCTTGCTAGGGCCTGGAGAGGTCAGGGAACCAAGGCCCAGGTGGGTGGGCCAGCCTGAGGAGAGCAGGGGCCCTACCCCAGGCCCCACTCATGTGCCACATTTGGATCCCTAGGGTGACCCTGGACTCTGAATGCTCCCAGGTGACCTGGAAGCAGCTGGTTTAGTCTGGGAGGCCAGAGTTGACGGCAAAGCCCTGCGGAGGCCTTGGTGGGGCCCTCCCGGCTCCAAGGCAGGAAACAATAACAGTGGCAGCTAATATTTATTGACAATTTCTCACACGGTAGGTGCTGTGCTAAGCACTTTGTGCGTATGAACTTGTTTAACCCTCACGACAGCTTTGCAAGAGAGGAAACTGGGCACAGAGAGGCTCTGTGACGACCTGAGGTCATGCAGAGGCAGGCGTGAGCACCATGGCCGGCCCTGGGGAGCTAGCAGGGGTCTGGGCAGGTTTCCAAGGACTGCATCCCCCCCAAACCACACCCCATATGTACCCATTGCACCACAGGGACAAACAAGCTGGCCCCACTGAGGGCAGAACGTGGGACCTGCCCACTGGAAAGTGGTTTTGTCACAAGAAGGCAAAAGAGAGTAATGCTTCCCCCAAAAGCAAGAAGTAACAAACAAAGCCTCGTGCCCTCCGGGCACAGAGCACAAAGGTGGAAGTTCAGAGCCCAGGAAGGGCTGCGGCAGCCACTTCCCCTGCCTGCCTCCCAGCCAGGCCTCACCAGAGAGGTGCCCAGCTCCTGGGCCTGAGGTCTGCAGACAGCCAGCCTGGGGAGAAGCCAATGAACCAAGGCCCAGCTGCCTGTCCATCTGTCTGTGCGTACACATGTGTGCTGAAGTGTACAAGGGGGCAGGGGACAGGGGCCTCCGCCTGTGCATGTTTGCAGTGGGGACTGTCCCCACCTCCACCTGCTGTGGCAGCCACAGAGGACAGGACGCTCTGACTCTAATCTGCACCCCTGGGGCCTCAAAACCACAGCCTCACGTCAGTCGCACGTGCAGAGGGGGCGGGTGGAAGGTGGGGCCACCTCTGCAGGGTACACAGTGCGTGTCAGCAGGCACGCACAGGGCAGGCACGGAGGCCCAGTCCCCCAGCTCCCTCCTGCCCTCGCCTCTCAGGAGCAGCTAGGGATTTGGAGGGGAGGAGGACCCCCATTTCTCCCAGAAGGTGATCTCAGCTCAGCTCCAGCCCTGACCACAACTGAAACAAACGTCCACAGAGTGCCTTGCACGGCCTGCCATGGTTCCAGGCACCGGAAATACCAGGGAACACGGCAAAGACGTGCCCTGATGGGGGCCCTGTTTTTGTTGAGGAGACACAATACACAGGAGAAATCCATTCCTCAGCACTGATGTGGCCCCAGGGTGCTCTGGTGAGAAAGAGCAGGGCAGGGTGGGAGGAGGGGGCGTGTACCCACACACAGTGTTAAAAGTGGGCGGCCCATGTAGACCCCATGGAGAAAATAACATTTCAACCAACACCTGGAGAGGAGGAGGTGAGAAGGGTCTGGGAAGAACATTCTAGATGGAGGCGACAGCCCTGAGGCAACACTGCAACCAGCCAGAGCTGAGGAAGGGCAGCCGGCTAAGGGCAGGTAGGGGCCTAAATCGGCTCCGCACCGCCAGGGCTTCCAGTGTGCTCCCTGAGGGCCTGAGCCAGCGCTTGCCAAACCATTGTCCACTCTGCCAGGCTACTCAAGCTAAA
The DNA here is from genome assembly GCF_902686445.1 of Sciurus carolinensis. Taxonomy (NCBI): domain Eukaryota; kingdom Metazoa; phylum Chordata; class Mammalia; order Rodentia; family Sciuridae; genus Sciurus; species Sciurus carolinensis. Next base: position 59,163,324 of record NC_062225.1, on the reverse strand, counting down.
GGCAAAGGCCTGATTCTCCAAAAGTTAAAGGAAAGGACCCTCTGGTACAGACAGGAGGGGCAAAGCATTCACAGAAGAACCAGTGTGGTGAGAAGTGGACAGAGGGGACAAAAGGGGTCAGGTTCCAGGAGCCCAGGACCACACAGTTCCCTGTGGACTGAGCACAGGAAACAGGTTCTTGGAAGCTTGTGGTAGAGAGCAAGGCTGCCCTGAGGTTCACAGTCCTCTCAGGGGGACAGTCCCAGGGACCTACAAGCCTGCCCCAGGAGCTCCCTGAGAGAGTGCAGACGAGAGGGCCATCCTGCTGCCTGGAGGCTCCGTCAGCCACCCCACGGGGAAGAGAGCCTGGCTGCACCTCTGCGACCTGCCCCTGCGGACTGGAGACCCTGACCCACCACGGGACCCTCCTGAGGTCAGTGCCCGCCCCCATCAGCCTACTCGTAAATCACCCTGGGGTGCTGCAGCGGACCAGGAACCCAGCTTAATGGTCGCAGGGGTGCACACATGTCCCTGCAGCACTCTAGGAAACAGGGCCACCCTCGACCAGTAGCCCCAACAGACAGGGCCGTCGGGGGTCGGAGAGTGAGAACTCCTGGTGTAGAAGTCAGGAAGCCGCTTGGAACTTTGGGCGGCACCTGGCCCTTTGAGGATGGGAACAAGGCAGGAGGGCTGAGGAGAGAGGGCACCTCCAGCCCTCGTGCTCACGCCCACCTCACCCAGTCCTTGTGCCCCACCGTGGGTTCAGTCAGCAACACGAGCCCGCCTGCGCACACAGGTAAAGCAGAGCTCGCAGACACCCAGACACCCAAGGGGCCCCACGGCAGGCACGCCAGCTCTACCCAGTCACCACATGCGCATAGTGCATAAGCACAGGGGTGCCCTGGGCACCGCAGAGACCCTACTTAGGGGCTCAGGAGAAGATAAAGATGTGTGTGCAAAGCCCCAGAAGAGCAGGGGTGGGGAAATGGGGTAGGACCCAAGAGAAGGCCCAGACAAGGGTTAGGACAGGCAGACACACCCACGCCCGTCCCTGTCAGCCTCAGGCAGACCTGCAGCCTCCCACAGGGGGACAGTGTGACTGCCAGGCAAGCCTCTGGCTTCTCTAGGGTTTAGTCCGCTCCTGTGGCAGGAGGGTTTGCTAACACCGTTTCTCGTGGATTTCCTGTGAGTCGACAGGTAAAGCCTGTCTGTCAGAACCTCAGAGCAGATTCTGGCCATTTTCCTCCCCCTACTAAGGCCACCCACCAGGCCACCATCCCACTGGCCTCCCAGCCTCCTCTTACACCTGGATACAGTCTCTGCTCCTGTCCCCCAAGCCGGCTACCAGAGTCTCTCCTCAGTCGAAGACAAAGTCCTTGCAGTGGTGGCCAGTGTGACTCACCGGCCCCAGCTCTCCCGGCCCACCTGTCTCCACCACCCAGGCCCCTCACTGGTCCTCCCAGCCCCGAGACCTGCTCCCCTTCAGAGCCTGTGCCAGGGCCATTTCCTCTGCCTGGAGTGTCCTTCAGGCTCCTCCTTCAGGACTTAGGCGACATCCTCCCAGCCAGGCCATCTGGCTGTACCAGCCACCCCCGAGGTTCCTGCCCAGCACACCAGCCCCAGCCCCAGCCCTGCGTTCTTTTTCTCCTTAGAATCTTTCACACCCACAACATCCTACACATTTTACATTTGTGCCTCATTTATTATGTGCTTTCTTGTCAAAATGAACTCCACAGGGGCAGGGAATTTCCCGTTTCATTTCCTGCCATGATCCCTAGTTTCAGGAACAATGCTTGGATCATAGGACTCAACAAGTATAAAGAATGAATGAATGAAGCAATGAAATGAGAGAGCAAACAGCTAAGTATTTATAAAACAAGATTGGCAGACAGAAGGGAAGGGACTAACCCTGAGAAAGCCGTCACCATATTCCAGGAATTGCAACCACGTCATTCCATTTCCCTCAACTGACCCTGAGAGGTAAATAGAATCATTCCCATTTTACAGATGAGAAGTCTGAAAATCAGAAAGTTTATGACCTATGGTTGTTGCATCATCCATAAAGATGGCCACCAACAGGTTCTCCTTCTCTGTATAGAAATGCTATTCCTCCCTTCAAGCAGTGCAGACAGCTAGGTATGGTGGTGCCCACCTGTCATCCCAGTGCCTATGGAAGCTGAGGCAGGAGGCTCACAAGCCTGTCTCAGAATAAAAAACAAATAGGGCTGGGGATGTGGCTCAGTGGTTAAGCATCCCTGGGATCAATTCCCAGTACCAAAAAATAAAAAATAAAAAGAGGTGCAGCCAACTCTACCCTCATTCCACCCCACACTGCCTGACTCTGGGCTGCACTTAGGACCTGCTTTGACTGACAGAATGTGGCAAAGGTGATGCTCCATGGCTTTGGCCTAGGTCTTCAGGGACCTGGTTGCTGGGCTAGCTACAGTTTACAGGACCTAAAGCAAAACCAAAATGTGGGGCCTCTTATTCAAAAAATCAAGATAAAATTTTGTTAGCAGTATTGAAGTATAAAGCTTTCTCCTTTCTTTGATAGTCTTTCTCTCAACTCATTATAGTGTTTATAATGAGTTAATCACATTTATTTGATGTTATCCTAAGAAAAAAATTTCATGTTAAATTTTCAACTGTATTTTGTTTAATGTTTAAGTGTTCCTCTTTAGGTGGTTTAATGTCAGTTTTGTTATTATTAATATTATTATTACTATTATATTATGACTATTATTTTGGTACTGGGAATTGAACCCAGATATGCTCTACTTCTGAACTACCTCCTCAGTTCTTTTAATATTTTGAGACAGGGTCTAAGTTGCCCAAGTTGCCTTCATCTCCTACTGTCTCAAACTCTCAAGTCGCTGGAATTACTGGCATGTGCCACCTTGCCCTGCCCAATACCAGTTTTAAATGCAAAGGCAAGAGCATTTAATGCCAATGTAGATTCACCAAAATTATACAATTCATATTTCATAGCTCCAATGTGCGTATACATATATATATTTTTTTCTCATTGGTTTAGAGGCAATGCCCCAGAACTGACCCAACGTCTTCTTTCTCTTCCTGGTGTGCAAGAATCCTACCCACATCCTCCACCTCTGGCTTGTGAATGTGTAAGGAGGAACTGAAAGGAAGGGACATATCCATACAGGAATGGGAGGCAGGGAACGGGCTGGATGTGTCTCCTCTGCTCATATGCCTGCTCCATTGTTCTATCAGACTCAATTTACAAAACACAACACTATATGGAGAATAGGTGAGCTGTCCCATGAAGCCCTGCCCCAAATTCAGAACTAAGTAGTTGTTGTCTTGAGCCACTAAGTTTTGTGGCAGCTTGTTACACAGCAGACAGTGACTGATACAGTGGTGGGAACACAGGCTAGTGAGACCCTGGGCTTGTCGATTCCTCACGGGTCTGACTCTGGAGTCCACAGTCCTCTCTGGCACCCAGGTTTCCTTACAGATGTCCCCCAGCATCACTCTTCTTCCTCTCCTTGGTGAGTTGGTATGTTTAGGGTTGAGCTGGGGGTAAAGGTCTCTAAGTCTCAACAAATCAAAAGTATTATTAGAACTTGGAAGAAGCCACATCTGGACTTGATGTGGGGAACCGGGGGTGGGTGGACGGGTCAGAGCTGAGAACAGGCCTGGCCTCTGTTCAGGGTGAGCCTGGCCCCAGCAGGGTTCTTGGACATCTGTTTTCCATCCCAATTCAGTAAATAAAGCTGCTTTCCTCTGCCTACCCCATCCTCCCACTCCGCTGGCCCTACAGGAAACGGGAGTCTGGCGGGCAGGGTGTGGGCCCCTCCTCTGAAGGGAGCTCATCCTGCAGGAAGAGCTGCAGAGTGCAGGGTCTTCACAGGCACGCTCCCTCCTTCCCCTCTGAACCAGCAGGGAAAGGAATTCTCAGGGCCTCCCTGGGACAAGGAATCAGATTTTCCTTATTTAAAGGATGGTTGCTGTTCCTGCTGGCAGCTATTAGCATATCAAATTTGATATGCTATGTGTGTTGGGTGCTTGTTCTTTTGATCCTGTGGTTTACACATCCGTAAAGATGTTTTAGTGATAAGAATAGAGAACCTCTATTCAGTTGCCTTACACAATAAGAATAAGAACAGAACAAGAAGTACAGAGGAAGGGCAGTTTCAGGAGAGGTTGATCCTGGAGCTCAACATCATCAAGGATCCAGGTTATTTCCTCTTTCCCTTCCCTATGCTGTTCTCAGCATGCTGCCTTGACCTTGGCTAGCTCACCTTCTGGTTACACGCTGGCTTCCATCACTCCAGACATCACATCGTTGCACAACAGTGTCCATAAGCAGGAAAACAAATAGCAGGAAACAGCTCATCCTTATGGCTCACTGAAAGATTAAGGAGACCTTTACAAGAAGTACTCAGGAGACTGGCCCCCACTGGTCATTGGCTATAACTGAGCCACATCTCATGCCTGAATCTGTCCAGAGCAAGGGGCATATTGCCACTATTACTGCCTCAGCACTGACCTTGAACCAGGAAGGAGAAGAACACATGGGACAAATCTGGGCTCAGCAGATGCCAAGGGGAGGTTACTGGGAGGGAGAGGGGTACTGGGTGGGCATTGGCAGCCTGGCCCCTCAGTGGTAGAGTGTTTGATGAGCATGTGGGAGGCCCTGGGATCCATCCCCAGCATGTGTGTGGTGGGGAAGCATACTTCATAATCCAGAAATTCTACTAGGATGGTGAATCCCTTCAATATGTACAAAAAGATAGATGCATGATAAATTTTCATGCTAACTTATTTGTAATAGGGAAATCAAGTAATATGCACATCTACCAGTATAACATTAAATGAATAAAATGGGAGTGGGCTGTGAAAAATCCAGAGTTCTTCGGTATGGGTAGCTGATTGGTTGAGCCCAGTCACATGTCTGCACTGTAGCTGCAAAGGAAGCTGGGAAAGTGAGGTGGCACACCTGTAATCCCCGCGAGTTGTAAGGCTAAAGGAGGAGGAGTGTGGATTCAAGGTCAGCCCTGGCAACTTAGTGAGATTTTTGTCTCACATTTAAAAATAAATAAATAAAAAGAACCAGGATATAACTCAGTGGTCCAGAACTTGCCTGCCGTGCACAAGGCAGAGGTTGATCCTGGAGGTTCAATTCCTATTACTGGGGGGGGAATAAAGTCTACTCGCCAGGTGTGCCAGGTGTGAGCATTTGCTCCTGGGGGTGGAGCCTGTGGCTGCCTATCCCATTCCCATAGCATTGAGAGCAGCTCCATTTTCAATGGGGTGCAGGAAAGTGCTCTCAGGGGAACTGAGAGGAATCAGAGAACTCGGGAACCGGGATGCCATTCCCTGGATCTCTGCAAAAGAAATCTGAGAAAAGCCAGGTACGGTGGCACACACCTGTAATCCCAGCAGCTCAGGAGGCTGAGGCAGGATTGCAAGTTCAAAGCCAGGCTCAGCAACTTAGAGAGGCCCTAAGCAATTCGATGAGATTCCGTCTCTGAATAAAATATTTTAAAGGGCCTGGGGATGTGGCGCAGTGGTTAGGAACCCCTGGGTTAAGTCCCAAGTACCAAAAGAAAGAAGGAAATCTGAGGACTCACATAAGATCACCTACTTTTTATTTGCCACATAACAATATCAAAAACAAGTTAGAAACTACTGTCAACTCTCACCATCATTTCACTGTTAAAGAACATCTTAAACAGCAATCGACGAAAAGGAGCTGGGCCCTGTGGCGCATGCTTCCTTATCCCAGAAGCTCTGGAGGCTGAGGCAGGAGGAATTCCAGTTCAAAGCCAGCCTCAGCAAAAGCGAGGCACTAAACCATTCAGGGAGACCCCGTCTCTAAATAAAATACAGATACAGGACTGGGGATGTGGCTCAGTGGTCAAGTGCCCCTGAGTTCAATCCCTGGTGCCCCCCACCACCAAAATAAATAAATAAATAAAAGGAGAGGAGAACATGGTTTTAGAATAATTCATGTGATGCTAAGGAAGAGTCACGTTGTGTCATTCTGATTTTCCGACTCTTGCTGGAAACCCGCGAAAACACGCCTGATTTGGAACGCAGACAGGGGATTGGATAACAGCGTTGTTTGGGTGCTGAGTCTCCGCTGCTGTTAAATGTGCAGGGTTATGTAAGTGTTGCATCCTACGAGGAAAGTCCTTGCTCTTGGGAAACAGCCCCTGTGCTTAGAGGTGAAGGGGCACCGTGTCTGCAACTCACTCGCACATGGGGAAATTTGAGGGGAAAGAGTGACACACACGCACACACACACATGCACACACACGGACAGAGAGAGCGCGCGAGAGCAAATGGCGAGTGCGAGCCATCGGTCAATCTGAGGGGAAGTTCCACCAGGCTCTTTGGACTATTCTTGCAACTTTTCCATAAATCGGAAATTAGATCAAATCCAAAGGTAACCAAAAAAAGCAGTAAGTTAGCAGTCATTCTCAATAAGGGTTGGGATACCCTGGGTACCCGACCTAGTTTGGTACTGTTTGAATTTTTATAAAACGTATGATGTTTGTCATCAGAAAGCCAAAAAGAAAAAAAAAAAAAAAAAAAAAAAGAAATAGAAAGAAATATTTGAAAGAGAAGGCCACTGCTGACTCGGGCTGACCTCTGACACTTGCTGATCCGGACTAAGTTCCTATTCCACAGAGCAGGAAACCGAGGCCCAGGCAGGGCTTGAGGCCTTTCAGTGACACTCGGTGGGTGTCCTGAGAGTTGGGACGCCTGCGCCCAGCAGTCCCTCCCGACCCACCCCACCGAGCTGGGATGCTGCCCCCGGGGTTGAGTTGAGACCAAGTAGCCAGAGGGCAGGCAGGACAGGACCAGACGCTGGGACTTAGGCCCTCTGAGGACACCAGGTGCCACAAGGATGCATTCTGTCAGGACCAGGAGCTGCTGCCTGTGTGGTTGTGGAGAGGGGTACCCCCAGGGTAGAGCACCCGCACAGGAAATAGTGCTCCCTCCACATCTTCTCCTTCCTCCTACATGGATACTGACACCCAGAGAGCTCCTGAGACTTAAGCTTGTACTACAGATTCCAGGCTCTGGAGCCAAGGGACAGGGCAATTGGCCCGATTTGGCTAAATCACCTGAAGCCCAAGTTAGAAGGAAAGGAGGAGGCCTTAGTAACTAACAAGAAAAGTGTCAGGCTAGAAGGTTCGCCTTCCCTCACCCCTTTCACTCTTAATGTGACTTCAGTCTTAATGAGCTTAAAAGAGGAAGAAACAGTGTTTTGAAAGTGTACCGTGTCCCCCAACATCAGGAGGCTTCTCTCACGTGGTAAGGGCAGCTCCTGCAGTTGTGCAGTAACCGGCCTGCACAGCTGTTCATGACAGCCCTGGGAGAGTTATTTGTTGTTGAGGTGGAAGAAGCTGTCTGGGGAGGAGATGGGAGTGACTAACACTGGCCTGGATTAACTGGTGACTGAGGCCATCCATTCTTCTGTCCACCACTATTTTTTGCCACAGATTATATACCGGGTACCATGCTAGGAGGTGGGATTTTCCAGGCTTGAAATGCTTCCAGGGAGGAGCTGGGATAGTAACACAGATGAAGGAGAAAAACCCCACAAACCTCCTCCCCCAGCACTCCTCTTTCCCCTCTGCCCAGTCTTCTCCGTCTTCCAGGCTTCCTGGAGTCCTCCTGACTCCTCCCCTCACCGCTGCCCACAGTCACATGGACCACTGGGCTCTGCCTTTTCTGTGAGCTCCAGGCTGCAGACCCTTTCCCCATTCATCCACCCACCCTTTCGTTCATTCATTTGTTGGTTTATTTCTTTATTCCACAGACATTTATTTCTTTTACTAGATTTTTTTTGAAAAAGAAAAGAAAGGTAAGTACTTATGATTAAAAAAGGAAAAGTAAGGGCAAGGGACATAGCTCAGTGGTCTATGTGACTGTGGAGGCAGGGAGGGGAGGAGTCAGGACTCTCCCAGGCAGCCTAGCTTGCCGGAAACCCTGGGTTTGATCCCCAATACCAAATACACACACAAAAAAAGACTAAGAAAATTAAGCCAGGTGTGGAGGCAGATGCCAGTAGTCCCAGATGTTTTGGAGGCTGAGGTAGGAGGATCATGAGTTCAAGGCCAGCGTCGGCAACTTAGTGAGACTCTGTCTCAAAAGAAAAAAAGAAAAATTTAAAAGTGGGGGATGTATTTCAGTGGTAGTACTGGGTTCAATCCCCAGTACTGCTAAAATTTTTTAAAAATAATAAAATGAAGGGCTGAGGGTGTAGCTCAGTGGTAGAGCATGTGCTCAGCACAAGCAAGGTTGCAGGGTCTATTCCAGCAACAAAAATGTTTAATGTAATTTAAAAGCTGGGCACAGTGGCATATACCCGTAGTCCCAGCTTCTCCTGAGGCTGAGGTCTCAATTGAGACCAGGAGTTCAAAGCCAGCCTGGACAAATACCCAGATGCTGTTGCAAAAACAAACAAATAAATAAATAAATCCCCAATTATGTATGATATGATGCTTTTCAAGAAATTAGTCAATCTTTTTATTTATTGATCCATTTTTGCCTGCTGGGGTAAAACCTTGATTGTCCTGAACGCTAGAAAGGTGCCCTACCACTGAGCTACATCCCCAGCCCCAAAGTCAATCTTAAGTAAATAAGCTCTAGTTAGGTAAACTCATAATCACAATTATTGGAAAACCCTTTGAAAATCCTTACCAAAAATGCCATTCCCTGAGATCAGAGCCTGAGAGCGTTTGACGTGTGCAGGACAGGCCTTGGGTGGTTTTTATCTAGAAGCCTGTAAACCTATGGAGCAGGCAGAGAAGGCCTGTACCCCCTGCCTGTGCTCTCCGTCCACAACAAGCCCACCTTTCAAAAAAAGCAGGAGACCATGAAGGGGCCCCACTCTGAGGCCTAGGCTCACCAAAGACCCCGGACTGCTCTCCCACCCAGTGATTGTCACAGAGAAGAGTTTCCTGTGTACCACCCCCTCCCCAGCCTAGTGGCTCAGCACTGGACACTGGGACTTGGGAGCCAGTGGTGTGGCCTGTGCAGGGAAGGATCCGGGTACAGGTGATGCTATTTTGTGGTGTTAGGACCAGGTTGGGTGGAGGTGGAAGAGGAGGAGACAGAGATAGGGAATTTGAAAAGGGACAAATTGTCCCCTGTAGCCTCTTGAAACTGCAGAACGAAGTGTGTTTTTCTCTTTCATAACCCGCCCCCCTTTAAAGGGAAATAGAGCTCCTTCTTTGAAAGGTGCCACCTGGAGGGCTGAGCACAGGTGTGAAGGCTCGAAGGCTGGACGGGGCGATTTGGCACCTACCCTCCGCCCTGTCTGTCCTCCCTGCCCTCAGAAACCCAGAGGGGAGAGGGCAGAGGACCAAAGGCTGTCCCACCACCTCTTACAGGGAAGGGTTGGTCTCCGTCCCCAGTCCTTGGCTTGGCCTCCTAAATGCCTTAGAGGTTCTGCAGCAGGCAAGGGACCAGAGGATGGGAGTGGCTGGATCACACAGCTGCCCCTTACTGCCATGGCTGCTGCCTGGATCCTAAAGGTGTCTGTGGCTCCCCCTCCCACCGTTCCCCCAGGGAGGGACTCCAGAGCCCAGCTCAGCTCCACTGAGAAGGCTCTGGGGAAGAGGGGCAGAGAGTGAGGCCAGGGGCCACGCTGAACTAGGGACTCTGGGGAAGAGGCAGAGAGTGAGGCCAGGGGCCACGCTGAACTAGGGACTCTGGGGAAGAGGCAGAGAGTGAGGCCAGGGGCCACGCTGAACTAAGGACTCTGGGGAAGAGGGGCAGAGAGTGAGGCCAAGGGCCACGCTGAACTAAGGACTCTGGGGAAGAGGCAGAGAGTGAGGCCAAGGGCCACGCTGAACTAAGGACTCTTCTGTGCTGGACTGGACCCCACTGTGAGTGTCCTCGCTGGGTGACTGGGTCCCTCTGGGCCATGTGGCTTGCAGGAGGATCCCAGTGCTGATCTCAAGGGTGCTGGTGAGGGTTAAAGAAGAAAATACCCATAAAGCACCCAGCACCACTCCTGACAGCTGGCCCTCGGGCACACTGCTGTTGACCCAGAGATGATGAGGGCCAGGGTAGGTGGGACAGACAGGACAGGGTGGGGATGTGAGGGGGTACTGGAGGCAGAGCAGAGTGACCCCCAGACAACCACAGTCTCTGTCTCTGGTGCAGCCAGGAAAGAAGCCCCCTTGGAAGGAGGGGTGACGAAGGGGCAGCTATTGGGTAAGCTGGGAGCAGCTCATCCCTGAACCAAACCCGTCTGTTCTACCACCTGCAGCCTGGCCCGGCGCACCCTCAGGCGCCCCTGGCAGGGCATAGTGCTAGGCCTGGAGGGCTCCACACCTGGGTCTCCTAAACAGGGCCCTGCCTGAGAGACCGGAGGTGGGACTGCAGGTGAGAGTCAGGGGAACTGGGATTCCCCATCAAGCGGCAGGGGCCCCGGGCACAGCCCACCCTCGTTAACTAGAGGCCAGAGGCTGTTCCATTTGAAGGGTAGAACTGTGTGGCAAAGCCTGTGGCGCTGGCTGAGGCAGGTTCCCTCTGCAGGAGGGCCAGCTGGGCCTCCTGGCTGCTGAGCACCTGAGCAGGTGTGTGTTGGCGGGGGGTGGGGGGCGTTCTGCAGGTCGTCACTTCTAAAAATAGAGCCCTGCAACCTGGGAGTCAGCCAGCTGTGGCTGCCACACAGTCTCCCAAACAGGCTGCCACACACGCCGGTTCCGGGCGGTCGCGGATCCACGCACTCTGGCACAGTCCCAGGGGCACACGCCAGAGACGGCACTGGCGTCCACGCATCCTGTGCTCAGCGCCCACCGGCTGCTGGGTGGCCCCTCATCCACACGCTCCCCAACACGGGCTGACGTGACCCGTGACCTCCTAGGTCTCCCTGGCTGTGTCAGCAGGTCCCTGTTGGTCTTGTCACCGCAGTCCCTTCAGTGTCCATGGTGGTGCCTGGCAAGTCCCCGTTCTCAGGGGACGTGTGCTCTTTGAAGCCATGCCACACACATGCACACCTTCTGTGACCAAGCCCCACTCCGCCCCGCCCCAGCCTGCCCTGCTGAGTTCCACAGGTCCTGTCCCCCTCAGACCTGGAGGGCCCTGTCACCACAGTGCAAGTGCGGGTGGGGAGGGGAAGGTCCCGGGGGAGCATGAGGGCTTTGAGGAGCTGGAGCCTTGAGGCTGGGTGTGCAGGTGAGTGGGGACCCTGGTTTCCTACAAGAGAAGCCAGCGGGGCACAGAACTGTGAGGGAATTCAGGGAAGGGGCGTCTGACTGGGCCAGTGTCCTGGGTGACCCCTGGCGGGAAGCAAACTGGTGTCCCACAGTCTGCTCACGGCTGTCTCACGTGACGACTGAGACCTCAGGACGCCTGAGCCGAGGGTGTCGGCAGGCAGTGGCAGATGGGTGGTCCAGGAGACTCCTGGAGAAGAGGAATGGCATGCAGGCGAGGACAAGACCTCTGGGAAGAGAGCGGAGGGGCAGCCGACGCTGTCGGTGGGGCCATTCATGAGCACCGCACCCCTGCTAGCATCGCATGACATCCACGGTGAAGTGGAACTTGATGGCACGACCGAGCACTAGGGACAAGGAGGGTGGGCTGCGACCAGGGGAGTCCCTGAGGGGCCGGGGTGAGGCCGTGCTGGCAGCCTGTATCAGACAATTCAAAATGAGGAGCCTGAGATGGGCAGGTGATGACGGGAGGATCCGAGACAGAGAGGTGGCCAATGGATGGACAAAGGGACAGATGAACAGAAAGACGGAAGAGAATGAATGGACAAATGGAAAAGCTGAAATGGGTGGGTGCGGACAGGGAGTGGAACGGTGGGAAAACATGCCAAGAGAGCTGCTGCAAGTCTCCCCCTCTCCCCACAAGGCACCGGTGGCAGCCCCCAAGGCTACTCCCACCTGACCCTCCTGCCTCTGCCCATTCCGTATCCTCCCAGGCCAGGCCCCAGGGATGCCCAAAGCATGCTTGGCCTGCGCCCAGAAACACACCTTCTGGCCAGGTATGGTCCTGCTGTCGCCTCTGCTGTAAACCCAGATGTGGAAACTCCTCCAGGTGTTCTCATCTGAGCACATGTGCATGGAATAGTGTGGGGACAGGGGCCGTGTCACGTGCTAAGGCCTCCAAAATCAGCCCCCAGCCTCTGAGAAGTGCCCGGGTCATGGCGGACACGCTCACACATGGCACGTCTCTCTCTCTCTCTCACACACACCCACACAGGCTGACCCACGGCCCCACCCACACTTGCTGTCACACACAGGTGGGTAGCAGTCACTGACACCCGGACCCCAGGCCTCTCAGCTGCCACAGGGTCACCATGTCGCACAACTCCAGAATGAGCCACTCGTGTGGTCACAGATGGGGCAGCTGGGACCCTCAGGCCCCCGATGCTCATGCTGTCATGAGCCAGCAAAGGCTCACTGGACAGCTCCTGGCCCAGCCTCCTGGGATGGCATGGTTGCTGTCCTCACCTCTGGGGGAGTTGGAGTCTCACCTACAGGGGTCCCGACTCACGGGCCCTCCCGGATCTCACTTCAACCGCCTCTGTCCTCGCCCTCCTCACACCTGCCCTCCGGCTGGCTGGCCACGTGTCACACTTCCTGCCCTCTGCCCACCATGGAGAAGATTCACAGCTGTGACCCGTCAGCCAGGCCCAGCCCACAGCAAGGGCTGCTGGGGCCCGCAGGCCATGGAAGGGGCCTTCACCTAGACCCCAAATCCCCTGTTTCCTCCATCTTCTGACCTCTCAGGAAGCCAAGGCACATTTCTAGGGTGTTCTTTAGGGCTAAGGAGTGCCAACGCAGGCCCGCTGCCAACTCAGCAGGTCAGGGGACTTTGGATGTGCTAACGTTGGTGGCCTTTCCATGTCCCTGTGTGCCAGAGCTCTGCACCAGCCTAGGCCTGGGCTTGGTCCTGGCAATGACTGACTGACATGGAATTTCATTCCTTCTGCAAGGACCAACACACCCTAAGCCACGTTTACTCAGTGTAAGGCCCGATTCTAAATTATTTATTTATACTTGATTCTTTAAGCTTTGTAATGGCCCTATGAGACACTATTCTGTTGCCCATTTCACAGGTGTGGAACTGAGACCCAAGGACAGATGAACTAACTTCCTAAAATCCCGGCAGCTAGAAATGATTAGTCAGGTTTCAAACCCAGGCTGTCTGGCTCCAGAGTCTGGACTTTTTTTGTTTTTGTACCAGGGATTGAACTCAGGGGCACCTAACCACTGAGCCACATCCCCAGCCCTTTTTTGTATTTTATTTAGAGACAGGGTCTCACTGAGCTGCTTAGAGCCTTGCTAAGTTGCTGAGTCTGGTTTTGAACTCACAACCCTCCTGCCTCAGCCTCCAGAGCTGCTGAGATTACAGGCATGCGCCACCCGGCAAGAGTCTGGACTTTGAACTGTTATACTACACTTATGTGTCTTCTTTAACTTTTTTTTTTTTTTAAAGAAAAAAGTGACATTACTTGGTCCAGGTAGCCTTTGTCATTGGGGACACAGATATGTGACACTCCAGGCCATTCCCAGCCCCATGTCACACACACAAAAATCATCTTCACCCTGGTGTTGCCAGGTATGCCCGTGTGACCTCTTGTTTCCTCTGCAGCCAAGCCTCAGGTCTGTGGGAACAGGTTTGGGTCCAAGTCTATTCTGGAACATACCATCCCCATCCCCATCCCCTCCCCTGCCACCCAGCTCCACTCCAGGCCGGCATTCCTGGAAAGCTCAAAGGTGCTTTCCTTCAGGGGAGATTTCACAGGGCATCTGCAGCCAGAATTGGGATGAGATAATAGGGGTCCCACCTCAGTCCCCCAAAAGACTGACTCTTGAGACCCAGAAAGGTTGGCATGGCCCTGGGGCATCAGGGCTGCTCCTGTTCTGTGGCAGGGGCCTCCCTCCTCAGAGTGCCCCTTCCTGTCCTGGTGCATCTACAGGGGCTGCTTCCCGATTGCCCCAGAGTTCAGGCCTCAGGCACTTGTGGCCTCCAGTATAACCCAGTCCTGCTCCATTACCAGTGACTGTGTGTCCTGTGGTCCTAGCCTGGGGCTGCAGGGCCTGCCCCTGATGCTCACCACACAAGATGTGCAGGCGCGACCTCCCAGGCGCTGTGAACAACAGGCCGCTGCACCAGGTCCCCAGCACCGGCCTGCCGCGCTGCTGTTGTGGGGCAATGCGGGAGGCAGGAACGTGTTCTCTCCTGCCCCCTGCCTCTGCCCTTGGCCCCACTAAACATAGATCTGGGTCTCAGGCTGTTTCAGCCACAGGAAAGTCCCGGCAGGCAGCGCTGTCCCCACCCCTGGGGCTAAGCACAGGGCGGCCACTCAGCAGATGACTCCCTGGTCAAGGAGGAGCCCAGGACTTCCCAGCCCCTCCTCCTTGCCCAGGCTGACTCAGAGGCCTGTCAGCTGCCCCCATGCCCTAGAAATGGGCCAGGCCCCCACCCCGTACTGGTCTGAGCTTTAGGAGGGTCAGTGAGCTTGCATGGGCACACACGAACACGCTCACACCCAGCACGCTCTGGCCAGATGACAGTCTCTGGGACTGAGGCAGGCCAGAGAGGGCAACAGGGCTGAGCAAGAACAGAGTGTGCGCAGTGCAGCGTCCTGGGAACCCTGCACCTCTGGGTTCTGGACAGCAGAGGCCAGAGCTGCTTGATCCCTCCCCAGAACAGCCTTCGATTCTGCCCCAACCTCCCAGCTATCTCCCTCACCCTCACTCCCACACAGGCTCCTCAGTGAGGCCCTCGAAGTCCCATTCCACCCACCCCAACCCTATGGAGAGAGTATCAAATCCCCACACGGCCGTGGGCCCCTACCTCAGCCCCCTGAAGTTGGGACCTGGCCCTAGCAGCCAGACTCAGGGACTTTCCCTTCCTGCCCCACCCTGAGGCACCTGCTCCCTCCGGCTCAGTTGGGCCCAGCAATGCTGCAGCAGCCTCCACACACCCTGACCACACCTGCTCCTACCAGGGAGGCCACTCAGCCGCTCCGTGCTGCCTCCGGGCTGGCTGAACTCCCCGTGCGGTGCATTTTGTTTATTTGTTTGTTTGTCTGGTACCAGGGGTTGAACCCAGGGGTGCTTAACCACTGGGCCACATCCCCAGCCTTTTTTATATTTTATTTAGAGACACTAAGTTACTTAGGGTCTTGCTAAGTTGCTGGGGCTGGCTTTGAACTCACAATCCTCCTGCCTCAGCCTCCCAAGATGCTGGGATTACAGGCGTGTGCCACTGCGCCAGGCTTCTTGGGGTCTATTATTAACTTGGTACCCATTAAATAAGTTCAGAGTTGGAGCTGGGGTGTGGTGGTTCATCTCCTCTCCCTCCTCTAGACGCCTCCCCTGGCCCTCACTAAGTACACACAAAGTGGCTGCCCGTAGGTGACCCCTGGCAGGGCGCCCAGTGTTCTGGTGCAGGCTGAGCCCCCTCTGAGCAGAGGTGGGGGGGTCACCGGGACCCCAGGCCCACCCCTCTCCAGCTTGAGACTGGGGCAGATTCCCCTTCCCATCAGGTCCAACCTGAGAGCAGGGCAGGGGCTGGGCATTTCTCCTGGGATGTGGCAGGAAAAATGTGGACAGGGTCGAGCGCAGCTGACGCAAGGGTGGAGCGAGGCAGGGAAAGGACGGGGAGCTGGGGAGCGGGGAGCAGCGAGCAAGTGAAGGGAGGGAGGAAGGCGCTGCTGTCATTCCAGACACCACGTGCCATGCCACTTGCCTGGCTCAGCACTAGGCAGGTAGGTAACCCAGGCCCAGTCAGCCCTCAGCCCCATCCACGAGAGGGAGGAGGCAAGATCAGCACCTGATGGCTGAAGTCACAGCCCAACAGAAGCCGCTGCCAAGGGCAGAAGCTGGGGTAGCCGCGATGGTGACGAAGAGGAGGGAGAGTCTTCGGAAGGAGCGTGCAGAGTGCGTCTGAGCCAACGGTGGAAATGCATCATTCTCTCTCCTCGCCAGCTGCCACTTCCCCATCTGAACGATGGGGACGTGGTACTTTGTTCACAGGCCCTGTTGAGAGGGGAAATGGATGGACGTGCCTAAAGCTGTGGGTTCCTGATGGGTGAAAGCGCTCAGATCACTGCTGCTGGGAGTCAAGAAGGCGGGGCGGGAGGGTGTTCAGGCAGAGCAGGCAGCATGGACATGGAGGGGACAAACAAAACAAAATAAAGTGACCAGCGTGGTGGCACGTGCCTGTAATCCCAGTGCTCGGGAGGCTGAGATAGGAGGACCAAGAGTTCAAAGCCAGCCTCGGCAACTTAGTGAGGCTCTGTCTCTAAATAAAATATAAAAAGGGGCCGGGGATGTGGCTCAGTGGTTAAGCACCCCTGAGTTCAATCCCCAGTACCCCCCACCAAATAGACCCCAAGAGCCCAAGAGCAGGCAGCAGATAGAAGTCCAGAGTCCTGGGAACTATGCCTCTGAGCACTTCATGTGACCTCCCTCTGCCATGAGATGCATGTGTGATCCTGTCAAGTATCACATGCACCCCTGCATGACTCGGTGGCACCAGGGATATGTTCTGTGCTCTTCACAGATTGCGGTGCTTTGTAACAGAACAACTGGACTCCAGGCCTTGACAGGCCCTCAGAAAAAGATGGCCGTAAAACAGCCACACCCATTTCACAGAGGGGGAGATTGAGGTCCACAGAGAAATCACTGGCTCACGGTCACACAGAGCAAGGTTAGAACCAGGTCTCTTGGCTCCCAGCTCAGGACTCTTTCCGCTGTGTTATATCATGCGATGGTGTCAGATTGCACAAGGTCGGAATATATTTTATTTCATGTTATGTCAGCAGCAAGGTGGGGGCGAGGGGATGGAAAGTGGTTGGAAGGTGACGGAAAGGCAATAAGACTGAGGTCCAGGCCAAGAGCCCGCATCCTCCCCCTGAGATTTCTTTGTCAGGTGTAGCGGGCGGGCGGGCGGGGCTCGGCACCCAGTGCCCTAATTAGCTCCTGTTGACAGTTTCTGGTTTGTGTGTTATCACCTTGGGCGGCTTATCTTTATCAGAGACAAAGGTTGATTGGAGCATTCTGGCTGGGGCTCAAAGCAACTCCACTCCAACTCCCCGGAGCATTTATGGCCCCCGTAAATAATCACCCTCTTTCCTCCAGAGGAGGTCTGATCTCTGATGGGCACTCTCCCTGAGAAGACCAAGTGCAGGCTTTCTCCCTTTGGCCAGAGGAGAACAGGGTGAGCTGGGCTGGAACCCAGCCTTCTGATGGGCACCCACAGCACCCCACAGCCGTGTCCCAGACTCTGGGACCTGCCAGAACAAGACCTCCTGACCAGGTCCCCAGCCGCTGCTGCTCCAGGAGCTCTGGTTGGTTCAAAGGTTCTGGGCCTTATCAGCCCGGAGGTAGAATATTAATCTGGCCATCTCTGCCCCAGCCCTGACCCCTGATGGCCAGGCCTCTGCACTCAGGGTGGGTGGGGTGTCTACACATCAGGATGGGGTGAAGTGGGAGCTGTCAGGAGGTGGCCCTAGGGGGGCTCACCCTTGATCTTTTCTGAGCATCAGCCTCAGAGCCAAGCCCTTGGGTCCTCCCCAGCTCCCCACTGAGCCTCAAAGGAGACAACTTCTCTGAGAAATGACCCGAATCCTTCCTGACCCTTGAGATTCCTGCTGGACCCCTCAGGGTCATTGACCCCAGAGTCTGATGATGTCAGAGAGGACCTGGGTCCTACTCCCATCTCAGTCCAGTCTCCATCCTCAGGACCAAGAGCAGATCCCCACCCACCAGGCCCCAGCTGCACCTATAAAATGGGCTTGGACTCTGATTTGTCCTAGGAGATCCTCCTTCTGCTGAGACGTCTGAGCCCAGGGTGCGCCCCTGTCTCTGCATTGATCCGCCCAGGACGGGACCCAAGTCCTGGCTATAGCTCTTCTGTGTTCACATCTGGCCAGGCCCCACTGTGGCCACCCAAACCCCTTTGGCTCCAGGGCCAAATCTCCAGGAACCACCCTGGGTGAGATAGCAATGCCTTAAGAGGATGTCCTCAGAGACCTCAGTGGAAACAGGTCCCTGAGCGACAGGTGTGTGTTTGTGTGTGTGCGCCCACCCTCCCAAGACATTGTCTAGAGGGGCATTGTCCAGAGGGCTGGGCGGTGGCCTTTATGGCCAGGCATAAAAGGTAATCATTGACCATATCAATGCCGCCCTGCGCGTCAGTGCCGCCCAGGCTCGACCCTGCCAGGCCCTGGATTACTTTACAGTCACATAAAAGGAGCCTCCAGACTGGCCCCTGGGGACTTTGGCCCTCAAGGGGGAGAGGAGGGGAGTGGTTCCCTGGAGACAGCCTTTTCTTATAATATTTACTTGGCCAAAGAAGAGCCCCCGCCTTTTATCAAACATTGGGATTGTCTCAGCCCAGCCTGCTAAGTCAGAGGGTCCCTGTCAGCAGGGCCTCCCTTTTCCTCGCCCTTCTTCACCTCTGTCAGGACCCACCTGCAGCCAGAGGCACCCAGCATGTCACTCTCCAGGCTGGAGCCTGGGGCACATCAGGGAGGCGCTGTTTCCTTTGCAAGCTTTGCATCATTGAGTCCTTGCTAAGCCCAGAAGGTGGGTACCAAGATAATTCCCATTTTACAGACAGAAAAACTTGGGCTCAGAGAGGCCAAGTGACTTGCCTGCATTACACAGCAGGAAACATCCAATCTCGAACAACTCCCGAAATCACAGCATGGTCTCTAGACATGTTTGTTTAGGTAGAGCTAATTATCAGTAGAAAACAGCTCTTAGCACACACCTTCACGTTCTTATATATACCCATAAATCACGCAGATGTATGACTGAAAATCTGTGTATTAAACATTAGCAAATATCTGCACCGCAATGGAACAATCCATTCTCATCCCTTCATTCAAACCAGATCAAGTCAACTCAACACTCCACCCCCATCCCGTGTCTTCATTCCAGCAGGGACACCTGGGCTCACAGCCAAGGTGGGAACTGTGCTGCAGTTGGAAGGGAAGGTGGGCCTCAGGCAGGTGAATATATTAGGAAAGGGCATTCCAATAGGAGAGACATCTTGAGCAACTAAGAGGCAGAAAAGAGCAGGGAACGTTCTTCACAGACAAGAACCCTGGGAACACGAATGGGGGTAGCCAGTTGGAGTGGTTGAGAGGGACCCAAAGGAGCCAGCCTGAGACTGCCAGACCTTGTCCAGCACGCAGTGGGAGCCACAGAGGGTTCATGAGCAGCAGTGATATTACCAGAGCTGTTTTAGAAACCCCAATCAGCATGCTTCAGAGATACGACAACATCAGTGTTCATAGCTGCTCAATTCACAATAGCCAGACTGTGGAACCAAGCTAGATGTCCTTCAATTGATGAATGGATAAAGAAACTGTGGTATATATATACAAAGGAATATTACTCAGCTATAAAGAATAATGAAATTATGGCATTTGCAGGTAAATGGATGAAATTGGAGAACATGATGTTAAGTGAGATAAGCCAATCTCAAAAAACCAAAGGACGAATGATCTCGCTGATAAGCGGATGATGACACACAAAGGGGGGTAGGAGGGGGGCAAGAATGGAGGAAGGAGGGACTGTATAGAGGGAAAAGAGGGGTGGGGGGCAGGAAAAAATAACAGAATGATCAAACCTCATTACCCTATGTGAATGTATGATTATGCAAATGGTATGCTATTACTCCATGTACAAACAGAAACAACATGTATCCCATTTGTTTACAATAAAAATATATTAAAAAAAAAAAAAGAAAGAAACCCCACTCCAGCCACAGAGAGGGGCATGACCACAATCTTAGATTAACATCCTCAAAGTTGTAGAATGCAGCCCTTTTGGGAAGCACTTGATGGAAGGCCAGTAAGGAGTCACCACACCTGTGTCTGGGTCCCTGCTCTGCTGTTTACCAGATGCCCAACTGTGGGTAGGTTCTGCAACCTCAGCGGCCTCAGTTTTCTCATCTGTGAAATGAAGATGACAATAGTACCCACATCCCAGATACTACCTGGTTCAGACATCACTTTGAGGACCCTGGTAAACTTACCACTCCCTCCCCTAGGCTTACCTAGCTCTGGGGTCATCCCAGTAATATAGCACTTAGCATGTCATGTAACTGTCACCTGCATATATATCTGTTGCCCCCACTATCCCTGTGCTCCTGCATCACAGGCTTAGGGGCCTTAGTGGCATAAAAAGTGAAATACCATTAGAAGAGAAGGAGGAAAAGCAGCCTATTTAAGGACACTTTGCAAAGTTCCTCATGTGCGTGAGTTAGTGAAGTCTCTCATCAACCTTATAAGGTAGATGTGTCAGGCAGGAGGGAGAAGTTTATGCTCCAATAACAAACATCCCAGGGCTAGGGACAGAGTTTAGTGCTAAGGCACCCACCTCGCATGTTTGAGGTCCTTGGTTCAATTCCCAACATCATCAAAAAATAAAAATAAATACTAATACTCTGGTGACTTAAAACAGCAAAGAACCAAACATTAACTATTTTACGTGGCCATATTATACACCTATAGTCCCAGCTCCTTGGGAGACTGAGGCAAGAGGCAGAAGTTTGAGGTCAGCCTGGGCAACTCAGCAAGACCTGCTCTCAAAATAAAATTTGAAAAAAGGGGAGCGGGGAGCTGAGAATGGAGCTCAGTGGTCAAGTACTTGTCTAGCACATGCAAGGTCCTGAATTCAATCCCCAGTACCACCAAAAAAAAAAGTTTCATAGAACAGCAGAGGTTTATTTCTCTCCAAATGAGCATTACAGATTACCTGGAGGATTGTAAGCTATGTTGTCCTCAGGGACACAGGCTGAAGCACCATATCAACCTCATGGTTCATACCATCAGGAACTATGGCAGCAAGAAGAGAGTGCAAGAAAATAAAAATTTTAAAATTTAAAAAAAAAAAATCTGTTCTCTGAAAAAGAAAAAAACAAGAAAAAGAAAATCTGTTCCTAGAAGTGGGAGAGGGAGGGGCTGGGGAGACAACTCAGTTGGTAGAGTGCTTGCCTTGTAAGCATAAGGCCCTGGGTTCCATCCCCAGCACCCAAAAAAAAAAAAAAAAAAAAAAAAAGAAGTGGGAGAGGGAGAGGGGGAGGGAAAAGATACAAAGATTCGCACATTAGCTTTGATTGCTGTTACCTGGAAGTGGCATCCAGTGATTCCGCCACTCCGTTTCATTGGCTGAAGCAACTCATGTGACCACACTCCAAGGGTGTCATGACATACAATCCCGCCAGGTTCCTGCCCCGAACTCTGTGCCATGAAGACCAACATCCCCTGCTGCACCAACAGCCACTCCCAACTGGTCCAGTCCAGGCCTCCTTGGGGGCAAGGGTCCACCCCACGACCCAAAGGCTACTCATCTCCCCTCCCTGGGAACATTCCTCCGAAGCATCAACACCTGAGAATCTGGGTCAGTCCTTATCGTCCAGCAAAGCTGAACTCATGGAGGAATCCGGCCTTCACTTTGGTTAGGCATGAAAATCACAACCATATTTCACACCCGACACCGAGACATTGTGGGTCTGGCAAGGACAAGGGAGAAAGAAAAAAACCAGGGACAGCTGACTTGGGGTTGGAATGTGATTTATGACCAAATAATTACATGCTATCTGCAGTCTGGGATCACACACTTGAATTTGTGCCACAAGGAGAGTCTGCCCCATGCATGTCCCAGCACCCATTACCTGTTTTTTCCATCAACATTTGCAACGGGGATTTTGCAGGCTCTGAAGGCAAGCCAGCTGCTATGGTGAGTGTGTGTGTGTGTGTGTGTGTGTGTGTGTGTGTGTGTGGAAGAGAGGGACTCACAGGCGAGGGGAGTCTCCTGGGACTGGCGTCCCTCCTGACACTGATCAGCGGAAAGGACACGACCCTGACTAGCTTCTGATCCCAGGCTTAAGAAAAACCTTCCATGTCCCAAACTATGCGCTGAGCCTGGCTCCCAGTGAGAAACAGCACACAGAGAGGCCCTCTCCACGCGCGATCTTCATTCTGCTGCAAAGGACACATACCTAGGCAAAGGGACAGGGAGCTGAGGTGGGTGGCAGTTTCAGGCAGAAAGAGCAGACCAGAAGCTTGAGGTCAGTGACCAATTTCCATCAGAAAGCAAATTGGGCATGAGGGACAGGTGACATGGGTACAGTGGGAGGAAGGGACACAGGTTCAGGGGCTCTGCCACTCACCACGTAGGTGGGCGGGGCAATCCCCAAGACCCTCTAATTCTCAGTTTCCTCAGCTGTAAAGAAGCTAATGCAAGCCCGTAATTCCTAGGGCTACTGTGGACACCAGCATGCTGATGAGGGAAGCCTGGCACCCAACAGATGGGCCACAGACGAGGCCCTGTCCTGCTCTGAGCTGTGGCACCCTTGGGCCCTGGTGAGAAATCCTCACTGTCTCAGCCCCTGCCCAAGATGGGCCCCACTGGCCTGCCCAGTCTCTGGCCTCTCACTCCTTACCACCCCTCTCAAGATCTTGGGATGGGGGCCCTCGCTGGCTTCCAAAGACCTTTGGGCTTCTGATGGGGGGGTTCTAGAGGCAGAAAAAGAAATTTGAGAGCCTGCCCTTTAAAATTTTAAAAGAAATTCTAGGCCAACCTGGAGGAGAGGTGGCATCAGAGCTAGAAAACAAGGGAAAGGACCTGATTTTGGAGCAGGAAGAGTTCAGGGCCAGGACCTAGAGGCAGAGGCAGGGAACGGGGGTGGAGTTGAGGATGGGTTGATTGACGAGGCAGCAGAGGGGCCCTGCAGGCAGGGGCGGCTGCAAGAAAGACCTGGAAAGGTGACGAGGGAGCAGCTGGGTGGCAAATGCAGGATCCTAGGGACAGGCACAGTGGTCTGGACTGTGAGCATGGGTTGCCTGACCTCGGGAGTTAGAGTAAGGGTAGACAGAAGGGTCTAGGGTTTTTGATCCAGCAGTGGGAAGCACAGCGGAAGCTCCCAGGTAGGTGCCCAGGAGGCAAGACAGGCACTGGGGATTGGGGATGCTCCGTTCACAGCCCCCATGGTGCAGATGGGAACAGCCAGTAGTCCACTAGTCCTGGGGACAGGACCTCAGTTGACTGTCCCACGCCAGGCCCCAGCTGTTGACAAATGGGCTGTCCCCTGGCCTGAGGAGCTGAGCTGTAGCATTGTTAAGCTGGAAGTGAGTCACAGAGCTTTTCCTTCCTTTCTTCCTCTGTTTTGCTTGCCGACACCCCGTGCGTATCCTCTCTCTTTCTCTCTCTCACAGACACCAGTCTTAAAAAATCCACACTCTACCTACATAAATGCCTCCATCCCGGGAGGCATAGAGGGGCTTGGCTCGGCTAGGGTCCCGGGTGTGTGCACAGGTGTGCGTACCTGTCAGACCTGGACACAGCGGGTGTGTGACTCTTTCGGCTTATTGAGGGGACAGGGGCATCTGCACAGGGAGCTGAGGCATCTTTGTGTCTGGGAGGTGGTGCCCGGAGGGCAGCGTCCAGGGGGCTGTGGGACAGGTGTATGTGTTTGTTGCTTGCTGTGCCACCACAGGGGCAGGACATGAGTGGTGAATGTATCTGTCCTAGCGTGTCCTGTGACTATGTCAGCAGTGTGTGTGGGAGAAAGTGGGTGCTAGGAGCGGAGAAGGTGCCTCTCCATGGTGGGAGGCCTGTGCCTGGACAGCCAGCCCTGGCCTCTGGTTCTCCAGGATGTGAAAAGGACCAGGATTGGGACTGAAGCCAAGGTCACATCTTCCTATCTATTTCCCTCAGTGGAGTCAGAGTGTCAGAGATCACCCCCAAGCGAACCGGCAAGCATTGCTGACTGTGGTTGGGGACCAGGGCACATTCCCAGGGGACTCCAGGGTGTAGGGAAGCCTGTCCAACTTCCTGAGGCCTAGTAACCCCCACCCCAACCCTCACTCATGGTGGTCACCCTCCATGAGAGCCCAGCTGGAGAGAAGGGGCACTGGGAATGTGGGGCCCACGCCACGTCCAGGTGGATCTCAGTCTCTTCTTTCTCCTCCCAGCCTCGTGTCCCCAGGTATGGATGTAGAGGATTAGACCCTACAGCAGGAGTTTCCTGCACCCTCGCTGAGCCTGGAGTAGTGTCCTGGAGGGTGCCAGTCACTGGCTCTGTCCCAATCCCCTCCCAAAGACACAGTAGGGGCCTCCTTGGACTGGGGACGCATATCCTTAGGTCATCTCTGGGTGGCTGACAGGCATGTGCCAGCACCTATAGATAAATGGGTGAAAAACAGTTAAAAAAAAAAAAACCCAGGGCAGGCCTGGGGGAGGGGGAGAGAGGGGCTTGAGGCCATGTGTGAACAGGGGACGGAAGTTCAGTGGGGCCTGATGGGGGTTTGTCTGTGGGATGTGTGACTTCTGTCACCCACGGGCCTTAGGAAGACCACCAGAGGCTCTGAGAATAAAATCCCAGGGTACCAGGGACTGGGGTCCATGCAGGGGAGGGTCAGGTCGTCCCCCGGATTCTTGATGTAGGCCCCACTCCTGGGCTTGTGGAGGGAGGGTGGTGAGGAAGAATTAGGGTCTGCCTTCTTTCCCTCTTCTCTGCGGGCCTCACTCAGCGCTCATTGGACTTCCATAGCCCCTCAGAATGAGAGTTCTCAACCTCAGTGATAGAACCGTCCCCAGCATGGGCCTGAGGGAGGGCTCTCTGGGGGAACTGGAGACTTCCAAACATGGCTGCCTTCTCCTGCGATTACTCCCATCATCAGGGGATCCCGGGGGGCAAAGCCCTGTCGCTTCTGTGACCAGGCTCCCAGGGTGCTTGTGTGCCAAGAGGGAGGCAGCTCCAGGGACGATTCTGAATTCTGGGGGTGGTCCCGGTCCCAGGAGGTGCGGCCTTCCTCCAGCACTGCCCATCCATAAAGGGCATTTGTGCCCAGGCAACACCCGCCCACCTGGGGCTGCTGCGAACACAGTGCTGCAGTGAAAGTGGGACAAACGCGCCTGTGTGCGCCTGGCCGAGGTGCCGGAGGAAGCGCGGCTGGGGCCCAAGTGTTAATGGGCCTCCTTCCTGCCCTACCCACGCCAGCTCCTCCCTGCTCATCCCTTCTCCCCCGAAATGCCCGCTTCCGCTCGGTCCCTGCACACTCCCTCCACGTCCCTGGCTGCAGATCTGTCCTGCTTTGACAAACATCCCGCTCAGCCCTCAGGTTTATGGCTTTTCCGTGTGCCTTCCTTCATGTGGTTGGGAACCAACAATCTGGGCCTGGAGCAGAGACTGGGCCTGGGGTGGAGGAGGCTGGGGCTGGGAAAGGGGGCTGGGCCCAATCAAGCCACAGTGCCCAGCCAAGAGAGCCTGAAACCCTGCTGCCCGGGAGACCGGGCCCAGCCAGGGAGGACACACTTGCTGGGGCAAGTTCTGTGTCCTGAAGGAGCACAGATGAGGGACGGGCCTGTAGGGACAGGCTGCAGGGGCCTGGAGAGGATCCCAGAGCAGGTCAAGCTTGAAAGATGGAGAGGACAAAGGAGACCAATCCAGAAGGGGACAGCACCAGCCCACATGATATCAAGTAGCAACTGCAAGAAGAGAAGCTGGGTTTGTATTTAAAAGTGATTTTTTGTTAAGTGCAAACTGTGCCCTGTGCTAAGGTCCCTGAATTCACGCTTTCATTAATTTTCACAAAAACTTGCAAGTACCATCAACCCCATTTTGCAGATGATAACACTGGGGCCCAGAGAGGGCAAGTAGTGTGCAGAACTAGAGCAAGCATTGAAACCCAGGCCAGAAAATCACTACACTGTCTGCATTCTTGTCAGTCACTGTAGGGCTTTTGTATCCAGGCCTCTGACTACTAGTTCAGTGTCCCTGAGTCCCTGGGTCAGACCAGCAGGGCTAATGGGGGACCATCCTATTCCAGGACTATCACTGTCCTCAAAGCCTCCAGGGCCTCCTGGGAGCCTCAAGGCCCCTTAAGAATCCAGCATCTTCTTTCTTCAAGCTGATGACTCCAACTAGGGAAAATTTTTAAATGTACATAGAGGCTGTTGAATGAAATACACATTCCAAAAGAATTACTGAATGTACACTTGCTTATACTCATTCACAGATTTTTTTTTCAAAAGGTTTTAAAAGTACAACTGCTTGGGGCTGGTTAGATAGCTCAGTTGGCAGAGGGCTTGTCTCACATGCACAAGGCCCTGGGTTCAATCCCCAGCACCACAAAAAAAAAAAAAAAAAAAAAAGGACAACTATATGGTGGGCAGCAGATCTGCAAAATGTTTCAATTCTGTAAAGGAGGGTTTTTATTGTCAAAGTTCAGGAATCATCTTCCAGACTGACACCTAGGCTCGGAGAGGTAGCACGACTTGGCCAAGTTTCAGAGCTGGGCTGGGCTCCCTGTCTTTCTGGTCAGGGTAGTCCCTCATCTTCTCCAAGAAGAGCCCCTGTCCCAGGACGGCAGGGCAGGCCCTGAGGGGTACAACCTGGAAAGGTGTGGAACAAAGAGACCCGGAGGAGTGCAGGAGCGAGCCTTGCCTGTCTCCCAGCAGAGCAGGGTCAATTCCAGGGACAAAGACAGTCCCAGCCTTACCTGCCACTTACTTGGAGAAGCCCAGCATGCTCAATATTTGCAAGTCCTGCTACGGAAGAAGCCAGGTATGTAGGGGCTAGCAGAAGACAGGAGGCAGCCCGCAGCATGGTGTGGGGAATGAAGACAAAAAATGGTTCTGGAACATTCACTATATGCCTAGCTCTGTTTATACAAGTTCATATTTTGGTTTTGATTTTAACCTCAACAACCCTATAAAGTAAATGTGATGACTTCCATTTTTATATACACCTCAGAGGTCGAAAGCAATTTAAAGGCAGAGCCAGCACCCAAATCTGACCTTGAACTGTGAGCTGCGCCTTTGGGGGCCTCCCCAGGCACAGAGACTGAGAGAGGAGAGGAGAGAGGAGGAGGTGTGGACCCAGCAAACATCCTCTCCGCCTGCCTTTATTGTTCATAGAACCGAAAAAGTGATGATGCCTTTCCTTCCTCTCTTGAAGAAAACAACAGAATCAAAACAAACAGAGAAGGGGAACTCCCCTCCTGTACCCTGTGCCAGAAACAAAAGGAAGGAGTCTCAGTCAGGACCCGGGCTGCCAGCCCACTGCTGGGACAGGGCCTGGCAAGGGAGAGCAAGCAGCCCCTCACCAAAACCCAGTGTTTCAATGTCCCCCGCTCCCCATTACTGATCTGAGCTCACTAGATAGGACACACACAACTGAGACCACTGAAAATCCCCAAAAAGCTCTAGTAAATCCTAAGAGCAAAGAGGAAATGAAACCGTAAACATTCAAGAAATAAAATCAGCCGCCAAAAATGCATGCCAGAATTTTGTGGGGGTACTAGGGATTGAATCCAGGGGTGCTTAACTACTGAGTCACGTCTCCAGTCCCCTTTATATATATATATATATATATATATATATTTTTTTTTTTTTTTTTTTTTTTTTTTTTTTAATTTAGAGATGGGGGTCTTGTGAAATTGATTAGGGCCTCACTCAGTAACTGAGGCTGACTGAACTTGCAATCCTCCTATCTCGGCCTCCCAAGCTGCTGGGATTACAGGCATGCCCCACCACACCCCACCCATTTTTCACATTTTACAGCCAGTTTTCACTCAGGGCTCCCAGGTCCTGCCCCATCTCTCACATCTGAGTTGCCTGCATTGAAGTCCCCAAAGGGAAGAATAGTCTCACAAGGCCTTTCCTTCCAAGCCCAGCTGCCTCAGTCAAAGTCTAGAGCAGATGGACCCATGGTAATGCAGGATGTTTCCAGCTGCCACAGTCATCACCTGGTTCAACTTTTGGTCCCAGAGAACTTGTGCTGATTGGCTTCTTTGGGATGACTGGCAGCTGGCAGAGATCTCTGTGTCTGACACCCCAGTGCCCGCCCCAGGGCTGTGGCCTTAAAGGCTCAGCAATGTCATCATTACTAAGCCTACAGTAACAGCACCATGGTCTTACAGTATTGGCCCTTTCAATCAGTCTCTGCTTTAACAGGGACTCTGTAGCCATCTGTACCTTTGGAAAACTGCCTAGATTGATTAAAGGATTTGTATGGGGTTTGGGTTCAAGGTCAGAGTGCAGTTTGAGAAGCGTTCTTCTCCATTGACACTAATTAGTATCAGCAAATATTAAATGAATATGTAGTTATGTACTCAGTACTATACCTGCTCCTGTGGGAAATGTAAAGAGACAAGTAAGTCTGAGAGTCTCCCTGGGGCCTGAGAGATGGTGGTGGGAAAGGATTGAACCTAACAATTAGAAAAGAGTCCATGTGGAAACTTTGTACTCCTGGATCTGTGAGGGGCTTGCAGGAAGGGCAGCATATGCACCATCCCTAAGGGGGTCCCTAAATGATGGACGATCACTGACCACAAGACCCTGAGGTTTCTGAGGACAGGCGCCAGCTTGCCAATCCCCTATCCCAGGTCCTGTACTTCCTAGTTTCTCAGTTGGTATCTGTTGAATGAGGGGCCCCTGTGTGGGCTTCACTGGCAGCAGATGGTCAGAGGAGGTCAAGCGAGGACTACGGTCTTGAAGACAAGGCCAGATCTTCCAGTCCTGAGCACCCAGTTTTCCTTAGCACCCTATTGCCCCCACTCAGCTGTCATCCTTTCTTATCTGATCATTGGGGCAGTCACCCTCTTTTGCATTCATCCTCAAGGGGCCTCTGGAGTTACTATGCCAGAACACAGGTTGGACTGTGCTATGCTCTCCCTCAGGAGCCTTTGCTAGCTACCTCTTGCCTACAGAATCAAATTCTGGCTTCCTGGCCCAGGAATTAAGGCTATAACTGCAACCTACTGGGACGCTGCCCCTCTCCTCTGCAACTAAAGTGATCACAATAACTGAAGGCTTAGGCTCCAAGGCTGCGTCCTTGAGTTCGGCTCCATTCCTCTGGGGTGTTGACCTAGGACAGGTTACTGATATTTCCTGAGCCTCTGTTTCCTCTTACTATCCACCTCGTAGAGGTTTTGTGAGGATTAAATGAGATATATTATATTCTGCAGAGAGACACATGGTTCAGCTCCCAACACTTGGTGGCTTTCTTCCATCTTATGAGGATGCCTCTTTCCCACCAGCCCAGGAAGTTTCTTGAGGGCAGATGCCACATGAGTGGCCTTGCTTCTACTTCCTGTCACCCAGGCCCCAGCTCAGTATCATGCCATGGTAGGAGCTTAGAAGTATTGACTGCGTGACTCTATGAACCAGTGGGTGGAGCCCACCTGGGGACCCGGGAGCTGTGGGTATGCTCACTCCCTGACACCCAGTAGCTGCCTCTGCCACCCACTGCCCTGGTACACTCCTACTTGTTCTTTAAGAGGTAGCTCTTTCTGCCTCCTCTAGGAAGACGTCTTGTCCCCCAGGTTGGGTCAATCCCTCAGTGTCCTGCACACATGGCAGATAAGCCTCGGTCAATGCACTAGTGTAGAGCAGTTATCTGTTTGTGCAGCTGGATCCCAAGAAGCCTGGACCCTCCTCTCTCCCTCCTCTTTGGAGTCTGGCTCAGTAGCAGCCCAAGCAGGCTTGGTTGAACAAATGAATTAATCAATTTGCTGGGTGGCTTCGAGAAGATTCTCTTTGCCCTGTTGTCAACAAGCAGAAGGCATTCTCTTTCCTGGGAAACTGGGAGGAAGAGCCCAGAAACGGAGGGGGCAAGGCCATGAGAGGAATTTAGTGACTTGTGATACCACTCTGGCCCTATGGGATCCATCAGGAGTAGCCACATCGCTTCATCAGTGAGGGACAGGGGAGAGAACTGTTCTGTGCCCTGATAGGGCTTTGGTGGGAAGCTCTGGGGCCACAAGAGAATGGAAGCACGTGATCCTTTGGCAAGGTTAATTTTTTACAAAGGGGAAGTATAGGGCCGTGGGTGTGGCTCAGTGGTAGAGCGCCTGCCTATCATGTGCAATGTCCTGGGTTCAGTCCCCACAACTGTAAACATTTTTTTTAAAAAAAGACGCCTGTGTTTCCAGCTTCTTCCCACTTAGGGACCAAGTCTGGGGCAGGTAGTGTAGGGGGGAAAGAGGGGACATTCCCACAGGATCTGCCCCACCCTCCAAACCACTAGCACTAGCTGTCTGACCTTGAACCTGTCCCTACACATCCTTGGACCTCCAAATTCTCATCTCCACTGACCAGGGTTTAAAGTGCCCTCAGGAGCCAGTGCCCGGGAAGGAGTCCCTGCTTGGATCCTGACTGGCAGCTCTCTCCCGAGGGGGTGTTGGCGCAGGCTGCCTGGTTTCAGCTTTCAGAGTGTTTTCCTGTCTAGGGCACTTTCTATTTTTCAATACTTTTCCTATCACGGCCAAACAACAGAAAAAGGAAATTGGTTGAGCCTTCTAAAGACTTAGCGCAGGGAAGGTGGGGGTGGGCAGCCCTGGAGGGGCTGGAGGCAGGAGCAGGGGAGCTGCCCTTCCACCCCTCCCCACCCCCACCCTCCCTCCTGGGCTGACTCATTGTTTTGCAACAAACTACAGGAGGCCTGGCCAGGGCACCTTCTTGAGGTCCAGCCCCAAAGCAGGGAGGGTTCAGTTGTGACCCTCCCAATGGCCCAGCCAGGCCCAGAATGATTGGGTTATCTCTGCCTGCATCCTCTTTGTTTGGGGTGTCCACTCCCTCACAAGCCCTGGTAAACAAACCCTGAGTCCGTGTGAAAAGAAGGGGCCAGTAATCTCCTGCTGAGGCCAGCCTGGGGCCAGGCCTCTCTGAGCTCCCTCTCTGCAGAGGCTCCCACTGGAGGCAGGGGTTTCGGGCCACCTGACTTCAGGACTGCAGGTCTCCAGCCCTGCACCTTATTACTGGTGACCTTGGCAAGTCCCTGACCTTCCCATTTCAACCTCCCTATCTGTAAAATGTACCTGCCTCCTAGGGCTGTTCTGAAGACCCACGAGTTCATGTTTATAAAGGCCCATGTACGTCTGGTGTTTATACGTTTTGGAGATACTGGGGATTAAACCCAGAGGCCCGCCACATACTAAGCAAGTGCTCTACCACTGAGTGAGTTATACCCTCAGCATTTAAATGATGGTAAATTTTTTAAGAGTTGTACATGAGTGTGGTTAAATAGGAAAGAGTAACGATGAGGAGGGCCGAGATGTTAAATAATGTAAGCCCAACACCCAACCAAGGCCAGGCCTGGAGGGGATTTCCTAGCCCCCCACCCCAACCCTCCCCCACACCCCAGCAGGCCTCACTCTGCATTGATGGACCCCAGCAGGATCGGCACCAAAA
The DNA here is from genome assembly GCF_902686445.1 of Sciurus carolinensis. NCBI lineage: Eukaryota > Metazoa > Chordata > Mammalia > Rodentia > Sciuridae > Sciurus > Sciurus carolinensis. The sequence goes on along the minus strand of NC_062225.1, from coordinate 59,132,179 downwards.
CCCTAAGCTCCTTTTGGAATGGAAGTTGTGCTGAGAAGTCCTCCAGGGAGGTAGGCGCCAGCCCGGAAGCTCTGCCCACCTGAGGTGGTGCAGGCCAGGCTTCCGGGTTTCCAGAAAGAGCTTCCCAAGAATTTCAAAAAGAGGTCCCCACAGATGGGCCTGCTGGGTTGAAGCCATGGGGGCGGGCAGTGGGGTCGCACGCAGCCTCTCTCCATCAATGGGGCTTGTCCTACCATTTGCTCTTCCGGATTGGTTTTCCCAAACAGCTGATTGCTTAGGCTCCCGGTCCAGATTCCAATCCTGATTCTGACATGTACTGGTCGGGAGACCTGGGGCAAGTTCCTTCCTCTCACCGAAGCTCCATTTCCTTGTCTGTAACCAGAGATGAACCCCTGCCTTTCTTGGGGGGTCAGGGAGTGCATGAGGCTAAGCTCTGGGAGGTGCACACCGGCCCCCCCTCACACCTGCGCTTGGCTCCAGCCCTAAGCTGCTTTCTGGCCACCCACTTCAGGGTTCAGGGCCCAAGAACCTGAGAATCTCCTGAGTTCTCGCCTGACTCCATTTGGCACTGGCGTGGTCTCCCCCTCCCAGTCCTTCTTCCTGCATCTCTTCTGATGGGTCTGAGGATCTGAGGCCGAACTTCTCAGCCTCTTCCTTCCTGGTCCCCTTAAGAGCCCAAGAGTTTGGGGCTGACATCTGGGATTCAATAGCAGCATCCTGGGATGTCTTAGGTTCTCTCAAAGTCTCTGTCACTCATGCATTTGTTTGGCAAATATTTCTGAGCACCTCTCTGGGCCTGACGGTGCTGGGGACAGTAGGCACAAAGGTGCATTAGGACGGGGTTGCTCCCTGCCCTCAGAGACTAGTCTGTAAGGTAGACACAGGTTTAATACATACCAAAACACATCGTTTTTGAGTGCTACAGAGAGCAAAGCATTCTTTGGGATCATATTTCCTGGAGATCTGAAGAGAAAGGATCCCTGGAGGGTAAGCCAGAACCTGAAGGGTATCTAGGAATGCTGGGAGCTAGGGAAGTAGACGGGTGGGAAACAGGTACAGACAGCAGGACAGCACATGCAAAGACCGGGAGGTCAGAAGAGTTTGGTACTCTTCATACCGAAAGGAGGCTGCAGGGCACAAGCCTAAGAGAGACCCAAGATGAGGTCAGAGAGCAGCTGGGCTGAAGCTGGTAAGCCCATGCCTTGGGAGAATGCTTCTGTGGACCAGAAGCATTGAGTAGTGAGGAGACATGGTTAGAGCTCTCTCAAAAGTACCTCCAATAGCTCAATGAATAATGGCTGGGCATAGATTTTGGGAGGGAGGAGGCCATCTTCCTGAGGAGAGAGGGGTAGTAGAACTGGAGAGAAGCAGAGCTGAACATGCTTAGGGAGGGGGTGCAGCAGGAATTGGCGAGAAGGGGCTTGGGTTGCAGCTTCGCAACACAGTGGTTAGATGGTTAGATGGCCAAGGCCCTGGGTTTAATCCCCAGCACTGCAGAAGTGGGGGGATTGCTGATAAGGCCACTCAAACCTCCAATGGAGGCAGGAGAGGAAGATGGCTAATATGACTGTCAGGTTCCTGCCATAGGCAATGAGGTAGACGGTGGGACCAGCTACTGAGAGGAGGGACAGAGTGCGTGGGAGGTGGAGAGCAGGAGGTTAGCCTTAGAGGTCTATGTTTGAGATATCTATGTCAAGTAGGCAGCTGGACACATCAGTCCTGAACTTAAAAGTCTAGATGAGAAATTAGAAAATTGAAGAGATGGAATTACAAACATGGGAATGGGAAAACTGTCTAGGAGAGAGTAATCAATCCTAATCAAAGAGGACCCAGGCCCATGGCCTTAGGGACATCCCAATGGAGTATCAGGCAAATTCCAGGCTTCAGTTTTATCATCTGTAAAATGGAGATAATTGTACCCATAGCTCTCAGCATAATCTTAAGCAGTAGATGTAAGGTACCTACCCGGGCTCAGCACAGTTATGCAATGAGAACTTGTGAGGAAAGCTCCTATGTCTTTGCTCAGCAGTTTTCTTCATTTGCAAATGATGGAAACTCAAACTAGTTTAGAGAAACAGGAGTTTACTCAAGGGATTTGGATAGTACCCACCAGCAGAGGAAGAAATCAGTCACTAAGCCACAAACCACGGAAGGGCAGGGACACAGTCCTTTGAGGGACTCACTAAATCTCTTGTCTCTGCTTCCTGTTGGGATCAACTCCATTCTCTCACATCACAGATTCCCTGACTTCATCTGTGTGACAGGGGACACAGCTGCTGGCCAGGACTGCATTTCACATGGTGATGTTTCCTGATCAGAGAGGGACTCAGTATTCTCTCTGATCCCAAGTGCCCAGTCTTTCAGGGAAGGGCTCTGATTGGCTCAGCTTTGTTCAGGCCCTACCCTTGAACCAATCAAGATGGAGGAGCAAAGGGATTGGCATCCACAATGAGGTTAGCTATTGTTCTGACACTCCCTGGGGACCCACACTACCCTAGCTCTGCCCACATGAACTCAGGGGTAAACTCACCTCACATCTCTAGCCCACAGTGTCTTCCCCACCCCGCCTCCCCTTGGCCCTGCTTTGAAGAGGGACCCTCTTTAGAGCTTTCAATGACCAGACCCCAAGACTGAGACCAGTTTCCTTGGACCTCTCCAGACCGTCCCCCTTTCTTCCATCTCAGCAACTCTCCTATCAGTCAAGGTCTGGCTCACCCAGACCTCCTCCAGGAAGGAAGCCCTGGCCTCTCCAGCCTTCACATCCCCTCCCACTGACCTCTGAACGCAGGCGGCAGTGGTCATTGCTTGCATGTGGGATGGGCTGCTGCGCGCCAATCATGGAAGAAAGAGATTTGGCCCTTTTCCAGACTGCGTCTATGAAATCCCTGAGCAACAGATGCCACCGTCCCTGGTTGACAGAAACAGAGGCCTAAAGTGTCCCGAATCACACCATTGGCTAATGAAATAGCCAGCACGTGACTGCAAGACTGACCTCTAGACCTTTGTGCTATAATACCAGGACCAGCCGACTATGGTCAAATTCTGCTGAAGCCTGCTTTCATGTAGCCTAACAACTAGAATGGTTTTTACATGGTTGGGGAAAAAAAGTCAAAAGAAGCTTAAGATTTGGGCATATATGGAAATCCTATAAAATTAAAATTTCAGTATTCACAGTTTTATTGGAACACAGATTCATTCATTGGGTATGGCAACGCTGGGTCACTGACAGAGCCAGAGGTCTTAAGCGCCCCAAAGCCTAAAATTTGGACTACTTGACCTTTTACAGAACAAGTTTGTGCCGGTGTGCTCTACAGGGCTCTGCCACACGGCCCACCTGACTGGCCATGCCACAGCCCTCTGGGGTCCTAGACGCCCACCTACCTCTAGGGGTCACTGTGGATCGGTGGCAGGATGGCGAAGTGGGCTTTGGCTCTCCTCCGACAACCAGTTCTTCATGATGGGACCAGATGTTCAAGACCCCACACCCTTGCCAGGCATGGTGGCACACACCTGTAATCCCAGTGACTCGGGAGGTTGAAGCAGGATGATCGTAAGCTCAAGGCCAGCCTGGGCAACTTAGCAAGACAGACCCTGTCTAGAAAATAAAAAATGAAAAGGATTGAGGATGTAGTGGGAAGGCACTCCTGCATTCAATCCCCAGTACCACAAAATAAAGAAGTAAATAAAGTCTAGAAATAAAAACAAATACCAAGGACTGGAATGTAAACCAGTGGCAGAGTCCTTGCCTCGCCCGTGCAGGGCCCTGGGTTCAATCCCAAATACTGCAAAAACTGGGGAGGAGACCCCAAGACCCGGAAACATCCAGAAAGTAGTTTGTAAATCATCCCCTCTGGATGTCCCCTGGCGAGGCCAGGCTGTCTGCCCCCAGGGACTGCCATGAGAGACCTTTGTCCTGACAGGCTCTGACTCATCTGGAGTATGCTCTGGGTCTTGCGAGGTTTTCAAGGAAAGCACAGGTCTTAATCAGAGGAATGAATGGGACTAAAAGGAGTCAGGAAAGAAAGCACCAGGCCTGAAGTCAGCACATAGTAGGTGCTTGATGATCCTTAGCTTTTATGAAGAGAAGGACGGGGGATGGGGAATGGAGGATTTTAGAAGGCTCCGACTTCTGTCTGCCTGGGTGGAGTTTTGCATACATTAGAAGAAGCCTCCCCTTCCTCTAGCACACATGGCCCTCACACAAGGACGCCCTTGGTGAGCAGAGTGGGAGCTACACTTCAGCCCCCACCTACCCCCCACTCCAGGCGACTTTGTGACTTTGTGCAGTGCACACCCTTCACAGCTGTCTCTGGCAGCCCCAATTGTCCGGAACAAAGTAAGGAGGCCAGGAAGGTTTCATGAGTTTCCCTCCTAACCCTGCCTCTGACTCAGGCCAGTCCAAGGAAACTTCCTGAGCTTTGGCTTCTTCTTCTAAATAACGAGGAGGCCTGTCTGATTTCCCTTGGGTAATTATGAGGGAGCAGATGTGGATATCATGGTGGAGAGTTTTGATGTCAACCAAATGACCAAATGGAAGTCTGCCATTTGGGGTCCTCAGGAGCTCCTATTTAGAGAGGGCTCTTTTTGTTGTTGTTGTTGTTGTTTTAATATATATGTTGTAGAAAACCTGGAGACAAAGGGGCATGCCTCTCACGATCTACCGTGGCTAATAGAATCTCTACACTTTCCTTGTATTTGGGGGAGGAAAGGGCCAGGGAGGGAAGACACCAGAGCAGGGCTCTCCACTGCCCAGGCCTTCCCTGGGAGAAGCCAATTCTGATTGAGAGTCTACCGCCTGCACCTCTAATGACATCCATCTGAGGCCCACGCCTGGGTCACAAAGGCCCAGAAGACCCTGAGCAGGTTGAAGAGGTGAGGCCAGGGCTTCCTGACCCCAAGCAGCAGTGACAGTTCCCACTACCCTGGCAGCTGCTTCTCGAAGTGAGGGATCACCCTGGCCCTGGTGGCCCCACCTTGGGAACTCTGGGAGTGAGTGCCTCGGAGGCCTGAAGCCCTTGGGAAGGGGAGTTGGGGAGGCCGGGAAGGACTGGGCTGCCCCAGATCAAAGCAGGTTCCCCAGCCTTTGATTCCCAAACAAGCAACCTCTTTGGAGCTGAGTGGAGTTTGAGGCTGGCTGGCCTTGGGGCCTGGGGAGGCGGTGAGAGGCCCTGTCCCGCTCTCCCTTTGCATAACAGCTTGGCTGCCTAACAAAAGGGCGGGCCTTAAAAGGCTGATGGGGCTGTTAAAAGCTTCCGGCAATGGTTTAATTGGGGGCGATTAAAGTGTCCTCCTCAGGAAGGCCTGCCCTTCAAAGGCCAAGAGGGCCAGGCTCCCCTGCCCTCAGCACCTCTCCCCTCGAGGAGGGCCTTCCCCCAGCCTCTCCCCTCCCCCAGACTGGGCCACCCCATTCACTGCAGACCTAGGAAGTTGGTGGACAGGACCCTTTGGCCAGTCTGTCTCGGGAGATTCCGTCTCAGCCCCTGGACCATCGGCACCATTTGTCCACACAGTTTGGTCTCAGGGCCCAGTCTGGTGCAGGTAGGAGGGGAGGCTAGGCTAGACACAAACAGGAACAGGGGCCACTCAGCACTCCGGCTGCCTCTCCCCCAGGACACCCAGACTGGCCCCAGGCCCCTCCCTGAGCTCCTGTCACCAGCCCTTCTCCCTAGGGCCCACCCTGTCTGGAACTTCGCTCTCACCATCGGGGTCCCATCTCTGGTCCCATGGGAATCTTCTAGATACCTTCTGAGTGCACGGCCTGGCGGGCGATGGTGATTTAGAGGTGACCAGACAAGGACCAGGGTGTAGGGAGATACAGGACAAGCGAACGGGCAACAGCGACAGATGTGACGTGGGGCAGAGAGACGGTGCCAGGCTCGGGGACAGGAGGGGCAGGGGAGACTTTCTGGAAGCAGAAGGAGCCTCGAGTTCGAATGCAGCTGCCTCCGTTTGGCCCATGTGCCAACCCGAGGTTAACAGAAGGCCACAGTCAGCTTTGCTAAGACTTTGTCCACCCAACCAACCTGGGATGCCGGGGAGGGGTGGTGGGCAAGACTTCCCATCCAGTCTGGGAACTGTGGCTCTGTGGACCTCTGAATCAGAGGCTTCCCAGGGCTCATGAGGGCTCTCCGGGACATCTGTTGGCCTAATGGAGGGGCTGCTTGGGATGCCACTTTCCTCTCTTGCCCGATGGGATCCGGGCCACAAACAGGAAGTCCAGGGCCTTCTTTCTCCCTTCGGGGTATCGTTTCCTGCTACAGGGCCTGTTCTCATCCTCCCATGGGGCTTTGTCCCTGTGTTGGCCAGCCAGTGCCCCTCCGAGATGGGGATGCTGTGAGCACGGGTCTCTGGCATTTCCATGTCCCCGGGTCAGCACTGAGTAAGGAAGGGCCATCCTCTTGTCAGGGAGTGGGAGGAAAGCAAGGTAGAGGCTGGGAGGCAGGGAGGCTCAGGCCTGAAGGCAGGTGGCAACAAGCCTCCATTCTGAGTCCGACTCCCCCCACCTCCTGACAGCTTCCCTGTCCAGCCTTAGTAATCTGCCCTGACCCTCAGAAGCGTACGCAGGGCAGGCAAGCAGGAGCCCTGGGAAGAGGAGCGGGAAAGCCCTCAGCCCCGGGGCCCTGAGTTGATTTTGACTCAGGACTCAGCTCTGCTGCCAGTCACATAGGGGCTGCTCACAAACCAGCAAGTGGCGGGGCAGAGCCCGTGCCAGGTCATGACTCCCTCACGAGGCTCCGCAGCAGAGGAACAGGTGGCTGAGGATGACAGAGGCCTGGCTGACCCTCCAGCCATGCCAGCCTTCCCAGGCACTGAAGCCTCTAGAGAAGGGGATCTGGACTGCAGAGTCACCACCTCAGTAGGCAAAGGAGCAGACCTTGGGAGGGAGCTGCGGGCTGCCCGTCCTGCGCACCGCGCCGCAGGGCCCTTATCTGCCTGCTCGATTACCCACCTGAGATTCAGGCCTTTACTTCAAGGGGACCAACTCTCGTTTTGCCCGGGACCAAGGGGATTCCCAGGATGGAGGACTTTCAGTTTTAAAACCTGGACAGTCCCTGGCAAGCCATCCTGGTTGCTCAGGACTGTGGGGCTTCCCGGGACGCCTTTCAGCACTGAAACTGGGAAAGCCCCAGGCAAACCAGGACAGGCTGGCCACTCGACTGCTTACCCCATGGGCTGGCCTCTGCCCCTGTGGTGTCCTGAAACAGAGTTCAATGACACGCACCTTCAATGCCTCTCGTCTCCCCTGCCCCGTGAGGGTGATGGGAGGCTGGTGGGCGGCTAGGACTGTACCCCACTGACCAGGAGGGTGCGGCGGGAGTGGGAAAGAGGACAGAGAAGTCAACGGCAGTCTTGGAACACCAGCCCTGCCTGTCCCCATTGTCCCACCTCTCTCCAGCCAGTGGCTGGGCCGGTGCCCTTTATCAGCCTGCGTGCTATCTGGCTGCCGTAGGAACATCCCCTCCTCGCCCACCCAGCTCTGCCCCGACTCCGATAAGCGGAGGGGCCAGCCTGGGAGGAAAGAGGCAAAGCCGTGGCCTGGCTCCTCCCCAGCCACCAACTTCCACGCTCAACCCTTGACCAGACATTGTCCAGAGGCAGCGGAGCACCCTGGACCACTTCCCCACCTCCAGGGGGCAAGGACGGGGCAGGCCTTCCTATGAGAACACGGATTCGGAAAAAGACCTGCCCAAGGCCATGGGGCAGGTGCCTAGGACGCCGGGCAGGCAGGGGCCTCCGACAGCCTGCCCAAGGAGCTTCGTGGAGGGAGAGTTTGGAGTCCAGCTAAAGAGACCAGACCAGCACGGTCCCCTTCCTGCTGGTCCCAGGCCGTGGGGCCTCTCTTGTGCAGGGCTCTGTCCCTCAGGGGCCTTCTGCCTGGGATGCTCCCTCCAGCAAGGCCCGCTCTCCCTGAGCCTAATGTCGTCGGAGCCGCGCTCGCGAGCTCCCAAGGCTTTCCCTGCTCAGGGCAGCGGCACCCCAAGCCCTCCCTGAGCAGCCCCCTCCCCAGACCCACCCATCCTTCAACCAGACAGTGGCTGTGGCCCCACCACGCCTGGTCCTTTCCGCCTCTGCTCGCCCAGGCCACTCCACAGGGAAGGTGTCCCTTCCCTTCCCCCCAGAACTCTGGGGCCCCTGCTGGTGCTTCCAGGGCCAGCTCACACCTTTCCCTTCAAGACGCTCTCCTGAATGTGCCTGTGAGGGACACATTCTCCTCCTAATGGTTGTAGCACCGATTATGTGCTGGGCCTGGGTGTCACTGAACCCTCACCACCACCGCTAGCAGTAAGTACTTTACTGCTATCATCCCCATAGAGACAAGAAACTAAGGCTCAGAGAGGTCAGAGAAAAGATCCAGGGTCACACAGCTGGAAATGGACAGAGGCAAGATTTAGGCTCTGGACTCAGGATTCAGAGTCTGAACAAAAAAGTGACAGTGACCTGCCCTGGTGGTGTTTGTACCTCCTTTAGGGATCCTTCACCCGGGTGATATGCCACTATTTTATTGCCTGACCTGGCTACAATAAATTAGAACAGTGCCTCAGGAGTGCTCGCCGAGGTCCCCCAGGCCCCATGCTGCCTGGAGAGCCCCATTTGGGAGGGAGCACGGGAGGGACTGAATTCCATATCCATCTGTATCTACTTCTCAGGAGCCACTGCCTGGCCTCTTTTTGGCTCTAGGGATCTGGGCCAAGCCTGAGCTTCAGACGTTGGTGGGGAACCCAGAGGAGGGCTGGAGGCTTGGATGCTAGGGGCTCCAATAGCTCGCCAGGAGTTTTCTGATCCTCAAATCCCCCTTCCAAAGACCACCTCCTCTAAGAAGCCCACCTGTGGCCCGGAGCCTGCCTCTTCCTGGCGGCATGTGCCCTCCTACCTGCCTTCTGTCCTGTCTGGGGCTACGCCTAGTCTCCAGGTCCACTCTGAGCTCGCTGCCTGCAGCTCCCTCACACCACACTGGGTCCCAGCTGGAACCTCAGCTGCTTTAGGGTGGATACCACATCTTCTTGGCATGACCTGAAGACTTTAGGACCCCAGAAGTCTTCCATGCTCTGTGGGTGTCAGTTTAGCTCAGAAGGTACACAGTCTGGGCTGCGCCAAGCTGTACCGTCTTGGGGCAGGGGCTGGCAGAGGTGGCGGGTGCCCTCGCTCAGTCAGTGCTCATGTGTGCCCCCACACTGGGATGACCGTGTGCATTGTGTGTGGGGGCGGCTGGCTGCTTGCAGTGAGTGGAAGTCTGAATCACGTGCGCCCTTTCGACAGGCTACATATTTGGACAGTCTGCTCATGTGCTGGACCTCATGTACACGAACACCACCCCCCGCCCCCAGTACGTGTGAACCTGCACGGCACGAGTCCTCCCTCCCCTCCCACCCGACTCCTACTCATGGCTCAGGAACCTCGGCTTGCCCCACTCACCCTGAAGCTTGCTCTGACCCTCCAACCCACACTGTCCTCCCTCCCCATCCGCCTGACCCCACAGCCCTGACCTGCTCACCTTCCTCGCAAACACTGCCCATCTTGTTCTGGTTTAGCCCTGGAGCCTGGTCACCCTTGCTCCCTGAGGGCAAGGTTGACTCCTTTTCAAATTACCCCTGCAGCCCAGCCTGGGACGGGGGACCCAGCTTTGTTAATAAGCACTTTAAGGAATTGAACTCTGTCAAAAAGAACTACATTTCAGTGATGGAAACCGAGTGGGTCTGCCTTCTTCTTCTCTGCCGTTGTACAGTGACTCTTTCCGTCTGTCTGGCTAAGGAGTTTGCTATCTCAATCTTTACTTTAGAAAGTACTTCCTTATACACCCACATCTCATTCAAACCTCAGGACGATCCTCCAAGCTACAAATAATCATCCTCATGGCACGGAGAGGAAACTGAGGCTCAGGGAGACTTCGTGATTTGCACAGGTCACATGGCTTAGAAGGAGGGGGCAGGGCCTGGAACCCTCACAACCGAACAGATACCACCCCCAGCTGCTGGCCACCAGTAAGCGCCTCAGGGCTAGAGGGTGATCCCGGGGCCTGGAGGGGATTCTTTCTGATCTCATACTCTCTCCATGTCCTGAGGTCACCGTGGGAGAGCCAAAAACCCCCAGGGGCAGAAGTGACCCCACCCAACCAGCACCCCCAGCCACAGGAGAGGCAATGAGATCTGTGGACATTGTTCCTGGCCTGTGGTTACTGATTTGACAACAGCCCCGTTCCTCCCCAGCCAGCCAGAGAGTTAATGATTAAGGAGGGGATTAAATATTAACCACCTGTCGGGCCATGGCGTAATGTCTCCGTCTGCACCTGAGCCTACCTAAAAATACCTCCCACCTGCTGTGGGCCAGTCCTACACAGGGCCTCTAAGCCCCTTGCTTCTAGCCACCTCCCCCCTGTGCACCCACCTGGGGCCTTGGCCCCGACCTTGGCCCACCTGGTCATTGCCCACTGCATCGCACTCCCCCTGCCCCTGCACACCCCCAAGGACATTTCCTGTAGCTTGGTGGTGACAAGCCACCCCACTGGAAGCACTCTCAGTGGGCTTCAGGAAGAAGACCCAGTGCTGTGCGTTTCTGGGACTTGGGGGGTCAGCAAGTTACATCCTAGGCATGAGCCTAGGCATGAGTGCTCTCATCTCTCCTCCAGTCATTCCCCACTGAGGATCCCTCTTACCATTCCCCAGCACCCCAGGTTTCAGCGACAGGGGGGTTATTTCACTAAAGAATCACAAAGGATCTGCTCATCCTCAACAAGCCACTCTTTACTTTCTTCTGGCCTTAGGATCTAGGAAGCCTCTGAGATCAACATGGCCCTAAGCACTTTCTAGACCTCTGCTCTCCCAGCTTCTCTCAGACCTGGCAGATCAGGGCTGCACAGCTGCAGGAAACTGCGTCTGTTAGAATCAGCCTTTGAAGTTCAATTGCTCAGCCCCTGTGGCCCTTGGAAGGCTGGGGAGCGCTGTGTCATACCCAAGCCTGTGGCCAGCCCTGGGAGAGCAAGCCGGTGCTGGTGGTCAGCTTCCCCACAATGGGAACCACAGACAGTACCACACAGGGCTCACTCTGCCTTTTTCTAGAAAAACTGAATTCTTACTCAAGTCCCAGCTCTATTTATGCTCTTGTTTCTGCTTTGGGGAAGCCCCGAGTGATCAGAGTGTGGGCCTGAACTGCCCTTCCTACTCTTGCTGGACTGCATTGCTGCTGCAGGCAAACCCAGTGACAGTCCTCATCAGCCCTATTTGCAGATGGGGAAACTGAGGCTGGACAAGGTTACAGGACTTAGTCAGTTTTAAACAGCCAGGAAGTGGCAGAGGCTGGCCTGTGTGACCCAAAAGTCATGCAAAATTTTTAAAAACTGAATGTCGTCCTTTCCACAGCCACCTCAACTCCAGGCTCAACTCTTTCCTAGTCCTAGCTCAGTGCAAGCACAACTCTGGACTGTCATATATACTTTTTCTTTTTTCTTTTCTGCTATGGGGGACTGAACCCAGAGTCACTCTACCACTGGGCTATACCCTCAGACCTTTTTACCTTTTATTTTGAGACGGGGTCTTGCTAAGTTGCCCAGGCTGGCTTTGAACTTGTGATCCTCCTGCCTCACCTCCTGAGTCCCTGGGATCAGAGGCCTGCACCACCATGCCTGACTTCTGTCACCTCTATTGATACCCGAACACTCAACAGCTCCTTGCGGCTTCCCCTGCTTAGGAGAGGCGACTTCGGCTTTCCAGCCAAGGTGCTTCTATCTCCTCAGTGCTGAGCACATGGCCCAAGGAGACTCAATGTGCAGATCCAGGGCTCTGGATGGGGGGGTTCTAACGTCCCCTAGAGGAAGCCTCATTACTTTCAGACATTTCCTCTAAGCTTCTTGCAGAGACTTCTAGAAGGTCCTGCTGTTTTCCTTCTCCCTGCAGGTTGTAAATCATCTTAGCAGAACAGGACTGCGTAGAATCAACATTGCACAGTGGTTTCCTCACCCTATCGCTTGTTTACAGATGAGGAAACCGAGGCCTCGGAGGTCAAGTGCTTGCTGGCCAGGTGGCTCCCTCGTGAGTTCCTCAGGGCACTGGTGGCACTAAGGAAAGGATGACCTCCAGGTGGCACTGATGGGGGCAGCCAGGCCAACACCTAGGAGGGGCACAGCCCCTTGTCAGACTCAGAGCTGAACACCCAGCTCATCCTCGGCAGGTTCAATGTGCCCCCTCTGCCCTGGCACCTCTGCCTGGACCTCTGCTCCCGGAGTTCATCTCCCCTCATTTGTGACAGTGACCTCCCCAGGTTTCTCAGAGGGTATTTTGGAGCCCAGTAAAAACAATTCTTATACATAAATAATGTTCAGATCTCCTTCCCCCCAACCCACACTGCTGTCAGGATTCCCCACGGGGAAGAGATGCCTCTCACTGTCCCCACCCCACATACACACTTACTCTCAGAGACTCACAAATTCAGGTGAACCAGGCAGAGCCGAGAAGAGGGAAGCGACACCAAGGCCCATGCTGGTTTTAACTGGGGATGTTGTCTTTATATTTGCATCTCTTACGCATATATTTGCATGGAATGCTGTGGAAGCTTTCCATTTCCCAAAGAGCACTGAGAAGTAATGGATTTGTGGGCCCCAGAGGACACCAAGCAAGGCCTCAGTGAGGTCTCCAAGTGCCTTGGCTGGGTCTCGGGACCTCAGTCCTGGAGTGGAGGAAGAGAAGAGATGGGACAGAGCACTGAGCGGATCTGCAGGGGCCACTGGGGATTCCGGAGTAGCAGCAGGGCCTGGACTAGGGGCAGCAGGAACCCTGAGGCCTTGGGCTGCCTTCTTGTGGCACTGGCCCCACGCTGTGCACCCTCCAACTGCAGGCCACACCCCAGCAAGGGGCATAAAGGGCCCAGGGCATGGCGAAGCCCAGCACCTGGTGCCTAGTGTGGAATGATCCCCTCCCCCTCCTAGTAGGATGGACCTACGACAGAGGACCCAAAAGACACAGAGGCACTAGGTGCAGTGGTGCACACCTGTGACCCAGCTCTTGGAGAGGTTAAGGCAGGAGGATGAATTGAACCCAGAAGGCCCGAGGCACCAGGATGCTAGGGTCCTGCTCCTTAGGAGGATGAAAACACTGGAGCCCAGCACTAGTTGCCCTCCCACCCTGCACAATTCTCAAATTGTTCCCATAGAACCTGAGAGACGATGATTCTAGGCAGCCAAACCTCTGGCCTGGCTCTCCACCTCTTGCTGGGTAATTTGGGCAAGTGTCTGTCCCTCTCTGGGCCTTAGTCTTTGCTTCAGTAAATGGAGAGATGTTCTTCATGCGCCCTCCCAGGTCTGACATTCTGTGCCACCCTGGCCCAGTCTCTCTAACTTCTCTGTGGCTCAGGAATCCTCAGCGTCTACCTCTAGGATTGAGTTCTAATTCAAGCGTTCAGGATCTTTTGAATCTGGTATTACCTGACCTGATCAGCCACCCTTCCTGGTTCTGACAGCTCAATAGGGCCAGTTCCTCCCTGTCCCATGGATCCTTGCTCCGCCTCTTTTCCTTTCCTCACCAAGGACCTCCTTCTGGAACACTTGCCCACTCTGGTAGGGCCACCTTCATGAACATGGCCCAAGCTTGGACAGGCCCAGTGATTGGTTTAATGCTCTGTCGATTCCATCCTGAAATTTTCTCATTTTTATTTCTTTATCTTGTGTGTGTGTGTGTGTGATGTAATCCAGGGCCTTGCCTTGCACATGCTAGGCAAATGCTCTGCCACTGAGCTGCAACCCCAGGTCCCATCCTGAAATTCAAAAAATTTAAGCAAGGGGCCCAACTTTTCATTTTGTATCAGGCTTTGCAAGTTATGCAGGTGGCCGTGCTCTCTCTCCTTCCATGAGCCCCTCCTCAGCCCACCTTCCAGAGAGGTCTGCCTAAGATGGCCAGCTCTGTGGGCCCATGGGGAAAGCAGAGAGCCTCTACCCATGACAGGGCCCAGGACCTGTGTCACCTGGGGACCGGCAGGGAGTGTGGCAAACAGACAGAGGCTGCCTTCAAAGGAGACCTGGCTTTCACTCCCAGAACGCCTTGTCTAATGGGAGAGGCCAGCGTCCAGGAAGACCCTAGGTCTGGGCCAGGACTCCACAGGGGTGGGGTCAAGCCTATGCTTTGGGTCTCACCCTCGGCCTCCCTGGGACACTTCCTGGGAACAGTGGCAGGAGATGTGGCTGTCCCGGGGCTGGAGAGATGGAATCTGGGTTCCACTCCCCACAGAGCTCTCACCTCAGGGCATCCGTGTACCCCCAAAGAGAAGCTCCCCGCTCCACGCCCCACTGAGGGGCTAGGGGAATGGCCTTTCCTGTTTGCAAACAGCCTCACCTAGTTGGGATCCACACAGTCAGGTCCCTCTGGCTGGAGCCCTGCAGTCTCCTTTCTGCCCGGCCTCCCTGGCCCTGAGGGTAAGTGGTCTGTTCTCCCCTGGGGCAGGGCCTGCCTTCTCAGCCCAGTGATTCAGCTCCACCCCACCCCGTAGCCTCAAGGTGTGGTGGTGACCTCAGTCTTTGCTCATCGGGGAGCCTGACTGTAGGCTGGGCAGGCGAGACCTGCCACTGTGCCAGCAGACCCCAGGGCCACAGAGGCCTTGGGTCCCTCCTGGCCGCGGGTTGAAGACCATCCTAACCAGATGTGAGATTCCTTCCCCCAGCACCTCTGTAACCACAGCCCACCCACGTGGGTACCGCCTGCCTGCCTCTGGGCCTCTGCCCCTGGCGCGCCTTCCCAGCCTCCTTTGCCAGGCTAGCTCCTCTCCCCCTTGAGCGCCTGACTGAAGGAGGTCTTTCCCCAGGAATCCTTCCCTGAAGCAGCCTTCCCATGCTGCTCCCAACAGTGGGGATGAGCCAAGTGTGTCCGCCTCCAGCCTGATCCACTTCAGGCTTTCTGGTGGCAGGTGGGGCTGTCCTCTCCCCACCAAGACTCCTGTCCAGTCTGGAGCTGGGATCAGGATGGGGGTGGGGCAGGGGCAATGAGAGGCAGGACAAGGCTCAAGTTGGGGGACCTTACTGCCACTTAGAAACCTGTGTGCCTGTGAAGCTGGGCTCAGCTAGACAAAGTGGCTTGCTCCTTCCTGCGGGACAGTAAGAGGGTCTGTCTGTGCAGGCGACTGGGGCAGGGGGGATGTCCAGGGCCTCAGCTGGTGGCCCAGATACACCCTGCACGGAGGCTGGAGCTGGACTGACTGACCCCTCAAAGGCCTCCCGTCTGAGGATTTGAGCATCCGAGTGATTAAGTGATTACAAGCTGAGGCCGCCTCCAGCACCCAGCTCCTCCCCCGGGGCTGGCAGCCCCCTGACCTGCTCTCCCTCCAGCGTCCTCCCTCCCACCAGACCAACTGGCTCCCAGTTCAGCTGCAGAAACGGCTAAACGTCTCTCTGGAACCCAAACAGGAAGCTGGGTAGAAGGGGGCCAACGGCCTGAGGATCTCTGAGCCTCCTCCAGGAAACTGTGGGAGATGGAAGGGAGCAAAGATGGACTAACCTCCTGAGCCCCCAGGACCCAGAGCCCACGGAACCTTCTCACTTCCTCATTCTCCCAAGGATACCAGCACCCCCCAACCCACCTCCCTGGTGGCGGGACCAGAAAGGGCCCTGGGGAAAGTGTCCAGAGGGAACTCTTTGGAACACCCCCTCCTGAGTTGTTATTATCACTGTTTTTACATTTTTTTGGTGCTGGGATTGAACCCAGGGCCGTGCACATGTTAGACAAGCACTTTACCACCCAGTTACATTCCCAGACCCCTTAGTGTTAATAGGCTTTAGTTTTTAGAGTTTTCATTTCACAGCAAAACTGAGAAAAATGAGGAGTTCTCACACACTTCCTACCTCCCCGTCATCAACAGCCACACCAGCGGTTCATTGGTTACAACTGAGGAACCTACATTAATGTGTCACTATCACTTAAAGTCCATAGCTTACACCAGGGCTCAAATTTGGTGGTGTGTGTTCTGTGAGTCTGGACAAATGTTTAATGACATGCCACCATTATAGTATCACACAGGCTGTTTTACTGCCCAAAAGACCTTCTGTGCCCCACCTGTTCCTCCCTCCTCACTGATCTCGGGAAACCAACATTTTTTCCCTTTTTTACTGTCTGTATAGTTTCCCTTTCTCCACATGCTATTTAGTTGCCATCATGCGGTATACAGCTTTTTCAGACTGGCTTCTTTCGCTTGGTAGTACGCATCGAAGCTTCCGCCTTGTCTTCTCATGGCTTGAGAGCTCTTTTCTTTTCAGCACTGAATAACATTCCATTGCCTGGATATACCACAATTTATTTTATACCCTTCTCCTACTCAAGGACATCTTGATTGCCTTCCAGTTTGGCAATTATGAGTAGAGTTGCCATAAACATTTGTATACAGGATTTTGTTTTGTTTTGTTTGCAGTCTGGGAATTGAACCCAGGAGTGATGTACCTCTGAGCTATATTCTCAGCCCTATTTATTTATTTACTGGTGCTGGGAACTGAACCCAGGGGCACTTTATCACTGCGCTACATCCCCAGACCTTTTATCTTTTTAATTTTGATACAGGGTCTGGCAAAGTTGCTGAGGCTGCCCTCAGACTTGCAATCCTGTGATCAGTTCTCTTGCCTCTTGCCTTCAAAGTAGCTGGGATTACAGGTGTGTGCCAACGCATCCGGCTGTGTGCAGGTTTTTGTATGGACATTCTTTTTTTTTCTCTTTTTTTGTATGGGCATGTTTTTCACTCATTTTGGTAAATGCCAAGGGTTATGATTGTTGGATCTTCTTTTCTTGTCAAGCTGGGAACGGAACCCAGGACCTAGCATATTCCAGACAAGCACTCTACTATTGAGCTACACCCCCAGCCTGATTGCTGGATTTACGATAAGAGTATGTTTCATTTTTTTAAGAAACTGCTGCCAGGTGAAGTGGTGCACACCTGTAGTCCCAGCAACTTAGAGGCTGAGGCAGGAGGATCACATGTTCACTGCCAGCCTCAGCAAATTAGTGAGGTCCTAAGCAACTTAGTGAGACCCTGACTCAAAATAAAACATAAAAAAAGGCTAGGGATGTGGCTCAGTGGTTAAGCCCCCTACTCTAGTTAAATCCCCAGTACAAAAATAGAGAAAGAAACTGCCAAACTATCCTCCAAAGTAATCCAAAGTAGCTGTATTAGTCTTTTAAATATATTTTTTAGTTGTAGCTGGACACAATATCTTTATTTCATTTATTTATTTTTATGTGGTGCTGAGGATGGAACCCAGTGCCTCACTCATGCTAGGCGAGCGCTCTACCTCTGAGCCACAACCCCAGCCCCAGCCGTATTGCTTTGCATTCTTATTAGCAATCAATGAGAATTCCTGTTCTTCTGTGTCCTCTTCAGAATTTGTGTAGTCATTGCTCTGGATTTTGGCCCTTCTTCTTTTTTTTTTTCTTTTTGGTGGGGCTGGATATTGAACCCACAACCTTGTTCATGTGAGGCAAGCACTCTACCGAGCTATATCCTCAACCCCTTGATTTTGGCCCTTCTAATAGGTGTGCGGTGGTATCTCATTATTGCTTAATTATTTATTTATATTTTGTGGTGCTGGAGATCCAACCCAGGGCCTTGCACATGCTCGGCAAGCGCTGTACCACGGAGCTATGTACTTAGCCCTCTGACATCATATGTAATTAGGGAATTTCAAATTAAAAATTAAAACAGGGCTGGAGATGTAGCTCAATGGTAGCGTGCTGGCCTAGTGTGCATAAAGTCCTGAGTTCATCCCCAGCACCACAGACGGGAAAAACGCATTAAGGGTTTACAATATGGACGGGTCACTTTTTTTTCCCCAGTACTGGGAATCATGCTCTGTCGCTTTTATGGTAAGTTTTTCCTCCAATAATTCCGAGATGGTACTAACTTTATTCCTTCTCAGCCCCTTGGAGGTCAAGCACCCAGACGAAGCGCTACCTGGATCTAAGGCTCTGTTCTACGACGGTCACCACTGGCCTTGGCAGGTCACTTTTCCCAACCTGGACCTCAGTTTTTCGGCCTAGGACATGGAGCTCACAGCGCTCTTCCCACCTACCTATGCACAAGGGATGAGAGTCCAGGCTTGGCCTGGTGGTCCGTAGTCAGTGATGGACAGAGACTGCAGCATGCCGCACCTGACCGGGCCAGCAGTGACCGCAGACTGGGGAATACAAGCAGCCAGGATTGAGGAGAGAGCTGGAGTGTCACCCCAGGTCTTCCACGACTAGCTAGTGGGACAGGACCCCTGCCACAGGGGCACAGGAGAGCAGGACTCAGCAGAGGGTACCTGGCCACCATCTTTAGCACCAATCTGGGCCCAGACACTCAGAAAGCAGGACAATCAGCAGCGGGACACACAAACTGCAGGCAGACAGATGGAGAGCCTGGCTCTTGCCCCTAGTGAGGAGCCAGTTCTCTGGGAGTTTAGCTCATGTGGGAGAGAGGCCTCAAGTCTAAGGCTGGCCTGACACTCAGAGACCGCTCCAGCTCCCAGTGGGAGGAGGAAAACACCTTCCAGATGCACCTTCGGCCCCCATCTGGGGTCCTCTGGCCTCTTGCACCCAGCCAGGCCCTTCCTGCCCTCAATAGCAAGACCCGACAGAACCATACCCGCCCCCCAGACTTTCATTACCTCTTTCCTTTTTGACGCTACAGAAAAAGAACAGGATGACTTATAATCCCACATGCTCAGATAACATCTGTTGACCTTTAAAAAACAGCAATAGTAGACGCACACAGTAAGACAGGCACAAGAGAAAGGTGTAAAGTGAAAATACGACTTTCCCTCCACCATTTCCCCAGCCTCTCTTTGAAGGTGACCAGTTAACAGTGTCTGGTGTAGCCAGCCACAAGAAAATTGTGTGTCTACACCGGTGCAGGCGCACGTGTGTCTGCTAAGTGGGTGCACAGCGGAGTCTCCCTTCTCACTCCCCTCCCTGCCTAGACGACCCTCTGCTCAGCTCTCCAGACCCAGCCGTTCCCTGCCCTCTCACCATTCATTTGACAGACATGCCACGGTGGGTTGGTCCCCCACAAACAGGCCTCTGCAGGGTAACTCGTCTCTGGGAACATTTCATCTTATTTTTTTTTATTGTTTGTGAAAGCATTTTAAATGCTCACTTACCTCTTTTCTAATCCACCCCTGGCCATCCCTGGGTTGGAAACTCTTTGGGCCACCTCACAGTCCAGAAATCAGAGTTGCAATTGACCCAAGGCAGGCAGATAGAGTCCCAGAGGCAGAGAGGCCTGCTGACCTTGGACAAGGCTCGAGCTTTCTTGGAAAAAAGGTTCTGCCTCTGGAACTAGGGTGAGCTTCCTCTCTTAAGGTAGAGAACTTTTTAAACTTTTTCCCCCCCCGTACTGGGGATCAAATCCAGGGTCTCACACACTCTAGTCAAGGGCTCTACCTCTGAGCTACATTCCTAGCTTGGAGGTAGAGATTTTAAAAAGACAGAATGGTCTAATAAATATGTTTCTTGTACCCTTCTGGAACTTGCTGGCCATTAATGAGACAAAACTGTCCCACCTGGATCGCCAAAGAACAGGAAAGATGGGGAATAAGTGATAAGGCAGCAAAAGCACAGAGAGATTGAGGAACTTGTGTGTGTCATACAGGTGGGAAACCAGGATGGACGCAGTCAGTTCTAAAGGCTGCGTTATGGTGCACTGGGTGGATGGTGGTGACCTTGAGAAGGTAGGACCATGCAGAAATGTCCTGAGTCAGGAGGGCTGGACTGGAGGAAGCTGGGTGAGAAGGGACAAGAGGTGAATGGGAGCCAAAGGCGGCAAAGGGACCTCTCAAACTGGACAGGTATGCAAAGGCACCCCGCCACCACCCAGCGCAGGGCGAGAGTCTCACGTGCCTCTGCTTCCTTCCCGCTCCATGGAGCCCACCACCAGGAGGTTCCCCGTGGACTCCAACTCTGTTAGAAAGGTTTGCAGGGACAGTGCCAGTCAGGGACTGTGGGGAGGCCCTGACATTATTTACCAACTCTATGCCAGGCAAGGTATATTTTCTGTGTTTGATGGCATTTAATCCTTGCACAACAGACTCTTTTACTGAAGGCCATTCCAGTTCATGGACATGTCTTCCCTTCCCACCCCAGAAGCATGAGGGCAGGTGACGACATGGGCCCTGTGAGGCAGGGGAAGAGGGAACCCTGGGACCCAAAGCTGAGGCCAGGGCCATGGGTCAACCTCGGGCCACTCTCCTGGGCTCCCCTCCTGCTGCCCTGTTCCTTGCCCAAACCACAGCTGTCTCTTGAGTCTTCCTCGCTTTCTAGTTCTCTGGTTTTCACTCACCTGCCTGCCTGGTTTGGGTTTCTATCTTGAAAAGAATTTTCTCTCTCCTTCCCTTCTGTACACAGGAAGCACAGCCTGCTGGGTGACAACTTCTTCAAAGCACTCTCAGGGAAGGACCCCAAGGTCCAGGGGACTCTGAACCTTGAAGCCACTGGAAGCCTCCAGGGCAGAGGCTTGGCTGCAGGTTCTCCAGACCCCACTGGGCCTTCTTGGGAACGAGAAGTCCACCTGGGTTACAAGACACCTCCTGCTTCAACCCTGGCTCCACTGCCACAGGCCTGACTGGAGTTAAACTTGGAGCAAAAGAGCCTTAGGGTCAACAGAGGAAGGCGCAGGCCTCATCTCCCGCCCTGGGATTTGCCGCTGGACACCAGAGCCCGGCTCCCCAGTTCTGGACCGTTGGCACCCAGTCCCTGCACAACCCACGGCAGCTGGTCCACGGGGCTTACCTTCTTCTTCTTCAATGGGCTTTGGCCTCGAGGAGGGAGAACAACAGGCCTTGGCGCCATCTGCACAGTGAGTCAGAAACGAGAGGCTGGGCTGGGGGCAGGTGGAACTCTGCAGCTTTCCCGTAAGAGGTGGCACGACTCGGCCCAAGGCCTTGGGAGGCACTAATGGCAGGGGCACAACAGCAGGGGTGAAGACTCCTGGGGAGAGCGTGCCCTAACGCAGTGAGCCCTCCAGGTCTTGGGCACAGTGGGCTCTGAGCGCTCGCCGCCCGGTGTGAGGCTCAGTGGCAGAACTCTCGCCTGTTGTATACGTGAGGCCCTGGGTGGAGTGCCAGCACCCGGCGCCACACAGCCAAAGCCCCTGGGACACAGTAAGACCCACCTGAGCCGCCCCCCAGGGCCCTGGAGCTGACACTGTACGGAAATGGACCACAAAGACAAACCTGTGAACTATGTTGCATGTTAGACGGTGACAGTGCCACAGAGCTACGGGGAAAGAAAAAGAGAGAAGGGGTGGAGAGGGCAGGCGTGGGCAGGCGCCGCCCGGCCAGGCGTGGGCCCTACCTTGGAACCAGGTGCAGAAGCTGGGACCTGAGGGCGAGCAGGTATGGGTGAGATGACGGTGTGGGGTTCGGGGTGATTTCTCCATGCAGCTGCTCGAGGAGGAGAGAGGGGCCTGAGTGCTGAGAAGCACCTGGCGCTCCTGCGCAGGTCACCCTCGGGCAGTCTCAGACCCACCCTCCGGAGGGTCTGGCCTCCACCGACTCAGGATGGGAGGGAGGCTGTCCAGTGGCACCTCACCCTGTGAGAGCCAGGCCTGGGGCCCCGTCTCTGCCACCAGAGGGAAACCCAGCGTGGAGGGAGGCTGGGGGCCCCTGTCAAACCCACTGCCAAGCACTTTGAACCTGGTCATGGTGCCTGTCATCCTCCTTTAAGGGGACAGAGTTGCCCTGCTGCTGCCTCTTCCTGGAAGCTCTCCTGATTAGCCCTTCCCCTCGCTGGGGTTGAAAGATGAGGGTGCCCTTCTTTCTGAGAGGACACTGCCCAGGTGCTGATCAGAAAGCTTTGTAGCTTTTCTTTTCTTTTTTTTTCTTTCCTAGTACTGGGATTGAACCCAGGGGTGCTCTACCACTGAAATACATCCCAGCTCTTTTCATTTTATTTTGAGACAGGATTTCACTAAGCGGACAAGGTTGGCCTAGAACTTGAGATCCTCCTGCCTCATCCCCCTGAGTTGTTGGGATTACAGGTGTGGTCCACCACACTGGGTTAATCAGAAAGTTCGTCACGTTTTGATTTGTTTTTCAGTACTGGGGATTGAACCCAGGGTGCGTTACCACTGAGTTACCGCCCCCGATTGTTTTATTTTGAGACAGGATCTCATTAAGTTGCTGAGGGTCTTGCTAAAGTGGCTGAGGCTGGCCTCAAATTTACCATCCTCCTGCCTCAGCCTCCCAAGTTGCTGGGATCACAGGTGTGCACCATTAAGCCCAGTATCAAAAAGTTTTTTAAATCTAGGAAGACATTCTCCTTCAATTGACTCTACCACCTCTACCCACACTGACCTGGAGAAAAATATTGGGCTGTTCAGTTAAAGGTTGTAGGCTAACAATCAGCAAATTTCAATTGCAGTCTGGGCCCTGCAGAATCTCAGGGAAGTCATTTCTCTGGCCCTCAGTTTCCTCATCTGTAAAATGGGGGGAAATGCTTGCCCCAACCAGACCCTGTAACAGGCACAGCAGCGGCCACTGGCCGCTAAATTTGTGCCAGGCACAAAGCCAAGCCCACCACATGCACTAATGCTTGTAATCCTATCAGTAACTTCACGAGGAAGATGCAATGGCTATTTCCATTTCACAGATGAGGAAACTGAGGCTCAGAGGGGTCCAGGCACTGCCTAAAGTCATATAGTTATGTGACTCCAGAGACTCTGTTCTTCACATACCACTCCACTGTTCCTTTGCTGAGGTCCCAGGGATCAAATCCAGGGCGCTTGTGAGGCAAGCACTCTACCTTGGAGCCACACCCCCAGCCCCATATCCTATTGTTCTGAGTAAAGGATTCCAGTCAATTCTCTTCAGCCAGTTATTCAATCAACTAGCAGTTCAAAGGCAGCAATGACTTGCCCGTGTGGTTTCTACCTGGCTCTATGCTGGGGAGGGTGGGCTGGGGTTGGAAGAGGCTCCTTGTCCCAAGAGCGTGAAGGTGTGGGGACACAGGGCTGAGCCCTGGGAGGTTGTGAACACAGGCTCAGCCGCCAGCCATTCGCAGGATGTGACCATGTCACTGGATAGTCACTCCCGCTCTCTTGCTGGGGCTCTTGCCCACCTGAGTGGTAAGCCAGTCGCGAAGGTCTGTATGCAGATGACACGCCAAAACAAAGCCAGCTCGAAGCCACCTCGGGGGACTGGGATTGGCAGTGTGCTCCATAAGTCGTGGTCATTATTACTCAAATGGACAGCTGGAGACAAAGGGCCGGCTGTGCCTGGCCATTTCCAGTTGTGCATCCAGCGGCTGCTCAGGGGTCTGAGCAGGGAGTGAGGCCTCTGGCCTGGAGCAGACAGGGGAGGCTTCCTGGAAGCAAGAGCCTCAGGTGTGGAGCTAAAGGGCTGAGAAACTGGAAGCTGGCTGGAAAGAAGGTGCCAGGAAGGAGGTGCACCTGTGGGCCCGTGTGAGAGAGCGCGAGAGCGGCTGAGGTCACTGCACAGACAGCTGAGTCGTGAGGGCACTGCAGGGCGAGGGGCTCCAATGCCAGGGAGAGGCTTCTGGGACACAGGAGCCCCCGAAGCAGAGGGCCACGGCGGGTGAGAGAAAGACAGATGCAGCACCGGTGGGGGATGCAGGGCCCACGGCAGACCAGGAGAGGCCGGGCAGGCTATGGCGGGCCTCCTCTTGGTCCTGTCCCCTGGGCCAGGACCAAGAGCCATGGACATTTATTCCTTGTAGAGTTCCTGTGACCCTGGCCCAGGTCTGAGTGCCCTCCTTTGTTACCACCCCAGACGGCCCACGGGGCCTATGGCACTGGGCACGGAAGCCTGAAGGGCCTTGGTCCAGGGCCGCCTGAGGTGCAGCAGGAAGGGAGGCCAGCCCGGCTTTGCGATTTCCCTCCTTTCCCCTCTGGTGGCCAGGCGGTTACACCAGGGCCGTTTGCTGGCCCCAGGGAGCTGGCATTACATAAGGCCCGGCATGACCGCCCTGAAAGCACGCTCACACTTTCTCACATGCCACTGTGTGCCAGGTCACGCCAGGCTCACAAGCACACGCTCTGACACACAAACACCAGTGCTGCTTTACACACTTACGTAACACTCACACTCTCCCTCCACAGGCTATGCTATGGTCCCGGGTCGGAGAGGTGGTGGCTCTCCCATGGATTCAGAGGGAGCACCTTCCCACCCTCCTGCACCTCGGGCCCCAGGATCCCTGAGCCCAGTGGGACTGACCCAGGCCTGTCCTAGGACTCCCAGATGACAGCCCCAGACTTTGTGCCAGACTGGGTGGCGGACAGCTACAGAAGGATCTGAGAACAGGGCCGGGAGGAGGAGAAAGCGCCCTTCTATGTGGACTTCAGAAACTCAGGACAGGCCTGTGGGGGACCAGTGGGTGGACACGGCCTCTGAGGCACAGAAGGCAGGGCGTGGTTAGTATACTTTGGAGGGTCATTAAGATGGCAGGTTTCAACTTTTAAATGCATGTTACCATTCATAGGAACACGAGCTGCCTCAAGACCCAGCGATGCTACTTCTATAGATTCTAGGGACACTTACCCAAGAGTCTGAGTAGGTGGCTATCATGCTGGGAGACCTTGGGTGAGTGTCTTCCTCTAAGTTGTCTTTTCCTCATCTGTCAAATGCAAGAAAACAGAGCACATCTCAGAGAGAAGCTGATTTTGTTGTATGAAGTTACTGGGGCCCTGCTAGGAGCCAGGCCTGGGGGCTGAGGAGCAACTCATTTGTTTTGAAGGAACTTACAGGCCAGCCAGTGACAGAGACATAACCAGCCATGTAGGACCATGTGACTTGGGCCCCTACAGACCTGAACAGGGGCCTAAGGTGGGCCTGGTAGGGGGCGGCATCTCGATCTGGGGGTGAGACTCAACAGGGCTGGAGGCTGAGGGAAGAGGTGGGGAAGGAGGGGCCACAGGCGTGGACAGGATCAAGAGGGTTTGGAGCTCCAGGGCAGCTGAGGAGCAGTGAGCTTAGATGGGGTGGAAGTCCTTGCAGGCAGCCGAGACTCCATGGCCCTGTCGACTCTTCTATGTGAACCACGGTGATGGGGACCGCCTGGTGGGGGCGTGTCCATCTGTTTTAGAAGCTTGTTCCAGAGGAATGCTGGCCAGGAGGACCAGCAGGCGCTCCTGGTTTCCCAGGTGTCCAGGTGAAAGCAGGGGAGGCCAACGTGGCAGGGGCGGTGGGGCCAGAGAGGAAGGGGGCAAAGTTAGAAAGTGGAGTCCTCTGAGGGAAGGGTGCCCAGGGAGTGAGAGTCCAGAGGAGGCGGGTGTGGCGTGGTGACGGACAGGGGTGGTCTTCCATCTTTGGAGACAGACTGGGACAGTTGGAGGGATTGGTCTGAGGGGCTGCTCAAGGAGGAGGGTCCCAGGCTGCTGGGCAGGGCTTTGAGGTCCCATCACACGGCGGGTGGCCAGGTGGAGCTCAGTCCCTCCCCTTCTCTCCACTGGCACTTTCAGTCTGCAGGACGAAGCAGGCTTTTGGGGTATTTTGGATCCTCTCGACCCCTGGGAGGACAAGAGTCATCGAGGGTACCATGGTGTGTCCCAGGACTTGCTGCAGGAAAGGACAACCCTTCAAGTGGGCGGACGAGCGTGGCCTCCTTCCCTGTAGCAGTTGGCATTTTCTTTTTGCAGCGCTGAGGATCCAGTCCAGGGCCTTGCACGTATCAGGCTCTACCACTGAGTCCCGCTCCCAGCCGCCATGCTGTTTGCATTTGAATAGAACATTCTAGACTCTGCGAAGACAAAAAAGTTCTGTGTTGTTCCGGGCAGTAGCCTCTGGCTGTCTATGGCCACTGAACACTAAGAATGTAGCTAGTGTGAGCGAGGAAGTGAGTTTGAAATTTAAATTTTAATCATTTAAATAGCCCCATGTGGGAGTTGGTGGGGCAGGGCATGGGACCTTCCTGGGCCCCTCAGAGTGGGTGTGGGGAAAACCCAGTAACAAACTGGATGTCACTGTCTGGAGGACGGGTTCCACTTCCCTGCGTGGGCGCAGACCCCGGCATTCACGGATGAGCAGACCACGGCCCAGAGAGCAGTGGCCGCTTGCGCCTGGTCTCACAGCCCGTGGAAGCAGAGCTGGCCAGGACCGCAGCGGTGGCTCAGGACTATGCCGGGCTGCACAGGTTTCTGGTTTGGGCCCCTGAGCTGGGCACTCACTCCCCAGGACGCTGGGCACTCACTCCCCAGGACGTTTCACATACTGTCACATTCTGACCCTCGAGGGGATTAGTGGCCCTGAAACCGCATCCTCACCCATTTCTTAGTTGAGGATGAGGCTCAGAGGTGTGCACAGCAGGAAGCAGCCACAGTGGGAGATCTGGACCCAGGCCTTGGGAGCCCTGCCTGCAGCTCAGGCCCCTCCACAGCAGCGGCTCCCCCCAGAGCCCGGTCCTGCCCCGCCTCCTGCAGGAGCTCAGGGCTCCCAGACCCTGAATGGCCTCCCTGAGGAGTGACAGGACAGGACATCCAGGAAGCACCCAGGATGAGCCCCTCAGCCCCGAAGGACGGGGGCTGCTTTGGTGAGGAGCCCTGTCCATGCAGCTCACTCGGGGAGGACCGTGGCCCAGGTTCGTGGAGAAAGTCAGAAATTATGAAGTCTCCTAAGGGATCTTTCCACCCTCTCTGAGCCTCGGTTTTCTCATCTAGGCAATAAGAAGGTTACACGCATCCCTACAGGGCTAGGTCAGGGGTTTATACCATTTTTAGCATTAAAGTTCTTTTTCTAATAAGGAATCATATTTTCTCCTGTTCGTTCCTCTGCACAACCAACAAAGAAATCATTTTATTTATTTATTTATTTTTGTGGTACTGGGGATCGAACCCAGGGCTTTGGTGGCTGCCCCCCCCCCCCCAAGGACAGTGTCTGACCTCAGGAAGCTTAAAGTCCAGAGAAGGACAACACACACATAAACAAAGGCACTGGAATATGTCAGAGGAGATGAATTCCAGGGAGAAAATAAAACAGGATGAGCAGGAGTAGCAGATGGGACAGCTGATTTAGAGAGGGTAATCTGGGGGGTCCCCGCAAAAGACAGCAGTCCGTAGAAAGTTGAAGGCAATGAGAGTAGCAAGTGCCAAGGCCCTGAGACAGAGAGCAAGCCTAGCATGATTAAAGACCAACAAGGAGGTGGATGGAAGTGGACAAGGGAAGGGGAAACCAATTCAGAGAGCCAGGCGGCTGAATGGGTACAGAGATCTTAGGCCTTGTGTATCATTCTGAATTCAAGCCAGTGCAGGGATGCATTCCTGGAATTCCAGCAGCTCTGGAAGCTGAGGCAGGAGGATGGAAAGTTCAAGGCCAGCCTCAGCAATTTAGCAAGGCCCTAAGCAACTTAGAACATCTGAAAATAAAAAAATTTAAATAGGTTTGGTGGTTAAGTGCCCCTGGGTTCAAACCCTGGTTACCTCCCCTGCCCTGCCAATCAATCAATCAATAAATAAATAAATAAATAAATAAATAAAGACAGACTTTGGATTCAATTCTGGGTGAGGATTTTGTGCAGAAGAGTGCTTTGAACTAATTGTGTTTTAAAGGCACAGAGGAGGGCTGGGGATGTGGTGGTATGCCCAAGACCCTGGGTTCAATTCACAGCACTGCAAAATAATTAAATAAATGCCTAGATAAATAACTAAAAGCAGAGATGTGGCAGGACACAGGCTAGCCTGGGATGACATCCTGGAAGGCTTCTTGAAGGATCTAGGTTTCATAGAGAGGTGGGAGTAAAGGAGGAAGAAAAGAGCCAGAAAGGGCATTCTGGGTGATTGGAAGCTTAGATTCTTTGGAGTCAGCTGCAGCCATTTCCTGGCTATGTGACTTTACACATTTTAACAACTTCTCTGAAGCTGTTTCCTCTTCTTCAAAATAGGAATAGTGCAGAGTGTGGTGGTTCACACCTGTAATCCCAGGAGGCTGAGGCAGGAGGATCATAAGTTCGAGGCCAGCCTCAGCACTTAGTGAGACCCTGTTTTAAAATGAAAAGTAAAAAAGGGCTGGGAATATGGCTTAGCGGTTAAGTGCCCTGATACCAAAAAGAAAGAAAGAAAGAAATGGGAACGGTAAGAGGCCCTAGTCTAGGGTTAAGAGGACCATCATGAGCACATACAATATAATAGGATATAATAGGAACGCCATAAAGAGTATTAGAAATCTATTTTCATAGGGGAATGAACCCAGGGATGCTTTACCACTGAGCCCCTCCCCAGTTCCTTTATTTTTTCTCTTGAGACAGGGTCTCAGTTGCTGAGGCTGACCTCACACTTGGGCCCCTGCTGCCTCAACCTCCTGAGGATCTTGGATGATAGGCGTGGGCCACCACGCCCATCTGCAGCCGGTCAACTCTTGCTGACCTCTAGGCACTGGGCAAGTCACTCGCATGTATTATCTCACTTATCTTCATAACAACAATAATGACTTAGCCCATTTTTCAAATGAAGAAACTGAAGCTCAAAGAGGCTCTGGACTGTGCTCAGCGTGGCCCGGGGAGTGATGAGCAGGACTTGGCGCCCATCCTCCCCTCTGATTGGAGTCCCAGCTCTTTCCACTCGTGACAACTTTCTGGGATCTGGGCTATAAGCTCTAAAGGTGTCCCCCTCCCAAGGGTGTGGGTATTTGAGGGGGACAGTTTGAATTCCGGGGCTCAGGTGGGCTTCCTGCCTCAGCCTCCCAGGTAGTGGGACCACAGGTGCTCCTGGGCACTGCCTGGCTCGAGGGCAATTTTTTT
Source organism: Sciurus carolinensis (assembly GCF_902686445.1). NCBI lineage: Eukaryota > Metazoa > Chordata > Mammalia > Rodentia > Sciuridae > Sciurus > Sciurus carolinensis. The sequence goes on along the minus strand of NC_062225.1, from coordinate 59,103,503 downwards.
TGTAATTGAAAAGTTTGGTTAAAAATGCTTAACTAGGGGGCTGGGGAGATAGCTCAGTCGGTAGAGTGCTTGCCTTATAAGCACAAGGCCCTGGGTTCGATCCCCAGTACCCAAAAAAAAAAAAAAAAAAAAAAAAAAAAATGCTTAACTAGGCCTGTGGGTGTAGAGTGCTTGCCTAGCATGTGCAAGGCCCCGGGTTATTACAGCACCCAAACCACCCAGTGCGAACAAAACAAAACGAAAACCAATTTAACTACAATATAAGTGTTCATAAGATAATATAAGGGATCATCACTGTAGAAATCATTGACCCAAATATATGATGCTCTTATCGGAGTATTAGTGGGGGGCAGGAAGGGCGAGAGGTCTTTGGGGGCGGGGCCCAGTGCTACCCTGGGTCACCGGGCATGCCGGCCACCCCAGACCCCTTCCTTCCCTCTTGGGAATCATCCCCAGCCCCCAGGCCTTTCCCCCGCTGTTCCTTTTGCCTGGAAAGCACTTCCACTGTCCTTTGCCCTTCCTCAGGGGATTCCTGACGTCTCCCTTACTATCCTGTCCTTTCCCTTTAGAGCCTACGTTTCAGCTTGTGAGTATGTTTTTTGAAAAAAATGGAGATAGAATTCACATACCATCACGCTTATTAAATTAAGGTATGCAAGTGCACAAATGTTTGCATAGTCCCAAGGTTGGGCAACTACCACCATGATCTAATTCCAGAACATTCTCAATAATCCAAAAAGAAACTGTGTCTATCAGCTGTCATTCTCCGTTCTTCCCATCTTCCAGCAAGTGCTAATCTACTTCCCATCTTTACAGATTTGCCCATTCTGATTGTTTCGTATCAATGGAGTATCAGTGGAGTCATGCAATGTGTGGTCTTTTGCACCTGGCTTCTTTAACTTGGCATAAGATGTTCAAGGTTCATCCATGTTGTAGCACAGTAGGTGCTTCCTCAGTCTTCATGCCTGAATAATATTCCATCATAGGATATACCACATTTTGTTTATTCCTTCATTTGTTGATGGACATTTGGATTGTCTCTACATTTGGGCTATTGTGAATAAGTGTACATGCTTTTTATGGGACATCATTCATCAGATTAAGCAGGGGAGAAGGTATTAACAAAATAATTTTAACAACTGACATGTCACTTTGAAAACAGTATGGTGGTTCCTCAAAAAATTAGACACAGGGCTATGAATGTAGCTCAAAAGAAGATTGCATTCCTAGCACAGGGCCCTGGGTTTAAGGCCCAGCACTGCAAAAAAAAAAAAAAAAAAAAAAAAAAAAAAGTCAGACACAAATTTACTGTATGGTTTAGCAGCAATTCTACTCCTGAAAGCGCATATTTAGCTGGTGGGCACAGTGGCACATGGCTGTAATCCCAGTGACTCAGAAGGCTGAGGCAGGAGGACTCCAAGATTGAGGCCAGCCTAGGCTACTTAGTGAGACCTGGTCTCAAAATAAAAATTAAAAAGGGCCGAAGATGTGGCTCTGTGGTTGAGTGCCTCTTGGGTTCAATCCCCTGTACAACAAAAACAGACAAACAAAAATACAGAGCAAATGTTCCCACAGAGACTTGCACCCAGATGTACACTCGTACACTCTGCAGCAGTAGCCCAAAGGCGGGACCACCCCAAGGTCCATCGACTGATGGATGGGTAGACAAATCGTGGTATATCTGTGCAACGGAATACTCTGCAGCCATAGAAAGGAACGGAGAGCTGACTTGTGGCAGCACAGGTGAACTGGAGAACGATCAGCACCCTCCACGAAGGCAGGAGTGACATCGGTCACTTGCCTCTCACCCCTCTCCAGGCATTTACCAGACACTCAGGAGCTATTTGCGGGATGAAGGAAAGGGTCCGGCCAGCGGACCCCGCAGCGTGCCCCTACCCCGTCTGTGCTCAGTGGGCGGCATGTGCCAGCAAGTCTGAATCACACCATCTCTGGCTCTCAGCAAAGCGTGTCCTGTCTCCGCCCTGCAGCATCTCTGATTGCCATCTGCGTAACATGTGGCTTTGGACATATGTCAAGTCCCACCCAACTCTGGGACTTGGTGCTGGTAGGGCCATCCTGTAGGTACTCAATAAAGTCCTGGCATGTTGGCCTCACTGGACCCGTAGCTTCAAGGGGAGCCAGGCCAGGGAGAGACACCAGGGTGCGGAGCATTTCAGGGTTACGCACCCCTGCCAAGCTCCCCTCCCCTGAAGCGCAGCCTCTGCTCAGGTTGTTAGTGCCCTGGGAAGGGGGTCTGGGGGGAGACAGCAGGTCTCCAATTACCCCGCAGCCCCTTCTCAAGGGGACAGGACTTAGAGGCTGCCATCCAGTCTCCACCAGGGCAGGATGTAGTGGGATTTAGAACCCAGACCCTGGGCCTGCATTTCAAAGGCCGGGGGCCCCCTGCCCATAAAACCAGCAGCAAGCACAGAGCTGCCCCACAGTCGGCCTGGCCTCCTGCAGAGGGGTCACTGGGAATTCTGTGTTTCATCCAGTATTGCTGGGCTACAGAGTTTTATTTGAAAATAATTTTAATTAGCCGGAAACTAGGAGTTTAATAAATGGAAAACAGAGAACTTTCCAAGGCCGCAGCTGGGAAACACTCGCTTTAAAAAAAAAAAAAATTCCGCCTGACTCCCCGGGCCAGCTAAGCACCCTGACGCGAGGGCCCGGCCGCCCGCGGAGTCCACAAGGAAAACGAGGCTTATTTTTAGAGAAATATTTTCAACGTGGTGTCGGCGCGCTCCGGCGTTCTCGGGTCTGTCTGAGTCCTTAGTGTCCTTCCTTCTGTGTTGGGGCTCTTCCCAGGGCCCAGGAACTCCCGTGGGACAGGAGCTGTTTCTGCCCAGATGAAAAGAAAGCTCCCCTCCTGGGAACGGATTGCGGACAGCGAGGGCACCCAAGCCTGTCCTTGGCAGGTGTACCCTGCAGTGAAGGTGGGGAGCCGGGCCCTGCTCAGCCCTGTCCTGTCACCTCCCGCAGGAAGTGGAAGGCAGCCTGGCAGCCATTTCCGGGTTTTGAAAGCAGCTTTTAAACTTGAAAGAGGCCTGCCAAGAGGGACTGCCTGCCTTTCCTCTGGAGGTGCTGGTACCACACCCCACTGGACACACTAGACCCAAACACGGCCCACCGGCGGCTCCTCACACCCCACGGCCCAGTACCACCAGTGACAGCCACACCCGAACCCACACCAGTACACACGCACCTACATACACACACCTCCAGACACAGTCCCCAAGTCCCTCTTTTTACATTTTTTTGGTGATACCAGAGATTGAACCCAGGAGCCCTCTGCAACTGAGCCACATCCCCAGTCCTTGTTAGTTTTTATTTTGAGACAGGGTCTTGCTAAGTTGCTGCGGCTGGTCTCGGACTTTTGATCCTCCTGCCTCCTGAGTCGCTGGGGATTATAGGTGTGCGCCACCGTGAAGGGGCTCAACCCCCACATCACAACAGACACACCACACGCCCTGGCCCAAACACATATGAGCACCCACAGACCCCTGTACCCCAATACCTACTCGCATAGCAAGACACACAATACTCACGGATACACACACCTCCAATCACTGCGCAGACACCCACAGATCCTCAGACCATACAGATGCCCCCACATCAACACCTACACACAGGAGCACAATCCACCCACCAGTCCTTCCTGCACACACTACACACGGGATGCCACAGTCTTTTTCTGGAACACCTGCACACAGCAACACTGCAAACATTTGAGCACCCATGTGACAAGGACCCAGATATACAAAAACACACCTCCCACGCAGGCATCCCCACACCAGCCCTCTCCAGGGACACCTCCCTGCACACACATGCGACACGCACTGGTGCACATTCAGGTCTAGCCTACTGTTGGGAGAGGTTGGGAGAAGAGGTGCAGGGGCTCTGCTCCGCCTCCTTCCTGCAGGTCTGTCCTCCCCGCAGGGCCATGCTTGGGAAGGCCTGTCTGGCCACCAGGCCCTGGCCCCGCCCCGCCCTCCCCGCTTTCCTCCCTCCCCTTGGCCTGGCCAGCAGCAGAGCTGGAACGGCCGTGGTTGGCGGCAACTCTGATTGTTCCCCCCACCCCTGCCCTGGAGTGGACCAGAAATAAAAATACTGTGAAATGAGGTGACAATGGAGAGTGGTTCTGGGTCCCTGCTGGGAGGTAAGTCTGACCAGCCTCAGCCCAGCAGCTGGGCAGCCTGTAAGGCCTGTGCAGAGACCCAACTTCCGGTTTCTGTTAAGAGTCATGTCTACCCTCACTCGTCACCACAAGCAAAGCTGGAGGACTGTGGGTGCCTGGGGACGGTTCCTTTCCAAGGGGCAATGCTCTCTGGGCTCTCTGGGGCGCGTGTTTGTTCCTCCTTGCACATATGCACTTTATTACCATTTTTCCGAGACCTCCAGGAAGATTTCAACACCGACTAGCCTGGTGCTGGGACCGACCTGGCAGGCATGACCTATGCCTTCTTGTCTTTCCTGTGTCGGGAGCCCACCAGGCCTGGCTGTTATCCGGGCTCCTGAGCCACCACAGGGCTCACAATCCTCTATCTATTCCCATGGGACAGTGCACAGCTTTGGCTTCTCAATGGTTTTTTTGTATGTGTGGGGTTTTGTTCTTCCTTTTACACATCCAGCAGGAGATTCAGTGTGAGGGGTGGAAAATATGTGCATGCACAAGTCCTCTGTCTGAAATAATCTAGAAGGTGGCACATGCAATTTGGGCAGCTTAAAAAAACACCTTAGTCTTCAAACAGCCAGTAGGAAATGTCACTGTGAAGACACTGAACACCGTCACATTCTGGGCTCATGTTCACAACTGACCACAAGAGACCTGTATCTTGACTCAGTCTTGGAGCCGGTCAGTTTTAGTTCCACTCTCCATTCCCTAGGGGAATCCTGGTTTGCCCTTACTTGCAAGTTTTACTTCTATTTCCTGAATTTGCAAGAAAACTGTCCTGAGGGTGCTGAAGCACTAGTCAAGTTGTGTTTGTTGTTCATTCCAGTCGCTGCAGAAGGACAATGACCAGTACCCTCCATTGAGAAGCGGCGAGGGGAAATTTCTGAATGATCCCCCTAGATTGCCACGCTCCACTGAGTCTAAAATACAAAACTTCAGATCCTAGCAGCTGGGCTTTCAAACGGACCAATGTTTAAAAACCAACGGGGCTCAGCCCATAAGAAATCTAACATTCCAGCTGACCAAAAAGTACTCGTTTAGAAAAAGAAGCTTGGGAGTGAAGTGGAAACGAGGCCTTTGAAATGGAGCTTGGCCTAAACAGCACCACATTTTAGAAGTTTCCTCCCCATTGCACATTCCTTATAGTGGAGAGGCCAGGGAGCCTGCAGGGTCTTCACCCAGCCTGAGCCCTCTTTGGCCCCAGGCTTCCCCTCCCCTCCCCTGCTGCTGAGGCCCAGCATCTGGGAGAACTTTGAAACTGCTCCCTGTCCCCTTTGGCAGCGTGGGCCAAGCACCAAAACGCTCCAGTGAACACCAGCGCCATCATCGTTAACACGAAACAGCTGCCTAGTCCTGGCGTATCCAGCAGACACCCCCACCCCTCCCTGCTCAGCTGTGAGTCACAAGAGACCCTGGCTAGGGCGGGGCCAGGGAGAGGGGATGCATAGGAGAGGGGATTGGTTGATAGAGCCCAGCTGTTGTTGATAACGCATATTGCTAAATCTCTTACCTACTTTGGAAAAAGTGTCTGATCTGTGTGTGTGCATGGGGGGAAGAAAAAACGATTTTTGAGCTTGATTTTGTTTTTAAAATGATTGTTTTAAAAAGTCAGTAGGAAAAAACTGGAGTCACCATAGTAAAAGTTTGCTCAACTGTTTAGAGAACAGCAGGCAAAATGATGCAGTCTTTTTCTTTTTTCTACCGGCCTGTGTTGAATTTGCTTTCTTGCCTCTTATAGAGGTCCAAAACCCAGACACTAATTCCTTTTGCATAAATAACTTGTATTTGCTCATTCCCAGAGGAAGTTGTCTGCATAAACAAACATCATCCAGATAGAAGTTTAACCTGCCTAATCTTCCCTCCCCCTCTTCCCTCCACAAGGACACCACTGGGCTTTCCAAAGTCCAGGCAAAGCCCCAGTTCTCCAAGCCAGGCTTAAACTGCACCTCTAGCTCAGCACTCTAAGGCCCTTTGGGCCACCAGTGGGCAGGAATCCCAGAGAAAAATCAGACCTTCAGCTGCCACTGCAGCCATGTGATCCTCAGGGTGACTCACAGGCGGGCCACACCCCTTGAGGTCTCCCGTCAGGCCCTGCCACCAGCCAGTCAGCCAACACTGGGATGCATCTTATTACTAAAGGGAACAGCTAACTAATGCCCTTGACAGTCCAAATAACATTTTTTTTTTTAAGCTGAAAGGGCTTGCTATAAAATAAATACACATATAAGTAAATGTAGGCTCTTCTGAGCTCTGTCAGTTACCCACATCCTCTCCCCACCCTCTCGACCGGGGCGACTGCCTGACAAGACCATGAATCTAGACACTTCTGTTTAAAAAAGAAAGCTACTTTACACTTTAATACTTTTTTTTTTTTCCAAAAGATTTTATTGGGGGAAAACTACAAAACATTTACAGTACAATGTTTACAGTCACAATTTGTAGTGAACTGATTCCCCAAAATATATTACAACTCAAGTTGACTTATCTTGTTACATTCAAAAACCTACTTCTGTCAAAGTAGTCCAGAGAGTACATACATAGTGCTCCAACTGTACCTACATACAAACTAAGCTACTACTCATTCAGCCGACGTCCAGGAAAGCTTGGGAGACATTCCTGCCTTTCTACACCGAGAAAAAAAAAAAAAAAAAAAAAGTACAAGTTTTGGAATTTTCTGTAATTAAACAAGGCATATCATGTACTACATATCATTTCAGCGCTAAGAGGTGGCCTCTTCTCTTTATAGCTATATAAAAAAAGTGGTAAAAATCTTTTCCTTTTGTGCAGTTGAACCCATCCTACATTCAAATTCTCTCAAGCACTAATAAACAAAATACTTATTTGGTTGAGGAAGATTTAAGGCAAGTTCGGGCCCTTCTGAAGGCACTGTGAGACTACCCCCCCCATTATTGCTACATGTCTTTATACCCAAGAGTATGTCACAGTAGAACTGGTGGAATCAGCAAACACATTTTTTTTTTTTTTTGCTAGTTTATAAAGTTGGAATTAGAAAAGTATGCCACATGTAAGCCTGATTGCAAAGTATGTGGTCATTCTTTTTTTTTTTTTTCCTTTAAAGTTGGATAGGCTACAACCATTATACATTCTAAGAAAACTCATAAGATATTCCTCAAACTACTTCCACAGCATCAAGATAGATTTCTGTAAAGAAATCATGCAATCTTTCGAAATTTACGTAAACAAGGAAAGAAATTAATGAAATAAATATTACATACAATCTCTTAAATTAAGATTTTTTTTACTCATTTACAATAAAATAACCAAGTGAAGTTACAAAAGGCATATATTACTGTGAAAAGAACATACACTCCACATTTTGCCGATTAATAATGGCAATCATAATTTAACATAATAAAAGAATATATATCTATTGCTTTTCATCATACTCGATAAATACAGTATGAACAAAATTTTCAATGTATACTTTTCACAAGATAATAAATAAGTTAAATAGTTTTTTTCATATTGAGTTGTGGTGCAGTGGTGCGAATCAACTCAAAACAGCTAAAAATTCAGCAGTTATTCCCCAACAATTACAAACTAAGCTCTGCCCAAGGCTTCCAGAGAGCAGACAAAATGGTCCTAAACTAAACTTCCACTAAGTGGTGGCAATGAAACCAGTATGAAACTTTGGAATGCAAGGGTTTGTCCCCCTCCCCCAGACACATATCACTTTGTTAAAAACAAAAAGCAAGCAGACAAACAAACCCCTCCCCCAGAAAAACCTATGGGGCCGAGGGCACTATCAAGGCATATTCTTGGCAGAATATTGCATTCTAAAAGCTTATAGTTTAGCAAGGTGGTGGCTGGCTGGTTTGTTTACACTGGTCTGAGATAATTAAGAACTTCTTTCAAGATAAGAAGTTCCCACATCTGGACTCTAATGCTTTTCAAGTGAAGAGCTGGAATGGTGGTTGGTAGCTGCTGGTGCTGGGCTGATTTTTCCTAGAGTCCCAAACTCATTGGAGACCTAAAAAAGTTTTAAGTGTTTGGCTTTTTGTTCTTATTCGCATCACAACTGCCCCGTTGTGAATATTTTTGTTCATCGATACAAAAAGTTCGTTGGCCTTTTTTGCTCAACAAGAATGAAACTTTGCAATAATAATAATAAAAATAATAATAATAAACAAGGGAAAACCGAAAAGGGAGGGGGCCCCTCCCAGCACAGAGTTCGAGTCCAAGTGCTCGGTGGGGCCTGCAAGTCTGCCTGTGGCTTTGTCATCCCACCCTGAGCCCCCACCCGGGGGCGAGATGGCGAGGGCGCCTCCAACACCCCAGCACGGTCTTTCCCCTCCTCCTCCTCCTCACTGGCGCCCTCTTGCCTCAGTCGTCGGAGATGGAGAGGCGGCTGAAGATGGGGAGGCGGCGGCCCGGGTCGAGGCTGGGGGACTCCGAGCCGCTGAGGCTGCCCGAGCTCAGGGAGCCGCTCAAGTAGCTGTCGCGGTCGGACAGCGAGTCCGGGGGGCTGGGGGGAGCGTCGAACACGGGCGAGTCGGACAGGCGGCGCGGCAGCTGGAAGCTGAAGGGCGGCGAGGGGGCGCAGCCGCACTGGCAGGGAGGGGCGCGCTGGGCGGCGCCGGGGGCTGCGCTGGGGGCGCCAGGCCCTGCTGCTGGCTGCGATAGTAGGCGGCGGCCGCGGCGGCGAAGTTGTGGGTCTGGATGGCCAGCGGCGTGATGAGGCTGCTCAGCTCCGGGCCGAAGGCGAAGGCGTTGTTGGCACACGAGGCCGAGCAGGCGGCGCACGGGGGTCCGGGAGTGAGCAGGTCCTCCGCGCCCCCGCTGCCGTAGAGCAGTGCGGCGGCGGCCGCAGCCGCTGCGGAGGCGCAGCACGTCGGGGCGCCGGAGGGCGTGGAGGCCGCAGAGGCCGAGGAGCAGGAGGAGGCGGAGGAGGAGCAGGATGAGGCCGAAGAGCAGGAGGGCGGTGGCGGCGTGCGCGACGTAGGGCTGTCGAGCAGCAGAGGCGACTCAAGGCCCCCCGGGGGCTGGTGGTGGCCGGACGGGAAGCCCGAGAAGCTGAGGCTGTGGTGTAGCTTGGGCCGCGGCTCCCGCGGGAAGCCCAGGTGCAGCGCGTCGCGGGCGCCGAAGGTGCGCAGGTCCCCTGAGGCGCCCCCTGAAGGCGCAGGCCGCCGCTCGTCCGCGTTGTGGATGAAGTGGCAGCGCGGCCCATAGGGGCAGAAGCCGATGGTGTGGAAGGTGCGGCATAGCTCCGTTTTGTACTTGGGGTGCCGGGTCAGGCTGCGCAGCTCGTGGAAGCCGTGCGCGAACTGGCACTTCTCCCCGTACTTGCACGTGCCGCTCTCCTCGAAGGGCCTGCACAGCTCCGTCTTGTAGCGCGTGGAATTGATCTGCGAACCGCCGCCTCCCTTCTGCTGCTGCTGCAGGTGCAGGAGGTGCTGGCTGCGCTCGCCGTTCTCGCTGAACGAGCGGTCCCGGAATTTGTTCTCCTTGTTGAGCAGCGCCGTGCCGCCGCCTCCCCCCGACGGCTCCTTGAGGGGGCCGTAGGAGGCCGGGCCGCCCGCTGCCGTGCTGCCGCAGCTGCTGCCGTTAGCGGCGCCCGGGAACTTGGGCGAGCAGCTGCCGGGGTTGGGCGCGGGGTGGGCGAGCGCGTGCAGGTTGCTGGCCGAGTGCCGTCGGAGGAAGCCGGGCGTGAAGCTCGAGCTGGGGGCAGCGGCTACCGGCGTCCCCACGGCCTTCTTGTCCAGCATGTTGTTCAGATTGAGGTTGGCCAGGGATTTCTCCGTCTGCCAGAGGGGAGCGGGGAAGGGGTGAAAATCGGAAGGGGAGAGGTGCTGGGGCTCAGAGTAAGTCCCAGCCTTCGGCTTCCGCCCCCCCTCTCCCCCCGCTGCGGATTTCGCCTCTGCTTACACCCATACACGCGCAAAAGAAACCAAGTTCACGCTGCGAGGAACGGAAGAGTGGAGGACGCCCACCTGGGCCGCGCTGGGTTTCGACATGTGATCCTCAGCCCGAGGGCCGCTGGGGTGGGTGGGCGGCGCAAACACTGTCCGGGAAGCCCTGAGCAGCGTGGCCGCGGTCGGCTCCGGAGAAACTAACAGCTACGGCCGCTCCCTTCTTCCCTTCCGCCCTCCTTGCGCCTTCTCCCCGCCCACAAGGCGCTAGCACACTCTACTGCAAACTCCAGGATTTTTCCCAACCAGAAAAGTCAAGGTGGAAGAAGTCCTCCAAAAGGCGAGGTCGGAGAGCAAAGTCTGGGAACTCGAAGCGCTTCTGCCTGCCTGCCTCCCTCCCTGCTCCCCCGCGTACCTTGCACAAGAAGTCGATATCGTAGAAGGCCGACAGAAGCGTGGTCGACATGTTTCTGGGTCCTGTAATGGTCGGAGCTGCCGGCAGGGAGGTTGGGAGGAGCCCTCGGGGCGGCGCGGCCGAGCTCGAGCCACGACGAATAACGGGCGAGGGGCGGGGAGGGACCGAAAGTTTGCTGGGGGCCGAGAAGAGAGGGAGAAGGAAGCAGCGTGGACTGGGCAGAGGGTGCCCTGGAGTGCGGAGTGGGGGGAAAGGAAAAGAAGCAAAGAGCGCTCCTCGGCGCCCCGGGGTGCCCGGCCCGCCCCCCCGCGCGGAGCCGACGGCAGCTCGCGGACTGCTGGAACTCCGCGGCCCGCGAGCGCGCGCCCTATATAGAGCCCAGGAGTGCTGCAGCCGCGGGGCGGGCGCGCCGGGGGAGGGGACAGAACGTTGACCCCGCCGGGGTCTCCAGGCAACGCCGCCCGCCGGCTCGCGGACGTCAAGCGCTTTGCTGGCTTCCCATTGGCCGCCGCCAATTTTTTTCCTCGGAGGGAGGGGGCGGGGAGGCCTCGGGGCGGGGCAGGCTGCCCGGGCGCCGGGGCGGCGTGCGGAGCTGGGCCCAGTTGGGTTCTGCTGGGTGGCGGCGGGAAGATACCGCTCTCTCCGCCTCTGGGGTTGCACTGTTGGAAAGCCCCAGCACGTTCAGTGTGGCTGGGGTTCTGCAATTCTGGACGTGTCTTTCCCCGCCCGATCCTGTTAGGCGGACTTGTGCAGCTTTTATCTCGACCCTCGGTTTTGTACTGGGCGCGGGAATTGCAAAATACAAGAATATTACAACCATTTGCCTGGTCGAGCGAGTTGGCAAAGGGTGCCACAGACAAGGGGCAGGGGCTTTGGGCCTGAGTCCCGTAGGTGGCGGCTCGGGCCTGGCTGCACGTGGAGACTCAGTGGGGGTGGGGGCAGGAGTGGCCACGCGGGCGGCTGCCACGGCAGTCTAGCCCAGAGGAGTCCGGGCTCGTTTCTCCGCCCCTCTCCCCGCCCAAGCTCAGTAAACAGGGCTTGAGAGCCGGGGCCTGCTGGGCAGGACTGAGTGTCTGAGGACAAGGCGCTGGCTTTGCTAATCACATCACAAGACCTTGAGCCTGAGCCAAAGGCGCGGAGTGGCGCGGGGCGTCCGGGGCGGGGGAGCTGACTCGGAGGACGGGAGGGAAGCAGAGAGAGCAGTACCGGCATGGAATCGACCTCCTCTACCCCTTCCGTCCGCGGGTCGGCTTGGTGTTCCCTAACCCTCCCGGGAATTGGGGTACAGCTGCTGGCCAAGGCTTCCTGCCTAGTGCAGCCTTGACCTGTCGCGCCATCCAAGTCCTCACCGTCCCGTGGGGGGTGAGGGGGGCCAAAGTGCCCCGCCTTAACTCTGTACGGTTTGCAGAATTCCGCAGCGGCAGCTCCGCGGCCAAAGTGGGGGCACCCCCTGTTGCCTATCGGCAGCCCAAGAGCTTGCTCTGGGAAAGGCGCTTTGCCAATGGGCCCCTGCTCCAGACCGGAGACGGAGCAGACACCCCCACCTAGCGCCCAGTGAGGCTAAAGCTGCCGATAGCCCTTCTCTGCCCAACTGGAGTCTGGTCCAGGGCACTTCTCAGTACCAGTTGCACAAAAGCTGGAGCCTGGCCCACGAATTCACCCACTTAGGCCTCCCTAAGCTTAAAAAGTCCAGGACCTGCCAGGGAAGGAGGCTTGACCCGGAAACCCCTCCTAAATTGATCTTTCTCGTCTGCTTGTACTCAGTCTACTCTGTCAGTTATCCTGGGAGGGAAGGAAGTAGGCCTGTCACTCAAGGCACAGGAGTGCGGTGTGCATTTCCCACCTCTGTACTCTCCGTCTGCTCAGGGAGCTGGAGTCCAGGGCAAGGCTGGAAGGGCAGAAATGTAGGGTTGGAGTTCAGGCCTTGCCCCAGTAAGTCATGTGGTTCAGCAAATCAGATAATCTCTTTGGTACTTAGGTTTCCTTGTAAAACAAAGATAAAGAAGATAAAATTCTTTCTTTACTCATCCCTCACCTTTGTCAAAAGTGCAAATGTGGTATCTGTGAAGGTGTATAAAAGGCATACAAGTACAAGCTGTCTGATGCATTAAAACAGACTGGCAAAGCATGCCAATAAAGCCAGGCCTTGGCTACCACCAGATGGATGGTGGGCTACAGAAACATGAGTATAGAGCCAGGGGCCACCCAAATCTTGGACCCCAGAGCTCAGAGTCAAGAGTAGGGGGTGACTCTCAGCAGAGGTGACTTCTTCACTCTGCACCGATATGCACTGACTTCTAAATGGGTGGGCAACTGGCTTATGCTGCTTTATTCTTTGTTGAAATGACCCCAAACCTAAGAGTTTAGGGCCTGAGAGTAGTCTTCAAGGTTTCTTTGGTGAATGTTCAGGAAAGTGTGAAGCAGCCAGTTCCCTAGCCACTGCTATTAGGTTAGTAAAAAACTTTCAGATACAAAACCAGTGAAAACATCTGTCCCTCCAGCCCTCCCAGACTGGCCATAGTCAGCCAAGATCAAAATCAGATAATTCCCAGTCAACAGTGGTGAGAACACCCACTGTGTAGACCTGGTAGGATTCTCGAGATAACGTGTGTACATGTTCTATTATATGCTGTGGTACAGAGTACCTGCTAGTGTAAAATATTTTTACTATTACATACCTGCTTTTATTTCATTTCAAATGGGGAAAGGAGGAATGCCCCTTTTCCAGTGAGCTGGGCTTTGTTGGACCCCCATCAGAATTATTCTCCCATGGTTATTACCAAATTACCCCACCAATCCCTGACTTCATACCAGTTAGATCTTAGAACAAAAAAGAGGTGTTAGGTTGGCAGCTCTCCATCAGGTGTGGGCTACACAGATGCCTAACTAGGTAATTAATTCAGGATCACAAAAACCACATTTGGGGCTGAATGGCTGTGAAACCACCCAGGGAATTTCCTGTTCTCTTCAGGATGGAACTTTGGATATGGAGTTGACTTCTTTCCACTGCTTCCTGCAGAGCCCTTTCTCCATGCTTCTAGCAGGGCCATGTTTTTAGGGTTGGGTAGTTTTCTCTCAGATAAACAAATTATACTTGAAATCTTAGCTCTTCTGGAATAGGAAGTGGCCACATTGAACTCTGTCCTCTGAACTCTGTACCTTCAGACCTTCAACATAATTGTTACTCAACCTGAGAAGTATTTAAAAAAAATTCACAGACCCTAACTGGCCTTTTTGGATAGCTGAAGTGGATGGGGTTATGATCTCAAGATAACTGTGGGTAACACTGAAAGTGTAAATTAAAATGGCAAGATGCAAGACCAATAGCAAAATGTATGCAAGAGCGCCACCTGCTGGGTATCTGAGGAAGAGGACTGGGCTGGGCTTGGAAAGGCAGAAAACCTTTAAGGTTTCTAGATTAAATCATTGAAATGGATAGTGTTTGCTGGCATCTTAAATGAGAATCCTGTTACTGCTACCAAGCACATGATGGTAAACAGTGTAAGCGTAAAAATGGAAAAATCACTTGGTTTGGCTCTCGTTTCCCTGTGTTCGTTCTAACAACCAAACTACATGCTTTCACGGGGTGGCAAAATCAAAATATGTGGCATTAGCACATATTTTGGGGGGAGATTGAGGGACTCTCCATGATTCTCTTAATAATCAGGATGGAATGTGTAGGCAACCTCAGGACTTACACGTGCAGATAAAAAGGAAATTATTTGCATAAGGTTGATTCTTATTTAATTCTCCCAGGATCCAACTTTTGGAACATCTTTCTGCTTTGCTAAAATTGAATACAATTTAGAAATCTGACCAAATGGGCTGTTTCCCAACTAATCCATCCCCTACATGGTCAAAAAAAACAAAAAACAAAACCAGGAGGAGTTATGTGTATGTTAGAACTCAATTCTGTAGTCAATTCACAGAAAAGAGGGCAGCTATATTGGACATTAGCAATCCTGGGGGACAGAAAAGGGTAATTCAGGCCTGCAGGTGGCCTGCACCTGGGGACAGAGTAAATATTCAGTGTGGTAGCCTCACTTCCTACAGTAGCTGCAATAAACTAGGCTGCCTTGAATGAGTGAACTGAAGAAAAATCTCCCCTGTAGGAAGTGACAGAAACCTAGACTTACAGCAGTGGGGGAGGTATGAAGGGAAAACAGCTGAATTTGTTTGACATGTTTCTGCAAGCCTAGACTCACGGAAATGGAGCAGGCATGAGGGAAAATAGTTGAATTTATGTTTGATGTGTTTCTTGCAGATTTAGAGGAATACTGGGGATTGAACCTAGGGCCTTATGTGTGTTTACTGAGCCTCATCCCCAGCCCTTTAAAATTTTTCCTTTATTTTGAGAGATGGTCTTGCTAAATTGCCAAAGCTGGCTCAAACTTGCGACTCCTGCTGCCTCTGCCTCCAGAGTGGCTAGGATTATAGGCGAGTACCACTGCCTCTGGAGCCAAAGCCTTCCTTCAACGTGCTGCCTCTGTTCTTGGGGTTAGCTGACTGGCTTCTGCAGGAGGGTTTGAGCCCCTGAGCACAAGGGGACCTCCCCTTCTTTTCCTTCCAGAAAGGCCAGCAGCCTCAGGCCAGCCAATGTCCTTTCTTCCTGAATGCGCAGTCTGGTGAACTCCACTGTCTTCAAAAACTCAGCAGTGGGTGGAAGTTCTCTGAAGAGCTGAGAGAGGTGGTGGCGCTGCTCTGACACTGTCCTCTGCAGGCGACACAGCCTCTCAGAGCTAGAGGGAGGCCAGCTGGACTTGCAGACATGGAAGAGGTGTCTGTAGAGGTATTTCACGAAAGTCAGGGTCTCAGCCCAAAAGTTGACTTCTGCTTTTTCAAACAGGTAGTCTTCTTCCTCCTGTATCAAATGAAAACGCCCAAAGTCAGCCTTACAGGGAATGTTGATGAGTCCCAGTCGGACCAAGCAGGGCCCTGCCAGATGCAAGAGGTGTGTCCTTCCCCCACCTGACAGAGGGCCACTCCCACCTGTCACCACCCATAGCCTCACCACTTGCAGCCTTGAAGGTCACTGTCTATTTTCACTCCTTGTACTTCTCCACCAGGGAGGAATTTTACCCCCAGACTTAACATGACCTTTGATAAAGATTTGTTTGTAGTTCAAAGCCAAGATATTTTGGGGGCCTGATGCCGAAAAGGGGACCTTGACAAGGAAGTAGGCCCTAGACCTTAAGGTACGTGGAGAAATCAGAGGAGGGAGGAAGGCACATCTCAGCTGCAGACCAAAAAGCAAAGAATTACCAAGCTCAAGACACCAGCCTTTGAGTATAAGACCTGATTTCTAAAATGCTGCAGATTTTCAAGGTCATTTTATCACAAACACTTTATCATGTCTCCACATTTCCTGTAAACAGGCTGGTTTTTGAACTCTTGGCCTGCTGGGGATGCCAAATTGGCCAGCAAAGTCAGACACTGGTGGCTGATGAATTTCTGTTCTCAGGATGCTTTTGCTGCTTGTCTGGGTCCTCGGTTTCCCTATCTGAATCTGTGCCGCACCCCGCGCCCCCAGCAGTAAGTTTCCCAGAAGGACCCTAATTCTCTGGAAATGTTTCACCCATAGACCTACCTGTGGGGAGCCCAACACTAACTCCAAGGCTGACTGATAAACATTATTCATAATTATACTCAATATCCAAGTAACTTCTTTCCAAGTCCCCTCGCCAGCTTTCCTGAAGGCTTGCCATGGGAATGCCAGAAGTGAGCGCGAGAGTCTCCCAGCGCTCCCAGCAGCACCTGGCAGGCATCTCCAGATCGGTCCCTGCTCTGTATGCAACATTCAGAAGCACACTTGTAGCAGCAAGCTCACTAGGCTCTAAGTGCCAGTGGGTTTAGGACACGTGCCCTTAGTCCCCAGGATTACCTGGTATGTGCTCTCCACACAGCCCACAAGGTCATCTCCCTCTCCTACTAGCCATCCCAGCAGGATGGACAGTCCAGGAGCCAGCTGGTCCCACTGCTGAAGCAGGTCACACAGGACGGCCAAGGCCAAGGTGAGAGCGATGGAGGCATCCACCTGGCAGAAGGCAAATTCTGCAGAGATGGGAGAAGAGAGCAATGAAGGTACTGCTGGGACCAGCCTGAGGGAGCCTGCAGGACTCTGAGAACATGAAGGGTCTGGGATAAATCCCTGCCACCAGCTGGGCAGGAGTGGGTGGATGCGCATCCCCTCCTGAGCCCTCCTGTCTACACTGCTAGAATGAGCCACAGGTCCACACCCCGCCATCTCCATGCCCCTAATCCAGTGTGGACAGAAGTGGGCCCACCTGCAGGACGAGGCATTTCTCTCCTTTCCCTCTCCAGCATAACTGGAAGGATCAAGAAGTCCCACCAAGCGTCTCCTCTGGAAGGCCTGCACTGTGACCAGATTCACTGGTTTTCCCTTTCCTCTGGAAGCAAAGCCTTCTGGGAACATAACACGTCAATGCTCTAGTACCTTGGAGCAGGGCAGCTGAACATTTTTCCTCCATGGGCCAGACAGTAAATATTTTAGATTGTGAAGGCCTTACGGTCTTTGTCACAACTACTTAACTCTGCCCAAAGCAGCCACAGACAATATGTAAACAGATGGCTGTGTTCCAATAAAACTTATTTATGGATGTTGAAATCTGAATTTCATTATTCTTTTGATTTTTTTCAACCATTTAAAAATGTGAAAACCAGCCAGGTGCAGTGAGGTACACCTATAATCCTACCTATTTGAGAAGCTGAAGCAGGAAGATAGCAAGTTCAAGGCTGGTCGGGCAACTTAACAAGATCCTGCCTCAAAATAAAAAATAAAAAGGGTTGGGACTATAGCTCAGTGGTAGAGCACCCCTGGGGTCAATTCCTAATACTGCAAAAAAAAAAAAAAAAAAAAAAGAAAAACTATATGTAGTTTAGGGGCCATTCAAAATCAGGCGATGGGTTCGATTTCACTCATAGTTTACTGCAGTCTTGGAGAGAATTTGTTTCAGACCCTTGACTTCCGGGTTGCCTGAAGGCAGGGTGCTGAAAGAGTAGAATGGGGTGTTGAAGGAGGAAGTGGGGTGCCTTGTGGAAACCATTGCTTACTTCACAGTTTGGCTTCAGACAGTCCTAAATAAGAGGCCGAATGTTGACACTTCCTCCAACTCTGCCCCTCCTGTTCCAACCTGCAGGAGGCGTGAAGCTCAGGACCCAAGTACCCCACTCGGCAGTGGGCTCTGCAGATCCCTCCCACACCAATATCTGCCTTTCAGTCCAGACCTAAGCTCCTCCAGATCCTTACTTCCAACCTCAGCACACAGACTATCTGGCCCCCGATGGGACCTGATCAGCACACAGGGAGAAAGTTGAGAGTCTGGGACTGAGAACAGATGAAGGCTTCCCCATGGTACTGAACCAGGCTTACTGGGGTGACCCTACCAAGGGCCTATGATATGTCAGGTCCTGATTGAGTGCTTGATTTTCAACCTATGTTGTTTTGTTGGTACTGGAGATTGAACCCAGGGATGCTTGACAGTGAGTGCTATATCCCTAGCCCTTTTTGAGACAGGGTCTTGCTAAGTTGCCCAGACTGGCCTCAAACTTGGACTCCTCCTTCCTCAGCCTCCTAAGTAGCTGGGATTATAGGCACACTATTGCACCTGGCTTTTTCTTGTGTGTGTGAGATATATGGATATTGAACCTAGGGTCTTGTACATGCTAGTCAAGTGCTTTACTACTGAGCCACATCACCAGCCCCCAACATCTATAAACTGGGTATTACCATTCCTGATTCACAGATGAGAAATCCAGGGCTCAGACAGGGTAACCCACAGAACTCCAAGTGGCTATAAAGAAATCGGAATGGATAACAAGTTTCATGGTGCATGCAAGGCACAAACTTGGGAGGATCTGCATCAACATTCCTGAGATGCAGGTTTTTATGGTGAGCTAAACAGAGTGGGTGACCATCCAGCAGGCTAAGGACTACTCAGAGGTCACACAGCAGAGCCTAGATCATGGAAGAGGCCAAAAGGATGGATGTCACTGTCCTCAGAGCCCTTTAGTGTTCCTGTTCTCCATGTTGCTCACTCTGCAGCAATTTTTGGAAACAGAATTTAAACTGGGAAATAGGAAAAGAGGAAGAAAAGGGGTGGGAGAGGGGGCAAAAATGCATTTTGGCTGTAGGTCTGAGCCTCTATCTGCAATCTAATCTCCATTTTGACCTCTGACTGGTCTGTGTAGTTGTCAACTGGTTGAGAATTTGCAAGGAGAAGGCCTCTTTCAAACCTCTAAAGAACTAAAACTAGGATTCAGTACAGAGCAGATGCTCAAAACATACCTGTTTATGGCTCTGGAGATAAGGAAATTTTATTTTATTTTTTTGTACCAGGGATTGAACCCAGACATGCTTAACCACAGAGCCACATCCCAGCCCTCTTTTTAATAATTTATTTAGGGATATGGTCTGGCTGAGTTGCTTAGGGTCTTGCTAAGTTGCTCAGGCTGGCTTGGAACTTGTGATCTTCCTGTCTTCTGAGCCACTGGGATTCTAGGCGAGCCCCACCGTGCCCAGCGGGAAATCTTTCATTTATCCCACTTGATTTAGTTTCAGCACTAACAGAGACTGGCATAAAGAAGGCATTCAATAAATAGTAACTAGTATTATTCTTGATAATAAGAATGCTTTACTCCTACTGGATCGTCACTTGCTTCTACTGTCCCATCCCTATTTAGCCAGGGAGGAAGCATGGTTGTGTGCAGGTTGCATTGTTAGTGGTGATGCTGTGTGAAGTCCATCTCAAGTCACAAACTACCCCCGCCCTGCAGGAAGGCAAAGGGGAAACTGCCTGACCCCACAGTCACAAAGGTGTATTTGGCCTTATCACTTTTAGTCATTGGGAAAAAATAAAGAAAGAAAAGGAAAAAAAAGCAAGCAAACTGCCAGCTGGGGACTGTGTTCTGAAAAAGGTCCACAGGATTGTGGAACCAGCAGTAGGTCAGCTGATTTTGAGACCTTCCAGAAAATTCTACTTCTGACTCACCCCTCCCACACCTTCCTTTTTTTTTTTTTTTTTTTTTTTTCTTCCTCCTTAAGGCAAGGACTAAAAGCCCTTCAGGGAAGAAAAAAGTTTCATCCACCAGCAAAATCAGTGCCTGCAGCTCCTGCTGGGTCCATAGGAACATGTAAGGGTGACTAGAGATGCCACCAGGAAGACCCAGGCTGCCACACTGGCCCCACCTGACAGGACAGGCAGCCTTCTTCTTCACCATTTTGTCATAAATCATGTGTAGAAAGGGGCAGGAGAGTGATGGGATGCAAAAGGCAGGAGGGGCAGCTGGGGTGAGGTGGCTGGAGAGGACTAAAACTAGCCAAATGCGACCCGCGCAAGATGGGGAGGGAATGAGGTGGGACTGGTTGGTTTTAGATGGCCTGCCTGAAGGGCCAGGTGCACCCCACGAGCTTCCTTGTTCACGACCTCGCCCAGGACTAAGATGGCTCAGTAGAACAGCCTAGATCTCTACTGGCAAGTGCCGTGTGAAGGGGAGGCTGAAGAGGAGGGCAAGGGATTTCACTTAAACACACACTCCCCCAAAGAAACAGAACATGCAACCAAGCAACGCTGTGTTTCAAGCATGACTATGTGTCCAAAATAGCCAAAACAACCCAGAAAAAAGAAAAAAAATGAAGGACTCACATTTCCTGGTTTTAAAACTCACCACACACAAAGTTTTGGGAATCAAGATAGTGTAGTGGGTTTGTGTGTGTGTGTGTGTGTGTGTGTTTATCGTGGTCCTGTGAATGAAACCCAGGGTCGTGAGTATTCTAAGCATGCTCTTTACCAGCACCGCAGCTTGACAGTGTGGTATCAGCAGGAGGTCTCACAATACAGATCAACAGAACGGAGATGACAGACTTACAGATCAATGGAACAGGGAGTCCGGAAACAAACCCACATTTACAAATAATGTTTTCTTTTTTTTTTTTTTTTTGTTACTGGGGATTTCACCAGGGGCACTCTAGCACTGAGCTATACCCCCAGCCCTTGGTAAAATTTTTGTTTTGATTCAGGGTCTTGCTAAGTTGCCCAGTTGGCCTCAAACTTGCCATCCTCCTGTTTCAACCTATCGGCTTGGTCAACTGATTTTTGGCAAGAGTGCCAAAATGATTAAATTGGGGGAGAACCCTTTCAACCAGTGGTGCCGGGACAAACGGATATGCACAAAGAACAATGCTGGTGCGGTGCAGTGGCGCGCACCCGCACTCCCAGGGACTCAGGAGCCGAGGCAGGAGAAGCTCAACTGATCTACGGTCCTGCGAGCAATTGCCCAGTCTCAAAAAACAAAAAGGACCGGAGTAGCTCAGGGACAGAGCTCTTGCCCAGCACGGGTGTGGTCTGTGTTCAGTCCCCTGTACTGCAGCGGAGGGAAGAAAGCACACAGTCTGAGTCTAAAGACGTGTGGAGATGCTCTTAGACTAAAGCCATAGGCAGGTCTCCTTCTCAGTCCTTCCCAAGGGAGGTCAAGTCAGCACAGTAAATGCTGAGTGAGTGGTGATGGGGTGAAGTCTCTCTGCCCCCAGCTCTGGAGAACCCTGTTTTAGTGGAAAATCCCTCAGTTTCAGTCGGCTGGCAGGGAGTCAAGTGCTGCCATGACCATTCGCCCATTCGCCAAGCTTTTATCTACCCACTGTATTTACTGATCGCCTGCTGTGTGTGTGTGTGGCGGGGGACACTGAGAAACGAGGAAAATTCTGGTCCCTGTACTCAGAAAGCGAATAGTTTAGTCAGAGGCAAGCTGACACGAACGAAGTGTCAGGAAACAGTTCAAGATGGTGCATGACAGAGACTAATTATACCATTAGAGGTGGTAATGAAAGGCCAGAAAGGGAAACAAAAACGAAAACAAACCCAAGAAGTGGGATGGGAGGAGGCAGAGCTTGGGGGGGGGGGGGCACAGCCAGGCAGGGTACTGGAGGTCCAGCACAGCTGGGACACAAGTAAGGAGCCCAGAGCCCCAGCAGCAAGGAGACTGGACCTGCCAGTGAAGAGGAAGACGGGAGGAGGGGCAGGCAGGCCAGGGCAGGCCCAGGAGGCAAAGGTGGTATTCGAATCCGAGTAGTACTCTGCCTGCTTTTTCCTCAGCTAAGTTTCTTGAGGATTCAGTGGGATGTTTCTAGACAGTCCCATTATTTATTTCTAGTCTACTCCATAGGCTTTCTCACTACCCCTTGGCAGAGCCAGAACTTGCATTTTAATTAGCTGTGGGAAACTAGCAGGGGCCAAAGCACAGTCCATCTGCTGCCTCTACTGTTACCTTTCCTGGGGCAGCTGGAAACCCCTCTGCCCCCTGCCTCCCCCTGCCCTTCACCCCCAAAGCCCAGCGTTCTCTGCTGCCTGCCTGGGGCATCAGTGCCAGGGTCCACAGCTGGGATTCCCAGGCAGGCCACCAGGGAATGCACTTCATGTCCATACCATTAGATGCCCATCTCAACCTCAAAAGGACTCCCAGATGACCCACCCTAGAGACAAATGGCCCAGAGGAAGTCTGGTGTCCTAAATGGAGAAGGGTAGTCTTTCCAGCTTCCAAGAACCCAGCAGAAAGCTGGGGTGGGAGAATGTGTGTGTGTGGGGGGGGGTGGCGGGGGCCGGCGGGTATTGGTCTTTGTTCTTTATCTGAACATTTAAAAAATGTCATCAGAGAATGTCTGTGCTGGTCAGAGGTCTCAAGGGCAACCCCAGTCTCAGCAGGCACTGGGCCAAGTGCCCGGGCGTGTGTACACTAGGACTAGGTTCACCCACTTGATGTCAAAGTCTGTCGCTGGGCTACAGCAGGCTTGCTCCGCCTTCCCACCTGGCTATGGTGTTAGGTGCCGAGGGGAACTCAAGACTTCACCTGGCCCAGGTGGACCCTCTTCTTCCTCCCCTTCTTTTTGGTTTTTAAGCCCTGGAACCTGCTATTTAAAAGAAAGGACACAAAGAGGCAGAACCCAACCAAACACACTCAGACCCCAAGGGACCCATCAGAAGCATGGAACGGGCACAGAATTGTTTGGTTTTCACACAAGTTTGCTACAGCTCATATGTTTTCAAAATTAGACAATTTTTTATAAAAATCCACATTTATGTCTTTTTTTTTTTTTTTTTTTAAAGTTCTGGGAATTGGACCCAGGGCCTCATGCATCCTAGGCAAGTGCTCTGCCACTGAGCTTCACCTCCAGCCCTAGAGCCTCTTTCAAAATTTCCGAACATTAGTCTGGTGTCTCTAGGTCCATGCAGAGCAGAGCAGTGGCCATGCCCTAGAGGCACATCCAGTCTGGGACACCGACTGCCTGCCATCTCGTTGTTCGCAGATGTGTTCCTTTTCTTGGCCCCTGTGGACATGTGTTTTCTTGTGACCCCCACTCAAGGGTACTGAGGAAGGCAGTGTCCCTGCGCCAGCCCCTTACCTTGATAGAAGAGAACACGGAGACCCTCACCTGGCCCTCCATGCCAGACCCTGCCCTCTCCTTCCAAATCTCGACTGGTTACTGCCACCCCCCTTCCCCTTCTGGGACTGTAATAGCCCCTTCATTAAAGTCTTTTGAGGTGAACAGCCTAGCAGGTGGGTGGGTGAAACTCAGCATTCCCCAGGAGCGAGAGGCCACTCTCCACCTGGGCCTGATGTGAAGAGGCTCATCTCTTCGCCTCCCTTTCCTTGGAAGGTGTCTCGCAGCTCACCCCTCCTAAGTAGCCCCCTGGGTAAGATGAGGTGCAGACACTTCTGCCAAACAGCTTGCTACTGAGCCCCTTCCGAGCAGTGGTGGAAATACGTTTCCAGGTCTGAGGGAGGAGATCAAAAACACCATTATTTGAAACCTTAAAAATATTTGGGGAAAAAAAAAAAACCTTTCAAATATTAGGAAATTTGTTTTGTCTTCATTTACTAGTTATTTTCAAATGGAACAAATGGCCTAGGTTCTAGAAAGTTCCTGTGAGCCTAGCTCCCAAAGGATGAGATTCCCCACAGATGTGCTTATGTGCCATAAAATCTGTGCCTGTCTGATATCAACGATTTTCCTGGTGACCCATTATGAAAACAGAACTACCCTAGAAATCCTTTGTTTTCATTTTTTAAAAAAGATCATTTAAAAATTTTTATTTTTTAAAGTTTAAATAACCATAATTTGAAAAATGAGGGCCCACCTCAAATCACTAAGTAAATACATTTTTTTAAAGAAATGGATACAGCCAATACAAATGAAAACACATACACACTACATAGGAGCTCAAGTGAGTGTTTCTTATTCGCTGGGCCATGTTTCATGGTAAAGGGACGATAAATTACAACTGGTTAATCATACATATCCTCTATTTCTCCCTGACCACAGACCTTGAAATGTCTTTTCCTTGAAGTGGCTTCAGTTTTTTTTCTCTCTGCCTGCCTGCCTACCTGGCTTCTTTCCTTCTCCCTTTCCCTTTCCTTTCTCCTCCCTTTCCTTTCCTTTCCCCTCCCTTTCCTTCTGTACTAGGGATTGAACTCAGGGACACTATCACTGAACTACACTCCAGCCCTTTTTGTTTTTTATTTTGAAACAGGATTTCACTAAGTTGCTGAGACTGGCCTCAAACTTGCAATCCTCCTGCCTCAGCCTCCCAAATTGCTGAGATTACAGGTGTGCGCCACCAAGCCTGGCCATCACTTCAATTTTCTTTGGCTTATTTCACTATTGAAACTTCTTTCTCTTACAGGGAATTACTTCTCAGCCTGAGTTCTTAAGACCAGCTCTTCTGAATTCCTTGTAAAGCCTCTCTGGCCCTCAGTGTCACCTACTTGGCCCTCGGCTCCTGCCCCCCCACCCTCTGAGCTGATTCAGGACTGAGGTAGGAGACAGGAAGAAACCAAAGGACTGATCACTCCAAAGCCATCATGAGCACAAGGTACTGTGCCAGCAGCCTAGCTTGGGCCTGGAACATCCAGCATAGAGTTCCAGGGGGCTTGCCCAGCTCCCCAGCACACTGGTGGGACATGGAGGGTGGTGGGAACAGATGGTCCTAAAGCAAAACTGAAAACCAGAAATTTTAAATTAGAAAAATTCAGGAAGATAATTTTTCTCTCCAGAGGACCTTAACATTACCATCTCCTAGCCTTATACAGAATCCAGAAAGTTCCCTTATAAGTACCACCAGGATTTTATAGCTCTAAATAGAATAAACACACTACATGAGCAAATCAAGGTAGAGTCAAGTGTCTCTTAATGACATGGACATCTGAGAAATGTGTCCCTAGGCAATTCTGTTGTGCAAAATTCATCAGGTATTCACACAAACTAAGATGGCTACACTATCACTAGGTGATATAATCCAAGGGCCACTGTTGGCTGTTGTTGATTGAAACATTGTTGTGTTTTGTCACAAAGTAATTTTTTTTTTTTTTGGTATAGCAATTTTTAAAATTTATTCTATAAAGTGATTTTTCAAGACTTATTAACAGTGCTCAAAATATTAAGTGCTTGCATTCTCAAAGTTTCTGGGAATTTCTCTTCTCTTTTTGTGCTTGGGATTGAACACATGGCCTCGTACATGCTAGCAAAGTACTCTTACCACTGAGGTACAGTTCCAGAAATTTTCTATCTTGAAACTCAGTTTATTTCCAGACCTCTCAAGGCCCTTCCTATCTGCCCCTGTGACCAACATTCCCCAGCAACTGCTCTGGAATTACTGTCACTTCCCAAAGACCTGTGGCTGTGGCCCTAAGCTGCTGGAAATGGGGGCTGGGGGGAGGGAAGGGAAAGATGGGGAACACAGAAACCTTTTTTTTTTTTTTTTTCAGTATGGGAATTTAACCAGGTCTCACTAAATTGCTGAGGCTGTCCTCGAATTTACGATCCTCCTGTCCCAGTCTCCTGAGTCACTGGGATTACACGTAGGCACCACCATACCTAGTCAAAAACCTCTCTTTCAAGAACAAGCCATGGAAGAGAGAACCATCAGAGGATACAGGGCAGCTTCAACTGGGTTTTCAGCCCATTGAACAGGGGGAAAGAACAAACGCGGCAGAATGGATTTAAAATGAGTGCCAAGAAGAGCCTGGGTCTTTGGTATCAAGTAGAGAAGCTCTGCTCTGCTAGTACTGTCCTTGGCAGCGCTGGGGGGTGGAGGAGGAAAGAAGCAGGTTGTTTTTGACCTTGCCATGAATGTTACTAGTAAAAATAATCAGCACAAAACTAAACGGACAATGGCAATAGCACATGATAAAATTCACAATAACCAAAGAAGTCATTTTGTTAATAACACTACAAACTGCAAATAACAATACCCAGGCCAAGTGTGACTTGGTGGAAATAAACACAAAAAATAAAACAAAGTCTAAAACTGGGCATGAAAAAAAAAATTTTTTTTTTTAAGGGCACTGGGAATTAAACCCAGAGGTACTTTACCACTGAGCTACATCTTCATCCCCCTCTTTTTATAAAAATTATTTATTTTGAGACAAGGTCTCACTGAGTTGCTGAGGGACTCACTAAGTTTCTGAGGCTGGCCTTGAACTTGCTATCCTCCTGCCTCAGCCTCCCAAATTGCTGGAATTACATGTGTGTGCCACTATGCCCAGCAGTAAACTTCTTATTGACTAAAAATTTTAGTCAATTCTTATTGGCCCAAAATAAAATCTTCTCCTTATTAAATTTACACATAAAAGAGTCACTACTTAAAAAGGGAGAACATGAGAAAGGTTTGGCGGACCTCTTTAGATCACAGATAGGAACTAAATTGGAGTTCCACTGAAAAAGAATTTCTTAATGGAAAGTAGTCCCGACACCCTTCAGGTCAAAATGGCAAGGTTAAACACACCACAGGCATCTTGCCTGCTGGCCTGCAGGTAGGAAAGGAGGTGAGCCCCATGGGTGAGCAGCCCTCGCAGGAGCAGAGCCTGGCCTGTCCCCACAGTCCCATGTCTGTGCTCTGGGCTTCTCAGTCCTGCGTCGCTTGCTTCTCTGGGTGGCAGGTGCGGTGCCTGGCACTCTCTGCAGCTCTGTGAGGCCTCTGCTGCCTTCTGGTTTGCCTTTACCTCTCAGCGCCATCTCCTCCTTGCCCTCTCTTCCGTGTCCTCAGTTCCCTGTCCTGACGACAGAGCACTTGTCAGGCTCGTCTCTGCCACTGCCTTGGTTCATCCTCTTGATTCTTCCTTTACACCATCAGGCATGTCAGACTCCTGGCTTCAAGTCTTGTCCTCCTTGACTCCACGCTCACCCCTGCCCTGTGGTAAGGGTGGCCTGTGAAAGCAACTCCGACCTGATGTGCCCTGGTTTAAAAGCCCTCGGTGGCTCCAAAAAACCCAAGTATTGGGGTGAGGGGAAGGGAAAAAATAACAGAATGAATCAAACAGCATTACCCTATGTAAATTTATGAGTACACAAATGGTATGCCTTTACGCCATGTACGAACAGAAAAACGACATGTATCCCATTTGTTTACAATAAAAGAAAAACAAAAAACAACCAAATATCCTCCGTCCTTAGCATGAAAGCCTCTTCCTGCCTGGTCCCCTGGATCCTGTTGCAGGAATAAGAAAGATCACAGCTCTCTGGAGTCAACCCCGTTACCAGTGGACTGCTGTCCCGGCCAGGGGCCCTGGGGGGGCACACCTTTTTTCATTCTGGGCTGCTGAGCCTCTCTCGCTAAATTCTCCACCACCACCACCCCCTGCCTCTAGTCAAATCTTTTCTAGTGGACCTGAATCTTCTCAGTGCCCCAGTCCCTTCTCACCTGTATCCATATCATTTTTCCAGTGATTAAGAGGATCTCCTTGGTGACTTTATTCATTTCTAGAGAGACTCCTGTTACCTCAGCCTTATTCTTTCAGTTTCTTTCCAGCTCTAGCAGAGGAGACTCTGTGCCAATTCTCAGTGTCTTGGGGGAACAGGGATGGGGCAGTTAATAAATGCCTGCTATTCCTTGTCAGAACAGACCAAGGGAGTAAATCTATCATGAAAGGACCTCCAGCTGGGCGCAGGGGCACATGCCTGTAATCTGAGTAACTTAGAAGACAGGAGGCAGGAGGATTCTAAGTACGAGGCCACCCTGGGCACAACATAATGAGACCCTCTCTCAAAAGAGAAAGGGTAGGTGGAGAGTGGGCACAGTGGTGTATGCCTCTAATCCCAGTGACTCGGGAGACTGAGGCAGGAGGACTGAAGTTCAAGAATGGCCTCGGAATTTAGTGAGACCCTAAGCAACTTAGAACCTGTCTCAAAAATTTTAAAAAAGGGCTTGGGGTGAAGCTCAATGGTAAAGTGCTCCTGGGTTCAATCCCTAGGACTCCCGCCCTCCACCTTGGAAAAAAAGGCTGAGGACGTAGCTCTGGTAGTGCTCTGGGCTCGATCCCCAGTACTCTCCCTCCACACACAAAGCAAACGCCCAGAGGACACAGTCCCTGAGGACTAACCCTGAGAAGGAGTACGTGGGGGGACAGATGAAGGGGTTAAAAAACGAATGAGGACAGGTTTCGCTCAGTGGTATAGCACTTGCTTAGAGGGTATGAGACTCTGGGTCCAATCCCCAGACTCCCCAGCACTGCAAAAAGATAAAAGGAAAAAAGAAGAAAAGTGAAGAGGGGCTAGTTCTCCTCCACATTTGCTGAGGCCTGGGCTCACACAAGGACAAAACGTTGAGGACAGATGCCTAGAATGGCTGCGAGCCCAGGAGGGTGGTCTGCAGGCCCACTGGCTAGGAACCGCTGCTTCCTGCGCCTCCTCACGTGCAGTAATAAAGTAAGACATTTCACTTCTGGAGTCACCTGTGTGCTAAGCCTCAGATGGAAGTGGACCTTGTGAAATAGAGCAGTGTGCGGGGAGCAGAGATCAGATCACAAAGCTGCAAAGAGAAATCTCCTCACCCGAATTGCACAGGCCCACTCGTCTGGTTTCCATTTCATTGCCGAGTCTGTTTTATAGTTGCGCTTTTTCATGAAAGCTTTTAAGGGAGGCTATTCCCTGACATCATGTGAAAAAAATGTTCAAATACAATTGCATTACAGAGCAGTGCTCTTGGAAGAGAAGGCAGCCACGAAGCTGGCTGGTGTCCTGTTTCCTCTCCTTTAAAGCCATTTGTTGCTCTCAGCTCTCTCAAAGAGAAGCCCCTGGTCCCAGCTCTCCAGGTCGCTCTCTGAGTGGCACCGATCTGGGAAATACTGCAGAACTGTGTGCTCCCCAGACAGGAAGATGTGGTGGGGCCTTCAGGGAGCTGTGTACAGCTGGGGTGCACCAGGCACCCACCGACAGACCTGAGTCAGCAGACAGGTACACATTCTCACGCTCAAGAAAGGTGTCAAAGTCTCTTCCCGATGGCTTTCTCAGCAATCTAAAACCTCCCGTAACTTCCCCCCTACCTCAGGCCTCATTCAGACTTGTCCTCAGGCTCAGAGGATAGTTTTTCTTAAAAGCTGGTACAGCTAGGACTATGAAGGGGCCGGGGGTGTGGCTCAGTGACACAGCACAGGCTTAGCATGTGTGAAGCCCTGGGTTCATCCCTAGCACCCCCAAACAAACAAACAAATCCTATTATGTAAAATAGTTCTTTTCAATCAAAATTTGTTCTTTTGTGAGCACATTCTTCTTTTCCACACTTCCAGTGTTTCTTCCTTCCGGTGGAAGCCACCAGGCTCTTAACTTTCCAGTTCCCCACAGTCCCTGCCGGGCACAGTCCAGCACACTTCTGCCACTTGCAGACGGCCCCTCCCCTTCACTTGACACTCTGTCTTTGAGTCCACTTAATCTCCCTTTCTTGCCTAAGCTGAGCTACAGATCAGGCCTTCTCAGTGACTCAGCCATCCCCACCCATCAGTGACAGTAATAAAGATGTCCCTGCCAGTATCTGGTCTCACTATTCTTCAACTGCCTCAACTCCAACACTCTCCCATCTCTACTCCCAATAACCATTCTGAGGTCTGAGAACTTGTCATTACTTAACAATCATTTCAACTCCAGTTCCCAAATTCTAAGTGTTATCATTATTTTAACATGAACATCCTCAGCATCACCACTATTTATTGAGCACTTATGTGTGAGGTACTATCATAAATGTGTCAAGTGTATTAATTATAATGATCTTTGAGAGTAGGTTTTATGACATTTATAAAATGAAGCCCAACAGAGATGCAGCCTAAGATCTGGGATAGTCTATTCTACGGCTCCCACCACAGGGCCTCTCTCTCTCATTCTTATCACTAACCTTTTACCCCTTTCACTGAACTGCCCCCTCCCCATTGACCCTGACCGCATCCTTGACCTTGCTCCTTCTCCCCAGTCATCGCTGGTCTCTCTCTACATATCCAGGCCTCCCAGGCCTATGATACTTTTCTTAGTCCCCAAACTCTTGGTCAGCTGACCTGCTAGCAGCTGCCCCCTGGCAGTTCAATCATACTCTGGCTTTTTCGGTGACTGCTCACTGGACCTCTGTAACTGTTTCTCCCTGCTCTGGACCCTCCTCCTCAGTCACCCATTCTTACTGGTAACCTTGTCTTCTACAGAGGACACCCAAGAAGAGGTCAAGTTTCCGACCGACTTCGACGTTCTCTAATGACTCCTTTGAAACATCTGCTTGAAGGCGGGGCAGCATTGAGGAGGCGCTGTTCAGGCAGCGGAGGGAGGTAAATATTTGTATGTGAGGGAGCCACTCGGGGTGGGAAACTGGCTGGACAAAGGCCGTGGGGGAGGCCCAAGGTGCTGTCTGAGGGAGGTGTGGAGGCAAAGGAGCATCTTTTTACATGAGTGCTGAGGAGACTGAGAAGACAGTTGAGCTAAGAGGAGCCCACGAATGGCCTTTTATTTGGCTACCACGTGCTTCTAAACTCCTGGAGGTTGGCTTCTAATCTGCCCTTACCCAACCTTCTCTCAACTCAGGGGAACTCTTCTCAGTCTTCATCCTCTGTGACCTGGCTTTTGACAGTATTCAGCACAACTGGCCAACCTCCTCCCTTGAGAGTCTCTCCTTTTGTGGGTTTCCATGAAATGAAATGGGACTTCTTGGTTTTCTGGATAATCTTCTTTTGCTAGTGCCCCGTCTAAACCATTCCCCAGCCTATCAAGAATGTTCCCACCTTTCTCTCCCCTCCCCCAAACCATCCACATACGTTTCTTTTTCATTCACTCATTCTACATATTAATTAAGGCCCTACCATATGCCAAGCACATGCCACCTATTAAACCCTAGTTGAAAATGCATAGCTCTGATTGTGTTTCTTATTTGTTAAAAAATCTTTATGGGTTCTCTAATGCAAATGATATCCAGATTCTTAGGCTTGGCATTCCAGGTTTTAGTGGACATTTGCTGTTTATGCTGCCTAGCTTCCATTCTCCCTCCTTTGGATAGCTGGATCCTAATCTCCCCTGGAAAGACAGCCTCTCCCACCTTTCAGTCCATGTGTTTTGGGTGGGCTAACTCTACTCCCACTCCAGGCAAGGGCACCTGCCCCAGGTTTGAGCCAATCAGGGTATCACATTCCTTGCCCCTGAGATTAGTTCAAGGAATGGGCCTGAAACCCAACTACAGCCAATCAAATGCAATGGCCTTGACTGACACAAGACTTGAATAAATGAAGATATAAAGGCTAGAGCTGCTGTACCTATCTTGAACTTGACGGCAAATGTGAGCTTACCTGAAAACAGAACCAATCTAGGAGCAACAGGAAGAAATGACATGAACAGGTCCTCAGGATATGATCCGACCATTGAATTATGCCATGTCTGAAGCCAGCCCGAGCCCAGGATTCTGTTACATGCCCCTCTGTGCTGAAATAGGTTAGGGTGGACTTCCTGTCATTTGTATCTAAGAAAATCCTGCTTGATCCAAGGTCCTCCATTTCTCACCCAGCTTCATCTCCCTCTATTCTACTTCCACGCTTGATATGTGTGCTATTCTAACTTATTCCTTTCCTGAACAGGCCTCGAACTTTCTGCAAGGCTTTCCATCTTTCCCATGATTACCCTCTGAAATCCCTCCCATTCTTTAAGGTTTGGCTCTAATGAACTCTCCTCTAGGAGGCTATTCTCCGATTTCCCATAACGACAAGCATTTGTTGGACAAACTAACTGAATAAACACAGACACAGTGACCTAGGATCCCGGGTTCCTTCAACCTGATGCAGGGGCCTGGGCCTCTCGCACACATGGTCCTCAGGGCCTGGACCTGTGTCCTCCATCCTCCCAAAGGTCAAAACCCTTGCTTTCCATCCCACTGGTATCCTTTCCCAAAAAGTTTTCCTTGGGATGATATTTAAAACAAAACATAAAGCCCCAAACCTCAAAATTAACTAAGGGGGGTGAGGGATTGGGCCGTTACATAAATATGGGTGATTTTGGGTTAAACAAAAGGAAAAAAATGTAAGCCCAGGGAAATGGGAGAGGGAAACAGAGTATGTAGCCTTTCTCCAACTCACTCACAAAACAGGCACCGTGCACAGGGAAGCAACATTCCTCTCTGAAAGTATGTTTAGATTTAAGGTAGGTGCAGGTTATTTTATATACACATATAAATATCCTACCTTTTGTTCAAGGTGCCTATTTGCTCTCCTCAGGGACTATTATGAACACAGAAAACTGTTCATTGTTAAATATGGCATGCTAAGTGGTTTTGCTTTCTGGCAAATCTCCAAACCATAATTATTAGGGGACGAGAGCTGCTGAGGAATTCTTGGGTTACAGGAGGCTTTGATCCCTTCCTGCCTTCTGCCCTCCACACGGATTTCCACGGGTGTGGCTGATTTTCACTGTTCTCTCTGCTGTGGTGTTGCTGTGAGGGTGAAGGACTGAACAGAACTGCAAGGTGACAGGGGTTTGGGCCCCCCAGCCATTGCTGAGAGAGGGGTCTGGCTGAGTCTGCCTTCTGGAGCCCCAAATGGCTGTAACCAAGGGAATGCACAATCTCTGTCCAAGTATTGGGGCTGGAATGCTGCGGCCTCTCATATTCGGTTTTCCACACGCTCTGAGAAGCTCAGGTTCTTAGCCTCCCTCATTACCAGTTTCCAGCTGGGCTAAGCCTCTGCTCGAACTGGCTGGCAGGCCCTCGCTGGGCCAAAGGCAACTGGCTCTAGTGGGTGTGGTGTGTTAGCTCATTCCCATTAGAAGTGAGAGAGTGGATCCAAATTCTTTGAGCAACTACAGCCATTTGGTAAGTACAGCCCTCGGATTCATGTAGTCGCCTCCTTTACAGGTCAAGAAGATACTTCGCCTCAGTCACAAACCATTAGGTCAAACTTTTTTTGGCAGTACTTGGGTTGAGTCCAGGGCCTCCTACAGCTAGGCAAGCACTCTATCACTGAGCTACATCCCTAGCCCCTTTGATTCTTCCATGTTATTTTGAGGAACAGGGTCTTGCTAAGTTGTCCCAGCTGGGCTTGAGCTTGTGATCTTCCTGCCTCAATCTCCTGAGTAGCTAGGATATAGGCATGCACCACGGTGCCCAGCTAAAACCTTGTTTATTTTTTGATATTTTTAAAATTTCATATTACAGATATTCAGTGAGAGAATTAATCACCCCCATTTTACAGATGACAAGACTGAGACCAAGAGAGTGAAACCAACTGGTTCAGGATGGAGGTGACTCCTTTTTCCCAGATCAGTATCCTCTCTCCATGATGGCACTGCTCTGCAGAGTTCTCATTCCCAGATGCGAAAACACCTCCCTGGCTATGGGTACAGGTCCCTCTGTTGGAAGGTGACAGTGGGGATGGAGAAACAAAGGCAAAGAAATGGGAGAACAGAGAGACATCAAGGCCCTTCAAGGAAGCCATCAGAAACCAGAAGGTTCTAATGCAGAGGAAGGTCATAGAGTTGTCTGAACCCTACCTACCTGCTTTGGGGAGGTAGCCAGAATGAAGTGTCTGCTGTCACTGGGAAGGGCAGAGACTGTAAGTAGAAGGGCAAAGGAGCCTTGGACCTTGGCAACAAACCATGCTTCCCTTTAGTAGAGCTGCTTCTGGTTGGTGAGGAGTCAGGTGATCAATTGTGATGTGGAGAGAGGTGGACGGCCCCATGGTCAGCCTGGTCCAATTCTAACAGGCTAGGCATCAGGGCAGTGCAGGGGGCTTCTGAGCCTCCTTCTCTGGTTGGGTCAATTTAGTGGATCCCCTTTTAGCCCTCACCTCATTCTATCCTACTCCCCACTTTCTCCACTGTCACCTGCTGTAGAAAGATGAGCATGAGTTCATTCCAGATATGGGAGACCTTTCTTCCCACTCAAGGTGAAGGTCAATGAATCACATAGCTAAAAATGAATTCAAGGTCACATATCAAAAAAAAAAAAAAAAAAAGAGCAAAACACAAAAGTAAATTCCCCTGCTATTTAAATTATAGCAAGGAACACAAAACCTTATTTAGTAATTATAACCAACATTCAAATATGTAAACTTTAATTACACGTTGTGGACCAGTGAGAGCAAAATGAGGAAAAAGGACGAGAAGTGAGGGTGGGGGAAAGCCACAGACCAACTGAGAAATCCAGAGGTGGGAGCGAGGCCCAAGCTCAGAAGCAGGGAGGAAGTGAGAGGGGCAAAGGCGGAGTGGGAGGCTGGGTGATCCCGGGACTGCGTGGGTCGTCCCCTGGACAGTATTTATTAGTGGACTAACTACTACTTACAACTCCTACTGATCGTTATCCTCAACCTTCAGATGCTCCCCGGGAACAGGAGAGCCAGGACAGTCCAATGGAGAAGGGCTGCTAGCTTAAATACAAGACAAGGAGTTTCCTTTGACTTTTAGATAAAAAACAGCTAATAACTTTTAGCATAAGTATTCCCAAATATTACCTGGGGCATACTTATACTCATAAATTATTCAAAAATTATTCATTGTTTATCTGAGATTTGAATGTAACTGGGTGTCTTGTGTATTTTCATTTGCTGAGTCTGGCAAGCGTACACTGACTATCAGACCATTCTTTGGACTACAGCCCCAAGGACCAGGCAAATACTCCCATGGAGGGTGTGGGCGTGGGGAATCAAGTTTAGGTGACTTTTAGAAATGAGTGAAGTAGCACACAGAATGTGCTAAGAGGGATAGAAACCAGCAACTGGGGGACAGCAATCCTCATTTTTCATCAGCTATTCTCTTCTCAGCCTAGGCTGTTCTGGCCCCCTCTCCCTGCCAAGGGTTACAGAGCCTAAAACCAGTAACCACGAGGCTCAAATTGGGCCTGTGTGGGACCCTTGGAAAATTCTAGATGTTTTGTGGTAGGGATTGAGCTTGTGGGAACATAAAGAAACCTGCAATGCCAAAATGAAACACCATCCCTAAGCCCTAGTGTGTTTAAAAAAGACTTAAGCACAATCTTAACTGCTACAATTTTCTGAGGGACAGACCTGAGTCACTTCGCCAGCCATGGTAGAGGGTATTGAAGCTGCCCTTAACTCACAGCTGCGGGTTCCCCCAGCTCTGACTGAGCAGGACCCACAGTGAGGTCGACAGGGGTCACTACTACTTGCTAAGGGGCCAAAAGAGACTGACTTGAGGCTGCTGCTCCCGGTCAGTGGAGTTCCAATCAGTGGGTGCTGGCTGGGGAAACCTGGCAAGGTTACACCCTGCACCAACTGGCTACATTTGAGCAGCATGTGATCATCTGTTGCCGGCCAGTCCCCACTACTGGCTCTGACTGCATGCCCAGCCAGCTCATGCACTTTTGCTCTGCCAGGACCCTGTAGGCAGCAGAGACTGGAACACAAAATAAAGCTTTCCAGGTGTACAAAAAGTATTATGTATATATAACCATCATTATGGCTAAAGAAGAACCATTCCAAATATTCTGTTCTACTTTTTTTTAAGGCAATGGTATATCATGGCTATCTCTGCATGTTGGTTCACTCAGATTTAATCCATTATTTTTAACTGGTGCATGATATGTGGTGGTATGAACATCTATTAAACTAATCCTTTGGTGAACATCTAGGTTGCTCCTTCTTTTGCTGTTCTAAACAATACTGAAATGAATAACTTTATACATATATCTTTGCCCATGTGCACAGATATTTCTATAGCTTAAATTTCCAGAAGTGGAATTACTTGCTTAGTTGGTATACATATTTACATTTTCCATAGATTCCATTAAGCTCTAACAAAGTATCAATTTAAAGTTCCACCTGGGTCTGATCATGCCTGCTCCTTCACAGCTATGGCAATCTACCTATGTGTAATTTTTAAATCCTGTGCCAATACAATGTGGGGAAATCATAGGACACTGCTATTCTACTTGACATTTCTTTATTAGTAATAAAGATCAGCATTTTTTATGTATTGTTCGTGTCTTTTTTTCTTCTATAAAGGACGTGGATTTTAACTTTTGCCTCTTTTTCTATTATCATCACTTATTAATTTCTAAAGACTTCTTTGTATATTGTGGGTAACAATTTAATTCTCATATGTCACAAATATTTCTTTTTGAGAAGAGCTTCGTCTACTTCAATCTTTTTTTCCTCTTTTTTTTTTTTTTGAGATGGGGTCTGGCTGTTGCCTGGCCTCAAACTCCTAGGCTCAAGTCATCTTCCTGTCCCAGTGTCCTGAGAAGCTGGGATTGCAGATGTGTGCCACTGCACCTAGTTCAAGTTCATCTACTTAAAAAAATATATAATATATATATATATATATATATACACATATATATTTGGTACCAGGGATTAACCACTTAACCACCAAGCCACACCCCCAGCCCTTTTAAAACATTTTTATTTACAGAAAGGGTCTCACTAAGTTGCTCAAGGCCTCACTAAGTTGCTGAGTCTGGCTTTGAATTCACAACCTCCTGCCTCAGTCTCTCCAGCTGCTGGGAGAGACTGTACCCAGTACCCAGTACCCAGTACCCAGGTGACCTGCTTAAACACTGATAGTGTTTTCATCTGTTTGGGCTTCAAAGGATTCTTTAATTTTTGCTTTGTCATTGGCGTAATATATTTAGAGGATTGTGCTTACATAGTTAAATGATATTTTTATTTATTTTTGTGGTGCTGGGGATGGAAACTAGGGCCTCGCCCACATAAAGCAAATGCTCTACCACTGAGACACATACCTAATCCTTATTTTTACTTTAAATTTCTATTGTGCTTACAGTTTGGTCAAAAGGTGGCCTAGAAAGAATTCTATTTTATGGTGTTAAAATTTTCTTGGTGATCTAAAATATGATCAATTTTTGTAAATGTTATGTAGCGATTTGAAATGGATGTTTCTTTTTAGCTTAAAGAGTAAAAGGTTTATGCTTCTCCAAGTTTTAAAATATGAGATTCAAATCCTTTGTAACCTTATTTATGTTTGGTCTACTTGACCCTTTAAATTCTGAAAAAGGTAAGTTAAATTATCTTATTATTATTATGATTTTAATAGTTTTCCCTAATATTTCCTCTAATGTTTTGGGGTAAATTTTGAAGCTACTTGGCTGTAACAGGTTTGTGCCTGTTACAGCTTCTTTGTGGATCATTCCTTCATCGAGATTCAATGCTTCCCTTTCTATCCATCTTTATACTTTTTGTCTTATATCTTTGTTTGCCTGATATTCCTAGTGCCACCGATTATTATGCAGCACTGGAATGATTCCACACACTTACGTGAGTTGCTATGTATTTTGGTTTTGAAGTGTCCTGCCCAATGCTTTCCAGAATGAGATGAATGTATCTTGAGACCTCATGGAAGGACCTGGAATGCATGTGCCCTCCCCTCTCAGGAATGTGACGTGGAACCTCATTAATGAACCCTTTGTTAAAAATTACAGCTTTGCAACATAGGATATAAAATCAAGACATTTAATAAATCAAATGCATTTCTAGACATAAGCAATGAATCCACTGCAAGAGAAATTAGGAAAACTACCCCATTCACATTAGCCTCAAAAAATAAAATAAAATAAAATACTTGGGAATCAATCTAACAAAAGAGGTGAAAGACCTCTACAATGAAAACTATAGCACACTAAAGAAAGAAATTAAAGACCTTAGAAGATGGAAAGATCTCCCTTGTTCTTGGATAAGCAGAATTAATATTGTCAAAATGGCCATACTACCAAAATTGCAGATTCAATGCAATTCTATTAAAATCCCAATGACATTCTTTATGGAACCAGAAAAAGCAATCATGAAATTCATTTGGAAAAATAAAAAACCCAGAATAGTCAAAGCAATCCTTAGGAAGAGGAGTGAAGCAGAAGGCATCACAATACCAGACCTTAAACTATACTACAGAGCAGTAGTAACAAAACAGCATGCTACTAGCTTCAAAACAGACATGTAGACCAATGGTACAGAATAGAAGACACAGAGACAAACCCACAAAAATACTGTTATCTCAAACTAGACAAAGGTGCCAAAAACATAAATTGAAGTCTATTCAACAAATGGCACTGGTTAAACTGGAAATTCATATGTAACGAAATGAAATTAAGCCTCTATCTCTCACCCTACATAAAAGTCAACTCAAAGTGGATCAAAGTCTTAGGTCCTACAACAGAGACCCTGAGCTAATAGAAGAAAAAGTAGGCCCAAATCTTCATCATGTTGGCTTAGGACCTGACTTCCTTAACAAGACTCCTAAAGCACAAGAAGTAAAATTAAGAATCAACAAATGGGATGGATTCAAACTAAAAAGCTTCTTCTCACCAAAGGAAACAATCAATAATGTAAAGAGAGAGCCTAAAACATGGGAGAAAATCTTTGGCTGCTGCACCTCAGAGTACTAATCTCCAGGATATATAAAGAACTCGAAAAACTTAACACCAAAAAACCAAATAACCCAATCAATAAATGGGCTAAGGAACTGAACAGACATGTCACAGAAGAAATACAATCGATCAACAAACACATGAAAAAATGTTCATCATCGCTTGCAATTAGAGAAATGCAAATCAAAAGTACTCTAAGATTTCATCTCACTCCAGTCAGAATGGTAATTATCAAGAACACAAGCAATCATAAGTGTTGGTGAGGATGTGGGGGAAAAGTACACTCATACATTGCTGGTTGCAGATTGGTGCAACCACTTTGGAAAGCAGTATGGAGATTCCTCAGAAAACTTGGAATGGAACCATCATTTGACCCAGCTATCCCACTCCTCAGTTTATACCCAGAAGACTTAAAATCAGCATACTTTTACAGTGATGCAGTCACATCAATGTTTATAGCAGCTCAATTCACAAGAGCTAAACTATGGAATCAACCTAGATGCTCTTTAACAGATGAATGGATAAAAAAAAAAAAAAGTAATACATATACACAATGGAATATTATTCAGCCTTAAAGAAGAATGAAATTATGGCATTTGCAGGTAAATGGATGGAACTAGAGAATATCATGCTAAGTGAAATAAGCCGATCCCCAAAACCTAAAGATTGAATGTTTCCTCTGATAAGTAGATGCTGATCCCTAGTGGGGGGTGGGTAGGGAAGAATGAAGAAATTTTGGATTGTGCAGAGGGGAGTGAGGGGAGGGGTGGGGCAGTGGGGACAGGAAGGGTGGTAGAATGAGATAGACATTATTACCCTATATACATGTATGATTACACTACTGGTGTGACTCAGCACCCTTGTATAGCCAGAGGAATGAGAAGTTATACTCCATTTGTATGCAGTGTGTCAAAATGCATTCTACTGTCATGTATAACCAATTAGAACAAATTAAAAAAAATTTTTTTTTAAATTACAGCTTTGAAGCCTCATCCCAACACCACCAAGACCTCATGGGTCATCCCTGGTAGTCAAGCCAGCTTTTCTAAAGAATTGCTGGTATGAAGGGACACCTTAAACTTTAGACTTCACTTCCCATAGAGGCCTGCTTCCATCCTCATGGAGTATTTGGACCTTAATGATTCTGACACTCACCACATGGCTGATGGATCTTGTCTAGCAAGTGTATTTCCTATAAGGGTTGTTCATACTATTCTCTCCCTTTTATGGGGGTCTGGTGTTGGAGAAATGAATTGAGGGCCTCGCATGTGCTAGGCAAACTCTATCACTAAGCTAGGCTACTCTCTCCCTCATAACATTTGAACCTACGGAGAGTACTCTTGTATGGCAATAAAATGTGATTTGTGAAATCAGACTTCAATCATCTCCTAATATCCCACCATATGCAATACCATTTCTTCTTTCTTTTTGATTTCATTTACGTGGAAGGTTTATGTATCTCTTTATTCCCAATTACTGCATATTATTTAAGGTGTATCTCTTGTACCAAAGTGATGTACGGCTGGGTGTGTTCCCTTAGTCCTCAGTAAGAGCACTGTAGGTAATGTGCCCAGCCCAAAAGACCACATTTCTTTGCACAACTTGCAGCTAAATATGACCATGTTATTAAATAAGAACTAAATAAAGTTTCATGGAATTTTGAGAGGGTTCAAGCTCTTTGCTCTTCTCCTTTGTTCTTATCTTCCATAGGAACGACACAGCTAATGCTTCTGTCAGCCATCAAGAGGCAACCTTGAAGGTGAAGCCACATGCCAGGACAGTGAGGCACAAAGGCAGAGGGAGCCTGGGGCCCTCGTGACTGAGAGGTGCCAGACAGCCTGGGCTCCTCCACTGTGTCTGAATCAAGGTTTGACTTTTCTGTTACAAGAAGACATTTGGATTCCCACCAGATGCATCAAGATTTTTGCCTCTTTTATTTAAAAACTTAACCTAAAAATTATTGTCTTCTTTTCTTTTCCTTTCCTGAAAGTCTGAATTCTTATTTCAAGTATATTAGTGATTACTTTAAAATGCTAAATCAAACCAGGCACAGTGGTGCATGTCTGTAATGCCAGACACTTGGGAGACTGAGACAGGAGGATGGCAAGTTCAAGGCCAGTCTGGGCAATTTAGTGAGGCATTGTCTCAAGAAAAAAGAATTTTTTTTTTTTTTTTTAAACAAAGCAGACAGGGGTAGAGCACTCCTGGGTTCAATCCCCAGTACTAGTAAACAAATAAACATCTATTATGATCACATGAAACTTGAGGGAAAGAAAAAAAGAAAAGAAAAAAAAAAAAAGCTAAAGAAGCATATTTGAACATTTGTTTCCCAAGAGCAAGGTTTAGGGTCTTACCACTTCCCGCAGGGTCCCCTGACCAGCTGTATCAGCTTTACCGGGAGTTTTTAAGAGATGCAGAACCTCATGCCCTACTAGACCCAAGGAGTCAGGCTCCCATTTCGACAGGTTCTCAGGGGAGCTGTGTACATGCCCAAGTGTGAAAAGTCCTGCTACAGGGGGCGCTGCAGAGAACCTCTGAAGGTCCCAACAGAGAGGGAAGCCACTGGTGGGAGACCTTGGCCTGTGACCATCTGGCTCTCACCTGTCTCCAGTTCTAGTTTTTGTGTCCCTCACCCCAATTCTCCAGTCCTCACCCTGGACTACTTATAGTTCCCCCAGGAGCCCAGCCAGCAGCCATACCTTCCCTTCCTTCCTCCCCAGTTTTACTCTAGATGACGCCCGGCTCCAGGTGATGTCTGGCCCCAGCTCATTAGGTTGCAGGCCTATTTCCATAGTTCAGGTGGCCACATTCCCAGACATGGCCATGGAGGCATCAGAGATATATGATGAGAGCTTGGGGGGACATTTTTTATTCCTAGATAAAAATGAACCTAGTGACAAGAAAAAATTATATCCTTGCCCCTTCCTAATAACTAAAATGTTAAGGTTCAAAGGCCACCTTGTAACCATGAGAACAGGCATGAGGTCAAAAAGCCAACAGGCAGAGGAAGAGAGATAAGAGAGGGAGAAGGGGCGGGTGGTGGAGGGAGGAAGGGTGGAGTCCTTGACGGAGTCTCCCCCCCCCCCACCCCATTCCTCCTTTCTCTTCCCATCTGATCCAAATTCACTCTCTTCATCTCTCCTTGAGCGGGTGTAATATGGAACTGAGGTATGTATCTAGCACTACAGTATATACTATATTCTTTATTTTTAATTTATAGTAACAGCTCAGTTAAGTCTTTCATTATAAATAT
Organism: Sciurus carolinensis; assembly: GCF_902686445.1. Classification (NCBI taxonomy): domain Eukaryota; kingdom Metazoa; phylum Chordata; class Mammalia; order Rodentia; family Sciuridae; genus Sciurus; species Sciurus carolinensis. The sequence goes on along the minus strand of NC_062225.1, from coordinate 59,062,159 downwards.
CACTCTCGTCTTCCCAGATCTGCCTACCCACCAAATCCACCACTCTAAAATAAGAACAGTGGGTTTTAGTTCTCTGACACTCTGAAATTATTTCCCCCCATGGGTAAGAGCCAGCCCGCCCACGGCAGGCAAACCCACCCTCATTCTCACATTCTCCCCCCTCAGGTGCTTGGCCCTGAATCTAGTAGGCTATGTCATGGGCACCTTGCCTGTTGGGGACTAATTTTTAAAAAAATTCCTGTGGTTTCTGGGGAGTGGATGTTGTGAAATGAAGTGAAGAGAACTTGAAGTTTGAAATTTGGTGAACTTTTCCCTACCCCCTCACATGTGAATAATGACTTGCTGATAGATGCGGCTTTTTCAAAGATGAAAAACAATCTAAGATTTATGGACAAGTCTGTTCAAAAGGACCCAGAGCTGTTTGTAGCCAAGGTGGAGAGGGCAGGAGATTCCTAGATCTATTCTGGGCTGGGAGGCAAGGAGGGAAGGGAGGAGCCCGGGGCAAAGAGAAGGCCAGAGGTCCCAGCAGGGGCTGGAGGGGCTGGAGAAGGCGGGCAGGAGGCCCTTGGGAAGATTTCTTAGGCCCATTCCTAAAGCCACTGTAAAATGAATGTGACAATGACCACCCGCAGTGGTGGCGGTGAATCAGACAAGGAGCCGGCCCTGCAGGCACTGTGCTCACCTCCGTATACACCTGCACAGGTGGTGAGGGACCATGGGGGCTGGGACGATGGTATGTGTGGGGTTGAAGGAACCTTTTATCTGAAACTGGGAATTTTGCTTCTAGGAATTCTGACCCCTCACTGTGTGCTTGGGAAGGCACTAGGAAAATATTCCTGCCAGATTCTCAGAGTCAAATCTAAAATACTTGGCCAGAAGCCTGCTCATACTCCTGTGCCTCCCAGGAGGGGAGGGGGCAGGGCAAGGCTGCTGGATGCTGCCTGACACTGCATGCGACTGCCTCTTGGGTCCTGTGGGTGCAGAGCTAACATTTTTTGAGTGTGGATTTTATAACCACACTTTCAAAGTATAAAAATAGAGTGTGAAGAAAAACAAGACTCGCCATCAGAGCTCCATCAATCTGCTGGTGAGAAAGGTTAGAGAAATAATAAAACTAGAGTAACCAAGTTGAAAACCTGAAGAGCACCCACCTTGGCAAGGAGACTCCAGGGCCAGCCTGGAGCAGGGCCTTACCTTAACCGCGGCAGCCTGGCAGCTCTGCTCCCACTGTTATCACTCCCCAGGGAGCTGTTTCTGAGGGAAGTCCCCTGGCCCACCTGCCCAGCAGGGAGTCTGTAACAGGCTGGCCAAGGCAGGAGGAGCTGAGAGAAGTCAGGTAGGCCGTGGACAGAAGTACTACTCAATTCTGCTTCCCACGCTGTAATTCAAAACCTGAAAGCAACCTCCATCTTTTTCCAAACACAAACTGAATCTTCTATGTCAGGTTCCATGCTATTTTCCCAAATGGCATTCCCCACCTTGACCCACACTCTGTAGCAGAATCTAATTTTCTTGACGGTAGGCTCTTGGGAGTTTTCCTCAAAGGTTCTGCCATTTGGAAGAGATAAGGGATGTAAGGGAGAAATTTAATTTCTTTTTAATTTTTGGAAAAAATTAACATTCCTGGGACTCTGAAGCAGAACCCCTACGTTCTATAGCTGGCTTTTCCAAGAATAGGGGAGGATTCACTTTCTGGTCTAGACCTGGGAAGCCCTGCCAACCTGTTTTGACCTAACCTGAGCCTAAAGGCTCATGGCTGGATCTTGGCGCCCTTGGACTTGCTGGGAGGCTGGACAGGGAACTCCAACTCAAGAGGAGCTGACCACCCCCAAACCCAAGGTTCACATTAAACTTTGAATCAAATCACGGAGTTATAGAAGGTATGTGCCAGCCTGACGTGAGCCACTCCAGAGTTTACACACCAACTCAGTGGTGTTGGGGGTCTCTGACCCTAAAAAACGTGCAGTGTGGGGTGGGAGGATAAGACTCCTGCCCAAGAAACAACCTAGGAGCTACACAGGGAGGGTCTGACAAAGGAAAAGGAATGCCTGGGCCTGAAAGGCTTTGTGAAGAAGGAGGGCCTGGGGCTGGGCCTTGAGAATCGCAGTACTTAGGAGAGCCACCAGCACTGGGAAGACAGACCAGTCCTGGGGAAGGGCAGGGCTTACTTACAAAGAAATGACCTTGAACTCCATTCTCCACTTCCCCATTCTTGGGTCAATCCTCCATTCTTTGGATTCCACTAGGTGCCCCTCCCCAGTAGAGTTATCTTTCTAGTAATTTCTAGGTGTGGGTAATGAAACTGCAAGGCTTGTAAGTTTGTTTCCTAATGAAGCTTTTGCATTTTGGGTCATGTGTGTGGTCCTAAGAAATGAAAGAGGGATTACCAAACAAACTGATCAAGTTAGAACTTCTAGATCAAAATTCTTCTTATTAACGACTACTTCCTCTTTGTATAAAATTAGCCATGTGAGTTGCTACATAAACAATTTTACGTAAGAAAAGGGAAGCCACTTTAAGTGGTACAACACCTCAGAGGGCAAACTCCCAGCAGCTTCAGGCCAGAGTCTCTATCTTCCTCATCTGAAGTCCCCAGCAATTAGTGTACGCAGCCAGCACTTCCCAGGAGCTGCTGTGGTAATCAGAAGGCGGCATGCTCTCCCAAACCTATTCTGCCCTCTTTCCTTACAAACAGACTTTCTAGCTGAGCATGTTTCCACTTAGCTCAAAACTGTACTTCCGGGCCTCTGGCAGATGCATGGCATGTGACCAGGTCCATGCTGCTGAGATCCGCTGGCCATGGTACACATAACTGCCATGCTGACTTTTCCCTTCCTCCTTGCTTAATGATCTGTGAGTGTGGCCGTGGAGCTGGAATTACCATCCTGGGCCAAGAGTAGGATGGTGCACTTTGGTGCTCTGCCGTAGAGCAGATGGGGTCCTGATGATGGGGACCAACACATTGATCCACTGGGTCTTCTACCCGGGCGGGAAATAAGCCACTGACTTGTTTTAGCCACTACGGTCTGCTACACATGCCAGATCTACACCCTGATTAAATCACCAGTTGTTTCATACTTGAAACCTCAGAAAGTCCATTTCAAACTATGCCCCACTCAGACATGGCGGCGCACTCCTGTTATTCCAGCTGCTCAGGAGGCGACCACAAGTTAGAGGGTAGCTGTGGCAACTTAGTGAAACCCTGTTTCAAAATAAATTAAAAAGGGATACAGTTGAATGGTAGAGTGCTTCCTAGCATGTGCGAGGTCCTCGGTTCAATCCCGAGCACCAAAACAACCCAATAAACAACAACAACAAATCCAAAACTATGCCACAAACTAAGCTCCTTGCTTCTACTCCAGTAAATATCAGTGCCTTAGCTGGAGGTATGGGGCGGTAGAGTAGAGGGGAACAGAGGGACAGAGAGAGATGACAAACTGCTCTCAAAATCAATTATTTGATTGTCACCTACTGTTCTCTGCCTTTGCTCCTGCAGACCAGCCTCACAAGCTAGGCAAGTACTCTACTACTGAGCTCCATCCCCAGTCCTCTTTATTCTATTTTGAGACAGGGTCTGGCTACGTTACCCAGGCTGGCCTTGAATTTGCATCCCATGTAGCTGGGATTACAGGTATGTGCCACTGTGCCAGCAGAACATGACTTTGGACAATGTCCATGACTGTACTATCGGGAGGATTTCCTCCTCATTTAGACACAACAGGGGACACTTCTTGCTTTTGCCAGTCAGGATGCATCTGCAATCCAGTCAGAGCGTTATCTCCTAAGATCCTATTCTCCCCCTAACACTCACATACATATTCACATCCAGACTGGTGCCCTGTGCTCTCTACAAAAGGACAGCAACAGGTGTGCAAATTTACAACCCAGCATTCGATCTGAATGCACACGCACGCATATCCAGCCAAGGGCACAGGCCAAACTCCTCCCTGAGACACTCTATTGCCATTCTGTTCCCCAAGGCCTACAAGAGCTCCTGACCTGTGGATTCTCAGAGTCAACAAGCCAAAAGAAACAAAACCAAACAAACCAAACAGTAGGAACAAGGAAGCCCAGGTTATCATACTTACTTCTTAAATATCATAGCAAGGATATTTAAGAACAGAATCTGGAGGGTTTTGTGGGTCAGATGAGGGCTTTCCAGGGCTTTGACCCCATGCTTTGTACCTCCTTGGATAACAGCAGGATGAATGAGGAACTTCCACAGTGGCTATGCAAAGGCTGTTCTTGGGCCTGGTGCTGCCTTATAGTACTTCTCGGGCAGTATTATGTTGTGACAGTCTGAGTCTGACAATCATGTGGCTGTTGGAATTGGAGGAAGTCTGGGGGTGAATGGTCTCAGGCAGTAAGAAGAAAGATTGAAGGCAGCTGGAATGCTCAGGAAGGGTGCTCACCAAGGGCTCAGGCTTGGAGTTGGGGCTGGGGTGGTAGAGGGCTGCTAGCCAGCAGACTCCTTTGTCACCTTAACCAAATCAGGATGCACAAGAATAGGGGTCCCATCTGGTTATCCTTGATGGAGTGGTTACCTAACTCCCCAACTGGCAATGTTCAAAAAGGAAAACTGCTGCCATAGTGAAAAGAGAAGCCCTGCATTCTGGCAGGGCCTTGCTCAGGACAGGGAGAGCACAGCAGAGGAGCGTGGGGGCCACAGGCAGGACAGTGGAGATCGCCAGGCACCAGGCTTGCCCTGACTAGCAGGCAAGACAAAACCTGTAGCCACGTCAGCACCAGATGGCTTCAGCCCCAGTCTGTGGGCTTATCACCACCCACAGAGGTCAGTCACCTTGGGGCTGAGGAGCTTGGCTTTCAGGCACAGCAAGAGTGGAGGCAAAATGATGCAGAAATGACCCTCGTTTTCTCGAAAGGAGCCTGCTGTCGTCTCTCTGGGGCTTAAGTCATTGGGAGGCCATGGAAACAATCCTATCACCCCAGCAACAAGGCCCAGCCAGGGTACTCACTGGCGCTCGCAACCTGCTCCCAGATTTCAGATGTGAGCATTCGTTTGCATGTGCTTTTGCACATCATGGGAGTCAGCTGCCAGTGACGCAATTGCTGAGATGCAGGTGAAGGTGAGGGGCCCTGGCTCCATGGGAACAGTGACAGATGGCAAAGGCAGTGTGGTGTGTGGGCACTGGCACTCCACTGAGACAGCCCAGCACAGCTGGCAGTGATGGGGAGAGGGTGGGGACTACTGCTACCTCAACCAGGCAGCTCTGCTGAAGGAATGAGTGAGGAAGCAGATCACCAGTCCCTGCACAACCACCGTGGCAAAGCCAGCGGCTCACCAGTAGTTGCAATTTAATTCCTAATTTCCTGTGTTTCCTTCACTGGAACCCTCCTGACAATAGACAGGAATACAGTCAGAGGCCCAGGACAGATCAAGGCCAGCAAGTCTCAGGGCTGGCCTCAGAGTGTGGTTTGTGTGGCTTTATTGCTGGGAGATGCTGGCTTCTCAGCGTGCTCTGTAATGCTGCTGGAGTTCCTCCAAGCCCTCTTGGAGGCAAAGACTCCTCTGTCCTCCCAGCACCTGAGCTCATCCATCCCAGGTGTGTGGACTAGTCTTCATGTGTCACTCCCTCCATGTGAATCAACGGTTGGGGCAATAAAATAAAGTGCTACGCTGGCTGTCTTGAGATCTGTGTTTTGGACCTCATTTTCCACTAATGATGTGACACGGGGGATCATTTACCTTTCCCAGGCTCCAGGCACCATGCCTATAGATCAGAGACTCTGATTCTTGGAGGCTTATATGGAAAGGACCTAGACAGGGACACAGCAGCCCTTACACAGGACATGTGCTTGCTCTTGCTGAGTCGCCTCCTGACAACTCTGTTCCCTGTTGTCTCAGCTGAGTCCCCACTCCACTTTCCTGGGTCATGATTCAAACCCAACAGTGGCTTTAGGAAACCTCCAGGGTAGTCAGATGCAGTGGTGCACACCTGTAATCTCAGTGACTAGGGAGGCTGACGCAGAGTCGCAGGTGCAAAGCCAGCCTCAGCAACTTAGTGAGGCCCTAAACAACTTGGTGAGATTCTGTCTCAAAATAAAAAATAAAAAGGGCTGGGGATATGGCTCAGTGGTTAAGTGCCCCTGGGTTTAATCTCCAGTATGGAAGGAAGGAAAGAAGGAAGGAAGAAGGAAGAAAACAAACCTCCAGCGTTGCCACTGGCTCCTTGTTCCACACCTGGAGGTTAGTTTGCACTCTTCTCTTTGTCTTAGAAGAGCAAGGTGTGACACCACAGGGACCTGAGCTTCAACTCAGGCTCTGACACTGATCTTCCATTGGACTTTGGGCCCATTACTTCAACTCCATCTTTAAAATGGAGAAAAGCTTAAAGGGTCTCACAGAGTGCTGTGGGATTACAGGAGGTCAAGTAAGCCAGGAGCATCCAGGGTCTGGAGAAGATGTGTCTGACACCTGCCCTGTCATTGGCCTGCTTGGAGAGGTGACGAGACTTCAGACAGGAGCCCTCAGTCTTAGTAGATGCTCAATCAGGTCCTTGTTGAATTAATGTTCCAAGGAAGAGGTAGGACCTAAGGTAGCTGGTAGTCACCTGCTATAACCAGGATCTACCACCGCAGGGCAATTTCATAACAACTCAAACAGCTCCATCCTCATTGTTCCACAAATTGGTTCAAAAAACACCAATCTCCTTATTGTGTTCACTGCCTTGATTGATACATTCTTCCATTCTTCATTCAACTGATCACCCAACAAGTGATTTTTTACTAAGCCATCTATTATAAGCCAGGATCTGAGACTACAGTGGTGAACAAAATGGACAAAAATCCTACTTTCTTGGAATCTTTATTCTGGAGGCAGATGCTAAATGACAAATAATAACTAAAAACATTGCAAAGAATTAAACCAGCAGGGTGACTAAGGCAGTCACTGTAGTCTGGGTGATCCATATGAGCGCTCTGTGGAGATGATCCTGAAGCTGAGAAAGGAATGGTATGAAGGAGTCTGAAATGTAAGACTAGGAAGAATATTCTAAGCAGAGGGAGAAGGTAAGGCAGAGGCCCTGAGGCTGGAATGAGCTTGGTGAGTTGGGGAACCCCTAGAAGGCTGGAGTAGCTACAGCAGGGAAAGAGAAAGACAGGGTAGCTGGGTCTAGTTGGGGTGTGGGCTTGGTGTGTTGCTCTCGGAGTTGGGTTTTCCTCAGTCAGATGTGAAGCCAAGGGAGCACTGTGGGCAGGGGAGCAGCCCCATCTGATTTACCCTCCATGACAGTCCCTGAATCATTAGTTCCATGAACAGTGGAGCAGGCTCGAGATTTCTGCACAAGTCCAGGGCAGATATGGTGACCTAGACACCTGTACAAAGGTGCTATGTAAGTACTTGGTGACTGAAGAGGTGAATGATTATGCTGATCTGATCACTCCTTGCTTTATACAGCGCAAGAGAAAAAAATTCATGGGCCATCTAGGTGGGAGTGAAGGAAGTCAGGAAACAATTGAAAGAATTTAAAAACAGACACAAAGAATTTTTGGAGGTAAACAAGTTTAAATTATCAGAAGAGAAAGATTCGACTGGGAGACAGGATACGTTCTAGTGGAATGGTTCTTAACTTTTCTGGACCCCTCTTCTTTAGAAAAAGGTACCTAGTACACACATAGAACTGAGTCTGGGGCCTGGCTCTGGCACTGCAGAACAGAAGAGCCACTTTGGAGAAAGTGTATCTGATTAGATTAGGAAGAAAGTGATGGAAAGGCGGAGGGGAGGGGGGCGATGCTTGGAGAGCCCTCTGGGGCCAGACTCTGTGAATTGGCAGGAACCAAACAAAACATGGGTCCCCTACAGGTCTGAGTTGGTGGGCAGCCTTAGAGGTTCCAGGGTGGAACCATCTGTGACTCAGCACAAATCCTCATAGCCTGGAGGCTGTGCTGATTGAGCTGTTTCATGGTGGGGCCACTGTGAAATGTCACAGTGACCCAGGACTCCCTATCTCTCCTCCTAAGCCTCCCTCTCTGATTGCTCAAGGGTTGGAACATGTGAGACGTGCTCATCATCTCACACTGGATCACAGCTGTGTGGGTGACAGTGTTGCACATGTGTGCGCGCGTGTGCATGTGCATGAGTGCATAGAGTGTGGGCGGGAGAAGTGCATCTTGGGGGAACTGAGCAAGTGTTGGTTTTCCTACTCTGCCTGCTATGGCCTACATGAATGGACTCAGCCTTTTGATGCCACCTGCCTCCCCCCGTTCGCCAACTTCAGCATCTACTACTGTCTGTCTCCCACTCCCGCTCCACCTCTCTGCCAGGTTGCATCATTGCTCCCGAGCCTCTATGCGTCATCATGCCGAGCCTGGAGGCTCCTTCAGTGTCTCCTGGTTAACCCAAGTCACGGCCCCAACAGCAGCCCCAGGCTGGCTCCCTGGCCCTGTAGTCTGAGACGTACACCTGAGAGGTAAGATGCGGAAGGCAAACTCCAGGGCTGCACACTGAGCTGACAAGACCCAGACAGTGAGTGAGCCAGAGAGATTGCTACTGCAGTGTGCACAAATCAGTGCCAGAAGTGACTCCTGAACTAGGTGTAGCGGAGAGCATCTGTCTGCTTTTTTCAGAGATTTCTTGTTTCAAAGGGCACTCTCAGTCTCATTAGGGAACTAGCGATTGGTTGGGGTGAAAGAGTAAGTCATCGACACAAATTGAGCACCCACTGTGTACCTAGTAGAAGACAGTCTCTAATTCGTAAGTTCATGAGCTGGTTGGAGAGATCAAATGACAGCAATGAAAGAGAAAATGACAAGTGAGTAGGAGAGTAAGGGCTATTTGATGCCCAGATGGTACGGTGGTTCAGAGGAAGGTGAGATACTGGAGGGTGGTTGTGTCATGGAGCGGGGGCGGGGTGTGATGTGACACCACTGATCATTCCTCTGGGGTAGGAGAAAGAGAAGTTGTGCATGACTTTTTATGTGCTAAGGGCCTAAAGAGGGTAGGATCAAAACTACTTGAAGCTATTACTTCAAGGAAAAAAATGCCACATTTTAAATGTGTGTTTCTGTCCCCTCCTTCCCTCTCTATCTTTCTCAAAAGTCTTTTATATTTTTTTATTAGACGGTTTCTTCTGTGAAGTCAGCCCTCTTGAACCTAAACAATGACCCTGGGTATGAACTCTGCAGCCCTTTGCAATTTCTTTTAAATGGCTTCTCTTTTTAAGCCTATATCAGACTGTTGGTCCACAGCAGTTTTTTTTTCCAAATCACAAATGGAAATGGGCACGGAGGAGGCCATCTGGGTCAGGTGGCAAACCCCGCCTGAGGCTGAGAGGGGAGGAAAAGGAGAGCCAGCGGGGAGAGAGGGGTTTAGAAGGCCAGCCCCTCCCTGCCCCATTACCCACAGCCTCTCCAGCTTCCAGAGACCCCTGTGCCCACCCAGAATGTCCCCTAAGAGAGAAGCACACAAATATTTACACTTAAATATTGTCCAGGTGGTTCGTTCCCCCCATGGAAGCCCTTGTTCGAATGTAGTCTGACATTAAACCCAATATGGCACACAAAACAGGTGCGAGTGAACTGTTTGGGTGGAGAGGACAGCCTGAGCGTCTACTGCCCGTGAAATAGAGCCCTTTCCTATCCATTTCAATACCTGAAGTGAAGTCAGAGCAGGGACAAGAGAAAGCTGGAGCCCTGCCCACACATACTCTTCTAGCTGCAAATTCATTCCCCTATTCTTAAGTCTTAGAAAGGCCATGTCTTATGTCCCATCTTTGTAGCCTCTGTGACTGACACAGTGGGAGGAGGCGGGGTGGGAGGGCCTACTGTGGGGTCTCTTTCAAGCTATGATCGCCAAGGCTGAGGGAGCTTCAGGTATGACAGAGTTATTTACAGGCTGTGAGTTTCACACTTCGAGGTGACCCAGTTAGGGTGAGCAAGAGAACCCAGCAGGAAAAAAGATGAACAATGTGTCCATCCCCAGGAGGGCTATTTGGGTACTGAGTTATTTCTTTAGGTCTTCTAGAATCATCAACCAATTCAAGCTACAAACCTATACCTAGAGCCACCGTGTGCAAAACCATGTGCTAGGGTGTGGCGTGGAGTCAACGCTGGGCTCTTCTACAGGTTGTAGCCAGTGCCCACTGAGACTAATGACTAGCTCTGTTAAGGGCAGGGGGGCTCCTGGATAGCTGGGCTGTGTTCTGGAGAGGGCAGGGCAGGGCAGAGCCTGCACACTTCATTCTGTTCCCACCACAGATAAACATCCCCCTTTGCCCTCTCAGTTTCTACTGTGATCTCTCCAAGGCCTAAAGAATACTGTGCCCAGATCACACTGGCTTGTAGCCTCTGAGTGCCTTTCCCGGTTCCTGGAATACCACAGCTCAACATCAATGCCAGAGGCACAGCCAGGTATTCCCCTGGGTACCTCCCATGTTTGAAGTCTTGAATTCATCTCCTGCTTTCCTTCTCTCCCAACTCCCACAAGTAGCAGTCCCGGAATCTTGCTGAGTTTCCCCCATCCTCTTGCAAATCCATCTTCCCCTCTCCACCCATCATCACTGATGGCAGCTCACGAGGATTGTTACTACCAGCTCCCAAGTGGTCTCCCTTGCCCTGTGATTCCCTTCACTCACTGCTAGCCATGATCCATCTTACACTTGGCTCCTAGAAAGAGCTCCTTCAACACATGCCTGGTAAAAATAATGCTATTCTCCTGTTCAAAACCCCTGCAGCCTCCCGCTGCCTACAGATGAGCTTGCAGGCTGGCATTTAGTTGCTCCTGCCTTCCCAGCTTTACTCCGGCTCCTCTCCTTCGCCTGGCCCCAGCCTGGGCTCTGACCACACACTTCCACTGGCTGCTGCTCCATCAGCTCCCAAGTCCCCCTCTCCCCCGACCAACTCCAGGTTTGGCTGCAGCTTTCCGTTTGTGTTGAGTGTTTTGCTCTCATCTGTGTCCCATTTATTCCTTCCTTTGGACAGCTCTGCTCTCCAGACCCTTTCTAGACCCCACAGTGAGAATGCACCCCACACCTCCTGGTCCTCAGGCAGGCCATCAGTAAACTTAAGAGCAAAGCTCTTTCTATCAGCATCCAGCCCTTATTTACTGCATAGGAGACATGGAGGGTTCCTGGTTTCTTTCTTTGGAGGAAAAGTGAGAATTTTTTTTTTTTTGAAAAGTGAGAATTAACTTAATCTTGTCATTGCAATTTTGACTTCTCAAAGAAGACATTAAATATTATCATAATTTAATTATTTTACCATCACATTTATTAAACCATTGATTTGTGGGACAAAAATAACAGGTATTTTTATGGTATTCAAGATCTAACAGGGATAACTTACTTGCAACATCAAAGAGAAAACCCTCAGTTGTGCATTCTACATACAAAATTCTGGTATGCTGAAGGACTGGGGAAGTTACTGTCGGTTGCTTCATAACCTTGAGATGCTAAAACATGGCAATACTGTTCTGGCAAATGAGCTGGCTAAACCATCTAAAGTTAAAATCAAGGGTGATTCTCAGTCCTTAGCTACCTTTATGTCTAAAGTAGAAATATTCTACGCTTAAGAAAATCAAGCGGTATTAAGGAAGGACATGGAAATATATTTTTGTTATAGATGAACTTGAAAAAAACTGAAAGAAATGAGAGTAGTAGGGAAAATACTGCAGGTTAAAGATTAAGAGAGAAGTCCATTATGACTTCACTATGAAATTTATTTTTCCATCTTCAGTGGAGAGGGTCCTAGGAAAATTGAGTAAGTATTATGTTCTACCAACAATTTACTGAGCACTCACTGAGTGTTCTGAATATCCAAGTAAAGACTGCAGTTGGAAAGAGGAATGAATGGGGAGTAGTAGAATTTTAGATACCAAGGAGGTCTAGTTAGGGGCTGGGTTGAAAGAACATGGCTTTATGTTACTGGAAGCACCATCTGAATGCTTTCCTAGCAAGCAGCAAAGCCAGTCTGGCTAAACCTGCCCTGAAGTATTGTCACTGAGAGAGAATGCAAAAAATTAGTTTCTTCCCTGTATGCAGAGATATGCACCCAGCCATTATGACTAGGGACTCAGATACCCACAAGTTCCCACAGCCCGGGAACCCTCTAGGGAGTACAGTCCTAAGGACTGCCTCAGCGAGCAGCCCTTGCCATGAGGATGCAGACATGAATCAGCTCCAGGCATGAATGGCCTCTTCCTCTTCCATTCAGCTGTCCATTAAGGGGAGCTTCTTTGCTAGTTTGTGATCCTTTGGCACAGAATGACATTCTTGCTTCTCAGTGAGCAACCTTTCTGGACATCCAGTCCTAGGCACAGTGAATCCAATTCCACAAAAGCAGCCACTTTCCTAGAGAGCCACTTTCCTAGAAAGCCATCCTGCCTTTACCTACTTCCTGTCACTTCTACCCTTGGACAGAATACCCTTCTGCTTCCACAGTATACAGACAACCCCAAGACCCAGGGTTATAACAACTTATAATGCGAATATGAACCCCAAACTACCCATCTAGCCCATTCTTCTTTCTAGTCCCCTCCCCTGCCTCTGGGGTTAGTGCTGTTACCAAATCAGGAGCCAAGACACAAAGAGGAGCAACTTAACTTCCATGTGTCTATCACATGTAAAAACTCACATAGGAACAAAAGGATGGATCTGTGATTCCTGGGTTATGTAACTATGCACATAATCAAGACCTGGCTTTATTTAAAACAGATGACAATATAATTAACAAAAGACCAAGCACTGTTTATTAAATTTCTACTTTAGGATACAGTTTTTTCTCTAGGATGTTCTAAGCAAGGGTCAGCAAACCATAACTAGTAGATCAAGTCTGGGAAACTATCTTGTTTTTGTAAATAAAGCTTTATTGGAACACAGTTGGACTTATTTGTTTACCTATTATTTATGTCAATTTTCCCACTAAAATGGCAGAACTGAGATTGAGACTGAATGGCTAACAAAACCTAAAACACCCACTTTCTAACTCTTTACAGAAAACCCTGTCCTAGAGCAATAAGCAATGCAAAAGGGTAAGAACAAGGTACCTGTTGACTGGCAGGTGTTTTCTTGTGACACAGCCGTCGTCACGGTTTCCGTGGCTGCATCTCTGACAGCTTGCTCTTCACTCTGCAGGAGGGTGAGGACACACCTCCAGAGAGCAAGTGTGTCCTGCAACTCTAAGGGGACCAGAGGGAAATCAAATTACCTCAAATGCACCTAGCAAGTGGGTACAAACACAGCTTAATGTCATGGTGGAGTAGAGTACGCTGAATGAGCAACAGCCATTCCTTTCCTTCTGGGGATGGCAAGATAGGACCAACACTGGGATACAGAGGGTCCTACAGGGAGGGCTGGAAATTCTATGGGGGCGGGGGCAGGGGCAGGTTTTCTGGTGGCAACTAACCACCAGTAAGGTTCCTGGAAGGTGTTGCCCGGCTGACAAAGTCTGTAAGGCCCAGCTCTTCTCATAATCCTCAAGAATGAAACTTGACACATGAAGAGTGCTTTGAAGCAACTAGCCCAGTGTTGATATGCATCAATTCTGACCACCAAGTGTCAATCAAGATTATGCTTTGGGCAGGCATGGTGGTGCATGTCTGTAATCCCGGTAACTCAGGAGGCTGAGGCAGAAGGATCACAAGTTTGAGGCAGGTCTTGGTAATCTAGCAAGGCCTTAAATGCCTTAGTGAGACTCTGTCTCAAAATAAGAAATAAAAAGGTCTGGGGGTGTGGTTCAGTGGTAGAGTACCCCTGGGTTCAATTCCCAGTACCAAAAAAAAAAAAAAAAAGATTATGCTTTGGGGACAAAAATGAAAATGGGGAAAGGACCCATGAAAAATGCACCGGCCTATGTCACTTGTATAGGGGCATCCACTAGCTGCTGCCATTCCTCAGGACACTGACTATACTAGTCAGCCTGTGCTAGATGCTGCTGTGGATGGTATCTGCACCTGAGCAACAGAATGGAATGGGAAGTCCAGAACACAGATCATGAGCACCCAAGAGGAAATAGTTGGCAGCAACTTACAATAGGGAAAGATGACAAAGGACTACTGGACCTGGGACAGACTTCACAAGGGAAGGAGAGGTGGACAGGTCTCACAGACGGGACACCTATCTTGCAGGCAGAGGTGTGTGGAGGGTCACCCTCGGCAGACCGCCCAGCGTGCTTCTTCCTTCAACAGGAAAACCATTCTGTTTCAAGAATGCCCCTTTGTCTACTCTCTCCCTCATCTGTCCACAGAGAACCTGCTATCAGAGTTGCTGGTGCTTTAGTCAAACCAAGAACACCAACGGCTCCATTGGGGTTTTGTTCTCTTTCTATTTCAGATCTGGCTTTAAATTTTACTCAGTCTTTCAGAGTTGAGTAGCTACTTCTTCTTCTTTTTGGTGGTTTGAGGGTACGTCCAGGGCTTGAGCACACTAGGCAAGCGCTTTCCCACTGAGTGGCCCCATCAGCCCTTTACTCAGTCTCAAAAGCCATCCTCTGTTCTCGAGGGTTCCTACTTTCTTAACATTTTCCTCTTTAACGTGGCCATTTATATTGCTAAACTCCTTCCCTCTTTAGTCCTTTTCAGCCTTTCCTCATACACTTTTATGTCCTTTGTCTCTAATCGGTACCTGTTTTTCATGTTCTTGTAGGCCATCGGCCACCACTGATTTTCCTCATTTCTAGAACTCAGCATCAGCAATCCATTATGAATCAATGACTTTTGTGCAGGATTCAAATCCACAAAGGAATTCCAGGTTATTCTACACCTATTTGGTTGTAGTGAAAGAGGGCTAGAGTTGCCAGTTATCCAGGAGATGTGTTGCAAAAAGGTATTAATCTTATTGGAGAACTGGGATATCCATGCCCCATTTTGTTAAGAGTTGGGGTCTGGCTATGTTGCCCAGGCTGGCCTCAATCTACTGAGCATCTCACCTCAGCCTCCTAAGCATCTAGGATTACAGGTACATGCCCTCCACACCCATTCCTACCCACTAAAGTTTAAAATCCTTGCTCTTATTCCTCTGGGTCCAATGATTAAATCACAACCACTGAAGGTTCTTTGGGTATAAGAAAAGTGCTCAGATGTCACTAAAAAGAAGGGAAAGGATATTTTTAAAAAAATTTGTTCCCTAGAGAGATCCAGGGATATGAGACACCTCATTGGTCTGAATTCCTGTAACATTAAGGATTTGAATTTTATCATCTAAAAACTAGTTATTTCCTTTATTCTGGAAATCTTTCTCTGCCACTATACTGAACGGTCCTTGGAGGCAGGGACATGTCTTCTGTTGAGGGCTGCGCATAGAAGAGTAAACAAAAACAATTCCACTGAAAGATGGCAAGCACAGCAGAGCGTGGTAACACAGCATGAAACACAGCAGGAGAGAAGGGGTGGGGACTGAAGCATGGCTCTCCTTTGATTAAACCTATGTTTAAAACCAAAACAACGCAATTAAAAAATTAAAACAAAACAAAAAACCCCTTATGCTTTTCAATTCCTGACAATTTCCTCAAGTTTGGTTTGCTTCAACCTCATTCACATGATGCTCTTTCTTAATTACTGCTCTTGAGGCACAGTGGGCGGCAGGGAGGAAAGGGCATGGGCAGGGGGTGAGAACGTGGCTACACACCAGCTAGAACCCATACATCCATTAGATTTCAAAATATCTCCTCTTCCATGTCCTAAGGACACTCAAAGTAAGTGCCGTGAAAGAAACCAGCAGCCCATCTAGTGACTTCAGCTGGACGCCTGAAGTCACCCTTGAACCCTAACCTCAACATCAAGCCCGGAGACTGTGCTTCCTAACTGTCTTTGTGGCCTGTCCTCTTCTTCCTCGATGCCACAGCTGCACACTGACCCACGTGTCTCACCTAATCATGGAACAGGCTTCCTGGAAGAGGGGACGGTTAGGACTAGACTGGAAAGACAAATAAAAGCCAGTCAAGCAGTGGTTTGTTGAGGGAGAACTGCTGACGCCTAGGGCCTGTGTGGGGAGAGGTGGGTGACGAGGCAGGAGGACGGGGCCGAGGGCAGCACAGAGGGCCTGTGAGCCACGTGGAAGGGAGCTTAGATTTTCTCTGGAAGGCAGTGAGACCTATGAACCCATGCTGTCGGCAGTGGACAGAAATAACCAGATTTACATTTCACACAGACACAGAGGCTCTCTGGAATCTCCACAGAGAATGACTTGGAGGATTAGATTGAAAGAAAAGAGGCCTAAGAGGCTGGAGGTGAAAACTGACTAGAGGACAAACGGGAGGGACGCATTGGAAGACCTGGAGCACACTGCCACTTGTCACCTTCCCTTCTCTTTTAGCCCGGAGAACCCACCCATGTGTTCAGTGAGTCTGGTACAACAGGCATCCCCCGGCCCCCGCACACTTACCAAGAATGGGCCGGGGGTTAGTGAGGAAAAGTGGCGCAGTGCTGGTGAGGACCCCGGCGGCGGCCAGCCTGGACGCTGTCGGGAGGCGGTCTCCGCAGGACAAGACGACCAGCTGGACCCACTGCTTCAGCTCGGGGGCCATTGAGACCCTGTTCTGAAAGCACAGAAGGTACCTATCAGTATTCCTGAAGAGGAAACCGGGGGCCAATGCGGGAGGAAGGATGAGGTACATCAAGCTGCCCTACAAATCACCCCCACCTCAGTGGGAACAAAGTCCTTAGCTGTTTTCTATACCAACCAGGCAGACATAAACAAACCCAAGAAAGCAAACCTGACTTGTCTTTCAGAACTGTAGAATCACTCTAAGGAGAGAGTAAGTTCCTCGAGTCTTTCCTGACGTCGGTGAAACACTGGTGTATTGAATAGCTGAAGACCAAATTTGTGGGGAAGTCTGTGGCAGCAAATAACAGCTTTTTGTCACCAGTAACCAGATATTCTTCCTGTCTTTAGGAATAGAACCCCAGATTTTTGGCTGGGCCTGTGGGCACCCAGCTGAACCCTGTATTTCCCAGCCTCCTTCATGTGTAAAGCAACACATGACTACATTCTAACTCATAGGATGTCACTGGAAGTGGTATCTGGGCAGTGCCTTAGGAAATGCTCATGATCTTTGCTTTCTGGGTTTCCCCCGCCTGCTAGCTAAATAGGACAAAATGGAAGCCACATGTTGAGGACAGGAGAACCTCAAAGTAGAAAGGCTTGGGGCCCAACACTCAAGCAGTCATATCTGCTTCTACCTGAGTTAAGCCACAGTGTTTATGAATTTGTTACAATATTTGAAAGCACTATCCTGATACTCTATTTAAATACAGACCCATTGTTTTATATAGTATTAGCTTTATTGAGATATAATCATATACCACACAATCCATCCATTTAAAGTGAACAATTCAATGAATTTTGGTATATTCAGAAATATGTACAGCCGCCACTTTCCCTTTTATTACTATGTTTTGGGTACTTTTTTTTTTTTTTTTTTTTTGGTACTGAGGATTAAACCCAGGGCTTTGTGCATGCTATGCAATGCAAGAGCTATATCCCTACCCCTTTTTAATTTTATTATTAGACAGGGTCTTACTAGGTTGCCCAGGCTGGCCTTGAACTTGAAATCCTCCTGTCTCAACATTCCAAAGAGCTGGGATTATAGTTGTGTAGAACTGTTCAAAGTTATATCTTGCTTTTTAAAAAAAATTTTTAAATGTTAATGGAAACATAAAAATTGCACATGTTTATGGGATACCACATGATGTTTCAATATATGTACACATTATGTAATATTCAAACAGTAAATGTTTCTATCTACTCAGTCAATTTTAGAACATCTTCATCACCACCAAGAGAAACCCTGTGCCCTTTAGCTGTCTCTCCTCCATCCTCCATCCTTCAGCCCTAAAGAACTACTAGTCTACCTTCTGTCTCTGAACTTGCCTTTTCTAGAGATTTCATGTAAATGGGATCATTCAATATGTGGTCTTTTGTGACAGCTTCTTTCACTCAGGTTAATGTTCCAAGGTTCATCCATGCTGTGGGATGAGTCAGCACTCCAGTGCTTTTTAGGCCAAGTAATATTCCATTCTGAGTTTATGGACATTTGGATCATTTCCATCTTTTATGCTTTTTCACTTTTTCTAGAAAGGGAATTATTGTACTAGATATACTTCTTGCTATGGTTTCAATGCTTCCTCTAAAAATCATGGTGAAATTTAACTGCTGTGGTGACAGTATTATGTGGAAGATGAGACCTTTGAGACATGATGAGGTCATGAGGGTGGAGTCCCATGAATGGATAATGCTGTCATCTCCAGAGTGGGTTACTTGTCACAGGAGTGGCTCTTTTACAAAAGTGAGTTTTCTTTTGTGTGTTCTCTTTCTCTCACTTATACACCCACCCAAACACACATTCTATCATATACTCTCCAGAACTATCAGAAGTTAATCTCTTTTTCTTTTTGGTGCTGGGGTTGTATCCAGGGTCTCACACATGCTAGGCAAGGGCTCAACATTGAGCAATATCCCCAGCCCTCTTTTTTTTTTTTTTTTAAATAACCTACCCAGTCTAAGGCATTCTGTTATAGTAGCAGAAGACAGCAGACTAAGACACTGCCTCTACCAGCTGAACCTCTTTAAACGTTCGCACTGCACCTGCTGATTTCTTCGCCCTGCCTATGGAACTGTGGAACTAAGGTGATGAGCCCCTAAGCCCCTGAGGATGCCTCCAACTCCCAGCGCAGAGAAACCGAGTTTTCCCAGGAGTTTTTTTCATGTGTTTCTCTACAGTTTTGCCAATTTTTCTCTCCCTAGAAGACTCACCCAATTTCATTAAAAAACACTTACTCCAGTACCAGTCTGTGTCTTTAAGATGTACAGAACAACTGGTTAAAGTAGTAGTAGACAAGAACGATGTCTGACAACTTGTTCAGCAGT
Source organism: Sciurus carolinensis (assembly GCF_902686445.1). NCBI lineage: Eukaryota > Metazoa > Chordata > Mammalia > Rodentia > Sciuridae > Sciurus > Sciurus carolinensis. The sequence continues at coordinate 59,043,341 of NC_062225.1, read as the reverse complement.
CTTGTGACTACTCTCTTAGAATTTGATGTTTTCTTCTTTTGGGTCCTAATTTCTTTAGCAAATCATCTCTTTTCCTACACTCGCCCTACACCTCTTGACATTTTTGGTGGCTTTTTGTATCTCCTGGTGATCCTCTGTCCCTGGCTAGCCTCTGAATGACAGGCCCAGGGAAACTCTTCTGCTCATTAGCTCTCATGCTCTGGTAATCTCTGCCCAGCCCCAGGCTCCCCAGGTGTAACGACCTCCTCCTGCGAAGCCTTCCTCAGCTCCCAGACTCTCGCCTCTGGGTTCTCGCAGCCCTACATGTGATGTAGTCATTCATGGTCTCTTTCTCACTAGACTGCACCTCTGGTCTCTGTCACCCTTCCATCTTTAGCACCTATCTCAGTACTTTATTGTAAGGACTCAGAATCCAGTGTATGCCACTCCTATCGCAGTATGGAAATGTGTAATCAAGATCTTTTATCTCCTTTCTTCTTTGAGACAGGGTCTCACAATATTGTCCAGGTTGACCTTGAATTCCTGGGTTGAAGTCATCCTCCTGTCTCAGTCTCCTGAGAGGCTGGGGCTGGGTGGTATGTACCATTGCACTCAGTTATGATTAAGATCTTTAAACGTGTAATTTCACTGCAGTTTTGGCCCCTGTCCACTCATCAATCTGTGATGGTGGTTATCCTTCCTGTGTACACCTAAGTATGTACACGTTTATCTTAAAGCATCTTCCCAGGAAGTTGTTTTGCTTAGTTTATTTTGACTTCACCCCCACAGCATATGTGAAACAGTGGGACACACTTGGGCCTCTGTCCAGAGCCTACTAGGTCATGTTCTGGAGGAGTATTTAAGTCTTAGTAATTTATTTTCATTCTTAGTTCACTAGATTGCAATTTTAAGTATTCTTGGAATTGACTTCCTTATTCTTCTTTAAATGGTCTAGTTACAAAAATGGGTGAAAAATGATGGACATGCGTGTTGGGGAGGCTGTGTTATACTCATGGACTCTAGTAAAAACTGCCCCAAACAAGAGAAAAGAAAGGTGGGCACTAAGGAGCCTTCACTAGTTATTCCCCGAGTAAATAATCAATAGGAACAATCTTTCTGTAGAGGCCACAAAACACAGGTCACAGTGATTCTGCCTGCTAGGACAGTTGACTTTTACTGCCACCCTCCGGGTAATTAACAGCACAAAAACCCAGGCCCCAGGACAGGCACAGGTAAGGCTGAGCCTTACCTCTTCATGTGTCTGCAAGTGGTAGGCAATCACTTTGGAGGCAAGCCTCAGAGCCACACTCTGAACTTCAGACCTGGAAAGAGTAAGAAAACACATACACACACAAATTCAAATCAAATAAATTTATACACAGATGGTTTCTGCAGATAGTATGTGACCCATGTGGATGTGAACACTGGACATCTCCACCTTCTGGCCATACAAATGACTCTAGAAGCAATTACTTTTTGTTTTTTAATGTAAAACTCTGATATCTGTTGCTTTAAGTTCAGAAAGAAATATAGGACCTGACCCCTTAGGCCAGGACTGTGAACAGGTTCACTGTATGACTGATGGGATCACACAGCCGATCTACTTGTACAGGGGGCACTGGGGGCAAACCTCTCATTGGAAGCAATATCCATTGTCCAGGCCAAGAATTCCTTTGGGGTTAGATGAACACAGCGCTCTGTCTGGGGAAGCCACTCACTGGGGTCCAGGCAGTGGAGAATCTTCAGTGTCTGTGTAAGCCCAATCCATGGGGAAAAAAAGACGGGGGAGGGAGGGGCAGGGAGAGAGAGAGGGGGAGAGGGGGAGAGAGAGAGAGAGAGAGAGAGAGAGAGAGAGAGAGAGAGGGAGAGAGAGAGACTGACTCAGGCAAAATACTCCAGCTGCTAAATAATAATTGCCTGAACTAACACGGGGGTCTAACTTTCAAAAGGCTCCCACTGACTTTTCATTTCCCTGTAGTGCTTCTGAGAGACTGAGGTAGTGTGAAGCAGTAACAAACTTCCTAGTAACCCACGATCTGTGCTAGATGCCCAGATTCCCAAGCCACTGCCCTTTACTTTTGACTATATTTTCCAGGTGGCCTTCTGTCTCCAAATTGGTATGTCAGCAAAGATGACCTCTGAAACATTTACAGATACAGCTAATGTAGATATAGATATAGCTAATTTTCTATGATGTTTCCTAAGCATCCCAGAGGATGCTGTTTTCAGTTGATCTGTGCTATCAATGCCACCAACATCAATGACTTTGCTTAGTGCATTTCTATACGTTACCATACGAAGAGTCCAAACCCATCTTGTCTTCCTGAACATGGGGAGTGGAAGGGGACCATCAGTCTGTCAGAGACTTTACCTTACAGAAGCATTCCGGATGGTTCTCGTTCATTGCCAACAGTAGGAACTTCTCTTCCATATGGCCCAGCAAGGATGGCAGTCTCTTCTCTCCCGGTCCAGAGGCTACTGATGAGAATTTTTCCAACAGGGATTCCAGTGTCAGCAAGCGGACTTCAGGAAAGGAAGACTCTAGCAGCTGTGAGAAGGTGACGGGAACATCCACTGTCTGTTCTCTAGTCTGGTCCAGCACCACCCACATCGCTCTGAGGGCTAATTTGGTGAGGCTCTGGAGGTACTGTGGCAGGCCCGGCACCTTGAAGGTACAAGGGAATCCTGTTACCAGCTCTGACCCCGAGACGATCCCTCTGACTTCCTCCCAGAAGCTACGACTCTCCAGAACTAAAAAGAAAAAGAAAAAAGGAAAGGACAAGAGGTAATCATTATTCAACTTTTCACAAAAGGACATGGGAGAATAGAAGGTTCTGAACACTGTTGGAGAGATAGGACCCTTGAATATCTTTCCTAAGTAGATTTCATAGATATAATGTAATAGGTGACTAGCCCACTAGGGTTTGGACTCTGGGCCCAGAAGTGATTTCTATTTAGGTATTTCCCAATTATCTTCCCCAGAGGGACAAAAGCTTTACTATCCAAAAATGTGCTTCTGAACCTCTCCTGGACAGTGACCTCCTGAATCACTGAGCCTCCAAGCTAACCAGGAGAAAAGGCCAAGTTTTCTTCCTCAGAGCCACTCTTCAGCACCTCTTCCCAATCTTCTGCATTGGGGTTCTGGAGCTCGCAGGCAGCTTGTTCCAACATTAGATTTACTTGAAACAAAGTTCTTTTTGGACTTTCTACTCGCTGGCCTAATTCTGCATTCTGGGGCTCCCAAAGAGCTCGGTAAGCATCTGATTACTGACTTCCTCTTCCTCCTTCTCCACACAGTGGGGCTCGCCTCCTCTCACTACTCCAGCTGGCCTCCTTTGGACATGCCTTTTCCTCTCTTCAAGTATGACCCACAGAACAGATTGTGACTCCTGCCTGGTCTGTCCAGCAGGACTACTAACTTCCCTTGTCTGCGCACTCATATGGAGCATGAAGCCACCTGGAACCACAGCCCGCCTTTTTGTCTCAGGTCTACTGAGGTGCTGAGTCACCCTTCCCCCACCTTGCACTCTAATACATAGGTCGAGACTTGTTTTCTTTGTTGGTTTGAATCCCAAGTATATCCCTGTTAAATTTCATCTCCCTGGTAAGTTTTATGGTCTGTCTTTTAGTTGTTGAGATATCTTTGTATTTTCAGTTCTGATCAAAAAAATACTGCCTGCTTCCTAGGTGTTACGTGCTAGGTAGAATAAGTTCACAGCCCTCAAGGAGTTCACAGTCCAGTTTGAGAAAGAGAAATGCATGAACAGATAATTCCAATATGGTGGTATAAATGATAATCTGAGTCTCAAAATGTAAAAGAGGTGAGAATGTGTTGGAATCATCAGAGAGAAAGGAACCACCTAGCAAAGGTTCAAAGGCATGAACCAGAACGGACCATGTGGGAACTCCAGGTTGCCTGATAGTGCCAGAACATAAAATGCAAGATGGGGAAGAGCAGGAGATGAGGCTAGCGAACAGGAGGCCGGGATGCAAGCTCCTCCTAGAAGGAGCCTGTGGCCAAGAGAATGCCACTGTGGGGTGGCTTTTGACAAGGCCAGGTGAACCTTATCAACACAGGGTTCTTCCTGCCAAGCGGGTAGTGCAGCAGAGAAATGATGAGGGTCCAAAGGAAGGAAGTGCTATGGTTTGAATGTCCCCTCCAACATGCATGTTGAAATTCAACTGCTATGCTAAGGGTATTGGGGGTGTGTGCTTTGAAGAAGTGATTGGGCGGAGGGTTCTGCCCTCCTGAATGGGTTAATGCTGCTGTTGTGGGAGTGGGCTAGTCATAAGTTCACCCCTCTCTTTCCCTCTCTCTCTTGCACGTGCTCACTTGTCCTTCTGCCACGCTATGATACAGAAAGACTAGCCAGATGTACCCTTGGGTCCTGGGCCTCCCGGCCATTAGACCTGGAAGCTGAATAAATTTCAACTATTGGGCTGGGGAGATAGCTCAGTTGGTAGAGTGCTTGCCTTGCAAGCACAACGCCCTGGGTTCAATTCCCAGCACTGCAAAATAAATAAATAAATAAATAAATAAATAAATAAAAAATAAAAAAAAAATAAATTTCAACTATTTATAATTTACCCACTTTTTGGTATTCTGTACAACAGCAGAAAATGGTTGAAGACAGAATGGACACGGAGAAGGGAGGTTTAAAACACTGAAGGGATAAACTGGGTAGGATGTGTGACAGTGGCTGACTCAGTTCTTCACATGATGCAGTCATTATTCAGCAGAAATTGGGTAAACTTCAATGTCATAGGCATGCCATAAATATCAAAGTCAAATAATTGCTAATAATGTTCACCGGGCCAGGTGGAGGACAGAGGCCCTCGGCAAATGTGAGACTGGTTCCCTGCCTGCCCCTGCCGCTGACTCACTCTAAGCCCTCGTCAGTTCATTAACCAGCTCTCTTGGTTCCAGTCATTCCCCTCTGAGGAACTCTCCAACTGTGCCATTCTGCACACAGAGTTTTATCTACAAGAATATCAGGGCTGACTTCATCAAATGCCTTACTGAAGTTTAGATACTGCACCTATAGCATTCTCTGATAATCCCTGGCTGACAAGTCTACCCCAAAAGCTAATGAGATTATCTTGCAGTGGCTTCCCAGGGAACATTTAAGATACAAATTGCTATTTGTATTCATCCTGACAGTATTACTCAGTGAACTCCGCTGACTTCTAGAGAACTATTATAAACATAATAGAATGTAAAAGATTAAGCTAACACTTGGAAAACTTATTTGAAATTTAAGAATTACACGGGCTTGTAGTAATTCAGGAATTTAAAATATATAGTATGAACCACATCAATTTTTTTTTCAAAAAGGAAATCGGCCCCAGGAGGCGGAGTGGGGATGGAGGCTGTAATAATAAGGCCCGTGGAGGGCACCATCTGCCACCTGCAGTGGTAGAGACGCCCTCTGTTCTTAACTCTGACTCCATACAAGTCCTGCCTGCAGCAGGAGGCAGGCATCCACCAAGCAGCGGGAAAGCCCAGGCAGTGGGGATCCTGGACCTTTTTGTCATCTTCATTCTCAATGCCTAAAACTCCAAATCCCATTCTAATGCAGTCAAGAAAAGAGGTATGCTGTGGTCTCCAGGTGCTGGTTCCTGTCGTTCCCATGCACTGCTGTCTGAGGGCAACACTACATTAAAAAAAGGAATTTGTTTGGTGAAGAGTAGGGAACATGGCTCAGGGAGCTGCTCCTAAAAAGGTAATAAAACCCAGGAAAAACTGTCTAGGTCATTCTGGATGATTTTCAGAGAAACCTGTAAAGAGATATTTGCAGGTAGAGTATAGTCTGCTGCCCTCAAAAGCTGGGCATCCAGACTCAGAGGCTTCCTTTGGGGTTTTTGAGAGGGAACCAGGGTCTGAAGACGCCATACCAAAGAAAAACAAAAAAGCAAACATGCCCAGGAAGGGTTCCTTGGATGTTTCTTGAGCTGTACTGCTTGTGGACCCAGTATAAACATTAACTGAGCACATATTATATACTTAGAGAGGCATACAGATTCAAATGGAGAAAGAATGATCTATTGTTGAAGAGCTTTAAGGACAAAAGCCAAGTGCAAAATAATAATGAAAAGATAACTATAAAAATTATAAAATGCTTAGTGAATTAAATTGTTAGTGATCAAAGTTGACATTCATAGAGTATTTGTGTTGTCATCCATTATTCTGTTGTTACAGAATACTGTATACCCATTGCTTATTGCAATGAATAAAAATTACTTTAAGAATTGATATTTGTTGAATGTTACTCTGAGCACATTAACTTATTAACTAAGTAGGCTGGTCCTCCTTCAGACTTATTAACTAAGTAGGCTTTTCCTCCTTCTCCTCCTTCTTTTGGTACTGGGGATTGAACCCAGGGGTACTTCGCCACTAAGCCACATTCCCACCCCTTTTTAATTTTTATTTTGAGATAGGGTCTCACTAAGTTGCTGAGGCTGGCCTTGAACTTGCAGTCCTCCTGCCTCAGCCTCCCAAGTTGCTGGGATTACAGGTGTGTACCAGCACTTCCAGTTCTTCTTATTCCTATTTTATAGACGAGGAAACAGGTTAAATTACTTGACCATGATCACAAAAAACCTTGGTATATAAAGTGAACACAAAAACTATGAGAAACATCAAAATGAATGCAATGGGCACTTAATTTCTACTGGAAAAAGTTTTTAAAAGGGCTTTCAGGGCTGGATATGATGGCACAGGCCTATAATCTCAGCTACTAGGGAGGCTGAGGCAGGAGGACAGCAAGTTTGAGACCAGTCTCAGAATTTGATAACCAAGACTCTCAGTAACTTAATGAGCCCCTGTCTCAAAATAAAAAAAGGACTGGGGATGTGGCTCAGTGGTAAAATGCTCCTGGGTTCAATACCCAGTACAAAAAAACCCCAAAACAAAAAACAAACAAACAAACAAACAACAACAAAAAACAAAACAAAACAAAACTAAGCCAGGCTTTCAGGAAGGAAATTTCAGATGGGCCCTGATGACTGCTGGGTGCTTGGCTGGGAGAGCAAAGGGCAACTGCTCCTGGGAGAATTAGGAGAGAACAGACCTGGGAGACCTTCCAAAAGGGTTCTGAGGAATTAATGTGTCAACAGAGGAGCAGCAGGAGAGGTTAGTCCCGAACTTCAGGGTAGAACATTATCAAACAACATTCATTTGGGCACTTTCTCCAAGCTGTGGCTTGGAAAACATACTCTCTGTTGAGCAACAACTATGACCCGAAGAGATGCCCGAGAGCAGAGCTTCTCAAACTTGAGTGTGCATTGGAATCCCCAGAGGACCTATTCAACCACATGGCCTGGCCTTTGCCCAGAGTTCTCTCACTTAGGAGGTCAGGGCGGGGCTGAGAACACACATTTCTTTCTTTCTTTCTTCCTTTTGCTTTGAGGCAGAGGACTGAACCAAGAGCATGTGCTCTACCACTGAACTACAGCCCTAGTCTTCCCCACCCCAGCTTTTAAAAAAAATTTTGAGACAGGGTCTTGCTAAGTTTCTGAGTCTGGCTTTGAATTTGTGATCCTTCTGCCTCAGCCTCCCAAGTAGCTAGAATTTCAGGTGTGTTCCACCGTGCCCCACTGAGAACATGCACTTCTAAGGTGTTCACAAAATACCTGCTGCCCCAGGTATTTTACAAACCGCTGCCTTAAACCACACATGCCTGAATTCCACTCTTGAACATTCTGATTTAGTTGGGTGAGAAAACTGTCATTTGAAGAAGCTGGCAAGAGGTTCTGCTTTGCACCCCAGCTGGGAACTATACTCCTCTAAGAGTTCACTTTTACAGGGGTTCACTGGGTTTATGGGTGAGGGGGGGGTTACAGTTCAAGCGGAGCATGGCTGCTTCCAGCCCAGTCTCTCAGAGCACAGAACTGGAACTTCACCAAGCACTGTTCTCTCCCACAGGACAGACAGTCAACAAGACTGCAAAAGAATGAGCTGGGCCTGGTGGCACACACCTGTAATCCCAGGGATCCAGGAGGCCGAGGCAGGAGGATCACAAATTTGAGAGCAGCCTCAGCAACTTAGCAAAACCTTGTTTCAAAATAAAATAAATAAATAGGGTTGGGAGTGTAACTCCGTGGTAAAGCACCATTGGATTCAATTCCCTGTACCACCAACCAACAAAGCAAAACAAAAAAGAAACCAACCAAACAAACAAACAAAAAAGACTTCAGAGGAATGAAAAAGCACCATAAAGAGCTGCTGGCTGGCAGGCAGGCCTCCAACGATGTGAATGTTGGCTCACTAGGTACGGTCTTCTTCTAGGTCTCTTTGGATTCCTAAGTATCAGTGAACTAGGAAACCCAGGACTATGCCCATCATGCCACAGTATGAAGTGAGGGGGTCTCTAGGTGGAACAGGATTCTGGAGGAAGAAATGCCCAATATTTCACCATAAACAGCTGCAGTGACTAATAAAGAAGTATTATTGTGCTCTTGTGCAGTGGTTCTCAGTCAAGGGAGCACATTAAATTCATCTAAGAACTTTAGAAAAACACTTAAAATGGGGGATACTTGATCATATCTCTAGGGTGAGAACACAAGTCTGGGTTTTTTGTTTTTGTTTTTTTTTAAATGATACTAGAGATTAAATGGCACTTAACCATAGAGCTGCATTCCCAGCCCTTTTTGTTTTTTTCTTTTGAGGCAGTTACTGAATCTGGCTTTGAACTTGCGATCCTCCTGCCTCAGTCTCTCTTGCCTCTGGGGATTATAGGCATGTGACACCATACCTGGTCACAAGTCTGGTTTTGATGTCACCTAGGTGATTCTAGTGTACAGCTGGGAATGAAAGCTACAGTTACTGTTCAGTGGCTCTGCAGGTAGACTCATCTAGTGGTTTCACAGCTAGGATTTCTCCCTGGTGAAGCAATGTTTGTCTTCTGCCATATCAAATACAGTTCAAAGTCTAGATCAACAGACGGTACTTATTTTTGTTTCTGTGAGTGCCTTTTGTCTGCAGAACACAAAGAAGTGACATTAGTTCCTCGGTCTGAAGTTTAGCAGCCCTCTTCTCCAGCAGAGAGTCATTTTCAAACTAACTTTTCTATTTATAATCTCAGCTTTGATTGCTTTGGGTTCCTTCTTTCTTGGGGAGCCTAGACTGGCCCCACTGTGTTTTTCCTAAGTTTGAATGTGTTTTGCAAACCCATACTGGTTGTAGTTTTTTTCAGGCCTCCTTGTTGGGAAAGTCTTTTCATGTTCCCACCAATGCAGTCATCTCAGTCACCCAAGTATGTGTGACTGATTCTAAACATCCAATCTGATTTCATTTTTGGAAAATTTTTTCCCCTCTTCTTTAGAGCAAGTATATTTCTGGCCTTCAAGGGAATGGCTTAATGGTTGGATTCACATGGCCAGACAATACCTCCTACTGTGTTTTGTCCTGGTTCACTGGAGAAATAATTCCAAATAAAATGTCATAAATAATGTGGCAGTCATGTATAAGATGCCAACATTTTATTTTGCGAAGTAAGGATGTTAAAAACTGACTATATCACTTCATAAAAGAAAAGCTATCTTACCTCCAAAGCAGGAAATGAAAAACTGTATCATCATAAAGGACAATTCTTTTTTCTTTTGTTTTGTAGTATTGGGGATGGAACCCAGGGACTCATGCATATTAGGCAAGTACTTCAGCATGGAGATGAAACCCCATTACACCCCTCTGCCCTTTTTTATGTTACTGGGATTTAACCTGGGGATGCTTAAGCACTAAGCTACATTCCCAGGTCTTTTTATTTTTTTATTTTGAGACAGGGTCTTGCTAAGTTGCTTAGGGCCTCACTAAGTTGCTGAGGCTTGCCTCAAACTTGTGATTCTCCTGCCTCAGTCTCCCAAGTTGCTGGGATTATAGGTGTGCACTACAGTGCCTGGCCCCAGCCGTTTTTACATTTTTATTCTTAGACAGGGTCTTACTAAATTGCCTAAGCTGGCCTTGAACCTGTGATCCTCCTGCCTCAGTCTCCCAAGTAGCTGGGATTATAGGTGTGTATCACCATGTCCAGTTAAAGAAAATTCTCTCTCTTTTTTTGTGGTATTGGGAATTGAACCCAGGGCACTTTACAAGTAAGCCACATCCCCAGTCTTTTTAGTTTTTGAGAATGGGTCTCGTTAAATTGTCCAGGCTGGCCTTGAACTTGTGATCTTCCTGCCTCAGTCTCTCAAGTTGGTAGGATGTGCACCACAGCACATGGCATCAGGACAATTCTTTAAAGAATTTAGGCTTTAAGAAAAAATTTCTACAGCATCATTCTGCTGTAGTTTCATTGTTCCATGGGCTGGCGAAAACATCACTAGAGAGCAGCAACGGGAACAGCAGTTTGGAGGTGCTTCCTAAGGTTGGTCTGTTTGGACAGCCTGCCTCTCAGGAAGAGATTTCCTAGAAAGGAACTGCAAGAGTCCCTCACACAGTGGGCCTGTCTACAGAGAGGAGTCCCGCACAGTGCCCTCTGCTGATCTCAGATATGCCTTCTTGGCATTGCTTGGATTCCCCGCAGGTGGGAGATTTGCGTTGCTAGCAACAGGCACAGCAGCAGCTGAAGTTAATTCTGGATCTCAAAGCTGCCACTCCCCAACTAACGAAGGTGGTGCTAACATTGACCAGGCTATAGTAGAGGCTTGGTAGTCAGGATCTTGGGCAGGGATAGTACTCAACAAGTCCTGAAGAAGGAGTGTAACCCCAGGGGACAGGCCCATGGGCCAGTCATTTCTCATCTTCTGAGCTACTCATACAGGTTTGTCAAAATTTCCTTAAAAAAAAAAAAAAAAAAAAAAGTCAGCCAGGCACTGTGGTGCATGCCTATAATCCCAGCGACTCTGGAGTCTGAGGCAGGAGCATCACAATTCAAGACCAGGCTGGGAAAGTTAGCCAGACCCTGTCTCAAAATAAAAATAAAAAAGGGCTGAGGATGTAGCTCAGTGGTAAAGTACCCATGGGTTCAATCCCTAGTATCAAAAACAAAAACAAAAAAACCAATATAACTTTAAAAAGGTGCATGTTAATCAAAATAGCTTTAGCAATGGTTCTGAAAAAAATGTGGGTAATACTATCATCACATAATTATGAATACAGTGGAGTTACAACATTAGAGCGTTTAATTTAGGTGAATTTAATGAGAGAGTGAGGGGAAAGAAAAAGGAAAGGGGAGAGAGAAACACCAATTAGAAGAAAAAAGCAATAACTTAGCAATGTCCCAGAGAGTGGCTGTGACATCACCTCAGACCAGAGGTTCTTGAATTTTAACTGTTCCTCCCCACAGTTTCTGATTCAGTATGTCTGGGGAACGACCCCCCCCCAAATCACATTTTCTAAAAAATTCTCTGGTTGTGCTGATGCTCCTGGTGCTGGGACCACACATACTTTAGTAGCCTCTACCTCAGACCATCCGAGATCATCTGAGCTGCTCAGTACAAACCCCTTGCCGCTCTGAATGTGTCTAATTCTAGCGTTTAATATACCATGGCCCCTGGCCCCTAATCATAAACCAACCCCTTCCACCTAGTGCTCATGCGCAGAGCCCCTGAATGTTATACGGTGCCTGGTACGCTGATACGTCACTCATCAAGACAGCCCAACAGTCTTGTGCTGAACTAGCCAAAACAAAAAGGGCAAGAAGAAAAAGTGTTTGGGTCCAGAGTGACATTTTCTTGGTCCCAGCAGAGATGTCTGGGGGGCCCAGGCTGGGAGTGGAGGGACAAAAGTCCTGGGAATCATGGCAAACTTATCGTACTTGGAAGCAGCCGTTCATATCTATGAATGGGAAAGAATCCTCCACAGGACAAATGGGCCAGTCAAATACAAAAATGGTTCCACCGCTATGAAATAAGTCACTTATGAGGATACTGTGCAAAGGACAATAATATTGATGATGCCATTCACCTGCCACTGAGATTCAGGAGGTTCTTTATTCTGCCTGACTTTGCACATGCTGTTCTCTCTACCTCAAATAAATGAATGAGCAAACACATGAATTCTGTCCTTCAAATACTGTCAAAGACTCTGATTCTCTGATGCCAGCAGATCAAGAAAACTTTGCAGACAAGTGTTCCCAAGTTTCCTCTGTTCTCTCTCTCCCAGAATACCCACCCTCCTTGAGAAAGTGGAGGGTGAGAAAAACCCAAAGCAGATTTCCCTTGAAGTGGGAAGGCCTGCTTTTTCTATTTCAAAGAATTGTAACTCTGGTCAGAGAGATCTGTAATCAGATCCAACAAAAGTTCTTATCTGAAATCGTTGATAAACTGGTTCTAAAAATAATTGCAGTTGATAATTTGTTCTCTTTGTGAATATTAATGTCTTGTTATGCAACTTCTTAGTAAAAAAAAAATATCTGTAGAGAAGAGGAAACCATAGGAACTACAACAATAACAAAAAAACCCAACTTATTTAATAAATCTTGGCTTCTCCTTATCCGAAGGGAAATTCCATTCTTCTATTTAATCCTCTGCCCCTCCCAGTAAACCTTAATCCTGACTCCAGGGGCCCTTCCAGTTACAAACATGTAGAGGACCTGGTGGAGGATTCACAACCTATTGTCTCCCCCAGAACAGGTCCTGGTTGTTCATTTCATGTCTACTATAGTTTCTAGTTCTCTGAATGCCTTCGCCTTCACTGCGGCTTACACAGGTGTGAACACACTCCCTCTTTGCCCAGCCACTGGCATAATCTCACAGGTGTGTATTTTTAAGCATTGGATTCCTTATCTGCCACAGATGAAGGGGAACATTTGTCTGAAAATACTATTTGAAGACTACCTTTTCACGCTATAAAATGAAAGCTGTCTTTCTGCTTTGGGAGATGGTGATCAACGTTCTGAAAGGGTTTGGGGTGGCTAAAGATGAGCTCATCATGCACTGGGAGGGACCAACATTTTTTACTTCTTGCCTCCACCCACCAACCATCCCATCCTGGCCTTTGCCCAACATAAGAAGGAAGTCAGGAAATATTGTGGATAAACACATGATAAGCCAAAGACATAAACATAAAGTTATTTCTCAGCAAATGCTACTTCTGTTTCTTTCAGTGACTTGCTCTGAAGGGCAGGACTGGATATAAAAAATTTCCCCATCCTGACACCCTCCTCCCCATCCATTTAATTGAACTTCTTGCCCACAAAGGACCTACAGCTTCTCTGATACCCTCAGGCAATCAGATAGAGCATGAAACTAACGGGAAGAGTCCCAGCTGGCTGGGAAGAGTTCTTTGAATACCTGGGGCTTACCTCTGTTGTTTCACCTATATTAAGAGAGGCTAGGACCACTCAGTCCCTTGCTACTGCTACCAGTGACAGTTCTGGGAATGCACCTGGGCTCTGGCATTTAAACCTTAGGAAATAGAATCTAAGATGCAAGAGGTTTGGTCACTGTTGGCTTGCAGACCAACATCAGCAGGCAGGAGTGATGGTGCAGGGTGCAATTACAGATGGCAAGACACAACAGAATCTGGTTGGACTTTTTATTAGGTCTAGAGCCAACATGGAGAGAGGAGTTAAGTAAATTCTGCATGGTGAGCAACGGAGGTGAGTCTGGTAAGTATACCCAGTACTATAGTTTGAAAGTCCTAACCAAAGCTCATGGTGAAATTTAATCCCCATTATGAGATATTAAGAGGATAGAAACTTAATGTGACCATGGTATTTGGAGGTGGGATCTTTGGGAGGTAACTAAGGCCCTTGTCCAATGAGACAGTGGCTTTATAAGGAGAGACCTGGGCCAGGAAGACATGTCTCACCATGGGATGCCCTCTGCATGTAATGATGTTGTAAGAAGGCCCTCCCAGATGCCAAGCAGACGCTGGTGCCATACTCTTGGATTCCCCACACAAGGCAGTGGTAGTAATTTCTGCTCTGGTCATGAAGGATTAACCATTACAGTAATTGCCCTTCTAATATAAACAAATAGAAAACCAGAGATGGACAGGGTAGGACTGAAGATCCTTGAGAGAAAAAACAAAAAACAGGAGCCTTACAATTGCCTGAGCCTACTGCCAAGAGGCACACAGAGGAGGAACCCAGAGTCCAAGGTCTAATTCAGATGAAATGAAATGAGGAAATGATAACAAATCAGAATTTGGGAAGACTGAGACAGCTGGAATTGGAAGACAATACTAGAGAGGCGACCCTGGACATCTGGACATCTACAGATCAATCAGTTGGATACTGTTATGCATGCCTGGAGTGACACTCCTTGAGGCTGGGGAAAGAACAAGAAAGCAGAGGGCTGAACAATTCCTGAAGCTCAGACTGGTAGGTTCACTCACCCGAAGTACAGAACTTGTAATACATGGGGCATCAGGTAGAGAACTTAACTCGGCCTTACCTTGTTAATAGACTTAAAAAGGCTCCTATTAAGATTGAACTGAACAAAACTTAAAAGCAAGTCTTGGATGATTCTAAAAGATACTAAGTAACTGTGTGCCAAAACAAGTCCAGTAATTTAAAGGCATAAAACAAAATCCAACATATAACAACATAAAATTAGCATGGCCTGGCATTCAATAAAACATTACTAGAGTGCAAAGAGGTAGGAAATAGGGTTTATAACTTGGAGGAAAATTAACAAAAAGAAATGACCTACCCAGAAATAACAATGGTGATGTAATTAGAAACAAGGACATGATAACAGCTATTATAAATATGCTGCATGTGGTGAGGAATCTAGAGGGAAACCAAACATGAAGAGAAATATGGGACATATAAAAGGACATGAATGAGACATCTAGAGATGTACAAAATCTGAAATAAAAAATAATATGCTGGATGAAATCAGCAGCACATTAGACAATGCAAAATAAAAGGGAATTTGGAGATAAAGAAATAGAAGCTATCAAAAATGAAACACAGATTAAAAGAAAGAAAGAAAGAAAGAAAGAAAGAAAGAAAGAAAGAATGAAAGAAAGAAAGAAACCCCTAAAGTGGGAAAGTAGGGAAGGGGTAGAAGAAATAATGAAAATATGAAATAATGGTGCTGGAACAACTCGCTATCCATATGCAAAAAAAAAAGGAACTTCAACCATATGACACACATGAAAATTAACTTGAGGTACATCAAAAAATCTAAATGTAAAATCTAAAACTATAGAACTTTAGAAGAAAACATCTTCGTGACTTTGGGAATAGGCTCAGAAAGACTTATTAACTAGGGCACAAAAAGGCAAACACACACACACACAGACACACAGACACACACACACACACACACACACACACACACACAATGGATCAACCGGACTTCAAAATTAAAAATGTCTAATCTTCAAAAGATACTGTTAGGAAAATGAAAAGGCAAGCCAATGGATGGATAAAATGTATATGCAGAATATTTATCTTAGTAAAGAACTTGTACACAAAGTAAAGAACTCTTATAACTTAAGAATAAACAACTCAATTTAAAAGAGAACTGGCTGGGCATGGGGGCGCATGCCTATAATGCTAGTGAAGGCTGAGGCAGAAGGGTCTTAAAAAGTTTGAGGTCAGCTTGGGAAATTTAATTAGATCCTGCCTCAAAAAAAAAAAAAAAAAAAAAAAACCTGGGCATGTAGGTCAGTGGCAGAGCATGCCTGGGTTCAATACCCAGTACTGGGGCAGGGAGCGGGGAAATGCAAAAGATTTGAATAGATATTTAAGCAAAACAAAATATATGTAGACAAGTATGGCATATGAAAAGATGTCGACATAATCATTTGGTAAGTGCAACTTAAAATCATATGATATCACTATGTACCCAGCAGAACAGCTAAAATTAACAAGAGAGATGATACCAAGTCTAGGAGACAATGTGGAACAACTGAACTTCTCATGCATTGCTGGTGTGAATGCAAAGTGAAAAGTTCTTTTATTAAACATTTTGGCAGTTTCTTACATTTAACTATCCTTACCATAAGACCCCGTAATTACCTTCTTAGGTTTTTAGTCAGGAGAAATGTAAACATCTGACCAAACACTTCTATGTGAATATTCAGAGTTGCATTATTGACAATCTCCAAAAATAGAAACAATCCAAATGTTCATCAACTGGTGAATCTGTATAAGTAAACTACACATACAATGGAATACTGTTCAGCAATTAAAATTTCATGAATTCTACCATATGAACAGAATGAAGGACAAAACTCACATGATCCCCTCAATAGACAGCAGAATTTAACACCCTTTTATGACAAAAACAAAAACAAAAAAACACTGAATAAACAAGAAACAGGGAATGTCTTTAACCTGATAAAGGCCATCTAAGAAAAACCCACTGCTAACATCATACCTAATGGAGAAAGACTGAAAGTTCTCCCTCTAAGATCAGGAACAAGACAAGGATGTCTGCTCTTGCTACTTCTATTTAACATTGTACTGGAGAGTTCAGCCTGAGCAATAAGGCAAGAAAAATGAATTTAAAAACATCTAGATAGGAAAGGAACAAGTAAAAATGATCTCTATTGCAAATGACATGATCCCATATATAGAAAACTCTAAGGAGGCTGCAAAAACTCTAAACTCTATAAGGATATAGAATAAAAGATCTATATATTAAAGATGTGCTTGATGTATATCCTGATATCTATATAACATCACTGAAAGAAACTAAAGAGACTCTTAAATAAGTAGACATCCTGAGATCATGGATCTGAAAACACAGTTTTGTTATGATGGCAATACTCCTCACATTGATCTACACAATTAAACATGATCCCTATCAAATTCTTTTTTCCCTAGAAACTGATAAGTTGATCTAAAACTCGTATAAAAATTCAAGGAATTTCAGAGTAGCCAAAACAATCTTGAAAAAGAACAAAGCTGAAGGGCTCATCCTAATTTCAAGTTACTACGACACATGGTAATCAAGACAGTGTGCTCCTGGCATATGAACAGACATAGATCATGGAACATAATTAAGAATCTAGAAATAAACACATAATTTATGATCAACTGATTTTTTGACAAGGTGCCAAGACAACTTAATGGGAAAAGATCAGGGAGTGAAGGGAGGGGAGGGGTATGGGTATAGTAAGGATAGTAGAATGAATCAGACATTATTACCCCATGTACACATGTAACTATATGACTGGTTGGGATTCTACATCATATATAACCAGAAGAATCAGAAATTATACTGCATTATAGATGATGTATCAAAGTGTCATGTGTAACTAATTAAAACAAATTTAAAAAATTTTAAAAACCAGTCTTTTGAACATAGAGTGCTGGGACAATGAACACTCACATGCAAAGGATGTGGATGGACCTATATCTCATACCAAATATAAAAACCAACCCACAGGGTATGCAGTGACACACATCTGTAATCCCAGCTTCTCAAGAGGCTGAGGCAGGAGAATCACAAGTTTGAGGTCAATCTTGGCAATTTAGTGAATCCCTGTCTCAAAATGAAAAATAAAAAGAACTGGGGATGTGGCTCAGTGGCACAGCACTTGACCTAGCATGCATGAGGTCCTGAGTTCAATCCTCTGGACCACAAATAAAAACAAAAACAAAATAAAACAAAAACACTTCAAAATGGATCACAGACCTAGGAGCTAAAACTAAAATTTTTAGAAGAAAACATGGGTGCATGATTTTGGATTAGGCAATAGTTTCTTAAATATGACATCAACTGCACAGCAACAAAAGAAAAAAAATCAGATACAATGAATTTCATTATAACGAAAACCTTCTGTCCATCAAAGAAAATCATCGAGAAAAATAGCAAGCTGAACGTGGTGGTGCACACCTGAAATCCCAGCAACTCTGAAGGCTGAGGCAGGAGGGTTGCAAGTTGAAAGCCAGCCTCAGCAATTTAGCAAGGCTAAAGCAGCTTCGTGAAAAATAAAAAGGGCTGGGGATGTAGCTCCGCGGTTAAGCGCCTCTGGGTCAAAAAAAAAAAAAAAAAAAAAAAAAAAAAGGAAAATGACAAGCCAACATGGTGGTGCACACCTATAATCCCAGTGCATACTGGGGACTGAAGCCAGTGGCTCTAAATTAAAAAATCTATTTTAAAAAATTTTGAGATGCTGCTGGGCATGGTGGCACAAACCTGTAATCCCAGTGACTCAGGAGGCGGAGGTAGGACAGCTGCAAGTTTCAGGTCAGCCTGGGCAACTTATTGAGTCCCTGTCTCAGAATAAGAATAACAAGGACTGGGGATGTGGCTCAGTGGTGGAATGACCCTGACTTTGCTCCTCAGTACCCTCCACACACACACAAAAGAAGAAAAAAAGAAAAGTGACATGACAACCCACATAACAAGAGACAATATTTGCAAACTGTAGTTTACAAGGGATTAAAATTCAGAACACACCAAGAACTTTTATGACTCAAGAATAAAAAAACAAAACCAAATAAAAAATGGGCAAAGAAGGGCTGGGGTTGTAGCTCAGTGGTAGAGTGCTTGCCTAGCATGTGTGAGCTCTCAGCACCACATATAAATAAATAAAGGTCCATTGAAAACTGAAAAAATTGGGGCTGGGGAGATAGCTCAGTTGGTAGAGTGCTTGCCTTGCAAGCACAAGGCCCTGGGTTCGATTACCCAGCACCGCAAAATAAAAAGAAAACTGAAAAAAATTAAAAATAAATGGGCAAAGGACCTGAACAGACATTTCTCTAAAGATTAACAATTAACATTAGAAAAGATGCTCAATATCATAAATCTTGAGGAAAATACAAAGAAAAAGCACAATGAGATCCACTAGGTTGGTTAAAATAAAACTGATGGGCAATAATATATATTGGCGAGGATATGGAGAAACTGGAAACTTCACATGTTGCTAGTAGGAATGTGAGACAATTCAGTCTCTTTGGAACCAATTTAGCAATTCCTCAAAAAGTTGAACTTAAGAGTTGGCATATGGCCTAACAACTGCACTCCTAGGTAAATATCAAGAAGAACTGAAAGCATAGGTTTCCACAAAAATTTGTCCATGAACATTCACAGGATTGTTCAAAATACCACTAAAATGTTCATCAACTGATAAATGGATGAACATGTTTTATCTAGAGCTGGGGAAGTAGCTCAGTGGTAGAGCACTTGCCCAGCATGTGGGATGAGGCATTGTTGTTCACTCCTCAGCACTGCAAGAACAACAAAAAGTGATACCAATACAATGGAGTATCATTCATTAAAAAAGAATCAAGTGTTCAAACCACAACATGGGTAAACCTTGAAAACAATGTTATGTGAGAGAACCCAGACACAACAGGTCACAAAGCTACGATTCCATTTATTCAAAATGTCTACCATTGATTTTCAAAAACTACATGATATGAGCAACTAGTTTCAGATTATCTGTGATGAGGGGCTGGAGTGGGTAGAAGAAGGGACACGTAGAAACACTGAAATCCCAAATGTTCTGAGACCCTTGCTGCTCATTTGAACAGCATTTTGCTCCTGGGGAGGAAATAAGGTCTTAGGATGTGGTGCTGTCACAGACACAGACACTAGGTCCAAGCTACTATGAGTTCCTTAACTTGACTCACTGAAATGGACAGGTGGACCAGAAGTCAGGAGAGCTCAGCTTTTTTACTAACCAACTGTGTGACCTTGAGGAAGTCACTTAACTGCTAGAGTTTCTACTCTACATGTGATTAAATGATCTCTAAAATTTCAAGAATTGATGGCCTACGTACTCTACAACAGGTTTGGAATTAACAGGCAGCAAACACTACATTACCCAGCAAGCTAATAACACCCTGTATTATTTGGACTTCCAAAAAATAGCTAGGAATCATATACTCATTGGAACTCACTGTTCCTTGGGTAAGACACTTTTTGACAAAAGTAATAGTTTAGATGGACAGTCCCAGTGTTTTGGAGAAAAAAACCAACTAATTTATTGACAACAAAGCTTTTTTTTTTTTTTTTTTTTTTATTTCCCTCAAAATTTCATAGCTGCAGGCTCAGAAATATAAGTCCCCAGAAGACTCTTAAAAATATGTTCTCAATTCCCTTCTATCTCCCACCCAGAGCTGAAAGAATCACACCAACTGTGTCATATTAAACACATCTGCATTCAACACCGATAAAAGCACATGACCAAGGAACAGATAAGAATTGTTTTCAATTTGTTCAGATGGAATTGGTTAAATTTAACCTAATTAGACCAAATAATCAAAGCAGGTGTTTGTAAGTTGCCAATGTTTTCATTCTCTGTAATTGTTCAGCTCTATTTCCCAAGAACTTAAGTAAAGGAAGTTAATATGTCATAAAAATCACTGACCTTACATTTATTCATGTCACACATATATTATTCATGTTCTAGGCAGTACAAATACAAGGCATTGTTGAATACTTCTCACAGATTTAACCATTTAACCATGAGCAACATCTAAGCTGGCCTGTGGGAGGGATTACATTACCCAACTTTCATTATATAAATACAAGCAGTAATAAGTGAGAGCCTGTCTTCTAATCTTCTCCCGATCTACAAAGCACACTGACTTGGCGTTTAGATTATTTAGAGGTTCTGACTTCACTCTCAAGCTGGTCACTTTTAGGGCATTTAGAGGAAAAATAATAACAATAATAAAAGTTACATTCCAGTTAAAACAAAATGTTTATTGCACTTGGCAGAGTGATGGGATCTGAACTATAAATCCCAACTAACAAAGAAACCACAAAACCAGTCCCCAGCAGCCTGGTCCTGGGAAGTGTTTCGTGTAGTGGCCGTAGGTCCACAATCAAAGGGAAAAGGGCAGGTGGCTGCCCGGAGCTTCAAGCGTTCTCTTTCTAGTAACATACTCCAGTCCCAGCTATGCTTTCGTATTATTCTACACGACCTGGGGATGGGGAACAAACACAGGCAGGAAAGGGCCCATAAAAGCCCGTGATTTAGAAGCTCCTGTAAAGGGGATCCCTCCCTGAGGCCTGGGGCTTCTGCAGCAGGGGCAGAAGTCTGGAAAGTTGGATCCGTGAGGAGAGTGACTGGTTTTTCCTGATGTGGCTGCAAAGTAGGGCTACAGCATAGGTGATTGGAGAGCTCAGGCTCTGCCACCTTAGTACCCATGTGACAACTGGCAATTCTCTCTGCCTTAGTTTCCTCAAGTCTAAAATGAAGGAACACTAGTATCCCCCTACTCTTCATTAATGCACATAAAATATTTGACATAGAGCTTGGTAGTGCTTGGCTCAGTGAATGCTGACCATTATTATTACCTCCTTCAGGTAAGATGATGTTGAAAATAGCGTTTCCTGCCAGTACAGGGGAGAGGTACATGCCTGTAATCTCAACTACTAGGGAGGCTGAGGCAGGAAGGATCACAAGTTTTCAGAAGGCTCGCCAACTTAGAGAGATTCTGCCTCAAAATAAAAAAAAAAATAACAAATAAATTTAAAGGCTGGGAATGTAGCTCAGTGGTAAAATGCCCCTGAGTTCAGTCCCCAGTATTGAAGGGGGGAGGGGAGTTTCCTTGTGAGTATAATGCACTCTTCCAGTTAAAACTGTGTGTGTGTGTGTGTGAGTGTGTGTGTGTATGTGTGTGTGTGAGAGAGAGAGAGAGAGAGAGAGAACAGGAATTGAACTCAGGGATGCTCTACTACCAATACATTCCCAGCTCTTTTTAATTTTATTTTGAGACAGGGTCTCACTAAGTTTCCCAGGCTGGCTTCAAACTGGTGATCCTCTTGCCTCAGCCTCCTGAGTTGCATGCCACCATGCAAGGTCAGCTAAAACATTTTTATGAAACTGTTATGTCATTTCTTTGTTTCTTTTGGATTAACAAATCCTCTTCAAGATTCCTATTTCAATGTATCACATATACATATAATTATAAAAGAACCAGGTTGCTTAAAAATTGGAGCCTGGAAGGAAAAAAAAAAAACAAAACACTACCCGCTCATAAACTCATCAAGAGAGTTTAAAGTGAAAGTCTGAAAGTGTTAGTCGGTATAATATTTGTTTAAATACTTCGTAAAGGAAAACATTAAACTCAAAAGCTATGAAACACTCAAATCTAAGGGGTGTGGGCATAGATAGAAACAGAAAGTTCATCTCTCAGAGTAAAAGGGGTAAATATTTAGCTAAGTCTCAGAGGGTATTTTAGTAAATAGATAGTTCAATGGAAAATTTCCAATCTGAGAGCAAATAACTTAAGATGGTTTAAAATTAGAATGAAAGCTCTCTGTTTCCAAGTCCCTGCTCACGCCTGTAACCCAGCCCCCGCGTCCTGTGGTGGATTCTTTCTTCCTCATTCCCCAACTTCAACTGGAGACTATAATTTTCCTTCCTGCAGGAAACTGATATATACTGATGACAGCTGGATATAGAAGAGGAAAAAGAATACAGGGGACAGAAAGTCCTTGTGGGTTTAAATCACTTTAAAACTCCAAACAAACCCCCACATTTGGACTTTTCAAAACCTAGTTAATGACTGAGGAAACCTCAAATGATTGGGAAGTACTAAGATAAAAGTTTGAATTACACAAAACACATCATTATCGTAAGCTTTTCTAATTATCTTCCTTGCCTTTTTCCTTCTCTGTTTTTTTCATTGTTTATGCCCCCAGCCTTCAATGTGGTTCTAAGACATTTTAGAGGTAGGGATAGCCTTCTAAGGTCACTTACAGATTAGGGTTTGAGAGGCTATAGGCAGACTGTCCTTCGTGAAAAAAGTTTCCCTGCAATTATTACCACATTTCTTTTAGAATAATTAGTCCCTTTCTAGATTCATATTTAAATACTTAACATGTAAATGTGTATATACACACATATGACTGAAACAGAATTGTTGTGTAAAGTTAGTAAAATGAAAAGTAGGAGGAAGTCCTCTATAATCCCACCTATTTTGGGGGGCAGGGTACTGGGGATTGAACCCGGGGTGCTTTACCACTGAGCTACATCCCCAGTCCTTTTTATTTTTTTACCTTGAGACAGGATCTCACCAAGTTGCTTAGGGCCTCACTAAGTTGCTGAGGCTAGCCCTGAACCTGTGATCCTTCTGCCTCAGCCTCCCAAGTCACTGGGGTTACAAGCATGTGTACCATGCTGCTGGCTAGAATCTCACCATTCTAAACTGCTTTTAGTACTGTACTTACTTTACTGCCTTTCATTCTAGTCGGGTCCTCCACTCTCTGTGTTCCACCTCCCAAGCCCCACAAACTGGTTATCACAATGACAGGGCAAATCTCCCTGATAGCTGATAAATCAATTTTCAGTTCCATTCTTTTTGAATGACAACAGGAACTTGGCTCCATAAGAGTGCTAAGAAGCTATGAGGATGAGGGCAGAGAATGAAATGCCACCACCTTGTCTTAAAAGCCACATGATATCACTTTCTGTTTTATATCCTCCAATAATCTCCTTAGTCTACAGAGTCAAATCCAAGTCCCTTAGACTTTGTCCTGTGGGGCCCTCCCGGAGTGAGCTTCTGCCTCCCTAGCCTCACCTCTAGTCCCTCCTTCCTAGCCTTGAACCCAGCACTTAGACACCCTGTCCTAATTCTTTGAAGGCTGTGGTGATCTGTGCCCTCTGGTCATGCTCCCTACCATCAGTAATACCCACCTGCTTCTTGCTTATCTGGTGAATTCCTGCTCATCACCAAAATATGCTCAACCATTTCCTCCTCTAAAAGTCATTCTTGTCCTCCTAAGTCGAAATGACTTTTTCTGTAGTGCCTCAAATGTATCCCATACATGCTTCCTGAACAGCATCTACAATCCCTTACTGTGTTTATTTACAAGCACAAGACATTTCTCTCTAGCTCCTATGTTTGATGCTAGTTAGCATGTCTCATAATAAAATGAGATAAAAATAATAAAATAAGTGAAAAATAAATAAACAAGGAAAAAAAGATCTTCTGGATCAGTCAGAGGGGCAAGGGCATCCCTGATCAAGAGGATTCCAGACAATCTATGCCAGGTATGCAAGCACTTCTTCTTTCCTGAAGATGTTTAAACTATGAGAACCACAAAGTTGAGGGTTGAACACAGTTTTGCCAGGCAGCAGGGGAACATATAATTTCCAGCTAATGAGAATGAATGATAAGAGTAGATATATATATATATATATATTCCACCACCCGCCCCCCAGCAACTGAGCTATATCTCTGGCCCAAGAGTAGTTATTTTTATTGAGCACTGAATTACTCTCTATCATGCAAAGCTCATTCTGTATGTAAGGGTTTACATGTATAAGTTGAAAACCACTCTAAGATAAAGATTCTATTATTATTCCCATTTACAATGGAGACAAGTGTCTTAGAGTTCAAAAACTTGCCGAAGGCCACAAAATAAAAGGCAGATCTGGGATTCCAACCTGTGGATCTGGCTTCAGAGTGTGTGTATGCTTCCTACTCTGTGGAGGTAGATATATACATTATCTATAAACATGCACACAGAATAAAGCATCTCATTTGAATTCAGAAAGTAAATTCATATCTGATTGATGCTTGAGTTTAAATCACACTTGTATCTTAACAACAACTGCTCTGTCCCCAAAACTAAACAAAACTGTATTTTACTCAATCAGTGAGGGCTTACTACATACTTGGTTGGGTAACAAAGAACATAAGACATGGTCCATTCTTTTAAGGAGCTTACAAGGTAAAATTATATCATGACATTATTTTGAAAACATATTGAAATCTACACATCCAGATAAGTAATCACCTGATTTGGGAAGATTTTTAGCTACTGCTCAAACTGCCTTTGGAAACAATTTATGAGACACACAAGAACAGATTTCACTACTTTAAGGTCACGGCTTATTTTTATCCCAAGGAGTACTATCCATCTTAATCATTGACTTATTTGACATTTGGTTAGTTTAAAAATCTAGACCAAACTCAAAGGATAAAAATTTATTACTACTGCTTGTGTGGATGCATCCCATAAATACACACATTCATATAGGTTGATATAGATACATATACACTTACCCTGCAGTTTATGAGGGCAATTCCCAAAGGTCTGGACAAGTCCAGTGCTGTCCAATACAATATAGTGTAAGCCATATATGTAATTTGAAAATGTATAGTAGCCACATGTTTTCTGTCACCAATGTTACTTTAATGTAGCATTTTGGTTTCTGTGATAAGTTATTAACAACTTTTCACATCTCTCCAATTGACAAAGTGAAATTCACATATATTTAAATAATAGTTTGGGTTTTTTTATTCTTTTCATTCTAGTAATCACATTTCAAAAGTAAAAGAAACAGGTGAAATTACTTTTAATAATACACACACACACACACACACATATATATGTATACACACACACATATATAATTTTTTTTTAAGAGGAGGAAAAGTTTATTTGGGGGCTCACGGTTTCAGCAGTCTCAGTTCACAGATGGCTGATTCCATTCCTCAGGACTCAGGGTGAGGCTTAAATTTTAGTCTGATGTTAAATATTATCTAATATCTAGATTATCTATTATCTAATATCTAAAATTTATTGATAAATTTTATATTTTTTTCATGCTCGCCTTTGAAATATGGAGTGTACTTTGTACCTACCAAACATCTGAATTTGGACCAGTTGCATCTCAAGCACTCAAGTGCCACATGTGGTTAGTGGCTGCCTTATGGGACAGTGCAGAGCACATTCAGAACTGTGGTTGTCACCTAGAGTCAGGGGTCAAAGTGCCCCGTTCCCATCGCATCTTACTCTGCAATCAGGACACTAAGAGGAACAGCCTGTGCGTGTAAGCATAATGCCGCTGAGGAACTAAAGACAGCTTGTGATCACATTTAATTGGGAATAAACTCTAAATAAGGTTAAGCGTTCAGAGGGAAAAACAATTTAAAAAAGCCAAAGTCATCCCCGTGGAGCCCAGCTTATCAGGAAAGGACGAGAAGCAGGGGAAGAGACGGTATTTTATAACACTCAAAGGTTATCTCTTCTAGACAGGAATAAGGTGCTAAATGAGCCAAGAAAAACTCAGTTCAAACTAACTAATGATACAGTCAACCATACAACTCTGTCAGGACCCCACTGGATGGATTTGTAAGCAGGTCCTTTAGATGCATAAAGTTATGTGAAATTTGTAGCTGAAATACAGAGATGGTAGAAATCTAAAACAACTTACTTGGTAACATCTATATAATCTCTACAATCTATGAACCCCAGCTAACTCAAGTGTACAAGCGGATGCAATCTCTTTTAGCTAGGGTGAACTATAATTTATTATGCAAACCTGGATACTCTCAAGAATAAAACAGGGGCACTATTCAAAACTATTCTGGGACAAGAGGCATAAACCAGGACTGTTTTTTTTTTTAGATGGAGTCTCACTATGGGATCACAGGTGTATATCACCATGCCCAGCTCAACTGGGATTGTTTTATAACTGTAAACCTACACGATCCTGCATTACTGAATGGATACAACATCTGTCCCTACACAGGGATGTGCAACTGAGGAAAGTCTAGTGTGTTCCTACTACCTCTGTATGGCCTAAGGGGCTTTGTGGACTAATATACATGGATCTGGGTGAGGCAGTTTCACACCCCCACTCCCACCCCCCTACAAAGCATTTTAAATTGGTTTGCATTTGGGAACAGGGTTCCATATGGACAGAGCTGGACTTTGACAGCCTGAATGTATTTACTGAAGACAACAAATCATTGACAGACTCAATGTAATAGAGGAAAGGCCTGGCCTGCTTGTACTCAGAATCTGACTTGGTAATCGTAGCCCCCTTTAGACAGGCCTAATCAATTAGAAGAGGCTGATTTTAACCAGTTGCAGGCTCATTACCCTGCATTCCAGTTTGTGTTGATGAAAATCAGTTTCAGTCTGTGGCCTGGAACTCATGTACGGCACTTCCTGTAGCCTCTTATATAAACACATCAAAAAAATTTTTATTTGGAATTGCCCTTCTCCCTTTAAAAAAAACTCAAAAACCACTTTGTGAATCAGGTTAAAATAGAACAGTTGCATGTGGGTCTAGGGCACATGCCCAGAAACATACATGACCTAAAATTACATATGATGTGTAAACTTGAGGCAGCAACTCTAACATGCCCCAGTGTAAGGGTGGATTTGAAACAGGAGCTCAAATATTCTGGCTCCACCACCAAATGAGCCAGCTTACTTATCTCCACAGGACGGAACAGAGCGAACAAGTCATTGAAAAGGATGACCTTTCAAAGAAATGCATAAAACAGGAAAAAGTCAAGGTCTGCGAAACACAGAGGGTATCTGAGTAGAGTTCATACTCTTCCCTGAATGACCAAATAGAAAATATTTAACGGCAAACTTCCAAGTAAACAAGGTCAAGTTTTCTTGAGAAGCTTTTAGCAGGGAGCCATGACACTTGGTTGAATTTAGAGGAATGGTTAATCTTACTAAAGTAGGTGAGAGTGTGTGGTGGAGCTACTCAAACCCCACCTACATTTCAAAGACCTGTGACCATTCCAAAATATGATATAACTATGAATCATACCTGGTTGGTTGCCCTTTGTGGCTTTGTCGAGGCAGTATGTCAACAGCAAGAGAATGTCAATATATACAGCTCTGGTCACCAAACATGGATTTTGCCTAGAAAGGTAAAGAAAAGAAAATAAATTGGTATTTTCTCTCCCTGAGGCCTGAGTCACAGGAAGAAGAAAATGGGTGTTCTTCCCAGGCATATCAGGAGACTTAGGCAGTCACGTTGAATGCTAAAATAAGATGGATGACAACAGGAAGTAAGAAAATGAGCAATTCAGTGAGAGTCTAAGAGCATATATGGTGGAAGCTGGGGTTGTGTGTGGACCAAACACATAAAATTCTATGCTCTGGTTCCAAATAAAATTAGCTGAAAAATAAGCAAAACCTAGTTCATTAAAAACGAGGTAGGGGGAGGCTGGGGATATAGTTCAGTTGGTAGAGTGCTTGTCTAGCATGCATAAGGCTCTGGGTTCAGTCCCTAGCATCACCAAAAAACAAACAAACAAACCAAAACAAACAAAAAACAACCACCCACCGAGGTGGTGGTGGGAGAGATGATATTCTATTATTCCCCTCCTTTTGAGTGTGAGTGTGGTACTAAGGATTGAACCCAGGGGTGCTCTACCACTGAGCTACATCCCCAGCACTTTTTAGTCTTTATTTTCAGGCAGGGTCTCAATAATTTGCACAGGCTGGCCTGAAACGTGTGATCCTCCTGCCTCAGCTTCACAAAGGGACTATTTTTTTGAACACAAAGCTTGAAGGGTCCTGGCTTCAAGTTACAGCAATCACGGAAGGGACCAAACTCTCTTTGGTGTGCGAATGATCTGGCAAGGATGGTGAAAATAGTAAACATCACTAGGTCCACCACTTGTTATCTCTGTGACCTGAGTCAGACTCTTGGCTTGTAACATGGGAACCATATTACCGTCTCATGGTAAGTCACTGTGAGTATCTATGAGGTACAGCGAGCATGAAATGCCCACTCCAGGGCTGGCTATGACAGAGGCTCCAGGAGTGTTCATCCCCTGCCCTTCTCCTCCACTTCCAATGCAGACTAGGGATGGCACCCACATTGGCACCAGTTAGTGGACTTCCTACACTCAACCTTTTTACAGGTTCCCTATAAATTTACAGGTTACCATTACCCTAAAGCTTATTCCCATCTCTATTCTGACCTGCCCACCTCCTGGAGCTGGCATACATTCTAACACGAAGACCTGAAGCACAACAGTCTGGTGTCATGGGCTCTTTGTTGCTGACCTGCCTGGCCCACCTTAGCCCCAACTGACTTGTTCATTTACAGTATCTACTGGCTTACTGACTCCCTCTTCCTGAAACTGCTAGTTCATGTGACACCTCATATCTGGTCTAAATACCTATGGTTAGCTATTTTTAAAATTTAGTTTTAAAAAATAGGTAACACATGCACATGGTACAAAAGGGATTCAGAGAGTACAAAGGGGCATGCAGAGAAGATCCAGTCCCTCTTCCATGACTCTCCTCTGCCCAGTCTGCTTCCCTAAGGAAAGCACTCTTATTGCTTACTAGTTGATCCTTCCAGGCACCTTCTATTCATTCATAACCCACTTGTCAATCTTTACATAAATGGTGGTTTACTATGTACTAAGGTCTGAGCATTACTGTTTTTCACTAATATGCATTAGATAGCATCCTATCAGAGACATAGAGATTTTCCTCATTTTCTTAATGGCAGCAAATGCTCCATTTCATGTACCTATCTGTTCCTTTCTGACAGAATTCAGATTAAGATAATTTTCTACTGAAAACAATGTTGTAACAAATAAATACATTTGTATAGTAGTTTTGTGCATATGGATGTGTCCTCACAGGAAAACTTCCTAGAAGCCAAACTGCTGAATTGAGGTATCTGCACATTTAAGTTTTTCACTGATTTTAGTAATATGTTTTCTAAAGATGCAATACCAATTTACATGTTTGCCAAAAGTGTCTAAGAATTCCATTTTCCCACAATCTGGCCACCAGAGTCCATTATTAAACTTTATGACCTTTGCCAAGATTATAAGTGAAAACCAATTTCTCGTTGTTTTAAATTGCAATTTTATTAAGAATGATGTTTACCACCTCTTCATATACTTTTTCCCTATTTTTTTTGTTGTACTGGGGGTTGAACTCAGGGGCTTATGCATGCTAGGCAAGTGCTCTACCACTGAATTATACCCCCAGTCCTTTTCTTTTTATTTTGAGACAAAGTCTCATTAAGTTGACCAGGCTATCCTTGAATTTGGGATCCTCTTGCCTCAGCCTTCCGAGTAGCGAGGATTACAGATGTGCATCATCAAGCCTAGTCTTCATATGCTTTTTGTGGTACTGGGTTTTGAACCCAGAGCCTCATACATGCTGGGTTTTGAACCTAGAGCCTCATACATGCTAGGCAAGTGCTCTACCACTGAGCTAGTATCCAATTCTTTCTTCATATGCTTTTTTTTTTTTTTGGTACCAGGGATTTAATCCAGGGGCTTTTAACCACTGAGCCACATCTCCAGCCCTTTTTTGTATTTTTTTTTTAAGAGACAGGGTCTCCTAAGTTGCTTAGGGCCTCACTAAGTTGCTGAGTCTGGATTTGAACTCAAGATCCTCCTGCCTCAGCCTCCTGAGTTGCTGGGATTACAGGTGTGCACCACTTCATATGCTTTTTAATTTAATTTTATTATTTTAATTTTTTTTGTGGTGCTGGGGATTGAACCCAGGGCCTTGTGCATGCGAGGCAAGAACTGTACCAACTGAGCTATATCCCCAGCCCTCAAATTTTTTTTTTATTTATTTTTTTTAGTTGTAGATGAACACAACACCTTTATTTTTTTATGTGGTGCTAAGGATCGAACCCAGTACTTCATGTGTGTTAGGCAAGTACCCTACTACTGAGCCACAACCCCAGCCCCCTCAAATGCTTTTTTAAAAAGGATATTTGAACTTTCTTTTCTATGACTTATATTCAAATCCATTATTGCTTTTTTCTGTAATAATCTGTAGGAGCTTTTTGCATATAAAGGAAATCTGCACATTTGTTACATATGTTGCAAATAGTTTTTACAGTGTGTCATGTTTTATAATTTCTTTAGCAACTGAGAAATGTTTACTTTTATGTGGTAAACATATTAATATTTTTATATCTCCTGAGTTCTGTTATGATCACAAAGTCCAACTCTTCTCTCTCTCTCTCCCTCTTTCTCTACGTATCTATATCTATATCTATATATAAAACTTTTTTTCTTGGTACTGGGGAATGAACTCAGGACCACTTTACCACTGAGCTATATACCCATTCCTTTTAATTTTTTTATTTTGAGACAGAGCCTCACTAAGTTGCTAAGTCTGGTCTTTAACTTGTGATTCTCCTGCCTCAGCCTGCCAAGTTGCTGGGATTACAGGTGTGTGCCACAATGCCCAGCTATATAAAATTTTTTAATGGCCATATTGTCTTCTAGGACTTTCTAGTTTCACTTAAAAACTGTTTGCAACTTCTACTTTATTTTATTTTTTGAAATTTTCCAGCTATGCCTCTTCCCTTTCCCTCTCTCTAGTTCCCCAGGCTTTACAATCACAACCTCTTACTGTCATTCTCCCACCCACCATGGGAAGCCCACAGTCTACTGAAAACTTCTTTTATGATATCGTTTCCATTTCTGGGACTTCCACTGTTTAGCAGCTGAGAACTTCCCTGCCAAAGAAAGGGTCACTCAGGTAAGAAAACCAGAAAACCCAATGCAGGGCTGGCCCTGGGACAGAGAAATCAGTGAGCCACCAGACACCTCACACTGGGCTGAGCAAATGGTCCAGAGAGCAGGTGGAATGCCTCCTGTGCGTGCACTCTGAGCTGGGTGTGGCGAGGAGACACACATGAGATAATTTCTGGCCTGAGAATTTTGTCTACTTATGGAGAGAAAAACACAGACTTTGGGACAGGATATAAGGAATTAAGAGAAAAAACATACTAGGGTGAACTGGAAAAATGGAAAGGGCTTAGGAAGATACAATTCCAACTAGCAGGGTAAGATGGGAGGAATTCAGATTGACGAAGCTGATAAAGAAGGCATTTTGAAAGGGGGCAACAGATGTGGGAAGGCATTTGGCTTGTCCAGGGACCTAGGGACACCAGCTTGGGCAGACTAGAGAATGTGTTGAACAGGTAGGAACAAGAACAGGGGAGGCCAGGTTCTCAGAAGATGGGCTACTTCATACTGACTGGGTGCTCTTTCGTGTCATTATTTACTGCCTGCTACCACGTGGCTTTCCAGAGTCAGCTTATTGCTCAGAATGTTTTTTCTGTGGAGCAAAATGGAATAAAGGAAAGTTTGTGGGAAATTGTTTTGTCTTTCAAGTCTGATATGATGAGCCTGGTTTCCATGAGATTTTTAGTTAACATTTAAAAAATGTTTTTTCCTAAATGAATAGAGGAAATAAAAATAATAAAATCTTTAGAGCCCCCTGTCAGGCTGCAGTGTTCTGCATCTTTCCTAGGTCTGGCATGTGCTGGCGACCTCACTGGCCTCCTGGCACACTTTAGAGACCACTCCATGACTGAGAGGCTCCAGGCCAAGTCTGCTGTAATCGAGAGGATCATGGGAGGCTCTCTTGCATGCTGCTACTCCAGAGCCCAAGAACAGAGGATCTGGGGCACAACGGAGTCCACTCATAGCTTTAAGGTAGCTCAGAGAATAATTTGGCCTATAGCCCACCATTCAAAGTTCCATCCTCCAGATAACAGAACTGTCTGGAGTCACAGAGTTGGGCTTTCTCTGAACTGGCTTCTATGTCAGGAAAATAATTTTTTTTTTCTCTTGCTATTACTTGGTGTTTGTTCTGACTTGGAAACGGTACACTGTGAGTTCAGGGTGAGCCAGAGGTTTGTTCTCGGTCTGTCAGGCCACTTTGATGATGGGAATAAAATCCCAAGGAACAGCAAGCCAGCTGGACAGGAAACCAAGCCACAGGGTTTTGGTGGGCTTGGGGATTTTTTTCTTCTACCCCCAAATGGAAAAATCCTGGCATGGGGCATAGTCTAATGAAGATTTATAGTGCCTGAAAAAAAAAAATCAGAAGGGTTAGGGTCCAACAGATGGGTTGAAAAACAGTATAATAGTGGCTTTAACAGTAGTTATGAGGAATCAGGTATGAGGACCAAGTTTATATATATAAAGTGAAACGAAGGTCTTATTAAGAATCTTGATTTCTTCCATAGTGTTTTATCATTTGTCCCTTGACAAATATCCAGCCAGGAACCTAATGAATGATTTTGCCTTGAGAAATCTCTACACTTCATTAAACATCCTGCCCTCTATCCTGGAAGTTAGGGGAAGCAGAAGGCAGGGCAGAAAGCAGGGCTCCCAGCCACGTCCACAATGGCCCTAGTGTCTGGAGGGCAGCAGGAGCTCCTGGGAAGTCTGTGATAAATTATTCACTGCTCCTGTCCCTTCCGGAATCCCAGTGGCTGCCGATCTTTTAAACTGGAGCCTATTCATTCAGAAAACTTTTATTAAGAAGCTACTGAGAGCCAGGAATAGTGCCAGGGTTTGGTAATATAAAGATGAAATGATTCAGTGACAGTAGTCACTGCCCTCAAGGAACTTAGAGTCCTAAATAGTGTTTTTCCAACTGCAGGTTATGATTCATTTAATTGGTTATGAAACCAACTAGTGGGTGGTGACCAGCATAAGAAAGGAAGGAAGAAAGGAAAGGAGGTAGGGAGAGAGAAAGGGAGGAAGGAGGAAAATAAAATCAGTGTAGCAAAGTCCTAAGGGTAAGCACTATTTCATTGCCTTGTTAGACACAGTGCTTCTATAAAGTCCTTGCCTAGAATGAATTTCTAATAAGTTATATAAATTACTTTAAACAAGATATAAATAATTAGTGAAATACAATTTTAGGTAAAATTGAGTTTTTTTCTTTTCTAGGTAATAAGCCACATTACACTGAATGGTATCAACAGTGTCATGCTTGGCATTCAACATGATGGTGGATATGTTGAAAGTTAACATTCCTGAAATTAAATACACTAAACTTGAAGTAAATTCCCTCTCTTGCAATTTTTCTTGCGGTTTACATATAGCTATTTACTAAAATCTCAAACCGTGTAAGATTTCATGGGGTGATTTGTGTGTGTGTACATCCACGCCACAAACGTATGCGTTTATTAGGCCATATGCAAAAGGGATTTCTTGTTGGAAATGGCTGTCAAGAAAACCTTGAAAGTCACTAGGTTAGCAGAAAAATCACACAGTCACACATACTAGACTGTGCTGGGTGCTCTGAGGAGGAGACAACAGAAGAAAACAGTGGAAGAGGAGACCATTCACTGTCCAGTGAGTCAGGAGGGCCCCAGGGCAGACTGAGGCTCAGGGAAGCCAGGGAAGCAGGTCATGGGCAGTGACCCCAACAGAGGAAGCATCAGGTCCAAAGATTTGGACACATGACAGGTTTAGAGAATAATAATAAGTGCTAAAGGGACATGGTATGGGGAGGGATGGCAGGAAATGATACAGGAGGTGAACAAGGGCCCAAAATGGGAGAGCTTCAGACTGATTTTTAAGTGTTCCAAAAGCTCCAAAGGGTGGAAGAGCCCAGTGGGGTCTCATCAGTTCAAGTCAAATTAGAGTGCTTGGGTGCCTCTTTAATATTCTGAAGGCTTGCTGGAGTAGTGCATGCCTATAATCCCAGGGACTGGGGAGGCTTAGAGAATTGCAAGTTTGAGGCCAGCCTCAGCAACTCAGTGAGGCCCTAAGCAACTTAGCAAGACTCTGTCTCAAAATAAAAAATTTAGAAGGGCTGGGGGCGTATCTTGGTGGTAAAGCCCCTGGGTTCAATCCCAGTACCAAAACCAAAAAGCAAACAAAAAATATTGTGAAGCCTTTGTGAGCTCCCTGGAAGAGAAAGACGATTCATTTTGGACACAGCCAACTTCCAGAAGAATTCACTCCCATCTTAAGAAGGCCAGGAACAGCTAGCTGTTCTAGCTGTAGACGGCTGGTGTCTGTTAAGGTCTAAGTCAAGAAACCCAATCTGGACTTCAATAGTGAGGGCCTGGGTCACTCCAGTCCCCAGTGAACTACTCCCTCAGAACACTGATTAGAGTCATGGCTCACTTTATCAATCTAGAAACATTTACTGAGAACCATGGGGGTATCATTCTTGGGGTGGGAAAGAGAAGGAAAGAACTGAGTTCTGGCTTTGCAATCTTATAGTCTGAGTGCACAGGGAAGGGTATATGTGGAGGAAAAACAAAATATACATAAAGCAATCAGAAGGAATGCCATGGAAGGGTCTGAAGACACGGAAGGATCTGGGCTGATGAAAGACAATAGGTGACAACAGGTGTAGTCAACAGGCTGATGGCTTGACATGACTCTGGGTCTTAAGACCTAGCAGGGGCTCATCACAGCCATCTTCTGTAATCAAGGCTCCTACACAGGCCACAGAGAACCAGATGCACCAGCAGTGTCCTGCCTGGGAGCCAGCAGAGAGCAAAGGAAGCCACATCCTGGGCCCCCAGAAGACCCACAGAGATGGGAGGGAGGCCACAGGGGAAGAGGGCAAGGGCTGTGCAGTCAGGCTGGGAAGAGGCAGAGTGTACGCAGAAGGGGAAGAGAGAACAGTCTATTATATGTTCCCACATGCTGTATGACTCCCCCTACTTGTCACATGTCCAGCCACACCATGCGCTTTATTTAAAATGCTCCTCAAAGCTGTCCTCTAGGGAACTTTCCCTGACTACCCATCAAAAACAGCCTCCGAAGACAATCTGACAGCTGACTTGACCCCAGATATTCTGCTGACCTTCCTTTGGTCTCCCAGGAATCCCACAGGCCATCTTTGTAGTGCTGACAGTTCTGGTCATTGCAATGGTGGCACACAAATGTGGCCACACAGCAGATGCTGCCTCTCATCCTTTTTGGTTACAAAAGGAAGAGCTGCTGTGGTTGGAGTCAGGAGGTCCTTCTGTGATGCAGGTCACATTAAGCCATGTAATGCTAACGTGTCAACTGAATTTTTAAAAAGCCCCCTCCCCGCATCCTGATTTCCATTTTTACCAAAGCCCCCAGCCAAGTAACCATCATACTGCATTCTTGGAGAAACAACAGGGGATTTTTTTAAACCAAGATGCCAAATGGCCATGAATTGCAGAATATGTATTTTTACACAGACTATTTCCCTGTACTCTAAGTGGGAATTCAAGTCTGCAGGCCAGCCAGCTGGAGGCAGCATGCAGGGCCTGGCAGGCTACCTGGGTCTGCACATTTACCTTGCCCTCACCAGGGGAGGTGTGACGGAAGGGTTGCATTTTTATGCTGTGCTCCAACAACCATCTAACCTTCCTTGTTCTGGAGCTTTGCCAGCGTTTATACTCCTACCCCCAGGTATAAGCTGCCCTGCAGCCCTCCTGCGTAGATATTCCTTTAACAGCGAAGCCACCCTCCATGCCCTGCTCTGGCGTGGACCAGTTTCCAGGGAATTCTCTATGGTCACCATGCACAAAGAGAGCCGTGAGCTGTGAGTTTGTCCAGAAAGAGACCAATGGTCCTGTTCATGCACGACAAATGCAATGGGCTTCCCTTGGGGGAACATCTTTTGCTCCAGGGGGTGGGATCCATGGGAGTAGGGGCCTTCACCCCCTTTACCAGACTCCTAGGGAGGCATTCTGCAAGTTCCCAGTCTGCAGAAGGCACTGGGGTCCCTTTCCCAGGGCAGGGCAAAGTCATGGCCTCCTGTGCATCCCCTGGGAATGCTGCTGCTGTAGAAGAAGCTTAAGACTCAAGCCATGGCTTCGTCTTTTTTCCTCCATGACGGCTCACCTGCCCTTTCAGAGAATCTCAGGAGCCACTCACCCCCATAGGTCTTTGTATTTTTCCATCTTTCTGTTAGGCATCTTTTTCTCATTAATGCACTAACACTCAAGCTATGCGCAGAGAATGATGAAAAAGAGACCTTGTGTGGGGCTTGGGGTTTGTTCAAAGCCTGGGGAAACTGTTTTAGAGGGTGTATGTTTTTTATTCCTTTTATGAGAGATGCATGTTTCCCTCCCTCTGTGACTTGTTTAAAAGTAAAGTTTAATATGCTGCCAGAGAAATTGCTGGTTAATAACTTAATAAGCTATGTGCTAGGAATTATGGGGGAAAAGTAGTATCCAAGAAAACTTTTATTGTACAGTTTGGGGCTTGGAGGATATATAGCATCAATTATTATACAGTATGCTAACAGAAGTCCTCTTTCTTTTAAAACCTTACTTTCTAGGAGCATAAAAAGGATAAATAAGTGAGGAGACTGGAACTTCTTGATGTTGCATGAGAAGCCTGGACATACCAAGGTGAGGTTTCTCCCAGCATGCTCTGTAGAACTGTGGTAACATAAAGTTGGCACACGCTTGGATCTCAGCCCCATCAATAATGGTAATTATGATAATAATAATAAACTGCATTTTACTAAAAGTCTTATTCTATCTTCAAAAATATTTCTATTCCATTTAATCTTTATAAAATTCTTAAGAGGGAGGAAAAATAGGCATTATTATTCCTATTTTTGCAGATCATCAAAGTTGTTCACAAAGTTCAAGTGATCTACCCAGGATCAGGGCAAAGCCAAGAAGAAAATCAAGGTTTTCTAGACAAACAAATTCTATCTTTGTGTCCCCAACACAATCAGATGAAAGGGAGATGCTGTGCCAAGCAATTAGAGCGTGTTAGTTTGTACCCACATGCTGTGGTGTTGTGCCTGAGAGTCAATCTGGGGAAAAGCAAGGCTCCAAGCACTGCTGCTCTGGTGAGGATCAACGCACGGGCCTGTTCCAGCATGCTAATGTTGTTGATAATGAAATATTGCTGGGTGCAGTGGTGCATGCCTATAATCCCAGCAACTCAGGAGGCTGAGGCAGGAAGATCCCAAGTTCCAGGTCATCCTGGGCAACTTGGCAAGACCCTATCTCAATTTTTTTTTTTTTTTGCAGGGGAGTTACTAGGTATTGAAGCCAGGGGTGCTTTACCTCTGAGCTACACCCCTGCCCTTTTAAATTTTTAATTTTGAGACAGAGTCTCTCTAAGTTGCTCAGGGCCTTGCTAAGTTGCTGAGGTTGGCTTTGAATTTGTAATCCTCCTGACTTAGCCTTCAGAGTTACAGGGATTACAGATGTGTGCCACCATACCTGGCCTTACCTCACTCTCGAAAAAAAATAACAGGTCTGGGGATGTAGCTCAGTATAGAGTACCCCTGGGTTCAATCCCCAGTACCAAAAAACAAATAGATACTTTCCATATCTGTGTACTCTTTCAAGCTTTCGTATCCATTATTCACCATGTCTTTTCCATCCTCATGTATTTCAGACCCACATTTCAGAGCTTTCTATTTTATAGATGAAAACTCAGGACTAAAAAGACAGATAAGACCACACCATGCTGGTGGGCAACAGAGCAGTGACCAGAACCCAGAGCCCTTGCTGACTGCAAGGATACTCTGCCTTTCTCAATGTCAGCACAGGGTACTTGTTTTCAGGCTAGAGGCTTTTACTGACCAAGAACCTCCAGAAATGACCCTCTGCATAGTCATCCCAAGATACAGGGCCCACAGGCTGACAGGGGCCACCTTGGTTCAGGGAGTTCTGGAATGAGCCCCTGAACTTGCATGGGAAGGTGTTACTCTGCAAGGCTGCAGGCAGCTGCAATCACTGAGGAAGGCTGGGCAGCAGGGGCAGCTAAAGGAGGGAGAGAACAGCAAGCTGTGGAGGGCCCCTCTCTAAGCTGCTCTCTGAGTCCATTCATAGAAGAACAGCCCACATTCCCCACAAGCCCTTCTGGAGGTGGCTTAAAGCCTGGTCACTCAGGACAAATGTACTAGGGGCTGAGTCAGCTCAAAATGAGGGCAGGGATGTGCTCCCACCTGATCTGTGCATTGCCAGAAAGCCTTGGTCAGGTACCGACTTAGTCAAATGTACTGTCTCCAAAGGATCAGTGCCACCAAACGACTGTGTGACCCAGGAGAACTAACTTATTCACACATTAGAACTTAGAACCTGTTGGTATGACTAGCTGGTCAGATCCAGTGGGAGCCAGAAAGCTGTGAGTGGATTTCTAAGGAAAGGGGATCTGGAATAGCTAAATTTTGATGGCAAAGAGGACTGGAGCATGGGGCCCTAGCAGAGAGGACAGCTCTAGGGCAGAGGGTTGCAGGTTTTTAAAAGGATGATCAGGAAGCAGGAGAGGGAAGCAGGTCAAATGGCAAAAAAGCAAAGTTGCTGTTTACATTTCAATAACTTGAGCCATCTTCAGGTAGGAAGGCTGCCCGCCCCCTGTGTCTGTTACCTCTTCTGCAAATATCAGTTTGGATTAGATCACTGTTGTGAAATAGGGAGCTGGAGTGCTTCTCTTATCTCCTGGCCCCCATCCCAGTTTGAACTGGAGATGTCTTCAACATCTCCATCTTGAATTTCCACAAAAGTTTCGGATTGAAGACAGAATTCCACTGGGTTAAATGATATGTAAATTCCCTTTCCTGCTATAAATTCTATGGGTCTATGGTCCTGCTAGCAAGGTTAGAAAGACAAAAGCAATGTGGCCTCAGGTACATGCAAGTGTCTCTACTGCCATGACTAGTGGCCCAGGAAGGTGACAGGGGCTTCCAGGTGAGCAGGACAGAGAGCTGGTAGATTGCTTTTAGTTGACCACCAGGAGAGAATGAAAATTCTGTTGATCAATGAGGGGCTGGAAAGCCTTAAAACATCCCTGGGTGGGTTCCATACACACATACACAGCATCTTCTCACCAGTGTCTGCCTGAGCTCAGTGACTTCCTCTTAACTCTTGGATCAAGTCCATACTCCTCTGGCTGACACTTAAGGGCCACTACAACTGGTCTCATATCAAATCTTGCACTGCTCTCTAAAGCACAGCATCTCTTCTTCAGCTCTATCTCCCACTGCTCACAACAGGCCCATATAGTTCCTGCAGTACGCCACACCACACATACTGCTCCCCCTCTCGACCAGCTCTTTCCACATGGCTTTTGGCATTTCCAAATCACACCCCTGCTTTAAGGTCCATCTCAATACCTACCTCTCTAGATAGCCTTTCCTGACTAACTCAATTCACACTCCTCACCCAAACCCCAAACTCTTTTACTTATTCTACGTACTTCTATTTGTGCTCCATGTTGGTTAATCATTTCATATGAATAAGCTCTCTTCTTGATTAGACTGGACCACACCTCAACTCTGACAACTGAGGCCCTATTAAGGCTCCATTATACATGCCTAATGTGCTTCCCACAATGCTCAGCTCTATTCCAAGATTCCTTCTTTGTATCTGGGCAATGAGGATCTGGGAGTCCATAGCAGCATCACCTCCCTCACTGTCCAATCTAAGATTGCCTTATCTAATAACTACATCTGGCTGAGTCTTTAAAGACTTCCCCCTCCTAGAAGACTTCCTTGATACCTCGAGCCCATGAGCTGGCATTTATTCTCCCTTCCCAGCTCCTGTAACATGCTTTGACTCATTCCAACATGTACTAGATATGTACCTGTTCATAGCTAATTAAATCTGTACTTGTCCTAGTCACAAGGTTTTTGAAACAGAGACAATGTCGCTCACCTTTCTGCTTCCCACTCTGCCTACTACCTTGCCTTGTTCTGTTTGTGCCTCTGAATCGACTTTAGTTCACTGAGAAAGGCTCAATGAAGGTAAGGAAGGTGTTGATTTACTCAAAAGATGGAACATGTTACATGCCAAAAGAAAAAGCATTCCATTATATGAGGACTTTACATAACATTACGAGAATGTGCTCAGGACACTAAGCCAGCACTCCTTGTCTCCAGACAACATTGTCTGAATCCTTCAGCAACAAGACCCCAATGAGCCAACAGCTGCAAGGGGAGGAAGATGTTTCTGAGCCTTCTACTGAACAAATTTTGATCCAGGTTAGGGCTGCAGATTTCTATATTTTAAAAGCACCAGTAGTTGAGGGATGAATTCTTGGAGTGCAGTTGCATGAAAGGACTTTGTGTTTCTCATTGTGATATGAAGAAGCTTTGACCTTGAGCAACTTGCTCAAAGGCTCAGTGTAAGTATTGATCAGCTTAGACTGCTTTTACCCAGACTAGTTTGCAGAAGCACAGGCTGTTGATGAGAGAGAGAAACCAAAAGGAAACACAACAACCAGCAATGCCTGGAAACTTGCTGTGTGACTAACCATCCCTGTTAAGACTTGCTTCCCTGAAAGTTTTGGCAGGGACCACAAATGATAGCCTTAAAATGCCACATCATCTGAGTATTTTAACAACCCTTCTGGATGAGAT
This sequence comes from Sciurus carolinensis, assembly GCF_902686445.1. Lineage (NCBI taxonomy): Eukaryota > Metazoa > Chordata > Mammalia > Rodentia > Sciuridae > Sciurus > Sciurus carolinensis. The sequence continues at coordinate 59,002,670 of NC_062225.1, read as the reverse complement.
TCACAGCAGTGGCGTGGAAAAGAAACAGTAACCTGCAGCTTGGCAGAGGGCTCAGGCTCTGCATTTCAAGCTGTTGTGAAAGAAGGACTCTTTCTTTGGGGGGAAGGGTCAGGGAGGCAGGACAGATTTGGGAAGGGCTAGAGGACAGGGAGAAGGTGAAAACAGACCTAAGCTCCAGTATTTCTGCCTGGGAAGGGCAATCTCTTATGTGAATAAATCTGGTGGTTAGAAAATAAATGCTGTCTTCAGCTGCTGGAGAGCAAAACAGAATACTAAACCAGATCCTCTGCAGCTGGCCGCAGACCCCTTAGGGAAGAACCAGGATTGCCACACAAAAGCAAGCCCAGCTCTGTCTATAAGCATATTTTTCTTTGGCATTTAAATCCACATGCTCTCAAGGGGCACCCCACTCAGCTTGCAGGGACTGGTAAGTAACAGAAAAGGGAGAAGAGATGAGAGTAGGGATAAGGGCTGGCCAGGGAGGAGACAGGAAAGTGGTTGGAAGCAAACATCCTGGGAAGAAGAAATAGATGAGGGATACAAAGGAGGGTGAGAAGCCCTCCTTTCTGATGGGAAAGCTATGTAGGAAGAGGATGGATCTTACAGTATAATTCACAGTCTTCCACAATTTAGAATTAACATGGGATAGCAAATTAGACTTAAAATGGTCTTTGGCAAACATTAGCTCCCTGCCACCATCTCTTCCTTTCATGAACACTATTTTATTTAAAAATTTATTCCCAAGCAAGCTTTCCTAGTAACCTTGGGGCCCATTCTTATATTCCTGAGAGGTTGTTTTTTTTCACCACAGTATCAGACTGCTATTTTCCAAAATGATAAATACTCACTGCATGCCAACAAAACATTGGTCCTATCCCAGGCACTGCGGCCACAGGGATGGCTGCCTAACTCATGCCAGGTAGCCCCTCAGCGCAGGTCATCTCAGGTAGGTGAGGAGAGAATGCTGGGTGGACACCTTCAGTAACCTCAGACCTTCTGAGCCCCCAGTGGCAGCCCCAACCCCTGGGGAACGAGAGCATTTCTAACTGGGGGTTGGACCGTCACAGGGGCTGGCTCTTTAGCCCTTGCTATTTACTGTGTCCCAGGACCAGTGGCAGTGGAGTTAATCACATGGGAGCTGGTAAAGCAATGCAGGCTCCCAGGCCCCACCTCAGACCTAGCCAGTGAGGTCTTCATTTTAACAAGACCCCCAGGGGTTCGTGTGCACATTTTCTTTCTGAGAAGTACTGTTCTAGCAGATGCTTAAGTTACTGCCATTCAAAGCCTTGACATAAAAACAGTGCCTGAACAAATGGAGGCAGGGCAGTCCAGACGAGTAAGCCCCAGAAGTTGGGAGCTGAGTTTCTAACAAATACTAGTAGTAGTCAGCGGGATCTTACTCCCGGCTAGCTATGAGAAATGGACAAATCCTCCAAGCTCTGTGGGCTACAGTTTTCCATATACATAGTGCTGGGAGTGGACTACAATAAGCTGCGCAGTTCTTTCTAGATCTGAAGTTCTAGGTCTAGGAGTGTACTTCAGAAGACTCTGATTTTTTGCCCTCTTTACAATGAAGTAGTGGTTTTAATAACTAGGTACAGAGTTTGCTATAGCATGGGATATGGCAGGGTTTAAGAAATAGTTTGTTGAATGTTATGGTTTAGATATTAGGTGTCCCCAGAAGCTCATGTGTGAGGCAATGCATGAAAGTGTAGAGGTGAAATGACTGGGTTATGAGAACCTTCAACTAATCTGAGAGTTACTCCCCTCACAGGAATTAAATGAGTGCTGACTGCAGGTTGGTAGGGTGTGGCTGGAGGGGTGGGTCATTGGGGGTGTGCCTTTGAGGTAGGTATCTGGTGAGGAGAGTGCTCTTTGATTCCTTGTGCTCTGTCCTACCTACTTTCCTCTGCCACACCCCTCTGCCATCTGCCTTCCCTAGGGCTCTGGGAAATGGAGTCAGCCATCTATGGACTGAGACCTCAGAAACCGTAAGCCCCCAAATAAATTTTTCCTCCTGTAATTGTTAGGTGTTGTGGTCACAGCAGTGGAAAAAGTTGACTAAAACATTGAATGAAGTGATACAGGTATAGTCTCTTCTGTTCAAGTTTCACCTAAAAAAATGAAAATATATCACGAGCTTCCAGGATAACCAACCACACAAGAGTATTACAGGTTTAAATGGCACTTTTGAGGGCAAAGGATATAACTTAAAATATCTAAATCAAAAGCTCTAGGGGTGGGGTCTGGCCTAGGTTTAAAACAACTTTTTAGACAATTCTAACATGCACTAAGAATTACTGCCTGGAGTAAAAACTGACCATTAGTCAATTAGGTACTTGATAAATACCAACACCAATAGTTACAAATTCCTATTTCCAGCAGGAAGCAATGGCTGGACGGGGACAGTGGTAATGCATAGAGAACATGCCCGCTTAAGAGAGCTCTGGCCCACTGAGGCCACGTGGCAATGGGGGCCTGATGTTGCCAGATCTTCTAGTTTTTTCAAAAAAGTTGGATATCTTGATTGACTGTGAGATTTCTTGATAGGAAGTAGTTAGAAAAGAAAGTCCTGTGTAAGCCAAACAAAGTACATCTATGGCCAACACGAGCCAAATGCACTGTCAGTTTGACCCCTCTGGCTGAGAGTGCACAGTCATGCCCAGGGCTGAACAGCACCTTGTGCACAGCCCAGGGGAAGACCCCTTCTTAGGCAGATAAAATAAAACACAATACTTCTCAAGTGTGGCAGTGGCTGTGCTGTGACACAGGAAGCAAAAGGTGAAAAAATTACCCATGCTTGTTTGACTGTTAACTTAGGCCAAGGTGAAGGGTTAACTAAACTTGGTGCCTTATACATAGGATTTGTCTCCACAGAAAAGTTGATTTTCTTGTACTAAAAAAGTTTGGAGAAGAGTTCTTGAAGTAATATATACTAATCTCCTCATACAGAGCAAAGCAGGCATTGAAAAAGGAAAAGTTTCCTTAACTGAATTTAAAAATCCTAGTTAAAATTTTGGTGGAGATCTCCCACATATTGTTGGTGGAAAGATGAGCTGAAATTTTCCTTCTGGATAACAATCTGGCAGTGATATCAAGACCCTTTGACGTTTTTATATCTCCCAATCAATTTATTCCACTTCTGGAAATCAATTGTGAGACAATCACATATACATCCACACAATCACCACAAAGATTTTCATTGAAACATTACTGACGACACTAAAATATGGGAAACAAACTAAATGGCCAACAACAAAATAATGGTTAGGTAAACTTAATGACTGACTATTCAAGTGACAAAAATATGCTGTCTTCAACAAATGATGTTTTCGAAGATTTTCTTAATTCAAAAATGCCAAAATATTTTATTTTTAGGGTTGCACAAGGGTAAAACTAGGAAGAAAAGCAAAGAATTATCACAAAAAGTAAAAAACAATGATAACCTTGAAGGAGTGATATGTTAAAAAAAAAGTTTTATGGTTTCAATATTTGTCATTCAATTTTTAAAATTAACAAAATGTAAATAATATAAAAAGCCATCTTCATTTTTAAGTGTACAGTTTAGTGGGTTAAGCATTTACACTGTTGTACATCCAATCTCTAGAATTCTTTTCATCTGGTAAAACTAAAACTTTATAACCATTAACCAGCAGCTCCTCATTCTCCCCCTGTATCTAGGAACCACCAACCTACTTTCTGTTTTTATGAATGTAAGTATTCTAGGCACCTTCTATAAGTGAAATCAGTGTATACTGTTTAGTCATTTATCATTTTTCAATGAACACCTGAGTTGTCTCCAGCCTTTGACCACTGTGGATAATGTCGCTTATGAACATGCTTGTAATGGCTATACGAGATATCTCTGCTTCCAATTTTTTGGTGTATGTGCCTAGAAGTAGAATTGCTGATTATATAGTAATTCTATTTTCATTTTTTTAGGAAATACCATCATATTTTCCATAGCAGCTGTACCATAAAGAGTTTAAGTAATAATAGTAACAGCAAATGCTTTCATGATACTGTCAAGTAAAAGAAGGAAGCCATAACTTATACAGTATAACCTTAACTGTGCAAAAAGAAAAAAAAAGCATAGGAAAAAAGATGAAGTAACTACATAAAACTGTTAACCAATAATAGTGGTTTTCACTGGATTGTGGTTAAGAGCAGACTTTATTCTCCTTTCCAAATTTTGCACTTATTTTCTGTGCTAACTATATGCTGCACTGACAATCAAAAAAAAAGAAAAAAAAAGTTTAGTAGAAAACAGGTTTTCTTTTGGTCAACACATCATACACTGTGCTAAGTCTGAAGTCTGTTTAGGTCACTAAGTTTACTAAAGGGAACACATAACACACACGCACATGCACGCCCTTTTCCTCCCTTTGATGACCAAAGAAGGAAACACTAGATAACTAAATTCATCTCTGAAAAATTTTAAGCCCAGTATAATAGTAATCCCAGCTCTCAACCAAAGTAAGTAAGTCTTTTACTCTTCTTAGTTCCCCTTGACAGGGCTTTAAAAAGTCTTTCCTATTCAGGCAGGACCTATGATCCGGCTGGGACAGCCGACCTGGAATCTGCAAATAGCAAGGGTTGCAGATTGGTCTACTTTGGGGACTTGGCAGAATTCTCTTTCATGGCCCCCCAGCCATTTTTCCAGGCCAGTGGCTGACCCCCTATTCTCACTCAGTTCCTGGCCTGGGTCAGCTTACTTCTCTTTCAATAGTTGGTAAATTGTCTTAGCACCAGAAAAGAGACAGTAAACTGGACTGAGGAGGGAGGGATGGAGGAAAAATGGGAAGGAAGGGACTTGAAGGATTAATGAGCTGATTTCCATAAAGGCTTTGACATCTTGGAATGAAAAGCAGCCTGTAAGAGCAGAAACCCAGTCCTTTACTTAGGCCATGTTGCCAGCTGGCCATTCATCACCAAAAATTCCCCAACAGCTCCGTGGCTATTGCTCAACCACCTCATATAAATCCTTATTAATCTTGCAAAGTCAAAATACCAAATACACGACCAAAGTCTTTATGTGCCCTCAATTTCAAAGTCAAAGTTTAAAAACTGAACTGGTGATCCCATGGTTCCAATGATTTTTTAAAAAACCTTCTCTGGGAATAAAAGGACAAATAAATGACACATCCACTAAAATTTTTGTACTTATTGGACTGAATGAACTTAGGCTAATGATCAAATAAATTCAGGAGGAAAAAAGTGTTGGTGCTAAAATTTAAACCAACATTTTCTTTGTGCAATAACATTAATTTTTCATAGCTTATATTAAAAAGATACAGAAAATCCTTCAAGGACTCAAAGGAACATTTATTCTTCTTTCATGTGTAAATTACAAGGGACATAAAGGAGCAGTAGAATTTGGAATGCTCTGCACTGTAACATCTTCATGGGAAAGGCAGGTGAGAGAGTGAAGATGGGTATTCTTTCAGAGGGGACCACTAGGACCTGAGAGGATTATCTGAGCATGGAGCTAACCAGTACAGACACCTCCTGGAGCAAGAGGCCCTTAGGGACATGGCAGCCATGGGGCAGGCTGGTGCTTCATCACTTGTACCCAATTCTATAATTTCCTATTCAGAATCATCAGGGTTATCCTATCGATGGTGTAGGTCATACAGGAAGAACGACACAAAGCCCTGGAATGCATTGTGCTTTGGCAGCATGTTTTCCTTCCAAACCCAATTCCAGGCTCTAAACACATCCTGACTAATACTGGTAGGAGTGAGTTGGGAAGCAAGAGGAAGGCGGTGTTAGGAACCATCCACAGACCACCCAAGTGGAAAGTTCACACTTGGATAATAGAGAGTTGACTGTACTGGAAACAGTACAGTGGCTTTCCTGGACTCTGGGCAAGGAAGGTAGAAACCCAGTGAACTGCAGTGATTCATGCCTTTATTTTCTAGGGCATGGAGAAAAATTAAGAGAAGGGTGAGGGAATGGTGATGAGAATAATGAAAAACCCATTTGGAGAGTAATAACAGGACCAAAGAAATACTCCAGTTGAAGAGGAAGCTGAGGGAGCTTTGTGAGCCAACTTTAGGCACCACTTAACATCAAGGTCCCTCAATGGCTGGTAGGTCACTAAACTTTCTCCATCCTATGCAACAAGAAAGGCTGGACTCAGGAAGCAGTGGGCAATGACCTATGAGGCCCATGATGGAGTAGCAAGCGAAGGGGCTAGAACCCTAAGAACTGGAGAATTTGGAGACTTGGGATAGTTCTGGCTAGAAGCAGGGTTTCAACAGGAGACTTCTGGAGAGCCCCAACTTCCTGATCCCCCAGAAGTAATAGATAGGAGAATTTGACCTGTTAATTGGTAACCAGCCAATGTGATCACAAGTTCCTATTCTCCCGGGAAATGTGTCCTGGGGAGGCTAAGAGCCCACTAAAGCAAACAGGACAAGGTTTAGAGAAACAGTTTATGGTTAGGCAATTTCTACCCTCTAAATAAAACAGAGGAAACAAAAATTAGGTTAAAAATGAGGGAGGGATTAATTGTAACTATTTCCATTTTAGATGCTAGAGAATTTCCCCATCAATATCCCTGTCCAAAGTTATTAGTGCTGGGACAATCACTGAGACACACTGTGTGAGACATCTGCCACTGGCTCCTCTTCACCCAAGGTTCCTTTAGGAGTTTTCACTGTGGCCTCTGCATGTTTCCTCAGTCTCTTTCTGTGCCAAATGGGAGGGCTAATTTTCTTACACTTCTTTAAACCTACCCTGCCATTTCAAACTGCCCTATTTCATATTTCTGCTTATACTATTACCTAAGCCTGGAATTCTCCTCCCTGCCTTGGTCATTGGCAAATTTTTTTTTTTTTTTTTTTTTTTTTTAAACTAGGGATTGAATCCAGGAGCACTTAACCAGCCCTTTTTTATTTTTCATTTAGAGACAGGGTCTCACTAAGTTGTTTAGGGCCTCATCAAATCTTGCTGAGGCTACCTTTGAACTTGGAATTCTCCTGCCTCAGCCTCCCAAACTGCTGGGATTACAGGGAAGTACCAGAGTGCCTGGCCAATTTGGCAGAAATTCTAATCATCTCTTGATGGCTGGTAAATGTCAGCCTGGTCCCTCCTCTGGGCTACTCCTATAACACATACATCTGTCATTACACTTAAAATGTTGAATGAAAATCATCTACTTTTTACATATCTTTCACCTTCTGGAGGCCCTTAAAGTCAGAACAACTTCTCTCTCTGTACTCCCATCTCTCCTAGGACAAAGGCTGGCCTGTAGCCTGTGCTTAACAATACTTTCTTGGACCAAAATGATTTGTGGGCCTCATGCTACCCATTACTTGATTTGCCATATAAGGTGGGAACCTAACAAAAGTAAAAAATAAACGCATTTTTTAAAAAAAAATAAAGAAGGGAGGTTGCTCTCTCAGCATACTGCAGCAAGGGATGTGGTAAGGAAGCACGTGGGCCTCCTCTAGAACTTACAGAGGACATAAAGGAGGCCCTTGCAGTAACACTGTCCTATTGGTAGCAGGTTACTCCAACATACATTTTGAACACAGTGTTACAGACAACATTTCCTGTACAGTAAATGCAGAATTCTTTTTATTTCTTCATCTTTCACATATAAAAAGTTCTAAGTTCCAAAACCAATGAATGATGGCAAGGATGAAAACAAAAACAACAACAACAAAAAAGTAAACCCTGCCTTCTTTGCCTTGCATTTTCAAGCTATCCTAGGACCCACCTGAAAATGGCAATTGCCATCTCCCGTTCCCAAACCCACCCCATCTGTGCCTCAGTGCCTGTTCAAGTCTGACATCAATCCCACACCTGTGAGCTGCCATGGTCTAACAGTTTGTACCACATGATTGAGAGAATCACTGTCTTTCATTGTTCATTTCTAACACAGGGATGGACACATAATGGGCACTATTAAAAACCAGCTAATTGGTGGGCAGATAAAAATTCATATTACATACCCTCTAGTAACTCAGCAGTTTTAGAAAACTTGTCAGGAAAATATTTTTCTTCTTTCTTTACCACAACCCAAAGTTCTAACAGGATAAATGCTCCAGTAAGTTTAGAAAACTCATGCCAATGACTTTTAAAACTCCCCAAAAGTAGATATAGTAACTTTTGAATATGCTGCTAACCCCTGATAACTCCTTGCTCACGTGGAGTTTTAACATACCTCTTGGCCAGCCAGAGTTTGGCTTTTGCACAAACAGTGATGTCAGTCAGCTCCGGCAGAAGGTCTGAATTTGTTCTGTGTTTGGAGTTGGTGTAGGCTTGTAACAGATGAAAAACCTAAGCCAAAAGAGAGAAAAAGCAATATCCTGCTGTGAAAATGTATTTTTCCTAAATGCTCCGTTTCTCCCTTTAGGTTTCCTCCAAATACTCCCCTCAGAAAAAAACAGAAACCTGCAGAATGTGGTGCCACTCTTTGCAGAAAAGCATGTTGGTTTTGGAAGATGGAGCAGCGGTGTCAAACCTGCAGTCTTGACCCATAGTTGTTCTCTGTGTCCCTCACACACTTACAAAAACTGGGGACCACTCTGTGACCACATATGAGCTTAATATTGGAAACAACTTATCCATTGATTTCAGCAAAGAAACACAAATATATCAATAGTTTTACATGAAAATAAAATGTGCATTTTCAAGTCAGTCTTTCTACAGGAAAAATAAATTGAGAGTCTAAACTGGTTTCCATTTGTGGGTTCATCAGAATAGCTTTGACTAAAGGAGCAGTCACACCAATGCTTGCCTTTGCAAATATTGGGTAACGATGTTTGTAACTATATGTATTTTTAGCAGATCTACCCTTAGAGGTCAATAGTGGGGGCAGCAACACAGATGTGCACTCCCCTAGCCTTACACGGCATTATACACTAGAATTAAACAGAGCAAGGCAGGTCCTGTTGTCTCTCTAGCAGCCTATATTTAGAATGATGGCCATAGTTCCAGCAGATAAGTGGCAAAGGCCAAGTGCAAGTGTACGTGTGCTCAATTCACACTCAGCAATGCCATCCACAAAGCCTCTGCAAGGAGTATGAATCCACAGGAAATGAAAGAGAATGAGGGGTAGACAAGAGTCTTTGACCTTAGCTAGTGCCAAGGAGAAAGATAAATGGCAGAGAAATCCTTGGTCTCAGCTCCCTTATCTAAATCCAGGGGAAGAGGTGGTTGGAGGAAAGCAAAAACAGATAAAGGCACCAAGAACTTTGAAGTCTATTTTAATGGTATTTGTTTTCTTTCCCTATTTGCATCCTTTGCTAGAGCTGCAGATGCTCCTTTCTAAGCAAACAGATTCAACTCTTTCTTCTTTCTCACCTGCCAACAAGGGGCTGGGCTCACAGTAGTGAAATAATTGAGAGTTCAATATGGAAAGGAGTAACAAGAAAATGTAAGAGGCCAAGATAAAATAGACCCAGTCAGGCACAGTGGCGCACCCCTGGAATCCCAGGTACTAGGAAGGCTGAAATAGGAGGATCATAAGTTCAAAGCTAGACAGGGCAATCTAAGGAGACCCTATCTCAAAATAAAATCAAAAGGTCTAGGGATGTAGTTCAAAGGTAGAACGCTCCTGGGCTCAATTCCTAGTACCCCTCCCCCCAACAAAAACAAAAACAAAAACAAAAACCCACAATACAACAAACAAACAAACAAACAAAAACCCCCAGAGCTGTCAGATCCTCACTGGGTGGTGAGCTGGCAGGTTTTCCCGGGTCAGATATCTGCAGTCACTACCAACAAATACATGCTGAGCACCTTGTGTTTGGAGAATCAAAGTAAATTCAGATCACTCTGCTATATGTAACTATTTTTTTTCCTAAACATAAATAACTGTATAGAAGAATGCACACAAGTCCCAGTGTGGAGACTGGAAATGCTTTCTCTAATAAAGGATCTGTTATTTCAGAAGCAACAGATCAGATGTCGCTCCCTCACCACACCCCCGCAGGGACCCAAACCACCCGGCCTAGAGTCTGGAGAAGTGGGTCTGGCTGGGGCTTCTGTTCTTATGTGGTAACTGCCAGAGGGAAAAATACCTCCCTCAGCCTCAATCCCCACTGTCCTGAAAGAGCTGGCAAAGTCACTGGGCCTTGCTTTCTTTTCTCCACAGCTGCACAAAACCAACCACCAGAGCTTTTCATGGTGTCACAGGATTGTAATTAATCAGCAGACACCAGCAAAATACATGACTTTGGAATTTACTTGTAAAGAAAGCTGTGAGATTTTCAAATGCTTTTCATTTAGAAGCAATCACTTCAAAAATAACTCCTGATGGATGTTTAAACTTAGTCCTATATTTGCTCACCTTGCTTGGCAAAAACAAGACTGTTTTTGAAACGCTTGGTAGCTCGAGCTTAGGAAAATCAGCCTACAGGCCCGTCAGTTCTGTTGCCCTGGGTACAAACCAGACAACAATTGTGATCCTGGTTATTCACCAGGAATGGAGAGTGATCTGTTTCCACGGGTCAAATGGAGAGAGAGGTATACTTAGAACTGGTAGAAATAAGCAAGCAGAAGTGACAGAGCAATATAAATGAAGCACAGAATCGAGCAGTCAAGGAAGACATGGAGCAGGCAGGAGAGGGAGGAGAAAAGACAGAGGAAGGGGAGAGGGAAGAAAAGTTTTATAAGCAAACGTATTAAATAGGTTAGTGTTTTTGAGATAATATTTTTTCTTTAAGAAAACTAATGAAATTATTTGAACACACAACCACCCTCACATGACATTTAGTGTGGGGTTCAAGGAAAAAGAGGCCATCCTTCGGTGTGAGGTCCAGGCATAAGGCCAGCCTCTGGAACTGGATCCACAGTCCGACTGAGGTACACTAGGCAGCTCCCGGCCTGAAGAGTCATTTATTCATCAGCTCTTAAGGCTGACAGAGGCAAAGCTACTCCCTCTCCCTTTCCCTCTTGCCTCTTGATCCAGAAGAACTTCTGGGCTAAGAGCAGGGTTGGGCCCAGGCCTGGGATAATTTGCAAACAGCTTGTATCCCACAGCTGTCCTGAACCAAGCACAGAAAATCCAAAGCTGCCAGACCCAAGGCGGAGGATGATTAAGTGAACACACCCGAAAACACAGAAGTTTGGTGGGGTTTATTGTTGTTGTTTTGTGATACTAGAGACTGAACTCAGGTGCTCTACAACTGAGCTACATCCCCAGATCTTTTAATTTCTTATTTTGAGACAGGGTCTCACCAAGTTGCCCAGGCTAGGCTCCAACTTGCAATCCTCCTGCCTCAGCCTTCTAAGTTGCTGGTTTGACAGGCGTGTGCCACTTACCCAGAAGTTTAATGTCACTTTATGTGTTCCAAATTGGTAAGGATTCAAACATTTAGTTGATAAATATTTATTAAACAAAATAGGTATTACTATCAGGCACTGTTTGAGGGGCTTCAGCAAAGACCAAACAGTTCCTCCTCTCTTCCAGTTTACTTTGTAGCCATGGATAAATGGAAAATCAACAGCTTACCAGTTGTTGCCGGTGGGGATTTTTAACCTGCACAGCTGCATGGCCATCAGTTTCTTTTTTATTTTATATCTTTTTTTTTTTTTTGTACTATGAATTGAACCTTGAGGCAATTAACCACTAAGCCACATCCCTAGTTCTTTTTATCTTTTATTTTGAGACAGGGTCTTCCTAAATTGCTTAGGATCTTGCCAAACTGCTGAGGCTGGTTTTAAACTTGCGATCCTCCTGCCTCAGCCTCCTGAGATCCTGGGATTACAGGTGCATGCTGCTGCAACAGAAAAAGATTTTAAACAGTATCAAAATATTGGCATTGCCAACAGAAAGAGTAAACCTTAATAGAAACATATGAACTTTGGTTAATGATTATCAATACTGGTTCATTAGCTATATAACAAATGCATCACTCTAATGATGATATTAATAACAGGAGAAAATGGGGTGGTCAGGGAGGAGAGGATATATGGGAACTTTCAATACTATCAATTGGATTTTTCTATAAATCTAAAATTATTCTTAAAAATAGTCTAGTCATTAAAAAACATACGTGTTGATACAGTTTGGGAGACAGCAAGTATCCTGTGTGACAAAAGCACTGCCAGGGTGTGCTGAGGGTGGTAGGATCGGACTGAAAAAGTACTTGAAGGTAACCTGCTGGGATGACCCTTGCCCTGTGGAGAGCAGAGCCCTCTTCAGAGAACACTTCAGTGGCAGAGCTGTGACCGGGAGAGGAAAAGCAAGAGCAAGAGGCAGGGTGTGGCTGGAGGGGCTGGAGGCCCAGGACCACAGCAGAAGTCTAGACAATGGATGGGACATTGAAACCAGGGCTCAAGGCCAACAGTCTGTGGGCTGAGGCTTTGCTTGGCCCATGTAGTACTTTTAACCCAACATTTATGAATTGGGAGATCACATCAAAATCATCCTGATTTCCCGGTTCTTTTGAAAAGTCAGAAGATCTAGCTGTAGCTGGCCTGCCTTCTGGCTGGTGGACAGTCACTTGGCTATAGCTGAGCAAAGCTTGGACAGAGAGGGCCATGAGTTTACACTCACTGCCCCTCCTGGACCACTTAGCTACCTGGCCTGGGCAGGGCTCTCATTTTGAGACTTGCCCACCTCACCCCACCCCATCTAAACTCCAGCAGCAGTGGAATGGAGAGGAAGGGATGCATGTGAGAGACCTTCTGGGGGCTGCAAGGTAGGCTGACAAGTGCTGTAGACACGGAGAGGTGGGGTAGCTGGTGAGCCAGGGGCATCTTTCAGAACCAGGTTCACAGAAGAATACATAGGAGGTCTGAGAATAAGGGAGGGGATTTAATGAGTCTGGTTGGGAACATCAAGGTGATGGCTGCTCTAATTAGGGCAAAACCAGGAATTCTTCTGGGAGGGAAGGAAACTGTATTAATAGTCACACTGGGACAAAGAGAGGACAGATAGTTATTACCCCTAGCTGCAGCAATGCCCTTTGGAGAAGGGTGAGAGGTAGATTTAGAGTTGTCAGCAAAAGAAAACAGAGAAAAGCTTTGTTGCCTTAAGATAGTTATGCCCAGTCACAAAGAGACCAAAAGTACACAAGAAACAATGAGGGGCAGACCAACAGCATGGCCCATGACTATCACAGGCATGGGACGGTCAGCCCAGTCCTGGGGAGGGGAGTTCACTGAAGAAGCAGGGAATGCAGAAGGGGGCCAGAGAATGTGCTGAACTTCTTGTCCCTAAGATGCAAGTCTCAATGAAACTCCATGTAGAGAACCTGGAAGTGGTTACCCTCTGTCCAACCCCACTCACCCCACTCTCAACAGAGAGACCCAGGGGAGCCCCAGGCATCTGTGCAAAGCTTGGGGTTCACTTGGGCAGTTTAGAATCTTAAAAGCAACACCACAGAGCAAAATATAAGGCTCTTTGAATAAATGCCACAGGCTTAAAAAGAGTCATGAGGTAGTTCCCTGAAAAAACTCACACTGCACCAGTAAAATATGTCTGGTTTATGCTGCAGGACTAAAATAGTGACTTGTGTTAGACAAGATCAAAATGATATATGGTTGTTTGGGAATGCAACGCTGAGATGGGTTTTCCTCTTCACCAAGCATGGCTTCCAGGCAATTTTCCCCCTTATAAAATCAACAGCAGCTGAGCTCCAGAAACCAGCGGGATCCAGCAATAACAGGACAGTCAGGCAGGCCATGAAAAAGGCCAATGCCAATTAGAAAAAGGATGCTCATTTCAAAGGCTAAATATATGTGGGGTGAATATACTGGACCCATTAGCAATCCCAAATGCTTAAAGATCAACCCGCCTACCAACTTTTGCAACTGTATTTTCTTAAATGCAACTTCAATCCTTTCCTTTTGCAGCGGGCAGACTGTGAGTGCACACTTTTGACCCTATCACATTCAGCCAAGTATAGAAGTCCCGTGTCTGCCATGCTGCCTCTTCTCCCTGTGCTGCTCCAACCCCCAGCTAAGTCCGTGCTGCATTTTTCCAAGCTCGGTGTTTACACAGGGTTTTATTTCGGCTGGTAAAACATCTGTATTTTTTCAGGGACTTAAATAAATGATCTATGCCGGGAATGTACAGTATAGGGTGATGTCAGGCCCCCTTTTTTTCTTGACTCACTGGGCAGAACAGGCAAACATTGTTTCAGCCTGTAGTTGGGAATGTGAATATTTATCCTGTCGACTTAATTCATACAAACAGAACTAAAGGCAGGCAGGCAGGCAGGCAGGCAGGCAGAAGTATTTTATGGCTTTAAGTCAGATTGAAAGCAGGGGTGAGGGAGGCTGAAAGAGGGCTCTAAACTTTCTAATTCACAGAATCATGCCTAATCACATAACTGCTGGGAAATGGATACAGAAAAAAACATTTAAAAGGCAGACTGTGCTTGTATGTGTGTGTGGGATGAGATGGGAAAGCAAGAGAGAGAAAAGTTCTCTAACCTGGGTGTCATTTCTAATCATAACAACGTGGGTTAGGATTTGTTTTCTGCTTCAGGCATGTTAATCAAATCCTGGCCTGACTGTGCTTTCTCAGGAGCACCCCTCTTCCAAGTTCAGGGCAATGTTTGCCGGGCATATGTACCTGCCTATGTCACGAGAACAGAGAGCTCAGTGTCCTATTTTTTATTGACAGCCTTGAGGGTCAGTGTGGGCTGCAGACAGAACCTTAAGAAACTGGAGCCCCTTGGTCTGGTTATTCCCTAGAAGGGCTTAGTGGGCATGTGCCACCCACATTCACCCACCAAATGGCAGGCCAGGAAGCATTTCGAATGGTTGCTCCCCCAAACCTCAACCTGTCTACCAGATGAGACCACATCCTTAGGAAGGTCTTGGTAAGTTCCCAAAAAGTGATACTTCACTGTATTATGCTGATGCTTCCAGGAAGAGGACACTAATTACAAAGTGTTGCTTCCTACCTGACTCTGGCTTGGGGAAGAGAATCATAGGAAATAGACCATGAATATCTTTAAGGACTAAAATGTATAAAAATACCAAGTCTGTGGGAACTGGGCAATTCATTTCGTGTCTCAAATCTACCCATGCTTTCTAGAACATTCCCACAGTCCTGTTCAGGAGCCCAAAGACCTTGTACCTAGATGATGAGAACAGCCTAATCTGGGAGGTCTCCCCCATCCCACACTGATATTACACACAGCTGTCAAAAGTTCTAAAGTCAAGCTCTGAGGTTATCACTCCCTAGTTTAAAATCTATCAATGACTTTCAAACTTCTCAAGAACTTGTTGGAAACTGGTTTCTCTTCCTGTATCCTCTATTTCATAAACCAGTTCTGTGGCCACCAGATGGATGATTTCCTGTTCCTGACAGCCTGACATACTTTTCTGTCCAGGATGCTCCTTTCATTTCTCACTCTACTCTCTCCAGCTTGGCTTACTAAGATCCCATTCACACTGTTAAGGCCAACTTAACCCCCAATCCCCCAGTCCCATAAAACCTTCCTGGGCTTGCATTCACTGTCTCCACCCCTACCCAACAGCTCTCTTTTCCTCTTGGAGCCCCAACAGCTTATTTAACCAGATTTTTAAAACTTTTAAAATTCAGTCATCATAGTCTTCAACCTATAATCAATCTCCTTTCCTAGACTATAGGTCTTTGAAGAAATGACTAAATGCTGTTCTTTCCCATAGACCCTGGGACCCCAAGGACTTGGAGCTTTGTCTGGAGAAGAGGAACTCAGATAGAGGGGCTATTGATTTAGAATTCTACCACTTTTCCTTACCAGGGGTGGCAGGAGCAGAATCTGCAGCAGCAGTCACCGACCTGGTATGCTAAAAGCACCTCTTTAAACTCTCCCCACACAAAGTGGTTGGGAGAAACAGACTGGGTTAACAAGACAGTGAATATACATTTATCTTGGATCATTTCTGGCCTGATGTTCTGCTTTTTCAGTTAGGAGTCTGTCACCCAGTAGCAGTGTCAAAAGCCCCTGAGCTGCTGGGCAGGGGAAGGTTTAGAAAGTGATGTTGGAGGACATTTTTTTCTTCTTCCCACATTTGTTTATTGATGCATTACAGGTGTACATAATGATGGGATTTGTTGTTCTACTTTGTACATGCACACGATATAACATATAATAAAATTTGGTCGATAAAGTAGTCACTCTAAACCCAACATAGAAAGAAAGGCTTGCCTGTAAAGAATTTAAAATTTGCTAAACACTGACATAATATTGGTTCTAACCAAAGAATTTCTAACTTCATTTCTGAGAAGCTATGTATAAAAAAATTTTAAATTATATTTAGTGCTCTTTTTAAAATCCTTAGGAAAACCCTTTACTATACCTGTTAAATTATCTTTTCTGTTTATCTGGATCTTCAACTATTGAGTTTCCTTAAAGATTGTACTGAAGTCCATAAGGAACTCTTTGAGGTAGCAAAAACTTATTAATGAAAAATAATACTGGGCTGGGGAGATAGCTCAGTTGGTAGAGTGCTTGCCTTGCAAACACAAGGCCCTGGGTCCAATCCCCAGCACTGCAAAAAAAAAAGAAAAAGAAAAAGAAAAAGAAAAATAATACAACTTGTTCACAACACAGCAATGCAGGAAAGGGGAAGTTGATAGAGGAATAAATGACAGAAAATTAGTCAATGATTAATCATTGTTGAAGCTGAATGATGACTACAAAGGGATTCATTATATTATTTGTATATATTTAAAATTTTCTACAATATGAAGTTTAAAATATTTAGAGAGGGAAGAAAGAAAAAAACTGAAATGTATATAAGATACAAAGATGAAATTAATAAAGACCTTATGAAGAAAATAAGAAATGTACATAAATAACTGAAGTTCAAGGTGGAAAATAGTAAGTGCTATAAGGTAGAAAATAGAAGGTCCAGAGATAAACCTGCTGGAAACAGAGTAGATGATAAAAATGACATCCAAACTGTAGAGAAAAGACTGATTTATTAAAGAAATAATATTAAAACAACCAACCAGTCCTTTGGGAAATAATATAATTGGAACTCTACCTAAAGCCTTGAACTGAGATAAATTCCAGACAGAAAAAAAGAGTCCAATGTAAAAAAGAAACCACAAAAATGCTAGAGGAAAATGTTTTCTAATCTACAGGTAAAAATGGTTTCTATGAAGAAGCTGGGTGTGGTGGAGCACATCCATAATCCCAGCTACTGGGGAGGCTGAGGCAGGAGGATCACAAGTTCAAGACTGGCCTTGGCAATTTTATTTTTAAAATAAAAAATAAAAAGGGTTGGGGGTATGGCTCAGTGGTAGAGTGGCCCTAGGTTCAATCCTCAGTACTACACATTCAGACACACAAAAGAAGCAGCGATGATGGACAAAAAGGATGTATAACTGTGTCAACAAAGGAATGGAAAACTTCTGCATACCAAAATCAATAGTAAAGGCAACACTGGGGGTTAAAATATTTGCTGATTCTTCTATCAATAACAAAACTGAAAGTAAATGAAGTTAAATATGGCAGGGATTCCAAAAGTTTTTCAGTTTATAGCATATTTAGTACCTTGATAATATTTTCATGGTGCTCCTTCAGCCAAAGGATATACCTAATAGTTCCATTAGTAGGTATACCCAAATAACCCAGTAAGTATTTATGCCCTTACAAAGTAGTGGCTATTTAAAACAACAGCACACAAAAGTTGAAAGAACTGATGTGTGTTACTTCATTCTTAAATAACCACAATACTTACTCGTGGGATGTATGTGTCTACTGGATACTTTATAACTTCCCAAGCCTTAGAATCACTAGACTGTACCACTTCAATTCCTGTACCACTTTGATTTCTTGTGACACTTGCTTTTTATCACAGCAACTACCAAATACAGTTTTAAAAAGATATACTACTATCAAAAGGAATGTAGTATAGGCCAGTGTTGTTAACTCTAAATTACTCCAAGCTAGTAGTTCACATGGTGTCTGACAGATGGCAAGCGTCACTGTGCTTCTCCCCCAAATTTAAAATATCCCATGCGTTGGCATACACTTTGGGAACTGCAAATATTTAGCAAATAATATAAACAAACAATTCACAGATGAAATACAAATAGCCAATAAACATGAGAAAACGTTCAATTTCATTATTGTTTAAAGAAGTCCAATAAAACAATGTTTTTTTAAACTCATGAATTTGGCATGGAAGCTTTTTTTTTTTAATTGAATGAGTAAGACCCAATTAATATCTGGATAAGAAAAATAAACACTCATTCATCATTGGTGGGAATATAAATAGGCATTACCTCTTTGGAGGGTAACCAGCAGAGAGCCATGTTATTGCACATACAATGTGTCCCCCACGGTACTGGGGCAAAGTAACAACCTAGAAGTCTGGCAGTTGCTATCAGAATGAAAATCATGGACTTTCTTCATTCTTGCAATATTCACTTCTAGAAGTTTATTTGTAGACATTCCTCCAGGGGTGGACTAAGATACAGATGCTCATGGATGATCTTCAGCAGCAATGGCTGTACCAGGAAAGTTTAGAAATAACTAACACAAAACCAGAGGAAAACAATCATGGGATATTCCTAAAAGTATATCCAAACTATACAGTCATTAAAAAGAAGTGCTGGAGATATATATAGACTGAACTGGAAATAACCCTAAATCACACGTTTCTTTTTTGGGGGGAGTGGGGTGGGGTGGAGGGAGGTTTGCTGGGGATTGAACCCAGGATTGCTTTACTACTGAGCTACATCTCCAGCCCTTTTTAATTCTTTTATTTTGAGACAGGGTCTTGCTAAATTGCTGAGGCTGGCCTCAAACTTGCAATCCTCCTGCCTCAGCCTCCTCAGTTGCTGGGATTACAGAAGTGTGCCACCACATCATCCCCTAGTCATACTTTTAAGTGAAAACAGAAGCTGGAAGGCACTATGATCTCATTTTTATTGGTGTCAAATTATTAACAGTTGGGGGGATGGGATTCTTACACCCAGTGTTAATGTATTTTTGTAATTTAGAAAGACTTATAGTAAGAATGCATTATTTAAAAATTTTTTCTTTTGAAAGAATTATAGACTCACTTTATTTGTAAAAAACAAATAAAATGCACCTATGTCTATGTACCTTTCCTTCAGTTTAATCCCAACAATGGTACCTTATATTACTTTACATCAAAATTAGAAAGTGGACATAGGAACACTACTGTTAACTAGGCTATGTATCTTATTCAATTTTCACCATTTTTACATGCATTGTGGCAGGAGGTAATTTTTATCCAGTGTATGCATTTGTGTAAGTTCCACCACAATCAAGACACAGTGTGGTCCTATCATCACAAAGGAGGAGTATATTACTTTTGGAACCAGAAACAATAAATCTTATATTTCTTAACTCCATATATAGAATGAAAATCCACATACTAATTATTGAGACACGTGGCTGTGTGGTATTTTTGCCATATTTTTCACCAAAATATGGTGAAAAGGAACTTTTCAAAGTATCAGTACAATGTAGATCTCATGATATGGCCAAGGCATCTCCCTGGTGTCCTCCTCTGACTTTTCAGTTCCAGCCCTGTGGCACTGGAAGGGCAGATCAGGAAAGTCCACTGAGGGGAGAGATGGCTGCCCATGGTGTGGCTGGGCAGCAGCATTCCTGGGAGCTGCAGTGAGATCTCCACTGTTGTGTCTTCACTGAACAAGGCCCAAGGACATGTAAAGCTATTATATTAATTTGCACTTTCCAGATTTTAAGGCAGCTATAAAATTTGCCTTGTAGAGTTTTAATTATGGAAAACAGCTGGGCATTCAGCATCTGGTCTTCAGGCTGATAATGCACATTAACTGGGCTGTCTGGCA
The DNA here is from genome assembly GCF_902686445.1 of Sciurus carolinensis. Lineage (NCBI taxonomy): Eukaryota > Metazoa > Chordata > Mammalia > Rodentia > Sciuridae > Sciurus > Sciurus carolinensis. The sequence goes on along the minus strand of NC_062225.1, from coordinate 58,982,917 downwards.
AAGAGGTTTGGGGCAAAAAAATTTAAGAATTCACCTAACAGCCCTGCAAACCTGGGCCTGGGCTGTGGCCAGCCTCGGAGTCCGCTGGCTTCCTGTGTACTGTGGTAATGGACAGACTCCTCTTTTTGAAAAACGAAGATGAATTTTTTTTTTTTTTTTTTACTCTTTCAGTTGCAGCCCATTTCAAAGGTCATCAAAGTAAACAAAAGGAAAAGACTGTGAATCTTTAAAAGTCAAAAAGTGACAACTGTTTATAAAGTGTTTATATTTTCAAATGGAGGAAGGAAAAAAATGATCCCTCTAAGCCCCTAGGGGTGGGACTGTGGTGGCTGCTCCACCCCCCTCCCTGCAGTTTGTTTGTTCATTTGCCACTCAACACCTCCAGCAGTGAGGACCAAGAACATCTGCTGTGTCCATTTTGTGTGGAACTATAAAAGTCTTCTGGATGGCTGGGGTTTGTGGAATAAACCCAGCTGTAACTCAAGTAAAGGACTCTTGTAGCCTCTTTATTGATAACTGTGCCTCCCACAGTCCCCCTGAGCTATGTGACATCCAACATCATACAGACAGGTTGCAGTAAGGTCTTTCCAAATCCTGAGCCCTGCTTCCTACGAGGGTATCACTATTCAGAGAATGGCAACTCTAAGATCTAAATGAAGCAAAGGGCCAGTGAAATCAATCCTATGAGTCTCCCTGAGAGTGATCAAAAACTCTTGACTCATAATGTTCTTAGCTGAGCTGACAATGAACTCTGGGCAGTCATCATGAATGAGTTTCTAACTGAATTTTATATCTGCTACGAGGCATACTGCATGATAACAAACCCTACGTGGTATTAAAATAATCACCTGAAAGATACCTTTTACATCAGCATGCTGAGCAAATTAACCAAAGTACAATTCTCAGTCTATTATAGAGACTTCATATCATTTCTAGTCGTCCTTTAAGGCTCAGCTCCCCAACTCCCTCTGTGAAGTTCTCCCTGATGATTCCAGGTCATGGCAATCTTTCCATCCTCTCATCCCACAGTATTTATTATCTGAACCACTCATTTGGCACCTAAGAAATGTTGCCTTGATTGCTATTTATCTTTTTATGTAAACCATGCTGTTTTATCTCCTACATAGCCTTGCTGGAATGCAAAAGTTTGTTGATTTGATTTTAAATTTAAGGCAATTACCTTGTGGGCTGAGATAAACAATACTTGCAAGGCAATAGTTAACTCCACAGTGAAAGTAAACAGTGAGACTCCTTGCGAATGGGCTGGTGGGCAAGGTAAGATGACCAATGAATGCAAGTCTTGAGACTGGATATGCTTGTGATGGACCATCTGCCGGGTACTCCTAGTCTACTGACAGGCCATGTGATTTGTGTGAATTTATCATCCCCCAAACTCATTTGAGGAAACTCATAATCTTCCCTCTAAATCTGCTCCAGCTCAAACACTGATGCCTCTATGAGACCATTCTCCCCGGAGCTGTTATTTGTTGAATGAACAGCTGAGTGAAACAATGACTCTTTCGAAGTCACTACCCACCCACCAAGCTATGAACCTTTTTGGACTTTCCCCTTTCACTGTACTGGAAGGCTATAAGCACCAGGTTTGGAAAGTTCAAAACTGTTATGTTTCCCTGTAAACAAGCCCTCTCAGCCAACTGCAGGCACTGACGGCAGTGGGACAAGAGGGCGTTCCTCTTGGTTTCCACCAGACTCCTGCTGATAAACTTCAGTGTTTAAGTCAGTAACTGTACTTCTGGGGGATATCTGGCAGTGTCTAGAATATTTTTGGGAGTCACAACTGAAAGTGGGCACTCCCAGCGCCTAATGGGTAGAGGCCCAAGATTCTGCTCAACGCTCTATAAGGCACAATACAACTTTTTGGAACAAAGAATTATCCAGCCCAAATTGTCAGCAGTGCTGAGGTGAGGAGCCCGGAACAACTGTCAGGTCACAGGTTTTATAGCCAAGAGTAGGCTGGTGACCTTAGAAAATTACTTAACCTCTCCTGAGTCTTCATTTCCTCACCTATAAAATGGAGCTAATAAGACAACTCAACTCACAATGGTGCTGTGAAGTCTGAGGCCTAACTGATGTGCAAAGTGCTTTGTAATTACTCTTTAACAAATTTGTCTCCTGTGTTAATGGATGTGTGGTTGTAATTTTCCTGGGCAATTTATGGCATCTCTCTGTGTTGGCATCTCTCCTTACCCTACCCAGCCATCTCCTGGTGCTGCTTTTTCAGAAGCCTTCTTATGCCTACTCTTCTTGTTTTCTTTGTTTTGCTCTTTTTTTTTTTTTTTTTTTTTTTTTTTTTTTTTTTTGTGGCAGGTTCCTTAGTGGTCTCTGATGATTTTTCCAGAAACTATGCTTTTTGGCTAATCATCTTACCACACCTCTTAACAATGACAGGTGTATGGCAAAGACAAATAATGATTATCCCTTGGGTGCTTTAAGAAGTATATTCCTTGTTACCAAGTTTGCCCCTTTTGTCTTAAAGCTAAATTTTCGGCATTTGTGGTTTACATCGAAGAGTAAGTTGTGCTGTTGGATGTCTCAAAAGAATATGTCTCAAAAGAATAATCTGGTGAACCTTGAAGGTATTAGCTCTATTAGTTATGACCCTCAAGAGGGGTATCCTTGATACTCTCCCAACTGCACATGCTCCATAAATTCTCATCTTCAGAGGTACAGTTTTGAATTCCTTTGTGCTGCCTTTGAGAGGCAGCTTCTTTAAAATAGGTGAAATAATGTAAGCACATTCTTGTTTTCCTAAGTATTTCCCAAGTGATCCAAATCAGGTAACACTTTAACAAATGCTTCGGCTTCCTTTTAGGTCATTTCCTGGGTGAATCTGGCCAGTTTGCTCTTACAATATTTATTCAAAGGAAGCTAAGTGTCTTTCCTATGTACATTAGTCTCACAGAATGGATATCTGGATATTTAAATAGTGAATTTAAGCTTATGAGCACACATTGTGGTGTTATTTTTAAGGTGTATGAATATGTGTGCATGTATCAGATCTCCACGAAAGGAAGAATCCTGGTTATCATGAAAAAGCTGTCCACTCAGAAACCTCTAAACAGGCAGGAAAGAGGGATTTCTAACCTAATCCAAAGGGATGCCTTCAACTTCAGTGGTCAGTGAGTTACTTTATCATTGGGAAAAGAAATGTAAAGCAGCTGAGCATTATGAAGAAGGGAGCAAGGTGCCCAACAACAAGGGAGTGTTGGTTCCTAAGTTTGTGGACAAGGTGCATTGAGCCTTCCAGAGAGAACAGCCTCTGAGGGTGGCAGAGGGTGGTCTTCATCAGGAGGAATCCTTTTCCTCATAGTTAAGTAAGCCTTTAAAGTATGTGAGACCTGAAGGCCCAAAAGAGTTATCAAAATGACTTCTTGGGCTCGGGATATAGCTCAGCAGTAGAGGGCTTGCCTAGCATACACAAAGTCCTATGTTCAATTCCCAGTACCATTAAAAATCAAAAACAAGAATAAAAACCCTGACTTCTCTGAGCTCAACTCTGTTAGCCTAAACACAGTTTACATCCTCAGCAGTACCGACATTTGGGGTTGGATGATTCTTTGTTGTGGGTGCTGTCCTGTGCATTACAGGATGTTTACCAGCCCCTGGCCTCTACCCACCACCTCCTAAGACTCACCTCCAGCTGTGACACTGCCAGGGCTCCCTGTGAGAACCCCTGCACTAAGCACTTCAGCCTGTATGCACCCACACATCACATCCACTTGGGGAAGGCGGCATTTAGTATAGTCTATGTCCTTATGACACTCCTGACACACTCATTCACTCTCCAAGTATCTGTTGACATTTGCTTTTGTGTCTTCTAAGTAGAATGAAGAACAAGTACTGAGGCCCTGGAGCAAGAAAAGGCCTGGGGATTAGAGGAAGGCCCATGGGATTAGGGCTGAATAAAAGGAGGGAAGCAGCAAGGGATGAGACTGGAGGCACGGGCTGGATCAGGTCTTTTCGGTGTTTATAAACTATTGTAAGAAAGATGATTTTAAGTGAGATGGTAAATGACCAAAAGGTTTTTTAGTTAATCTCACCTGTTTTAAAAAGGTCCTTCTGTCCTACGGAAAATAGGTTGAAGGGGGAAAGAATAAGCAGAGAGGTCAGATGGGAGGCAAATGCAACTGACCAAGCCAAAGGTAAGCACTGGAAAAGAACAGCAAGCAGTGTGGAGAGAAGCACCTGACACCAGTAGATGAGAAACCACGCTAGAGAAAAGAGAGAGATCAAAACGTGATCCCCAGAGAGGCTGGGTGAAGGGTAGTGCTATTTACTGAGAACCAGAAGATCAGTGGAGGGCCAGGTTTGGGACTGCGCCAGGGGTGAAATTAAATGGAATTAGTTTACATTTACTCAGATGGATAGATACTGCTTCCTGACCTAATCAGGGTGTAAGGAAGATAATCTTTACTTCTATGAATTTTAACATTTATTGAAGAGCACAGCATACATCCTACATGGCGGAAAGTAGGGTCTACAGCCAGTGACCAAGGTGAATATTGTATACGGTAAAATTAGCACTGAATTATATTCAGAACAGTCAGAGACACTAAAGAGACAGTATAGCCCCAACCTCCATCTTGCTGTTAACTCCAGGGCACAAACTTACTGAGAGAGATGGGAATATTTAAACTGCTAATCCTTTTTCACCCTTTTATTTCTTAATTTGGTGCAGACTGAACTAATTAAATGGGTTCTATGCAATTCCAATAAATGCAAAATGAAATTAATTTCACTTAATAAGTAAAAATAGCAGCAAGCAAAAATTACTGTCTAGCAAACTGTACACAAAAACCTCGGGGGTTTCAGTAAAAGTTCTAAGAAAGGTGAGTGAAGATGGAAAGTTCACTGCCTGAAGAACATGGAACTTTAATAGGAAGACTAGAGAGGACCTGAAATTACATTCACATAATTAGTAATTTCCCTCTGTGACCACCTGGGTCTCCAATCTCCAAATACTTCTGCAGATGTTCAGACAATATAAGTGGAAAATGTAGGAGGTTTAACTATTTCAGTAGGATTGAGATATGAAGGTGGAGCAGAGAGGGGTTGGGATCTATGACACAATGGCAGAGTACAATTAGGAAAGCGAAAGTTTATATATAATACTTCCTAATGTTGGAAGAAATTGAGGTCAAGAGGCAAACCACCAAGGTTTCCAGTGAAGTTACCATCTAAGTAAAACAGAAAATGAAGATTCCCTACATTTCTATGAACAACAGTATGATGATTCCTAACAACATTTAAAACAGAATCACCACATGATCTAGCAGTACAGTGTCTAGGTATATTTCCAAAAGAATTAAAAATGGGGTCTTGAAGAGAGAGCTGTACACCCACATTCACAGCAGCATTTTTCTTAAGAGACAAAATATGGAAGCAACCCAAATATCCCATGATAGATGAACAAAATCTGGCACATACATACAAAGGAATATTATTCATCCTGAAAAAGGAAGAAAATTCCAACACACGCTACAAGGTAGATGAACTCTGAGAATATTATGTAAAGTGAAGCAAGCCAGTCACAAAAGGACAAATGCTACATGATTTCATTTATACAAGGTATTCAAGAGTAGGCCCGCACATAGGCGTGGAAGGCAGAAGGTTGAGGGCAGGAAGAAACAGGGAGTTGTTCAATGTGTGTAGTTTCAGTTCTATAAGATGAAATAAAGTTGTGGAGACTGGCTGCATAATAATAATATCAACAGATTTAACACTACTAAACCGTGCACTGAAAAATGGTTAGGACGGTAAATTTTATTTTATATGTATTTCACCACAATTAAACATTTAGAAAGTTTTTTTTTGGGGGGAGTACCAGAGATTGAATTGAGGGTCCAGGGGTGCTTAACCACTGCACTGAGCCACATCCCCAGTCCACCTATTTTCTAATTTTTAATTTTGAGATGGGTCTCACTAAATTGCTTGGGGCCCTGTTTAGTTGCTGAGGCTGGCTTTGAACTTGTGATCCTCCTGCACAGCCTTCTAAGTTACTGAGATTACAGGCATGTGCCACTGTGCCTGACCATTTAGAAAATTTTAAAAACATTCCCTACATTCAAGTCAACACAATTCAATATAATACTGTACTTGTATTATTTCTGAGATGTGTTTTGGATTCTCTATTTATAGAATGTGTCTATTAAAAAGCCTATGGATGAACTACATATTTACTTTAGATTAACCAACTGATACTTACTTAGTGCCTGCACTAAAGGCTCTTAGAACCCCATTTTGACTTCTTCTAATCCCTTACCAAAGAGAAAGAGAGAAAGGGAAGTTGGGAGAGAGAGGCGGGCAGGGAGGACACCTAGCTTTAGGTGCTGATTGTAAAGAACAATATCTATGACAAGCCAGAACAGTGCAGAAACGTGGGGAGGAATAATTCTCAAGTGATGTGGAGACACTGGAATGTCTGTGTGGATCACAAAGTTCTGTTCAATTGCTTTTCTAAAATCTACTGTTTTCCCAGCCTCTCTAGTATTATACTGGTGGTGGGGGTGCCAAATCTTAGTAAAAGTTAAAATAAAAAAAAAAGCCTCCATTGTTGATTTTAAAACAGTATTATGCTTAGATGTGGTAGATTCTTACCACCAGTGTGTCACCTGCATCGTCTTAAGGAGATACAAAAGTTCATTCTTATATCATATCCTAGCGCTGAGCCATCGACTTTACTTGCCATATAATATCTGCCTTCTCTCTGCTTACAGCTAAGAGCATTCTCAACATGTTCAGCCCTTTGCCTCCATCATCCCCATCCACACCACCTGTTATACCAGTTGATAACTTCTTTCCATTGACTTATGTTGAAGTCTGCTCAAAATTTTACAACTAAACTCACCACTTCAACTCAGTATCAAGGCATTTTTTCTGCTTTTCTCCATCCTCCCAACAGTCATTCAACCTAACACAATATGTCAGAAAACCTCCAGGCTCCAATCCTCTTACTTACTTTGCTAGTTCACTGTCTATAGCAAAGGGACCTCTTGAGAAGATGCTAGATACCCAGCTACAAAAGGGAAATAATATCTTCATCCTTTTTCTGTCTCTTGAGATGAAGATGTCAAAGGTCCAAGAGTTTATATGCACTGTTGACCTCCTTGATCTTCAGAAGATCTGTTGTAAACAATTATAACTATTTTTGTTATCTCTAGTCTCATTTCTCACAACTCTTACTTCATGCCCCTTGATCTTGACCATGAAAGATTATGTTGCTAAACTGCTCACTGTCTCCTGCTTCCTCCACTCCTGCCTTTGGAGAATCATGCCAGCTGCCCTTTAAACTTGGAAGAGTCTCCCCCTTGCAACTGCCAAGTTAATACCAGGAACTATTTCAAAAGCTTCCTCCTTATTCATGTCTCCCTGCCTGCTCACCACTTGAATGATCAGCAGCACACCCTCCCTAAAGCGGAATGAGTTTGGGTAGAAAGTAAGTGATGAAATGAAATCCAGAATACTTTTTGTCCACCAAATTGCTGGAACTTAGAAATGTCAGGGTTTTCAATAATTATTGCTCTTTTAACCTCAAAGGAAATTTCCTGCTGATATGTAATACTCATCATTTGGGGGAATCACTTGGGGGATAAATCTATTGTTCCCTGAACTTGACACAAGAATCGATTCTCTTATATTCATTTTGCACACTGAGTTCCTCTCTTTCACCCAACTTACCTGATCATAAGAATCACCTGCATTGCTCATGAATGAGGCAGATTCTGGGGTCCAAGCTCAGACTGCCACTGTAAAATCTCCAGGAGAGAAGCTTGGGACTTTGTATTTTAAATAGTACCCCAGGTAACACTTGCATTGGGGAAGTGGTGGCAACACTGACAACCTATCAGATCGTCTGTTTTTTGTCAGTGTCCTAAAAATCAGAGGCCTGGATCAATCATTTAGGCCACAAAGATTCTGCCTGCTCCCATCATGCTGAGAATGGACTCACAACTAATTTGCACTTGAAACCAATACTTTGTAAATCATACAGACTAATTTTTCTATATTGGGTCTGTTGACTATGTCTCCCCTGTCAAACTTTAAGGTTCCAGTGATGAATTTATGCTGTTTTATATCCTTCCAGTGTCTAATTAGTACAGTCCTGAGCGTTTACTTGGAACTCAATTAAAATCTTACTGATTGGTCAGTAAAGGCACCATCCAAAATTTTTTTTTGTTTTTTTTGTTTTTGCCTTGGGGATTAACCTAGGGGCTCTTAACCACTAAGCCACATCTCTAGCCATTTATGTCATGTTTATTCTATTTTATATTGAGACGGTCTCACTAAGTTGCTTGGTTAGGGCGCTGTGAAGTTGCTCAAGCTGGCTTTGAACTTGGGCTCCTTCTGCCTCAGCCTCCCAAGTCACTGGAATTATAGGCATGTGTACCATCACACTCAGCACACCATCCAACTTAAAAAAAAAGATTTAAAAACTCCTTATATTTTTCTTGGTAGTACTGGGGATGAAATCCTGAACTCTGCACATGCAAGGCACGGGCTATACCTTAAGTTACATTCCCAGCTCTGAGTACTACTGAATTCTTTCCTCACCATCAATTAGTAAAGAGAATGAGAATAAAAACTTAGGGTTTATGTCTTGGTCTGAAAGAATAAGACAATTATACAGCAATCTGCCCAGATTTCCAGAAATTATTGTTTTACACCTGGTCTGACTACCTAAATTTCTCCGAAGAGAGCAACTTCCTTTCATCCCTGTGGATTACTGCTCTGACCCTGTGCTTTTACCACCATCAGGCTATGGAGGTCTTGGTTAGTGGTTTGCATCTTATTGTGCATTGTAAAAATTCAAGCAGCAGGCCTGTTTTCAGGCAAGGACATAGTGGAACACTCTTCTCAGAAATGGACAGAAATTTCATGTGGAATACCACAAATGTTCAAGAATGCTTTTTCTGAAAGTACATTTATTGAAAACATGAAGACTGTTCTAGATTAAACATCAATGAATTAAATCAAACAAAAAGGAATGTAAAAAAGTAAAAGATCACCCGTATGGAATATACAAAAAATAGAGTTAAGCAAATGACAGGAAGTCGATTTATTCAAGAACACTAAAAACAAACGTTTCAATGGGGGTGTATCATAGCTATGTTCAATGTTACATTTTTCAAAAGGATAAAACCATTTTCTATTAAGTTAAAAGCTTCAAATGTAAATAATGAATAACCCATATGATGAGATTCATCCCCCAAACCCAGCAGACTGCAAAATCAATGCACAAATGAGGCTATTAATAAACTCTACTTCCCATCAACCTCAGCTTGATGTGAACTAACAATAACAAGTTAATGTTTTCCAGTAATCTTCACTGTGCCATTTAATTGCCAGTACTCAGGCCAAGGTAAACTCAACAGCAACAAAAGAACTAGCATCACCATCAAAGAACAAGATTAAGGAATACTACATTTCTGCTTTGAAGTGAATGCTGGAAAACATGCCCACAACACATTCTTTCTCAGTTCTGCACTTTCAAATGTGCCAAATATTCTATTAGTGATTTGAAGGTAGATTTTGAAAATATTCCTTTTTCTTTTAATTCATCATAAGCTTCGGTTTTGGAGAAACTTTTTAGATAAAGAATATCCTCTTCACAACTACTATAAAGAATAGAATCCCCAAATTATCAAACATAATTCCCTAACCCTTATCATCATTCCTAAAGTTCTTTTTACACTGAAATACAATTTCAAGTGCCAAATCTGAAATGTACAGCTTGATGAATTTTAATACCAATTACACTTGCAATAACCCAATAAATAATTCTATTACATAAGATTATTATATCACATTTGTTTTTAAAAGGACATGAAAATATTCTTTTGAATTGGCAACTAAATAACAGAATTCCCATAGTGGCTTAATATGTTAACAGTAGGTTCTCATTGTTCATAATATAAGAAATAGCAACACTTACTTTTGTAGAGAAAGGGAACAAATCTGCCTCTTTTTATTAAAAAATACCCAGGAAAAAAAGAAAGTGCTCTTATAAAAATGAAGAAATAAATAAATAAACAAAATGTGAACCTTCCACTAGAAAGAGGAAAGATCATCGACTCTGATCTTCAAACTCTTTTTGATTCTTTTTTTAATGCATTCCTGAATATATCAACTCCTTGGCAAACAAAATAAATTAAACTTTCACCCCAGCACCAAAAAAAAAACAAAAAAACTTCACAGTTTCTCTGACTAAAACTGTTTTACTGTCTATGGACTGAATTACTTCCGTCTGTTTGCCAAACCTCCACACACAATTTGGTCACTTAATTGCTAAGAGGGTCTGCTATCATTTCCCTTGTCTGGTGTGCTAAGAAATCACTTGTCATTTTGCAGCTATGTTTATGTGCTAACTTTTCCCATTGTTTAAATGCCACCCCCAACACAAGTCAGCAAAAGATTATAAAATCCAGGCCCAGCACACACAACTTATCCTGGATTTCTTTCTGATATGTTGCGATAACTCCACCCAAAGTGTTGGTTTTTTGTCACCACTCATCCAAACACATTTTCCCATCTTTTGGCTGCCTATTGTCACCTCCTCACAATATAAACTTCCTTGGTAGGCTACAGTGACTATGTGCTCAGTTAAACAAATGTACCCAAATATCTAAGAAACAGTAACACTTCCTGGATACAACAAAGTAATAGGGAATAAAATAAACATGAATGGACAAGAAATCTATTTAACAAAATAAAATCTATTAAATATGTTTAAAAAGTAAGTTTTAAAGAGCTGATAGTCTGTTACTTAAATATGGTTGGTCCATAAACTAAAATGAGGGGCTGGAGGTGTAGCTCAGTGGGAGAACATGTGCTTAGCATGCAGGAGGTCCTGGGTTCAGTCCTTAGCACCAAACAGAACATTAAAAAACAAAAATGAACAAACAAACAAACAAAACAAATGCCTGTCAGGTAGTGTTTTTGTTCTGAAAATTCATTTATAATGAGTAGCATGGATGACGGTAAACTCTTTTGCAGTTCCAATATCTAAATTACAACAATAAAACAAAACCCTAAAACAGTAAAATTCAAATTAATGAGATTTCTTCTTTAATCTAGAAAAATCTCACTCCTTTTAATGATGTAAGAACTGAAGAGGTCATTAAACCTGGAGTTCTAAGGTCAGGGGTTTCTACCCTTGGAGAACTTGGATTATAGGGTGTGAAGGTCCCCAAAGTTCCACCAAATCAATAGCCAACAGAGGGGTCTCTACAACTTGAGTTCTCCTTTTCTGCTCAGCAACATTCCTGTTTCATGTCACCAGAAAGAAAACAGGCCATCTAAACTATTTCAAAGTGGTCAAGAGTTCAACCACCAAGAGAAAAAAGTAGAGCACTAGTCTAATACGTACTTAAACTCCCCATTCTAGACACGCTTATTTCTAATGCTACCAATAGACAAGCAGAGGAAAAGAAGAAAATATTATCACATCCTTGAATTACTCAAAATAGCATTAATCTAATTCATTCACTCAGCAATCCTATGTTGTGTTTAAAGTTAAATGCCATGTGAACATACAAAAGAATCATGAAAACTTTACACAATTATTTAATAGACAATATATAATTTCTAAATTACAAATGATTCAAGAATTAAAATGGTGAGAATATAGCTCAGTTGGTAGAGCACTTGCCTAACATGCAGTGAGGCCCTGGGTTCAAGCTTCAGCACCACACAAAAAAGTTAATTAATTAATTAAAAAAATTAAAAAGGCCAACAGTTTCAGTATTCCTATAAAAACTTTAAACTTCAACAAGACTAATGGGGCTGGGCATGATGGCACATACCTGTAATTCACAAGAAATCAATTTTAAACAAAAATTAAGTTTTAAAGATATTTATTACTTAAATATGGTTGGGTACCTAAAGTAAAACAAATCAGAAGCAACTTGGGAAGCTGAGGCAGAAGGAGTGCAAGCTCCAGGCTTAGCATTCCTTAGCCAAAGAAGGTAGGGGGAGGGGCTGCAATATAGCTTAGAGACAATATGCCCCTGCACTTTAACCCCAGTCCTGCAATAAAACAAAATAAAGTAAAATTAATTAAATAAATAAATAAAAAGATTAATGGGGGGGCCTAGGAGTGTAGCTCAGCAGGATAGTACCTGCCTAGCCTGCACAAAAGGCCCTGGGTTCAATTCCAGCACCACAAAACAAACAACAGACTAATGGAACTGCGCCCGTCTTCTCCTCTCTCTCTCTTTGGTACTGAGGGACCTGAACCCAGGAACACTTTACCACTAAGCTACTTCCTTAGCTCTTTTAATTTTTTATTTTGAGACACGGTCTCACTAAGTTTGCTCAGAACCTTGCTAAATTGCTAAAGCTGGCCTCAAACTTGTGCGCCTTCTGACTCAGCCTCCCAAGTCACTAGGATTACAGGTATAAGCTACCATGCCTGGCCTGCTTACTCTCTTGATGCAACTTATTATTTACATCCAGTAATTTCTATTTTACATCTAAAATTATCTGTTAGTAATTGACTAGGTTTAAAATCCTACTGTGAATTACCACTGTGAAAATTTTGTTTTGTTTTTCTTTATGTAGGAGAAATATACTACCACTCAACCTCTACTGTAAGGCTGGCAGCCCTGAAAACTCATTTGTTAATGTAGCATGTTATGGAAGCATTTCTGCCCCTGAGGGAATAAGGGGCAGACATTTCCACATGCAATATTATGAACATTTTGAATTATTTCCTTTTGGGCAAGCAAGTCAGGTAAATACTATATGTAGCTCTATGCTGATATTTGTGTATTTAATGCAATAGCATATTTACTACTTAATTATATGTTTGAGACATTTTCTTGGAGGTGGAGATATTGAGGATTGAACCCAGAGGGCCTTTACCACTGAACTATATCCCCAGCTCTTTTGATTTTTTTATTCTGAGACAGGCTCTTGTTAAGTTGTTTAAGGCTTCACTAAGTTGCTGAGGTTGGCCCGGAACTTGGGCCTCAGCCTCACAAGTCGCTAGGATTACAGGCTTGCACCACCAGGCCCAGTGCATTATGAAATCATTGGCAAAAGGAACATTTCAGAGCATGTGATCCAGCTATCACTGTCGCTTGCAGCGTAGGTGGGTGGGCTTACAAATATGCTCATGATACACAGTGCGTGTACATGCACACACAATCTTATGTCACAGTCTGTTATAGCACCTCACCTAAGATCCTGCATTAGATGTGATACAGAGACTACTTCCTCCTCCATACTTTTTTTTTCAGGGCAGCTTCTGATGACTATAACTTGGGTACTGTTTACCAGGATCATCCTTTTCTTGAAGGATGAAAACAGGTGCTGTGCCTACTTAAAATGTTTCTTCATCTCTTCCAAACTATTAAGACATTTCTTACTGAAGTTTAGGTGAAAAGATGAATGAGTGTAAATGACTTAATTAATTAATAAGAGAACTAGTAATATGTTTCCTAATAATGCCAAGTTGATTCAATGTTGGAAAAACTCAATGTAATTCACCATATTAGCCCATCAAAAGAGAAAAAATATGGGGCTAGGGATGTGGCTCAGTGGTAAAGCACTTGCCCTGCATGCATGAGGTCCTAGGTTTGATCCCCAGCATGGGAAAAACAAACACACACGCACACACACACGCGCGCACACACACACACACACACACACACACGTATATATTTATACTCACGCCTATATACACATATGATCACTTCACTAGATATAGAAAAATGATGAAATTCAACATCTATTCATGATTAAAATTCTCAATAAACTATAAACAGAAGGAAAGCTCATAATAGATATGAAAAAAATACAACAAATATCATATGTATTGATGAAAGATTGAATGTTTTCTCCTTATACTGGGAAAAGGTAAGAATGTCCATTCTCACTATTCTTATTCAACATTATATTGGAGGTCCTAAACAGTGCAATATGACAAGAAAAAGAAATAGAAGACATACAATTGGAAAAAACAAAACTGCTTTTATTCAGAGATCATATATCTATGTAATAAAACTTTCAAGAATCAGTTTTAGAAAGATACTGGAATTAATAAGTTTAACAAGGTCATAATATAAAGTCTATATAAGAAAATTAGCTATATTCCCTCTTATAATATCAATGGACATTTGGGATTTAAAATAAAAAATCAGTATCATTTCTAATAACATTGAAACCATGAAATATTATGGATTAAATCTAACAAAATATGTATAAAATTCATCATCTAAGGATTGTTTCAACAAGTAGTCAACAAATTTTTTCTAAAAGGACTGGAGAGTAAATATTATAGGACAGGTCATACTGTCCATCTTGCAACTACTCAAAACTGCCATTAAGGAGTAAAAGCAGTCATAGAAAACATGTAAACAAATACATATAGTTTTGTTTCAATAAAACTATATACAAAAACAGGAGACAAGTTAGATTTGGCTTGCAGAGCACAGCTTGCCAACCTCTGTTCTAGGATAATGCATTTAAAACATCTCACTGTCTGCTACTGATTAAAGGTTCCAGTGAAGTTACTTATGAACTTGTAGGATTTTGTGAGGTAGAGATATAAGCCATTTTTATCCAGTGGAACAGGTATCTCCAAAGAGCTATGATCTGTTGAATACTGAATACCATTTTACATCTAACTCAGTAATCTTATCCTAATATTCCTGTTAAATTGTCTATACCTGGTTTTTCAGATGTTCTTTGAATTGATCATAACATTTTTCTGGTTCCCTTATTGAATATTGACTAAAATCTTTTACACATGTTCATTTTATATTTGAGAGTGATGATTTTATTTGTATGAAAATTATACTCTAACAATGTCAATTCTCCCCCAAATTGCTCCACAGATTTAACACAATTTGTCTCTTATAATTTATTCTTTCATGTGAATTTTGGAATTGTACTGTGAAATTATTTTTAAATGAAAAAAATTAAAATTTTTATTAGAAATGCATTAAACCCTTTTTTAATTTGGAGAAAATTGACAATTGAATCGCTATTAATATTTAATTAATATTAATTACCTGCAGTATTTATTGAATATCCAAGAGAATCAATGGAAAATATATTACAAAAGATCTTGATAAATGATACTATTGTAAATGAGAAGCGATAATGTACAGCCTAATAGAGAAGTTAAGAGAAGAGGTTCTGAAACCCTGAATCTAGCTGTATAACTTTGTACAAGTTACTTAATCCTTCTGGGCCTCAGTTTCCTTATTATTAAATAGTACTATTCACTCTTTAGATTTAGGATGAAGATTCAATGAGCAAATATATATCAGTGCACGTAACTGACATAGAGTGTGACACAAGTGATGACTAATAGAATTATCACAAAGTGAATATACACAAGTCAACTACTGTCAAAAGGAAGCAAAAGTCATAAGATACAACATGGTAAAAGTACCCACTGATAACAAGAAATATAAAAAGAGAAATATGCATTCTACACAAAGAAAAATGTAAAATGTAATGCAACTGATGAACATAAAAGAAGATAAATGGAAAGTCATACCACTTTCTTAAATAGGACAACAGCATAATAAAGATGTTATATGGGGCTGGGGTTGTGGGCTCAGTGGTAAAGGGCTCAGCTACCACACGTGAGGCCCTGGGTTCAATCCTCAGCATCACATAAAAATAAAATAAAGGTATTGTGTCCACCTACAACTAAAAATATATATATGAAAAAAGATGTTATGTATAGTTAATAAGTTAATGTATAAATTCAATGTATTAATTTATTTTTTACTACTTTTTCTTTTTTTTGCAGTGGTGGGGATTGAACCTAGGGTCTTCTGCTTGGGAGGCAAGTACTCTACCAGCTGAGCTATATCCCCAGTCCCTTGTATTAATTTAATCATGATAAAAAAGAAAAACTCCAACAGAACTGAGGTTTGGGATTAGACAAGTTGATTTAAAGTCCAGAAGGTACTAGAAAAGAAAAATAATCAGGGAGAATTAATTTCCACCAAATTATAAAACATAAAGCTACTGTGAGCAACTGATACATGAAGAGACAAGCTCCTCTAATGGAAGAGAAAAAAAAAATCTAGAGAACAAGTGCAATTACATTCTGAAATTCAGTGTAAGATTATGAGAGCCTTTCAATCAGAGGATACAAGATTTATTTTCCAATAAATGATCACAGGATCAAAAAGCCCTCCGTACAATAGCTGTCCATTGATTTATTTTTTATTCCCCTCTATATTAAGTAATGTTCATATTATTATTTTTAACTTGTCATAATTATAAATAAGTTACCATTTACTAAGGAAATGTACCAAACCAGTCACTATACTGGGAATTTGTACATATAATAACAACTCGACTCCTTATATCAACCCGGCAAATTATGTGTTCTCCTTATTTTGCAGACGGGCAAACTTCAGTTCAGAGTTTGGATGACTTGCCCTAGGTCAAATATCTAGAAAATGGGGATGAGAACATCACATCCAGGTCTGCCTGGCTCCAAAACCTTTTCCCACTATACTATCCTCTATCCAGTTTGTTGACAAAAACTCTACAAATGGAGCAACAAAAACAGCACCAGATTACAGACTGTACATTCCAAGCAGGAATGAAGTAACTATAATAAAACACAGTATATTCTTTATTGGCTTTTAAATTTTAAAATGGTAAATATACTTAGGGTCCCTCTCTGACTTATACTTCATCAGGGTAGCTTTTTGGCATTTCAATTCCTGGAAGACATTCCAGATGAATCTATGTTATATGAAATTCTTTCCAAAAGAAGAGAGTTAATGTGAAGTCAGCATGAACTTCAACAAAATTTTTTACCAAGGAAAATTCTGTAACTGTTTTCCTTTTCTATACACGAGGTTGCAATGTGGGAAACTAAATATCTGTATGCCAAAATAATATAATGCTGGTTATTCTGACTTCCCTCTGGTGGGCAGTAAACCTCCTGAACTTCTATTTTTGGAAATTGAGGTGTCCCTTTAATCCTGTTATAGAACTGCTGACGGTGGTAAGACAGCACAGGCCAATCGGCCCAGAGCCTGTACCAGGAAGGTCTCCAAGAAAAGGAAGAAAACAAAGTACAAGCAAGCACAAAAGGCATTCTGCAAGAGAATTTTGTGAAATCAGTGTCAGTGTTCACAACCCAACACAAGAAACACCACCTCAGTGAAAGCCATTTTAGTCTGAAAGGGGCCCTGAAGCCAGATGAACATGTGAAGCCCTCAGAGCCAATATTTACAGAATGGTTAAAATCGTACCTGTGGAAAACAGAATGGCCCTTCTCTATGTCTATCCTCTCTTAAGAATTCCGCACATAGCCAGCAAACGCTCTCCTGCTTTATTTGGAGTGCAAAGATACACTTCAGAAAGCACACACCTTCCTCCTGTTTTGCTACATTTAGACCATCAGGGTACAGGTACTGTTGCATACACCCCAGAAAGTGTTCCTCAAGTAGCTGAGACAATAAAGCTAACACCTAAAACACACGTGAAAATCACTGCTTTTCTAAAATGGTCTCCAGTTAGCTCAATTCATTTTTAAAGTTCTCTTGATTCTAGAGCTGAAATCAGAACTAAGGTTCCTTTCCCAAATTAAATTTGGTGTTAGAGATTTACTAGAGTGCCCTCAGATGATAAGAACCCTCTAAATGTTCAGCCTCAGTTACTGAAGGCTACATGTTACTGGAACACAGCCTGATCCTGTCTCAGAAGCAAAACAACTTAACACTTGCTTGGAGTCAACCTTGAGGACTCTGTGGCTACTTGACTGACTGAGGTCCAAATGCCACATTCGAATGAAGAGGCTTTGACAATCTGATACACACAGCATGCTACTTCTACCCTGACCACTCGAAGGGAGAAGACTAGAAAGTATGTTGTGCTAGAAAAAGAACTTATCATGAGAATTAAGATTCATGGATTCTGGCCCTAACTACTCATGTGACTTCACCTTTAGCAAACCCTGCTTGTGCCCTACTTGTGCTAGACACTGAGAATTTAAGAGTTGAGTGGTCACTGTCAGGAGCCTTAAGTTAGGTCTCCAAAGATGTTTTTTCTCATTCACGGAGTCCACAGCTGAAAGGCCACCTATGAGTTCAATACTCTATGATTGGAGTGGAATCACGTGGAAGACAGAGAGGTTGGCAGTGCTGAGTCCGCATAAACACAGCATCTCCATTGAGCTACCTGGTAGAGGAGTTGAAAATGCCTTTGGCAAAACCGTGAACCATTCAGAACTGTTGAGGGTCTGCAAAATGGCCCTCTCCTACCCAAATATTTAACATGCACTCATATGTACCACTACCACAGGCCCTGAGGGATTTGGAAATTGAGTCAAGAATGCTCAACTGAGGTTTTCCCCTGTCGCTTTAAACACAAATAAATGATACCTTTTAAAAAGAAAAAAAAAAATGCATTAAATATGCACAGCTCAAAAGCATGAAAGAAAATCTCCAAGTGCCAGATACAAAAAAGGAACTAGGAGCCACAGCAGAGAGTGATGGACAAGGTAGATCCTGAGCTGTGAGCACACAAAGCTTGCTGCCACGAATAACTGCTCTATTCCCCAGAAAATGCCATCGACTGACCAGAGGCCATGGCAAGGAATCCAGTTACCCTTTGGGCCAGAGGTGGATAACTGGTTTCTCATGTACAATCTGAATTCCAGGTTTGAGAGGGGAATATGCAGTAAGAAACAACAAATCAGCGTAACATCGGACTTGACCTGTGAAATCTTCAGGGAAGGCCCTAAAAGATTAAAGGCAGCACCACCCAGAACTGCCTCCATCTGCCAGTGCACAAGAAGTGCCGACGAAAGCAGCCCTTGGAGATGAGCTAAAAAGCAACTACAACCCTTGGGAAAGGCAGCAGACAGATCAGGCAGAATTCGTGCTCTGGAAACAGCAGAAAACAACTGGGAAGGACTACAGAATAAATGAGTTTAGAAGAGTCAACGATTATGGAAGAAATGAAAGCCATTAGCAAAATCGGAATTATCTTGAGGAAATAAGAGGCACATTTGGGGGAAAAAGTCCAGGTATGGAAAAAAAATCCCTTCGCTGCAGTTGTCGATGTCTAGTGACACAGGTAAGTGAAAACTAGCGGACTGTCATAGATCAGAGGAATCTATGGAGATATGACAACTAAATGCAATGATCCTGGAACAGGAAAAGGATATTAGATGAAAATCAGTTAAAACAAAATGTGTGGAGTTGAGTTAACAGCATGTACCAATCACTTCCTTTATTGCAACAAATGTTAAAATGATAATATAAGATGGTCACAGTAGGAAAACTGAGTGAGAGGTATACAGAAACCTTCTGTACCATCTTTGCAAACTTGTAGTTACATCTAAAACTATTCTAAAGTAAAACGTTTATTTAAAAAGAGACAGTGACTATCAGACTGTATACAGAAACAAAACCAGATATATGCTGTTTATAAGAGACAACCAAAATGAAAACTTAATGAGAAAGAAGAAATGAACATAAAAAGATGAAAAAATATATCAAGAAATATTAAGCAGAAGAGTTGGTTTACAAGTGAATTTTAAAATGACCAGATTCATTGTGACCAATGCAGTGATATCCAAAGTTTAACTTCTGAAATGGATGTGTGGTCGGGAATTGTGTACATCTCCATTCAGGCTTCCTTCTACTCTATTCCAGGCTTCCTTCAGGAGCAATAGTAAAAATTAGAGAAGCATCAAAGGGAGAAAGTGAGGACCAGGGGAAATTAACAAAGTACATCACACATTGACCCAGAATAGACAAAATAATGATCATAAAGGCATGCACACAGAATACTATGATCCTCCTCCTTTAATGAGGCTGTGAAGAGCCCACCACTGCTCAGGGGTTATAGGTAGAAAGGGACTGGTATTAACTTTCTTTAGAAATTTTCAATTATACCCTTTGGGTTGGTGGGTGTGGATTATATTACATCACTAATTCATTCTCAGAGTTTCCTTTGAAGAATATGAGCTCGTATTTGTAGGACCTTAATCTTAAATGTACACAAACACACACAAAATCATGAATTTTAATATAAATTACTACCTTGTACCTCTGTTCTCTAAATATACATCAGAAAATAAGACCTGATGACTATTTAAATTTCCTCTCAAATAAAGTGTCAGTGAACACTGCTTTTCAGTCTAAGAATGGTTTTGGTAATTGGACAAGTATGTATCTCACGTATTTGAAAAAAAATCAATTAGAAAGCAGTAAACTGATACTACATTTCAGAAACATGTTAAGATATAAAAATTGCTATATATCCTGTAACCCAAGAAGAAAGGAAAGACATAAAGCCTACCTGCTATAAATGAACTTAAACTAACATGTAAAACCTGTCTTACTGTCTACAAGTAAAGAATTTTTAAAGGCTTAAGCAGTGAATGGGGGGGAAAAGTCAAACAGCACATGCAAGAGATCAGTTAATTACACTGATCTCTTTGAAGATTAACAAAGGTGATGGAATTTTCTGGCACTTGTAAACTCTTCAAAGTCACAATAAAAAAAACCTGTTAAATCCATTTGATATAAAAAATAACTCCAAGCAAACAATTTTAGGCCCCTTTTTAGAAATATGATTCTCAGGAAGTTAATGAAAAATATCCCCTCTCACCAGAAATTCCACTTTACAGAGATTTTAAAAAGGCATCCCAAATAGGAAAATGACCAAGTTTCTCCTGAACACAGAATCACCTATTCAATATGAGCACAGCTGGGTATTAAAACATCCAATAGCTGTATACACCCAACCACTGCTCCAATCCAAGCATATAACACATATCACATTCATTAATAAGAAAAAAAAAAGTGAAGGGTGAAGGAGGAAGGCAAGAGTCCTCTTTTGAGAATCAAGTCACAAACTTACTACTGGTTTACTAGACATTTTCAGATATAACCCATCCAACATTTAGAATTAAAAATAAAATCAATGTGATTATCATTGTCACCATGTATTTTTAGCAACCTTATCCAGATTTATTCACTAGTTTCCTTTTTGAGGTCTAAAACTGGGAATCTGGAGAAAGCTTTGTATTTTACTCAAAGTTCAAATTTTGATGTCATGGGTTAAGTTTTCAGCAGAACCCCTGTTCTTAGAGAAGACTCCTCACAGCCTTCTTGCCCCTACCAAGGAAAGGCTCAAAGAAATAGACAACAATTACACCCAGCAACACACCGGTGTTTCAAATACAAGAAGTGAGAAAATTCTAATTGTGTGTTATTTTCCAAAGTTCCCCTAAGTAAACAGGGCCTAGAATTTTACTATGCTCCAGAGTCTGAGGAGGGCAGAACAAAGTTTCAACTCTGCATTATGCAAGTGCATTCGAGACAGGTTAGGACAGGACATGAAGCAAACTCCAAGCAGCTATGATTTTAGAAGAAAGCTTCCACATTCACAGCATTAGGGTGAGGAGAGCAGCAGGAGGAGGAGGGGGAGGGAGAGGGATAAAGGAAGGCAGTGAGCTCCCTGGAGCTTGAGCACCCCCAGCAGAACTTACTTGTGATTTCCAGTCTGAGTTTTCCATCTCATCCTATTCACCTGCTTTTACCGGTGGCTCCTTGTACCCTGTTGAGCCACAACTTGTCCCTGGGTCAAGAATGGTTTCTTTCATGGCCATGTTTTTTTTTTTTTTTAGTATTTTTAAGTTGTAGATGGACACAAGACCTTCATTATACCTTTATTTTATCTATTTATTTTTATTTGGTGCTGAGGATCGAACTCAGTGCCTCACATGTGCCAGGCAAGTGGTCTACCACTGAGCCACAATCCCAGCCCCGTCATGGGTATTTTTTAAAAAACTATATCACACCTCACCCCACAGAAGGATGGAGAAAATCAATCCATAGTACCATGGAACAAAGGTTCTCAAGAGGAGGCAATTTTGCCCTGCAGGGAACCTGTGGAAATACATGGAGACATTTTTGTTGTTGTTGTCACAAAGCAGGGGGTGGGGCTACTACTGTCATCTAGTGAGGAGATGCTACCAAACACACAACACCCAGAGTTAGCCACCCACAACACTGAATGGCAAGAGTGCTGAGAACCTGCTATAGAAGGTCATGGTGAAGGAGATGGAGATATACACTACAAAGAAATATAAGACTGTCACAACAATAATATGGTTTGGAATAGGAAAGGAGTTTTAGTACTTATTTAAAACTTTCTTTAGGCCCATGTGCTAATTTTACTTCAGTCATCTAGGTGGCTGCCAAATTACCTGGCTGCCAATTCCTTGGCTATCCTGTACCACAGTACTTTGAAATGACCAATCAGGTCCTTAAGAACTGGAATATACTGGGTGCCCTAAATAAGACAAGCATTATGGAACAAGTACGTACATTTGGAAATCTCAAAAATGCTACACCGATAAAAACAATGAGATATTACTCTTTGGCTGTTAGAATATGCTAAAATCATGCAACACATAATATTTTGTTATATTTTCACTGGATGGGTAATCACCAAACAAATCCCATCACACACCATCAGACATTTATTTTATTGGGGATTCTAGGAACTGAGAAGACTGACAGTGCACACACAGCGTGGTGCTTGACTCTGTTGTGTTTTTAAAGGACATTCTGAATTATCTCAAGTCATAAAAGTCTCAAACAATAAGAATGAGATGGCTAAGAGGGCACGGAAAGCAAGCCCTCTGAAGATGAAAAAGAAACCTGGAAAAGTGCTAGATTAATCTATCCAGGAGGATCCTGTATCTCCTTCTACTTTATGAACTTCAAACTTCCCCCCTGGAACGGTAAAAAAGAGTCCTTTGTCCAAGACAGTGTGACAGTGTTCCTTTCCTGATTCATCAAGTTTCTGAAGGGGTCTGAGGGACAGGATGTAATTCAAAACAAAACAGGTGCAAGGAATAACAATCTGATAGGCAGGAACTCTGCTCTTAAAAGTTTGAGCTTATCTTGGCTCTTATGATCTTTAATATGATCTTCAGAAAGGCAGGGAACATGTTGACTGAACAGAGGAACCTTTTTGTGACACATGTTAACACATGAAGTCAAGTGCTGAAAACTGACTTACCTACTCAGACATCAATGGAAATCCTCACATTTTGCAGTATTATTTTGGTACAACATTAATTTTCCTAAAACATGTTTTTGGATCACAGAACCCTCCCAAACAGCAGTGAAAGTAATGGATGGGTGGTAGTGGAGGCAGCAGAAAGGGTTAATAATAGCAACCAGTAATTTACTGAGTACTTACTATATGCCTGAGATCTCATTCAATCATCTCATTCACCACGTGAAGTTTTGTTTTCCATTTACAGAGGAAGACGTCAAGGCACAGAAACTCAGTAACTCACCCAAATACAGCTAGTTAGCAGCAGAGATGGAATCTATACAAACATGAACTGGTTACAGAATCTGCTCCAAAAAATGAGCTCTTTGAGCACATGCTCCCGGCTCTTAAGCACTTTTTAGTTTAGAAATTGCAGACTGCTCTACCAACAGGAACTTTGTATGTTTTATGTAACATATTACTTAACAGTATGAAATTTTTAAAAAAAGAAAATGCTAGCATAGTCTCCCACATACATGGCCATCTTTTGTACCCACTTTCATGCCACAGGCATGCAGTAGGCTGTATGGCCTGGCATTTGTGGTCTCTCATATGTTGACCTGCAGCCACGTTCCAACTGCATATCCTGCTCTCCCCAGCACACTCCCAGATCTGTAAGACTGGTTTGCTCATGGCCCCCTACAAACACTTCCTGATGTCTTTTTTTTGGGGAGCGGGGGTACCAGGGATTGAACCCAGGGGAGCTTAACCACTGGGCTATATTCGAGTCATTTTTTCATATTTTTCTTTAAAGTCAGGGTCTCAATGAGTTGCTTAGGTCCTTGCTAAGCTGCTAAAACTGGCTTTGAACCCCCAATCTCCTGCCTGTCTCCCAAGTCTCTGGGATTATAGGTATGCGCCACTGTACCCAGCTCCTGATGTCCTCCTGTGCCTTGGCTCACACCAAGTCCCTTGTCTCAGCAACAGGATATAGTGTAAAGGTTTATCCCAGGACCCAATGTCCTCATGAAGCCTTCCTGGGCTCACTTCTCAGATGTGTGATTGTGGCTGTGTGCTCAGTGTCGACAGTTAATTTTCCATAGCAGCTCACAAGCTTCTGGAGGGTAGAGAACATGTTATAAATTAACTTCTCTTTGTATCCTCCATGGCACCTAGTACAGCATTATGCCTTAATTACCACCCAGTAACTATCTGCTAAATAAAAGCATAAACCACATTTACTCTGCATCTCTCAGGTCTAGGTAAAAGAGTTAAGATACAGGTCATGTTGGAAAGCAGAGGAAGTGATGTGATGGGTACTTCCCTTTTTGCCCCAGCTCATTGGAAGACAGATCTGACTCACTGTGACCAAGAGGGAAAGACCTTGAGAGAGGCACCAAGAATACTGGTCCCTGGAGCACTGGGCCTTCATTTTAGAGAGTTCTTGAGTTTTGAAAGTAATGGTGTCCTCCCTGGTCTTGTTCAACCCTACCTGCTAGCACTTCTCTATGGGTAAAGACAGTCTCCAATACACGTTCAGCATACCTGCTTGCAGACATCCAAAACCGACATAATTTCAGGAGAAAAGATATCTACCCTCCTGAAATTTTCCCTTGTCTTTTGGTGGAATTTTCTCAGAATTTATCTTTTCAACAGTGACCATTCTTATTCCTCATTTAACCCTGCCGTCCGCCCTCTTCTTCTACTCATTCCTCAGTCTTCTTACCATCTTAAACTTCTTGTCCTCAGCAACTGTTACCTTCTAACAAACTATATAATTTACCTATTATATTTACTATAAAAAATTCTAGGAATTTTTATCATATCATCATTTCTTATTATCTGTCTCCCTGTTGCTAAAATGGGAGCAGTGATCTTGAGAGCAAGGATCTGCCTCTAGTTCTCTGATATATTCCAAGTTAGAATGGTCGTTGGCACATAGCTGGTGTCAACCAACAGTTGCTGAACAAGTAAATAAACAGATGATGTCAACTTCCATTGTACTCCACGCCCTGAGGGCCCCAAGAGTGAGTTATTCTACCCTGAGAATATTCTTTTCCTCGTCCAGAGAAGCAGCACAGGACAGTGCTCAAGTGTACAAGCTCAAGGGCATCAAATAGTGCTACGAGTAAATCTCAGCTCTACTTTCTACTGATCATCCTTGAAATTCTAGAGACATCTTCACCTCATTTTTCACACCTGTGACATGGGAACAGCACCCATCTTGCAAAGAACCTCTGCAGGTACTCAGTAGTTCATGCCCTGCACCGTGTGGCACACACACACACACACACACACACACACACACACTCTTGACAAAAGGGGAAAACATTCTTTCACTGTTCCTTCCTCTGCTCTAACCCTGAAGAGTAACAAAGGGCTGGGGAACATAGGCCGGCCATTCTCTAGGTTCCACCCTTGCCTGATGCCCTGAGTTCAGAGCATAGCAAAACAATGGAAGGGCACCACCAGGTGAACAACGGTCACACAGGAAGGCCAATGCTTGGGAAGCTGGCAGCTAAGAGCTGTCTCCAACACCCCCGGAAAGCTCCCCAAGTAACACATGCAGAATAAAAGCTTTGGGATATTTTTAAGGAAGGGATTAATTCATCTTCAAAAGTAGCATTTTAATTAAAAATGACTTTTCTGGGCTTATATCCAGTAAGGACCATATTGCCAAAAGGTAAGATTTAACAAGGTTTAGTTCTTAATTTTTTTTTTTTTTTTTTTTTTTTAAGAGCCCAGTGCTTCCCAATCCTTTTCACATCAAGACATACATAGGAAATAATCTTTGTTGAGCGCTCTGGGATAAAATGGATGAGGGTGCTCCTTCTGTCTGGAGTATCCTCACCAGGACACACTCGGGCTCCCTGAGAGCTAAAGGAACTGCCTCAGCCCATCTTGGACTGGGGACCTTCCCAGCAACTTGAGATTTTCCTCCTTTCATACTAACACGAGTCCTCAAAAAGGAAGCGTGAATCTGACTACTAGTGACAAAAGCGAGCATTTTCATTAGATTATGACTCATTCTAGAAGAAAAAAAAAGCACAGTGACAAGCAATCCATTTATAACTTAGAGCATCAGCATAATTTCATGCTTTTTGTTTTTGATTTTCCATTCTGAAATTATATATTCTGGGCATAAAATAAACAACAATGGACAAAGGCCAACATCTTAGGTCATCAAGTGGAATCCATCAAGTAATGTTCCATTTCTGGACAGCTTGAGCATTTTACTTTGTTTCACAATTTTGTATTTTGTTACAACATAAGGTATCTTTCATGGTTACAATTTTTAAAGATAGAAATGATAATTCTTTTAAATTATATTTAATCATAAGTATGGATGCAACAATATAGTAAAAAAATGTCTTTTTTATAAGTGTGTATTTATTTCCTTACTTAAGAGACTCCAGTAGAGTTTATCCTTAAGACTGCTGTTCTCACTGATTTTCTATTAGCCTCCACTGCTTGTGTCTGTAGCCGAGTCAAGGCTGGGTGGTCCAATTCCCTCTTCATGAACACTGACTGCCACACACAAGTTGGCCAAATCATCCTTCCTTTCTTTTTATTCCAGGTTTCTGCTTTTCTTTCCACAAAGGAAACACAAGCTCTTCCATTTCAGTTCATATGCTGTCCTTGCCGGCCCAGCATGGTTGTTTCCACATAAAGACCCTCCTTCTTGCCTCACACACAGCTATCAGGGGGTTCCAGACTGATGCAGAAATAGCCTCAGCTTCAGTCTCCTTTTATGTCTGATGCCTTGACTGGCAATTTTTATCTTTTGTTTCTCCTTCACGTGATCCCTGGTCACTAGCGCTCACTTGGCTTCTAACCTGCAGTTCCCTACACTAAGAAGGTGTCAACAGCAAGCTCCTGTGTCTCTCCAGCACCTAGAAGAGGGTAGGCATGCCATGCCTGCCAAATTAAATTCAAATTCTATCCACTTTCCCACGGTCTCATCAGTTCCCAGATCCAGGATCCATAATTCCTATCACTGCCCAAGTTTAAGAGATTTTGTCAAGCCCTTGGAATGACAGAAGCTGTGGCAGTTAGGGTCTCGGCTACAGCCTGGGACCCATGGGAGGATTCTGTATTTTTAGGCTAGGAATCTTAAATGAAAGGACAAAGAGATATGATGACAGAGAGACAAGGGGAGGGAGGACACAATGAGTTGTTTCTAAGCTGTAACTCCTCTGGGTCTGTCACTTCCAATGTCCATCTCTATAGTACTGATGGACCAACTCTGCTTCCAATGTTGAGGTAGCATATCATCCTGGATTTAAGGAAATCGATCAAGTGATAAGGGATAAACTACAGCAGAGAAGTTTGACTTGACATGGCACTCTCTCAGTCTTATCATTTCTTCATTTAGCAAGAATGGAACAGAATACGACACCTCTCGTGCTACCCTGAAGGACTGCTAAGAGGATAGATAAAATCACCTATGTAATTCATTGAAATACAGCTATCCAAAATGTTAACTTTACTTCCCTTTCTCTCTCTCTCTCTCTTTTTTTTTTTTTTTTGGTACTAGGGATTCAACCCAGAGGCACTTTTACCACTGAGCCACATCCCTAGCCCTTTTTATTTTTTATTTTGATACAGGGTCTCATGAAGTTGTGTAAGGCCTCACCAAGTTGCTGAGACTGGCCTCAAACTTGCGATCTGCCTCAGTCTTCCTAGTCGCTGGGATTACAGACATGTGCCACCGTGCCTGTCTACGTTATTTCTCTTATGGTAAACTTTCCACATGCATGGGCCTTGTTCATCTGAAGTCCAATCGTAACTAATATGTAATGGTAGCCAAGTAGGTAGCACTGTCGCTCAGCTCAGCACAGCCAGGAAAGCAGAGTCATTTTAACTCAGAATTCTCAAAGTACAGAAATCAAGGCTCTAAGTTGGAGAGAAAAATAAATGCGTTAAAGTGTTTGACATGTTCTGCTAGTAAAAACTGAGAAAATGTAATACCAGCATTAGACGAAAAGTGTAGATTATGTTTGTACCAGCGAGAGGAAGTATGGCATTGGGAGGACTATTTGGATTAATTGCAGAAAAAGTGATCCTCTTGCCTAGTGTATTCAGATAAATGCAGAAGTGTTTTTCCTGCTTTTAAACAAGTTATCAACTGCCTAGTCCACTATACTCATATAAAAGAGCTTCCTTACAGAAAGAGTCAGGATCACCTCTTATATTCTTAAAACATCAGAAAAATAACCAAAAGAGACAGGAAATGAGCAAACCCAAACTCTTCTATCAAATGTTATACATTGCTTTATGAAACACCAAAATGTGAATTAAATACACAAGAATCAGAATAAATCTTTCCTCATGATTGTTGGCCAAATTCTTTCTCAATACAAGAGAACTTTTTGATCTCCAATATGATTTCTTAGGAGTGACAAGTAACCTAGTAATAATGTTAAGTCCCCGACATGAAGAACTTTGGCAATGGGAACAGACGGTTAATTCTACCTAAGACAGGGAAGCCCTGCCAGTGTTATTCCCAAATGAGGGAATGTCCATGGCGGTTATCTAGCCTTTATTGAAATTTAATGTTACTTACCCCTGGCTCTTACTAACCTGCTGCAAAATCTCACCTTTTCTAATGTGCTTTATTTCCGTCCATTTCAACATTGCAATAATGAACCTCTGGTTTTGAAAATGATTAAGAAATGAATCCCACATGTTCTTTTCTTGCATGTCCTATAATTTGAATCTCTCTTCCATAGTCCCAGAAAATTCAGGGATCAGCACATTGCTTGTTTTCAAGGTATACTACAGAAATACTCTGAGGTTTGATATATTTATGTAAATATTTTCAAAGAAGTCAAAATGTATAATTCAAGAAAATGTTCTGCGAAAGAATTTGTTTTCTGATAACAGAATGATTTCCTGCTCTTGAAAAAATAACAATTTTGTATTTACTTAGCTGGATCTGAAGGTCCCATGGAGATTATCATTCCTTTCAATCCCTAACATCTCTTTTCCAGGTGCAGACCTTTACTGGTTTCAAAGGTAGCTATATGGAGAAGGAATTCACAAGCCATAGAAAGGAAAAGGAAAGAGGCTCCCTGATTTAACCCTTTATGCTTTTCCCATAAAAAAATAAAAACCACAGGGCGAAACAGCTATTACAACACAGATGTGACACCTGAATGGACACGATAGAAAGACCTGGCACACACCTTTGACTTTTTTTTCTCAACAAACCTCGAGAAAGTCAGGGGTCTGTTTGACAAACATGAACACAATACCCAGCACCCACATAGTTGGCTATTTTCTAACAAGCTCTTTATCTCACCAACATTTAGGAAAAAGGGCAACTGCCACACAACCCCAAATTAAGAGAGTTTTTACCTTTCCACAGCATTTCCCATTGTAGCAAAGTCAATGTGAGAATAACCAAGGCAGCCCAGAGACAGAGTAACAGATCACATTTGGTTGCTGGACAGACTGGTGAAATAGCTAGATTGCTGGGAGCAGGGTGCAGGGAGACAACTAGCTGAGGAGGCCCACCCTTACAAAGTTGAAAGAGGAGAGAAGTCCCAATCACAGTACTCACAAAGTTCATCCAAGAATGGTTCTTTAGCAAAGAAAGTCTGATGGCTGATCCCCTGGACAATCTGCTCCTTCCCTCTAACTCTGCTGTGGTATACACTTTGAAAAGCCACTTCTGTATCCCTCACTATCACCAGCCCCTGTTCTCAAAGTAACAGCGAAGTGTAAGAGACCTAACTTGTATGACTGAGCAAATGATCTTTGGGCCTCTGTGGCCCATCTCCACAACCAAGGTAACTCTAGTCCCTTTTCATCACTGGGATTTATGAGGCCCCAAGGGAAATGAGTGCTTAGGAGTTTCTAGTAAGAAACACCAGCAGAGGGTGGTGGCACATGCCTAAAATCCCTGTGATTTGCCAGGCTGAGGCAGGAGGATCACCAGTTTCAAAGCCAGACTCAGCAACTTAGTGAGACCCTGCCTCAAAATAAAAAATAAAAAGGGCTGTGGATGTAGCTCAGGGTTAAGTGCAGTGCCCCTGGGCTTAATCCCCAGTATCAAAACAAACAAACAAACAAGCAAAAATAGCCAAAAGACCCATTACACATCTTTCTAGGAGATCCATGAAATCAAACTACTTTCAAAACAATGCTAAGACATTTCCTCATTCACTTTAATTCTGTCATGATGTACAGTAGAGTGTGTCAGAGGCTACAGCAAAGTAATGATGTATGCACTCTGATGATTAAGAGAGTATATACATGTGGGTTTGTGTGTTTTAATATTTCCTCAGTTTTATTTTCTAATTAAAATATTGATAGATGCTGGACACAATGGTGCACACCTGTGATCCCAGTGGCTCAGGAGGCTGAGGCAAGAGTATTGTGAGTTCAAAGCCAGTCTCAGCAAAAGTGAGGTGCTAAGCAATTCAGCGAGACCCTGCCTCTAAATAAAATACTAAGTAGTGCTGGGGATGTGGCTCAGTGGTCAAGTGCCCATGAATTCAATCCCTAGTACCAAAATAAAAAATACTGATAGGCAAAAAACCCTCTTTGTAATTCTCAAGAACTTTCAAGAGTATAAAGAAGTTCTGAGAACAACTTAAGAATCACCAATCTTGGACTTCAGTCCTACCTAAACTTGCAGTTCTTGGATGCGCTGACTTCCCAAGCCTTTCTTTAAGATGTTTTCTCTGCGTGGAAGACTCTCCCTCCCTCACTTGGCTGGCCTCCTTCAGTCTCTGCTTAGATGTCACTTCTCTGTGATCCTTTCCCTGAATTCCCCATGACAAGTAAAGTGGCCCTGCCACAAGCTCCCGCATCAATCAGCACACCTCACGTGACTGCCTATTTTCTGGTCTTTTTGTCCTTGTCTCCTTCCAGGCAAGAAAGTCACTGTGTTCTGAGACATGGCAGTATGTAGTGAGCATTCAATAAATACATTTGGAATATATAAAACATTCACAGATGACAGGTGAGAAGAGGTCTACCTTGCATTTTCATCTAAATGGAATTAGTTACTAAAAATATTAGTTTTCATTATAGGACAGGCTTATTAAAATTATGATCATAATGATTATCTATATACTTCATTATGTACCAGGAACTAGTCTAAGTATTTTATATGTATTAATTTAGTCTTCACAAAGTCCCTATGAAGTATATGCTATCACTACCCTAATTTCAAAAATAAAAGTACTGAGCTGGGGTTGTAGTTCAGGGGTAGATTGCTTGCCTAGCACGTGTGAGGCACTGGGTTTGATCCTTAGCATCACATAAAAATCAATAAAGTAAAGGCATTGTGTCCAACTTAAAAAAAAAAAAAAAAAAAAAAAATATATATATATATATATATATATATATATATATATATATATATAAAATGAAAGCACTGATACCCAGATAGTGAAGGGTGGGTATTAGATTCACACCCAGGTAGTCTGGCTGCAGAGTCCCATGCTGTGACCCTGTCTGCACACTGGCTTCCATGTTAGCAGTGTAGACCTCAGACTTTACAACTAAGTATTGGGATCTCAAGGTCAATCCTCAATTCTTCTCACAAACTGGGAATATGATTTCAAATTTAAATAAGCCTCTACACTTGCCCCTGTGTGAGTGAACATATGGGTCATGCACACAGATTTCCCCAACATTGCCTGTCCCCAAGATAGGTTTAAATAGTACAGTTTCAATAAGAAGTCTATTTCTCATTCATATGTGCACTTCAGTCTTTTCTGGAAGAAATGTTCACGGAAGTAAATAAACTTGCATATTTATTCAGAATAAAAAGTTTCTTGTGTAGCACAGAGAAAACGGGAAAGAAAGGTTTGATATTTCCATGTACTATGATTCTGTGCCACAGAGCAAACTCTCTCTGCTGTGCATAACTGTCCCCGTGACTCTTGGGCAAGACTCTCCGTCTCTTAAGGAATGCTCACAGTTTCACCCTCAACAGGGAGTAACTCAGTGCTCAGTAGGGATACTTAGTGAAAAAGTATGTTGTAGAAAACACGATTTAATTTAATACAAAAGATAATCTACCAGAATCAAAGTGTAACACTGTATTCATGTTCGGAATGAAAAAAGCATACCTGGAGACACATGCTCTCTCAGTATGAATAAGTTGTACAGACAGAGTGAAAAGCCTGTGTATCAAATCTTCACCTGCTAATGGTACATGAGAAACCAAAGTGCATCTTGGGGTATTCAACAGAGATCACACAAAGTAACTTTACTCACCTGGAGAAGCATCCCATGAATATGGTTTTGCCGGAAACACTGGTCAGTGCGGTTGGGGAGTGTGGCCAACAGAGTTCGGATGGTATTGGGCATCTGGTCTAGCATAACAAATGGGACTAAGGCACGAGCGGCCATTTCACGTGAGCGGTAGATAGGCGAGTGACCGCACCTGAGAAGATAAGGAAACACAAGACCATCAATGCTCATCTCCACATCTGTATCTTTGTGGATGTCAGGTGGGAGCTGCTCCTTATCTGAAATGATACTTCTTCTGTGTTTGCCTTAGTTCCAGAGGTGACTTTGCTTCTGTTCAACACATCTTTAGCACTGTTAGCTACGACTTACTATATTGGACTTCCTTCTCAATCAGTCAGTCCTAGAATGCTAATAATTACGTGTTTAACAAAAGCAAAGTCACACAGGATTTAAATGTAGATAGGCTTTGGGGGAAAGACAATAAACAGGTAGTAGCAAAAAATGGCTTACTCCTCAATAATGAAAACACTATTTACTGGGCACCTCTAATGAGCAAAAAGCACTCTGGTAAGTGCCAATGAAAACTAAGATTACCACCAGTGCTTCTGAGAATCCCATGCTCTGGTTGGTAAGATTTGAAAAGCTGACCAAGGCACAAAACAATATGGGAAAATGATATGCAAGAAATCTTAACATTATGCCTACAGGAAATCAGGGGAGGAAGGGCTGGAATCAGGAAAGCAAGATTCAAGTAGGCAAAAAGAAAACAGGAAGCTATTCCAACCAGGGATGGTTGTATAAAGCAAAGGTAGAAATGCCCGTAGGTAGATGTGTCTGGCTCAAGTAGGGGCTGATGAATAACAGTGGAAGTTAAGGATGAGAAGTGGGTCAGGCCACCTGGGGAGTGCACAAACACCAGACTACATGCTCTGAACTTGCTGTTAGGAGGACAAGGATGGACCTCATGTCACCAAATCCTTGCCTTAAGTCTGGAACAAGTGGTATTTTGAGATTCTACAAAGGTCACTGGAAAGGTCCCTTGACTTTGTAAAGTTTAGAACCAAAGAGGCCACAACCATTTTGTTGAAGCTGTGCACTTGTCTCCACAGACACAGTATTAATTATTTGAGAGGGAAGTACAAAATGGTAGTTCCTAGATTAAGTAAGTTCTTGACTAGAACTCTCTCAGACTTCATGATCTTTCATCCAATTAAAAAACAAAACAAAACAAAACAAAACAAAAAACCCCTCAACTTAAGAAATGTCTTAAGACGCCAAGGCAAGGGTAGGAAAGATCAGAAGATGGTAGACTCTGCAGGGAAAAGGGATGGATTCTCAACTTTCTTCAAAAGGAATTCTGAAGAAATTTTATTCTAAGAAGAAACTACTGGTAAGATGTGGCTCATTAGGGCCATGTTCGTACAGACTTAGCACGTAGAGGAGCAGAGTTATATAACCAAAATATTTCTAAAACCCTAGAGATATCACCAACATTTATCTTTTTTTTTTTTTTTTTTGGGTGCTGGGGATCAAACTCAGGGCCTTGTGCTTACAAGGCAAGCACTCTACCAACTGAGCTATCTCCCCAGCCCCACCAACATTTATCTTAATATGACGATAAAAATACAGATATAGTTTTGGTACAAATGGAATTACCCAAGCAGAATTCCATCATGAGGGGTAGGGGGTTGGAAGAAGGTGATAGGAAGAAAGAAGAGATACAGTGTGAAAACAGTTTAATTTTTCCCTAAAATAGTAGTGCATCAGGGAGATTGATGGGCACCCAGTTTCAGGGCAGAGAAGCACCAGCCTCACATCATACCATGGGAAGACACTGAGGGCTAAGGTGACAGTAGGTAGCTAGAGAGTTCCCACTGGTCTTTGACTAGGTTCTGAACACACACCCATTTTCTCCGTATTTTTCCTTTAAAATGATTAAATGTTTAATTTGTAATTGGCGAACACAGTAAAATGTTTGCTTTGGCCTATGGGGGGAAGAAAACGTTATTTGACAAAGAAAAGAAAATACTCCGAAAATGCTTTGAGATTTAATTAGCAAATGACCTCACTCAGCACAGCACAGTCATTTGTCAGAGCTTCCCTGGTTGTCTGTCCCCACCCCTCCAACGCACACACTTTGTGTTATAGTGTGTTTTATGTTACCGAAAGGGCTCTTGTATATAAATGTTTCCTTTCAAATACAAATAACTCTGACATGGTTACAGATGTTTAGTTTCCAATTAGCAGTAACCCTACACTCAAGAATGCCCCTCCTTTTGCTCCTGACCTTTTGCAAATGATGATTTCCCAAAGGAATCTGGCATCCATACAGGAAAAAGAATGGAAAGTGGGAAAAGTGCCAGAATTTTCTACTTTCAGATACCCTGTGCTAGGGTACTCTCTAAACCCACATAACCAGGTTAAAAAGCAAAACAAAACTGCTCGAAAAAGTAATGTAATTGCCAAAGAAGAAAGAAGCCAATTTTTAAAGAAGTATTTAATTAAATGACATTCATTATAAAGCAATGATTAAATATAATTTCAAACTTCCTTCTAGTACAAATTGTTTAAATGAAAGGTTAGATGATAGCTGAATTTACACATATATGTATACATAAACACTAAGCAAAAACATATTTCCAGGTTACCATTTTGACAGCTATTGAGGGGAGGGGTCGGTGTAGAGAGAAAATTTAGAACCTAGTGACTACTAGGATAAAAAATTGGAACATCTGGATTTTCATTCTGCTTTGGACACTGAGTTTTGTGACTTGGCAAGTCCTGGTAACCTCTGAGTCTCAGTCCAGTGGAGAGGGGTGCAATAATCTGTATTCAGGACTCTCCAGCAAGAGCTCCAAGAAGGTGCTAGGAAACACAAAGTTGTTTCAATGCACTGTGCCTATTGCTTGCCAAGTGCCAGCATACTGTTGAACTGCAGGCCTCCAGCTAGCCCCAGTGAGAGATAGACCATGGGGTAAATTCTGCACTGTTTTAAAGAGAAAAGACAATAAACTGATGACATGAAGACAAACAGGTTCTTTCTCTGGCTTCTATTAATAATGATGAAGAAGTTTCCAGCCTCTGTGTGTGTGTGTGTGTGTGTGTGTGTGTGTGTGTTGCAGTGTTGGGGGTTGAACTCAGGACCTCACACCTGCTAGGCAAGCACTCTACCATTGAGCTACATCCCCTGCCCATCTCCAGTCTTTCTGAAAAAAGGGTAGCCTCCATTTTCCTGACTCCACTTCTTCTGTAAAGTAAAGCAAATGAATTTGAGGTCTTGAAGGACTTTTTACTTTTATCATCCTCTGAAAATCATTTCCTCAATAGCCCTGTGTGTGCTCTAGGCCTGTTCCAGGTGTCCACAAAGCCTACAGGACATGCAGATACCAATGTCTTTCAACTTCTAGCCTCTCACTCCAATAAACTCATTCCATGTTCATTTTATGTATTTATTTAAGATGTGGTCTTGCTCTGTTGCCCAGTTTGGCCTTGACCTTCTGGGCTTAAGTGATCCTCTTGCCTCTAGCTGGGAATACAGGCCTGTGCAGCCACACCTGG
Organism: Sciurus carolinensis; assembly: GCF_902686445.1. Lineage (NCBI taxonomy): Eukaryota > Metazoa > Chordata > Mammalia > Rodentia > Sciuridae > Sciurus > Sciurus carolinensis. The sequence goes on along the minus strand of NC_062225.1, from coordinate 58,947,118 downwards.
CCTCTTGTTCATTTAATCACATATTTATTGTTCTGGCATTGTGTGACAAGAGAAATGACATATTCCAATAACAATACTTGTATCCTGCAACTGTACAGCTCTCGGCAGTTTATGAGATGCCTGTATTCCTGTGATCTCTTTACTATGCAACATTCCTGTAAGACCAGAGGGCACTAAACACCTGGATTAACAGGTGAAAAGTAAGGTGAAACTCAGAAAGGTTAGGTGGACCCACCCATCAAGATGTGTAAGCAGCAGCGCCCAGGACAGACTTGCGACCACTACCCCAAGCTGCTGCCCTCACCTGAAAATCAAGGGAACCTAAAAGTATCTACCAGCTAATAAAAACACACACTCATTTACAAGTACATGGAAAATCTCCAAATGAATTGAGTTTTTCGTTGTAGTTTTTATTAACATTTTTAGGATGACGAAAACACATTGGAGCCAAATATAAACTATGGACTTCCTCAAAAGAGAGATTTATGAACATATATACACAATTTCCCATACAGTTTCAGGAGGTTCATGACACATGTCCAAAATCCTTGGGGCAGTATTCCTCAGATCCAGGTCAAGAATTCCCAGGTTCCACGGTACACACTGGATGACCACACAGTGTGGCACTCAGGTGTGTGCTCTGCATCGTGACACAGCAATGGAGAATTAGGACACTGCTCACGGGGAACCACTAGCTCAGAGGAATACCTGCTGGTCACAAATCTATGGCACCCATGGAGACATACACAGCTGTGGAGCAGGACAGCAAAGGGCAGTGGGAGAGACAGTTGGAATGGCTTTCTGGAGGAGATAGCACAAAGGTGTATATCACCCTTACGGCTTTTGTCCCTAACACTTCAGAAACCAGGTGAGTTTAGAATGCAATATTCTGAGCAACAGAGGCCATTCTGCTGCGACCAGTCTAACTTTCCCTTTCACATGGTGGCAGGTGAGCACTTAGAAGGTGTTCCCCCTTGTACGTTCACCTTCAAAACCTGTTCCTTTCCTGAAAGGATTCAAAGGTTAAGTGGCTGGATAGCACCAAAACTGTTTCTGCCCACCCAAACCTGTAGGGAGATCTGCTGAGTACCTAGCACAAGCATACATTGGGCTAGGTTCCAGAGCATCAGACAGAACAGTAACAGAGTTACTGTTATACAAAGAACCTACGGTCTAGTGGGGAAGATGGGAAAATCAGCCAACAATTCTCAGGGCAAATGTCAGTGTCATCCTCTTTTAAGGTGAGTTCCCCTACTTCACAGGAACCTGTCTTCAAAAGTCTTGGTTGACTTCAGGATTTAGTCAATACCCTCTTCCACTCTTCCTCACTAACATAATTATTAATGCTCCCCTGGTTCTTCCTCATTCCAAGACCCCACCTCTAGTCCTGATCTTTGATTTTCAGGCTATACCGTATAAAAAGTAAAGGCCTCCAAACTTCAGATGATGATGAAAAGGAGCCCCCACTTAATCAAAGTCAGCACCTTGGGAGCTATGCTGAGTTCACAAATAAGCTATGCCTACCCTCACATTCCCCACTGAACCTGAATTCAAGAATGCCTGGCCATTACTGTTTGTTTCTCATATGGTATGGCTGCCTGATTTTGGGTAATGGTTACTCACTGACAAACCAAAATTGAGATGACCTTATCTATGAAGGCTAGGTAAGACTTGGCAGCCTCCTGATTATACGGTTCATTTTGTTTTTTTGTTTGTTTGTTTTTTCAAAAAACTTCTTTCCTGTATTTATTTTGTCAAGACAACTACCGTTTCATCTGTAATGCCCTGCATTACACTGCAATGAATCCTTGGGAAACAACTCATCTGAACTGTGTAAGGAATGACCTTAGAATCAATCACTACCTTCCCAGAGCAGGTACTGCACTTGCGCAGTTGGCTGTCAGAGCAGGGGAGGATCCCGTCCACCTTCCCCACAGTATCCCTCGGGCCATCATGTCTACTGGAATGAAAGGATCAGGAGAGCAGAAACAGGGTCTTCATAGAGCATACAGGACAGGAGTCAAGAACATGTTCTGGAATCCAGCAGATACCTAAGTTTAAATCCAAGTTCTACCACTTACTACTGTGTGACTCTGTACAAGCAAGTAAACTTACTAAGTTTTTCAATTACCTTATAGGGTCAGTGTGAAGCTTAAATTAGATAAAGCATGTAAAACACAACACTTAGACAGGTAGTGATCGAGAAGTAGTAGTATTATCAAATCTAGTAGGTGGAATAATTTGAAAACTTAAAGCTCTATCAACATATGCACCACTTTCTCTCTATTTTTCTCTAGTGTTCTGTCTCAACAACTGTCCAGGAAACAGCCTTGCCTGTACCAAAGAGGCTCTTCATGGTCACTAGGCCTACCTTTCTCCCTCTCCCCCAAATGAGCTGGGGTTTCTTTGGTACCTACTGACTTTATTCTTTGGGTTCAAGGTCCAAGTCTATTTTCTGTTGACTCTGGTGATACTACACCAGACTTCTTTTCCAATTTTGTTGCATGTGGTTTAAATCTTACCTTGAGAAAAGCATGTACATGTGTATACATGTACATATATAAAGAAGAGAAACACTAAAAAAAATAAATAAATAAGTTTGTACCCAGTCAATGTGAAAAGGCAGACATTCTGTGTGCTTTGAAACTATTAACCATGTTGCAACTCGTGGCATTCCTCAAAACAATTCTTCTGCATTCTTGGGGAATGCAGTGATGGTCAAGGTTGCCAGATTCTCTACTTGTTCTTCCTATACCAATTTTCCAGTCATCAAAGGATTAACATCACCTGAACTACTTGTTCCTTTTCCTGTAACCCAAAAGTTGCATTTAATGTAACTGTGCACTCTGCACAGCTAAGTAAAGTATTTCTTTACTTAAATACATTTCTTAGAAGAGCAGTAGGTTCAGGACTTTTCAAATCTGATTTTCTAAAGTCCTTCATTTGGGTAGTAAGGGGAAAATAAGAGCAGTAGATAGTGTCGAGCTAAAAATTGCACATTTCCAGAAGTCTGGGTGGAAAGCCTTCCAGATCTAACATTCAAAATAAAGCAAAAACTATTACACTTTAGAGGTAGAATGTTTAGTTTAAATCCCTGGATCTATAAGAAGCTCAAAGTAACATTGCTCTTCAAAAATTAAGTCTCTTCAACATGTTAAAACCTTTCTAAAAATACTTTCACGACAATATTTTATGCTGACAATAATAAGCCATGATAAAATATATGAAAACTTCAGTGCACGACCAATTGGGACAAGCTCAGCCATAGAGCCTGGGCCTTACAGAAGATGCATGCTTTTGGGGCCACTTCCACTCTGCCTCCCAGTTACCAAGGCTTTGCCCAGGTTGATCTGCCACAGGATGTAAATTCTAGGCTGTGAAAAAGGGAGCTGCTGAGAGCTGGGAACTGGCCTCCATCACCTTGACATCTCTTCACTTGCCCCTACAGGAACTGGGCCCGGCACTCAGCCATATAATGTGGCAAGGACACAAGGTCACAGAGATAATGGCTGCTAGCATTCATGCCATTCCTTTTAGTGCAAGAAAATAAAGTGAGGGAATTTTCCACCAAAGAAAGGGAAAGGTTTACAGTGTGGTAGTTATTTTAAAAAGTTCTTGGAAGAATGTGCTTTAATTATTTAGAATTACAGCCAGGGGCTCGGGGGTGTGGCTCAGGTGATAGAACACTTTTCTAGCATGTGCAAGGCCCTGGGTTTAATCCCCAGTATGGGGTGGGGGAGTGGGGATGGGGCAGGAAGCCACAAAACAATTACAGCCAGGTGTAGTGATGCATGCTAGTAATCCTACCTATTCTGGAGGCTGATGCAGGAGGATAGCAAATTCAAAACCAGCCTAGGCAATTTAGAGAAGACTTGTCTCAAATTAAAAAGGGTTGAGGATATAGAGCATTTGCCTCGTACACCAAGACCCTGGTTTCAAATCCCTGTACCCACCCCACACCTAAAATCAGAATTACTAATATTCCTTCTCCTCCTCTTCCTTGTTTCTTTTGCAGCACTGGGAATTGAACCCAGGTGCACTCTACCACTGAGCTGCAGCCCCAGTCCTTTTCTTTCTTTCTTTCTTTCTTTTTTTCTTTTTTTTTTTTTTTTTGCCGTAAGGGGGATTGAACCCAGGTGTGCCTTACCTCTGAGCTACTTCCCTGCCCCTTTTTACTTTATATTTTGAGACAAGGTCTCACCAAGTAGCCCAGGCTGGCCTTGAACTTGTGAACCTCCCACTTCAAGTCTTCAGAGAGATTACAAGCATGCACCCAGCGTGTCAAATATTTTTTAAATAAATGAAAGGATGCATGATTAATCCCTTATTACTCATTCTTATCAAAATAGAGATGAAGTATGAAAATTATGCTTCATTTAAATCTTTCATCATTTTTTGCCTAGACAAGAACAAATACAATTTGAAAATAAATTTTTGAGATTCCAACCAAATGTTTTAGACAGCTGGAAAGAAAATTTTTCTCTGGAGGACTGAAATGTGGTCTACCTTTACAATAATTCTTTCCTGATTCTGGGGAAAACATGGAAAAAAGACTATAGCAATGTCCATACAAAGACATAGGAAGCCCTAGAGAGGAAAGGGAAATCATTAATTTGTCTTTATCCAAAGTAAAATGGAGAATCAAAAAGTGAAAAATACATGAAGATCTAACACAAGCAGTGTAAAACATTCCTAAGCAAAGGCAAAGTACTGAGTAGAGTCAGTCTGAAACTTCGTGTCATTTTCCCTGCCAGTTCATCTGATGGTTTTCTCTTTAACTGGAACAATGAGCTGCGCTCTGGTCTCCCCGTGACTGCCTGCACCAGCTGGAAAAGCACTTCCAGATCTACCCTGGGGGTTCCCAGGTTGGGATGAGGCCCATGCACAGAGGAGCAGAGGACACACTGTACGCGGCCTGAGGAGCTGCACACCCTTCTCAGTGGCAAAACCCCTCATGATGTTTCTGCTCTGGCTCCACCAAAGACCAAAAGATGAGTACATTCAGGCAGCCACTGATTTTCTGAAAGGGTGGAAGGTAATGCTGACTTCAGCATGTCCTCCTTCCTTGTAGGTAGTGGACAGATCTGAAAAAACAGTCCATCTCCCTTCGGAGTTTTCAAAGTGATTTAATACATTTGACATGCATCCCACTGACTTGTACAGTGAGTGGTTCCATATTTATAGCAAGCAATTTTTTAGTTCACACAGGACTGCGTGGTCAATTTAAGAAACTACACAAAGGTACAGAGAAAATTTACTTTTTAAAAAAATTGTACTATGTATCTGGGGGAAGATTTAGAAAAGAGTGCTTTTGCTCCCATTAATTAATTTTTAAAATTTCCAGAACCTATGATAGCTCTCTAATGTTATTTTAATTCAAATTTCTTATTCTGGTGTTCAAAGTACCCCCTATACCTAGCCCAAGACTGGCTGGACAAATCATAGGTGCCCAGTAAACTTTTCTTTGACCAATTTAACTTAACTTTTTCAAGTGACTATCTTTGAAAGGGTATTAAAATCAAAATACCTGTGACTCAAGTGAGTACTCAAAACACACCGACAAAAAAAATTTAAATGTGAACAATTTTATTAATTTCCCTTTTGACAAGAATCCATTACACTTCAGAAAGATTCCCATACCCATGCTAAAATCCAAGGAAGAAAAAAAGGAAGGGAAAGTAGGAACATTTGATGAGTCTGTTGGATGTTAGGCAACTATCTTAGGGGGATCCTTTCAAGTATTTTATCCCAATTTTATACTCAGATAACCCTGTACAACAAGTATACAATATTACATAAATATACATTGGTTTTCACTCTACAGGAAACATGTTCAAAATGATGAGTTACCAAATAAAATGTAACCAAACCCAAATAAAGCAACTTTTACTGATTTCTTTCTGTTGTGATCATGGATGCGGAATCCTTTATAAGCGATTTATCCCACTAATTCCAATGGTTAGAATCCGTATTTGCAGATCCCATTCACAATGATTTGAAAGTCTAAATATGTTTTCTACCATTCTAACTAGTCTTTAACAAAACAAAGCCTAAAGCTCTATAAAGCACTACTTTAAAGAAGGGAAATTAGTCACAGGACTTTGAGCCAAAGTCATCCACCAAATTGTAGACCTTCTTCAAAAAAAGAACCCATAACAGACTGGGTTAGGTTCCATAAAGGATATGGCAATGTCCCCTGCTGTCCTCAATCATTATTGATCATTTCACATCAAATCACCCTACAGTCACTTCAAGTATTGTATTTATTTGGAGAGAAGTTCCAAATGCCCATGATTACAAACATTTTTAGTGACAAGCAAAAACACACGTAGGTCAGAATCTTCATGGACTTAGGAAAAAATAATACACATAAGTCATCAGCTTTAAGCAACTATTTTTGTAAAGTGAAATCTTCTCATGAAGCAGAAATACATGTTTCCTTTTGTGTCTCTTTTAAGTGAGATTACTTTTGAAACATCCTCAAATTAAAATATTAGTATCTAACAATGCAGCCAGAGGCAAGTTACATAATGTCCTCTCATATCCTCTTCTGTAAAAGGATATTAGAAGAAGGGATCTCTAGTTTCCTTCAATAACAAGATCCTGTAAATCAATGGGCATTTAAACAGTCCAGGCAGATAGCTATCTTTTTTAATTCTCACATATCTTTATGATCTCTCTTGACTTGTTCCACTGCTTAATCTCATAATAATATTGATGCTGATAATAAAAATTTTATGCCTAACACTAACCACACTCTATTTCCCTACAGTTGGAGCCAATTTCCTCCAGTTTGGGGCTCTGTGGAGTTGGAGAACAAATGACCAGTGTTTTCTACATACAGGAAAACCCTTCATTAACTCCAGTGGAATCCTGTCATTAAAGAACCCCTGACTCTTCCCATCCAAGGGCCACAACAATCCCAAGTCCTTTAATCACAGAGAACCCCCCTCTAGAATTTAGCTAATTATTTTGCCTCTACAGAGAGTTAAATTAATCTGTCCAATACCATCAGCAAAAACAATGATTGGTGCTACTGCTGGATGAGAGAAATTTGAGCATTTCTTTTAATATGATTGCTCTGTAGAGATTGCAATTTGTTTTTGCCGAAGTTAATTAATGCCCCTGAATGACCTTCCTGATGTTTCGTAGCAACACTTCAAGCTAAAATCAGAAAGAATGAATTTTTAAAAACCATAAAGTACATGGAAAGTCTTGAAAAATCCCAAGAAATTGCACTTTTTTTTGGCCTGGAAAAAATAACACAAAAAAGCAAGGGATACTGGATGTTAGCAAGAGGCCCGTTCCAGGGAAGATGTCTTCTCTCAAATGAAGACTGCAATTAGGTAAACCGAGTCATACTTCTGCCTGCCTATTGCATCCCAAACAGACTACGGCCAGCCCTTTTTAAAATAAGTCCAGGGAAAGTTTTACATCCTCCTTTGGTTGCCCCAATACCCATGTTTAGGCTGCCACAGTTGAAAAGTACTTCCTTCAGTGTAAGTAGACTCCTTCTTGCTGTAATTTAATTTTGTTTTTTCTGGTTCTACATGCCAGGGAAATAAATGAATCTATGCCTAAAAGACTTGGTCCCAGAATACATTCAGAATAAGAAAACAAACAACCCAATAAAAAAATTGGGTCAAAGCTCTGACTGACACTTCAGCAAAGAAGATATATGGATAGCAAATAAACACATGTAAAGATGCTCAACATCATCAGTCATTTGGGAAGTTCAATTTAAAACTCCAAGGAGCTATAACTACATACTCACTAGAGAGGCTAAAATGAAAAACACTGAGCATATCAAGTGTTGGCTAGAATATGGAACAACTGGAACTCTCATACTCTGTTTGGTGGGAATGTAAAATGGTACAATCACCTTAGAAAACAAGTTGGCAGTTTCTTAAAAAGTTAAACATACACCAACCATAGAGTTCACCCATTCCACTTCTGTGTATTTACTCCAGAGAAATGAAAGCATAAGTCCAGAAAAAGACTTATATATGAAATGTTCCTAAAAACTCATTTATAATGGCCCCAAACTGAATACAACATGAATGTCTAAAATAGTTGATTATGTAAAAAAAAATACATGGTAGATCAGTATGATAGAATTCTATTTGCTGCTAAAAGGGAAAAAAACTATTGGTATGTGTAACAAATGGCTGAATCTCAAAATAATTAGGCTGAGTGAAAAAGCCAGACAAAATAGAATGTGTACTGTATGGTTTCATTTACATGAAATATAAGGAAGTGCAAATTAATCTAAAGTGACAGCATTGAATAGCCAATGCCAGCGGCCCGAGCAAGGAGTATAAAGGGTGATGGATATGCTAACTATCTTGACAATGGTGGTTTATAGATTGCATAAAAACTCATCGAACTATACATTTTAAACGTGTATAGTTTATGTCAGACTTCACTGAAATTGCTCTTAAAAAATCCGGTCACATCCATTAAAAAAGTTAGGGTATAATCCTCTCTTGTCTTCCCTTCTCATCCTCCAGCCCCCATCTCTGGAACATCCTGTCTTCTCTCCCTCAGATTAAACAAGCCCAGCTATTTCTTTTAAACTTTTCCAACCAGAATTAACTTTTCCTTGTGCTCTCTTAAAAAACACTTAAGTTCTAATAATCACATAAAACTAAAAATACTTTTAGGACAATGTTCTGAAGCTTCGACATGGTCTCTTCTAGACAATCTCAGAGAGATTAAGTAACTTGCCTGAAATCACAAAGGAAGTGAGTGGACAAGCTGGATTCAAAGTCAGGTGCACCCAACTCGGAAAGCCTACACTAACTGTCAAAACCATACACCCCAATTCTAAGAAATTTTTACCATCAAAGAAGTGAACAATAATACATATTAAAAGAAATTCAATTGTATTATTTTAAGTACACATGACTCAAACCATTCAACAAAGTGATGCCAAATCTGTTGGGCCATCATTAATAAACTCATCTGCATTTTGAAGTACAATTTTCCATGTGATTATAATGGTAAAACAGATTTTCTTCTCATCTTGAGTAAATTAAACCAGTTTTTAAGAAGTAAACACCCCCTAAAAGTTGCTTTTTCCATAGCAAGAAGGTAACTTGCAACTCATACCACTTTGAATGATCCCAAATTCTGAAAAAACAAGCCAAATAAGTGCAGTATCATTAAATATAGTCCAAATGAATGCACAATGGAGACGGCTGTGCAAAGTCCAAAGATGAAACAAAATTGATTACACACACATACGCTGCCACTAATTAAATATATACTAGTGTTACAAGTATACAATTTCAGTGGTGGTGTTATCTTTGTTCAGAAGCATGGTACATTATTATAAAGCTGAAGCTGGCTAGCATTTAATTAGGTTACTAATTATGAGGGGATTCACATTACCTTCAAGTCCTTTCCTGGATTGTGACCATGGCTTAATGTATTAATTTCATGGTGACTGTATTTTAACATGGGGTACATTTCAATACAGAATACTGGTCATATCGTCTAAAGTGTCCACATGACATGATTTTAGCTATGGTACAGTTTGAGACATTTACTAGGAAAAAAAAAAAATCACTGCTAATTCTCACTTCCTAATTTTAACAGTCAGGAGATACTTTAGTTGCATTTTAAGCATAAGTAGCATTCCACAAGTCTTCACCCAAGGTACACGTACAAATATCAACAGAAACGAGAAAATCATTAAGTGACATTCTTTAGTTCCATTTGTGTTCAATCAACTAATAAATTCAGCCTCAATGCAGTATCATCTTACTCCCTAGCTCTCCTCTATGCCTATCAAAAATAAAGTCAGTGCAAAATGTATGAGTCATTTTTCTTCAGTCATGCCAAGGACATAACCTTTAACCTAAGATTACAAATAAAGTGCTATGTGTGAAATTCAATATTGTTTAACTTTTGGGTGTTGAGGTCTAATAAATATAACATTTCGGAAGAAAATTAAACACTCTGGATCACTTCCATTCATTTTCATGGTTTCCTCAGTAGATTTCTATGGCTTTGACTACATTTGCTAGTGTGTGGATCCTGGGTAAACTGGTGGAGTTTGGCATCATTTCGTTTATAATCTGTATCACCAGTTAGTACAAGGCACAGAAATGTTCACTCCCCTATGCACTTCAAAGTACTTCATTTATTATCTAAACAGTTATTCTGACAAAACCATTAGTCAAGAAGAAAGTAAAGATATCTTATTTTTTAAATGATACAACTTTCGCACCAGACTGCTTTAACCACCCATGCTATTTCTGGCAAAGTCTTTATTTCCTAAAGAATACATCCCCTATCACCATTCCAATTTTTCTTACCTATGAGAAGGTCAGGGCTTGTTTTTCACTGGTTTTCACTCAAAGTGAACTTTTATATATTTCAAATTTACCTTAACTTTTCCCTAAGTCCCTAATTTTTCCTAGCCTCTTCTATGGAAAGCACTAAATTCAAATATGAGCAAGCAACTACAAAAATTATGTTGACTCTCTCACAGCTAGCTTCAAGTGATAGGGATGACATCAGGAGACATATACGCAAGGTAAAAACAAGACAACTTTTAAGTCAGAGCTCTGAGTCAAGGGCTGTTGGAGTTAATAAGAACAAGTTTCATGATTTAGAATGAGGTATATCTACTCATTCACTTTTCTTTCTTCTATTCTTAAAATTCATACTGCAGGTATACCAGATAACATGCTTATAGGGTTTTGTCTTAAGAAAAGAACAAGGGTCTAGTCCTTAGAAGCCCCCATCACCAGTGAGGTTGAGAGGGCTGGTGGAATCATGTCAGTAGTCTTATTAGCAAAGATGGGTTGGGCTGCAGACAGAACCTAACAAGATAACATGAGGTCAGATATGAACTTGTTCAGTAAAAAAACATAACTTGGCCAACCATGTTAGCCATTTTTAGAGATACAGTTCAGTGGCATCAAGTATATTTACCAAGAAGTTTTACTGAGATTCAACTGGAGTCTGGCCTCCATGTCTGCATATACAATCACCAGTTGATACTCATGGTTTCACAGAGATAAATGCCATTCTACTTCCAGGTAACCTCCTAAGTATTCAGAGCCAGAGCTCAATCAGCACAGTAGGATTGTCTACTGAAGGTGAGGAATGAGCTGCCTAAACCAAGCATTTGTCCATTTCCTTCCAGATGGAAGATAGAAACTTTGATCTTCTCTTCCTTGCCATTAAGCAAAGAAGGAACCCACTATTCCCTGACCTTTGGGAGTTTTGCAAACTTCAGACTGCAGTTCAGAACACAGACAAGAAACTGTCCAAGAAAAACATGCCCCAAATGAACAGGATATAAACAAAGCTGTAACGAGGTAATTAATGGAAGGGACTTGACTCCCCTCACTTTGCTTCTCTGATAACAATCTGGCATTTTATCAGCAGGGTCTTTTATCTGGAAGGATTCACTGTGTTCTGCTGCCTGGAACTATTCTGGGAGGGGACAAAGACCCGCTTTCATCTTGGAAAGGAAATGGAACTACATCTAGAAGGGGTAAGAAAGAGTCAAAGCCGTAAAAAGACCTCCAAGTCTCTCCTTGCCAGAAGGGAGAGGTAAATGGAAAATAGGATGCCCTGTTTCCCTGAAAGCACAGAAGCAAGTTCTAGTGGGAAAGAAGGCATGCAGTCCTCAGCCAGACCACAAGGGTGATGGCTACGTGCTTCCTGCCTTTGTTCCAGTTCTGCATCTTCTCCCCATTGTCTTCTAATTATCTTTCTGTCAAAACCAAAGAAACTTAAACTAATTTACACCATGGCATAAGTGACTAATAATAACTTAAAAGTCATTTACCTTCTTATGGTTTGGATGTGAGGTGTTCCCCAAAAGTTCACATGTAAGACAGTGCAAGAAGGTTCAGAGGAGAAATGATTGGGTTGTATGAGTCTTAACCCAATCAGTGATTTAATCCCCTGACAGGGATTAACTGAGTGGTAACTGAAGTGGTAGGGTGTGGCTGGAGGAGGTGGGAATTGGTACATAGCTCTGGGTATATATTTGTACCTGGCGAGTGGACTCTCTCTGCTTCCTGATTATCACATAAGACACAGTCTGCCACACTCTTCTATCATGTTGTTTCTGTCTCACCTGGAGCACTGAAGAATTGGGCCAGCTGTCAATGGATTGAAACCTCTGAAACCATGAGCCCTCAAATATACTCTTCCTCCTTTCTAGTTGTGCTGTTCAGGTCTTTTAGTCACAGCAATGAAAAAGCTGCCTAAAACAACCTCCTACTGAGATGTCCATTTTTTTTTTTTTTTTTTTTGAGATGTCCATTTTCTTAGAAAGGATGAAACACAAATACTAAAAGAATGAAAGTCTACCTGAGTCTTCAAGACCTGGCTCAACATGAAGGCTGCATCTGAGAAGTCTGGGTGGGGAGAGGGCACTGCCTAAGATTTCTCAAGCCATTTCACACAGGTTATTACTACATTGGGCAGGGTGTGTGATAAAGCTGGTCCTGATTAAGACTACAGTGGGCCTCCTAGTGGCTTCATTCCTAAAGGAAAAGGGCACTGGTATGGGAGTATTAATTAATAGTAAATAAGGATCTCTTATTTCCCCTCCAAACATGGCCTCTCCACTCAGACTTCATAACAAGAAGCCATGGATTGGTTATGGAAGGACTTGGGATAAACAGGGCTTTGAATTCCCTATCCTATTTAGGCCTCAGGAATATTTATTCAAGGTTGAGCCAGGGTATCTGGCCAATTCCAAACCCACAGCCTGGGACTTCTAAACCAGAGCATGGATTGTCCAGTGACACTAATTCCCTTCTCTCAGGCTGAGTAGCAATCCTGTGGAGCCACCTACGTTCATACCCAGGGCCCTGGTGACAATCCACAGTGCTTCAGATAAGAGGGAGGCACAAAGAAGAGGGAGTTCTATCAGGACATGGTATTCTAAGGTTGCCACTTTAGGAATTTGTTCAACCAGGGAGCAGACTGTAAGTCCCTCTCTAATCTTTCTCCTATGATCAGTTTTCAATCTCCTATGAATTAAATCCTTAAATGTCTTAAGTTGTGTAGTTTTAAAAAAAGGCAAGAAATGATCACATTATATTAATTATATGATACTGAAGCTTAGCTAGAAAACAAGAATTGTGTTTCTCTTCACTAGACTTACGCAAGTTATAGTAAGTATAATGAATCCTACTTTTTGTTTTATCCATACTGAACTGGGGCTGCACCTTCAATTCTGGTTGTACAGGAAAGAAGGATTCGTCTGGGGAAAACAAATAAATAAGCAGCCCAGCAAGAACCAAACCAACACTACTCTCCCATTACCCACAAAGACAGCTCAAGGGACTCACTTGATTCGTGTTTGAAAATAGTTTCCACCCACTGCTTTGAAAATTATTTCTTGTCTGTGTGACACATCCTTCAGTAACAATTCAGCTTTTCCTTGGCTACCTAGATATATTTCCATAGTTTGTGCCAAAACAGATGGTTTCTTCCTGTCTGATTCTAATAATCAAAAAGGAGCAGGTTTATTTACAGAGCAGCTCCTTTCCTACAAATATATACTTGGTTAATGCTCTCACTGTACACACTGAAAAGGAAAATCTCACTAATGGGAGCATGCCTAATTTCTATTCTGAAGCTGAACTATAGTTCACCTATGGAGAAATGTGGGATTTCTTGGAGCCAGTGGTCAGGGCATACATGGCCTGGTCTAGGAGTTCCCTCTGCTGCCAAAAGCCTCAGAGGAGCCTACCTCGCCCTCAGTGTGACCTCACCTCAGGTTGGTAGAGGGAAGTGGGACTGAACACAAGGAAAACTCAAAACTGAGGAACCAAAGGAGGTTTTAACCCACTTCAGAGGCCTTGCTTACAGTCAGCCAGATGCTCCCGTCATGTTCATCAGAGCAGTTCCCGAAGTCACTACGTGCAATTTGGAGTAACACTTAGTAATTTAAACATGTCACTGATTCAGACTTGAGTTTTTCCAAATCAGTTTAGAATTACCACAAAAGAAAACATGGGCAATTTAAAAAGCTTTCAACATGTATTGATAACCTCGTGATCCTATTTTCTTTCTAAGAGAGTAAAAAGAGGGATGATCAGGAACCTTATTGTATGTGAAAGTACTTTGTAAATTTCAAATTCTACATGAATTTTTGTTGCTATTGTTTTTTCTTTCCCTTCAGCAACCCTGGAGATTTTCAAAATTATGTAAGATTTCAACAGTGGAAACTTAACATGACACACTGAAGACAGATAGGAAACATTTTCTAATGGTTTAAAAGGTATGCATAAATAGCAACCCACAAATAATCTCATTAAGCTCTTATGCTTCTTAGCCTCCAGACACATTTTCTATTTACTAAGACACTTATAACTGCAATGACCCATGATTTCCTATAATAAGGAAAATTTCTTTTGTAAGAAATTCTCAGTATTTCTCAAGAATCTCAGAACTTCAGTTAGGCCAGTTTTATTTAGCAACCTGTCACAACCACTTGGACTGAACTGCAACTTTTTCTTCCTTTTCTGCGGATTTCATATTAGAAAATGAGACCGCTGTCAATGCAATGCCAAAGGGGGCAAATACCTCAAGAAAACAAAGTCCAAATGTTTGTTATTTAAAACCACAGGTTAACTCTGGCATGCTGAGAACTAGCTTGTCTTATGTCATGGAATATCATTAAGAGATAGGGGGAAGGACACACTGTGGGGTGAGGAGCTGGGAGAGCTAAGACAGTGGCAGATGGGTTCTGGAGGTGGATCACCTGGATTCAAATCCACACCTTATCACTTACCGGCAGAATGAGCTAGGGCACATTTCTAAATTTTCTTCTGCCTGGCCTTCCCCCTCCCTAAATAATAATAACAATGACAACAAGTTCACAGTGTCATTGTGATGATTAAATGAGTTAGTATGTGTAAGGTCCTAAGACAGTGCCTGGCCCATAGTAAACATTTGCTAATTGTTATCATTAATCACTAACAACGATGGAAAAAAATAAAAGCAAAAAAGATAGGGACAAGAAGCATCACAGCACATCATGACAAAACCCTGGGTCCGACTCAACACTGCATTTTTCTAGTGCCTGACACATTTGATGTTCCCAATAAATATCTGTTGAGTGAGTGACTCACAATCCCTAACTCCTTCAACAATCACTTTTTTACTGTGGATAGATTAGATTTATTCCTCCTGGGCTCTGGCTTGTCATCCAGCTTTTTCCATCTCCAAAGAAAGTCACCAACACCTGGCACTTGCTAGCTCACACTGATGATATTCCACCTAAGGGAAAAAAAAATCATTTCGCCCTACCTAAAGGCCTTTCAGAAGAAAGTGATTTTTTTTTTAAAGACCAGCGCTCCTTTGTTATTGAGCAGGCATGAGGGCTGGGGTTGTAGTTCAGTGGTAGAGCGCCCCTGAGAGATACACTGCCTAGCAGGCATCAGGACTGGTTCCATTCCCAGCACTGGGAAAGAAAGAAAATGAGGAGAGGGAGGAAGAGAAGGAGGAGAAAAGAAAAGCAAATTGAGCAAGCATGAACAGTCAGTTAGAGTGAAGGAGCCTCTGTGAGGCCAGATTCAATCATTTCCTTTGGAGAAGGGAACTTCCAGCCACGTGAATGGAGTGTGATGTCAGACAATATATGTGACAAGGACGGCTGGATGCTCAGCCCTCAGTGTGCAAGGTAACTAAAACTGCTGACTTTGGGTGCCCCTGGCAAGGCAAAAGGAGCTGTCCAATAAGGGGTACATGACTATAATTCCAGTGATCTGGGAGACTGAGGTAAGAGGATTCCAAGTTTGAGGTCAGCCTTTGCAACTTTGTAAGATCCTAAGAAACTTAGTGAAATTCTGTCTCAACATGAAAAATAAAAAGGGCTGAGGATGTGGCTCAGTGGCAGAGCACCTCTGGGTTCAATTCCCAGTGTATGTGTGTGTAGGGGGGGGGGGAGCAAGCTACATTTGACTCTACTGAGTTCCAGATCTAGAATTGACTCATCAGTGTAGGTGTGTGGTAACTCCAGAGAGTGCATGAGAGTGAAAAAGAAGTGGGCTGAGGGCAGGACAGAGAGGCACATCAAGGTCTGAAAGGCAACAGGAAGAAGCAGGAAGAAGTGGCCAGAGAAGGCCACTGAGGAAAAGTGTCATAAGAAAGGAAGTTTACAACAGTGTCAACTCCAGATACAAACCAAAAAGATGACTGCAAAGCATCCAATGGCTTTTGTAACTAGGAGGTCACTCCAATTTCGCCTCAGTAGGTACAGTTTCAGTAAAGTGGTATAAGGAGTTGGCCGCAGTGGTCTGAGGAATGACTGGGAGGAGAGGAAGTAGGATCCTGTGAACACAGAATTTTTTCCAATATTTGGCCACAGAAGGTGCCTGCAGGCCTCTATTCTCTTGCAAATAAGAGATAAGAACAAGGGTGTTAGACAAGGGCACAGAGCAGGCCCTCAGTACATATATTTCATGATGATAAAGAGTGCTCGCAAACTCAAGTGAGATGAGAACACACGGTAAAACCAATGCTTACTCAAGCCGATCTGTGTCCGTTTACTCTTGTCCTCTCTTTCATGAGAGGGGCCCTCCAATTTAATCACATATTTTTCATATTTTCATTCCACACAGTCATGCAATAGTGTAAACATTCTCCAATGCCGTAAATAAACTTTTTGATCATAAAAAAAGAAGGCATATATTGTAACTTAGAGAGAGAAAAGCAGTTGGGAATCTCATGTTCCAGGTGAGTGAGAAAAAGAAGCTAGGGAGGAACAAGCAAAAGCATGCAGGTCACAGTGCATCTTGTACTGCTGACATGACTAATGAAGCCTGTTTTAACTAGATTATAAAGGAAGAAGTCCCTGCTTAGCTGAGGTTTTGTTTTCTGCAGTTTCAGTTACCCAGGGTCCAAAAATACTACATGGAAAATTCCAGGATTAAACAATTGTGTACCATTTTGAAATATGCCACCCTGCTCTGTCCCACCAGAGATGTGAATCAGCCCTCTGTGCAGCGTATCCACACTACAGATGCTACCCACCCGTGAAGAGACAGTCACCTGACTTATCAGACTGACCATGGCAGTGCTTGTGACCAACACAGTGTTTGGGTTCAAGTCATATTATACCTAATAATGGCCCACACATAAAAGCAGTGATGCTGACACTTCAAATAGGCCCAAGGTAAGTTGTAAGGTGCTTCCTAAAAAGTGGAAGTTCTCGCTGGGGATATAGCTTAGTTGGTAAAGTGCTCGCCTTGCATGCACAAGGCCCTGAGTTCAATCCCTGGCACACACAAAAAAAGTGGAAGTTCTCAACTTAATAAGGAAAAAGGGTGATCAGGTTGCTGGCAAGATTTATGATAAGAACAAATGAAGTAGTCCCTGTGAAACTGTAAAGAGAGAAAAAAGAAATTCATGGTATTTTTTCTGCCACAATTTAAGTTACAGCAGCTAGTATGTAGTATTTAATTAAGGTGGAAGGTACATTAAATTTGTGTATGTATGCATGTATAGTAACAAACACAGTTTTTTGTTTTTTTTTTTTTTTGCGGTGCTGGGGATTTGAACCCAGGGCCTTGTGCTTGTGAAGCAAGCACTCTACCAACTGAGCTATATCCCCAGCCCCCACAAACATAGTTTATGTAGGATTTGGTACTACCTATAGTATCAGACACCCATTGGGGGTCTTGAACTTGTCCTCTGAGACTAAAGTTGGAAGGGGGTCTACTATAGTCTAGCAAGGGTCAAGGCTCAGAAGCAGAGTAGAAAAAACTATGCCAGTCAGGGGAAGATAACCAAAACATACTATGAAGTTATTTTCCATGTCTTCATTCGAAGCATACTATAATTAATCTCTGCCTATTTTATTTCCTAATTCATATTCTGTCTGAAAAGAAAAATATATATATATACTTCTGGTCTTAAAATGTCACCTACTACACAGGATAAAACGACTGCATTGTCATCACTTGGAACTTAGAACTGTGAAATCCTTAAGTTAGCATTAAAAATGCCTGCTGAGCCCCTTGTCTACTATTTTTGAGAAAATATTTATGACCAAGAAAATGAAAGTTCCTTATGGAAAAATATTGCTAAAGCATTTAAAAAATTTAACTATTACTAAATTTACACTTTCCCCCATTACTCTTCAGTATTTCCACAAGACTTAAAGGCCATCTTTGGGGTAAATACTATTCTTTATTAAAGTTACCAAAGATTCTACATCAATGGTTTCTCCCGTTAAACAACAAGCCATTTATTTTGTGCACTTCTTGGGTCACCCATGGTTCAAGTGGAAGCAAAGCTCTTTATGATGACTTCCAAGTTATGAATCATTAAAGCTCTGTCACAATCTTCCCTTTGTTGGGCCCCACTGTCTATAGAGTTGATGGCCTGACTTCGCTCTCACATAAAATCACCATGAGAGACTTCTAAAAGTCCTCAAGATGGCGGGCTGAATTCCCTTCTTTTCCCCTGCTCTGCTATTTGGGAAACCTTCCTGAACTTCTGGAACCCACTAAGCCTTGTCCTTAGGGTGTATATCCTATAAGGAAGTGGTTAATATACATGGTCAGGTCTACAGGCCTGTGCTTTCTCTCACCAGTTAGATTGGATATTCTTTAAGGAGTAAGACCTTTTTCTTTACTTTGCATTTTACCCAAGACCTAACACCACTAGGTACACAAGGAATGTTTAGCAAACAATCAACTGATTGGATTCTACCTTTTAGAGTGAATGGCAGCAATAGGCCACAGATTATCATCATTGTCAGAAATTTCACCTAAGAATGAGATTGTTTGAGATCAAATCACTTGTTCTAACATGAACTGAATTGGCCTGTTAAAGTTAACAGATAACATTTAAGAAAAGCTGGTCCCTACAAGTTTTGTTTTTCTAGCTTGCTTTGTCAATGCATTCCATAAGAGGTGAACTCCTCATTCCTCTTGCTCAAAAACATACTCAGAAAAAGGTCTTAAAGAGATCTGGCATCGGAGATGAAATTGGCTGGGCCCCTCTCTAGGAACTGAGAGAAAAAAATTGGTGACAGACAACAGAGTATATCTTTATGCCAAAACTCGCTGCAAAACAGCCATACAAGACAAAAAAACATGATTTCCTTCCACGTGCTGAACCTCAGCTACTGCTCTGTGGAATTGAGAAATTCAGAAGGTCACAGCGCCGCTCTCCAAATAAAAAAACTAGGCAGAGTCACAGGTAAGGAGGCAGAGTAGATAGCTGCCTAGAGTGATTCCATCAGCACTGGGAAAAAACCTTCTAATCTCTGCTTCTATGTCTTCCCTATTTAAGACCTAAAATGCCACCACCAGAGTATCATGACTTTATTTCAAATATATGTCCCTGTGATACAATTAGCTTCAAGGAAACTAACACTGGGATCATTGACATGTCTGTGAAAATATGAGCGGGCACAAGTTTGGCCCACAGGCAAAAAGGAAAACTGAGCGGCTGAAAACCCCCTGAGCAGAAATGACATCTGCATCTTGACATTTGGCCCAAAGCCTGACCTGGTGTCACACAGTCACACTATTTAAACCAAGGGGTCAGGGTTTTCAGACTGAAGAAGTAGCAGGTTCCTTCTTTCACCTAAAAACTCTTAGCAAATGAGAATAGTGCAGGGAGACTCATTCCCTATACTCTCTCACCTTCCCTAAGCCTCCTGGAACTCAATGGTAGTCACAGGAAGGGTGGAGTCTGGGATTTCTACACTGATGTTAATATTCTTCATTAACAGTACTGGCAAAGCCCGATTCTTAGGTGTTTCTACTTTTGCAATGGGCAAGGCTTGGGGACTCTGGTACTCTCTCTGCAGGTATTTCTATTCAAAAAGTTCCCTCTGGTAAGTATGGACCACAAAGAGTTATCTATTTCAATCAATAAAGAAAAGCATCTCTGACTTTTCAAAGACTCACATGTTTCTTATGCTGCTCAGAAAACAAATGTGTCTTAAGCCAACATCTGGAATAGAGAAAAATACAGCAACCACAAAAAAAAGATAATTAAATTAATAAGGAATGCTTTTCAGACATAACATCACATAGGCCAAAAAATGTTTTCAGAACAAAGTTATAGAAGTTATTTAGAAGCTAAATTTAGGTGGATTAATTCCTGGAGGGTATCACTTAGGAGCAGATCACCATAACCTTGTGGACCAAACTAAAAACTGCACCCCAAATTCTACTCTTTGGGAAATTAACCCATTAAAAAATGTGCAAATATGCATCGCAGGTTTAGAGGGAGATTGTATCATGTCATTCACTGCCCATTTAGAATCTATACCTGAGTGGTTCCACTGTTCTGAAATAAAACATCCCAAATAAAGGTCTGATGGTCATCTAGCCTAACTACAGACACACTGCAAAAATCCTTTAGAAAATATGCCCAATGTATGATCAGTTTTCCTCTAATACTTTCACTATAGGGTTCAGCATTAGGAAAATCTGTTCACTTCCTTGATGGAGAATGCTGACTTTCACGAACTCTTCTTTATATTAAAAGCTGAAATCTCCAACTTTTCTTTTAGGAGGGGAAAAAAAGAAATCGTGTGCCTTCTGCCATATGGCGGCCTCTCAAGTATGTAAAGACAATTACTGTGTTGCCTCTAAGTCTTCTCCATTCAAATGGTTTCCAGATGTTTAGCTTCCTCCTCATGTTGGTCACCTCCCATGGATAAATATTAGTTTATCAATGACCCTTCTAAAATGGGGATACCAGAGCACAATAATAAACAGAATAATGTAAGTTTAGTCTAAGCATCAGAGTTCAGGGGGATTATAGCCTCTGCTATCTAAAAGTGGTAGTTGTCACACTGCTGTCTCACAGGCCACAAGGAAATCCCATTCTGCAAGACTTTTTACTGTTGTTTTTTTAAAAAAAATCTATAAAGCCAGATATCCCTCATTCTGCATGTGTATGATTTTGAATTTTTAAAAATCAGAATATGATACCAATCTCTATTAAATGTTATCTTGATAGTCTCAGTCCATCAATCCAAAGCTATTTTGAATGTTACTTTTCAATTATGGACTATATCAGACATACAAAAAAAAATAGAACACATCACAAATTAATTGAAACCGAGTACAAGGCATCTCAATTGTACCCTTCCCCTCCAGTCACACAGAGGTAATGGCCACATGGCTGAATTTGTGTTTGTCATGCCTATGCTTGAAAACTATTTTGAATTTTGATTCTCTTGCCTGTAATGTTTACTTCATACACAAATTTGATAAACTATGCAATCTAGTCTGTTTTCACTAAAGTAATTCAAATATCAAATAAAGCTGCACTGTCTAAATCCACCAGCCTAGTAATGCCATCAATGATGAGGTGACTCAGGCATGACTTATTCTTAGGGAATCCTTACTAGTTTTCATCACATGGAGTACAGAGCACTTGCAAGTGATACATTTAATGATCCAGTCTAAAATAATTGGTATCGACACAACTGTTTGGTATTTAATAAAATATGCCTTTTCCCTTGCTTGTGAAAAATCCTTCCACAGGCCCCAGGCACAACAATCCCATCCCACACTTCCCCCAAATTACTGATATGGTTGTGGGCTCACTTGCACCTCATTTATCTAGATACAGGCATATGCATTCACTCACAGGCCATGGGGTCTCTCTATTTTTTAGCAGCTCACCTACAGGGGTTTCTTTCTAGTTTATTAGCAGAGACATGCCAAAATAAGGGCAAAAAAGTCTGTTCTCCTAGATTTTAAATGTCCCCAACAGAAAGAAACAATACATGTCTAGGGTGAATGTGTAAAGATCTGATCATTACACATTATGTACATGTATTGAAAGGATACATTGTTGCCCTAAATATATAAATTGCATATATACATATATCAATTGAACATTAAAGAAATATTTTTAAGGAAGTGTTCTCTCTCCCTCTCTTCTCTCTCCATTATACTATCAACCCCTTCCCCTCTCTAGAACTTTTCTTAACAAGCAAACTTAGAAATACTATTTCATAAGCAGGATTATTTATTCCCATTACACAGATCTACAGCCTGAAGCATACAGGGTTCTCCTACATGGGTCTTCTATTAATCTGAGAAGCTTTCTCCCACATTTTTTGGCTTACTTACAACTCTATGATTTGAACAGAAAAATATATGTCCCCCTTCTCTTCTTATCAATCCAGGCTCCTCTCATATGGCTTTAGAGGTTTTAGAACCTGCAGCAGGGGACAGAAAGATGGGCTTCCACAGCAATCCCTAAAAGGCAGTCAGGGGAGGGAAGTTCACAGTCCAGGAAGGTCTCAGGTCACAGGCTCATGAGGCCAGAGCAAACCTAGGTAACAACCAGGCCTCTATCTTAATTTGACACAAAAGGAAACAGGGTCAGAGAGGGGAATTCACAATATAAGCAAAATGTCAGAACTTATATTAGAACATAACATTCCTCAAAGGCCAGGTAAAATATGAAACTTAAACTGGGCCTCTTTTCTACATAACCAGTAACCAGTGGGATACAAAATGTGGCTCTAATATAGTAGGACTAGGAATTCCTTGAGTACTTCAGAGATACACAGATCTGCTCAGACAAAAAAGTCACAATCCCAAAATTCGTTTAATTTTTCCGTGACTCAGTCTAGCTGAGCATCCAAACCTGTATGAGGTAGAGAAAGGTACCACAACACACATACACACAAACAACCTCACAGAAACCCCATAACTATTTTTGCATGCAAAGAGATTAAGATTTATTTGGAAAGACTAAGCACTGAGCATGACGGTATGTTACAGTCATGATGAATGACAAGAAAAGAGGTTTAATGACAAAGACTACAGAAGAGGGGAGGTGGTCAGGAGCTGAGATGGAGAGAAAAGGAGAAATCTTCTGACTTTCAGCTCAGCAGTGCTGAGTCACTCTGTGCTTCCATCATCTCTCTGTAAAGCTAATCTTGCCCTTTACTTATCTACAAGGATGCTGGGAATATGGCTTATAGAAATGTGATGTGCAGTCTTCAAGGAGAGTTCCCAGTTTTACAATCACAAATGGAAGGAGAAGCCAGCTACCATCTCCTGCAAAAACCCAACGTGACACTATGGAAAAATAAGCTGTTCCACTTCTTAACCTGGGTAAGGAACAAAGTGATAATCCCTGAATTATCTTTCAAGGAAAGCAAAACAAGATTCAATATTATTTCCCAATGACACAGGTTTAAAAGAATCAGCTCCTAATTTTTATACTCCCACCCTTCTCTCTTATAAGACTGGAACAATCCAAAGGTTCCATGAAATATTTTTAAAATATATAAAACACATATTTTTCCATTCTTTGATTGTCAGATTTTCATATTTCATCTACAATAGTTTCTCCTGCACAGGTCCCTAAGGGTAATTTCTATACCATGTGTTTAAGACTGTATTGCTATTTGTACTTTAGTATTTGTCAGAGAAAGAGTGGATTTCATTGAAAACTTGTCTAAAGAGAACAATGACAAAAAAACGGATTTGGAAAAAGTTGTGCTAAAAGTCATTTGTAATGAAAATAAGTCTAAAGGGGGAAGACCTTTGGTGAGGGTAGGAGGGAACACCTTTTAAAAGCACCCACAAAAGCAAATGCAAGGCAGCATCAGGGTTTCTCTACAGATATTAATCAGATGCTGCAATTTCAGTTTTCAGCAATTGAGGTACTTTCTCAACTGCTCCCCGCCCACCCCCCACAGACCACCAGACTACTGCAGAGTAAAGAGCTCCAAGTGTCACAACTAGAAAATGACAGATCCTGGACAGAACCCAGTCTCTTGAGTCCTGGGTCTTTGCTATGTTCAGGACTCAAGGGTCCTAAGTTTGGGGCATACAATTCTTCAATGGAAACCTGAAACTCGCCTGTGAAAGGAAATTCAAAGATGCATGTCAGAAGATTTCTTAGTCTCTGAAAAGACTTCTAGTGTCTAGAAAGTCCCAGACTAGTGGGCACTGGTGAACTGTTTTCACAGAGCCATTCACACTTGCTTTGAAAATGTGAATTACTCTGCTTTCTGGTATTGCAACTGAAGCGTGAACAGTCCTAAACCAGAGTCATCATATAAACATGGTAAAGGGCTGCGGACCCAGATCCAGTACAGCATCAGGCACATAAAATACAGTGGATTAAAGAAAATTTGTAAACAAGATGTTGGGATTAATATTATCATTTTTGTCTTAAGATGCTGCAACATGTACACACTGCACATGCACACACACACACACACACTTAGAAAATCCAAAACAGCAATTTCTAAGATTTCAGTTAACAAAGAAAATCAAATAAGCTTGGATATATTCTTAAATGTGGAATAAAGGACTAAAAATACAAACAATATTTACCAATGCAGAGAGGACAGAGATAGCATGTGAGATAAATCAAGGGAAATAAAAAGCTCTTGTTAGGCTTTTAATCATCTTTGCATTGTACAATTTATTTTAGTATGGTCAGAGCAACTCTCACAACTCCCACAAGCTGAAAATTTTCTCTTTAGCAAGATTCAGAGTATCCTTGGGCCTGAAAGAGCTCTTCCAAGTACTTATGTTACCATTAATGAAGCTATCAAGATAAAACACCACCCATTCCCTGTGTGTACATCCGTATTTTCAGCAGTTACTCCAAGTCAAAATGGCCCAATCTTTACCAGAACCATAAACGCTGTTTTGTAATAACAGGCTTCACAATCAATCTTTTACATTCTTCATTCCTATAGCAGACTGATGCTACTCAGAACCGGGTTTTCTAATTCTAATCTAGGCTCCTTCCATTTACCACAGTAGATGGTCAAGGAAGAAGAGGCAGACTTCCTCTGTATCTATCTGGCCATGGACCAACCACCCCACACGTCTGTCTGATTACATATGGCTTGTCAACTAATCAGCTAATCTTTAGTACTGGCAAAGCAAAAGAAGGAGCAATCCCACCAAAGGATACACCCTGAAAATGGCCTGTATTCAGATGCTGCAACTGTGGGTATAGAGTCTTCATCTCTCTTAGTTGCATAAATTTCAAGCCTCACAGGCACATTCAATGTGGCTTAAGTGCATGGCAACTCAAAAGGGAGCCAGTTATTTTGGTGTAATAGAGAACATATAATACTCCTGACAAAGCCCTGCACTCTTGGGTTCAAATTTCAACCCTGCACCTGGTTCACTCTCTGAACCTCAATTTCCTTGATGGGAAAATAGGGGTGCCAGTTCCTTCTCTCGAAGTCATGGTAAACAAAATGCCCAGTGTCTGGCAAAAAAACAAGGGTCAACAAAGATTGGACTACTTTCTATTGACCTCTCTGCTCAGAATACTTCATTGCTTATTTTCTACACTTCTGGGTCAAAATCTACTTCTTACAAACCCCTTAAAGAGCCTAACCAAGTATAATTGAGTATGACCCTATTCTTGTCTATTTATTAAGTGTCTTCATGTGTATGGCTCTGATGATGTTTAAGATTCCAAATGTAATCTTGCTATTCAAAGTGTGGTCCTTAGACCAGTAGCATTGGATTACCTGGAAGTTTGTGTGAAAGGAACATTTTCAGGCCCACCCCAGACTCTATTGAATCCAAATTTACGAGATTCCCAAGTGGTATGTTTATATCTTAAAATCTGAAAAACACTGTTCTATTATACACACACAGACCCTCCATGAATCCTAGCCTAGTGACTGACTGAGGAACAATGCAGAGCTTCTGCTCTGGTGGTGCACTATAAATCTGCATTCAGGCAGAAAGCAACTATTGACTATAGCAATTTCATCAGGACAATATAATTGAAAACTTCTTAGTGTCTTTGGAGTTGTAAAAAACAACACACTAAGTACAGTAGCTTCAAAGCAGTGTTGAAATCTTCTGTATTAATGTAATTTTGTTATATAGATTAGCTGCTTTGAAGATACTAAGTAATATGTGCATTCTGATGATATGTAAACAAATAAATTTGGGAAGATATTTTCTTTTTTTTTTTTTTTTTTTTTTTTTTTTTTTTTAGTATATTCTTTTTTTTTTTTTTTTTTATTCTATATTTTTTTTACGTTTACATAGGGTAATGATGTTTATTATATTTTTCCCCTCCCCCCAACCCCTCCCACCCCTCCCACCCCTCCCACCCCTCTTTTCCCTCTACACAGTCCTTCTTTCCTTCATTCTTACTGCTCTCCTTAGCCTAACTCTAAACCTAACCCTAAACCTAATGCTAGCCCCTCCCACCCCCCATTATATGTCCTCATCCGCTTATCAGCGAGATCATTTGTCCTTTAGTTTTTTGAGATTGGCTTATCTCACTTAGCATGATATTCTCCAATTTCGACCATTTGCCTACAAATGCCATAATTTTATCATTCTTCATTGCGGAGTAATATTCCATTGTATAAATATGCCACAGTTTCTTTATCCATTCATCAACTGAAGGGCATCTAGGTTGGTTCCACAATCTGGCTATGGTGAATTGAGCAGCAATGAACATTGATGTGGCTGTATCTCTGTAGTATGCTGATTTTAAGTCCTTTGGGTATAGGCCAAGGAGTGGGATAGCTGGGTCAAATGGTGTTTCCATTCCAAGCTTTCTGAGGAATCTCCACACTGCTTTCCAGAGTGGTTGTACTAATTTGCAACCCCACCAGCAATGTATGAGTGTTCCTTTTTCACCACATCCTCGCCAACACCTATTGTTGCTTGTATTCTTGATAATCGCCATTCTAATTGGGGTGAGATGAAATCTTAGGGTGGTTTTGATTTGCATTTCCCTTATTACTAGGGATGTTGAACATTTTTTCATATCTGGTGATTACTTGTACATCTTCTTCTGTGAAGTGTCTGTTCATTTCCTTAGCCCATTTGTTGATTGGATTATTTGTATTCTTCGTGTAGAGTTTTTTGAGTTCTTTATAGATTCTGGAAATTAGCGCTCTATCTGAGGTATGGTTGGCAAAGATATTCTCCCACTCTGTAGGCTCTCTCTTCACATTTCTGATAGTTTCCTTTGCTGAGAGAAAGCTTTTTAGTTTGAATCTATCCCAGTTGTTTATTCTTGCTTTTATTTCTTGTGCTATGGGAGTCCTGTTAAGGAAATCTGATCCTGAGCCAACAAGTTGAAGATTTGGACCTACTTTTTCTTCTATAAGATGCAGGGTCTCTGGTCTGATTCCGAGGTCCTTGATCCATTTTGAGTTGAGTTTTGTGTAGGGTGAGAGATAGGGGTTTAGTTTCATTCTATTGCATATAGTTTTCCAGTTTTCCCAGCACCATTTGTTGAAGAGGCTATCTTTTCTCCATTGCATATTGTTGGAACCTTTGTCTAGTATGAGAAAATTGTATTTATTTGGGTTTGTGTCCATGTCCTCTATTCTGTACCATTGATCTACCTGTCTATTTTGGTACCAATACCATGCCGTTTTTGTTACTATTGCTTTGTAGTAGAGTTGAAGATCTGGTATTGCAATACCCCCTGCTTCACTCTTGCTACTGAGGATTGCTTTAGCTATTCTAGGTTTTTCAATGCGGTAATTTCTGGCTTGCAACCCATCACAGACTGATAAGTTAAAAAATTTTCTACCAAGGGAAAGTTTTCCACACAGACTGATGACAAGTTCTACGCCATCTTTCTGTTTCTAATGTATACTGTGATTCTCTTCAAAGGCCTTTTCCCCCTTATATCAACTCTCTAAAACTGTATCTTGGGTTTTTTTAAACACAGATATTCATTAAAGAACACTTTTAAGGTCCTTGAAAGTAAAACTGACCACCCAAATTCCTAAAATGAATCACCAAATGCTGGATGAGGGAGACTGGTAACTTTGTGTATCAGGAAACAAAAACTAGTCTGAGTGAGTCATCTTTGTGATCAAAGATAACACAGCCACAGCCGGGGCTTGTTGTGAACAAATGGCCATGGCAATCACATGTCAGAATCTTGTGTTTAATGGTTCTCACATTAAAATGTGTAAGTCAGCTCTGTGAAATAAGGAAGTGGAACCCAGAGTACCACATAAATAAAAAACACTTAGGTTTGGTATTCTTATCCTTCTGCTCCAAGTCCATTTCAATTTTCAGTAGATATAATAAAATGAAGTTGTTGTTTTGTCAAGAAACAAGCAGAAAGGTCAAAGTTAACCAATATGATAGGCTTCCAAAGTGTTTTTCAAGAAAATGTGAATATTTTTTGAGGTCTACTTACTAAGGTGTTTAATCCAAAATGAAAACCATGATTAGAAGGTGGCAGATAGCTCCCAAATGTAATAATGCCTGGGGTCACAAGCTCCAGAAGTAGGAAAGCCCATTTCTGAATTCCATGCATATTCTATGTTTATGTTTCTTTCTCAGCCCACTCCAAGCTTGAAGGAGATGAGTGGGAACTTGTACTACATGGCATTGCCATCAACAAGCCACCACCTGTATGCCCTAGCACATTCCTCCAAGTGAACAGCCAGGTGTCCTGATGTCCTCTTGAACTGCTGAACAGGGGATATATGCCAGGAGCAAGTCTGCACCATGCTGGCTGAGCTCAACACAGAGATAATGCAAACACCCAGGCTATGTTTTTCAAGAGGAGTATCTCATATCAGTACCACACACTCACTAGCAGGAAGGTCTCCAAGGAAAACAGTTTACACAGTAGGTGCACCCATGAGAGAAGAGCTTTCCTCTGAAACACTGGAGAGCAGTCAGGGCAGGGGCAAGAAGCCTCATGCATATGCAAGATCTCTCCCAAGGTAAAAAATAAATGAATTAATTAAAAACTATTATATAATAATTTCTGAAATAGAAAAGAAGCTAACATACCCCCATAAAATACCCACGACCACCCTCACTATTACCATGTGGCATGACACTACCTCATAATGAAGGGAACAAAAGGTGCCATGCTGAGAGCAGAAGAAGTGCCATCCATCGGGGAAGGGTAGAGTCTCTCCAACACCAAAAGCAAGAGGAACATGCTTGGATGACGATCTGGTTCTGCCAGATCACTGAAAAAAAGTGATTGTACACAAAAGATTTGAACTTTAAGAACTGAGGCACTATCTTCAAAAACACGTTCTCATTAAGTAATTATGTATATGAAGTGAGACTCTTGATCATTAAGTAATTACGTATATGAAGTAAGTTTTCCCTTTTTTCCCTTTTTTCTCTATTCACTTTATATCTTCCTAGTGTTCATCAAAAGGAAAAAAAAAATAGCAGAGCCTGCTATCCTAGAGTATGAAATGTGAAACTTCTGGTGTCCAAACGTATTTAAGAAAGCATGAACATACTAGGGCCAGAGAAATCTGTCTGCACAAACTAATGTGACGAAATATATCATAAACAGAAGAAAAACTCATTGATATAATTTTATTTTCTCATTACAGACCACTCACATATGTTCACATCAAGTGAACACACTGCTGATGGAACACAATGGCACGTGTTCTAATGTTCATACTAAAAATCCCACTACCCCGGCTACAGGATGTGGTTGAAAGGGCAATGATGAACTTTTCTATCTGCCCCGATGAGACTGGAAGCTCTCCTAATAACTTACTTTGTGTTTCCGAAGTCACTGTCCATTTTACTTTTGCTCAGATGGACCACTACCACTTCTGAGCACAGCAGACAAGATTAGTCAGCCAACTGCTACAGTTTCACAGTGGTAGGTTGCAATATGCCAGCAATCAGAAATGACAAGTACCCATTCAGTGAACTCAGTATATAAATCAACTGATTTTTAAAAATAAAAGGAAGAAAATAATTCTTAAAAGAAATCATCATGTGCTTCTAAGAAGCTAGTTTCTATGTAACACTGAAAGAGGATTAAATTTAACAAAATTTAACATAGAATAGGATTTTTAAAATATCAAATCAGGGGCTGTGGTTGTGGCTCAGTGGTAAAGCACTTGGCTAGCATGCATGAGGCACTGGGTTCAACCCTCAGCACCATATAAAAATAAATAAATAAAATAAAAGTATTGTGTTCATCCATAACTAAAAATATTCTTTTAAAATATCAAATCAAATGTAAAAATAGGATTTTACACAACTTTTAAGGTACAAATCTACAGAGAGCCAGGAAACATGATATAATTATAAAAAGCACCATTTTTTTAAAAATGTCATCTGTAAGGAAGAAGTTGAATAAAAACTGTTGCCTAGGCTGGGGTTGTAGCTCAGTGGTAGAGCACTTGCCTAGTATGTGTGAGGCCCTGGGTTTGATTCTCAGCACCACATGAAAATAAAATAAAGATCCACTGACAATTAAAAAAAAAGAAAAGAAAAGAGATAAAGAAAAAATATATATATATAAACTGTTGCCTAGAAGAAAAATCTTGATTAATAAAGTACTTCACCACCTAACTTCGCTTTGCCTCACCCTATTTTCTTCTTACCTGTCCACTGTACTGGCTACAGATTCCAGCTGTTTGAGAAGGAAGGGGTAGAGTTCTGGGAAACGAGAGAAAAACTCTCTGCCTGTCATTCTGCGGAGAGAGAAAAAAATAAATTAGTATCGTCTATTTCCCCTGATCGGATATACCACCCCCCCACACATACACTTTAAAGAAAGATAACTAAGGTCATTTGTTTGGATATTTAATGCAAGTTAAAAACAAAACCTATAGCATCTTAAATTTAACAGAAATGAAACATAATTTCAACTTTGGAAGTGATCTGGATTTATGGACTTCTATCTCCAAATTTAAGATTACATATATTTATGAATATTTGATATTAATTCTGTCAGGAAAAAATATTTAACATGTGAAAATGCCAAGTTTGTGCAATTGATTTGAACTATGCATACAGTCAATACTTGATTGAGACTTACTCAGCTTTGGTGATAAGGGTAGGTCTAGAACAAGGCTTCCCAACCTTAGCATCAAGCATTTTTGGACCAAATAACTCTTTGTTTTGGTGGGCAGTGGTCTCTACCAAATAGATGCCAATAGCATGATACTCCTCCCTCCAATCATGACAATCAAAATATTTCCAGACATTGCCAAATGTCCCAGTGAGACAAAACAGTCTCTGACTCAATGGCAATTATTAAGAATATAAGTAACAATAAATGTTGGTGAGGACGTGGGGAAAAAGGTACACTCATACATAGCTGGTGAGACTGCAAATTGGTGCAACCACTCTGGAAAGCTGTATGGAAATTCCTCAGAATATTTGGAATGAAACCACCATTTGACCCAGTTATCTCGTTCCTCAACATATACCCAAAGGACTTTAAAATCCACATACTATAGTGACACAACCACAACAATGTTTATAGCAGTTCATTCACAATAGCCAAGCTATGGAACCAACCTAGGTGCCCTTCAACAGATGAATGGATAAATAAAAAGTGGTACATATACATAACAGAATATTACTCAGTCATAAAGAAGAATGAAATTATGGAATTTGCTGGTAAATGGATGGAACTGGAGACTATCATGCTAAGTGAAATAAGCTAATTCCCCAAAACCAAAGGCCAAATGTTCTCTGATATGCGGATACTGACTTATAATACCTGGTGGGGCGGGGAGGGGAGGTTCACCAGACTGGATAGGGCAGACTGGCAGAAAGGAGAGGGGATGGAAATGGGAAAGACAGTAGAATGAACCAGACATAACTTTCCTATGTTCACATATGAATACTCAACCAGTGTAACTCTACATCATGTACAACCACAAGAATGAGAAGTTATACTCCATGTATGTATAATATGTCAAAATACACTCTACTGTTATGTGTATCTAAAAAGAACAAATGGTCTCTGACTGAGAATCACTGCTCTGGAGAAGGGTTACCAGGGGTACAGTCTTGGCATATGAGGATCTGGAGCTATACCTAAAAGGATTGCCTTTTCTTTGTTATAAAAACTATTCTTGAACTTTGCCAAGGTTCTAAAAATAGTCCCACAGACTGTGCAAGTTACCAAAAAGCTCAAACTGAAAATAACATTTAGAAAAATAGTCTGTCTCTGTAACTATTAAAGAACTACTCTGAAGAAAAGCGTACATAGTCCTAAACTGCTATTTTTATCAACTCTATATGTATGCTCCTATTAAAGAAGACACAGCATATCAGTTATTAAAATTGAAGTATATTTTATATACTTCAATTTATATACTTGTTATATTTTATAACACAGCAAAATTCTCAGCTCTTAAGCACATTGTTCAATCCAAACACGTAACATTCAAATACTCCCCACCCCATTGAGACTCAGAAACGTTCCCTTAGGGTTCCCTCGTGCCCTTTCCCAGTCAACTCCTACCCCACAAAGCAACAATTGATTTGATTTCTATTATCACAGTTTGGTTTTGTCTACTCAAGAATTTCATAAAAAGGTAATAATACATTACATAATTGTTTTGTGTCTGATTTTTTTCACTCAATATAAAGTTTTTGAGATTCATCCATGTTCTTCAATGTATCAATAGTGTGATTCTTTTTCTGATGAGTACTATCTCACTGCACAAACATACAAATTTGTTTATTCATTCTCCTGTTGACAGACATGGGCTCTTCCTTTTTTGACTATTGTGAATACAACAATTATCATGAACATTCTTGTACAAGTTTTTTAGTGGACATATGTTTTCATTTCTCCTGGATTAATATCTGGGACTAAAACTGCAATATGTTTAACATTTTAGGAAACTGACAGTTTCCAAAATAGCTGTACCATTTTGCCCTTCCAACAAGAATTCTGGGAGCTCCACATCCTTTCCAATATTTGCTCTTATCTTTTTCCATTTCAGCCATTCTGTGAAGTACCTTGTGGCATCTTTCTGTCATCTCGATTTGCATCTCCCTGATGACTGATGACATTGAGCACTTTTCATGTGCTTTGGTCATTGACATGGCTTTTGTGAAGTCTCTATTCAGATTTTTGCCCATTTTAAAAATAGGTTGCTTCTTTCTTTTGTTTTATATAGTCATAAATATGCATTGCATATATTTTCTCCTAGTTTGTAGCTTGTCAACTTATTTTCTTCCTAATGTCTTTTGATAAGAAGTTCCCTTCTTTTCCCCTTTTATGTCTCATGCTTTCTATGGCCTCTCTAAGAAATCCCTGCCTACTTCAAAGTAAAACATGTTCTGTTTTCTCTAGAAGTTTTATGGTTTTAATTTTTATGTTGAGGTCTATGATCCATCTAAAATTAACTTTTGTGTATGGGTGACAGAGAGGTCAAGTTTCCTTTTTTTCCCCTGCACTGGTATATCATGTTTTTAACAAGGAAATGTTCTTCAAATACAAGAGATGTGCTAGACTCACGGCTTAAAAGATTTAATAGTATAAAGATGAAATTCTCCCTAATTGATTATAAATATAATGCAATTCCAATAAATGGTAATGGGGGGAGTGTGTGTGTGTATGAGTATGTAAGTGATCCGATAAAATTAATATAGACACACCAAGGGTAAGAGTTAAGAGGAGCAAAGATCATCTTAAAGAACAAGGTTAGAGGACTCACCAATCAGATAGCTAGAAATATTAGAAAAGTTTAGTAATTACAACAGTGTGGGACAACTAAGCCAATAAAAAAGGATCAAGAGCACAAGGACACACACACCAAAAAAAAAAAAAAAAAAAAAAAAACTGGATTTGTGGAAAACCTGATACTGCAGATTATAGAAGAGAATGGTCTGGTAACAGAATATCCATATAGACAAAATTAAGATTGGATCCTGCCTTCTTACTACATTAAAAATTAAATTCTATTGAATTGAAGACTCAAAAATAGCCATAAAGTAAAATAAGAAATAATAAAGTTTTTTCCCTATTTTGGAAATTTGTGGCTCTGTTCTGATTATTCCTGCCCTGTTTCTTTTTTTCTACTAAGCACATCCTGAGACAGCCTAGTTGGTACATCCTCTGCATACTCTAGCCAAAGGGTACCCAGAAGACTTCATTCTGTTCAGCCATCTGAATTTTCTTATAGCATGGAGTTCGATGTTATAAGACAATAACCATTTTTTTGAGTACACCGCTTATTCATTCTTTGATCCTTTGGTGGCCCATGTGGGATAAAGTGGAGTTTTATAAAATTCCTTGCCCTTCTTGTACCTGATCCTTCTGGACAAAAGGTCTCGCTGCAGTAGAGAATAATGGGGTGAGGCTACTGAAGCGGGGCAGTTGTTTGTGTGGTGGTAGTAGAAGGAGAACAACTTTGACACCTGGGAAGAGAACATCCTTGACCCCAAAAGATGCAACAAAAGGAAGAATGCCAATGTTCTCTGTGATTTGAAACTGCCGCTGTAGGAGGAAAAAAAATCAGTTTCCCAAAGAAGGAAAAGCAGAAAACAGACATCTTGGAAGAAATTTTTTAAAAAGAAGCATCCCTCTTGCTTCAGGGTGGTAGAGTGTCAGCAGAATGTGTGGGACCTCTCTAAAGTCAACTATGTCAAGGCAGAATGTTGGCAAATTGCTCAGTATATATATCCCTTCACGCCATATGGAACTTCAGTCCAAATCCTTGCTGGATTTAGAGTAGCAGCTACAGAAGAACTGCAATGAGAAGAAAGTGTGGTGTTCATAAGTGTAACTCAGAATACAAAATAGAAACTCTGTAGTTGGCACTTACACCTATATTATGCAGTCAGAAATAATATATATTTAATAATTAGAAAAAAAGAAAGAAAGAAAGAAATTGGCCCTACATCCTTCTTCACCTAGGAAAATGCTCTGTTGTGGCTTTCCCAAACTGTTGTGACTACATTAAATTTAACTGCTGAGTCTGTCAACCTCCATCAGATCACAATTTGATTTCCTTTCCCCTTTTTCTTTTTTTTTTCTTTTTTTTTTTTTTCTTTTGCGGTGCTAGGGATTGAACCCAGGGCCTTGTGCTTGCAAGGCAAGCTACCAGCTGAGCTATCTCCAGCCCCTCCTTTCCCCTTAACCTCACTGAGAAATCTATCAAAAATTTTATGTAATGGCCCTGCCTCAAAGGGCTGACCCTTCCATGCAAAACACCTGTGAAGAACTCCGGATGTCTCCCCCACAATTTTTTTTTTATAGGGGGCGGGATACCAGGGATTGAACTCAGGGGCATTCAACCACTGAACCACATCCCCAGCCCTATTTTGTATTTTATTTAGAGACACGGTCTCACTGAGTTGCTTAGTACCTTGCTTTTGCTGAGGCTGGCTTTGAACTCATGATCCTCCTGCCTCAGCCTCCTGAGCCACTGAGATTACAGACAAGTGCCACCATGCCTGGCTGTCTTCCCCTTTTTGTGGCCATCACTCAAGCTCAGCCTGAGGCAACTGAATGCCTCTCAGCTGGCAAAACAGGTTAGACCTACCACCAACAAGAAGTATCTCCAATTTCAAAGACTAGAATCAATTATTTGGACTCAACTATGAACTCTAAAGTTTACCAGCTGGTTGTTAGGTAATGCTAGAAGCAGTGACCACATATGCTCCTAGAGAGTACCAAAAAGTACAAGTGCCATCTTTCACATCATCATATGTGCCTGGGATTAGTTTTCTTTTGTGAAAGCAGGCATTAACTTGTCTCCCTCCCCAAAGCATGGTGACTTGCATCTTAGGGGTAAATTCTCCATGGGTTTCTCACATGTTTAAGGGAATGCCATGAGTTGATCATGCAGCCCTCCAGTGACTGTGAAATCACTCAAAATGAGGCCACGTTTTGTTATTCACACAGCTTCCTAAAGATATGTGACTCAATTTTTACACATGCTAAAATGAGCATCCTTCAGTTAGAAAACATGGTACAATATTTGTCAGCTGACTACAACTGAAGTAGTCACTGATAGTACCTCACTGATAGTCACTCAGATTTGCTTCAAATCATAGGACAGGGTTCTTATGGATGAAAAACTGTCCTTAACTTCCAATTTACCGATTAAGACAAACGCTGTACAATCCCTAATACATTTTGAGCAATCTGGATTAATGCCTTGGGCTTAGTGGAAAGGTCAATACAGAAAATTCAAGAGAAAATCAGATTCTGTTGGCTTATTAAATTTGTGCAACTGATTGGATCTGAGATGCTGCGGGGGCATGGTTGATGTTATGCTGAAAGTTACACTCATCCTGCTGCTTGGAGCCTTGCTAACAGTAACCTAAGTGTTGTATGAGACAAAATGAATGGATTGAGTCCCAACTTGTCAGTCAAATTAATCAAAAGAGCTGACAGCATGACATACTTATGGGAAAATTCTGCAGAAATCAAGATAGTATAGAAATGAGGTATGTGGGCTGCGGAGAAAGCTCAGTTGGTAAAGTGCTTGTCTTACAAACACAGGGCCCTGGGTTCGATCCCCAGCACCGCAAAAAAAAAAAGAAATGAGGTATGAATATAGTTGAGAGAAATCCTCCACCATGAGTTTCTCACATCTTGCAAAGTAAGGCACTGAGTGTTTATGTTCCGGACTCTATTCAAGGGTATTTATGTAATGAACAGCCTTGGGAGACAGACTATCTCCATTTGGAGCAAAGGACAGACATGTATAC
Source organism: Sciurus carolinensis (assembly GCF_902686445.1). Taxonomy (NCBI): domain Eukaryota; kingdom Metazoa; phylum Chordata; class Mammalia; order Rodentia; family Sciuridae; genus Sciurus; species Sciurus carolinensis. The sequence goes on along the minus strand of NC_062225.1, from coordinate 58,910,696 downwards.
TACCCATTATAAGAGATTCTGGTTCCTTAACTCTGAGATACACTCTGGTGATGCAACTCACAGCACATACAAGCATCTTCCATCCCTCTTCATACTTCCTGTGGTCACTGGAGTCAGGACACTAGCACAAAATTGTTGATAATCTGGTTACTAGAGACTGCTGGGTCAGCAACTTAATAGTATGAAAGTTAATGAAGAAAATTAGTAATAAAAGATAAATATTTTCCTACATTCCCTAAAGAACTTGTATTGTATACTAACAAGTAATTGATGAAAAGCAGGTCTTTATAAAAGAATTTCAGCCAGGTATAGTAGCCTATGCTTATAATCCCAGCAACTGAGATAAGACAAGCAAATCAAAGGCCAGCCTGGGCAACTTAGTGAGATTCTCTCAAAATAAAAAAAGAAAAAGATCTGGGCAGGTAGCTCAGTGATAGAATGCCCAGTACTGGCAGAGGAGGTGAGGGTGGAGGATCCAGCTAATAAATGTAGAAAGAAAATACAACTATAAAATCATTTTATGACCCCTGATTTAAAAAATAAAGAGTCCAGGCAGAGATTATTGATGGACACTAAGGCTATTAAGTGAAAGGCTGATGAGGAATTTTGTAATGGAAAGATCAAGATGACACAATCTGCAATAAATCCACTGATCAATCTTAGCATTACTAAAAACTGCTATGCATGTTTAAAGCCTTCATGCACTAGGAAGCACACACACTACCTATAAAATATTCTGGCTTAAAGAAATCACAATCTGAGGGGCTGGAGTTGTGGCTCAGTGGTAGAGCGCTTGCCTACCACATGTGAGGCACTGTGGTCCTCAGCACCACATAAAAATAAATAAAGGCACTGGGTCCATATACTATTGAAAAAAAAAAGAAATCACAATATGAATATAATCAAGTTTATAATTTTAAGTACCATTTTTACCAGAAATATGGAGGAACAGAAGAACAAGCTACATAACAACATAAGAAAACACTCAGTGATATCTAGAATTTGGGAAACTCCACAGGGAAATTAAAGAGACTCAGTTATAAATAAATGGCAGGAGAGGAGAATAAGATGTTATGAAATGAAAGACATAAGAATAAAAAACTTATGAGTTAAAAATGACTAAATGTGCCAAGTACAGTGGCTCACGTCTGTAATCCCAGTTATTCCTGAGACTGAGAGAGAAGAATCACCAATTTCAAGGTTATCCTCAGCAATTCAGTAAGATCAAAATAAAAATTTAAAAAGGGCTCAGGATATAGGTCAGTGATAGAGTGACACTGGATTCAATTCCTGGTACTGGGAAGAAAAAAAAAAAAAAGACTGAAAAGCAATGTATGGAAGTTGTTGGTTCCTGATCCTAATAAATCTACTGTAAAAAGATATTTGTAGAACAAAGGGAAAATCTGAATATTAGAGATTTATTAACAGTGTTAGATGTGATCATAGCATGGTGATATTTCTTTTTAAACTTCTTTATCACTCATTAGTACATAATGAGCAGATTTACAGGAATAAAATGAAACGCTATCTGCAATCTTCTTTATGGGAAGGTAAGAAATGGGGGAAATAAGAGTGGCAAAATGTTGCTAACTGCTGAAGCCGAGTGATGAGTATACAGGGGTCAATTATAGTACTTTCTTCATTTTTAGATATGTTGAAAATTCTCATAAAACTTTTTAATTAAAAATAAAAGACAAGTCACTATTGAGGAGATAATTTGTAATAAATATATCTAAGATTACATAATAAATATCCAAAATTGACCCAAGAACTTTAGGGAATCAATAAGCAAAAGATGAACAACTCAATATAAAGTTGGACAAACCTAACAAAATCACAACTCACGGAAGGATCTCTGAGTGCATTTGCCCACAGAAACTCTCCATATACCACCAAAAAGGTCAGTGAACATGTCCCCTTGAGGAATCAACTACTAATCTCTAAGGGAATAACGCCATTTCTTAGTTGGCCTGGTATCTTTTGGTTGAGTAGAAAAATAAGCAATTGCACATATGCAGACCATATGGTTCTAGTACTATGACTGAGAAATTGCCCTGATAGATAACTAGCTTTGCTGACCACAATACTGCCAGGAAAAGGGGCTGCAGAACCACTAATGAAGATTGAAGTCATTGTTTTAGTTGAATTAAAGCTAATTGTCCCAAATAGCAAATTAGCTCATTCAGATACCATATCAAATATTTACCAACTAATCTATCTTGGAAGATTTATAAAGAAGGCATATTACTCAAAGCTAAACATTTGGTGAATATTTTAATTGTTTTAGGAGTTAAGTAGGATTTTGACCACATTTTTTCAAAAACATACAATTATACCTCAGTATTCATTATGGGTGGTTTGATTTCAGGACTTCCACAGATCCCAAATGTATATATGCTCAACTCCCTTATACAAAATGGCATAGTATTTGCATATAACCAATGCACATCTTTCTGTATTCTTTAATTCATTTTGGGATAATTAATAATGCCTTATACAATATAAAAGCTATAGTTGTTATACTGTATTGTTTAGGGACTAATTACAGGAATAAAAAGTCTGAATATGTTCAGCACAGATGCATTTTTTTCACAAATATTTTCATTCCATGCTTCGTTGAATTCATGAATGCAGAACCTGTAAATACAGAAGGCCAACTGTACTGTTAAAATCACTGCATTGCCATCATGCTAGGTGTAGGACTTTAAAGAATCAACTGTGCACTTATCAGTGTTTAAGGAAAACCAAAATTATTTTCTAAAAAGAATTTTAACTTTACTTGAGCACTCTGAGAACATAGGAGGTGTTCTTCTAGTCTAACATTCTAAGTTCCTCCATCCTGTAAGAAAATGTTGACCCTATTTCTGGTTCAGCTCACTTGAAGGACCAGGATTCCATTTTACTATAAACAAAAGAGCTGAGCTCTGTGTGCTTGCCAGGGAGCATCATCTCTACTCTGTATCTGCCAAAAGCTCCTAAAGACTTGGCTAAATATTTACAGACTGTGCCTGAAACATATGCAATATTAACAATTCTTGTGTATTATAAAGAGCCCCAAGAGGTAAAGGATAGGGCGATATTATTATCAAGGGACTTAATCTCAAACTTTACTCATCTATGATTCTCAAATACACCAATCGTCTACAGCACCTTGAATACAGATCTTAGATTGATAATCTGCTAATACCAGGCTCCAACTAACTAAGGCTACATTGGTTTTTACAGACACAGTAAGTGCAAAAGCACCCTTACAATAGTGCCTCTTTGTGGAGGTTGTTCATAGTTTTGGGGGTGACTCTATAAGTCTGTAATTTTTTTTTTGTCCTAGGAATTGAAACCATGTGTACTTTATAACCAAGCTATATTCCCATCCCCTTTTTAATTTTTATTTTGGGACAAGGTATCACTATGTTATTGAGGATGTCCTCAAACTTGCAATCTTCCTGCCTTATCTCCCAGAGAAGCTGGAATTATAGGCAGTGCCACCATAGTTGCAGGTCTGTAATACAGTCTTACTTTAAAAGGCTAAGATCATGGTACCATTTTAGGTCATATAGGAATCTTTCTCCTCTGAATCTTGAAACATATGAGTTTTATCTTTCACTTGCTACTCAATTAAAATGATAATTAGATTGTATTTTTCTCATGAAAGTACCAAATATTTTTTAAAGTACCTACAAGCTTCATATTGAGCACTGGGCTAGATCCTATGGGAGATAACTAACAATATAAGATAGTCACTGCTCTTAGAGTTTAAAATCTGTTTAGAAAACAAGATACATACATCAGGGTCAAATGAATGATGTTTATAATAAGAGTTCAGAGGTGGAAAACATATCATTAGGGGCTGAAAATGTTAGGGAAGGTTTTGTGGGAAAGAGGGAAAACAAGATGAGCCTTGAAATACTAGTAACAATGGATTAAAAAGGAGATAAAACAGGGGGGTAGGCAGACCAGCTGGCTGGATGACAAAAGGATTTTGTGACAAAAGAAAGTAGAAAAGAAAGACTGGCATAAATTTTTTTAAAAATGTGAATGCCAAGCTAAGCTAAGCAGCTTCACTTATGTGTTATAGGCTTTGAAAATTTCCTTTTTTAAAAATTCTAGTTAACATAAGAGTTGTACAAATTTATGGGATACAATGTGATGATTCATTACATGTACACCCAGGTAATAATCAAATCAGGGTAATTAACATATCAATCACCTCAAACAAGTTATTTCTTTGTGATGAAACATTGAGAATCCTCTCTTCTAGCTATTTTGAAATATGTATATATTATTTTAACTATACTCACCTTACTGTGTGATCACATACCAGAACTTACTCCTCCTATCTAACTGTAACTCTGTGCCTGTCTGAAAAGTTTGTGAGCAGGAAAGAGAGACAAAGCAGACGGACGAGGCAGGGAAAAAGTAGAAACATGTTGACCCAATAGACAGTCACTAAACATGTACCTTGTTACCTTAGCTATGGCTGAATTTCTGTAGAAGACTGGAACTGGTACTTTCTCACATCCCTCCTGCTACACAGCACAATACTATGTAAATGCCACTTGGCCAGAAAATATTTTGGCAATAAATGAATAAATAAAATTAGAGAAGATAAATTTTCTATTATGGTTGACTTCAAACCTATCCCTTAATGCTCTCTTATTTCTCTAACTGATTGTTATCCACTCAATTGCCACCTGATTTCCCAAGTTAGAAACACCCTATGCACAATCAACCAGCAAATTTTGCTGATTCTACATCCAGAGGGTCGATTGAGCCAACCCCTCTCCATCCTTACTGCTGCTACACTAGCCTGTTTGCTTCCCACCATTCATTCCCCTTCAATCTAATTCTGTTATGATAAGAGTTCTTTCTCCAAAACACCAGGAAGGAAGCCAGAGAGTGATTTGGGGTCAGGTTCACTCTAACTACTCAATCTTGTGAGAATGGCCTTAATCCTTTTTTAGGGCAATGCCCCCAATGACCTCTCACTAAGCTCCACATCTTAAAGGTTCTGCCAACTGTCAACACTGCCACATTGAGGTCCAAGCTCCACACACATGAACCCCCTAGGGGACATGCTCAAACCACAGGCCAACTGCAGCGTCTGGGATAGGTACCTGTCCCTGGTTCTACACTGCGACCTGGGCTCTCCCCTCATAGCACTTGCAGCTTGTCGTACATGGAACTTCCTCTTCCTTTGTGTATTTCTCCCACCAGATGATAAATTCTGCCCAGGCAGAGAGTCTAACTAATCTTTTTTCCCACAGTCTCTCTGATACTAAGTATGATGTCAAGTTCACAGCTGGTAACCAATGTAAACTTGCTGCGTGAAGCAAACAAAAGGACAGAGTCCTTAAGACAGACCAGGAGAAAAGGAATTATGATGAAGATGGTAGAAAAACAATTTCATGAAGTTCATCATTGGACATATCTAATGGCATTCAGAATCATCACTCAAGTTAATAAAGTGAGTATTCTGCCAGGGTTTGACGTTTTCTTAAACACAAACAGATAAAGCTTGTCTTACTGGTTTATAAACAGTTCAATTTGAGTTCATCCAAACAAGCAAAAGGGCTGATGTTACCTCCACAAGATACAGCAAGCCCTGAGGGTGAATTCTCCAGTGACAGGCGTTTCAAACCTGTTTATTTATGTGGTCAAAACTAGTTCAGCAGCTTCATGAAAACAATAGAAGTGATAACCAAAAAGGAAAAGCTAAACCGCTGTAAGTTCACGCTCCTAGGAAGAGAAAAGACAACCAAAAATTGTGAAGGGGATAAAGAGGCAGACATAGGTGAAAACACACAAGCCAGGCTACAGGGTGACAATAAGGCAGCTTTAACCTGAGAACTGTCAGAATGTGCAAGAGGGGCACTTTTCCTGAGCCCACCGGGGAGGATCCACAGGCACCACGGAAGGGACTCTTGGGACTCAGGGTATCCCACCTGAGAATATGACTGCACATATGAGAATAGACCAGATATGCCACACTCAAACATGCTTCATTGCCATATTTTTATCTGGTTATTCTAAGAAACTACAGTCACAGGAATAACTCTCAAAAGCTTTTATAAAATAATTTATGTCTATAAAGGAAATCTATATTAGTGAAAATATCTATTTCAGGAAGAGGGCTGCTCAGAGACAGTCTGTATTACCCAAGACACTGTGGATCTGCAAAACAAGACAATCTTTATTCACTATATAATTTCTCCTCTCACCTGCTGTATTTGTTCCCATCTTCCCCAGAATCCCCAATCCCCTATTCCTCTCTGTAGCTTGGGAAACTTCATATGTTTCCATCACCTGGCCATTCTCCAGTCTCATATTTTGTGGGACTCTCATATGTATATGCACGTAATTAAAATGGCATTCATCCTGCTAATCTGTCTTATGTCAATTTAATTCATAACCCAGACAATGAACCTAGAAGGATGGAGGTAACCATTCCTCACTCCCTTATAGGACTTGGGGGAGTACAGAAGCTACATGCAGAACACTGCTTGCCTGGCATCAAGTAATAAAGTGCAGGGAGCAACAGTAGCTATGAGCTTTACCTCCAAGGCACCCTCCACCTGAACCATTCACCAGTTCCACAATGCCCAGTCAGGGCCTGGAACAAAGCCAGGAAGGTAGCAGATTCAATGAATTAATGAAAATATGTGCTTGGAATCATTTTAATTTAAAAACTATATAAAAAGCATTCAAGTCCTACTGTTTAGAAAGGAAAAATTAGATAATAAAGAATTCTGAGAAGAAAAACCTAAAATCACCCTAATCTCACCATCCAAATTTAGCCACTAGTCTTATGTTTTGATGTCTGCCGACCTACATCCATCGTTTATATTGTACTATAATATGCTTTTTTTTGCACTTAAGAATAAATCAAGAATACTTCCATGTCCATCTGAACCTTCTTTTTCATAGTAGTCTCTGTGTAGTACACTCTAGGTTTCTCCAAGGTTTGCAGAAGTCTTCATAGGTTCTTCCAGAGATATCAAACCAGGATTTACCTCATCTTGGCTAAGTCATGTGTGTAAGGCCATTCTCACTCTGCCTATGTTCAAAACATCCCTTTGCACATGCCACATATGATCTTGGTAAATGCTGAGAGTCTGTTGAGCTCTTGAGTTTTATGAAAGCATCTGAGCTTTGGCCATTTTGTTAGAAGCTGGATCCAGAATATAATCTAATTGTTTAAAAAACCTGAATCAAGCTTTGATTTATCTTAGAAATCTTAAGATCTGTGATAAATAGGAAAAGTTAAAATGCCAGAAGTATATGCTTCATAACAAAAGCATTATGATGAAAACAATTATGCAATGGAAAAAAAAAAAAGGATTTGGTAAAATGTGTTAAAGAAAAAGAAGGTATATCCACCCTTAGTCCCTATGAGTACATCCCACATCATTCTCAATCATCCCAGGAACCGGGATCAATAGAGCAACTCACAAAAATACAAAAAGAGAAAGCTAGAGAAGGCAAACAAAAACCTGCAGCCATGAAGAACTGCACAGTGAACAGCAGCAAAGGTATACATTGTGCCCAGCTTTGAAAAAGATAGGACTTATTCATAGGCCATGGAGCAAACACCATAAATCTAGTCATTAGATGGAAACAATGGCTGAAAGTAAAAACCTGGAGCTTTTCAGTTGGTGTTTCAAATGGGAACCAAATAAACTATTAAAACTGAGCTACTCCCTAAATTTTGGCCAATAAAACCAACCCAGAGGACAGAAACCAGCAAAAAGGCCTCCCTGCCACACTGATTGCTGATAAACAGCAAGTTCATCTGAAGAAAAACAATATCCCTCAAATGGAAACAAACCTACAAAGGAAGACAAAGCACACACATGCATTTCAAAGGACATAATCAAATGAAAATTAATAAAGTAGAAACAACTCATAAAAAAGAAATCTGGCTTTGGAACCCTACCAGGAGGAACATCTTTGACTGTTCTTGGAATCCTCTCCCTATCTCTGACTGGGCTAACATCAGCACGTATCCCTAGAGCAGCAATGAGGAAAAGAAGGAGTGAATGAACAAATACGTGGGGATTAAAATAAAATGGAAATAGAAAGGAAACCAAAAGAATGAGTGATTAGAAAGATGTCTGGAGTCCCACAGTCAGAATCTTACACTCAACAAGCTCTTGGGTTGGGGACATAGCTCAGGGGTAAGTAAAGAGCACCACACACGAAGTCCTAGGTTTCAATCTCCAGTGCCACAAAAGCAAACAAACAAAAAAACAAGCCCTTGTAACCCAAGCAATGGTTCTACCAGGAAGTTCTTTTATTTGGCTTCAGGCAAACCTTATAGGAAGTTGAGGAAAGGATCTGCCCCAGGGCCTCCAAGTGCTGACTGATTAGCTGTCCTCCTAGACTCTTCATTTCCCTTCTAATCCTCTGGAGACAACTGAGAGAGTGCTGGACTTGGCGAATGCTTGTGTAACCCTTCCTTTTCAGAAGCTGCTCTCAAGATGGGGAGTTTCCAAATAGCTAAACTGGCTATCACAATGCCACATCCAGGGAGAGCAGTGAAAGGTCTTGGTTCTAGAAGTGCTCTGCCATTCACCTGGGATGTCAGTGGTTCAGAAGCAGGCCTAGAAGCACATTTCCACTCACTTCACAGCATCTCTCTCTCTCTCTTTTTTTTTTTTTTTTTTTTTGTGGGGTGGGACAGGCAGGGAGAATACTGTGGATTGAACTATTGAACTCAGGGGTACTTTACTACTGAGCTGCATCCTTAGTTCTTTTTTATTTTTTTATTTCTTAATTTTTTATTTATTTATTTTTACAGACTGCATTTTGATTCATTGTATACAAATGGGGTATAACTTTTCATTTCTATGGTTGAACACAATGTAGTTTCACACTATTTGTGTAATCATACATGCACACAGGGTAAATATCTTTTTGCTCAGTGGAAATGACTATTACCTATTAGTACTGATAATGACTATTTTTTTTCTTTTTCTTTTTTTTTTTTTTCGGTGGTGCTGGGGATTGAACGCAGGTCCTTGTGCATGCTAGGCAAGCACTCTACCAACTGAGCTATATGCCCAGCCTATTTTCTAATTTTGATGGATTATAGGTAAACACCACTGCACCCAGAGAAAACATACATCTCTTAAACTCCTCATGTGGGCAGGTTTTCATTTAGGTAGCTTGTATGGATTTTTTTCTCATCAGATATTATTTCTTAGAAAATGTTTCTTGCTGAAGTCCATCATCTCTAAATGTCAGAATCAAGTAATCTTCAATAGTTTAATTCAGTAATCATTTTCTAAACAGTCTGTGGTAGACTTTTTGGAGATGACTGGCAAACTCGTACCTTCCCCTGTATGCACAATCCTCCTTTCTGTTAAGAAATGTTTACTCCCTGTTCCTCAACTTGAGGATGCCTTGTGATCTGCTCTGATCAACAGAAGGTGGTGGAAGTGACACTGTGCTAGTTCTGGCTTCGGCCTTTAATAAACATTGCAGCTTCTGTGCTTATCTTCTCAAAGCCCCATCAGTCCCCAGTCATTAATGCCCCCAATTCCAGTTCCAGACACATAATGTGAAGCCATCTTGGTCTTTCCAGTCTTGGCTGAGGTCTCAGATGAATGCAGCTTCTGAGTGATCCCAAATGACATCACACAGTGAGAGAACCCCGCCCCCCCAGCTGAATCTAATCAGCCCAGAGAAATGTGAGGTATCATAAATTGTTATTTTAAGCCACTAAATTTGGGGATAGTTTGTTATGCAGTAATATGTCACTGAAACACAGATATAATACTGAAGGCATTGAGTTAAACTCCATGGAAAAGGTAATACTAAATAGAAGAAAAGCTGACAAGAAGGAACACAGCTCTGAAGGCCAGAAGTCTGAAATCAGTATCAAGGGTATCAAGATCAAGGTGTCAGCATGATGCCTCTGTAAGGTCTACAAGAGAATCTTATCCTCACCTCTTCCCACTTCCAGTAGCTGCCAGCACTTCTTGGCTTATAGTTATATTAGTCAGCTTTCATTGCTGTGGCCAAAATACCTAACCAGAACAACTTACAGGAGAAAACACTTATTTTCAGCATATAGTTTCAGAGTTTTAGTCCATAGTCAGCCGACTCCATTACCCTGAGCCCAAGGTGAGGCAGAGTATCATGGCAGAGAGGTGTAGTGAAAGGATGCTGCTCAGCCAATGGCGGTCATGAAGTAGGGAGAGAGAGGGGCCAGGGACAAAATATACAATCCCTAAGGGCACAGCTCATGACCCACCACCTCCAGCCATGCCCTACCTGCCTACAGCTACCACCTAGTAATCCACTCAAATTATTAATCCTTGGATTAGTTCACGACTCTCATAATCTGATCACTCTATCTCCAAACATTCCTGGATCATGAGCTTTTGGGTAACACTTCGTATTCAAACCATAATAAGTTGCTTTGTTTCAATCTCTGTCTCTGCGATCATGCCTTTTCCTCTTCTGTCTCTGAAGACTCCCTCTACTTCACGTGCATAAGTGATTGCATTAGGGCCCACCCAGATAATACAAAATAGTCACCTGCTATGGTTTGGATAAAGTTTAAAAGCGCTCCCCTCCAAAGGCTCATGTGTTAGAGGTTTGGTCCCAATGTGGCCAGGGAGCTGAGGCACTGTTTTTAAGAGGTGGGGCCTAGTAGAAGGTCCTAAGGTTATTAGGTAGCTGCTCCCCAAAGGGATTAAGGTAACTATCATAAAACCCTGAAATTTCATGAGAGTAGTTGTAAGAGCAAGTCCAGCCTCTAGACTCCTAATCACTCTTTGGCTTCCTGTTTGGTGATATGATCTCTGGCTCCCACACATCTCCTGACCATTTCGTGCTATCCACTATTAGGCCTCATCACAAGCTGAACCAATTGGGCCACCTTTCAGCCTCCAAAACTGTGAGCTATATAAACCTCTTTATATTAGTCTGCCTCAGGTATTTCTTTATAGTAACAAAAAATAGACTAATACATCACCCTAAACAAGACCCTTAAGTTAATCACATTAACAGACACCCCCACGCCCATCTATTTCACACAAGGTAACATTTATAGGTTCCAGGAATTAGGACTTGGTCTCTTTAGGGACCATTACTCTGCCTGGCACATATGCTCAGATAAGAGTTAAGGAAAAGAATGAACATACAAGTTTATTCCAAGGCAGCTGTTTTCTAAAGCTTTAAAAGTATGGAAAACTTTTCTTAAATATAATCCCAATAGTTAAAACAAAAACAAGAGAGGATTCTAGGAAGATGGTCGAGTAAGAAACACCAGGAACCTGTTTCTTAACTCAGACAACAAACGCACTGGCAGAATATGTCTAATGTAATTATTCTGAAACTCTGGAGTTAACCTTAAGATTTTGATAGTAGTAAATTTTGGTCAATTTCAGTTTACAGCATTGTAACAGCTGCCTACGCTCTAGCTTCATGGCAGGCAACTATATAACTTCTCTGGGAGCAGTTTGTACAAAGTTTATAGGACAAGAAAGATTCTGTCCAAAAATTGGGGATCTGCATTCTGATTAATGACAAATAGCTGCTCTGATTTTGGAGATAGGCAACCCATAGGCAGGCAGCCATTGTTACAATCCTCCCCCATCTTAAGCAAGTTCCTCCTCCTCTGATTGAAGCAAAATCTAAGAGATTTAATGGGCCAGAGACTTTTTCCTTTCTTTTATTAACCTACCCATTCACTTTTCACTTCAAAGTTAACCATTTTAAAAACCAACCATACATACAAGGGAATTTTAAAAGTCACCATACACATCCAATAAAAGGTACAAGTTGAAAAAGAACTGAAAAGAACTTAAGCTTATACCTCAGGTTAATCTTCAGTATAGGCACAACCTGCAACAATAAAAACAAACAAAAATCAACACATTCTGGAGAAGAGAGAGAATCTGATTTCTAGAGCTACATTATTAGATTTAAAAGTCCAGTTTTCAACACAAAGAAAAATCATAAGAAACAGAAGAGTGCGGACTATTCAAAGGAAAACCATCACAACAGAAATTTTCCCTGAGAAAGACCAGATAGATGGTGGGATTCCTAGGAAGACTTTAAAACAACTGACTTAAAGATGCTCAAAGAATTAGAGGAGGATATGGGCAAAGAGAAGAAAATGATGTATTAACAAAATGGAAATATTAATAAAGAAGGAAGTTAAAAGAAATCCAAAAAGATAGTCTAGAGCTGAAAACTATAATAACTAAAGTGAAAAATACACTCGAGGGCTTCAAAGGCATATTTGAGTAGGAGGAAGAAAGATTAATGAACCTGAAGTTATGAAAACTGAAATTATTGAGTCTGGGAAATAGAAAGAAAAAAAATTTAGTGAATGCTAATAGAACCTCTAGGACTCATGGACACCATCAAGCAGACCGACATATGCTTTGTGAAAGTTTCAAAGGGAACAGAAAGATAATCTGAGGGAAAAAATGTCCCAAACTTCCCAAGTTTGATGAAATATACAAACATAAAAGAAGCTTAAAACTTTAGCTAGGATGAACTAAAAGAGAAACACACCAATACATTATAATCAAATTGTTGAAAGACAAAGACAAAAAGAGATGCTTAAAAACAGCAAGGCAAAAGCAACTCTTCACATCATCAGGGATCCTCATTTAGATTATCTGCAGATTTCTCATCAGAAACTTTGAAAGTCAGAACGTGAGGGGGCTGACAATATATCCATAATAATGAGATGAAAAAACTGTTAATCAGAAATCACATATTTTATAAAACTATTGTTTAAAAGTGAGAGAGAAATTAAGATATTTCCAGATAAACAAAAACTGAGTGAAGTCATTACCACTAGATCTGCCTGAAAGAAATGTTGAAAGTAATCCTGTAGGTTGAAATGATCAGACACTAAGCTGGAACTTGAAGCCAATAAAGAATTAATCTCAGAAAAGGTAAGTATGGGGGTAATTATAAAAGTTAGTATTTTTGTAAATTTGGATTGTAACTTTACTTTTTATATTTTACATGACTTAAGAGCTGACTACAACTTTTTAAAATATTATTAGTTTAAAAGCCAGTATTATTATAACTTTGGTTTTTAACTTCACATTCTGTTTTCTGTGTAATTTGAAATTAATGTATATAACCATATACAGAACAACTATGGCTTTGGAAATACAATGGATAAAAATATAAATATGTGATATCAGTAACTAAAAGGGGATGGAACTAGAACTGTATATAGAAATTTTCTATGTTATTGAAGTTAGCATATAACTTGATACTTGATATAAATTCATTTTTGTTTCCTTCCTGTCTTCTTCCTTCCTTCTTTTTTTCTTTCTTTCTCTTTGCTTTTTTTTTTTTTTTTTTTTTAAACAGTGCTAGGGATTAAACCAAGAGCCTTGTGTAGGCAAGCACTCTACCACTGAGCTACCACCCCAGTCTAAGGTGGTATAAATTATACTCAAATTAGAATATTAGAACATTCGAATGTGAAATGTAATCTCTTTGGTAACTACAAGGAAAACAGTCATAGTATGCACAAGAATACACAAAAGGAAATGAAAAGAGAATCAAAACATTTCACTATAAAAAACAACTAAACACATAAGACAGTAATGGAAATGAGAAGAAAAAAGCTATAAAGCATATAGAAAATAAAAGGCCAAATGATATAAAAAAGTTCCTCCTTATTAATAATTTACTTTGCAGGGGGAGGTTACTGGGGGTTGAACCCAGGAGTGCTTAACCCCTGAGCCACATCTCCAGTCCATTTTTATTTTTGAGACAGGGTCTTGCTAAGTTACTTAGGGCCTCACTAAATTGATAAGGTTGGTTTTGAACATGCTATCCTCCTGTCTCAGCCTCCCGAAGTGCTAGGATTACAGGTGAGCACCACCAAGCTTGGCTAGTAATTACTTTAAATGTGAATGGATTAAACTCTTAAACCAAAGGCAAGAGATTAGGAAAATGGATTTAAACATGTGGATCTACTACATGTTGTCTATGAGAGACTTGCTTTAACTCTAGAGACAAACAGATTGCAAGTGAAAGGACAGAAAAAGATATTACATGCAAATAGAAGAGAACAGGAGTGGCTATAATAAGCAAGTCACAAAAAGGACAAATACTATATGATTCCACTTATATTAGGTTCCTAGAGTAGTCGAATTCACAAAGACAAAAAAACAACGGTTGTTACCAGGGGTTGGGGTGGGTGGAAAGGGAATAGGAAGTTAGTGTTTAATGTTCATTTTTCAAGATGAAAAGGTGCTGGAGATGGGTGGTGGTGATGGTTCTACAACAATAAGAAAATAATACCTTAGAACTGTGTATTTAGAAATGGTTGAGAGGTAAACTTTCTATTATGCATATTTTACCACAATAAAAAGTGTATTGTTAAATTAAAACAAACAAGCCAAATCTGTACTGGTTAAAGCAGGGTTGAGGTATGCAATCATCACTTTGTTCTCCCTCTAATTCTCAGCAAGAAAAGGCTTTCTTGAAATATCACCTTGAACTCCAGAGGCACAGTTTAGAGTTCGAAGGCTTTAGAAGCCAGAATTAAACTTAGAATCACTATCTACACACCTACCTCCTCATTGCCTATTGTTCCCATCTTTCTAACCTTGCTAATTAAATCCTGCAATACAGTTTTTAGTTTCTGCATAATTTCAACAGATTACTCTTGTTTTATTGAAACCCGTTTACAGCCTATCCCACCTTACTGGGATGTTGGCTCCTTGAGATCCACAATTGCCTTGTTTCTGCTCTAGCTCCAGCACCCAGAATGGTGACTAGCACATAGGGGGCATTCCGAAAATATGTGCTGTCTTCTTACTGTTTTCTTAGAAATCCATCCACCAATCCTATCTTGGTTAAGAATGAACAGTATTCTCAATTATAGGGGTCCTATCCCCATCCTCCTCTACAAATATATATAAGGTCAAAAAAAAAAAAAAAAAAAAAAAAAAAACTCTCATCTAGTATTCTAAAGAGCAGCACATTTACATTAAAACTCTAGCCAAGTACATTCATTAAATACGCCAACATGTCCAACTGCTGCATCTACTTAATCTACTATACTATGGAGGAATCACCAAGCAGTTTCTTTCTTTTATTCATTAAAACTCAAATGTAGTATAAGGTCCAGTATTCCAAAGTTTTTTGGTTTCTATTCCTCTTTTTCTTCAGTTACTTTTTTCAAGATCCTATTCCTAAGCCATATGAAAATGTTCACTAAGATTAATATTAATTTCATAATTCAAATTTTTCAAATGGGGGGGTACCAGTACAGACACAGTATTCAAGGAACGTACTAGAACTAAAAAATCTACTTTAATTATTAATAATTAGGAATTAAGTGAGCCTCCTAATAAAAATACAGGTTGGAGCCAAGTGCAGGACTAGAACCCAACTTTCCAACCTAGTCACTGGATGCTTTACAGTTTCTGTTACATAGGTAACCCAACTGTCCCTGAGACAGGCATCTGCTTAACAAGCAGAGAACACACTGTGACCCAGACAGGCCAGTTTTCAAAGGAGCTCATGCCCCCTTGGTTGGGTCAGATAGCAATCTCTCCATTCCTGTCAATCAGCTTGGTCAAGTCAGATGAAGGTTCCCTACGTGAGGCTTCACTTCCACCCACTGAGCCAGGACCACCCATTGAATTTAAAGGCAGAAGATGAGCAGGCAAACTGCCAGTTAAACTAATCTGTAAAAATCTACTCATCTGCTCTTACAAAGCATTTTCAGAGATCACTGGACCACAGATAATTCTGTTTGGTTCAATAAGTCTACTGTCTCTCCTGTATTCAAATTAAGAAAATCTTACTAACATACTAGAATACCCCTAATCATTCCCTGCCTCCCCACAAACCCTAGTCCCTGTGCAAATCAAACCAGAAAAGAGTGTGAACGTTTCTTCTTTTGGGGGCTCAATGCTTCCTTTTCCCCAGTGAATATATTTTTTATAAGTCTGGGGATACTCAGGCAGAGACTTACTTACAAGGAAAACAAAAAACGAAAAACCAAGCAGTCACTATGCAAATGTTACACTCCTAATTAATACACAATGTCATCCATACCTAGGTATGATGTGAAGTCCAATGTAGATATATTTTCTCAAATTCACAACTAAAAGAAATAAGACTCAGAATATTAAGTGTAATTTTCCTTTTGCTACAGACAAGTAGGAAAAAAGTCCCCATTTAGTGGGTGACTATCTCAGACTGTAGGATTTAGTCTTCCCTCTGAACAACTGCCTGGAAGTACTCAAAATGTGGGATAATTTTCAACAGATTGGCTGGATCTCCAGACAGAGAGGGAAAGCCAGCATTTGGCAGAGCTGTGAAAGGAACATTTTGGACATCTTAGCCATTTGTTTTTTGGAGAGCCAGAAAACTAATCTGGAATAAGTATAACTCATTATTGTTATTATTATTAAAAACCCTAACCTCTGGCTCCTGGGGCTGGCAGAGGAAACATGCTGGTTTCTGTATAAATGCAAATAAAATTTATTAAATTAGACATTCCAAGATCAGGGTCTTGGGTTTAGTGTTCTCACGAATACTGGTTTTTTAAAAGTACTCTGAAGTTAAAAGGCTGCCATCTCTTTGCAGACCCTGAAAAGTCATCTGCTTGGCCCCAAAGCCGCCTGTACATTGAGGTCACACAGAGGCAGTCTTTCCACACAACTGGGAGCCATTCCCTTTTATGCATGTTTCTCAGAACATCCAGATCCAAAATCCAAATCCTTCAAAGGCTGAAGCTGTGTTTGCTACTTCAACTCCATCTCCTACAGCTCCTAGCAGAGGACATAGACATAGTACACACTTACCGCATTTTAAAAAAACAAGTGGAGGAATAAATCAGGTCTCTTCTTTCCTTCTTTTTAGTTATATTCTATTAATTACAATTAAAATATGCTCATTTAAAAGAGCAAAACACAAAAAAGTAGTAAAACAAATCTCACACATTCCTTTTCTACATGCATATAAAAACATCAAATTATACATATAATATATACTGTTGCTTTAGAGGAGTGGCAAATAAAGTTCAGTTGAACATATTGTTTGGCAACTTATTTTTTAGTAATATTTAGATACTGTACTCATTTATGTTTCAAAAGTAGAAAGACAAAGGTATTATTTTTATTGTCCTTAATTTAAATGAAAATGTTTTAAATAAAAATACATTCTTTTTATTTTATCCTCCAGTTTAGTCTTTCAAAACACAGAAAAACAGGAAGGAAATTGTTTTTAAAGGCAACACTTCATTAATTTTGAAGGTAATGCTTCATTAATTTCTAAGTCCATTGCTGTTTGATCCTTAATTCTTAGTATGTGAATACTTTCAGTTTCTTTCCCTCCTCTCTCTAAAATTTTGGAAATTTCATGATGACATGTCTTGATGTGATTTATTTTTCATTTGTTGTACTGGGATTCCTTCAGTTCTAGGAAGTTTTCTTGTGCTATTTCTTTGACAATTTCACTTTACTCTCCTGTTTGAATTCCTCGAAGCTGGATGTCAAACTGCCTAAAATAACATTCTTTTTTTCTCTCCTATGTTCTCGTTCTCCCTCTCTTTCTCTCTCTTTCTCTCTGTAAAATTCAACCTCTCAAAAGGTTCTACTCTTAGGTACAGAGGCATTCTCAAGCCAAATTTAATTTAACCCATGTGTTTTATAATTTCTATACTTAACTTTGATTTCTTTTGTAGTTGGAAAAAATACACACTTCTTTCTTACTATTTTCCATGGCATACAAAAGATAATGCACAGTATTTGTGTAATGCCTTACTGTTTATATACCACTTTCTCATAATTTCACTCAATCTTCACAGCAATCCTAGGAGATAAAGTATTACTGTCCTTGTTTGGGTTTTTTCTTAAATAGGCATAAAAACTGCATATATTTATGATATTTAAAAGAAAATGTTCTACTCTTCCACCAGTGTATTAAAATTTTTATTTGGGCTACCAAATTTTTAAAATCTCCTACACTTCTTTCTTACTCTCAGATTGCTTTTTTAGATTGCTTTTTTAAATTATCAATCTGTTCTTATTTTATACAACTATTTCATCTAACCTGAGAATATACTCTTTGAAAATTTTGTTCTAGTCCTTATATTACACCTGCTTCTACTGAATTCTATTTTAATCACTATTTTCCTTCTATTAGTTACAATTGATAATCGCCAATTTATAATTGTGGCCACAATTTCTTGGTATAATTATAGTTCTTCTCTCCTGCAGCCCTCACCCTACAATACAAAGTATAATTCTGTCAGTTAAAAACAGAAACATATTGAGTGCTATAATGTGTCAAACAAAGGTTAGAAAGAGACCAAAAAGAAGAGGACCCAAATGAAGACCACCTGAATAAGCAATACAGCATAAAGGCATTCATTCAAAGGATAAGTTCTGGTTTATACTTGGCCACACAAGCTTTCCACTATGTGAATCTAAAGAACACCAATTCTGAGCACAAAATTAAAAGATTATTCCCTTCTTTCCAATTCAGCCATGACTCCAAAGAAATGCAGACACAATAGTTACGAAGGAGGCAGGAAATCCTTCTAGCTAACCAACTTTTACATACTGTTCCCCATGGTCAAAATGTTGACCACGCTGCGGTAACTCTTTCTGACTTTCTGACCTTATTACTAAGACCATCAATTATATTCACTGTTATTTGAGCAGAGGAACTGCTTGAATGCCAAATGTCTACTCCACAGTGGTATTTAACCTTTCCCAACAGAGACTCATTGAAACTGGGAGTTTGGTAAAATGTTTTACCTAACCTTGCAAAGATACTTCCCAGTAAATATTTGAAGTATATAAATACCTCCAAGTAGTCTTAAAAATGTGTAAAACTTACAAATGTTAAGCCAAATACCCATCTTAATTATATAATCATACTTAAAGTAACATAAGGCCATGGGTTCAGACAAAGGTAATAATAATGCCACATAAACTAAGGTAGTTCAAATTCTATTTATCTGCCTACATTAAACCTATTTTAAATAGCAATTTTAAAAAATAATATGCACAGCATTTTATTTTAGAAAAGGCTGCTACTATACCATGGAATAAAATCTGAAACCACATTCTATAGGTTATTTATTCTGTGGTAAAGCAGAAATGAGGAAACATGATGTTGAAAATGAGCAAGGTTTGAATTCAGTCTTATCAGCAGAGTACTACTCAATTGGCAGCATGACCTGGGATGATTTGTTCATCCTTGTTAAGTACCTTTCCACGTTTTGTTTTGTTTTGTTTTTCCTCTATAAAATGAGAATAATTATGCCTACTTTGTGGAATTACTGTGAGAAATGAGATAATACATCCACAAATCTAACATTATTTCTTCTCAACAGACTATAAACACATTGTTCTTTGGGCTTGGCTCCTGCCACCCCAAGTCTTTTTTTTTTTTCTTCCCCACTTTAAAGAGGAGATGAAAGGAATATAGAGAAGATTAGTATAAATCACCATTAAGGTCAACACATTTGGAGATTTTCTAAGACCCAACACTACCAGAGAACATAACTCACTTGTGCTCTTGCAGTACCAACCGCTTTTAAAAATACATGAAATGCAGGTATTGAAAATAGGATTAAAATGTGGGTTTGGCATAAAAAATTTACACAGTATTCTGAATAAGTTAACACCTATAATTTATCAGGAATTGGAAACTAAATTGTGTGTGTGTGTGTGTGTGTGTGTGTGTGTGAGAGAGAGAGAGAGAGAGAGAGAGAGAGAGAGAGAGAGAGAGAGAGAGAGGGGATGCACCAAAGGCCAAGAAGAAGAAAGCTACAAACTGGGATAGATGGATCTACACTAGTAGAAAAACCATGGTTAAAATACACACACACACACACACACTGTGTGTGAGGTAATTTGAGGGAGATGAAAATGGTAGTTATGTATACAATGCTGCTTTCACGTACTTTCATTCACATATTACAAGAAAACAACATTTATTTTTGATGTGCCTACTCTAGTAGTAAAAGTACCACTTCCATAACTGAGCATACACACAAATAGGTGCAGATACTTTAAAAATAAGGATAATTCAACCTTGAAAAGGAAATCATATTTCTCATAATTATTTGTAATTACAATGGATTGACTAGTGAAAAATTTAAAGTCACTCTTCGCATTTTTCCAAAATGTCTTCTAATTTGCCAGAAAACAAGGAGCCTACAAAATGATTGATATAAAGACTAAACAAAAATAACTAATTGAAGGAACCGTTACTGATAGTTTACACATGCAAATTTTGGCATCCATCTCATTTTAAATTAATTCCATTAAATTGGTGTTTCATAGGTCAGAGGATTTTATGACTATATACCAAAAATGTTGTTTATAAAGGGAACTGCCCACAAATATTTTCTAACACATTTTTTCCTTTTGTTCAATTCAATTTGTTATTGCTTCATTTTTTCCTTTCTTACGTCCAATTTTGTTCTAATTCTTTTCCACTTCTTTTCTTTGCCTTTCTACAAGGGGTGAACCATTATAGTCTATTCCATTCTTTCAGGAATTTATATAGCACCAAATTACCTTAATCTGCAACACTAGGGAAGAGAATGGAGGGAAAAGAAAAAGTAAACAAAAAAGAAAGAAAGCGGTAATGAGATAAATACCCTTACAAACACACAAAGCCTCACTGCTCTCTGCCCTCCTCCCAACAAAGAGACAAATAAGACAGCCAAGGTTTATTTATAGAAAGGACAGTGTAGTTGAAAATACAGCTGAAGAAGCTTTTCCGCATCCTCTGGCTTAATTTACATAAGGTTACTCAAGTTCATGGACTGGTAAGAGAAGATGTTGCAAGGCAAAGATGAATCAACGAGGTCATCATTAAAATATTGTTTTAGTTTAAGGGCAGGCTATATCGTATGTTTTGACCTAAAACACGGCCCAAACCTGCCTCCCATTTTTAATTTCTAATCATTTCTTCCAGTCCCCACTGTCAACTATCCTAATTTCAATCACCAACATGTTTATCCTAGCCTATATCACTGGTTTACAAATATCTGGCACGGACCAGGGCCCATTCATTAGGAAACTAAGAGAAATCAGGGCAATGTAGTAAACTTTGCATAAAGTTACATGTATTTCCACTTGAATACCTAATGTTTATTTGAGATACAGAGGGGGTATGTGGCTATGTATAATAAAATGTCCTTTATTTTGTGAAATGACTGACAGTTTTTACTGTCCTTGTTTAACAAAAAGGTTGACAATTCTACTATGTTGATCTTCAAAATTAAAAAAAAAAAAAATTGTTGATGCACAAAATCCCCAAATCTGAGTACCTTAGTCTACATTGTTCTAACAAACAAGACTACCCAAGCAAACAAATGGATCTCCCAGTCTTCAGTTTTTATTTCCAATCCAGCTCTAGTGTATCATCCATGCAGCAGCTAAAATTATTATACTAAAACAAAGCTAATCCTGTTACACCTGTGCTTTGAAATACTTTCTTTACTCTCAGGTCCTCAAAGTGGCTGACAAGGTCCTCTGTTCACCTCAGGAGGTCCCCTCCTTGTATTCTGCACACCTCACCCCCAGGCTTTAGCACAGAAGCAATTACCCGCACCTTCACTCCTCTTTCCCAGCCAACTATTACACATCCTTCCTTTCTGCCATTATCTTTCTTTCTCTGGAGGTTTTCCTTGATTCCCCAGATTACATGTATTTCCCATGTACTCTAAATTCTTCCTTGAAGACCTTCATTCATGTTTGCAAAATACAGTTTATGCTCTGTCAAGTACTGCCCCCTGTGCTTGAGATACAACAGGGAATGAGACAAAGAACCATCCCCATGGAGTTGATGACATTCTAGTAAGAGGAAGCAACAGAAATAAACACTGAAATAATAACAATGAAGCAAAATATCTGTGATTGCTCGTCATTGTGTCCCACAAACCTTGGACAATGACTGGCTCATAGCCAGTGCTCAAGGAATACTTAATGAATGAAAAAATATAACAGTGTCAAAAGGTACTATGTGAATGTGAAGTATTGTCTACTGTATGCTAGGTCCACACTGGCCTATGAAAATCTCTTCTCAGAGTCTGGTCTAAGCTTTCAGAAGCCTGAGGCATGCTGCGTCTGTCATACCAGGCCATTCACTATTTAGACTTGGTTTTACAGTTGGCAAAAGTAGTAATTTTACCAGTAATTTTCAGATCAAATGAGTTAAGCACTGAAGTCTCAAAAGTCCCAACTTGGCATATTATGCATCTTCCTCAAACTCAAAACACAAAATTAAAAGAAAGCCAGTTCCTTATATGGTCTGGACACCAGGATGCTGGCTTCATGCTATATATAAAAGGTTAATACTGGAAAAGTCAATAACTACCATGAACAAGGACCCTGTCAGATCACTGTCAAGGCATAATCCTACCTAAGTTATCACCTGCTGAAGTAAATTAAAGTCAAGAAAGTAAACATTTAATGAATATTCACTTGCCTTTGGTCCAAGAAAGGTCTTAGAAATAAGCTTTCCTTTAATTAAAAATAAAAATAACCCAGAAAGCTGAAATAAGATCTGAGGAACACTCAACACAGGTCAGCCAGTCAGCATAAGAAAGAGTTGGCAGTGCCCAGGTGAAACTGCTCCAGGGTGTGACTGTAACACCATTCTGTTCATGCAAAGATTTGGAAAATAGAGTTTCTGGGCAGAACTGAGCCTAACATCTCCACTACCCAGCTCATAAGCCAAAAAATAAACCTGGTACAAAGGTACCCGTGGTTCTGAAAATAGCTCACTGTCTTTACAGACTGCAAATACATCAAGCCCTGGGCCTGAGACACACAGCAATCAATCAACCAACTGACAAGCCAGTATTATGCATTATGCTAAGTGCTCTGAAGCACAGTCACACATAAGAAAGACATAATTCTAGGCCTCAAGGAACTTTAAAACAAGTTTACAAAACAAGACAGAAATGAATGGAAAAACAAAAACAAAAACAAAAAAACGCAAACCAGATTGAAAGGGTGACATGCTCAGAGTCAGAGAAGTGGTAGATTGTTGCTCTAGAGGCCAAATTCATTGGGGAAAGTCCAAAGAGGGACGCTCCGCAAGGTTGGTTTCACAAGGAGTGGGACTCACTAGGATGCTGACAGACTGGGAAAAGCAGAGAAGGGGCCCTGCACTGTTCTAGGTGCCCTTCGCACCTCGGCCTTGAAGGAGAGCTGGGATTCACCCCTCCCAGGAATGTGGAGAGGCTGAAGGAGGAAGAAGAGAGTGTGTGGAGGAGGGAGGGCCTGAGGACACTGCCCAGCCAGGGAGAGTAGGGAAGGCTGCAGCAAAACTCTGGTGGAGCGCAGGTCAGACGGTGGGAGACCTCAAATGCCAAACTAATGAATGTAAACCTTGTTTCTCAATTACTGGGAAGCTACCTGTTCACTGTGGCCTAGAAGCATCCCAATGAATTGTGTTTGGGTTTGTCCTAAACAGTTTTATATAAGTATACAACTGCCGACACAAAAGAAGCGGAGAGAATTTTTATTATATTTTTAATGTGCTGAAAGTTTAAAAACCAACATTTTCGTAGATACTTAAATAAAATCATATCACTGTGACTTAGTTTTAGATCATGCAGTAAATCACACATTCTTGAGTAAGTGCTATAACTAGTAAAAGGTCCATTTTAAGCAGCACTGAAAAATGATTTCTGAAAGGCAAATCCAATCCTCCTACACCCACTCCCTTGCTTCACCCTCCCCCCACAAACCTGACTAGGGTCTTTATTTTCCTTTAAGCATTACAGGTTTCTTTATGTACCTGGAAGGAAGAGCTGTTAGTCATCAATCTGGACGGTGTGGGTTAATAGGGTCTTTGTTCAGAAAATTTAATTATAGGTTTGAACCTTGGATGAATGCAAAAGGAAAACACTGGAGGGGACTCTCAGCTAATCTGCCAACTAAGTGGACCCATGCGCCTTCAGGAGTGTCCCTGGGTGCACTGTAGAGGCAGTTTCTACCCTGTTGTCTGGGCATCGCCAACCCTAGTTTACTCCTACTTGCTTCTCTGGCATGATCTCTGGCTGTCCTGCATCAACCACTTCTGACAAAAGGCTCTGCAACCAAAGGCCCAAAGATGCTCAAAAATAATATTGGCAGTTTTATAGCCCTTAGAGGCTTCTGCCTCAATGCAAGCAGCACAACCAAGACTGCACCACTGTGCACTGGCTCCAGGCAACCTCAGAGCTTTTCCACCTTTGACCCCAAAGGCTTTGCAGAGGAAACAAGAGTTTAAAACCTGGCTTTAACATACCTCAACGTTTACCAAATACTTTGACTCTGGTAAGTGATTATCTGAGGACAGTGGCTGAACCAAGGGTATTTGGGGTTACGTTTTATTCCTTGTTATCATAGAGATGCCAGTATTTAAAAACCATGATCAAGGAAAAAAATTAAATCAATAACAGTTTAAGAGTTTAGATTTTGAAAGTTTTCTGAGCAACAAAGGAGAAAACTGATTAATAAAAAACCCGCTTTTTTACTTCCACAGGAAATCTAAGGTTGATGCCAGTATCACAAAAGGCTAAAAGTGCTGACCAAAAAATGTCAGAGAAATCAACATGAAAAGCATAAAGAGAACCTCCCGAAGCAGTGGAGCAAACTGCTCTGAATGCCTGGAAATCTCGTTTCCTCCTAAAGCTCTGTTAAGTGATGATAAAATTCCTAGTTCAAAAAAGGTAGGGGAAACTGTTTTAATCAAACTAAAATAATCAAATTAACATGACCAAACATTCAGATCCTTAAAGAAAAGTAATATGTGAATATAATACATGGGAATTGTTAGGGCAACATTTAATTGGAAGGTGAAAGAAATTAAACTCAGAATAGATCTTTCTGGAACCAAGAACTGTGGTTTCTTTTCATTTCCACCATTCTTTCATTCACTGAGCACTATGTTTGGCATTCTAGGGGATAAAAAAAATGAATCAAGCATTCAATACCCTCAGTGCTGGGGAAGTCAAAATCAAAATCATAAAAAACAACTAACCAAAAGTTCTCCTGTTTTGAAACCTCCCTTAAACATTAAAAGGCATTTCCAGTTCAAAATGCAAAGGTAATGATTCCCACTGAGAGTCGATTATTTGGATAGAGACATGTGGTAAACATTTCCTAGGGAAGAAGCAAATGAAAAAAGGTCAAAGGTAAAAGTCAACTGAGAAGAGCTGCAACATCTCAGCAAGTTACAAATTTAAGAAGAGCAACAGTTTAAGGGGTAAGGGACACACACACACCTCCATCCATTAGAAGCTGAAATTTAAAAGAAAAGTTCTGGCTTCTCTGGGGTGAATACCATGACATCTGTTCTCTTGTCATAATAGCAACTAAGTTGATTTAAGAAAATATTCTCTCTCTTTTCCAGACCTATTGGTTCATAATTACATGATTTCTCTTGAGCTTTGGTTTCCGTAAGATGTGTTTATTCTGCACATCTGCTCTCCCCATACCTGATTACACAAAGGTATCATAAAGAGCAAACCAACAGGTATAAAGAGACCAGCCCTCAAAACAGATCAAAGCAAACAGCCCATGGAGTCCTTTGGAAATCTTGGCTGGCAGCTCTTGTAAATAAAAGTGCTTCTAAAGCAGAAAGCATTCAACTACCGTATTTATATAGGGCGTGATTGACAGGTCAGTTATTAACTTCATAAAAACACAGGCAATGTTAACTAGCAAGAATGTTTGTTCTAGCTGTTCTATCTGAAGGAAAATGAAATCCAAGATAGAATGGCTTGCTCTCTGTTTCTTTTAAGTATTTATTTTAGAACCGTGCAGTATAAAAGAATGTTTTTTCAAGTCAGTGAACTTAAGCTATTTTGCTTACTGTTCTGGAATTTAAGTATGTTGTTATAATTCTTTAGAAAACAAATGTTACATTTACTAAAGTCAAATTCCAATGGTGCACCATGATCTTTTCAAGCCCTCAACAAATTTCTATTCTTTTGAATTACTAAAACTAAAGAAATTTTACATTAATTAATCTTTCTTCCAGTAACTAAAGTGTATCAAATCAGGGAATCAAAGCACAGGCAGACTTCCTCCCAGTGCTCTGGATGCAGGCATATGTTCCTTGAACTGCTTATGGCAACAGGTCTAAAATCTCCCAGAAGGAGATAAGAATAAAGGGTCTGTATTTTATTAATATTATTTTGAGGTTTTATTTTTATCTAGTACCTTCTATCATGTGTGATCACTTATTGTACTATTATAAGGCAGTATATTTTATTTTAAAAATTCTCTCAGAAAATAATATCAGCTGCAGGTAAAAACACAGTCAGGAAGTCCTGTAGAGGAATGCAAGTCCACTTCTGCAAGCAATAACTTCTATCTTGAAACTTACTTAACATGGTTAGTGCCCACACCCATCCCAGCGGGTACTGACAAAAATGTTAGCTAACTTACAAAAATGTTTCTCCAACTTGAAAAGTGACTTCTCTAGTAGTAGCTTGGAGCAACTATACAGCAAGGAAGTCTAAAACACTTCTATTTATCCAGTCCAGGCTCTTATTAATTTATATAATTTTTTTAAATAATAAAAAAGGTAGCAGGAAAAGTTAGAGGGAAAAACAAGTTTTTGCTTTTTTAAAATAGTTTGTTTAATTAATTAATTTTTTTTAATGTGGTGCTGAGGATTGAACCCAGTGCCTCACACATGGTAGGCAAGTGCTTTACCACAGAGCTACAACCCCAGCGCCAACTTTTTGCTTTTTAGAATCAATCAACAAATGTTTTTAAGATTGGAGTTACATAAAGTTGGCATTTCCTAGCCAAATACATGCTTATGAAGTAGACTGGTGTTTATGTGCATGTTTGTTTATGTGTGTTTAGTATTCTCAAGCCTCAGAGTTTTTCCATGTAAACAGAAGTTTTCTTAAATGCCTCTTGAATTAAATTTTAAAGGCTATTTGTTATCAAAATGTTTCACTCACAGTAAAGGCTGTCATCATATGAGCTGCACACCAAACATAAGAGCAAACCCCAAATCCCCAGAAAATCCAGCAGTGCTCATCAGTACTTTTAATGGAGCACAATCCTGATTCCTCCAGAGTTCCTACAAACAACAGTCCTTCAGAACACAGAATTCTTATGAAATAAATACTCAGTCTTAGAACATGCCCTGGCCTCCTCTACTACCCACACCTCCCCGCCTCTTCTGCAGGACTATATTTTCAAACTAGAATATTTGTTTTGACAGACTGCTGCTTGCTTAATTCTCTGGCAAAGGATTTCTTGTGCACTCCTAGCCAGTAATGAACGTTTTGCCAGAAATATGCAACTCTTAGCATGACAAGAATAAGGGGGAAAAAACCCTGCCAGCAGAGACTTCCAGAATCGAAGATAAAAGCAGGTACACTGGATGAAGAGATTCCTTACCCCTAACATTATAATTTCCTCTTGTTTTCCCTGCTTCGCACCATAGTGAGGAAAACCTTCATTTGGCAGTTTCACATACCTCCTCTACACTAAATAAAGCAAGGAGGAACTACTACTCCAATCTTGCTTTCTAATTAAAGAACTACTTATCTAAATGAAAAATGTAGGTTAGCTAATCCTACTCAGGGAGTAAATCTCCAAAACAATTTCTTAATAACAGTTTATCAAGAAAATTAAAATCCACTGAATTAATTTAATCCAGTGGACTACTTACTTCTCTTTCATTATTTCTCCAGTTACATTTAAGGAACCCAACACTCAAAAACTTAACAATGCAAGATGGCTCCACCTTTACCCATTGAATTCAGAAGGGCTGGGTGGAGACTCACACTGCTCCTTAGCAAGTTGAGGGTGTGAGTGAAGTCCCTCCTCCACAACCACCCAGAATCTTGAGAGGGGGAATCCACAGAATAGACTTCCTGCATGGGTGGATTCAGGCACTTCACAACAAAACAAAACAAAACTGACAGATCTTGAAACAGAAAAACATATCCCAGACAATATTAGATTATTGAAATACTCCTGTGCTGAGAGATCTCTTCTGCACCCATCACTGAATTACTGGTGTCTCCTGGAGACTATCCTCCTCCTCCGGTGATCTCATTCACTGCTGGTATGGCATACCGTCTATACACAGGTGACTCCTTCATCGAGCCCGGACCTCACTCACATATCTAGCAGCCGAATGGATATGACCTACTACACATGCCTGAAGCATCTCAAAACACAGTTGCAAAACTGAACTTGAAATCTTCCCTCAAAATCTATTCCTCTTTCTAAATTCTCACCTCTACAAATGGCACCCCAGAAACTATCCAAGCCAAAACTCCACTCTCTTTCCTCTTCCCTCATCCCCTCATTTTCCATCAAGTCCTGTCAAATCTACTATCACACTCTCTCATTTGATAATGAGATATCCCTCTCCATCCTCCTTGCTTGCCTCATTTTTTTCCAAAATCTCAATTTTCTCTTCTCAACACTTGTCCATCCAGTTTCCAAAATGGGTTCTTTAAAACACAGTTCTTTGCAAAATATCCCACAAAAAGGATTCCATGACTCAATATTTTAAAAGAGTACTCAACGCTGTGGAGACTCATAATGCCTAAGAGTACACTGAAGTCTTCAAGAAATCCTGGGTTGAAGAAATATGTTCACACCACACATCTAAACCATCACCTGCTCTCCTGGCTCTCCTTCTCCACACAGTTTTTCTTCATCTGGCTAATCTCTACTCATCCTTCAAGCTCAGACCCTGACTCTTATTGGAATCCTTTATAAGAGGTCCCATTCATCTCCATTCCAAGCTTCTAAATCTCTTCTTGCCAGCTCCAATACCATGCTATGGTCATGTAGTTTGGAGCATGTCTACTCTGCTTGATTCTGAGACACTTAAGGGCAAAGATTTTCATTTACGTATATTCTAATGCCCGGCATATTACTGGTACATAGTAGTAGGTCAAGAAACCCAAATGAGCAAACGAAAGCTAACAACAGCTAAATGTGCTGTGCATTTGCTTGTGTCACTCTCCTAATCTCTATGCATACAGTATTAACTTAATCACACAAAAACTCTTAGGAGGTAGTTTCCCAATTCTATACATGAAGCAACTAAAGCAGAAAAAATGAATATGCTTCATTATTCCTCTAATAAGACACGATTTTCTTATCTCCAACAGGGTACACATGAGTAATTCTACTCTATTTCTCAGGAAAGAGGATGTGATTAAACCACTGGAAAACTGCTTGGCAAAACTTTGTTACTTTTAGAAATACTGTATATCTTCGAACAACAACAAAAAAAGCTTTGATGTAATGGAAAAATAACTGGATTAGGAGTCATATTTGAATTCCTCTGCTTCACACTAGATATGAGGCATGTAGCAAATTAATCATCTAAACTCCAAGTGTGTCATCTAGAATGAGGACAATAATATTTATTGAGCATTCCTATTAGGAATACATGAGATAATTACAGGAAAGCCCTCAGCAGGCTTTGTTATAAACTTGGATATGCCAAGGCTATTTCTACCATGAACAATATAAGGGAATGATATTTAACTCCCCATCTAGCGAATTCTTATGATCGATTACTGTATATTTCTATTTTTACTTCCTTTGAGGATAAACTAGTCCAAATAACTGGAAAAGTTTTCAGATCTGCATACTGAAGGTTAAGAAACTTTCTATTAAATTGAATCAATCAAACCACATCTGCTTTGAGGCTTGGAGTATAAACTGGGAAATAAGAAAAACCATTGAGTATTTAATAAAAAGCTTGACAACAGTCTTAAAAATTTCAACAAAATCATGACCAGCACAACTGGCTAAACTATCTACACTGCAGAGACTGTCCACACTCTTCTGTCACTAATGGAATCTTATATAATATACTCAGTGCTCCCAGCCCTACAAACTATGAACAGCTCAGTAGATAAATCTCAATAAGCCTCCACATCAAACAGACTGGAAGAAATCAAAAGACCGCTGAGCTAAGCCAGACCAGGCTGATATTTTGGTTTATTGGTTAACTGTTATGCTTGGAAAGGCATAAAGCTTAATTGCAAGGCTTGAGGTGTATGTAAAAAATGCCTGACTTAAGTAGAAATTCTGATCAGAGCATCTGTCACTAGTTAAAAAACATGGAGATCTTTACCCAGGATATTTTTTGTTGTTTATATTTTAAATAAATGAAAATAACCAGTTACATAGTGACTAAACATGAATCATTGTTTCAGTTTTTTGAGAATGCTAGGAAATCCCAGGTGTAAATGAGGGAGTAACACTGCTATTAATCCAAGGCATGTGGAAGTTAAAAGGGGAAAGAATCTGGTTTAGTTTATGGCCGCTTGTGGTATTAACCATAGGTTTCTCACAAATATTAATGAATACAACACTTTGAAACACTATATGGAAAAGTGAAATCCGGTGGTATAATTTGGATCTTTTAAACATTTTCTACTGAGTAACTCCAGTTGGCCGAATGAGCAACAAAACGAACATTTTTTAAAAGCCCTAAGAGAAAGTTCTCCTAGTAAAGGTCTTATAAAAGACTCAAAATGAGGTCCTCATCACTGCTTCCTCTCATTTTCACCACTACCAAAGCTACCCAGCTACACTCAAGCAGCTTGATGCATTAGGAGGTGCAAAAGATTTAAAATGCAATCCCTCCCCATAAGAACTTGGTGTTCACTTGAGAGTACATAACTAATTTACAGGAAAGGGACAGTACAGAGTCTAGGGTGGTACAGGAAGGGTCTATGGAACAAGAGAACAACAAATGCTGAGATGACAGGCTTATTTGTTCAATCAAGTTAAAACAATGGGCCCTAAAGGAGAGTTTCCTATATACCAAGCACCAGCCCCAAGGCCCTTTACAAGCTTTATCACATTTGCTCTTCACAACTCCAGAGGCAGACTCTATTGTCATTTCTATTTTATGAGGATGCTGAGACAAAGAAACTGAGGCTCAAGGGACTAAGTCAAACCAAAAATCAAATGTAGACATGCCTGTTTCCACATGCATCTTCTTTGTCTGCTCCCAAGGCAGAGCTTGAAGGTGGAATTAGGCTACAAGGGAGCTGCAGCCCCAGAGTCTGCTCTCCAAAAAGCCCCCTTCAGGAAAAAGTCAGGCTGGACCCAAGGATAGAAATCAGCATAGTTTAAGAAGAAGGGAGAGGCATTCAGAAACAGAAAAAGCATGAACAAAAGCACTCAAAGTAAAAGCTTACAATTCAAAGGAACAATAGGGAGATTAGCTTGATGTGTGTGTGTTTGTGTTTGTGTGTGTGTGTGTGTGTGTGTGTGCTCGCATGCGCTGAGTGGGAGAAGGTAGTTGGCAGGAGTTTAATAAATATTTGTAGGTTTGAAACAGGAGATAAGGTGAAAAGGGCAAGTCTAAATTATAGAGGGCCTTGAAAGCAAAGCTGAAGAAAATACAATTAACCAACAAATAACATGAGCAAATGTTCAGCCTCCCTAGTAATAAAAGCAATGAAAATTGAAACAACACGGTCTTTTCCCCCTCACATTCCCTGAAACTTGCATTAAAAAAATACTTATATTCCCAATACTAGAAGTTATACATGCTGGTAAATGTGTTAATTGATATCAATTAAAAGAAGCTTGACTATTAGTTTCATGTAATGCTTATATTCCTCAATCCAGCATCTCCCTTTCAATAATCCAAAAAACACGAATAAAGATAAAATACATGAGAATATTATTTGCACTACCATCTATGGTGGGGAAAAAAATCAGATAAAATGCTCAATAACAAGATGGTTGGTTAAAATAAATCTTAATAAGTCTTAATAAAATAAGAAAAAAGGTCAATTAGAGGGATAAACTAAATACTGTGCAGGAAGGTGGAAAACTTTTTCAAGAAAATTAATTTATTAAGAAATATGGAAGAGGCTGGGGTTATGGCTCAGTGGCACAGCGTTTGCCTAGCACATGTGGGGCACTGAGTTCGACCCTTAGAACCAACAAGTAAAATAAAAGCATTCGGGGTTTTGCTAGGTAAACAGATTAAAAACTACAGAATGAGGAGAAGAGAGAATACTGCTAATGTATCATTTATTGTTCCTCAAAGAGAATAAAGATATTGCCAATTATAGAGTATCTCTGATTATAAAGAATACACATCAGAAATCAGGGAGTTCCTCTGAGAAATCTCTTGAAAAGAGCTGGCCCAAATCCAAGTATTTCCTACCACATGAACTATAGCACATACACCAGAGAGAAAAATAAAGAAAAATCATCAGATGCTTGCCTCTTGGATTATACTAAAACAATGGTATGATATTTGATTCCTCCCTCTTCTTCTTCCTTATCACTGCTATCACTTTACAATAAGACTGACCTGTTCCTGGATTATGTTTTGGTTTATTTCATTGTAAGCACACTGTATGTTCCCTGAGAATAGGCTGTTCTTGGTGTCACCTAGGACCAAGCCCTATATGCAGTAGATACTTTCTACATATTTATTGATAGACAAAGTCATTCCAGACTAAGACAGATACACTGAGAAACACAATTCCTTCTGCTACTGTGATTTTTTTTTTTAATTCTATAAAAAGTGACATTACTCCATGTGTGGTAGTACACGATTATAAGTCCAGCTACTTGGGAGGTTGAGGCAGGAGGATCCCAGAGCTGGCAACTCAACAAGACCCTGTCTCAAAAAAAAAATTAAGAAGGCTGGGGATATACCTAAGTGGTAGAGCACTTACTTAGCAGGCATGAAGCCCTGGGTATAGACCTTAGGACTACGAAAAGGAAAAAAAAAAAAAAAAGAAGAAGAAGAAGAAAGAAAGAAAGGAAAGAAAGAAAGAGAGAGAAAGAAAGAGACAGAGAGAGAGAGAAAGAGAGAAAGAGAGAGGGGCTGAGGAGATAGCTCAGTTGGTAGAGTGCCTGCCTCGCAAGCACAAGGCTCTGGGTTCAATATCCCCAGCACCACCAAAAAAAAAAAAAAAAAAAAAAAAAGGGAAAGGAAAGGAAGAGGGTTATTACACAGAAGGCCCTGGAAAATCATTAAACTTCTATTTAATGGGGAGCAGAAAGAAACGTCCACAGAAAATGCCAGGGATTCCATGGGATTCAATTTTCATGGGCAAGCCAACCAGATTGGCAATGCATGAGGGCACAATTTTAAATGCAGTCAGGGCTGAAAACAGGAAGGATATACATGATCAAGTACTTAGGGACAGTATGTTCCTTGGTGGAAGGCCACAACTTATAGTCATATGACAAACGAAATACATAACGTTACAAATGGTGGCACTGCAGGCAGGCCACAGAAATTATTTACTTCACCACTGAAACAGTATACTTTTACAATGATAAAAATTGAAAACTAGACCCTTGAAATATTGGCAACTAGACCCTTGAAAGAGAACACAACTAAAGGAACTTATTTCCTCTGTAATATTGAGGCTTTAGGGAAAGTTGACTCAATTAAAGCATGAAGGATTTAGATGATGACCTGTGCTGGGCTTCTTGGGGAAACTGGGCATTTGTGACCCTTAGAAGTCAGTGACATCATGTTTTTAATACATATAATTGTATTTCCAAATGCAGGCAGGGGAGGCATATCACCAGTACTGCTCTGCATTGACCATTTTCTAGAAGCAAGATAAACAAAAGGTGAGGGAAGATTTTTCCACATTAATGGAAAAAGTGGAAGAGACACAGGAAGGAAGGGGTTTCAAGAGGAAGTGTGTTTAAAAGGCATTAGAGAGAGCTTTGCTGGAGGGGCATTTACACAGTGTAGCTGAGGAAACGTGAGGAGCAGGGCTCCCAGGCTCTTCCCATGAGGGAGAGAGAAGTCCACATTGCTTACAGCTTCCCACCTTGTTTTACAGGTAACTTTGCAGTTGAGTCCAAGTCTGACCTCTTCTATTCCACAGTTCTTCAAAGATTTACATCTAATTTTATAAATGTCTGTCATCCCCTCAGCGCCTGAGCCTACTAAGTACACTTGCTGACTGGATGATGAAGAAAAAAATGGAATACACAACCAGGATCTCAGTAACATAGAAATGGAACTACAGTCACAGGAAGGCTTTGATTCAGATTTGAGAGACTGTAGAAATGGATACAACAGAGATGAGGATGTCCTACGAGCAAAATAAAGACAAGATGTCAAAGAATTGAGCTTATAGAGTGGAAAATTCTAGTCCTCCAAGATTTAGCAACTGGATCAGACTTACTGATCCTTGTCAAATGAAGCTCATCTAACCCCATCTTCTGTCAAGCCCAGCTGGTTTGCCCTGACCCAGACAGCCCCATGTTCCAATTCTATAGAGACAGTTTGTGCAGAACAAAACAGTTCGAGTTTACAGGAGAGAAAAGAAAGAAACTTGGCAGACAAAGAAAGAGAGATTATTCAGGACAATTGGCTTAATTTGAGTTCAGAGGCCAAAAAAGTCACATCAAAATACCACATTCAATTGAAACAGAATACGGATTTTTGACTCAGAAATAAAAATAATTAAATACCAATTGCAATAAATTTAGGAAGATCATTTGACTTCACACCATTTGGCCTTATGAGAAAATCAATATTATAATATATGGGTCAAATTCCAAAGTAAATCAGAGTTTGTATTAACAAACACATTAACATTGTTAGCTTGTAAGAGATTAGCTGTGAACGAGGGAGGCAATTCATATTGCCAAAGAGAATTTCCAAGCTTGTATTCAGAATTGCTATTTAATGTTGTACAAAACTTGGTTGATGCATGAAGACATACATATGTTTTGTTCCTGGGTGCTATGGTTCTGGATGTGGTTTGTCCTTAAAAGGTACATATGCTAGAAGCTTGGTACCCAATGTAACGGTGTTGGAGTAATCAAACATTTAAGGGGTGGGGCCTCTTGGAAGGGAATTAGGTTATAGGGTTACACCCTCATGAATGGATTAATGTTGTACTGAGGAACAGGTCAGATCTCATGGGACTGGATTAGTTCTTGATAAAGTGGGCAGTTACAGAGCAAAGCCACACCATGCACTTAGCACTTCTATGCAATAGATTGGTTCCCTTTCTACTTCTCTACTAGATTGTGATGCAGTCCACGGACAGGGTGTTTTCCAGGACACTAGCACCATGCTGTTTGGATCACCTTCCAGCCACCAGAATCATGAGCCAAATAAATCTCTTTTCTTTATGCATTACCTAGCATTAGGTGTTCTGTTATAGCAACACAAAATGGACTAAGACACTAAGATTTAAAATGCAAGTTGTTTACAAGAATGAATACAGCTACATCAGTGTTTACAACAGCTCAATTCACAATAGCCAAGCTATGGGACCAACCTACGTACCCTTCAACAGATGAAAGGATAAAGAAAACGTGGTATACACACACACAATGGAATATTACTCAGCCATAAAGAATGAAATTATGGCAATTGCTGGTAAATGGAAGAAACTGAAGAATATTCAGCTAAGTAAAATAAGCCAGTCCCATAAAAACCAAAGCTTGAATGTTCTCTCTGATATGTGGATGCTAACCCACAACAAGGGAGGGTGGAGAGGGGAAGAACAGAGGTTCATCAGATTACACAAAGGGAAACAAAGGGAAAGGAGGGGGGAGAGGAATATGAAAGACAGCAAAATTAATTAGACATAACTTTCCTATGCTCATATAGGAATACCAACCAGTATAATTTCACATTATGTACAACCATAAGAATGTGCTCCTAATTAGAATAAGTTATACTCTATATATGTTCAATATGTCAAAATATACTCTATTATAATATCTAAAAACACATAAAAAATTTTAAATGAATTAGATCATATATCTAGATACTTGCATTACTTCACATTTCTTTACAACTATATGTAGGAAATATATAAATAAAGGGAACGAATTTTCATATCAGGCTAAAATCCATTTATTATCTTCCTATATTTAAATTGTTGTTCTTAATGAAAACATTTTCAAAGCTTTTGAGATGACTTTGAACAATGTAGTAGTACATATCACTAGTTGCTTAATTAACACTCTTTCTCCCATCCTGACCTTCCTTTTAATGGAACTTGACTTTGGATGGGAATTTACCCTTCTCAGAATACTCATGTGCTTCAGGGAAGCTAACACATATTCCAGGCCCAGCTGAAGAATCCTGATTAGTTTAAGCTAAGTATGGTAGATCTACTTCCACCACCAGGGTTAAGTTGGGACAAGCTAAGAAGTCAACTTTGGCTAATAACATGTGAAGAAAAGTCTGTAGGGTGTGGAGGACGGGACATATAAACACCTACAGGAGGTGTGATTGTTTTCAAAAAGAAGTAAGAGATACACAGGCCCCTAAATATTGTGCTTCAACTCTAATACCTGGAGGATGACCGCAACACCTGTATGATGGCGGCCATTGTGTAACCATCTAGGAAGCCCCCCTGAATCCATGCCTTCACATCTATGATGGCACAGTAGAAACACAGGAAAAACCTGTGTCTTTAATGATGCTTCAACCTGAAAGAAATCAATCCCACTTAAAACTTCCTGGTTATATATATAATAACTTTTCCTTGTTTATATTTTGATTTTGGCTTTCTATTACTTTTACCCAAAGGCAATTCAACTACTATTAAGTCTGAATTATTTCAAACTTATGTTTAAATATTAAAAAACAGAGCTATTATTTGAGGGGTGAAGGATGACAATGATAAGAGTATACTACTTAATTTATTAAGATGCATAGCCCAAATGTATGTAACTTGGTCCTCCTAGTGAATCCTAAAGTCTATATATATCAAAGCTGTTTACTACTCTGTTCCCTGCTCACTACTTGCCTGCCCTCTCTCCCCACATACAAACACATAAATACATATTCTACAGTCAGACAGATTAAATCCTCAGCCTGCTGATCAGTTCATCAACCACGCTAGAGGCACTATTTTCTCCATGCCAATAATCAAGATTTTAGGAAAACGGAAAGTAACTTCTCCTAATAAAATGGTCGATTCTAATATAGAATAACTAGCTTATTTTCCCCAAGAGACACTTTAATTATCATAGAATCTTTAAAAGTCCACAAGCATAAAATTCTCATAGATTCACATGGACTACTTTATATAGAATACCATATACTATGTTATCTGACAACCTGGGATTTAACAACAACTAAAACTAAACTTCTCAGTTGCAGCCAAGATACCCCAAAATGAATATCTTTCGTTCTCACAGATGGTGATGCTCCTAACAACCAGCAAAAGGTCTTTTGGCCACTTTAATCAGTAACCCCACAGCAGCATCCCTCAAACTATATCTGAAGAAACACAGATGTTCTGAGAGAGAGAGTGATCAAGATCTCCAAGGTCAAATAAATAATAGATATATCCCACTCTTGAAGATTCGCAAAATACATTATGGCATATTAAAAGTTCTAAGAAGTTCGGTCATAAAGAAACTCTTAGTTAACATTTCTATTTTGTGAAAACCAGAAAAACTAATTTTCCCCTGAGTATCATTTTAATCTCTTGAAGAAACTAGTATTTCTTAAAACATAGGGCTTATTCCCCATTAACATAAGACACCACTCACTTTGGGAGCAACATAAAGAATAAATGCCAAAATGATCACACCGAGCTGGGACCGTGCTTTAACACTTTAGAGAGAGCAAGATACTCACAAGCGACCTTCTCCCAGGGCCTGGCATCATGTTCTCCAATTCCACTTAGCCAGTGATACGGAATGAAATCATTTCTCAAATGAATCCTAAAACAATGATTTTATCATGGAATACTCAGATACATAAATATTCAAACAATTCCTAATGCCACGCAAAATTCAAACTAGTCTTGACATGTCTACTCACTTGAAAAGCCCCAGAAGCTAGCACAGTACCAACACAGAGTAGGTGGTCAATGAATCCTTGCTCTAAGAATGAATGAATGAACGCTTCCATCACATGCTCTCTGTTCTTGTCTGGCTTATCATCTAACTTCCTCAGATACATACAACGGGCATTCCAATCTCTACATGTTTGTTGATGCCAAAAAATCCCACATGTAACACCTTCCTTTCCACGTAATCCAAATCCTGCTCATTTTTTCAAGTCCAGATTAAATCCAGACTATGCATGGGGTCTGACCTCATTCTCCTTTGACTTCTTATCCCTGACTATGAGTACAACATAGTTTGATAATCATACTTTCTAAACTAATTCACAAGTTGGTCATATCTCTCAATAAACTCCTTGAAATCCGAGACCAGGTCATAAGCTACTTTTGTACATACTAGAATGCCAACAAACATACTAAGTAGCCAACATACATACTAAGTATTATATTCAATGAGAAAATTTTATTGATTGTATTTTATTAAAAGAAGTTCCACATATAACAACAATAGCTGGAAATTTCTGGCATTTCAAAACTAAACATTACTAAAATCAAAAGTTACAAGGACTAAATTCTGAATAAAACAGAAATAACATTCAGGTTCTATGGAAGGCATTCCCTCTGGTCTTAACCTCTTTGACTCCATTTTCTCATTTGGAAAATAGCTCTGTGGTGTTTCTCTATAGGTAGTGAATGGGCAACAAACACTGATTGTAAACCCCCTGATAAATGAAGACTTTATCTCATAGCCCTGGAAGCAATCCTGACGTCTTAAATTATGTAATCCTGGTATTACATTATATTAGTCTGGCTCATATAAAATGTAAGCTACAAAAATACCAAAGCTAAGAAAAAATATTTACTCATGCTTTTACTAAGATGCAGAAAGAGGATGCATACATTGCCAAGATTCCATAGAACATGCTCAAACGAAAGCAACAATGCTTTAGTTATTAAAGAGGGCAATGGCCTGAAGCAGTACTTAGGGACAAAGATTACTTGGTCCATGCAAGAGTCAATATTTAAAAATACAATGAGTAATTCCTACTTCAAGTTCAT
Source organism: Sciurus carolinensis (assembly GCF_902686445.1). Classification (NCBI taxonomy): domain Eukaryota; kingdom Metazoa; phylum Chordata; class Mammalia; order Rodentia; family Sciuridae; genus Sciurus; species Sciurus carolinensis. The sequence continues at coordinate 58,871,833 of NC_062225.1, read as the reverse complement.
GAACATGTTTCTTTTTCAGAACTTTTTTTTTGTTTATAAATTTCACTTGTGGTTTTCCTACCTATAATCCATGAACCTATGAATAAACAAAACTTTGAAACATGAAACTCTCCAGTAGACCAGTGTCACTATAGACTTAATTCTGACTAGACCATCTCAATGAGGGTTACACAAGACTTAAACTTTACTTCTCAGTCTCTAAAAAAGACTCATTTATCTACCCTGACTAAAGAATCAGATTGACCATCCTACAAGATCTGTGAAAAACACATGAATGACACCTCCAGTCTATATCAAATCACTGGACCTCTTAATTTCAAAACATTAATATTTAAAATCCTATGACAAGTAAAGTACCTCCTTAGGAGGATGAACCTCATATTCTATATGAGAATCATTTGAATCCAAATGAGTGTTATTGTTGCTAATAGAAACTTCATTTCTAAATAATCAGCTAATTTTTTCAAATGTTCTAGTCATGCTTTAAGCTAAAAATAACCATTAATTTATATTAGTGCTAGCTTTGTGATCTTGAGCAAATCATTTAACTTTATTAGTGAAGGAGACACATCTTCACTTTTCATGTGGTGCCCATGATGTCATTTTAGGTTTTTATTGATTTTTGTTTTTGTTTTTGTGCTACTGGTGACTGAACCTAGGGTTACCACGGCTAGGCAAGCTCTCTACTACTGAGCTACACCCCAGCCCTTTTTGAGGCAAAGTCCTGCTAATGCACCTTAATTTTCTTATCTGTAAAATGAAAATGGGATTGGAAGACTTCTTAGGTCCTTCCAAAAATAAAACAAATAATAACTGTTAACATTTGTGTCATTTTAATTAAAGATCTGAATGAAAATTATAAACACAGAGTCTGAAAAACATTATGTCTGAAAGAAATTGTACCATAAAGGCAAGAATTTTTGTAATCTCCAAATCCTCTCTCCATAGCACCAAACAATTGAGATTTACAGAGTTAACTATGAAAAGGGCAAATTTCTCATTAGCAAAACTGATAACCTCCTGGGGGAATTTAATTCATTCCCTATTTGCCAACCAGAAAATTAAGATTTTTTACCTTTCTGGTTTAACAGCATGTTAGAAACCTTAAGGCCTACTCTTATCTCATCTCTTAAACACATGAAAATAGTGGAGCTTGCTCAGAAAAAGAACACTCATGGTCATTTTGGTCCTTAGCCTATCTGCCTGCTCCTCTCTCTGGGGTATATCTTACTTTCTCTTGCCTTTGTCTCACATGCAATAAACTGCTCTAATGACCTCCCCCTTACCCCCCACTCCAAAATTCATATTGTCTTCCAAGGCCCACAGAAAGGGTCTTAGAGTCAACTCAAGCACACTTCTCCCCTGGTCTTGCCTCATCCTTCCTGCTAAAATCAACCTATCATATAAAAAATGTGTGATAATTGGTCTGTAGTCAGACTTTGAATGAATAAAAGTTCATCTCCCATAGTTTGGACAATGTAAAATCTAAAGCAGACACCAAAAAAGTAACATACTGCTCACAACAGGTTCTGTGTATTGGTGAATAAATGCTTTGCACAGGAAAATAATGTGTTCCAGTCTTGCCACTTTCCAGCTCTATGAGAGCAGGCGAAGAACTAAAACTCACTTACCTGTGGTTTTACTCCACTGGGAGGTGATGATGATGTTACACCTTTCCAGGGATCCCACGAAGGTTAAATTAGACACATACAAATGGCACAAGTCAAGCATGGAATAGGCAAAAGACATTAAAAGACATGCCACCTCCCTTCAGAACTTCTCCCTTCCCTCAACATAAGTTGAACAGAGACTCCAATGCAACAGCTAGCTACCATATTTTTCACTGGGTTGTCAGTTCCCCTCAGACACAGAATATTTCTGATTACTCTCTGGATCCTCATACCTAAGTGCCTGGCCCAGAGTGAAAACATAATGATGCTTTTTCAATGGAGAAAATGAGAATTCTTTGGGACTGAGGATATTAATATTATCCTGGCCTCAGTCAAAGAAAATTTCAATTTTTAGTTTGACAAAATAGGTGCTTGCTACAAGCTTCTATGTAGTTCAAAGCAAATAAACTATTCTGAATTCTAATAAATACATTCTCTAAAATATAAAAACTCAATTGCCCTAAAGCTCTCAATTTTAGTTTTAAGAATCCAATTCTTTTCTAAACAATGGAGTGGGTAACCACAGAAACTTGTGGAATCTCTTTTCCTAGAAAACACGAAGAACAGGAAAGAAGCCAGTCTGTCTGGAAATGGCTTTAAAATCTGCTGATAAGCAAGAAGCTGGGCTGAGTTAGATGCCCCTTGAAGGCTTCCTCCAGACCTAGGCTATTAAGATGTTAAGAAAATAATTCTAATAATTCTGTCATTTATATCCAAGAAAATAAAGTAAGTTTAACATCTCCTAATATAGTCATTGGAAATAATTTTATTTGGACCTAGTGATGCTTTTACAAACCCATTTTCTTCTTAAACTGTACTAAACTATTAATTTGAATATCAGTTCTCTTTAATAAGACAGAATAGAGAGTTCACTTAATAACACAGTAAACAAAATTATTTATTCATTTCTCTTTTTCAGTCTATTTCCAAGTACCTCCCCAAAGCCTATTAAGAAATATTATTTCCCCCCAAAATACATCACTTTATTTTTCCATTTATGGATGCCCAAGGCATTCATTACCCATATTACATTGCACAGGTGATTATTATATAGTGTCTTCTATTTTCATCTGATTCACAAGTAACAATTTTTTTCTCCCAGCTGAACTGTAAGCTCCAAGGCCCAAGTTTCACAGCCCTCATGTTTAAACTGAATTCAAGGTAGGTGCTTATTAAGTTCTTATTGGCTCACGGGTTGATTTTAAATAAAGGGAGAAAGGAAAAGCTATACTACTTAAGTCTGTACACTGAGCACCTGTGTGAAGTTTTGGCAAAGCAGACACTCCCCCAAGTCAAAAATAAAGCTTTTCAGACTACTATATGTTGGCACTTGCCATTTAGCTGGACTAACATAGTCGAAGGTTAAGAGACACAGGTGGGTAAAGGAAAAGATCTAGAGTTACAGATGCCATTGGTGTAGCTGCTGTTCTATAAAGAATGAGCAGCTATCAAGGGCAATCCACTCACATGCAGATGGCAGCTACTGGAGAAAGGCAGAAACATAGCACATTCCCCAGAACACAGAGCTGGGCATGTTCTGATTTTGCGTGGAATCAATTATTCATTCTGTCAGGCCGAGTCAGTTAAATGTCAACAAACAGAAAGGAAAGGAGTTTGAGAAAATTACAACGTAATAACATTATTGTAAAACTTGTGTTTTCTCACTGTTTGTAATCCAAAGAACACATCTAGACCAAGACCAATGGGCTCAAAAGTTCATTCAGAAGTGCACTCCACACACTTAAAAAGAGAGGCAGGCCTCTGCCTCTTTCTCCACATATGAAATGGAAACTTCTTGTCCCTACTATGTGGCAGGTACTGTCCAAGGCATCTTACCAAACATGCAATTCTAGTAACATTATATAAAGTCTGAGCTTCATATTTTACCAGACCCCTGGCCTGACCCAACCTCTCTTAATTTAATAACAAGAAACTCAAGGCATAGAGAGGATAACTAACTTGTCCTAGTTAGTTACTGTGGCTTTATGGTGACAAAGACAGAAGTAGAAATCAAATTTCTTATCCCTCCCCTAGCAATAAAAGTTACTTACTCACTAAGAAAGTATTTCTGTATGTTTCCTGTATACCAGACAGTATACAAGGTACCAGCTACACAGGATTCTGACCCTGATGCTGTCCTCAAAAGGCACAGTCTAACAGCAAGACAACAGACAAGACAGCAAACCATACCTCTAATTGTTTAGGACTTCAATTTAAAAAATAATAATAACATTGTAATAGTATATTGCAGGCCCCTAATAACCCCATGAGGATAAAGTCTAGATTTAGTATTCCTGTCATGTAGACAGAGAAACTGAAGGATAGAGTGAATAAGGACCTCTACTAAGATCATCTCCAGTGACAGCAAAATGCCTAGAAACCAAGTGTATTTACTCCAAGATAGACATTCTTTTCACACTAGATGGAAAAAGCAGATGTTCTTTTTATGTTCAGTTCCTTTCTGATCAAGAGCACACGTTTACAAGATTGTGTGCAGAATTATCTGTGGTTGTGAAAGCAAATTTAACTGACCGGAGAGGTGTCATCAGCTGAGGTTAGTTATTCAATGGCTGAGAACCAACCAACAAGACATCATTAGCAGCATTCTTAAAGTGCCCTTTTTTTATACAAAGAATAGATGGAAAAGGTCCTGTCCTTAGAGAGTTAATATGCAGGGAACAGGCATATAAACATTTCAACAAAAAGTGACATAATTAAATAAACTACAAAAGTAGGAGAATAATCACAAACAATTGCAAATTTAAGACACTAAAGGTTTTGTAGAACTTTATCTAATGAAACTCGCCAAGAAACTGACTCTTCAGTGGTTAAACAGAGAACAGAAGCCTATATAGGTGATGATACATGCCAATCTTCAGATTATTGAAATACAGGTTCTTACCAAAAAATGTTCATCACACTTAAGTAAAATATTAACTTCCTAATGTCTTCATTTCACTTTTCTCCTTTACTTAAAATAATTATATTTCCCTTCTTCTAGGAAAGTTACTAACTTTGTAATCTTTCCTATTCAAAGGGAATGAATTTATAACAGGTTCTCATCAGTGTGACTTTGGCTAAAAGATTGAAACTGTGATATCACAGCCTCTTTCAGCTGTAACCTTAAATTAATGATCATTTTCTCCTGTACTTAGTAAAATTTATATACACATTCAAGAAGATCAGTTTTAACATTAACTTTACTTGTTTGATAACCTAATATCATATTTTATTCATACCACTAATCATCATCCTGGCCTTATAACACAATCCAACTATTTTAAACTTAAGCACATTGTAGAATTATTAACAACATAACAAAGCGAAAGAGAAACAAACACTAGTAATTTTCAGTTAATGACAGGAAAAATTACTTTAAGAACAAGCTAAAAAGTAAAAATTATAATCATCCTGCCAAAGTAGTAATATTTATTTTAAAAATACAACTCAAGGGAGAAAAATACTCTCTGGTATTTCCTGCATTTACTCAGGGGATTCAAACTTTGAGCCAGTTACCTTTCTTTGAAATATCTGGTGAATTTTACAGAGTGATAAGTAGCAATTTAAATGACAATTCAGAACCACCCACAGTAGGTTTCACTAGAATTACCACCAGCATATCATAAAATCATTTCATCATACCCTTTAGTTCTTAAAACTTGATTTCATCACAAGAAGATATAGTTTAATAAACATCAGTTTAAGACCTAAATTTGAAGCATGGTAACTTGTTTAGGGAGGAGAGAATCTGGGTCTGAATTCGTGTCTAGGTTCTTAAGACAAAGACCAATGAGCCAAATTGGATCCTAAAAGTTAAGGAAGTAATTAAACATGCAGCGACAGTGACATCTAGTGTTAAAAACTGCAAGCCAACCAGATTACCATTAAATCCTCAAATGCTGAAGAACTATTCAAAACTTCTCTTCAAAAATAAATAGAACTTGTACATTATATTTAAAAAAAAAAATCCATAATCAAAATGGTTCCATAGGTTTCCTTCCAGACATTAAAAAACCTTGCTGAAAAAAAATAGATTAAAGACTAAAAAGTAAATGCATTGTTTATTTCACATAATCAACATCTCCAACTTGCTTCCCCTCCTAAGAGAGTAATGAATGCACAGGTAGTCTGGAAGGCGTTCTGATAAGTTTCACAGACATTTAAACTTTCCCTGTAAGACTGAAGATACTACACAGACAATACTTGATAAGGCATCAGGAAAAAAGAATTGAAGACATTTCAAGAATACTTGAAGAAGATGAAAAGAAAGAATAACTGTTACACTGAGAAACAAGTCTATATTTCAGTCCTGGCTACCTTGCTATTTTTTTTGTTGCTTTGAAAGATTTACTTAGAAATCAGTTGATATTTTTGCCCATGGTTTTAGAATTTGGCAGCATAAGTTAATTCATTTTAGCATTTTTATAGTTTTATGCTACAGATGAATCTGTAAAAGTAAGCAAATTTTAACAGTTATTTTTGGCCAGGACAATTTTGTGTAAAAAGTAAAGTTAGTATTAGATGGAGCTTACCTATTTGTTTTGGAAAGTTCATCCTTTCCCCTTTTAACTCCAAAGATTCTTGTGATCAAGGAACTAAAGAGAAGAGTGGATGAATTTCTCACCTATTATAAAAATAAACACACAATAGGGGTCAAGGAATATTTATGGCCTGAAATCAACATTTATAGTGGTCAAACTAGATATTCCAAACGTTACACCACTGGCCAGTGTAGGACTAAAGAAAATATGGCTTGTTTTCAAAAAATAAGATAACTTTCAAAAAAAATCTTAATAGTAACTGACTCTTAAATTGAGCCCTATAATCCAACCACAGACACACAATAGTTTTTTTTTCCTATTCTAATGTAATCGATTGACTTCATTATGTCCTTAGAATTGTATCATCAAATAACACTTTTAAAAAAAAAACTATTTTTCCATATCATTCCTGACAATGGTTATTCCAGACCTCAACTTATTTCACTTATTTTCTGTAATTATTTACCTGTGAGAAAATACTTGTAAGACCTAATTTCAAAGAATCCATGTAATTAATAGTCAAGAAAATAGTTAATATTCCAAATGTCATTAACTGCACAATGCCAATAACATAATCAAGTGCCAATAACATAATCAAGCAATCTTAACTCTAAAATTAGGATAGAACTGATTAATAAAAACAAGAGGCAAGACTTATTGTTAATAGGTTTATTGTTAATAAACTCTGATCATTTCTCCAAGATACTAAGAGTATAACCTTTTCCAGGCCAATGCATCAAGATGCTTTGGAATTTCATAACAATGTCTTGAATATTCTAGTATTATCGTCTTCATCAATTACCTTGCCAAATCAGAGTAGAGAGGTTTAAGTATGTACTGCCTTTCCAACGGTGTGTAAGGCACGATACCAGCACCACAGAGACCATCCATAAATAGAAGACACACATCTGCTGCCATCACAGAGCTTATTTTCTAATTAGGTAGTTGATCATATGGTATGTTAAGTAGCAATATAAGCAGAAAAGTCATTAAAATAATAACGTAAGATTTAGAAAACTGCTTCCTAAAACCATTGCATAAAGGTCACAAACTTATATGCCCAGAAGGAGCAGGGGGTGACAGAGGCAGCAGTGGTTGGCCAGATCTTCTGCTTTTTTAAGAGAAGCCAGAAACCCCAATTTTTATGTGAAATCTCACTATTTTGAAATTTTGGCAACAAATTAAAGAAAAGGGGTGGGGGTAAAAACCACCAGAGAGTCGAAATAAAACACAGTGGTGGACTCCATTTGTCCTACTGGCCACCAGTTTGCAATCTTTCCTCTAGAAGTCCGGAGCTGCCTCAATTCATCCACAGTAACCCTGGAAGCAGACCATACAGATACCAGTACAATTCATATGAAAATTGCAATGAAACCCTAAAGTTGGATTGATCTACTTATGATCTATGCTGTTTAATATCAGCAAACATTAATGGAGTCCCTGCTACGAACCCTGCTTAATATCCCCAAACTGTAACAAATCAATCCATCCTTCACTTTATCAGTATCACCTCTGCCCACCTCAGGTCTTGATTATCCTACCCAATCTACTCAAATAGTTCCCACACCTCTAGGTTTCAGCTGGTTTCGTAAGGACATTTAGGATACCATTACGTCTCAAAAATCACAATGACTAAACACAAAAAGAAGGGGTAGAAGCGTGGCTCAGTGACAGAGTGCTTGCCCAGCATGCACAAGGCTCTGGGTTCAATCCCTAGCACCACAAGCAATAACAAAAAAACACAATAGAAACAAAAACTCCATTTTGCCCTAAAACAAACTTTCTGACAAAGGCTGCCAAAATACAGTGAAGTCGAACATCTGGAGATGTTGAAAACATACACTTTAAACAAAACCATAGGGGCCTGTTTCACAAAGTGAACCAGCACTACCCAGAAGTAAAATTACTTTTTTTAAATCAATAGAGAAGGCAGGACACATATAATGTATTTTAGTAATATTAAGATGGACTAATGGGTTCCAATACTATCATTATCCCAATCCATCCTGTTATGGGCTGAATGTTTGTGCACCCCATCCCCAAATTCCTATGTTGAAATCCTAACCCTCAAAGTGATAGTATTGGGAGGTGGGGCATTTAGAATGTGATTAGTTATGAAATCTTCCCCCTTATAAATGGGATATTAAATGCCCATATTAGAGGCCAGAGCAAGAGACCCATTGCCCTTTTAACCTTTTACAAGTTAAGCCACCTTCTATGAACCAGAAAGCAGGCCTTCATCAGACAATGACTCTGCTTGCACACTGATCTTGGACTTCCCAGCCTCGAGAACGGTGAGAAATAAATTTCTGTTGCTTATAAGTCACCCATTCTGTGGTATTTTGTTATAGCAGCTCAAACAGACCAAGATATTCATTATAAATTTCCCCCATTAATAGCCAATGATGATCCTTACCTATTCTGATAGGTGTAGCAAAATGGCAATACTCTATCAGGTCTTCTGCATTAAATACTTAATGGTCCCAGAAAAACTTTTTAAAAACTTTCCCTAATCAGCTATTTGGTTACCCTGTTCACTCAATACAGAATTATTTACATGTATTAACTAATTTTCCATTCATGGCAGAGCTACCTCCCAAAGTAATCGAATGATGATACTTGGTTTTAATATTTTAAAAATAACTTTTCCTTCATTGATATACAATTCACATTCCATAAAATTCACTATTTTAAAGTATACTAGCCAGTGGCTTTTACTATATTCCCAAAGTGGGAGACTATTACCACTAAATCAACAATATTTTCATGGCCCCAAAATGAAACCTTATACACATTAGTCAACATTTTTCCCTCCACCCATACTGGGAAAGCACTAATCTATTTTTGTCTGTAAAAATTTTTCTATTCCAGATATTTCATATACACAGGATCATGAAATAGGTGGCCTTTTATATCAGCCTTCTTTCACACAGTTTCAGTATGCTCTTCCTTTTTATGGCTAAATAATATCCCATTATACAGATAAATCACATTTTAAAAATCTATTCAGCATTTGATGGATGTTTGGCTTGTTTCCCATTTTTTGGCTATTATGCTGAACATTTGTGCACAAGTTTTTATGTCAACATGTTTTCATTTCTCTCAGGTATACAAGCAGTTTGTAAGTCTTACAGTAACTCTGCTTATAGAAACTGCCAAAGTGGTGGTACTATTTTATATTCTCACCAGCAACATATTAGGGGTTCCAATTTCACCAGTTCGGTGATTTCTCCACATCCTCCTCAATCCTTTAATTGTCTACCTTTTTAATCTTGGTATAAAATAGTATCTCACTGTGGCTATGATTTGCATTTCCCTAATGACTAATGATACTAAACATCTTTTTATATATTTATTGGCTATCTGTATATCTTCTTTGGAAAAATGTATTCAAATGAATTGTCCATTTTTAATTGGGTTGTCTTTTTATTATTATTGAGTTCTAAGAGTTCTCTATATATTCTGAATGCTATTCTCTTACCAAATATATGATTTGTAAATATTTTCTCCAATTCTGGGGGTTTTCTTTTCACTTTCTTGATAGTGTCCTTAAAAATACCCTGCCTTCCTCCCTGCCCCTCAATGACCTTCCTCTATTATACTATTCTCCCTTCTATTTTCATGAGATCCCCTTTTTTAAATTAATTAATTAACTAATTAATTAATTTACTTATTTATTCCTTATTTCTCACTAGCTTCCACATATGAGAGAAACCATTTGACCCTTGACTTCCTGAGTCTGGTTTATTCACTTAGCATGATGTTCTCCAGTTCTATCCATTTATCAGCAAATGACGTAATTTCATCCTTCTTTATGACTAAGTAGAATTCCATTGTGTGTGTGTGTGTGTGTGTACACATGTGTGTTCCTTAGGACACACACACACACACACACACACACACACAAAGCATACATTTTATTTTATTCTTTCTTAAAATTCTTTCTGTAATTCATTTTTAATTATTCATTGTGAGATTTAAAATGATTTTTATGTTTTAATCTTGTATTCAGCAACCTTGCTGAACTTGTTTATTAGCTCTAATTTGTGTGTGTGTTCCTTAGGAATATCTACATAAAAGATCATGACATCAGGGGCTGGGATTGTGGCTCAGTGGTAGAGCACTTGCCTAGCTTGTGGGAGGCACTGCGTTCGATTATCAGCACCACATAAAAATGAATAAGTAAAATAAAGGTATTGTGTCCATCTACAACTAAAAAAAATTAAAAAAAAAAAAGATCATGACATCAGAAAATAAAAATAATTCTTATTTTTGCCTGATTGCCCTAGTTAGAAGTTCCAGTGTAATGTTGAACAGAAGTGGCAAGAGTACATATCTTTGACCTTTTACTACTGATCTTAAAGGGAGAGCTTTCAGTCTTTGACCATTAAGTATGTTGCTATGTTTTCCACTGCTGTTCTTCATCAGGTTGAGAAAGTTCCATTCCTAGTGTTTTTGTCATGAAATGGAATTAGATTATTGTCAAATGCTTTTTTGGCATCTGCTTAAACATCATTTAATTTTTGCCCTTTATTCATGACATATTATATTAGCTGATTTTCCAAGCTGAGATATATACTGTTTTAAAACAGTAGAAGTTATATAACAGACAACTAAATAGTTTTTGTAAAGCAGAAGAGAGGAGGGGCATAGGTCCCAACATGCTTTTCAAGAGCGTGCCTCCAATTGACCTACCTTCCTCCCACTACATCCTACCTCCGAAGGGTTCTACTACTTCCAATAGTACCACAGGATGGTGATCAAGCCTTTCACACATGGGCCTCTGAAGAAAATTTCAGATCCAAACTACAGCAATAGTAAAGCAATGAAAACAAATTCCTTTTGAAAGAATGAATGAAGGAGTATGCAAGTTAGAATAAAGACAGAAAGAATCGGTAGTAAAGTTGAAAAATGAAGAAATTAGAACAGCTGTCAAGTAATTCTAGCTATAAACAATCCTTCTTACCAGGGAAACACCAGAATACATTCCTGTTCTCTACCTTCTTCTCCACTGAGTCCCCAACCTATGGTTGGTAGGGACTTGGTAGTCAGCTACAAAGTGACAACTGTTTCCAAAGTTTTTCTCTTCTATTCACTGAATATATAATTGAGAAAGCTTCCATATAGACTTCTATAAGATACAGAAGAATTAAGTAAATGAAAATAAAATTAGGCTACACTAGGTTGGGTGTGTGTGTACATGTGTGGGTATGCACATATGTATCCATTTTTTATATAACATAACAGAAACTCCCTTGATAAATATTCAAAAATATAAAAGGGGAGTCTACCCTGTGCAATTGCTAGGTAGTATGATCACTGACATACCATACACCCCGAATAGGCAGTCAGGGATAGAATCAAGACATGACATTTTAAAATAATCTGTCCAGGGTATGTGACGCAAGTTTATAGCAGAAAGAGACATTTTCTGAAAGAATTAAACAGGATTTGAGTTCTAATTTTCCTTCCATCACTTCTAAGCCATGCAACTTTGAAGACATTCCTCACTTATAATTTTTTCTTTCTTTTTTTTTTTTTTTGGTGGTACTGGGAAGTAAACCCAGGGCCTTGTGCATGCTAGGCAAGCACTATACCAACTGACCTATATCCCTAGCCCCTGGATTTTCTGGGCTTCTAAGGAGAGCACCAGCAATACTTGAGTTCATGGCAAAGGTTTCCCAAAATTGCAAGATACTTCTCCCATGAAAGGACAAAAGTAATCCAGGGTTTCCACTAACCCATAGAGCATCTACAGGTGAATTAGAAAACAGCAGCACTTCCTCTGAGTAAATGAAGCTCCATGCCAAGGCACACAGCATGATGAGTAGAGCACAGCTAGATTTCAGCCTGGGACCCTTACAGCAACTTCACAACTGCCAGAGGGCAGAGTCACTGGTGCCAACAGAGACACAAAGTACCCGTGGCAGTGTTGCCGGGAAGATCTGAAAGTGTCTTTTTCCTATGTTCCTCTGAAACTCCTGCATGCTGCGAATCAGAGCTAACCTGAGAGATGCAAGATTAAACTATACTAGGTGAAAACATAAACTCAGGGTGGGTCATAGGAGACGCTAAAGTGGCATATGCAGTCAGATTGCTTGGCAAGCTCTACTGGCAAGGCTGAGAGTTGCCAAGGGAAAGGCAATCAGTTGTCCCAAAGTTGCTAAACAAAATGAAGAGAAACAGATGCTACTTTAAAACAATTGCCCAGAAAACTCTCAGGTTCTATATACTTGTATCTATAAATTATTTTCTGTAACCTAAATCTTTGACTAAACTTCATCTCCAAAAATGTATGTCAAACATAATCAATTCTTACCATCTTTAGTAACACTTCTCTATTCTAAGCCATCATCAATCTTTTGGCAGAACTATTACAATAGCTTCCTGATTGGCCTTCCTACTTCCTTCTTGCCACCCTAGAATAAAGTCTCCACTTTTCTTTTTATTTTAATTTATTTTTATTGTAAACAAATGGGATACATGTTGTTTCTGTTTGTACATGGAGTAACAGCATACCATTTGTGTAATCATACATTTACATAGGGTAATGATGGTATGATTCATTCTGTTATTTTTTCCTCCCCCCCCACCCCTCCCACCCCTCTTTTCCCTCTATACAATCCCTCCTTCCTCCATTCTTGCCCCCCTCCCACCCCCATTATGTGTCATCATCTGCTTATCAGCGAGATCATTTGTTCTTTAGTTTTTTAAGATTGGCTTATCTCACTTAGCATGATATTCTCCAATTTCATCCATTTGCCTGCAAATGCCATAATTTTATTATTCTTTATAGCTGAGTAATATTCCATTGTATATATATCACAGTTTCTTTATCCATTCATCAATTGAAGGACATCTAGGTTGGTTCCACAATCTGGCTATTGTGAACTGAGCAGCTATGAACACTGATGTGGCTCTATCTCTGTAGTATGCTGATTTTAAGTCCTTTGGGTATAGGCCGAGGAGTGGGATAGCTGGGTCAAATGGTGGGTCCATTCCAAGTTTTCTAAGGAGTCTCCACACTGCTTTCCAGAGTGGCTGCACTAATTTGCAGCCCCACTAGCAATGTATGAGTGTACCTTTTTCCCCACATCCTCTCCAACACCTGTTGTTGCTTGTATTCTTGATAATCGCCATTCTAATTGGGGTGAGATGGAATCTTAGTGTAGTTTTGATTTGCATTTATCTTATTACTAAAGATGGTGAACATTTTTTTATATGTTTGTTGATTGCTTGTAGATCTTCTTCTGTGAATTGTCTGTTCATATCCTTAGCCCATTTGTTGATTGGGTTATTTGTATTCTTGGTGTAGAGTTTTTGAGTTCTTTATATATTCTGGAAATTAGTGCTCTATCTGAAGTATGATTGGCAAAGATTTTCTCCCACTCTGTAGGCTCTTCGCATTGCTGATAGTTTCCTTTGCTGAGAGAAAGCTATTTAGTTTGAATCTATCCCAGTTATTGATTCTTGTTTTTATTTCTTGTACTATGGGAGTCCTGTTAAGGAAGTCTGATCCTAAGCCAACAAGTTGAAGATTTGGACCTACTTTTTCTTCTATAAGATGCAAGTCTCCACTTTTTTTTTCTTTCAATGTTTTTTATAAGTCTATTTTGTTTATTTATTTTTTAATGTGGTGCTGAGCATCAAACCCAGTGCCTCACATGTGCTAGGCAAGTGCCCTACTGTGGAGCCACAACCCCAGCCCCAAGTCCCCACTTTTATCTACATCAATAAAAACCCAACGTCCCCCTTGTGAAGGGGTTTTCAATAGGCTTTTCAATAGCAGAGGGAGTCATAGTTGCAAGTCAGGTGTTTTTGCCAACACTTGTCCAAGCTGGGTTAATGCCCCAAGGGATAAACTCTGAACAACAGGAAACAAGCAAGGGGACTATTCTAAGAGGTGGTAGTTTCACATGGTAGAAGATGTACCATGTGACAAGGCAACCAGTTCAGTTTTCCTGCAGGGTTAAGGCCCACTTGGTAGCATCTTTCCTCCTTTCTTGCCTCAGTTACTGTTTTCTTTCATTCTTGCTGTTCTAGGTTTACTCAATAAAACCTTACCTCCAGCCACTTTCTAAGGACACAGGACCCAAGCCCTACAAAGCAGCTAAAATGACCTTTACTGCAGTCCTATAACACCCACAACTGCTTTACCACACTCCAGATTCTGGAGTCAGACAGATAATAGTTGTACATTCTTAGACAAAGATATTTCACATCTCTTAGCCTAATTTTACTTATATATAAAATGGGAATTATAATAAAACCTACTGAAATTAATCAATGTAATATAAATGATGCCAGATACATTATTTATCTTACTTAACCTTTCCAGTGCTTAATACATCATCTGCTACACAGTAGTTGAGCTTAATGCCTACAATGTTTGCAATAGTCCATTTTCTCTGTATTTTAAAAATTCCAACTAGGTAGCAAAGATTAAGAGATCTGTAAGGTTTCAAAACAAATGGTCAGGAATCTGTAAAAACACATTAAATTTATACATGCATGTTCTCTAAAAAATGCCCCTTTACTGCAAATGAAATTAAATTCATTTTACCTGGGTTTTTTGCCTCTCTACCTTATCAGGAAAAACAATTAAGTCAAAAGTGCAAATATAGCCAGCTTTAGGCATGATATATTCCTGAAAAGATGCACACAGATCAAATTTCTGTAAATCAAACCCTATTTCCCAAGCAGTAGGGGAAAATCGCCCTTTAAAATGACTTAAACAAACAGTACTATGGCAAACTGTTATTGTAAAATGAAGTTTCTTCATAGCCAAAGACATAATTTCATTAGGTTTTCATAAGAAAGGAAATAAAGCAATCAACATATGGCAACATGAGATCCCTCCTACCTTACATGATGCCACATGCTAGCTCAGGACTCTGCCAGGCAAAAGGTCGCCACCAGAACTGAACAAAGCCAGCACTAAGCTCTGGAGCCTGTGAAACTGAGCTCAATAAACCTTATTCATGACAAAGTTATGGCAACAGTATGGATCATCATAGCTGTAATGTTCACTTTGGCAAAGCAAGAACAACAAATAGAAACAAAAGATTCCTACACAACCAGTGTTCAAAAGGAAGATTTCAATTAATAAAATGATACGTAAGCACTTATATTTTGCAGGCTTTTGTGGATATATGTATGCACCATGGCTAGTATTCGTATATAAAACTCATACAGAAAAAAAAAAAATGCATCAGAATGATGATATCTGTATGGGTGTTTAACAGATAACTTTTATTTTAAGGTTCCTATTATGTTTTTTCTTCATTTTATTTTTTTTTAAATATTTTTTAGTTGTAGATGGACACAATAACTTTATTTTATTTTTTTAAATTTTTATGTGGTGCTGAGGATTGAACCCAGGGACTCCCACATGCCAGGCATACACTCTACCACTGAGCCACAACTCCAGCTCCTTTCTTTATTTAAAAAAAAATTTTAGGCACATGTATTACTATTTTGGGTCTCAAAAATGGACTTCCAGGAAGGAATCGTTCATCTCTGACACTAGGTTTGGTCAAAAAGTTGGAGAAATCACCAGGTTTCAACACTGGATTAGATTGGAAGAAAACAATATTAATATTGCTGGCCATCAGTTTTATGATTTCTAGTTTTCCTGATGATCAAGCCACATTCCTACCTCTCTGACTACACTGACGTACACAGGTATTGTTCTACTTCCTGTAAATGTAAAAGTAAACACTCTGCCCTCAAGGGCAGTTATGCAATGCTTAGAATCCCAAAAGTCTACATCTCTTACAGGAAGATGCCCAATTTTCTAGGCAAATGTTGGCAACCTTGAAGCGTCTTCCTCACACTGGGAGTCTGTGTCTTTGGTAGGCATTGCGACAGACCAACTCTCAATTAGAGACTTACCAAACTGGTACACGGAATGGTTTGTGCAGCCTATTAATTGGACAGTCTGCTTTCTAGTAAATACTCCATTCTGTGGGCTTACGACCTTGCTTCTTTCCTCCTCCCCTCCCCTTTGCCACGCTTGTTTTGTAAAGCCACGTGTCAAGTACCTGTGAATCATAGGTTATTCTCCTTTACTCTAAAAGACACAATGACTTAGGAGGAAAAAAAAAAATCAGGGTGTCTCTAAGGAATTATGGAAAAAAACATGAAAGGTTCCTTTCTTAAATCTAAGAAATATACTAAGTACTACCCATTATTTTTATAGAGTTCTGAGTCAAATGGTTTCTGGACAGTGTTCTATTGCAAAAGAAAATGAGACTCAATATTTAGATTCTTCCATTGTAATGTTTTACGCTTGTTTCATCAACTTTTGATAGAATATATTGGTAGCACTCATTCAACATACTGATAAACAGAATCCTCAGAGTCACATTAAGATACTAAGAGTGGTCTGCTTCCAGATCTGTATTACTAATCAGCAGGCCATATAGCACAATTGGTAGAGAGCTAGCCTCTCATGCTGGAGGCCCGGGTTCGAATCCCCAGCACTCTGGGTTTCTGGAAATAACGAACAAACGAAACCTACGTATTATTAATCATTAGGAAAATGCAAAGCAAAACCAGAAAGGCTACCACTTCACACCTATTAGGAGGAACTATCATCTTAAAAAATGAAAAATCCTAAGAAGGTGTAATTAAATTGGAACTCTTGTGCACTGCTGATATGAGCATAAAATGATACTGACTCTGTGGAAAAGAGTTTGGTGGAGCCTCAAAAAGTTAAACATAGAATTACTCTATAATATACCCAAATGAACTGAAAGCAGAGACTCAGATAACATGTATGCCAATGTTCACTGCTGAATTACCCATAATAAGTAAAATGTGGAAACAATCTATCAGCAGATGAGTGGATAAAGAAAATACAGTACATATATACAATGAAATATTATTCAGCCTTAAAAAGGAATGAACTGCTGATACATGCTACAACATAGATGAAACTTAAAGACATCATATTAAGTGAAATAAGCCAAACATAAATGAATAAGTATTGTTAAGATTCCACTTATAAGAAATATTAGGCTGGGTAAATTCAGAGTCTAAAAGTAGAATAGAGGTTATAGGGGATGAGGGAATATAGGGAGTCAAAGTTTAGTGGGTATAGCTCTTTAGTTGGGGATGACAATAAAGTTCTGAAAATATGTAATGGTGGTGAATATTGTACACACTTATGCCACATTAAATGGTTAAAATGATAAATTTAGAAGAAAGATAAGCTAGGTACGGTGGTATATACCTGTAATCCCAGAGGCTTGGGAGTCTGACACAGAAGGATCAGTTCAAAGCCAGCCTCAGCAACTTAGTGAGGCCCTAAAAAACTCAGTGAGACCCTGTCTCTAATAAAATATTAAAAAGGTCTGGGGATGGGGCTCAGTGTTAAGAATCCCTGGGTTCAATCCCTGGTAAGGAAGGAAGGAAGGAAGGAAGGAAGGAAGGAAGGAAGGAAGGAAGGAAGGAAAGAAACTGACTTTAAACAAAGGTATAACAATCTAGGGTAGACTTACAACATACAAGAAAGTAAAATGTGTAACAACAGCAGCATCAAGATTGGGAGAAGATGGGAATGGGGTGGTGGGTGGTTCAGGGGTAGAGCACTTGCCTAGTATGCGTGTGGTGCTGGGTTCAATCCTCAGCACCACATAAAAATAAAATAAAGGTATCGCATCCACCTATAACTAAAAAATATATAGTAAAAATAAAGATTGGGAGAAGAAAAAAGAAGTAAAATATTAAGTTCCTATACTTTAAGTGGCATGGCAAAATATCACTCAAAGGTAGACTGTGACAAGTTAAAGACATACTGTACCCCTAACACAATCACTAAAATAAACTTAAGTCTAATAAACCAATAAATGAGATAAAATGAAACTATTAAATGTCAAGAACCAAAATGTAACCTGATCCAAGAATTTATCCCCTGGAGAAATTCCTTGTTAAAATATAATATATTCCTTTTTATCATCCAGTGAAAGGTTCATTAAAACCTAAAGGGAAGCACAATTAAATCAAGGAAAATGAAAGGCAAAAGCACTCACTGCCCAGACAGGTGATGTAAAGCCCAGAATCGCAGCCTTAGCTCCATCAGCAACATATGGAATGATATTTTCTCCCAAACGAGTATCTCTAAACAAGGCTCTAAGGATATTCAAAGCATGAACCTAGAACAAAAAGTTCAAAATTAGTTGTGGGTTAGTAACTATGGCGATTCTAAATCTGTACATAAAATTACAAGAAGAGATTAATAACATACAAAGGAAACAGTAGATTTAGTAAAATAATTGAAAATTTTTAGACATTAGTAAGAACAATGTATTAAAAAATCCTTCATCCAATAAACATATGTGGAATCCTGAATCTAACAAATACATTTTTTTCAAGGGACATTTATTTTTGAAAATGTCCTCAAACTTAGTCACAATAAAGTGCCAATAATTATTATCTTATGGATTATGCTCTCACCACAGTGGAACTGAGTTACAGTTTTTCAAAAACAATTCCAAAATGGAACTACCATATGACCCACCTATCCCCCTATTCTTCAGTATATATCCAAAAGATCTAAAATCAGCATGTTACAGTGATGCAGTCACATCAATGTTTATAGCAGCACAACTCACAATAGTCAAGCTATGGAACCAACCTAGGTGTCCTTCAACAGATGAATGGGTTTTTTAAACAGTGGTGTATATCAATAATGGAATATTACTCAGCCATAAAGAAGAAAGAAATTATGGCATTTGTTGGTAAATGGATGGAACTGGAGACCATTGTGCTAAGTGAAATAAGCCAGATCCAGAAAGTCAAAGGTTGAATGTTTTCTATGACTCAGAAACCAGTTGAAAATAAGGGGCAGCAGGGTGGTGGAGTGGGGAGGAGTACCATCTGAATAGAAGAAGCATCAATAGAATAGAGGAAGGGAACTGAGGATAAGGAAGGAGGGCAGGATAAGGAAAGAACAGTAGAATGAATCTGACCTAACTTTACTATGTACTACATGAATGAATATACCACAGTGACTCTCATCTTTATGTATACCCACAAGGTATTAATTTAAAAAAAAAAAAAACTATAAGCAAATAGCAGAAAGATCAGTAGAATAAAGAGAATAAAATAAGATGAGGGAGGAGGGAAGGGAAAGTGGAAGTACTGGGGCCTGAATTAGAACAAATTATATTCTATGTTTTTATAATTAGGTCAAAATGAATCCTAATGTTATATATAAATAAAAAGAACTAATAAAATTTTAAATACTTCTAAAATTTACACATTTAAAACACTGGTCAAAGAAAAATTTTTAAATATTTAAGGTTGAACAATAATGAAGTTGCTACATAACAATATTATAGGCTGTACCTTAAGTAGAAAAAAAAAAAAACAGAAATATATGCTTTAAAAGTGTACCTTAAATGCTCTGTTTAAAAAAAATGACTAGAGGGAGGGTTTCAAGATGGCGGCCTAGAGGGCGGCTGCATTTCACGTTGCTCCAGGATGCAGGATTCAAAAGAGGAGATAGTGAGAGACTTGGGACCAACTCAAAGCCGCCGGGTGAGTCTCTCCCGTTGGGGAGGCGTCCCGGATGGGGCGGTAGCCCCTGAACGCAGGGAACTTTGTGAAGTGGAGTTGCCCGGGGAGATATCCCTCCCCCGACTGGAGCGGTAAACACGGACAACTGGGATCATCGTAGAGGAGGCGGCTCAGCACAGCGCTTGGACTCGGAGCAACCACTGGGGCTCCGGGCGGCTGCCTGAGGAGGAGCTGCGTGGCGAGCTTTTTGGACTCAGAGCGACCGCTTCTGAACACCGGGGGGTTGCCCGGAGGAAGAGGAGAAGCGCAGTGGGTCGCTTCGTCTAGGAGTGACTGCATCAGAGCTCCGGGTGGCTGCTCAGAGGAGGAGGCGAGTGGAGAGTTGTTTGGACTCAAAGCGACCGCTCCTGAACACCGGTGGCCTGCCTGGAGGAGGAGCGCGGTGGGTCGCTTGGTCTCGGAGCCACCGCTCCTGAACACCCGGGGGGCTACCCCGAGGAGGAGGAGAAACAGGGCGGGTCACTTGGACTCGGAGTGACTGCCTAGGGCTACGGGCGGTTGGCAGGAGGAGGAGACGCGAAGTGAGTTGCTTGGACTCCTAGTGACCGCGTCGGAACACCGGGTGGCTGTCCGGAGGAAGAGGCATGTGGTGGGTCTCTAGGACTCGGAGATATTGTACGGGGCTCCAGGTGGCGGCTCAGAGGAGGGGCTGCATAGCCAGGCGATTAGGTGCAGAGCAGGGTCCCAGGACCTAGGCGGCTTCTTGGTGGAAGAGCCGCACAGAGACACGCTTAGGGAGGAGCAAAGTTTCCAGGACTGCGAGCAGATTCTCTGAGAGGCAGCCTAAGGAGACTCGTCTGCGAAGGGTGAGGCTCCCAGGCCCAGGAGGTAGGTCCAGGCCCCTGGGAACGTTGCAGAGGAAGGCAGCCCAGCCCAGGCGGTAGTTGTAGATTGAGGGGAACCTCTAGGAGGGGAACTGACCAGCGAGACCTCCCCACCGGGTGAGTCTTCCCCGCCGGGTGAGGTTTTCCCACAAGGACGGTAAAACCAGAGACACAGGCACAAACAGGCCTTGCCTCAGCCTGCAGCCTAGTTTCCCTTTGGATGACCATTGGTCAACAAGTGGAGGCACCTCTGCCCACTAGCAGGGAATATACCACACCTGAGGGTCACCACCCCTAGAGAGGCAGCTTCCTTGTGGAGCACTGCATTATCAACTTCCTCCAAGACTGCAGGCTACTGAAGGATAAGAGGGGATATACTAGCAATCTTCAGGGACATTATAAGTCAATAGAGGAAATCTGCAATATCTTAATGATCCACTGATTCCTGAACAATATGAGAAAACAAGGGAAGAAAATGCCCCAAACAAATCTAGATGTTACATCAATAAAATCCAACGACAGCATGGCAGAAGAAATGACAGAAAGGGAGTTCAGAATGTACATAATTAAAATGATCAGGGAAGCAAACGAAGAGATGAAAGAGCAAATGCAGGCATTGAATGATGAGATGAAAGAGCAAATGCAGGCATTGAATGATAGCACCAATTGACAGTTAAAAGAGCAAATACAGGAAGCAAAAGATCATTTCAATAAAGAGTTAGAGATATTGAAAAAAAACCAAACAGAAATCCTGGAAATGAAGGAAACAATAAATCAAATTAAGAACTCCATAGAAAGCACAACCAATAGGACAGAACACCTGGAAGACAGAACCTCAGATATTGAAGACAAAATATTTAACCTTGAAAACAAAGTTGAACAAACAGAGAAGATGGTAAGAAATCATGAACAGAATCTCTAAGAACTATGGGATATCATGAAAAGGCCAAATTTGAGAATTATTGGGATTGAGGAAGGCTTAGAGAAACAAACCAAAGGAATGAACAATCTATTCAATGAAATAATTTCACAAAATTTCCCAAATCTGAAGAATGAAATGGAAAATCAAGTTCAAGAGGCTTATAGGACTCCAAATACACAAAATTACAACAGACCCACACCAAGGCACATTATAATGAAAATACCTAACATACAAAATAAAGACAGAATTTTAAAGGCTGTGAGAGAAAAGAACCAAATTACATTCAGGGGGAAACCAATACGGATATCAGCAGATTTTTCAATCCAGACCCTAAAAGCTAGAAGAGCCTGGAACAACATTTTTCAAGCTCTGAAAGAAAATGGATGCCAACCAAGAATCTTATACCCAGCAAAACTTACCTTCAAATTTGACGATGAAATAAAATCATTCCATGATAAACGAAAGCTAAAAGAATTTACAAAAAGAAAGCCAGCATTACAGAAAATTCTCAGCAAAATATTCCATGAGGAAGAGATAAAAAACAAAGAAGCAAATAAGCAAAGGGAGGAATTATCCTAAAGGAACTGTCAAATAAAGGAGGAACCAAGTTGTGTCAAAAAAATAAATAAATAAAATTTAAAAAAAGAACCAAATGACCAGGAATACAAATCATATCTCAATAATAACCCTGAATGTTAATGGCCTGAATTCATCAATCAAAAGACATAGACTGGCAGATTGGATTAAAAAGAAAGATCCAACAATATGTTGTCCGCAAGAGACTCACCTCATAGAAAGAGATACCCATAGACTAAAGGTGAAAGGATGGGGAAAAACATACCATGCACATGGACTCAGCAAAAAAGCTGGAGTATCCATCCTCATTTCAGATAATGTGGACTTCAAGCCAAAGTTAGTCAGAAGGGATAAAGAAAGACATTTCATACTACTTCAGGGAAGCATAAATCAGCAAGATATAACAATCATAAACATCTATGCCCCAAACATTGGCTCATCCATGTAAGTCAAACAAATCCTTCTCAATTTTAGAAACCAAATAGACCATAACACAATAATACTAGGTGATTTTAACACACCTCCCTCACCACTGGACAAATCTTCCAAACAAAAATTGAACAAAGAAACCATAGATCTCAATAACACAATCAATAATTTAGACTTAACAGACATTTATAGAATATACCATCCAACCAAGAGCGAATACACTTTCTTCTCAGCAGCACATGGATCCTTCTCTAAAATAGACCACATATTATGCCACAAAGCTAATGTTAGCAAATACAAGAAGATAGAGACACTACCTTGTATTGCTGAGAATGTTCTGTAATGTTGGCTTTCTTTTTGTAAATTCTTTTAGCTTTTGTTTATCATGGAATGATTTTATTTCATCGTAATAGATCATAATGGATTGATGTTAGAAATAAATGAAAGAGTAAAAAACAGAAACTACTCCAACACCTGGAGATTGAACAATATGCTATTATATGATGAATGGATAACAGAAGATATTAGGAAGGAAATTAAAAAATTTTTAGAAGTAAATGAGAACAAAGAAACATCATATCAAAATCTCTGGGACATTATGAAAGCAGTACTTAGAGGAAAATTTATTTCATGGAGCGCATTTAATAAAAGAAGTAAAACTCAACAAATAAACGACCTAACACTACAGTTCAAAGCCCTAGAAAAAGAAGAACAGACCAACACCAAAAGTAGTAGAAGACAGGTAATAGTTAAACTCAGAGCTGAAATCAACGAAATTGAAACAAAAGAAATACAAAAAACTGACAAAATAAATAGTTGGTTCTTCGAAAAAATAAACAAAATTGATAAACCTTTAGCCACACTAACAAAGAGAAGACGAGAGAAAACCCAAATTACTAAAATCCGGAATGAACAAGGAAATATCACAACAGACACGATTGAAATACAAAACATAATTAGAAGCTATTTTGAAAATCTATACTCCAACAAAATAGAAAATTTCGAAGACATCAGGTTTCTAGAGACATATGAATTGCCTAAACTGAACGAGGAGGACATACACAATTTAAATAGACCAATTTCAAGTAATGAAATAGAAGAAGTCATCAAAAGCCTACCAACAAAGAAAAGTCCAGGACCAGATGGGTTTTCAGCCGAGTTCTACAAAACCTTTAAAGAAGAGCTCATTCCAATACTTCTCAAAGTGTTCCATAAAATAGAAGAGGAGGGAACCCTCCCAAACTCATTCTATGAAGCCAATATTACCCTGATACCTAAACCAGACAGAGACACATCGAGGAAAGAAAATTTCAGACCAATATCCTTAATGAACATCGACGCAAAAATTCTAAACAAAATTTTAACAAATTGCATACAAAAACATATTAAAAAGATAGTGCACCATGATCAAGTGGGTTTCATCCCAGGGATGCAAGGTTGGTTCAACATCAGGAAATCAATAAATGTAATTCACCATATCAATAGACTTAGTCAAGAATCACATGATTATTTCAATAGATGTAGAAAAAGCATTTGATAAAATACAGCACCCCTTCATGCTCAAAACACTAGAAAAAATACGGATAGTGGAAACATTCCTTAACATTGTAAAGGCCATCTATGCTAAGCCCATGGCTAATATCATTCTAAATGGTGAAACACTGAAAGCATTCCCCCTAAAAACTGGAACAAGGCAGGGATGCCCTCTTTCACCACATCTATTCAATATCGTCCTTGAAACTCTAGCCAGAACAATTAGACAGACCAAAGAAATTAAAGGGATACAAATAGGAAAAGAAGAACTCAAACTATCCCTATTTGCTGATGATATAATTATATACTTAGAAGAACCAGGAAATCCCACCAGAAAACTTTTAGAATTCATAAGTGA
Organism: Sciurus carolinensis; assembly: GCF_902686445.1. Classification (NCBI taxonomy): domain Eukaryota; kingdom Metazoa; phylum Chordata; class Mammalia; order Rodentia; family Sciuridae; genus Sciurus; species Sciurus carolinensis. Next base: position 58,847,396 of record NC_062225.1, on the reverse strand, counting down.
ATTCAGTAAAGTAGCACGATATAAGATCAATGCACATAAATCTAAGGCATTTTTATACATAAGTGATGAATCTTCAGAAAGAGAAATTAGGAAAACTAACCCATTCACAATAGCATCGAAAAAAATAAAATACTTGGCAATCAATCTCACAAAAGAGGTGAAAGACCTCTACAATGAGAACTACAGAACACTAAAGAAAGAAATTAAAGAAAACCTTAGAAGATGGAAAGATCTCCCATGTTCTTGGATAGGAAGAATTAATATTGTCAAAATGGCCATACTACCAAAAGTGCTATACAGATTCAATGCAATTCCAATTAAAATCCCAATGATGTACCTTACAGAAAAAGAGCAAGCAATTATGAAATTCATCTGGAAGAATAAAAAACCCAGAATAGCTAAAGCAATCCTTGGCAGAAAGAGTGAAGCAGGGGGTATTGCAATACCAGATCTTCAACTCTACTACAAAGCAATAGTAACAAAAATGGCATGGTATTGGTACCAAAATAGAAAGGTGGATCAATGGTACAGAATAGAGGACATGGACACAAACCCAAATAAATACAATTTTCTCATACTAGACAAAGGGGCCAAAAATATGCAATGGAGAAAAGATAGCCTCTTCCAAATGGTGCTGAAAGAATTGGAAATCCATATGGAACAGAATGAAACTAAACCCATATCTCTCACCATGCACGAAACTAAACTCAAAATGGATTAAGGACCTCGAAATCAGACCAGAGACCTTGCATCTTATAGAAGAAAAAGTAGGTCCAGAGCTTCAACATGTCGGCTTAGGACTAGACTTTCTCAACAGGACTCCCATAGTACAAGAAATAAAAACAAGAATCAATAACTGGGACAGATTCAAACTAAAAAGCTTTCTCTCAGCAAAGGAAACTATCAGCAATGCAAAGAAAGAGCCTACGGAGTGGGAGAAAATCTTTGCCAATCATACTTCAGATAGAGCACTAATTTCCAGAATCTATAAAGAACTCAAAAAACTCTACACCAAGAATGCAAATAATCCAATCGACAAATGGGCTAAGGAAATGAATAGACACTTCACAGAAGATCTACAAGCAATCAACAAACATATGGAAAAATGTTCAACATCTCTAGTAATAAGAGAAATGCAAATCAAAACCACCCTAAGATTCCATCTCACTCCAATTAGAATGGCGATTATCAAGAATACAAGCAACAACAGGTGTTGAAGAGGATGTGGGGAGAAAGGTACACTCATACATTGCTGGTGGGGCTGCAAATTAGTGCAGCCACTCTGGAAAGCAGTGTGGAGACTCCTTAGAAAACTTGGAATGGACCCACCATTTGAACCAGCTATCCCACTCTTTGGCCTATACCCAAAGGACTTAAAATCAGCATATTACAGAGATACAGCCACATCAATGTTCATAGCTGCTCAGTTCACAATAGCCAGATTGTGGAACCAACCTAGATGTCCTTCAATTGATGAATGGATAAAAAAACTGTGGTATATATATACAATGGAATATTACTCAGCCATAAAGAATGATAAATTTATGGCATTTGCAGGCAAATGGATGAAATTGGAGAATATCATGCTAAGTGAGATAAGCCAATCTCAAAAAATCAATGGACGAATGATATCGCTAATAAGTGAATGATGACACATAATGGCGGGTGGGAGGGGTTAGTGTTAGGGTTAGAGTTAGGGTTAGGGAGGGGGGCAAGAATGGAGGAAGGAAGGACTGTATAGAGGGAAAAGAGGGGTGGGAGAGGTGGGGGGGAAGGGGAAAAATAACAGAATGAATCAAACAACATTACCCTATGTAAATTTATGATTACACAAATGGTATGCCTTTATGCCATGTACAAACAGAGAAACAACATGTATCCCATTTGTTTACAATAAAAAAAAAAAAGAAAAAAAAGTGACTAGAGGGCTGGGGATATAGCTCAGTTGGTAGAGTGCTTGCCTTGCAAGCACAATGCCCTGGGTTCAATCCCCAGCACCAAAAAAAAAAGACTAGAAATGAATGTGCTAAGTGTCCACTTACAATGACAGAAAAAGAACAATAAACTCAAAATAGAGAAAGGAAATTAAAAGAACAGAATGTTGTTTTGTTTTGTTTTAAGTAGCACAGAACAACTAAGAACAAACCAAGTGCTGATTCTTTGTAACAAAACTCTGACAGGACTAACCAAGTAAGGTACATAAGCAATATTATGAATAGGAAAGAGGACATGACTGCAGATATAGCAGAAAAAAAAGCAAAAAAAAAAAAAAAAAAAAAAAAAACACAGACTAATCCTACACTAATCAATTTGAAATTCTAAAATGAAAAATCTCCTAAAAATAGAATTTATCAAAATAAATTCAACGAGCTGAATACCTAAACACTACCATTAAATAAACAAAATCAATTGTTAAAAATCTTCCCAGATTTAAGAAAACAAAGCAAATAAATTAACTATAATAGTTCTAAAAAATAGGTCTGATTTTACAAATTAATTCTATAAATATTCATAGAATAGATAAATCCCATTTTATATGAGCTGTTAAGAGAAGACTCACAGGGCTGGGGAGATAGCTCAGTTGGTAGAGTGCATGCGTTGCATGTACAAGGCCCTGGGTTCAATCCCCAGCACCACAAAAAAAAAAAAAAAGAGAGAGAGAGAAGACTCACAGATTTGAGTCTAACATAACCTGGTTATCAAAACAAGATATAGATAATTACTTTGGGAAAATGGTAGTATCTTTTTTTTAAATTCATTTTTAAAAATTTTTTATTTGTTCTTTTAGGTATACCTGACAGTAGAATGTTCTTTGACACATCATACATAGATGGAGTATAACTTCCCATTTTTGTAGTTGTACATATGTGGAGTTATAGTGGTTGTGTATACATATATGAACATAGGAAAGTTATATCAGATTCATTCCACTATCTTTCCTATTCCCATCCCCGCTCCCTTCTCCCTGCTTCCCACTGTCCAATCTGGTGAACCTCCACTCCTCCCTGCTCCTTATTGTGAGTCAGCATCTGCATATCAGAGAGAACATTTGACTTTTGGTTTTTTGGAACTGGCTTATTCCACTTAACAGGATAGTCTCCAGATCCATCTACTTACTGGCAAATGCCATAATTTCATTCTTCCTTATGGCTGAGTAATATTCCATTGTGTATATATACCACATTTTCTTTATCCATTCATCTGTTAAAGGGCACCTCGGTTTGTTCCACAGCTTAGCTATTGTGAATTGAGCTGCTATAAACATTGATGTGGCTGCATCATTATAGTGGTTGATTTTAAGTCCTTTGGGTATATGCCAAGGAGTAGGATAATTGGATCAAATGGTGGTTCCATTCCAAGTTTTCTAAGGAATCACCACACTGTTTTCCAGAGTGGTTGCACCAATTTGCAGTCCCATCAGCAATGTATGAGTGTAAATGGCAGTATCTATTCAAGCTGAATATATACATACCAAGCACAAACTCAAATAAATGTACATAAATGTTCACCACTAAGCATGTATGAGAACATATAAAAATGTTCATCAAGAATAGAATGTATGGAGCTGAAGAAATGGCTCCTTTTGGAGAGCGCTCACCTTTCATGCTTAAGGACCCCGGTTCAAATTCACTGCCGGGAAAATGAGAGGAAAAAAAAAAGAATAGAATGTATAAATTTTATACTATTAAATAGCTATGAGAATGAATAAAGTATTTGTGGATGAATGTGATAAATCTAAATTGAGCCAAAACCCTATCAAAATTATGGTTTATAACATATGATTTCATTTTTATAACATTAAAGTAACAGGTAAAACTAAAACTAACGTGTTAGAAATTAGGCCAGTGGTTACTCTTGGGGAGAGTGCTGACCAGAAGAGAGCATGAAGGGGCAGTGGGGTGCTATAAAAGTTCTGCTTCTTGCTTGTTACACAGATGTGATCACTCTGTGAAGCTGCAAAGAGGCACATATGCGACTTGCACACTGTATATTTTAATTAAATCTAAACATGCATATAATAATATGACAGGGACAGCACAAAAAAGGACAACCACAGGCCAATCTCAATTATGAACCCAATGAAAAGCATAAATATACATCCTTAAAATTTTTTAAAGAAAATTTGGTAATACATAAAAACATTTATCATATCAAAGTTGAGTTCATTCTCAGAATGCAAATATATTATATTTAAAAATCAGTTTTAGTGCTGGGAATGTAGTTTGTGGTCAAGTTCTTGCCTACCCCATGCAAGGCCCTGGGTTCAATCCCACACTGAAAACAACAACAAAAATAACATGTAATTCATGACATTTGAAGATCCTGGGTGAAAAAATATATTTATCTGAAATGATGCAAGAAAGTATTCAAAAAATTGTTTTCTTAATTAGATAAAGGACAGATTTAAAATTTCAACAAATAACAAAAACATAAAGATGCTATTTCTAGCAAAATTGTGCTACAGATCCCAGTAGCAAAATAAGATAAGAAAAATTTTTAAAAGACTAGGCATTAGAAAGCTAAAAGGAACTTAGGATTATGTACTACAGATATGATTATCTATAAAGAAAATCCCGAGAATTTATAGACAAGTCATTAGTTGTATTATAGCAGTTCAGGTAAGTTGCTAAATATAAACACAACAATCACCAAAAAATCAATTTCATTCTCACTCAACAGCAATAGATAATATAAAATTATAAAATATCACTTATGATTATAAGAAAAATTATAAAATATACATATAAAAATCTCACAAAAGCTCTCTAAGACTTTTATGACAAAAAATTTATTTTTTAAGAGATGGGGGTCTTGCCAGGCACAGTGGTGTGCACACCCGTAATCCCAACGGCTCAGGAGGCTGAGGCAGAAGGATCACGAGTTCAAAGTCAGCCTCAGCAAAAAGCAAGGCACTAAGCAACTAAATAGGGCTGGGAATGTGGCTCAGTGGTTGAGTGCCCCTGAGTTCAATACCCGGTACTCTTGCAAAAAAAGAGATGGGGGCATTACTGTATTGCCCAGGCTATCCCTAAACTCCTGGGCTCAGCCTCCCAAATTGCTGGAACTACAGGCATGTGCTACTGCACCTGGCTTAGAATATTATTTTTTTTAAAAAATTGAAAAGCATTAAGGAAGATCTATATAAATAGAGAAATAAGCTATGTCATTGTCATTCTTGGATTGGGGGCAGGGTTTCTGGAGAATAGAATCCAGGGCCCTATTGCATGCTAGGCAAGTCACTCTTCTGATCTACATCCCCATTCTTCATGGAAGATTCAGTATCAAAAAAAAAAGTAATTTTTCCAAAAGAAGCCAATTTTTGGCTTTAAATTCCAACAAAAATTTCACAAGGACATTTTGTTGAGCTTACCAAGGCGATTCCAAAATTTAGGTGTAAATGTAATGGGATGAATATAGTCAAGGTAATCTTAGAAAAAAAAATGAGATTCATCCTACCTGATATTAAAAGTTATTTTAAACTATAGTAATTAAAATCATTAGTTTAGCGAAGTGATAGGCCAATAGATAAAGAAACAGAGGACAGAAACAGAATTGCCTATCTATGAAAACAGTACATGATAGAAGTAGTGTTACAAATCACTATAAATTGGGAAGAATAAATTGTATAAAAAATGCTTATATGTTAATTATCTAAATGGAAAACAAAATTATTTTCTTAATTTACATATAAAATCAAATTACAAGTGACATAAAAGAAAGAAATGTGACAAGCAAAACTTTAAAACTTTTAAAAGAAAATATAAAATATCTTTCTGACCTTGTGGTATGGAAGAATTTCTTAAATAAGATCCAAATGCACAAACCATAAAGGAAAAAGCTGACATATTCCATTTAATTAAATTTTAAAACTTCTCTACAATAATCAAAACCATAAGCAAAATAAGAGAAGCCCTCAATAAGGAAAAGACATGTGTAATTCAAATAACCAAAAAGGAATTAATATCAAGAAAATGTTTTTAAAACAACAAATCTTTTAAAAGATGGCAAATAATTAAAAGTAGGCAAAATCTCTGGAACAAGCAATTCACATAATTCACAAGACTAATAAATATATGAAAAGATGTTAAAGCTAACTAATGATCAGAGAAATGCAAAACAAAATTAGTAAATACCATTTCATACAGAAAGACAAAAACTGTAAAGGTCTGATAATACCAAGGTGCTGGTAAGCAATAAAAATTCTCATACCTTGTGGGTAGGAATGTAAATTACATCAAATACTTTGGTGACAATATGACAGTATCAAAGTTAAATATGCACATACGCTATAACCCTGCAATTCTATTTCTCAGTACACAACCTGGAGCAACACACTGTATATAAGGACACACAAAAGAATGTTTTCACTTTGTTGATAATAGAAGAAAACTGGAAACAACACAAATGTCTATTCAAAGAAGGAATGAAATAAGATATGCTGAAACACTTCTCAGGAATGAAAATGAAGTTTACTAATCTTAAAAAATAATGTTGACTGAAAATACCCAAACTATAAAAAAGATGTGTAGATAATACCATTTGTGTAAAAGATCATAAGAATGTAACAAAAATGCAGGAGAATGATAAATACTATTTTGGGTTAGTGATCACAACTGAGAGGGAAGAAAGGGGAATGAGAAGATGGGGAGAAAGCCATAGCATATACAGTTTTATCTGCTTGTAAAAATTGTTTAAATATTTTTTACTTTTTTGGTGGTACTGGGAATAAAACACAGGGCCTTAGGCAAGTGCTCTACCACTGAGCTATAGTCCCAGTCTGCAACTGCATCTGTAATGTTTAATTTCTTGCACTTGAATTGGTTTCATAGATACTCATTATTCACAGCATAAAAAAGCTTATTTTTCGCTGACATATTTTGAAGATCCATAATAAAAATAATAAATAAGCCATGGGAAGGGAGAAGGAAAAAAATTATCAACTAAAGCCTAGAAGACTAATCACAGACTAAATTTTAAAATTTCACTAGCTGCATAAAAATAATAATTAAACTGCCATTAATCACTTTGAAATAGAGGATAGCAATAATCATCCAGCACTCCTCAAAGGCAAGCCCTTTATTTTTAGATGCTCTTATAAAACTAGGAATTTTTAAAGTAACAGTATAAGAAAATATAACCAATTATATTTTTCATATTTCATTGGAAAACATCTGAAATGATAATTTCTGAAAGGTCACTAATTAACATGTTAAATTTTTAAACAAAATATCGTACAGTCATTGGTCACTATGTACCACGTGTTAATAAACAAATTTTTCCCTAGCCTAACTATATTCTGGTCAATGGCTTCCTTTTAACACCTCCCATGGGTTCTAAAATAAAAACATATGAACTTACTGTACTTTATCATAAACTTTAGCTCTCAATATGTTCCCTGACTGAGCATGGGCCTCCTACAGTTGGACAGAAACATCCAACTTTGAAGCATTTACTGAGGAAGTTTAGATTATAAGAGTAAAGAATTATTATTTACTATTTAGCAATAGAGTGGAGTTGTGAGGAGCATTTAACACAAGTTGATACACAGGAGTAACTAAAAAGGATGAAATATTAGTTAAAATCAAAAAGTCAGATATTACATTTTTGGGAAAGATTCAACTGCTGAGTTTCAAAAGGTACATTAACTCAAAGAAACAAACATGAAATTCTAAAGTGACTGTATATTCATTTTCAATATTTTAGATGAAATAGTAATATTATAAAATATATTATTTCTGTGTTTACCCAGAGTTTAAAAATAGTTGGTTTTTTGTTTTTTGTTTTTTAAATAATACTAGGGATTTAACCCAGGAGCGCTCTACCTAGAGCTACATTCCCAATCCTGTTTAGTTTAATTTAGTTTAGTTTAGTTTAGTTTAGTTTTTAACTTTGAAACAGGGTCTCACTAAATGGCCCAGGCTGGCCTCAACTTGTATTTCTCCTGCCTCAGCCTCCTAGTTGCTGGAGATTACAGGCCTAAGCCACCACACCAGACTAAAAATATTTTGACCTACATATCAACTAAAGTAATAGCTTATTTTATGGACAGGAAAGACAGAAAAACAAAATCCAAACTTCAAATGCCTGATCTTCTAGAGTTCTTTATTTTTACCACTTTAAAAAAATAAATCTATAGCAAAGATTTAAAAACCACTGCCCTCCTAGCAGGGTTTATTTATTCCATTATTACCTGAGGAACTGTGCTTTGTGAGTCACCAGCAGGCCCAGCCAAGGAGATTAATTCTTTCATTGTTATTTTCAACAAATCCATTTTGCCTTTCTTTGGTTCAGATGCCAACAATGCCTATAAAAGAACAACACAGGAATTAATGGGTTCTTATTTTACATACACGAATTTCTTGCTTTCCTGCATCAATAATCAATTCCCATATTCAAAATTCTCTTAAAAACATGGCTATCTTTTTTGTTTAGTTTTTCCAAATACTGGGTTAGAACCCAGAAGCATTTTACCCCTAAGCTACATTCCCAGAACTTTTTATTATTTTGAGACAGGGTCTTACTAAATTGCACAGGGTGGCCTTGAATTTATAATCTTCCTGCCTCAGCTTTCACTGGAATTACAGGCATATGCCACTGCACCCAGCTCTTACTGACTACTCCTTATGGACCACAATTAGGTGGCAAGTCTCAGAAACAATAAGTAAGTCACTTTGGGTAACAAATTTATAGAACAAAAAATTCTCTTTACCTAAATCAACAACAATAAACCCTCTAGATTAGAGCTCCTATAAGAATTTTGAGGCTTCCTAGAAACTCAGTTTTTCACAGAAGACTCTAACCTGGAAGACTGATCAAATCATGGTATTTGAAACTCCACAGGACAAGAAGGAACACTATAAACTCCAAAGGGATCCCATATTTGAATTTTGAAGGAGTTGCTTATTTACTTTGTGACCAACATTTTACTAAAATCCAAGAAACATAAAAATGGAATATCAACCCACTTGAGGCAATAAAAAGGAATGAAGTACTGATCCATTTAACAACGCAGATAAACCTTGAAATATAATGCTAACTGAAAGAAGCCAGACACAAAAGCTCTCATATTGTATGATTCCATTTACATGAAATGTCCAGAACAGACAAATCTGTTGAGACAGAAGGTAGATTAGTGGTTGCCTAGGGCTAGGAGCAGCAGAGGTAGAGGGGGATGGAGAGCAACTGCTAATGGGTTTGGAGGTCTTTTCAGGTGATGTTCTAAAATTAGATTGTGCTAATGGTTTACAGCTCTGCAAATATACTAAAAATCACTGACTTGTACACTTGAAATATATGAGTTGTATCATAAGTGAGTTATATCTCCACAAAGCTATTAAAGAAAAATCACTTTAGTCATCTTCTCAGATTCCCTTCTTCCATATCTACTTTTCTTAAAGTATGTAGCTACTGGCTCCCCAGAGTAAAAATTCTAAGCTACTCAGCATTTTCTAAGCATTTATAAGCCATAAAAGAGGAAAATCTAAAACACACAAGTTTACTTTTATTTTAATTTTTTGCAGTGCTGAGGATGAAACTCAGGGCCTTGGCCACGTTAGGTAAGCACTCTACCACTAAGCTACACACTCAGCCCTGAAACGCCAGGACAAAGTAGGCACCCTGATATGAACCTATTACTGGAGGAGATCCCTGAGAGAGGGACCTCGACTCAGGACAAGTGGGGTCCTTGGTATTTAGACAGGATGAAAAGAATTTCAGCGCATACCAGAGACACAGGAAGAGGATTAATTGGGAAAGCAGAGACATATTCAAGAAAGAATGTGGGCTATCTCGAGAGTGAGAAGCTTTTGGGATAAAGCAAGAAATACACATTCAAGGGAGAATGTGGGCCATCTCCAGAGAGAGAGACAGCCACAAAACAAGCTGAAAAGAAATTCCTCATAGTATACTTCAGCTCGAAAAACATACACATTATTTTTTAATGACTATCCAAAAAAATGCATATCTATCTAAACAAAAAGTAAACTCAAAACTAAACAGGTAGTCTTTTTCCACAGCTAACACTAAGCAGAGGTTTTCTTCAGAATAAAGAATATAATTTTACTGGTAAGTCATGCTCAGAGAAATGAACTCTCTTTGAGCATATTTTTCTAATAATTTAGACTTCACCCAACTAAAATAAAAAAGAAAGCTACACTCAATTATCAAAATGTCTTTTTGGAACCATGGCTTTTCCCCAAAAAGCACTGGGCAAAGTGATGGCGCTTCTGCTGAGGGAAAGGCAGAAAGGTGCGCCTGCTGAGCGCTCTGTCACCATAACCAATACTTCATACTAGTTGAAAACCAAGGAAGAAAAAGAACAAAGCACAACATGCAGCATGACCTCACTGTCACCTTCACATTTGTCCTGAGACAGATGGATGATGCATAAACACACAGAGCCAGAAAGAGATACAGTCAAAAGAACCACAATGATTCAAAATGGGTCTGACCCAGGTAAGCTGTTTCTAAAGGTCACCTAAATTCATTCAGCAGAACTAACCCAGCAATCTCTATCAACGACCTCTGCAATTGGGGCCTCACTGTCACCAAGAAGTCATGAAGGAACTTTGGCAATCTGAGAGTGGAATAAAAGAGAGAAGGAAAAAAATGTAAGGACATTAAAAAGGAGACTTCATTTGTTTTCATTGTTCTTACTATGTTACTTCATTCCTGAATTTTACCATACTGAGTCTTAAGGCCTTTCAGGATGGAGTCTCATTTAATACAGTATTCTGAGGACATTGGTTTTTATTTTTGGGGATCATGAAGGTGATAGTCTCTTATTTTCTGCACTGTACAAGTGAAATATTTAATAAGCAACAGCAATGTGTGGGTAAACTGATGTGCAGCAACCTTTAAAGTATCATTTGAAAAAAAGCAAGGAGCAAAGAGTGGATCTAGCATGTTTTCATCTTCGTTCAGGAATGGTGTGCACACACATTTTTGTACGCAGAGGGATAAGGAGTCAGGTGGGTCTGGGCTCAAGGGTTTTTTGTTTTTGTTTTTGTTTTTGTTTTTGAGTTCTTACTATCTCTGTGGTCATTGTCAAGTCACTTAACTCTCCTAAGTTCCATTTCTTCATCTAGAACATAAATGAATGATAAGAGTACCTATCTCATAGGGCTTGGGGAAGGACTACATTAGGTAATGCACATGAAATAACCTCTAACAAACCTTAGCCACTATTAAGATTATCATCACTTTATGATGGTCATTTCATGGAAAATTTCAAAAGAAACTGTTAACACTGGTTGCCTATAGAAAGTTTTGAGGTCTTGAAATGAGAGCAAGACTATTCTTTGGGAGAGGGGGCAACGAGTACTTCCTGGAAGTGAGCAGTGAGTGTGCCACAGAGATGTCTGCCTACTTAATCCACAGGCAGAAATCTATACAACCCTCATTCATTCTGAGAAAGACCTATCTCAGAACACACTGTCCACACATTAAAACAAAGTCATAAATATTGTGGTACTAAGAAGACAGAAATGCCCCTTATGCAGTATGCTCACTCATATGTCAAGGAGGTTAGAATATACTATTCAAAAGACAAACAGTATCATGCTAAGTGAGATAACCAATCCCAAAAAACCAAAGACCGAATGATTTCTCTGATAAGTGGATGATAATACATAAGGGGGGGGGTAAGAATGGAGGAAGGATGGATTGTATAGAGGAAAAAGAGGAGTGGAGAAGGGGTGGGAGGAAGGAAAAATAACAGAATGAGACAAATATCATTACCCTATATACACGTATAATTACGCAAATGGTGCGACTCTACTTGGTGTACAACCAGAGAAACAACACTTTTACCCCATTTGTGTACAATGAAACAAACAAAAAAAAAAGACAAACAGCTGTGGTCCTATAGACACATACCTGTATATAGAAAGGAATTCCAGCACTGCGCCTTGTAGCACAGAGTTTTGATGAAGGATCACTGCATTTAATTTCCTCCAAAACATTCCATAACCACTGTTCCGGCAGTTTTTGCAGACTCACGCTAGGGCACCTGAAAGGTACATATGAGCAAACATTTGGAATTATCAGGTACCAAGAGATATAAGTGCAAACTAGTGCTGCATATTAGAAAGTAATAAATATCTTTGCATTGGGGATAGAAGGGGTGCTACTAAAAAATGCCTCCCTTGCACTCTTCACTTACTCTCCTCTTTACTGTGGGTCTTAGGATGTGAAGCTATTAAAGATTCCACATCTTAGAACTTCCGTGTATCAAGCATGTGTCTTGTCTGCAAACTAAGCTTTAATACATAGGCTTGCTTCCATACTCAGAATGTTCCAGAGAAGGTTAATCTAAGACTCAAAATTTCCCAACAGAGAACATAACTTTACAGTTTACTGTAATCTATATTCTATATTTATAGAGGTTACACACAAAGTAAACATGTTTTAAATTCTATTTTCATCTCTCTCAAAATGTGGCCTACCACAAATAAAATTTTCAGCCAGAACTTATGGTATATTAAGAATGAAAGCTATCTGAGAAGAGGCAAAAACGTTCTGAGGTTATTTGAACATTATGTCAGTGGGTTTCTGCCCTTCTACTGTTTTCCTAGAATACTTAAAAGTTTTTTGTAATTTTAAACATATACCCTATATATTATAACATCATCTAAAGAAATAGCATATTCACAATTTTCTTAGAAGGAGAGTACCTACATATAACTGAAATTAATATGTGAAAATAAAGATATAAAAGTCCAAAGGAAATTATACTCTTTTTTAAATTGAAAAAAAGTCTGCAGAAAGATAACCGACTTACAAATTGTAGTGAGAGTTAGAAACACATTTGGGATTTTTTTTTTTTCCTTATGTTAGAATAGATAACTTCAGTTTCTGTTCCCTTCCCTCCTCCCTCCCCCCTCCCCTCCCCCTCCCCTCCCCTTTCTTTCTTTTCTTTTCTTTTCTCTCTCCCCACACACACACACACTCTCTCTCTCTCTCTCTCTCTCTCTCTCTCTCTCTCTCTCTCTCTTTCTTTTTAGTACCAGGGATGAACCCAGAGGTACTTTACCATTGAGCCACATCCCTTTTTATTTTTCTTTTGATTCAGTTGCTTAGGGCATTGCAAAGTTGCCGAGGCTGGCCTTGAACTTGCACTCCTTCTGCTTCAATCTCCCAGCAGTCATTATGATTACAGGCATGAGCCACTGTGGTCAGCAATAACTTCAGTTTCTGACTAATTATCTGCTCTTGGAGATGAACTGAATGTAGTTTTGCACCACAAGTTGCAAAATGAGCTTTAGGTGGCCAGGGGCAGAATGTTGTGGTTTGGCTATGAGGTATTCCCCAAACAGCTCATGTGTTAATGCAGAAATGTTCAGAGGTAAAATGATTAATTTGTTTATGAGAGCTGTAACCTCATCAGTAGATTAATTCATCTGATGGCTTAATAATTTGAATGGATTACTGGGTAGCAACTGTAGGAAGGTGGGTAAGGCTGGAGGAAATAGGTCACTATGGTCATGCCCTTTGGAGATTATATTTTGTCCCGTGCTCCTTGCATGGTCTTCCTAATTCCCCACTGCCATGAATTGAGCAGCTTTCCTCCACCATTCCTTCCACCATGATGTTCTGCCTCAGAGCAATGGAGTCGGCCAACCAAGAACTGAACCTCTGAAACCATAGACCCTAAGTTGTTCTTACAGAGTATTTTGGTCACAGTAAAGAAAAACTAACTAACACACATTCCAAATAGCAACTTAAATTCAGCTTTAAGTTTCACATAAAACAGAATATATATAAACAATACTACTTTAAAAGAGGCATTTTAAAAAATTTGATAGGACTTTAAAAATACTTCAGCCATAAGCATTCTAATTGAATATCCCTACTCAAACTCTGTGATTTTAAATATTTCCTTCATGTTAGCATGAATTAAAAGCCATCAGGTCAATCTTGCTTCTAACCCATTGACCCTGGCCACCAAAACCAGCTCTCCAAAAATCTGAACCACTGGATTAAATAAGACTCAAAGACATAAGGACTTATTGCAATGTGTGAACCCTCTTCAGACACTGAGTTAGCCAAATCAAATGTAAAAAACATATTGCCAAGAAACAGAGGAAATTTATATAAGTTCCAGATAATAGATGACACCAAGAAATTATTTTTAAGATGTGCCAATGGCAGTATGGACATGAAAATATAAATAATTTTAGAGATGCATACTGGAATGCGTAGGAGTGCAAATCGCAAACTGCAATGAACTTTACAATGCTTCAGCAAACAGCAATGCAAAAAGACAGGCAAAGTCAAGTATGGCAAACCTGTGATATCTGTTGAATCTGGATGATGAATAAAGGCAATTCATTCTATTATTCTCTCGCCTTTTAAACTTACGTTTGTAGGATATGTTTGTCTGATATTTTTCGCAATTAAAATAATGTTCACACCTTTTATATTTTTAAGAATTTAAAATAAATTATAATTATAAATCATTGGATTTTGTATCTTTTTAAAATTATGCTTCATGGAATCATTTATTTAATTTATTACTAACATTGCCAGGTTGGTACAATCCTCACATCATAGCCTACTCAAAATCTGCAATCCAAATTCCTCAAAGCAATTTTTTACATGCTAACAATAATACAGTTATAATTAGGTTACTGCCTTATTTTATTCCTTCTTCACTGTAAAAAAAAAAAGTACATATGGATTAATTTAATCCATAATGAGTGGGCAAGAAATAGGAAGAATTAAAAGTGTCATTTTTTATAATCTAACCACCTAAGAAAAACTTGGGAGTTATACAGGTGATGAGAGTAAAAACTATTGATTTAATATTATCAATGGATTTCATTTACATGTGTTTTCTTCCCCACCACAGCGCCAAATGGAACATAGATAATAACTGCCAACCAAGGAGAAGTCTTGCATGGGACTAACTATGTAGGAAGAACTAAGGAAAAAGGAACAGCAGGAGATGAGGGTAAATAAGAATACATCAAATCCTAGTTCAGTGATCATCCTCAACATGATCAATGAGTCTCTCCTGGGTCTGCCTGCCTGGCACACAGAGGTTCTAGGAGGTAGGCAGGTCTGAGTTCAGACTAGGCTGTCTCACCATGCATCACGCTCCTTTGCATGAACTTACAATGGCTCATAACTCTTAACCAATCTTGATCCATTTAACTCCTCCATCTTAATCAAATTCTCCTAGCTTGAAAGGTCACCTATCATGTGAACCCAATCATCTTTCTTAAATCAAACCTTAGCTTTCTCAGTTCCTACACAGACCTTCTGTTCTAGTAAGGTTGTTCTCTTTGATGGTTTCCATGCTAACATACAACACACATCCTCTATTTCCAACTAAGCATTTGTTTTTGCTCTCTATAAATATCCCTATTCATCCAAACTGATAATACTTTCTCCAAATAAAGTACCTCTCACAGAAACTTTCTGTTCTCTAAACTTCTAATTTATCTACAGTGATTCCTTAGCATAAGGTATACAGAGTGTCAGTACAGTATTATGGAAGGGGTGGAATCGGAGCTACATTTTGAAGGTTGTATAGGAATGGTGGAAGTCAAGGCCTCAGAGGCAAGGTCCTGATTTAGATCCTGGCTATTTTAAGTGTAAACATTTGGCCAGACCTTTTATTCCCTCAAGTATTGTACACTAAGCACCAAATGCTCCTTGCTAATTTGGGGAATTTGAAAACAAAAGCCAGAAGAATGTTTTACAAGGTCAAGCTTGGCAAAGTGCCCACAGAAAGAGCCCTCTCTGCCCACTACTGAAAACCCAGAAACCTCAAGAATTCTGGGAAATGCTCAAGGCACTAACTCTTACCAGTTAGTCCAGACCTTCTTGTTCTGCTCCAGAATTCCCCAGATTCAAATGAGGTTTTCTGCAGAATCTTTTAATTGTTTGATTTCCAATTTGGACTCTGCCACTGGATCCTATTTCTCTGATTCCCTTTCTTCCTAGCTCTGCAACTCTCCCAGGCCAGTCCCCTCTTCCCCATAGCCATACAAGAGAATTTGGTCCAATAAGAGGCCTCCCACGCTTTTTACTAAGACAAAACATACTACATTTTATGAAACATGCTATTTTGTTTAGACAGCAAACAAACTTGTAAATAAGTTTTGTTTAAAATGTTACACTGGAAATATATTGCCTGCTACAAAGAAAAGAAAAACACTTGTTAAATTTGATTATGACACATCCGGTCAACACCAGGTTTTTCACATCTGATCTTACTTCATCCTTGCCCAACGAATCTGTGGGAAAATATTTTCCCCAACTGACAGAGGAGAGGGTGTATAACAGTGGGTAGGAATAACAACTCTAGAGCCAAGTTATCGGGTTTAGATCCTTTCTCTGTCACCTAACATCTGTGTGATCCAGGGTAAGTTACTAAACTTCTCCATTTCTCACTTTTCTCTTGTATCAAATGAGGTTGTTGGGAGAGTTCAATGAATTGGTTCTTGTAACATGTTTAATAAGTTCTTAATAGCCGTTTTCTAAAAATATGATCTATAATTATGAAAAACTGCAAGTTCTAAAGAGTTTCAATGGAATTTGTGATAAAGACCAAAAAGTTAGTTGGTTCGCATTTTGACAGGACACCCACACACACAACACATCCTAGTAATAAATACCCAAAATATACAAATAGAAACACTAAAACCAGATGAGCTGAAAAACAAGATAATCATCTAGGTAACACTGAATGAAAACCCAAAGCAGTGAGTGTGCCGATGCCAGAGACTTGCTGGGTGACACGTTTATAAGCAGCAGTGGTGGCCACGAATTCCATTTTTGAGGAGTAACTTGCCTTTTTCCCAGGAAACAGGGAATTTCAGTGGCATCCTCTCTCATGAAAAAGGGCTACTGCCATAGCTACCTGGGACTGCAGCTTAGGAAAGTCATGGGCACCAGGAGACTCTGAACCAGACTACTAACTCAGTGACTAGATCTGTAGTATCCCCCATTATCACTGGGGGACAAACTGGAAGGGGGGACCAAAATGCCACCATCTCATCTAGTATCTCAGAGAAATGAGATCAGGTAAACAAGTAAACAAACCAAAAATCTCCCAATCACAGCAGCCAACCAAAATTTGTAATACAGAAATAAATTTCATATTAAGACACTCTTAAAAACCAGTAATTTGCAACATAAATTCACTCCATATGAAAATGATTTTATGGAGCTGACACTTTAAAATAACTATATTGAGTACACTCCTATGACAAATGAAGGAATAACTTCAACTTAAGAAAAACGAGAATGTAAACCAACTAAATGTTTGATTTCCATCACAAATGTTTACTCCACTATTCACAAACCCTCCCCTGGTTCTCCATTTTATTCAAAGGGACAACCAAAGTTCTTACACAATGTCTAGTTCCCATTACCTCTCCAATCTCATCTTCCACAACCCCTTCCCTGGTGCACACCACTTCAGTCATATATGTTTCACCTGATATTCCTTAAATAACCTAAGCCCATGCCTCTCGCAACTTTTGCATCTGACAATCTCTCTGCCCTGAATGTTCTTCCTCCAGAGATTGACCTTAATGTGGCCTTAAAACTCTAGATTATAGTTTTCACTAGACCTTCCAGTATGTTCAACTATTTTACATTCATTTTTATAAATTGGATAAAAAAATTTAAATCTAAATTGGTGGAGGGGAGGTTAAATATTTGCCCAAAGGCATATAGTGAATAAGTGACAGAAAGAGAATTTAAATGCAGATTGACACCAGAGCTCTTGCTTATTCAGCAAGAAGCCATTACTTCAAGGCACAAGGCACCTGCTCTAAATGCTCAGTTATGCTTTTGGCTTGATCTCTCTCCTGATAAAGATACCATCAACTCTCTATTATTTGCTTCAATTGATTTCATTCTTTCATTTTTAAAAAAAAAAAAAAATCTATGAAGCACCTAGTAGCTGTGTTGCACTATGCTATGCCCTAGAAATACAGCAGTAGAATAAAAATTCCAAGCAACATATAAATCAGAGAGCATTTTCATGTGGCTTTGGGATGTATTATCAGAATAGATTACTTTTAAGAAATTATCTTCCTAATCTTGTTTTATTTAGCTTGTCCTTAAGATTTCAATCCTTGAACATCTACCATCAGGGTGGGGTTAAAAAATGGTTCTAAATGAACTCAGTGATATGGAAGGAAAGCTACCCAGAGAATTAGAGTATCTTACAGAAAATCTTCTTGGTGGATTACCCACTTGTGACTGGCATGAAATGAACTGTGTCTCATTCATTTTGGAGGTACTCCAACGCCCTGGGGAACTGGGAAATGCATTTCTGTTAATAAACTGCCCTCTTTTATTGACTGAGTGATTCATGGTAGCCTAAAGGAATTATCTCACCTGCAAACATAAAGCAACTAATTTCACATCTAAATGTGAAGTACATTTAAAGCTAATATATGAAGCAAAATTCCCAGAAATGTACCAAGTCCCAATTGCTAGGAAATTAATCATGCGTAACCTTATCTGAGTAAAGGCAAAGGTTCTGCTTATACCTTTGCTTACCAAATAATTTGCTTACCATGCTGTCATCACTAAGGGCCTTTAATATAAAAAGGAAGGAAATCTTTTCTCTTCCCCACAAATATAAGGTTTTACTCTGTCAGGTTTAAGAACAACTCTGAGTGAAAGTTCATTCAAATAAGCTACTGTGTCAAGAAAAATAAATATCAACAAAAACAGCAATTTATTTGCTGATTATTAATAAATGTTTACCTTACGAAGATTCCTTATTTTTTTCTCCTTATTTTTCATTTACCAACCATTTAAAGAATTCTGAATTATTCCAAGAAAATTTTGGGAGACAGAACCAGAATTTGTCCCTATCCTTGATATGTAAATGATAAGTATTTACTCAAACAACATCATCAGTCATAAACTGAATTAAAACAATAATTTCAACAATAACAAACCCTAAGACTGGCTATTCAGAGGAGCACTCAGATTCCTAAAACGTTTCACAACACATTCAGAGTAAATGATACACAGACAATCAAGGGGAGGATATACGGTAAAGATCTAAGAGTTATTGTCTTCCCCATAGATAAAATCATAAGAAACTGAAAAACATGTATCTATTTATACATTTTAAAAAAGAGTCTTTCAGGGAAAGTAAATGGGAAAATAATCTGATATCAGAATCACCTCCAAACCATATCATATTAATGTTGTCATATAGAATTTTAGTTTTCTCAATCATTTTGCCAATCCAAGATAAAAGCTAAGCCAAGCTTTTATCAACCGGTAACATTAAGAAAATGCAGATTGTTCACTTTGAACTGTGGAGAGGGGCCCTCCTATACCCTAACACTTGGAGCAGTACACCCTTTAGATTTAGAAGAGAAAAATGATCTTTGATGTAAAAAGAAGTCTTTGCTTTCATGTGCTACTTGCTTTAAATAGTCTATGCACTAGTCTAAAACCAACTACTAGCTCTGGGGACATATAGCTGAGTGGTAGAGCACTTGCGTGGTATGCACAGGCCCTGGGTTCAATCCCCAGCACCACACACACACACATACACACACACACACAAATCTACCAGTGATACCAAAGCAAATGATCTCAGGTTCAAGAACAGGTAGGGAAAGAGTCAGGAGGAAGACATGAACCGCTTAGAAAGGAATAGTGCTAATTTTATCTTCATTTATTTTATACATTCATAAAGTTTCTCATTCTCCAATCCAATCCCTTCCCATTCATTACAGGCAACTCTGTAACACACATACATATTTCCTTTTTTCATAATCTCAAAGGTACTTATGAGAATTCACATTATTAATATTTGTACAATTCCCAAGATACCTTTTTTTAATTTTCCACCCACGTGGAATATTTAAAAAAGAAAGAAAATCCAGGGAGCATAAAATCCAAACTCCTCACAGTGGCTCGTGAAGTCCTACCCATTTGGATGACCTCATTCTACTTCATTTGATCCCATTCTGTTCTTTAATACACAAAGGACTTTTGCCTAGCTGCTCCCATTATTTGGAAAGTTCTTCCCCAGAAAGTTGCTACTTCTTGTTACTCAGAAGAGTACTTCAGTCCAAGAAGAAAGGCTTTTCCTTGCCACCAGCCTTTATCACATCAAAATACATACTGCTATCTGATAGTCTGTGACTTCTATGTGTCCTTTAAAATAAAAACACACTCTTCTGTTCATTTCTATATTCCCAGCACCTAGAATGGAGCCTGGCAGCCAATAGAGAACTCAAGAAATATTTGTTGAATAATAAATGAATGGCCTATAACTGACCGACTGCACTGAGTACGCCATTCTAATGAGCCAGGCTGACAAGTGAAGAGGACACATTAGAAAAGAAAGCATAAGTACATGTTTGTCAGTGACGGAGTCAGTTCCTTAGTTTCCTAAATATAAACACATGCAGCAAATCTCTACATCCCAAAAGCACAGCATTCTCATCAAGATAAAATTTTCTACTGATATCTCCAAGTAGCCTATCAAAATGAACTCCAAATGATATTCTTTTTCTATTTTTCCATAATTCAAGAACAAAACCATGAATGTTCATGAATGTTCAAAGCCAAGTATAGTTCAGGTTCATGAAAAGTGTTATTTAACCGATGTGTGTACACTTGTTAACATGGGGTAAAAAATATGCTGCAAATGATCAATGGTTCAAGTTTTAGCAATAGATAAAACATTTAATCAAAGTTTATAACTTTTTCCTGTCTTAAAGTTCTTTAGGAGACCTCTTTCCAGGCCCACAGTTTCAACTATTTCTTGTTTGGCTTTCAAATACATACTCCAGCCAGAGTGACCAACTCTCTGTTTGCCTGGGACTGAGGGCTTTCCCAGACGCTCTGCTTCTAGTACGAAAAAATTGGGGGAGTCTCAGGTCCCCTCTCTCCGGCTCTGACTCCTCTTCCAACCTCCTAAGCAGTCTTTCCAATTGTCTACCCTCCTCCTAGGCAGCGCCCCAACATCAAATGATGTGTCGAAAGCACTATTCTGCCTCCCCTCAAGCACTTTTTCTTATCTTGCTTTATGGTTTACAGCATGAATTACTTTTCCCATCACCTGGGATAGCTCAACAAGTGGACCTTTAAGTCTATAATTTCTGCCTAATACATTCTCTAATTCACTTATCTAATTCCCAAGATTAAAATGCTAGGCTGGAAGTTCCTCTAAGAACAAGGTCTACATTTTTTGGTTTTTTTGGTGGTTTTTTTTGTTTTTTTTTTTTGTTTTTTGAGATGGGGGCGATTTACCAGAAATTGAACTCAGGGGCACCTATTAAGCTACATTCCCAGCCCTATTTTGGATTTTATTTAGAGACAGGGTCTCACTGAGATGCTCAGCGCCCTGCTTTTGCTGAGTCTGTCAGTAAACTTGTGACCCTCCTGCCTTAGCCTCCTGAGCCTCTGGGATTACAGGCGTGCACCACCACACCTGGCTAGAACAAGGTCTATGTTTTACCAGTACTCTTACCCTGTAAAGTGCCTCGCTGGCACAATCCCTTATATAAAGCAGGTGATTCATAAACTTCTGTTAAATTGCTAATCTCTAAGAAAATTCCAGAAAAATATTATGGATTTGAGTGCTGGTTCTGTCACCTATTTGTGGCTATGAACGAATCACTTCATTTCTCAGTGTTTAAAAATGAAAATAAAATCACTGTAGAAATGCTTTAAAATTCCAATGAGATGTGAGTCCCTGGACTACTGTTACAAACAGAAGGCAATGGCCCTAAAATATACAAGTTCCCAAAGCTCCTGATGGGAATGTCCCAAACCATCTTTATCATGGCCCCAAGTAAGCCTTTGTCCCTAAATTTAGACCCTAGTAAATGTCTCCAGGTTCACAGTAACTGACCTTCCACATCACACTCAATGGTCAAAAGAAGCTGATCTAACGTGACATTTGGCATACAATAGATGTTCAAGAAATCTTCTCTTAAATGGTTAGTAAGGCCTAACTAGCACTGGTGCAGCTGCTGCACATTAGCTGTGCTTCCTGGTAGGCACAAAATTGAAAAACCGGAATTTAAGGTTTCTTGATGGCAACAAGTAACTACCTTTAAGAATGAAGTACTCTAGCCAGGTGTGGTGGTGCAGGCCTATAATCCCAGCCACTTTGAAGGCTGAGGTAGGAAAATCACAAGTTCAAAGCTAGCCTTAGCAATTCTGCAAGGCCCTAAGCACTTGAGTGAGACCTTGTCTCAAAATTAAAAAAAATAAAAAATAAAAAAGGTCTGGAGATGCAGCTCAGTAGTTAAGTGCCTCTGGGTTCAATCCCTGGTACAAAAAAAATAAAACAGAATGCTATACCACTCATCTAGAGTTGAGGCCAGTCAATGAACCTTCTGTGTACTCCCCAGCAAGGAAAGATTACTTTATAAGGAAGTGACTGCAAAGCTCTAGAGTTGCTAGTGTTTATGATAATGAAGGAACTGAGAGGTAAAAAGGGGGCCAGGCAAGGAGCCCAGGAACAATGCAAAAAACCCTCCTTGTTTGTTTTGGTTCTTCATCACACACCCAGGAGTCAGTAAGGAAAAGGAAAGGTTCCTTAGTAAAGAAGCAGCCCTTGGTCCCTTTCCAGCTGCATGCAGTCATCAACCACAGATCCGGGGAATTCCAAAATCCTGCTTTTGTTAGTGACCGCCTGCCTCTTTGCTAAAAGGAGACATCCTCTCTGTCTGAAGGTTCTTCTGTTTTACTTGACTATCCTTTCAGATTAATACAAAACGCTTTGTATTTTGCCACTGAGAAAATGGTGAGTTTCTTCCCGGTACTCTAAGTTTATCATTAACAACTCACTAATACCATGTGTTTTGCACATTAATACTATTGTACAAAATACTTCTATGAGATCAGTTTACCAGTTCTAAAGGAAACTTACTAAAATGTATCCAGCTTACCACAATCTTACACACCCCAAATCCCCAGACTTTCCCACTCAGAAACTAGAAAGCAGCACTGTGCAATGAGCAGAACGCCCAAAGAAAGCTTAGGCAGCTAACTCGCTTCTTTTGTGGAAAGCTGATACAGAATCCCAGGGAAGGTAAATGGTTCTGTTTGTTAACAAGCTGATACATGAACTCACTCAAATTCACAGCTTCTAATTCTTTCGTGCAGGTGGGGGACAATCAGAACCACTAATTTTCTTCATCAAAATCAAGAAGGGGTCAGAAATAGAGAGGGGAAAAAATGCTGACAGGAACGAGATGGGGAGTTTTGCTGTTTTCCTATGCCAACTGCTATGATCTGAGTCCCTGCAGAAACACACGGGGTAGGAGCCAGTGCTCAGGCCTTTGAGTTGTCTTGAGCAGATCACTGAAGCAAATTATTCTTCTATAAACAGATTAGTCCAACTTCTATCCAGAGAGCTATCTCACTCGTAGTGGATAAGTATTCTAAGATAAGCATAAAACCCGCAGACCAAAATCAAATTACATGTGCTGTATACTCCCCAAATTGGTCATTAGATTATTCTATGCCAATAAATCAGATTCCCTGACTACAAAGTAGCTTTCTGATGGCTTCATCCACCCACCTGGGTAGTAACACAGCTATTTTTTGATACTTCCAATTAGTTAAATCACTTGTTAACTGTCAATTGAGAAATGTTTTCGTTATTTCCTTAAACTATTTTGGTTTGGTTATTTTTCCTAATTTAGAAATTTTTCCAATCTCCAATTATTTCATAAGCTAAATTCTCTACTCCATTCATTCTTTGGTCAAGTACTGTGTTTATTATTTCAAGGTTCATGTTTATTATTTCAATTAAACTAAACACTGACAGATGTGTGCAGGAAGGCTGCGTGTGTACAGCATGTTTTAAAAAGGGAACAGAACCCTGAAGTATGGAGAAACTTTAAGCCTGAAAACTGATTTGTCCAAATGAGACCCAGTGAGAAAGCTACATCTTCAGCAGGGCCATCTTAGCCTCCTCACCATAGCCACACTGCCAAGGTCTACTGCAGGCTAAAAACCTCAGGGGCAACTCCGAATCCTCAGCTACAGACACAGGCAATAGTACCAACAACCAAATCTAAACTGGATTAGCAACCAGAGGGCCATTAACAGTGGGCGGAAGATGAACATACAGATAATTGTTCTCTTAATACTTAATATAATTTCCCTGAGATCAAGGATAAAAAAATTAAAAGCTCTAAGACTTTACTAAAAAAGCTAGGATAGAGGTTATTCACTGAGAATAGGTCCCTCTGCTTTGGTCTAAATGACACAGTATTTTTGAGGACTTTGAAAACCAGTGTACGAGTTTCCAGAAAGAAAATAATATTTGACTCCACTATAGGAACAAATTAAAAAATAAAAATTAAAGAGTCACTGACAAATCATAAACCAAATACACAATGATTTAGATGGTAAACTTTAAGACATTTTGCTTTTCCCCAGATCATTTTAACCCACTACAAAATTGAGAAATCAGCAGAACTTTTTTCTATGAAGAATTCATGTGGCTCCCCAAGGTGGCTCATAACTTAATTATCCTTTATTTATTAATATTTTGAATAAAATTCACAGAGCATCCAGGGCAAAATAAGCATTATTTTGGACACTTGTAGCTCAGTAGTAGAGGGCTTGCCTAGCACATGTGAGCCACTGGGTTTGATCCTCAGTACCACATAAAAACAGATAAAATAGAAGTATTATGTCCATCTACAACTAAAAATATTTTTTAAATGTCAATAAATTTTAAACAAGATTGTATATTCTTTCATTCAGAGTTGAATGACTTTCCCTCCAAAATCTCATATACTAACATTCAACATTTATTTCTTAGTCAGTTGCATTTTCCTTAAAGACATAGTCTTTCATCCTCCAGAAAGGTAAAAGAAATTGGTTTTTTTACTATTATATTTCAATTTGTCATAAAAGGTTTTCTGTTGAATTTGAATTATAAGCTATGATTAACGAAGTTTAAATACATATTTAAATTATTTCCACCTACCATAATTGTTGATTTCCATGACTCAGCAGCAGTCTTTTATGACAAAAACTGCTCAGTGTCAGCATTCATTTTTTAAAAGCTGGTAATGTGAAAAAGGTTGCATTGCAACCATGTTGGAAACCCTACCAATATTGTAATAAGCAGAGTAATTCAAATACACAAAGAATAAGATGTAGCCAAGTAGTCATAAACATCTCTTCTAGATTTAGAATTATAGTCCATTTGTTCACTTATAATTAAGTTTTTCATTTACGGTTGGATAAATGAAAACTAGATTCTGCAACTTAACACTAGTGTAGGATTCTGTTGATTTCAATTGAAAGAATAACTTCAAATACTAAGGTCATATACAGTAAATAAACAATTATGAATTTTATCAGAACTTCAATTTAGAGTTATGACTTTAATTAGTTAACCATTAACCAATCAAATTATGCATGACAGGTAATTGTGCTTTTTAAAGAAAGTATGATTTTTTTTCAAATTCTACATAGAAAGCACTACATAAGAAAATCAGATTATAAAAATTAAACATATTGTTTATGTGTACTGTGTGTACAAATGTTGCTTCAAAAAATTTCCCAGAAAAATAGTGCCTCTCACTATGTATCCTTAGATGATTGTTTAACAGTGAAATTGGTTTCCATTTGAAGACATTTCGAAAAACCTTATTAAAAACCAGGTTAAATGGTATAGCTCATGTTTAACACTTTGGTATGTATCCATTAATCTCTTTAAGAGCTTCCTTCCTTGACACAGCTGTAGTTCAAGAGCTGGCCAGCAGTTAGCCTGCATTTCTGTGGGTTTTCATGAACACCCAGATTTCTTTTTAGCAAATTTAAAAAATGTTGTATGCCTAAACAAATTTTTCATAACTTAAGAGCTTATAAAAAGATTTCAAAAGGAGTCCAAAAGAAAATTTTCTTTTAAACATAAAAACCGAACAAAAGAGAGTCACACACACTGTAAAGATGTTCTATGTAAAACATTCTGTTTAGCAGAACTGAAATGTCTCCAAAAGGAGAAAGAAGCATTTGGTTTGGAAGCAACAGCCAAGAATTCATAACGGGTTGGTTAAAAGCCAACAGTGACAGCCATGAAGGAGATCTTTGAAGCAGATTAGGGGCCTTCCATGTATCTGGAATGCCTTCAACTGTACTGACGCAGTAGTTCAGGAGCCTCTGTCCCTGGTCCTCTCTTCTTTTCTCATTTATGCTCTCCCCTAATGACTTCAATCTTACTAACTACAATGCTTATGGAAACCAACTCACAAATCTACATCTCTGTTTTTGATACATCACCTAAACTAATTCCTTATTTCCAACTGGTTACTTCAATATTTCCATCAGGATATGCCATCGTTACCTCACACTTGATATATACAAAACAAACATTCATCTTTATCAAACCAATTACCTCTCTCCTTGAGAACAAAGTCAAATTTTCCCTAGCTGTGGTAATATCAATCCCATTTTTCTAGTCACTAGAAACTGAAACCAAAGGAGCAATCACTCCCTGGATCACTCTCTAGTGACCCCCATCACTCACATTCAAATGGTTCATGTGGCAGATTCAATTTTCAAAGATGGCCATCACAGGATCTCTCTCATCCATACATCCTTCTACAATATGATCTTGCCACTTTGCCATCAGAAGGTGAAGTGAATCCAGCATCATCTAGAGACTTACTTATAATCAAAAGAATGTGACTGAAGCAATGCTGTGAGAATTCCCAGGCTAGGTCAGAAAAGATCAGAGCGCTTCTGCCTGTTTCTCTTGGATTGTTCCCTCTGGGGAAAGCCTGCTGCCACGTAAGAATTCAGCAACCTCAAGACTGCCATGCTGAGTGAGAGGTCACACACAATCCCCAACCAGGCTCACTCTTCTAGCTGTCCCCATCAAGTACCAGAAATGTGATCACAGCTGATTTAGATCCCTTCCACCAGTTTATCTGACAGTTCAATGCTACCAACTGAACTCAGTAAATATCCTGGGAAGAAGAATCGCCCAGTTGAGCGCTGCCCTAATTCCTGGCACACAAACTCATTAAATGTAATAAAATGTGTCCACAGCTTTTCTTTTAATCATTCCATTCGTTAAATGTGCTGTCATTACTACATGAGGTTATATGTTAACTGAAATGTCACACCTTTGTCTCTGTCCCCACAGTCGTCATCATAAAGGAAGCCCCAATCACCTCGGTTCCAGATCATTTTAACTGAATCCAGGCTCTCCTCACTGTAATCCATAATCACAGTCCATGTAACCGAACACTTCCAACCAAAAACGACTTTAATACACCAGCCCTACAACCAACAAACCTCACAGAATCTCACATTTGTAGGAAGTTCCATAATTCTACAATACAAAAGTTTTCATAAAATCTATTTTATGTGCTCCATACAACCAAAGCCAGAGAGATCGTTCGGGAGGGCAAATATTCTTTTCCTTATTTTAGAGATGAAGAGATCAGAAGTTAAGGAGGTTAACTTTTGTACAATTTCACTACCAATTAATGGAATGGGTATACCTAGAACTAAGAGTTCAAGGCACAGGCCATAATTATTCCTCTCTTCTATGACACTACCATCTATCTCATAAAAAAACAATTGATTACAGCCACATCAGTGTTCATAGCTGCTCAGTTCACAATAGCCAGATTGTGGAACCAACCTAGATGTCCTTCAATTGATGAATGGATAAAGAAACTGTGGTATATATATATATAATGGAATATTACTCAGCCTTAAAGAATGATAAAATTATGATATTTGCAGGCAAATGGATGAAATTGGAGAATATCATGCTAAGTGAGATAAGCCAATCTCAAAAAACCAAAGGACGAATGATATTGCCATTAAGTGGATGATGACACATAATGGGGGGTGGGAGGGGTTAGTGTTAGGGTTAGAGTTAGGGTTAGGGAGGGGGGCAAGAATGGAGGAAGGAAAGACTGTATAGAGGGAAAATAGGGGTGGGAGGGGTGGGGGAGAAGGGAAAAATAACAGAATGAATCAAACAACATTACCCTATGTAAATTTATGATTACACAAATGGTATGCCTTTATGCCATGTACAAACAGAGAAACAACATGTATCCCATTTGTTTACAATAAAAAAAGAACTTACAAAACTATGACTACATTTTAAAAGAATAAAAATACATGTTGTAGCTTCTTATTCAAAAATTATTGCTTCTTATTAAAAAACAATGTTATATGATAAAAAAAAAAAAAAAAAAAAAAACAATTGATGTCTTTCCCCATCCCTATTACAGCAAATTTACTTTCAATGTTGAAGAGAATTTGGCCTCAATCTATCTGGCTAATATCTAACCCTACCACCATCAACGGCAGCAGCACTACAGGAAGACTGGCCTATTTAGTCACCTAAGAATAAGCTATGCTGATTCTAGCCTCTGAACAAATACAGTGTTTCCCTCTTTCTTCTCCTATGTACTTAAACCTTACCCATGGAGAATCCCAAATTCTATCTCCTGTGAAGACCTACCAGCCTACCCTTGTGGCTACCTCTCTCTGCCATTACTACAGAATTTCAATTTCATACAAAATTTGGCAGTTTCATCTGGTTCAAGTGTGTTGGTCTAACGTTCCAGGCTGGTGTGCAAGTAGCACACACCCAGACCCACAGAGATGCTGGGTGCCTACATCCAATGTCTGTTCTAACCAGTCAGTGCCCATGGCACACAATTTATTAAACATTGTGAACTTCATTCATCCCTGCTTATTCCCCAAACTAAACCATAAGTTCTTAACAGAAACCATGTCTTATAAATAAGTAGCATATTCTCCAAAATAAACACAATACCAAGCACACAGTTAATATTCCATATGTATTGGTTAACTGATTTAAAGGAATGGAAAATGTTGCATTGTGAGAAAAAATATTCATAGGTCATGTCTACACTGGAAACAAAAATTTTAAAAGATAACAAAATATTTTCAAGATCAGCAGTTTAATGTCAGGGACATTTTTAAAGTATCATTCAAAGATATTCTGTACAGCCCATAACTGCCAAGATGTTTTATAAATGTTTTTACCACAAGTGTGAAAAAAAAGTTTCAAAAATATTCAAGGAGTAGATGTCTTAACAGCCCAAAATAAAATGTTTGCTGAAGCTACAAGGCTGGCAGAACTCTGCTTCATTTCAAAAAGTTTCCAGGCAAAAGAAATGTTTTCCTGGAAAATACTACCTTTTATTTAGAGAACACTTGCCATGAACACTTAGTCATTAAGTAATTTAAGGTTTCCTCACAAGCTCTTTGGAGGAAATCTATTATATGAATGAATGAAACTACCAGCACCTATAATGTCAAAAGAATACACATTTGGCTAAATATATGAAATATATCTCAGTATTTTTCTAGGTAAGGGAAAAAAATCTTTTATCCTTTTGCTCTACCTAATGTTATTTTTTAAATTTTCCATAAAACAAAATTAGGAAGAAAAAGACAAAATCCTTAAGTGTTTTTCTCTGTCTGTAATACACACAAATCCAAAAAACTCCAGGGTTTAGTTTATTCCAAATGCCAAGTAATTTTCAAACAGACAAAACATTCATTTTGTTCAATGAAAAGAAATAGTAATTTCAAAGCTATTTTTAGCAAAATCTTTTGAGTTGACTTCAAATCACCTTTCATTGAGAGAGCAACTAGGTTTGGACATTTCACTCAATCATCTGCAGTAAATCTCACAATGAAACCTAAGAAAACCATTCCGTCCAAGAGTTTTGGAGCCAACCAAGTCTTTATTCTTTTCAACATCAAAAGACAAAACTAAATTATACTCCAAGCACATGGTTTGTACGTTTAGTCTTTTAAAAACCTACACAAAAGGATATTTGTTTTACCTGTTTAGTATTTCAGTTAGTTTCACAAAACCAGTATAAGCCAATTCAAATGCGCCTCTGTGCCTGGACTGTAAAAGGTGTTGTTTAAAGTAATCTCCTATTTCTTTTACCTTTAAAAAAATAAAAAATAAATATTCAATTTATGCTTACATTTAGATGTATATAAGCAATGTAATGTAGAACCTACCTTTAGATGTCCATCCATTTAACACTTAATGTGACAGGAGCTGTTTTAAGCATTTATTATTATTATGTCAATTAATCTTCAGAATAATTCCATGAAATGAGTACAATTATTATCTCTACTCCACAATGGGGAAACTGAAGTTCAGAGAGGGTAAGTAACTCACCCAAGGTCACGTGGAAAGTAAGTAATGGAGACAGGACACACAACCAGGCAGTCTAGCTCCAGGGTCAGTCATCTTTAAGTGCCACACTAGAACTGCCTCCCTATGCCAGATTCACAAACTTCACTGTGTCATTTGACACCAATATAAAATCACACAAAACAACAACACACACATAGGTCTGGATGAAATAATCATGCTTTCTCATAAAAGTTTCTCTCCTTTCTTATTGTAATAAAATATTCGTAATAAAACTCACCATTTTAACTAGTTTGTTAATTAAATTAATTAGTTACAATTCAGTGGCATTAAGTACATTTAAACTGTTATAACTGTTGTAACCAAACCTTCAACTTCATTCAACTATAGAATTTTTTCATCTTCCCAAACTGAAACTATATACCCACTAAACAATAACTCCCAATCATTGCCTTTTAGTGATATGCTGTCAATGGCAATGCAAGGTTTAGTACAAAGGATATCCTGAAAAATCAACAGTTATCATCTTGACTCAGAATCATAGGATATTCCAGAATGTCAGCCAATTCTTTCCAACACAATCTTTCTCCATGCAAGATCAGAGAAACTTTAAAAATGATGATTTAAAGAAAACAACTCACAATTAGTTGTGATTGTGGCTTTGATTCTCATGATGTTAAATTGGTTAGTCTGGGCTTTATACTGTTACTTGGTGGCTATAGGCTTCAGAATATTCTGGTTTTGTATAAAACTCAGAACTAAAGCTGTAATCAACTATCTCTTGATCCACATCTCCACAGATTCCAATATAGTGAAAAGGCAAGTCATCCCAGGATATTTTAGATGTGCTTACCCTGAAACAGCCTTCATCTCAGCAGAGTGACTGAATTAGTGTTCTGCATGTATTATATACATGATAGGAAGTACAAGGAGTAAGCAAGTGACCACCTGCAAGCATCTCATTCTCCTCATCTATATTCCAGGGATTGTAACAGTACTTACCTCATAAGTCATTCTGTTAAAATGAATAAACCAGCAAGTTCAGAACTAGCTCATAACCTATAATGCAATTTGGTTCGACATGAGCTGACTGGGGTTCTAAACAGAGGGAAAATATCTATACTCATAGTATATCTGATTATGAAGACCTAACAAGTGATGACTATAGAGAAAGAAGAATCAGAAATGAGGCCAACAAAAACCCAGAAAAGCAGTAGAAAATGGATTTTTAAAGATTCTGACACTTTCATATTCCAAAGATTAACATGTCATGTTCTTCAGTTAAAGTTTTCCTATAAATATCTAATGATTCACCTCATATCTTGATGTTACTCCTTTACTATTTTTTAAAGGTCACATATTATACGTGGCTACAAGCCACAAAACAGGTCTTATTTCATCTTCAAAACAGTAATTGCAGAGTGTATTTTGAACAAAATTATCAAGACTTAAATCTAAATTCAGTCCTCAAAATAGATCTGAAGAGTAATACCTAATCCTACAAAATGGGGACCAGAAGAAATACCAATTAGCTAAACTCATCATATCCATCATTTCTATTATTAGAGAAATAAAAGGTTTTTATGGTGTTTCAAATCAGAGAAAATTAAAACAGGAAATCATAGAGATAGTAGCTTTCTTTCTTAGTTAAATCTGTTTTCCAAAATGCCACAGACATTAATACATACTTCAGGAAAACAAAATGTCATTAGAAGAGTGCTTCTTTATGGACTTAGTAATGGTTTGCAGTCTCCTCCTTAAGCAGAGATTCCACTTTCATTGCTTCCTTTATCCTAACTTCCTCCAAAGGGACCTAAACCAAAAGGCATATAATAAAGACCTCAGCAGGGTGACCAGTGGGTGGTCTTCTCAAGGGTGAACCTCTACAGTAGGTAATCCTGGTCTCAGAAATCAGAATGACATTCTAAGGACAAAAGTGAGATGGAAATAGTCTTTTCCTATTTTCTTTTGCTCCTCATCTCCCAATAAATCCATACAGATTAAAGAGCCTTATTATGAATTTTTTTGCTTTTGTAGGATATATAAAATTACTGTTAATCAGACCACAAGTACTTCTTTGGCACCTGCAAAATGCTTTAGCAGTTTAATGACTAGGGTAGATAGAGAAGATAAAACAAATGTCTGTCCTCAGTGGGCTTCCAGTTCAGGCTGGCAAAGAAAAGTCAATATGCTGAGTGGTACCCAGTTCCAAGAAATCAAAGATCCTTCTGCACTAGAATTAGAAAAGACTTCATGCCCAGACCTTGAACAGGATTCATACACTTGGGTGGCCCAAAATGGAAAGGTGTAATGGGCATGAGAAGAGGCTGGGAGGCTAGAAAGAATGAATACACATTTACTAAGCACCTGTGAGATAAAAAGACCATTCAGGTCTTTTTATCTGAATGGATGCAACATAACAGGCTAAGGTTAGCAGACCTGAATGAAAGACCTACAGGTTTCATGCTACGAAACAGTGGAAGATGGGGAAGCAAGGTGGAGATGAACCCAACTACTAGGATGCAGGAACAAGCAATGTGGTTTATGAGCAGACATAAAAGGGCCCTCCTGACACCTCCCAGCAGATACTCGGACTGGGGAACAAGTTCTATTCAAACCACTTAAAAAATTATTAATAATGTACCCAGATGGATGAGGGTTTTATGTCAAGAAAACGGTCTAAAAATCAAAAAAATAAAAAGGGAAAACTATAACTGACTTAACCAAAATTAAGGAAAAAATTCCAAGTGAATTTTCTTCCTACTCCTATGGTACCTTCATGGTGCAGGGCTAAATTTGACAAGAATTGCCTGGGACAGTATGAGAACTGAGCTGCATTGCAAAGTGCTTGCTGTTAATAGGTGACCTTGAATGGAGGAATTTGACAGGAATTTGTCCTAATTTTTTTTTTTTTTCAAAAAAATCTTATTTACTTAATATGTGGAAGTGCTTTTACTACTTCTTTGACTTCAAATTACTTATATGATATCTTGTTAAAAAATGTTTTTAGGAAAGCAATAACATTCTAAATCTATAAAAAAGCAATAATATAAGAAAAAATTTAAATTAATTTTTAATTTTTAAATTAAAAAGTTATCTGAAAACTCCAACTCAACTGTCTCTCATTAGGTGCCACTGAGTTCCTATTTAAAGTTCATAAAAGCCTCTACAGGCGCATGCCTGTAATCCCAGTCACCTGGGAGGCTAAAACAGGAGGGTCTCAAGTTTGAGACCAGCATCAGTAACTTAGCAAGACCTTGTCTCAAAATAAAAATAAAAAAGCGTTGGGTATGTAGTTCAGTGGTAGAGCACCCCTGGATTTAAAAAAAATAGTCCATAAGTGGCTTTCTGAATGATGAGTTTACAAAATATTTTTATATAAATAACATACATCTCAGGATTTTAAAAAGAGAATTAAGGTAAAAATGCAAAACAAATGGCAACGATTTTGGGTTTTAAAATTAAATTCAAGTGACTTTCTTTCAATTTAGCATATCCTGCTTCTAACTTTTTATAAACTTACTTCTGTGGGCAAATTAATATGCTTTCTGTATTTATAGCACGTAAATTCCCATTGGGGAAGACAGCTACATTCTATGTTTCTAGACATCTATAATTCACTACCAGATAAATAAGGGAACCCAAATGCTCATCTAGAATATAAAACCAACAAAAGTCAAATGCAAATACACTTTTTAAAATGTACCTTTTACCTACACAATAAATATAGTTGATAAATCAAGAGTAATACCACTAATAAACATATACCTAAGAGGATTTAAGTACAGATGGGACATTTCTATCAAGGGCATATACAGTGGTTAAGAGTTGAGACTTTGAAGCCAACGGGGTGGTGTTCAGGACCTTGACTCAACTACCTTATCATCACAAGCTAATTAAACAGAACAGTTCCCTCACCGGTGAAAGGGGGATAAAACTAAAACTTACTTCACAGGATTATTGTGAGAAATAAACGAGATTATACATATAAGTGTCAAGCAGAGTACCTGGCATAGTAGCAATCAAGAAATGTCCATCTGGAGTTTTTCTTTATATTTTAAACTGTAGGACTCAATTCAAGACAAAATCAACTCTTACAACTTTGAGAATGTCAACAGTTAAGAGTTTCTAATTCCACCTTGGTTAAATGAGATGTTTTACAAAAGTTTATATTCCCATAAGATAATTAATGTTTTCAACTGTACATTCTCTACTATAGTGATTTCTTTAACACTTGGAATTTCTTCAAAGCCCAAACTTTGTTTTCCTAGATAACAACAACAAAGGCCATAGTCTTCTGGAGTTCAGACATCATCTTACCAGAATGTTCATTCTTTGCTTTCTAGCAAATTCTTAATCTTGAGCCATTTTAACCATTGCTCTTTAGTCCGAATATTTTAAATGAATTTGTCTTAGGTCCCTTATTATCCTTCTAAGTTCTCTGAGGTCAGAGAACCACATACTATTTTTTATGTCCCCACAATACCCATGTAGTAAGGTAGTCAATAAACAGGTGACTAAAAGATGTGGTTTCATGCTCAACTTCACTTCAAAACTTAAAAATGATAACTTCCAGCTGGGGGAAGTGCCGCATGCCTATAATCCCAGTAACCCAGGAGGCTGAGGCAGGAAGATCGCAAGTTTGAGGCCTCAGCAACTTTGCAAAGGCCCTATGCAACTTAGTGAGACCCTGTCTCAAAGTTTAAAAAATTAAAATAAATAGGGCTGGGGTATAGTTCAGTGGTTAAGCTCCTCTGGGTTCAATCTCCAAAAAAACCCAGTAACTTCCACTCAGCACAATTCAAATTCTAAAAATAATCCTGGGCAAAATAAAGTACGAAAGGCAATTACTTTAACACTTATGAATGCTAATAAACATATATTTCATTTGTAGTCCATTATAGACAATCTAAAACTGTAATGAAAAACACAGAAGGAATATATCAACCCAGTTAGCCCCATGCATTATACAAGTCACAATCAAATCTGAAGTAGAAGTTCTGCTAATAGTTGGCAATTATTTTTATTCATATGATTTCTGTGCCAACAATCACTAGTGGAGGGAAGCACATATGAAAAATCTGCACAGAAGCTTCTTTTCAGGAATATTAGGAAAAAATATGTAAACGTGTTGATACTCCAGGTAGAGGAAGTTGTTTTAAAAAATCAGTAAGCAAGGGGTATCAGATATTCCATGGAAAGAGGACCAAGAAAATGTATCAAGCAAAAGTCTGTATCAGCAAAACAGCTAGAAACCTAGACATGCATCAACTATCCAGGAAGCTGTGCGATAAGGCTGTGTGCACGGCTCACTCGGGAAGGGTCTCCATTTACATCCCTCAAAGCTGGTTTTATCTCTGCTTCTTGTAGAGGGACATTATGAAAGAACCTTTCATTACATGATTACAGTGCAGGAGGAAAGTCAGACATGCCACTGAATGAACACATTTTCCTCTTGGAACAGCGGGTGAGAGCATACTACTTCACAAGAAGTGATCTACGGAAAGGATCATTTGCTAAAAAGTTCAGTAGTGAATTCTTACTGCCTTGTCACTTACAAAAATTTGTTTGAGTATTAGAAATAGGAAAAATTCAACTTAAAGAAAAACTAAATGAGCAGTTCAGAACAAAGGCAGCACTGTGCCATGTAACATGGCTGGCAAGGAGAAGAATCAGGTTCCTCTCCCAGAGCTGCCACAAACCAGCTTTGTGATCTTGAGCGAACCAGGTAATATCCAGGGGTTTCAGCTTCCTCCTGTCCAAGGGAGCTGGAGAATATCATCTCTGTGACCCTTTCAGCTCTAATAGTTTGTGAACACAACACTGAAAACTCAGAATTATAAACAAGTCTCAGTTCTTCTCTTCACACAGCAACAAAAGCCCTCAAACTGTAATCTTACTTCTTGTCAGCCTATTATAAACTGTACTCACATATGTGGAACTTAAGTGGCCACCCCCTTTAACAAAGGGCCATAAAATCAGGACAGGCTTAAGAGAACTGGGTTACAAAAGAAATCTCCCTTGTCTTCTATACTCAAGCCATGGAATTTCAAATTATAACAGAATTATATTACTTTTTCAAGAGTGAAGGGCAAGTGGAGGGAATAATCTATCTGAGTTTCAGTATGTTAGGCTATATGGAACAGTGTCTTCCATTCATTGATAGAAAAGCAGCTCACAGTTGTTATTGCTGGAAATATGAAACCCAGGTTTCACATTCTCCACCATAACGAGGGTGGAATTCTGCCTGCAAGTCACGTCGCTGCCGCAGTGTGTCCAGGTCTGTTGCAGTCACATTCATCTAAGGTACTGACTCTTAAACTGGTAGTTTTGCAACTACGCACAGCAGATGGTAGCTGCAACAGGGCAACCAAGCCCTTGGCAAGGTATATATACCTAAGGTGTGGCCAGCCATTCCAATGTAAATTACATTCTTCTCCATCATTTATATTTGTAAATCTTAAAGGTATTAAGGACATGAGAGTATTTTTAAAGAAGGAAAATGTTTTGTTTAAAAGCAGTAATGTAACTTCTTGATGACTTTGGATTTTCATGGACTAAATACTTCTAAACTAAGACATTTCTTTAAAGTCAGCAAGATCAAAAATAAAGTTTTCCATAGAGAGAAGGATTTCAATACTAGAACACAGGTATCATGTAGACTTTTGATTCCTCATTAAGCCATTAGTTTCTTCTCACAACTATATAAGGTTATCATAGAAGATTACGCTGGAAAAATGACTGCAGTGTATTAGAATGAAAACTAAGGTTTTACAAAAAAAAATAGAATCCTATTTTTATTCAAGCAACTAGCCATTGAAAGTATTTTTTGGTTTTTAAGAGCCTATCTTTTTGTTATTGTTAGTTTTGGGTTTTTTACAAACATTTCTTTTATCTTAATTTCAAATTTTAACATAGTTATCCCACATAAATTCATTTACATTGCATAAAACTTGAGGTGCATTAGAAAAGGTGCCAAGGCAAAATAATTTTCTTAGGAAGTTCTCAGGTCTTTTTCAGTTATAGTAGAAGAAAAATATGTTTCCCTTAATTTATTTTTAAATACTCTCCGACAATGCAAAAAACTAGATGTTTTAACTTGTCCTTGGAAAGAGAAGTTGAGAAATCAAGGCACATGTTTACTTCATAGCTAGATGGTGAACATCAGTGAAGTAATCATTAATCATAACTGATTCCTAAGCAAAGATGTTGGCATTGGCACTACAGCTAGTCACCAGCAATGACTCCAAGTAACTCTAGGACACTAACGCCTATTTGATTTGGAAGAGAATAAGGAACAAAATGCTGCCCACAGTGTACTGTTCGCCTTTGCCTCTCTCCTTCCTGGGGCCTTGCAACATCACAAGCCAGCTGTTAACCAGATGCAAGCCCATGAGCCACAGAGTGTGAGAATAAAAATATTAGCATTATTTCCATGGAATGAGTCACATGATGATTATAGAAATAATCAGCATTAGCATACTACAATATTTGTTTTGTTCTTGAATGTTGTAACACCCTAGGGAAAAAATTATCTTTATTTGAAAAAGGTTAAAAATGAAAGTATGTGTTATATATCTTTGCTGGAAAACTGTGGGAAATGGATTTGTTGAAACCATATGGAAAGGAAGAGGGAATCAATTAAAAACAGAAATCTAATAAATCTAAAATATTTCCAAATGAAATGCTTGTGGTAAACTAATTTCTTGTAAACACTGCACTCAAGCCCTTGAACAGTCCCAGATGGTGAACTAACTTTGTGGTCTTAAAATAAAAGTCAGCCAAAAAAACCAAAGTGACTACAACTTTATTATTGAAGTAGAGGGAAACATAAGATCCATAATCAACCAATATGTTACTTTGTATTCCTCTGCAAAATTTAAGAGACTTGTGGAGTTTTACTAGACAATTTCAGCTAAAATTTAAGTTTATGTACGTTAAATGAAGAAAGAGAAATTAAAATAATAATACTGCAGTAAAAAGTGAGGTTAAAACTACACTTATATAAAAACATTTCTAAAATGCCATAGTTTTGAAATGTACTACAGGTCTAACATCCTAAGCTATCATGAACTATTTTCTAGTTGACAGCTGTAAAATTTGATTCAAGAAAAAAATCAAAACTTTTTTTTAAGTTGGATTATAAATACAAGTTTATGATTTATGTCTTGACCAAAAATGCTACCTGCTGGAGCCTTACCTGCTCCTCTGTTAACAATACATCAGAAGATTCTGGCATAGACCGCATAGGTAGAAGCTGGCACAGTGTGCCTAAAAGTAAAGCAACTTCCTTCATACTTCTCCAACAACACACCAGCACCATCTGAGCAGTTACATCACATGTTTTTTCTTCTTTACCTTAAGGAAAAAAAAAACCTATTGCAACACTAGAGACTCGATTACTCACACTCCAGGTTTCTTAGAATGAGCTTATTCATAATTTCCCCAAGAATAATCCATTTAAACAAACCAATTTGTCATTATGTTCTATTTATTCAGGAGAAAAAGAACTAATATTTGTTGAGCATGTACTAGGAGGAGAAATCATGCTGAGTAATTTTTAATTTGTTGTTTTCAAAATACATTTTTAAAAAACAGTGATTTCTTCAAAATTTAAGTCTAACTTTTGGAAATTAATGAAACCAACTCTCTTTGCCTCTTTGTCATCCTTAAGGTGTTATGTGAATAAATGTAATGAATATACTTCTAATTTATTTT
This sequence comes from Sciurus carolinensis, assembly GCF_902686445.1. Taxonomy (NCBI): domain Eukaryota; kingdom Metazoa; phylum Chordata; class Mammalia; order Rodentia; family Sciuridae; genus Sciurus; species Sciurus carolinensis. The sequence goes on along the minus strand of NC_062225.1, from coordinate 58,808,524 downwards.
GGCAAACATGGCTGTTACATCAGTTAAAAAGTAGAAAAGAACTTTTTTTAAAATCAAAGGGAAAAGCTGGGTGCAGTGGCGCACACCTGTCATCCCAGCAATTTAGGAGGCTGAGACAAGAGGCTCACAAGTTCAAAGCCACCCTCATAGCAAGACAATGTCTCAAACAAAAATAAAAATGCTTAGGGTTATAGCACAGTGGTAGAGCACTCCTGGGTTCAATAACTCCAGTACTAAAGAAAAAAAAAATTAAAGGAAAATACAAATCTCTTTCAAGATATATTTAAAACCCATGGTCAATAAGCTACAATTACCCTAATTTGCTCTCTTATTCTAGCTTAGGAGTGTTTTAGGACTGACATTTTAAAAAATCCAAAACAAACTATTAAATTAAAATGGCAAATTAAAAAAATAATATTTATACTATAATCCCATGCTTTTTAAAGAAGTCCACTAAACTGAAATGATAAATGTACATAAATAAATTATATGTATGTTAAATAAAAGGTATAAAAGGACATATAATAAACAGGGAAGTGGGACAGGAGGAAGTAAAAGTCAACTTTGTTTTTAATTTATATTTATCTCTATGTTTGAAACTATTACAATAAGCACACGTTATTTTTTATAATTTTAAAAATATAAGTGCAAAGAGAATTTTTTTGTAAAACAATATCGCCATCTAGTGGAGAATGCAGAATGCATAATAAATCACCAAGAAATTGCTGCTTCTGATGACTTCACAGTATTACAGAAAATTCAATAGTACCAACTAATGATAAAAACAAGCTGAAGGGACTGAAATTCTGGAGGCCTAGTACAACAAAGCACCTCCAATTTTGATGAGTAATAAAGTTTATTTCCATTAAAAGGCTGCTCCACTTTAAGAACTTCCACAGCAGACACCAGTGAACCACAGTGCAGGGAGAGGATGGTCGGGGCCCCACTCAGACCCACCGAGATCACTGCTTGTTCAGCACCTGGGCCATCAAGGCAGATTTTAGCTCTCAAAGGCATTCTGCTGTAGCACCTTGTATGTTGAACTGGGACACATTACTTTCTGGTAAAAGTCTTATAAATCCATTCCTAAAACCAAACCATTTCCAAAACCAAATAAAAAAAAAAAAAAGAAATCACTTTCTAGAAATGTTCTGCACATATTTGTAGCCTCTCACTTATTATATAAAAAGGACATTCTGTATATTTTACTGTTACTTAATCACCTGGGGCTGGGGCTAAAACTAAATGGTACAGCTATTGCCAGCATGCATGAGGACCTGGATTCAATTCCCCAGTACCACAAAAAAAAAAAAAAAAAAAAATTACAATATCAACTCTACATATGTTACCTTTGATTTCTGCAGAAGTATCAATATTTGACACACTGATATTCAAGTCCTCCAAATCAAAACTATTACATTCTTTCAATATTTTGGCTTGGTTGAAATAATCATTAGTATCTCGTGGCTGAATCTCTTTGAGAATCACCTGTAAGCGGTTTGCTGACTCTGCAAGAAAAGAGATGCAAGGACATGAAACTCCAGTTGCACACCACATGCAATTCCCTTGGGGTACCTGACCTCAAAGTCCTGTAATTTTCAACGTTTGATAATAACTTCTATTACTAGAGACTCACAGAGTGGGTAATGTAAAAATTATTTGTATAGGGTCTTCATGATATTTAAGTGAACTTTTTTTTTTTTTGGCAGCATTGGGGATTGAACCTTAGGCATGCTAGGCAAGTGCTCTACCACTGAGCCACAGCCCTAGTCCTTTAAGAGTACTTTTAAAACATGGCAATTGGGTTGAAGATATGACAAAAAAAAAGAACAACTGTAATCATTCACAGAACAAAGGCTGCCATCTCATTTACATTGCTTTTGTGTCGGTTTAAGAATCTCAAGCATGATGCTTAATCATGTGAAAGAAGACCAATAAACTTCAATTAATTTTAAGAAGTTGTTTCCCTATCCACAGTATAAGCTATCAAGGTTTAAAAATATAAATGTTAAAAAAATTTTTTAAATCAACAACCAAACAGTCTTTCAAAATATAAGGATATCATGAAGTCTCCATATTTGGTTTGAAATGCATCATACAATATACTGCTTTCTCAGTGTGGTTTAAATTTCCTTTTTCCTCACTGAGCACCCACTAGATTAGGAGTAAGCTCCATGAATGCAGCATTTTGTTCACTGCCGAGTACTAGTGCCTGGAACAGGAAATGGTTCATGGCCAGGGTTCAGTAACATGGGCTGAAAGAATAAATGGATGGCTAGGTAGTAAGGAGTTAGCCAAGCTCTGACTTTTTAAAAATACCAACAGGTAATCATGTAGAATCAATGAACAAATCAAAGAGCAGGTATTAGCCATACATCTATTATTTATATTTTAGGTACTGTGGGAAGTATAAAGACTCAAATTGCTATCATGATGATTCAACCAATGTGTTAAGCTCATTTGTTGCTTCCCTGAAATTTTGCCCAAAACAAATTTCAACAGCCATGAAAAAGTAACACTAGTCCAAAATATACCATATAAAGACCAAGAAAAAAGAAGAAAGATCCAAATAAAATTTCACAAATCCTATTCATTCATTCTATGGCTCTCAGGGGAGGCTTTTTTCAAGAAATTCAGAATGCATGACAGATAACATGGGGAAGAAGCAGGAAAAATGATGCCAATAAAAAGAAAAAAGAATTAAGGAAACGTGTGTGGGCCAAAGACAGTTTCCTGAGATATTTTAAAACTCTCTACACAGAGAATTTTAGCACACGCTACAGGCTCTTCCTATAATAGGTAATTGAAAAATTCAAGACCTCTGATCCAGAATTATCTGGTACTTGCCTAATCCAAATATCAGCTATAAGACTACATGTTTTTAGTTCCATGTACCAAGAAAGAAAGCCAAAGCATTAACCTAAATAAATGTGTCCTAGCATCATGAACCAATATTACTCAACTTATTTTTAGTAAAAAACAAAAGCTAACATTTTCTATGTAAAATACACTGCTCCAGGTCACTTAATTATGAGCCTAAGGCATTTCATTGTATGGACAGTTGTGTACTCATAATATACTCAAATTCTTCTTAATAAAAAACTCTCATCTGCACTACAAAATGCATTCACAAACTTTATTTCAACCTGAAATACAAATTTACTTCATTTCTTCCTGTGTTTAAAGGTATACTTTATGTTGTGCACATCTTTAATAGCCAGTCTATTTGGACTTGTTATGGTGCCCACGTATGCCAGTAGGACGTCCCAGACACTAACTTAGCTCCTGTCCTTTCAGTAATTGTTCATTCATTTATTTATTCATTAGCAATAAATATTTATTGTTTATCTTCTTCTACCAGCACTAGGCTAAGCACATGAGAGAAAAATCAGACAGAATACCTGTTAAATTACAGTTCCCTGAGGGAAAGTTCCAAGGGCAGAGGAGAGCAGGAAGAGATAGGTTGGAGAGGAAGCAGAAGCCAAACCATCTAGCACCTGATCTGAAGTCATGGAAGTATGCTAATCAAGGGGAGGGGTAGAGTAGGATGGGGCACAAAGTTTAAGATTATGTATAACATGATTAATTATTTGATTAGAAAAAAGCATACTGGACACAACAAGAAGCAAATGTAAGGAGATAAGAGTATATGAGAGGACATCAGCTGGGAAGCGCCTGGAGTGGCCTGAGCAAAAGAGGTTAAATGCCTGCAGGAGTAAGAAGACGAAGATAAAAAGGAAAGAGGCTCAAGAAATATTTAAGGGTAATACTGGCTATGAGGAGCAAGGGAGGGACACCAAGCAGTCCTGGCCTACGGACTTGCAATAAAGAACCCGTGGTAGGAACACTCGCCAAGGGGCAGATAAGTTCAGAAGGAAAAAGGCAAATGAAAGTTCATAGTACTACAAACCCAATTTGCCCCGGAAAAAAAGAAACTTGCTCAACACCTGGTTTGGGGATGAGGGGGGCTATTTTTTTAATAGTTCAAAATATTTTCAACAGACATACCATAAAAATAATAATTTTTAATAATAAATAACAATAAAATATACCATAAAAAATAATAATTTCTTGTTTTCTCAACTTAGCTTTTATATCTCTTCAAAGAAATGATTACCAAAGAAGAGAGACAGATAATATAACAACCAAACAACAGCACGGTAGCTGTCTTTGTCTGCTGACCTGAATCAGTGTCCATGGGGATGAGGCCCTCAGGCGAGGAGCTCTGAATGACCGGAGACACCACGGCAGAGAGCCTGTAGGACATGGACAGAAGTTTCTCCACCAAAGGTCTCCACTCACTCACCAACTGCAGGCTGCTGCAACAAGGACATTAGGGACACTTATACTAAAAGCAAAAATCACATTTTAATAATGGAAATTAACACATGAAAGGAATTTAAAGAATGTGTTTCAAAATTGTGTAATACATGAAAGATCTGAAACACAAAGTGTATACAGGTAGATTTAAAAGTCTAATTTTCTATTGTCCTTAAGGCAACAGATTACATCCGATTCCCAAGACACAATCCAGTAAGAGGTGAAAGCTCAGGCCTAAGTGTATTTCTGAGAGGAGAGGCAGCTGTGGATGTTCTTACTTTAGTGGTAACTTCTGCAGAGCTCCTGTTATACAGTGGACTCGCCCATACATAGGAAAGGATGCTGCTGCCTGAAGCAAAGAATTTTCAGCCTGAGAGATCTCCTCCTCAAGATTTTCCATCAAGCATTTGATAACTAGAAAAAGCAAAGTGAAAACAATGCCTGTTTTAAAACACATTTATAAAAATCTGTGGACTACAAAACAATTCCCATGAAAACACTCAACTCAATTGAACTTTATACTTGAACCAGATAGAGATTTTTCAAGGTTATCTGGCCCACTGCCTATTTCTAGTTAAAGATACTAATTAAAGAACTAAATGTCTTCCTTTAACCACGTGGGTTCATTATGCATTCAATCTGAACCTCCTCTAGCTAGGGTATCAAAGCCCAGGCCCCTGTGGCATGTGCTAGTTGGTCAATAGATGCCTTTTAGTAATACCTTTGTTGACATATATTTTACACACCATACAATGTATGCATTTAAAGTCAATGGTTTTGGTATAATCAGAGATACAGGCATATGTCACAATTTGACAACATTTTCTTTGTTCACCCAAAGACCTTTACCCCATTGTAGTTTCTTCCTCTCTACACCTCTACCCTACCTCTGCCCTCAGCAATCAATAATCTACTTTTTCCCTATAGATTTTGCTATTCTGGACATACCACATAAATGGAATTATACAATAAAAGGTCTTTTGTCATTGGCTTCTTCCACTTAGCATGTTTTCAATGTTCACACTGCCACGTATACCAATGCTTCATTCTTTATTATTTCTTTCATATGGATGAATAATAGTCCACTGTATGGGCATATCACATTTTAATTTTTCATTTATCAGTTGATGGACATGAGAATTATATCTACTTTTTGGTTACTATAAATAATTCTGCTATGAACATTCCTGTACAAATTTTTATTTGGACACATGTTTCATTTCTCTAGATAATTGCCTGTTAAGAAATAAATGTCTGTGTCCCTATCCCTGACCCCCAACATTATATGAAGGTTCCACTTTTTGGACAGATTCATCAACAGTTGCAATTCTCTGGGGTTTTTTTCATTGTAGACATCCTTCTGGGCATGAAATATTTACTTCTTGTGATTTTGATTTTCATTTTCCTTAAAGTTAATGATGTTGAGCATCTTTTCATATGCATGTTATTCATTTTATATCTTCTTTAGAGAATATCTATTCAGATTTTTCCCATTTAATTTGGATGTCTTTTTTATTAGTGAGTTGTGAAAGTTCTTTAAATATTCTATTTAGATACAAATCCCTCATTAAATATATGGTTTACAAATGTCCCATTTTGAAGACAGTCTTTTTACTCATCTACCCCCACCCTGGTATTAGAGATCGAACTCAGGGTCTTAAGCATCCTAGACAAGAGCTCTATTACTAAAACACGTCCCTAGCCCCCTTTTCTTGTTTGTTTGTTTGAGACAAGGTCTCACTTTAGTTGTCCAGGCTGGCCTCAAATTTGTGCTCCTCTTGCCTCAGCCTCCCAAGTAGCTGGGACTGCAGGCATTTGGATTTTCACTTTCTTGATGGTATCCTTTTATATGTAAAATATATCATTTTAATCCCAGTGGCTCAGGAGACTGAGGCAGGAGAATCCATAGTTCAAAAGCCTGCCTTAGCAACTTAGCGATGCCCTAACCAAAGTAGTAAGACCCTGTCTCAAAATAAAATATAAAAACTGCGCCTCAATCGTTTAGAGTCATGAACAAATCAACAGCAGATATTAGACATACATCTAGTATTTATACTTATATTTTAGGTACTATGGGAAATATAAAGACTCAAAATGCTATCATGATGATTCAACCAATATGTTAGGCTCATTTGTTGCTTCCCTGAAACAGGACAATAGATTAACAAATCGCAGTTAAATATGTATAACATATACAGTGCTATTTAGGTAAAATTCAAAATTATGTGAAACCAAATAATATATTGTTTCATGACATACACAGGTGGTAAAACTATAAAGGAAAACAAGATAAAAGATTAAGGGCTGGGGTTGTGGCTCAGTGGTAGAGCACTTGTCTAGCATGTGTCAAGGCACAGGGTTTGATTCTCAGCACCAAATAAATAAATGAATAAAATAAAGGTCTATCAACATCTAAAAGAAATCCTTTAAAAAGATGAAAGACTAATATAAAATAAAGAATAGAATAGAGGGTTTTTTTTTTTTTTTAAGAAATGGATGCCTCCCTATGTTGCTCAAGCTAGCCTTGAACTTCTAGGTTCAAGGAATCCTCTTATCTCAGGCTCCAAAGAAGCTAGGATCCCAGGCATGGGTCACTGCACCAGCTAAGAAAACAAAGGGGTTATTTTTTTTGTTTGCTTTGTTTTTGTTTTCTAGTGTTGCTCTTGTTGTTGTTGTTCTGTCACGTTGGGATCAAACATGGGGCCTCAGGCATGCGAAGCACGTGCTCTGCCACTGAGCTGCACCTCTAGCCCTTGCTCTACTTCTTAAGCTGGGTGTCATCACCTAACTTGTGAACAAAATTTATGAAGTTTTTCTATTACTGTTATTTAAACCTTATTTATTCAAGTGTTCTTTGTGAGTTTGAAATGAAGTTCTAAAATGTCTTAAAAGACTTTGTGTGGGGCTGGGGATGTAGCTCAGTTGGTAAAGTGCTTGCCTTGCAAGCACAAGGCCCTGGGTTCAATCCCCAGCACCGACAAAAAAAAAAAAAAAAAAAAAAAAAAAGACTTTGTGTGATGCATGCAGTCCCCAGCACACCCCAATTGCAGTCCTCTTCCTATCATCTTACCAGGGTCTCCTTTTGAACCCAGCCCTGAAGCAATTTAAGTAGGCAAATGTCATCTTCTATGGTTCTGTCATCTATCTGCAGACTTAAAGGCCAAGTTCCCACCAGAACTACCTATAGTCTTCTACTTTTCTCTCACTACAGGTTTTGTCAAGGCCTTATCTATCATCTTGAGAAAAATAATTTGCAACTTTCTATATCTCTTTTTTATAAAAATTTGTATCTATTCATACACCCACTATAATTCCAAATAAAGACTTACTAGCATAAAATTAAATACATAAATCCCTAACAAATATTTGCTGAAACCCACTAGATCTAACCCATTTCACAGCCTAGGTTTTAGAACAGGCTATATGAAAACATAAAATAAGGGCTGGGGAGATAGCTCAGTTGGTAAAGTGCTTGCCTTACAAGCATAGAGCCCTGGGTTCGATCCCCAGCACCGCAAAAAAAAAAAAAGAAAGAAAGAAAACATAAAATAGAAGGGGGCATGACAGTCAATCAAAACATAAACCCCAACAGACAAAAGAACTCTGGTGTGTATAGAAATAATGAAGCTGATCTGTCTACAATATCATAAAATTTCTGCGGAATAAAAGAGTAGACGTTTGGTGGAGAAACAGGATGTCCTCTTTTAAAAAGTGCTTTATTAATAGACATTTGTATATCGGCTTATTTAACATGAATCCTCTGTTTAGAAACAAATAATATAGCTGAGTTAACTTTTTATTCTCATAAAAGAAACTACTGGCACTTATATGCTGGTAAACTCTTAAATAAAAACAACACAAGTAAATGTGTTAGATACTCTAACCAGTGAATGGTGAGAGAATAAGATAATGGTTTTAATTAAAAAAAAAAAAAAAAAGAGAGAGAGAGAGAGAGCAAAAGGTCATTTCCTCAATACAAACCTAACAATGTGTTCCTTTCCACCACGGCAGCAGATTTATCTCCATCACCACAGGCAGCCTGCTGGGGTGTAGCCACAGATGGGGACCAGGGCAGAGCATCCTGCCAGATCAAGAAGATCAGCAGGTAGGAAGCTGTTACGCAGTCATATGGTTTCGTGCTTGTGCTGAGCTCCAGTGCTGCCTGGAATAAGCCTTGTAGTTTCTCAGAATCCTAGAATGAAGTACAGTCTCGGTCACTGCCACTGAAAGACTTCTGTACTTTGATGGAATAATACATAATTAAAACCACAGCCTACCACATAACTAACTCAATAAGAAGATTATTTTTCCCTGAACATGTTAGTTTTTCTTATAGTAATTAATGATGATTATTATTAGTTCAGAGATGAAGATGCTGAAAATGCTTTTAATTTGAAAATTCAACACTAATAAAGCAATTTTTTTAAAGTTGAAATCTTCAGCAAAAATGTACATGTTCCTATAGAAATTCACTATGGCTACCCTCAGACCACCTTCATTGTTTCTAAAGAATATAGTCTTTTTCCTCACAGTTTATGTTTTACCTAGGCAAACTGTATGTCTGCCCTTCTCCCTCCCCTTTCTCACAGAGGTAGTTCAATGGGGAAAATTACAAAGCCATATGGAGGTTAATCATTGTGAAATTCCACATATAAAAATGGAAAAAAAAGTAATCAGATCAGCCTCAGAAATCTGCGTCTGAACTTCCACACCTGTATCTCCTATAAATATCCATTCACATAGTCTACTTCTTTAGGAAGCCAGAACAAAGAATAGTTCACTGCAATAGTCATGGAAGGTCCTGGGGGGATAACAGGAGTCATAGGCCCCAGTCCTAACTCAACAGTTGATAGGCCATGAGCTCACCACACTGGAAATCAGGGATTGATTTCTCAATACTATTCTGATTCTGCTACGATTATTCCATAACTGTCTAGCATAAGGGAAAAACTATAACCTGAATTTTAAAGCTGATTATAGGTATTTAAAGATGTCTTACAATTTCAAAATAGTAAATATCAAATGTACTGATTTGATTATCAGTTTAAATTCTTTGTCATTTGATATGTTTAATTTTCTATGACCTAGAAACTTAAAAACAGTGGCCAGCAGGTGTGCTAATGCACACCTATAATTCCAGCAACTCAGGAAGCTGAGGCAGGAGGAGCACAAGTTGAGCAAAAACCCGTCTGTAAATAAAAAAAATTAAAAGGGCTGGGGATTAACTCAGTGGTAAAGCACCCCTGGGTTCAGTCACCAGTACTGGGGAAAAAAAACAGAGGCCAAACTTAAATCTAAATATTAGAAGGAACCAATTACGCACCTAAGACATTTTGATAACTGACAGTAAGTCCTTGAATGGTACTACTAGCCAATTAGTAAAAAATAATAATAAATAGACTATGAGGCCTAAATATCTTTGTTCTACCATCTTAGATCAATCAAAATACAATGTAAAGACCTAAGCTCCACAGAAAGAAAGGAGGTAAACCAAGTGAGTAGTAAAGATATATTTAGAAAGATATGCCATCACATATATGTATTAAATACAGGGTACTTAGTTAACATTTTTAAAAATCTTTAACACCTATTCCAGTGACAATTTTACCAATATGCAAGCCAGACCAGAGAATATACTACAGCAAGTCACATGTGGTACCAAATTTTCTGAATTTTACATTAGTGTCTTTATAACCAAGCTCACGTTTACCATATTAGAAATGTAGAGGTTCCCTAAAGGCCCTGCATAGTTTATCTAACAATCAGGTCTTTCATAGATGTGCTATAATATACCTTCTTCATTCCAAATACTCTCATAATATTTGCCAGAAATGAGGTATAGCTTTATTTATGATACGAGGCTACGTGTAATGAACAGTAAGAGAGTAGGGGCTGACAGAGGAAGAGTCTCTTATATTAAAACTCTATAGGATACAAGAGTTAGCAAACTAAGCACCAAAGAATCTTCTGTTCACCGAGGCACCTGGAAGATCACAGGCACAGACAAATACTGGAGAGCAATTCCTAATCTGGATCCACATCAGAAGAGATACCCTGAGATATTACACTGCCATAGAAGCCACAGAAACAGACACTGTGCACTCTGGCATGTGTTCCTACAGAAGACCACTGCACCTACAAGTTGGAAAGTCCTAAATTCAGCTTAAGGCCCAGACTATGCATGGCTCAGCTGCAGCCCCTGCAGGCACCCTTGATCTCTGTAAAGTTCTAACAGAAAGCTATAGCAAATCTCTAGAGCCAATACTCTGCTGATGCCCCCAGCAGACAGTCCCAGAACAAGCCTCAAGGACAAAGTGAAAAGCCTAGCAAGGAGTTTCCCTGAAGACCCACCCCATGCTGTGCCTTCAATTGGTAGCCCATATTTGGCTCCCACTCCAGACAGGAAGAGCAAGGTGTCTGGAAGAAAGCAGGGACTTGAGCTGGGCCAGGGCCGGGACTGGGGTTTGGGACGGGCCAGGCCAGGGGAGAGCACCAGGGAGAGAACAGTTGCTAACCTCAAATACTCTTGAGTTTCAGTCTCTGTTTAGCTACTCCTTATTGGAAGCCCAGAAACATGTTCTCTACCTCATGTACACTCAGTTTCCCAGGAACAGGAAGATTAACTTAAAAAACTCAAGTTCCTGTAAGTGATGTGTTTTGACCAAATATTACATGCCCAAGTGAACTGGGGAGATTATTATTAACTGAAATCTACCAGTAATCTTATAAACAATAAAACCTACTTCTTCCTATACTACCCCTTTGAACAAAGCACATTAAAAAAAGAAGACATCATTACCCTATGTACATGCATGATTACACAAATGGTATGAATCTACATTGTGTACAACCATAGAAACAAAATGATGTATCCCATTTGTGTACAATGAGTCAAAATGCAGTCTGTAATTAATAAATAAATAAATAAATAAATAAACCATTTAAAATTAAAAAAAGAAAAAGAAGATGAAGAAGAAGAAACAAAGTTCACTGATTTGGACTTTTTCTTTTGCAATATTTCCAACCCACAACAACAGAGACATTAATAACTGAAATGATCAAAAGACAAGAAGGCAGACACAAAGAATCAAGATAATTCTCAGACTGTTTTATCGGTACTAAAATAGATGTACTATTGTACTATTTTAGTAATTTTCATGCCTATATCCCATTTACATTTCATAGGAAAAGTCCAAATACCTGAAATTGTACAGCTGCTATTGATAATTTCATCAGAAGATCAAATGCTAAAGTTTTCACTTCTTCAAAAGTGCTGGTAAAACATTCCATTAGTATTTGGAAGCGATCAACATTAATATCATGGCTCAGTTGATACACTGTTTGGCCTCTACCTAAAAAAAAAAAAAAAAAAAAAAAAAAAAAAAAAGTTTTAAAAGTGAATTTAAGGTAAAAGAAAAGAACTTTTTAAAGTTAACTAGTCAAATTTATAGAAAATTGGTTCAAAAATCCACACTTCATACTTTACCCACAATACTATTTTACTTCATGTTTTACCACACTAGCATAAAAAAACTTTTCCATTAATTTGTTTCTTCACATGACAAAATAAAAAGAATCAGTTTTCCAAATAGGAAATAAGCTTTATAAAAAAATTTAAAACAATTTCATTTTTTTTCCAAAGGTATCATATAGAAGATTACTAAGTTATTTTAAAAAATAAATAAAACCAAATAAATTTAGGAATATATCTTTTTAAAAATCTTCATAAAACTTCTTGATCTAATATGCCACAATGAAATCCATCATTCTGTATAAATAACATGCACCAATAAAATGTTTTTTAATTTTTTAAAAAACTTGACCTAGAATCCAAAGTCCTACTGTATCTTAGAATAAAATGACACAGAATAATGCTACTTTGTTTATTTTTATTTGAAGTTTATTTTAATAGAACATTTTCCTATGTCCTATTATTTTTATATTGACCTCCCATATTACTGGGATAAATTCCACTTGGTCATAGTGTACAATATTTTTAATATACTGTGGCATTTACTAGTATTTTGCTGAGAATTTTTTGCTTCTATATTCATAGGGATATTGGTCTGTTCTTTCAGTGTCTTTGTTTGGCTTTGGTATCAGGGTAAGGAGAGCCTCACAGAATGAGTTAGGAGGTGGTGATCCCTCTCCAATTTTGTGACAGAGATTAAGAGGGAATGGTATTATAAATGTTTAATAGAATTCACCAGTGAAGTCCCTTGTCCTGGACTTTTCTATGCTGGCAGGCTTTTGTTGTTGCTCTTTTTAGTTATACATGAGAGTAGAATGTATTTTGACATACTGTTTCATACATGGAGTAAACCTTCCCATTCTTATGGTTGTACATGATGTGGAGTTACACTAGTCACGTGCTGACAGGCTTTTCTGATTCACTATCTCAATCTCTTGTTGTAGATTTATTCAAATTTTCTATTTCTTCTCAAGTCAGTATTTTTCATGTTTCTAGTGACCTGCTCATTCCAGGAGATTATCTAAATCGTTAGATTACAATTGTTCATTGTATTGTCTTACGATCCTTTCATTTCTACAAGTGTAAAAATGTCCCTACTTTCATTGCTGATTTTAGTTTTTTAGTTATTTGCAACTTTTTTGTTTTTTCTTAGTCCAGTCTAGCTAAAAATTTTGTCAATTTTGTTGATCTTTTAAAAACAAGTTAACTTCTGGCTTTGTTGATTCTCTACTGTTTTTCTAGTCTGCATTTTATCTACCTCTATTCTAATCTTTACTATTTCCTTCCTTCTGCTGCTTTGGGGTTAAGTTTGTTTTCTTTTAATCTCTTGAGGCATTAAGTTAGATTATTGATTTGAGAGCCTATTTTTTAATGTAGGAATTTACAGGTATATATTTCCTTCTGAGCACTCCTTTTGCTATATTTTGTAAGTTTGGGCATGTCATGTTTTTTGCTTCATTGATCTCAAAGTGTTTTTTCTTTGACCAACTGGATCAGAGACTTGTTCAAATCTGGAACTTTCTCTTACACTATTATATGAAAGAGTTAGCATCCCCCACCTGTCTTCTTGAAATATTTATTCATAGAATTCATCTCCATCTGAATTTCTACATATTACTTATTAATTAGTCTGTGTCCCTTCACTAACATGTAAACTCCAAAAAAGGAAGCACTTGGTTTTTTCTTAGTCCAGTCTAGCTAAAAATTTTGTCAATTTTGCATTATCCTTAGCTGTTTAACATATAATAAACAATTAATATTTGCTGAACAAACCCTTTTAATCTAATTGTGGAATTCAATTTTTCATATTGAAAATTGTGATATTTAATTCTACATAAGAAAAATGCATTGTGGATTATCCTTCACAGTCTAGAATACACTTGAGGAAAGGCAGAAATCATTTTGATTATTTCCAAATCACAGTTCTTCTATAAAATAATATACAATCCCATTAAAGCTCTTATGATGAAGATGAAGGATGAATTTCCATTTTCCATTCTGTATTTCAAAGCTATGGCTCTTTAGCCTTCTTTAAAAGTAATAGATGTATTATGGCTTGCTACATTTACATGTATTAATGTGTACATTGTTTAATTAATATAAGTTCTACAACATCAGACACAGCCTAATCATATATATTATAGAGGTGGGGGGAAGAAAAAATAACAGAATGAATCAAACATCATTACCCTATGTAAATGTATAATTACACAAATGGTATGCCTCTACTTCACATACAACCAGAGAAACAAGTTGTACCCCATTTGTTTACAATAAAAAATATATATATATTATATTTGAATTTACTGGAAAAAAATAATAAATATATAATAAGATACATACATACATATACATATTTTAAATTTTCCAGATAAGAAACTTTCCATCTTCCATTAGGAAGAAGACTTAGGTTGTTCATTTTCAAAGTATACTTAAATATATTAAATTATTCTCCTGACAGAAAAATACATATCTAATACACCTAGTGTTTTTCCCCATACACCTAGGTTTAATATAAATACATTAAATGTGCAAAAGAATTTTGTTGAATGCATAAAGTAATTGATCACTCTCAGATAAACCTTAAATTCATTTGTAGTACCACTGAAATTCCCTGAACTAATGGATAATCCCATATTCATTTTCTGTGGATGCTGTAATAAATTTAGAAGTTTAAAAACAACAGAAATCCATTCTCTCTGGACTGGGAGCCAGAAGTCCAAAGTCAAGGAGTTAGTAGGGCCACGCTCACTCCAGAGGCTCTAAAGCAGCATCTTCTAGCTTCTAGTGGCTGCCTGCATTCCATGGCTTGTAGCCGTACCACAGCAACCTCCACCTCCAATGTCACCGTGCCTGCTCTTCGATGTGTCACATTTCTCTCTGCCTCTCTCTTCTGAGAAAACTTTTGATGTCATGTGCAGCCCACCCCGATAAAAGAGATTATCTCAAGATGCTTAATCACACCTGTACAAAGCCCCATTTTCCATGTAAGGTTCACATTCACAGGTTCTAAGGACTTGACAAAGATGCTTTTGGGGGCCTTTTTTCAGGCTATCATCCCTACCTACGTGAGGTGTTCATACTGTAAATAATGGAATGAGCCAATTTCATGTATCTCCTGTTATGATGCCCTGAATACACTGTATCAGTTGTGCAATAGTCCTGCCAAAAATGCATAACTGGAATCGAATCATCAGGAAATACTGAGACGATGCCAACTGAGATATGATCTTCCAAAATGATAATGGCATAAGATAAGAAACTTTCCAAATTAGAGGAGGGTAAAGAGAAGCATAAGACTGAAATGCATGTGTGATCTAGGTCTGCTTCCCAGATCATGGGAAATTTTTTTCCTATGATAGGTCATTTGTTGAGACAACTGGCAAAATTTGAACATGAATTATATATTAGATAATAGCACTTATCAACAATAAATTTCCTGAATTTGATCATTATATGATGGTTATAAACTGATAATAGATAATAGATAAACAGCAAAATATTAAAACCGAATGAATCTAGGGTAGAAGATTCATGGCTATTCATTAAACTACTATTAAAATTTCACTACTAGAATGAATTCTTTTGAAATAAAAACTGGAAAAAAATTATTTCCCTCAAATGAAGCAAACATGTATTAGCAGCAAATAACTCTCAAGTTCCCATCAAAAAAAAATATACTTTGCCTAATAATTTTTTTAAAAAAAACAGATAAAAAGTGACACTCTCCAGTCCTCTGGCCATTTTCTGCTAAAGAGCAGCTGAGAAGAATATTTTCCTACTTGACCATAGCCAAAGAAGGCTCACAGCAAGTAAGAAATCCACATTAAACTGTTCATAGTGGTGCATGCGTGTAAACCCAGCGGCTTGGGGGGCTGAGGCAGGAAGATCAAGAGTTCAAAGCCAGCCTCAGCAACTTAGCAAAGCCCTAAGCAACACAGCGAGACCATACACCTAAATAAAATACAAAAAAGGGGGCTGTGGATGGGGCTCAGTGGTTGAGAGCCCTTGGGCTGAATCCCCAGTACCAAAAAAAAAAAAAAAAAAAAAAGAAAAGAAAAGAAAGAAATCCACATTAAATTATAAGTAACACTCATTTTTGGGACAAAAAAGAATCATTTCTTGTCAAAAAGGAAAAAAAAAAAAAAAGATTCAAAAAGGAAAGTTAAGTGCTTATCCTTTTGAGTACCCCACAGAAGGAAAACAGTATCACTAAAGTGCCTAGCAATGACATCTTCATAATGTCTTTCCGAAACCAGATTGAGGCATATGAAACACATAGCGTATAGGGGAAACCACATCTTAACCACAAAGACTCACTGAGGAATATTAAATACAAGAGGGACTATTATTACTCTAATTTTTAAACAGAAAGAACAATGTGAGGCCACGGGTTCAATTACCAATACCAAGGTGGGGAAAACATAGATTGGGCCCTTTCTTAAAAAAGGGAAAAAAAAAAAATGAAGGCGTAAGAGCAGTAACACTTTCCTCTTCCCATAATAAGCACAGAAAATTGTAGTTGGGGTTGGCAAATAATGATCAATGAAAAGCGGAGGCAGTTTCTTTTCCTTCTGTCCTTTACTGGCAAACTTGATCATGTACTCATAAGGACTATATAGCACAAAGGAATCTAAAGAAAAGACAATAAACTGAAACTTTTTAAGTAAAGAAAAAATGTTGAAAAAGTATATGTCTTAGAAGAAAGGGAAAAAAAAAAAAAAACTTTCCTAAACATTACTGAAAACTTACCTTCTGAGACAGGAAAAACTTCAGCTATTGAACCTAAAATGGTTAAAGCAGAAAATCTAGTTGAGTAGGATGATCCAGGAAACAATGCTTCAAAAAGACTGTTGCAAATGGATGACATGAAATTCTAAAAAAAATAAATAAAAAATTATATTAAGTATAACTGAAAGTGGGTGCTTTTTTCATTTTTAATTAAGAGTATAAAGATTTTTAAACATAATACTGGTTGTTCCCATCTCTTGATAATTCAGCTCAGCATGTACTATGGTTTGGATACAGCTTATCCCCCAAAGGTTCACGTGCTTCAAGTACAGCCCCCAATGTGGTGGTGTTGAGATGGGAGATACTCCAAGAGGCAAGGCCTAAACAGGGTTCCACCTTATGAATGGATTAAAGCTCTCTTCCAAGAATTAGTCAAGTTTCATGGGACTAAATTACAATCTATGAAATGGGGTTATTATATACAAATACAACTTTCTTGGCTTGCTCTCTTGCTTTCACTCACACACATGCCGCTTCTACTCTATGCATGCTTTCTGCCATATTATGACACAGCCAGAAAGCCCTTGCCAGATGTCAATACTATGACATTTGAACTTTCCAGTCATCAACCTCTTTTCTTTCTCAAGTATTCAGCCACAGGTAGTATGTTATAGCAACACAAAACAGACTAAGACAATAACTATGACCATAAGTTATAACATGATTTAATAATGAACCCTATCTTAGTAGAGTCAACAAGAAATACAATTCCTATTATAGCTCAGACAAGAAAAAACATTTTTGGTGAAAGCAAGATCTGTTCAGCTCTTGATTTGTGCCAGAGCTAAATGAATATTGATTTTCCTAACCAGAGGCAATCAGGTATCAGAGGTATGAATACTTTTAATGTTTTAAAATGAACAAAGAAGTACCCAATATAGACTACTTGATAAGTTTGGGTATGACATATTTCATACAAAGACCCAACTATTCCACTGTCGTCTTCTGCCTGGCCCTTTTGAGATTCCTGCTCTACTATTCTATTTATACAGATAATTTAAAATGAACACTTATAAGAAAATGCAATTTTGAAAAAGCAAAGTAAAAAATACTTTGTCCTGGGTAGTCTTTTTCTCTAATTAAAACAATAACAATAACTTCTGTGTAAAATAAAGAGAAAAATGATAAAGAATGACTATGAGTCTCAAGCATCCTGTTACTCTCCACCCTGAGCAGCACACAGGCAGCCCTAGTTCCAAATGGCTCAAGACAAAAGTCAAGAATGTGAAAATCCCTGCATTTTTCTGGTGGGCATACAACCTCAGGAATTTAACCTTTAAGTCCTCACAAGACTAACTGTTTATTCATCTATTAATTCTTCTGAGTTTCAAAAGTAGGGCACTTACCAAAAAAAATCCTAGTTAAACTAATTTTAGTTAGACGTAAAACAGCATTCACATTAAAGAACAACAAACTTGTAAGAGTTATCTTATTCTAATGGTATTGTCATTTACATTTTTAGATACAGTTCTTTCCCTCAATCATACTGTAACTACAATGGAAACAGAGACCACAGGTATACACTAGGATCCCTAGTCCTGAGCACAGCATCCTGCACACTTGATTGGAGCTCAGTGTATGCCTTAGTCTCCTTTAATGGTTCCAAGCAAGGCTTCCAAATACCCTGGCCTACATGGTAAACTCTCTACTCTCCACTTAATTTTTTAGACTCATTCCCTATTACTTAATTCCTCCATTCCCCCAAATATCTTATGTCACTCACACCAGAGACTTCACCATTCCCCAAGTTCTTCCTCTTTTTTTAACCTCCATGCCTTCACTTAAGCTAGTCTCATGGAAAAAAGTACTGAGATGTCTGATTGAAAAGCAGATCCGATTTGGGTGCTGGCTCTAATCACTCACTAGGTGAGGGCCCTTTGGGCAGGTTACTGAACTTCAGTTTTCTCACTTCTTAAGTAGGGATAATGCTCACCCCACAGCCTTTTTTATTAAAGATTAAATGAGAAAATGAATATAAAGCATGTTATAAAATTTAAAGTGCTCTAGTTATTAATACTAGGTATTTAAATATGAAATATCTCCATTAGCCTAGAAGGCATTTTTTCAACTAATAGCTTCCTTGTCCTCCCCAACACTTTGTCTGCATACAGCAGCCATTGTTATGAGGATGATGACAACATAGTGCCATGGTCACAACCTCTAAAAGCCACAGGTAACTGCCAGTCAGGAGAGCAGATCATAATCACAAGATTGACTCAGATTAAGTCTCTAAGAACCAGTGTTCAAAAAGTACATATCCACATATCCATAAGCCCAAACCAAGAAACCATGAACACATTAAATTTCAGAACCTCAATCCAAAAAATGTTGTGTGTTTTACATACTTGAGATTTCACCAATGTCATTTCACCCCTTGCAGAAAGAAGCAAAAGAGATGTGTTTTTTTAAATCTAGCAATGATTTCAGAAGCTAACAAAAACTGTCACACACAGTTGAGGCTCCATATATACTCTCAGTCATTTTTAATGACTCCCACTGAGGCTTTTAGCAGTGTTTTATAGTTTAAAAAGGGCTTTCTCACTTAATCTTCAAAACCAACCTTTTGAGAGGAGTTACTAATCCCAATTATAGTGGAGGAGACTCAAGGCACTCAACCGATAAGAGATGAACTGGGACTAATCCTACATCCTTTAGGTTCAGGTTATGACTTTCTAATCTTCACTGTTGGGATTTTAAGATGATGAAGCTAATTTCAGCCCATTAATGCAGTGCTCTGGAACCAAGTCTACTCTTCAAGCTCACTCAAACCTCCCTCCACAGCTGAACTATGGGCAAGGGGTCAGTAACATCAAACTATTGAATGTCATGTCAGCCTAAAGAGGAAGAAGCCACAGTAGCCTCCTACCCTGGGGAGGCCTGGAAAAGTCCAGAGACAGCAATTACCTGCTTGTTAAAGTACTAAATTCACCTGGCCCACATAAGCTATAAGTTACTCAGGTGAGTCCATTAATGTCATCCTGTAACAGTCCTCATGTGCAGCCTGATCCCTGAGTCAGGCAATCTTGCTTGGAATACCAAAGCACCAGAAGAAATATGCAACATCTAGCTTAAGAAAAAAGCACAGAAACACAATGCACCAAGACACTTCCATCCGTTTCTCTCTAATGCTTATGCACAATTATTTTAGGTTTCTTAAAGCTCTAAGTCTGGTAAGACACCACCTACCTTATACAATTGTAAGGAAACAGAAGGCTGCTCTTTCACTAATTCATTCTCTGGTTCATGTGTGGATTTACTTTGCTGCAATTTGTAAAGTACTTGGGAACTTTCCTGTATCCTACAAAACAACTTTGGAGACAAAGAAAAACAAAGCATATATTAAACTTAACTGTCAGTCCTGGATGGGAAAATCTAAGGTAAACAGAGTACTGGTTTTTAAACTCTCAAAATCTTTGTGTTTTGACAAAAATTAACATTTACGTTTTTAAAACCAAAAACAGTATTAGTGCAACCAGAACACAGTCATTAAACCACAGTTCTCACATTTTCCTTTAAGTCAACATGAATCTAAAAACCATAGACTCATTTCTATACCAAGTCTTCACCCCATATTGTTAGATGAATTCAAATTCAATTATTCAAAAATGACCATTTTGTGAGGTGCTTAAAGAACTATAAAAAATGCAAAAGCATCCTTCCTCTAGTTACCAAAGTTTTCTTAAAACCACTTTACATTCCAAGAACCCCAGCACTACATTTTTTTCTATCAAAAAAAGAGCGCAAGGGGCTGGGGTTGTAGCTCAGTGGGAGAACACTTGCCTAACACGTGTGAGGGGAGGCATTGGGTTTGATCCTAGGCACCACATAAAAATAAATAAATAAAATAAAGGTAAAAAAAAAAGGACTAGCTTGCTTTAAAAAAAAAAAAAAAAAAAGATCTCCGTTGCTTTACTTCCCCCAAATGAATGGTCTTTTTACTCTGGATTTTAATACCACATGTAAGCTTTATAATATCAGAGAGCAGGTCACAGAAGGGCCATGAAGAGGTATGGTAGCCCAATCCCATGATCATTCCCACACTCTCCCAAATCTGGGCTCTTCCTCAAAACAATACCCAGAGCAAGGTTCACCACTTTCTAATGCTCAATTCTACCTTTTTAAGAAGAGAACAAATCTGCTGCCGCACTCCTGGAGACTGGCTGTTAAGATTGTATGTGATAAAGAATTGAATCCACTCCATTTCTTCTGTGGAAACAATTTCTGTGCTCCGATTACTTTCACAAAGCAAGCCTAATGTATCTATCCGTACCTAAAATACCAAGTAATAAAATGTTAATTTTCCATTGAGATAAGCAAAGCCTAAACCACTTGAAATGTCTAGTTATTTGCACAGATCACCAACGAAAATAAAACTAAATTTAACTATATGTATCTCCCAAAGATCCTATGGCTGTTTTCTATAAATTTATTATATTGTATGAATTGGAGATTCAAAAAATCAACAATCTTCAGTCTTATTCCATGGTAATGCTCAGCTTCCCTCCTTTCTTTTTGTCTCAGTGACCACTTTACCTTAGGACCTCCTTACCTCATGCTTAGACTATTGCCATGTACTTCTAACTAGTCTCTTGGTTTGTTTTTGTTCCCACTCTGGAAACTCATCTCTGTTTCCATTAATGCCATTTCCTTGCTGAAGACAGAGTGGCTGGGGCTAAATACCTTCATTCAATTGGTGATGGGGAAGTAATGAAGTCATCAGCCTGGCACTGGAGCTGTCTATAAAATAAACAAAACACTTCCCTCCTGCCAGACAACATCCTTAATTTTCCTCCAGGTCTTGTCTATCTGTCATTCTGCTCCAGTATTTCACTTTTCTAATCAACCACCTCTGATTAGTCTCTTCTGAGCCTCCCAGACAAGTCCTCATGCATAAGGCACATTTGTATCTGTATTGTTTTCTCAGAGTTCCCAGGTATTTTATGCAAACTTTCTTGTCCCTCAACTAAATTTTAGGTAGCCTGAGGACAAGGATGACACTTTTTATTTTCTAGTTATCCTCATTATAGACTTCCTAAAACAGTGGTAGGCCCCATGTGGGGGCCTCTATGTTGGACTGAAAGAATCAGGGTCCTACTGCATGTACAAATCCCCAGGTATTTTGTTTCCTTACTTGGCAGTGCTGATGAACTAAGCCTTGCTTGACTCTTGCACTCGACACAAGGTTCTTCCAGGCATCAGTAGCAGACTGAAGATGTCCATGAGCTCTAGCTGTTCGCAGGCATGCCATCAAAGCTCCCAGAGCCCCTCTGTTATTACAAGACCCTAAGGATGGAAATGATTGCTCTTGTCCCAAAAGTACACTAACAAAGACCATCACAATGCTATGCGATGACTACTGCAATTTTCGGTTGTTCATGTTCATGTCTCTATAAAATTATATTTTCAGAAATAAAAATCATTTTACATAAATTCTAATATGAATTAAAATTCCTAAAGTAATTCTTATTTAAAATTATTTAATTGCTCTTGCGTCAATAATTTTAAGGTAAGCATAATTTTCATACTCTTTTAAAGAAAATAATATAAAAATTTATAAAGAAATTATAACTTTTTTACTAATATTTTTATCTTTCCTTGATACTTAGAAAGTGAATCAGTAAGTAAATCAGGAAAAAAAAAAAAGTGAAGTATTAAAAACAATAACACAAACTAAAATGACTTTCTGCCAAAAATAGGAAAAACCTTCAGTGACTAAAGAGCATTGTACCTTTAAAAGCAAACACTGACCCTCTCTGCACATTTCAGATTCACTGTTTCTCACTAAAAAAGATAAAAGGAGAATCACAAAGAACCTATTGGTGTCAGAGGTTAGCACATTGGCCATTGCTAAGGGAACAGCCAGTTCTGGCTCACAGGGTACCTTGATATCAAAATAAAGACAGCCTTGTTTCAGAACAGATTCAGGAGGGCTTTTCTCAAAAAGGCAAGGACAAATGTTGTTAAAAATTATAAATAAATACCCAAGGCCCTTGGTTTGATCCCCAGTACCAAAAAGAAAAAAAAAAAAAAAAAATTAGGTATAATGGAAGTCAGGCAAGAGTGGCACACACCTATGGTGACAGCTATTTGGGAAGATTGAGGAAGCAGGATGGCTTGAGCCTAACCTCAAGGCCAGCCTGGGTGATATGTGAGATACCATCTCAAAAAATTTTAAAAATTACAAATAATGGCTTATTTTTGTAGACAGAAATTTAAAGTCTTTAACCATTTTAGTCAAAAATACTGCTTAAATTATGCAGTAGGATACCATTCTTACTGTGTTAGAGTATTAGAATTCTAAGATTTTAAAGGATTCCTATTTTAAAGGACTATAAATAGTTATTTCTTTTTTTTAAATACATATATATATATATATATATACACACACACACACACACACATACACACACACACACACACACACACACACACATATATATAAATACTTTTTTTGTTGGTTGGCGATGGACCTTTATTTTATGTATTTATATGAGGTGCTGAGAATCGAACCCAGCACCTCACACATGCTCGGCAAGTACTCCACCACTGAGCCACAACCCCAGACCAAATAGTTGTATCTTTAGGTTATGACTCCAAATCTCGTCTCTTCCCCAGAGACAAAAAACTGCTACTGCCAATGTACCTGTCTAACTTGTCTAAAACAATTTTTAATTACTGTATCAATCACTTAAATAAGCAAATTACATAAAGCACACATACTTTTATTCCAGTCTGACAATAAAATAACAAAGAACTTGGTAAAATAAATTAAAACCTTGTAATTAGGGAAACCTTATCTAGTTTCTGTAAATAGAATAACTCCTTAGTTTGTACAAATGACTTTAAGCCAAAAAACTCCATTCAGCATTGTACAGGAACACTCATCTCAACCTAAAATAGTTGTCACTAATATTCTCCTGGACTGTTCATAAAGTAGTAATATTTAAATTGTAACATGGTCAACATCTGCCTAGGTGCCTATACTTACGCATCATAACTAGAAACAACTAAAACAAAAATATTTTTTTCTTACCAGTTTTAGCATCAATAGAAGTCTGAAGAATCTTTACCATGTACCTTAAGCTTTCAGGGCTGTAATTCAATAATTTTGGCAAATAGTAATCAATCACATAAGATTTTTGATCCAGGCTTCCTTCACATAGTATAGAAAGGAGAGGAGAAACCCAAGTCTCATGCCACTGATCAATCCAAGTGCTGTCAACATTCCGAGATTTCAAATGACTCTTATGATTTTTAAACATTGTTTCCAAGAGGTCACTTGCATAAGGTACCAATGACTGGTCCCCCATTACCTCTAAGATTTGAGATGGTATAGTTTTATCTATTGCCAAAATTTGTTCAATTCCTATGCATTCTACCAAACACCCAAGGCATATGTACTTTCCTTTAATATGCCATTCCAATAGCAGAACACTCTCAGTCAATTCCAAAAAGAAAGGATCAGTGACTGAGTCTGCCTGTTCCAAAGTTAGTTGGTGCATTTGGAGAAGATTTCTGAATATGATTTTGGTTTGGTGTCTTAGAGCATCCAATGGATGTTCCCAGTGGGTATAGACATATTCCAAAAGTTTCCCAATTATGCTTGAATTCCCATTCAGACTGTCCTTCAGGCTTGAGGAACTTGATTCAAGGACATGTATAGCTGAATGTGTCCAAGATGCCAAGATTCTAGATAGAAACATTTCCAATGTTGATTCCTTTATCCTGAAGAAAAATGAACCATGAGCCATATTATTGTAAAGTGACACTTAAAAGTAATTTCATTTTATAAGCATTTAGCCATTTGAAATTTTAAATATAAAGAATAAACAGAAAATACAATTATTAAATTTACAATTAAAAGTTACAAAGTCAAAACAGATCTCAAATTTGTATATGAAACTGTTCACCTTGTAAAAAATAATCCAAAATGGATTACTAGAAACTACTGGAGGTGAATGAAACATTGGCAATCTTCATAGTAATGAGTTTCATAGCTGATTTAAAACATAAGGGCCTCAGGTTGGGTAAGGTTAGGGTAAATGTGGTTTAGGGCAATGAAAATATTCTAAAGTTGGCTGCAGTGATGCACAAATCTGTGAATATACTAAAAGAAACTGAATTGTACACTTTTAAATGTGTGACTTGTACAGTATGAAAATTATAGCTCCAATATGTAAGAAATTATTTTAAAACATGATAGTTTTCTTCTACTATACACATGCTTATTACTATCAAGCCATATCTATAGTTTTGACATTTTAAGCACATGAGCACTTTTAACCATTATGGCAAAAACACCAAAAAAAAACAAAATACACCCCTGTGAAGTCAGAAGACTTTGTACAGTTGCTGGCTTAGGCTCTTAATAACAATATGCTCAAGAAAGCATTTACTTTTCTAAGCTTTACTTTAACCAATTAACAAATTAAGATTTCTTATTGTTTCTATCAACATGTGATGATCACATTAGATTACCTACTCTGAAAATCTTTATCAATTCTATAGCACTGTACATATAAAAATGTATAGTTTTGTGGGTTTTATAGGCTTTTTAGTGCTGGAGATTGAACCCAGGGTCTCACACACAAGTGTTCTCCCTATAGTTTTTTAAAAATGCTAACATAGCCAGGTATGGTGGCACACACCTATAATCCCAGCAACTCAGGAGGCTGATGCAGGAGGATCACAAGTTCAACACCAACCTCAGCAATTTAGCAAGACACTGTCTCAAAATAAAAATAAAAAGGACAGGGGATGTAGGTTAGTGGTAGAGTACCACTGGGTTCAATAGCCAGTACCACCATCACCACCCCCCAAAAAAGGTAACATAGAAACTGAATGTTAAAATTAATTTCCAAAATTAATCACAAGTAAACCTGTACCAATACTTTCTATAACTCTTTCCCTTCACCCCATCTTCTCTTTTATGCCCATTTCATTCCCTATACATATACCACTTTTAATTTAGAATTTACCCTGACCACTCTTCAAGTAATTACTAAGTGTACTGGTACAGTTGCAACTTTTAAATGTCTCATGAGCAAAACAAAATATGAAACATAGCATCAAAACTCACTGTGAACTCAAGGTGAACAAAACGTGCACAGTGTCCAAAAGCAGGGCCTCTCCACTCAGGCCCATGCTCCCATCCTGCCAGTCCAACATGGCAAGTGTCCCCTGACACAGGAATAAGAGAGCTGACCCAGGGATGTCAGCACAACAGAGGCTCCTGCAGCTGCTCATAAGCCACCCAGGGATGCTGGTGCAGTCTACTGAACGGAGAAGCAAACTGCTAATCTGGAAAAATAAAACAATTAATACATATAAAGGTTTAAGACTTTCCAAGAGATACTTCAAAATACAAATCAAAAATGTTTTCTCCTGAAATATCCCTGGGAAAATAACTAAACCTAAAGGGAAAATAGCCATAAACATTAAATTATGTTAACATAAAAGGAAAAAAATTAAAACTAAGTATAGGAATCATTTTACTGGTTTGAATGTACTGGTAGAGCATACTATATCACCACCTATAGGTGGATGAGTTTAACACTTTGAGAGGTGATGTGAAAAATAAAATTTTTCAATTTTATTTGATAATTCCTTGTGTGATCTTACAGAATTGTGTGTGTGCATGTGTGTTTGTACTGTTTTCTTGCACACATAATATACACAGCATAAAGTTAAGTAAAAAGACAAAATGAGTTTCTAGATATAGCAAGAAAAAAAACTGCAAGTGGTAAATACAAGGACTGTGGTCTAAATTTAATAATCATACTTTCCACATAGGTGCTGGGGATGTAGCCCAATGGTAGATCCTATGCTAAGCAGTCAAAAGGTCCTAGGTTAGTCTCCAGCATAAAACAACAAAAATATGTGGGTGCATATGCATATACAAGTATATGTGTGTGTTTACACACACACACACACACACACACACTTTGCAAATGCAAATGGATCAAACTCACTTAACTGATTCTAGTATGATTCCTACCTAAAGTACATGATTTAGGGTTATTTTTAGTAAAATAATATTTATTTATCACAAGGTTGTACTGTGTATGTATCTGTACATTAATCTGCATAATTTTGGTATTATAA
This sequence comes from Sciurus carolinensis, assembly GCF_902686445.1. Classification (NCBI taxonomy): domain Eukaryota; kingdom Metazoa; phylum Chordata; class Mammalia; order Rodentia; family Sciuridae; genus Sciurus; species Sciurus carolinensis. The sequence goes on along the minus strand of NC_062225.1, from coordinate 58,781,838 downwards.
ATATCTTTTATGGTACTAAGGAGAGAGAGAACTGAACAAAGAGAACCAAGAAAATTAAAAGGATATATACCAAAAATGTCAATAATTGTAAGACAGATTTACAACTAATACTTTTTTAATTCAGCTGAATTTTTCAAGTTGTTTCTTATTATAAAACAAGAGGGTCATCACAAAGTACAGTCTATGCAAAAACACTTTTTTTTGGTACCAGAGATTGAATCCAAGGGTGCTAAACCACTGAGTCACATCCCCAGCCCTTTTCTATATTTTATTTAGAGACAAGGTCTCATTTAGTTGCTTAGGGTCTCGCTAAGTTGCTGAGGCTGGCTTTGAACCTGTGATCCTCCTGCCTCAGCCTCCTGAGCTACTGGGATATAAGCATGTGCCTCCACATCTATTCAAAAACACTTTTTTATTTCATTTTATTTTTCATTTTGGTACAGGTGATTTACACCATGGGCACTTTACCACTGAGCTATATCCCCAGTTCTTTTTATGCTTTATTTTGAGACAGGGTCTCACTAATTTGCTGAGGGTCTAATAAGTTTCTGAGGCTCAAATTTGCAATTTCATGACCTCAAATTTGCAATCCTCCTTTCTCAGCTTCCCAAGTCACTGGGATTATAGGCATGTGCCACCACACCAGGCTTTTTTTTTTTTTTTTTTCACCTTAAAAATATGTTTTAGGAAGGTCTTCTCTGCACTGGGAGCTGCTCTCTTGCCATATCCCCTGACCCCATGAATATGTATGCCTGCTCTAAGTTCCTCTGCACCCACTCCTTGGTCAGAAGCATCTCTCAGTTGCTGAGCCAACCACTACCTGTAGTGGTGCTGAACTGACCAGAGACTCTGACATATGAGAAATCCTTCTCTGAAGTTACCCTGTTCTGGGCTTTGCCCTCTCAGAGGTCATGGGGCTCTTTTGCCTGATGGTAGCCATTCTCATCCTCTTTGCCATGAGAAAGAGCAGTCTCCACCTTACTTTCTTCCTCCTGTGTCTTGCCTGCCCTGTCTGTTCCTTTTCCTATACCTCCAAAGGCAGTCTTGGGAAAGTGGTTGGCTCCGAGTTTGATGGAGGGAAGACAAATACATACTGAATTAATAAAAAAATATATTTGGGAAGCCAAGGGCAGTGGCACATGCCTATAACCCCAACAACTTGGGAGGCTGTAGCAGAAGGATCACAATTTTAAGGCCAGCTTCCATAACTGAGTACGATCCTGACTCAAAATAAAAAGAGCTGGGGCTATAGCTCATTATTAAAGTGCCCTTGGGTTCCATCCCTGGTACCAGAAAAAAAATTTGGTTGCTGGGGAAATGGCTCAGTTGCAGAGCATTTGCTTAGCATGCACAGGCCCTGAGTTCAATTCCCAGCATTGCAATAAAAAGAAAAATAAGGGGAAAAAAATTAAAATGTTTGGTTAATTCTCAATACAGTAAAATTCTTTCCTCCCCCCCAGCGGTGCAGGGGATTGAACAGGTAAACGGACCAGGTACATGCCAAGCAAGTGACCCACCACTGAGCTACAGTCCCACTCCGTCAATAGAGTAAGTTCTAAAAAGGAGAGGATACACTTACCAACTCAGGAGCCTTCTCAGATGGATGAAACATAGTCTTAATAAAAAGAATAACAGCTAATCCAGATGTACTCTGAATAGTCTGTAACAGGTCATCTATTTGGCAAAAGAACAGACAGCATGTATTAAATGACAGATAATCCAGTGCCATGCAAAAAGCAAACGCTTTAGCATCAGGCCTGGGTAAAGCTTCTAGCTTGACCACTTCTTAGACATGTTATTGAACCTCCCAGGAACTCAGTCTTCTCTTCTGTGAACTGGGAAAATATAACCTCTATTTGACACATTTTCATAAGGTTTTAAAGAACAATGAATACAGAGGTTTCTCAGCCAACCACATACTCAATAAATGTGATTACTTTCTTTCTCTTCTAGTATCCCCTCTCTTTCTCTCCACCTTCTGGTCCCCTCCCACCCAACAATGCCTCTGTATCCCAACCCACATGCATACACTTTCTCTTAAGGAAATTTCAGGATGTGCGCAAAAAATCTACATCCATGCAAATAACAAACTTTACTATCACTGGCACTGTACCCTAAACAACCAAACAATATTAACACGATATCTCTTGTTATTTTATCTTCATTAACTTCTAATAATATGGTGATTATTCAACCTAGTAAGAGGTATGAGAGACACTATAAATAATCTACTAAATATTCATTCTGCCCTTTATCCTTGAGAGCAAATTTAACTTTGGGGCTGCCACATGTCCAGTTAAAGGCAGGACACTCACTTCCCTGATATTTGTTACAACTAAAGGCAGCCATATGAGAGGGCTCAGACTAAGAGGATAAAGGCAGAAGTCCTTCCAGTATGTTTGTTTTTACTGATTAAAGGGACAGATGCAGTAGGTTCTCTTTCTTCCTGCCTTGAACACAGACCTGAAGTCTGGAGCTGCAGCAGACAAGGCAAACAGGAGGCAACAAACACATGGGTGAAAGCGCCATGCCAGAGGAGGAAGGTAGAAAACATTTGTGTCCTACTCTGCCCATCACAATCCTGGATCACCTGCTACAAGGAAGGGAGAGGAGGCCCATTTGCTTAAATTTCTTAAGTTCAGTTTTCTGTTACTCACTGCTAAACACTATACGGCAACATGAACCTGTAGAATTCTGGAGAACAGCATTTCTCCTTAATAGCCTCTTAGAGCCTGGTTTTTGGTTTCTGTAATGTTAGCAATTGTTGATGTTTAATGCTGCCTATATCAAATCATTGGGAGTTTCAAAATGATGATATTCAATCACTTCATTTCACTTTAATTTATTAGTTGAAGCTTTTTTTTCTTTCTCTTTTTATTTTTCTTTTTTTTTAGTGGGAACTGACCCCAACAGTATTCTGCCTCTGTACTACATGCCTAGTCATTTGTTATTTTTTGGAGACATGCCCATGCTGGCCCTGAATTTGCAATCTTCTTGCATCAGCCTCCTGAGCAGCTGGGATTACACAGTGCATCGCCATTCCCGCCAGTTGAAGTACTTTTATAAAGAGAAATTTACAGGGCTGGGGATATGGTTCAGTGGTAGGGTACTTATCTAGCATGCAGAAGGCCCTGGGTTCAATCCCCAGTACCATAAATAAATAAATAGAAATTTCTTCTCATCTATTTGGTATCCTACTGGTACAGTTCCTATGGACAGAAGTGACATGTAAGATACAAAAAGGAATACTGATCAAGCCCACAATCAATAATTATTGTCACTATCTGAAAACAGTTCTTGCTGCTAAGGAGAAATGTATGCATTTTACTCATGTTTCTAATCTTCTCTCTAAACTTGGAAATTTCTGCTATAAAGAATTTTCTTATGCTATTTAAAGTCTGTCACTTTCCAACACTAAATTGTTAGGTTTTCTTCTTTATACAGAATACACACACACACACACACACATAAAGTCCTTCAACCTTAACACTTGCTGAACTGATCCATTTGATAGAAAAGTCATTAAAACCATGTAATCCAGGACCCTTCCCCACTTTGAGAGGCTGGGAGAGAAGTTCCATATCTCAGTAAAACATATTTCATACCATTATTAGGAAGAGTGGACTGACACTCAATTAAAACCATCATTTGTTTGCTGTTACACTTACCATCACTTAAGAACTTGGTGAAAATATGCAGCAAGTCACACATACTCTGCCATATGGGAGAACTGGAAGCCTTCCAAAGATTTCCCTGGAAAGCCTGCACTTTCTGTACTAACATCATTGATACTCTAATGCCTACCAACAAGTCATTCATCAACTGTGTTTGAACAATATGATTTCCAGCAAATTTTCTACAAAGAAGAAAAGACATTATTAAAAAAGGAAATTCAAAAAAGTGTTACCATTTTTATACCTCTCCAAAATACATACTCCTCAAAGGGCCAAAATCAATTTTAGATTATACTACATATGCCTCTATCTTCCATAGACATAAACATTCCAATTTTGTAAACTTTCAACACTCTTACCTCAACAGTCCCCTCTTTCTTAGCCAATGACTACCCTCACTTCCTATTTTAGGGCAAAGGTAAGAAATAAAGCGAAAAAAAAAAAAATCAAGAATGAATGACACATCTTAAATTTGAATACTCCTTCAACCTTGAAACACTTTTTTGAACTGGCTTCCAACATTCCAGGCTCTCCTAGATTTCCTTCACCACTTCTTCTCAATCACTAGAACCAGTCTGCCCTTTCCTCCCTAATTGTTTTTTGGGTTTGTTTTGATGGTGCTGGGGATTAAATCCAGGAGTCCATGCATGCTAAACAGGCACTCTAACACTGAGCTATATCCTCAGGCTCTCCCATCTTTTTATGCCAGAGTTCCCTAAGACTCAGTCCTCAGCCTCCTTCTCTTCTCCATCTAATTCTCTCCCTTGATGCTGATCTTGTCTAGATCACAAGCTTTAAATTATACTCTATCTACTAACAATAGCCAAACTTTTATCTCTAACTCAGATCTCTTTAATTCCATACTCATACATCTAACTTCCTACTCAATATCTTCACTCGGATGTCTGATATCTCAAAATATGTGAACTTATCTTTAACTCCTCGCCTGCTCCACCTGCTGGGATCTCTATCTACAAAAACATTTGCAATCATTCTCATTTCCTGTTCTATTCTTCCATCTGTTAGAAAATCCTGTTGGTTCTACCTTTAAAAAATATCTAGAATCTGATGGACTCCACTGTTACCATCTTGACCTAAGCCTGCCTCTCCCTCCGTCCCCCTCCCTCTTTCTCTCTTCCTCCCTTTCCCTCCCTTTCCCTCTCTCCCTCTCCCTGCTCCACCTCTCTCAGATTACTGCAATAGCTTCCAACTGATCTTCCAGTTTCTGCCCTTGCTCTTCCCAGACTCTTTTTTTTTTTTTTGGTATTACTGAAGATTGACCCAGGACCTTGCACATGCTAAGCAAGAGTCCTATCTCTGAGCTATACTCTAGCCCCTAGTCTATTTTCAACATGGGAGAACACAGATAATCCTATTAAATCATAAGGCAAGTTAGGCATGGTGGTGCATGCCTACGATACTTTGTAATCCAAGCCACTCAGGAGGCTGAGGCAGGAGGACTGCAAGTTCAAGGCCAATCTCAGCAATTTAGCAAAGCACTAAGCAACTGAGCAAGAAACTGTCCCAAAATAAAAAATAAAATGAGGAAGGTCTGTAGCTCAGTGATAAAGTCCCCTGGATTCAATCACCATTACCAAAAAAGGGGAAAAAAAAAAAAATTGGGCCCTTCCTCAAAACCTTAGAATTACCATATGATCCAGCTATTCTACTTTTCAATATGTACCCAAAAAAAGAGAAAACAGACACTCAAACATGAATATCAATGTTTACAGCAGCATTATCCACAATAGCCAAAAGGTAGAGAAAGTGCAAATGTCCATCAACAGATGGATGAATAAACAAAATGGGCATATAGATACATAGACTATTTGTAAATAAGAATAAGTTTCTGATACTACCACAGAGATGACTCTTGAAAACATTATTAAGTAAAATAAGTCTAATACAAAAAGACAAATATAATTCTGTTTGTATGAGTACCTAGAATAGGCAAATCCAAAAAGCCATATAAAACAGAAGAGAAGTTATGAATTACTAGGGGCTGTGGAGAGGGAACTCTCTTTTGGACACAGTGGACTTGAGGTACCTGTAAAATATTCAACTTGAGATGCAGAAATGCAACTACCACTCAGGGAAGAGATCTAACTTGGAGTGATAATTTGGGAATCCTGAATATACAGATGGTGAATAACACCAAAAAAGTGAATGATATTAATTAGTCAGAATGAATAAAAGAGAAAGAACTGGACCCATATTTCAGAAAAGAGCTGAAGAAGAAGAGTCTCAAAAGAGAGAAGGAGTTTTTAGTGTGGCAGGAGACATCGAGTTAAAGATGGCATACAGGTATTTCTTCTGCTCCCTTCCAGAACCTTCCTAAACCAACAACCATAGGATTTAAGACACAGAAAGACATAAATACATAAGGACAGCAAACAAGTAGCAAGATAACCACAGCACTTAAAAGTTGCAAAACAGGTGATAACTGACTTAGCAGAATCAAGAAAGGTGACTACTAGGCCAGAGAACAAGTCCAAAAGCAACCTGATGTAGTCCTAAAAGGCTCAGAAACTGTGGACACTAAGTATTCCTTGATTTGGAGGTAAATGTAAGACTGAAAACAGGAAGACTGGTTACAAGTCTACTTAAGAACTTTGCATCACATTCCCTCACCAACAGACAACTGATTTACCTTTAGAGAACATAAACCAGCAAGTGTCTGGGAAGAAAACAGCACACACAATGTCATATTATAGACAGGAAAATTGTGTATAAATGCACAATGGATGCCTAAAGCCAAGAACCCAACTTTCTGCCCTCATTCAGCCAGAATATTAAGAAAATGGTCTGACAATTCTTTCATAGTAAATCTACCACAGCAGCAAAAAAAGACCTAAACATCATGACATAAAGGGTTCCATCAAGATATAGCCTAGTCAGATCAGCCTAGAATAAAACCTTCAATCAACCCCATTCATATGCACAGAGATGCAAATCAATTTTCAGTGCCCTATTCTTAAATATGAATACCCAAAAGATCACTAGACTTCTGAATTTTTTAGCAAGAAATATAATGACCAAACCCAGCAAACAGAAAGAAAAGCAACTTAGAATAAAAACATGTGAATATAAGAATACTTTAAGCAAACAAACAAAAACCAACTATCATTAATATCATCAGAGAAATAACATTAGAAACTTCACCCCATGAAATGAGAACACGTGGTTATGTAAAAGGATCAAAGGTAGGAGAACAGCTCTTCCCTTTTCCATTATTCTCATAATCTGACATTTAAAATTAAATATCAAATCTTTAAAGAATAAATTTAAATAATCAGGTGTAACAATAAGGAAGAAGGACAGACAGAGTACATTCTGAGACCTTTTTGAAAATTTTCTTTGTACAGAAAGAATGTACAACTGTAAGCATGCACATATACACACCACAAGCATTCAAACACATAGCACTTGCCTATTTTCTTCTAGGATTTCAATTAAACTCTTCTGCAGAAAATGAAGTACTGAAACAAAAAGAATATAATGACAAAACGGAAATTAAAATTAGGAGCTTTAACTTCAGCACAAGAAGATTTTTTTTTAAATGTATTTTTTAGTTGTAAGTGGACACAATATCTTTATTTTATTTTTATGTGGTGCTGTGGATGGAACTCAGGGCCTCACACATGCTAGGCGAGCATGCTACCACTGAGCTACAATCCCAGCCCCAAGAAAATATTTTAAATCAGTTTCCTAAAACATCATAATAGAGAAGCAGAAATTTTAAAAAGAGCATGATGTTCTTTAATGATCTTTTCCTATTGCCAAAAAGCATAAAGAAGCCAGTTCCAAAATGATACATAAGTAACAAAATAACCTAAGAACAAAATAAAATAATAGAACTTACCATTTTTAAGCAGATTATTAATACTTGCTTTACCTGTAGGGGAAAAAATTACTATTGGTAAGAAATTTCACCAAATTTAACATCATTTAAAAACAATGATATAACAAGCATTATTCAGAAAAAGTATTAGAAAAGTGCTGGCTTACCCAAATTAAAATTCTCCATACAGGAAGATATATTGTCAATTACTTTCCTATAAGAGTACAGATCAGTAGTATTCAATTCTTCTTGAAGATGAGAAGTAAAACTGTTTATAGCCTCAGTTAGAAAAAATTCAGGTAGGCCATTTAGTGAGCTAGAAAAAGAATCAAATATTAAAAATCTGGTAACTTTGTACCACCAGCACATGCAGGGAAGGAAGATAATCATACAAATGTAGAAATACTGAATTAAACCCTCAAAATATAACCAGAAAATTATAACTTCATATCACCATCACTAGAATTCCCTGATCTATCATTTCTCTTCTGGTCTCCCTGGCTCCATACTGCTTCTCTCACATATCCTATAACACTCTCAACAGAGAAGCCAGTGTGATATTTCTAAAACACCATATTACTGTCCTCCCTCAGTACAGAGAATTGGTTCCAAGATCCTGCATAGATACTAGATGTGAGGATGCTCAAGTCTCTTAGATAAAATGGCATAGTGTTTACATATAATCTATGTACATCCTCCCATATACTTTAAATCATCTCTAGATTACTTAAATACCCAATTTAATCCTATGTAAATAGTTGGTATACTGTATTGTTTAGGAATGATAACAAGGAAAACATCTATGTATGTGTAGCACAGAGCAATTTTGTGAATATTTCAACCTATGGTTGGTTGAATGCAAAACCCACAAATATGCAGGGCTGACCTTCTGCCTAAAAGCCTCCAACCACCTCAAAACACAAGCATACAAACACGGAGTTCACTGACCCTATGCAATCTGCACCCTCCACCATTAGCTCTCTGACCTCACCTCACTCCTTGTTCACTTAGTTCTAATTACATGGTCTTCTGTTCTAACAACCTGGCAGTCTTTGCCCTTATTATTTCTTCCACCCAGAACATTCTTCCCTCAAGTAACCAATAATCAAATATCATCTTACCACATCTGAACAAAGCTATCTGAAATGGCCACCATATTTTTCACTGAAAAGATCACTCCATCCTTGATGCTCCCCACCCCCACCCCACAGCTCCCATGCCATCTAATATCCTGTAGGTTGTCTATTTTCTATCTTCCCCTTAGAATATAACCCCATTCTTGATTGTTTGATTCATTATATCCCCAATTCCTAGAAGGCTGCTTGAAACAGTAGGTAGTTGATAAAACATTACTGAATGGATAAATTTAACTTATGTCAATTTTACCTCAATTAGTCTAAATCAAAACCAATAGGCTTTAAAAATTTTTTTTTCTGATTGAACAGTTCAAAGTTTTTCTGGAAAAAAAATTCAAAAATTGGAATATTCTGAAAAAGAAAAGTCAGTAGACAGGAAACACAATTACATAATTAAACCACATTATCAAACTATAATAAATAAAACTATGACATTGGTACATCAACAAATATGGCCAAGTATAAAATCAATAAAACCCCTGCTTATGTAGGCATATATAAAACAATAAGGTGGCATTCCTAATATGAGGGGGAAGACAGACTATTCAACAGTTTGGTGATTAGTGACTTTTATATGAAAAAGAAAATTAAGTTGAACCCCTTCCCCACATGACACTCAGGACTTAATTCCAGATGAATTTTAAAGCTGAACAAAAAAATAATTATAAGACAAGTAAATAATTTTCTAAGAATCTTGTATTAGAAGGCTGGAGATATAGCTCAGTGGAAGAATTCATCGTCATCATCTTAGAGAAAACATATGTAAGTAAGGCATGAAGCTCAGAAATCTATAGAGAGTATAGATTAGTAGTGTTAATAACAAAAAATTTCTTTAACTATTATAAAAGGATACCATGAAGAAAATTTAAAGAAAACAGAGTGCTTATAAATGAAAAAAAATCTAATAAAAATTTACAAAGAACATGCAATGATTAAAAAGGCAGAAAAATTCCACACATTAAAAAATGTTCAATTACATGAGCTTCTGGGAAATGCAAATTATAACAAAAGAGCATTTCTCACCCTTTGATTTTAAAAGATTTAAAGACTGATATTAACCAGTGCTGGAGAGCTATGAAAAAACAGGCACTATTTACTGTTGGTAGAAGGGCAAAGTGGAATAACTTTTGGGGAGTACAATTTAATAATATCTATAAAAATTTCAACAGGAATAAATTTTGGTCTTAAAATTCCATTTCTAGGAATCCTCTCAGGTATACACATACATCAAGAATATTACAGGTATAGTGGCACAAGTCTGTATTCCCAGAGACTTGGGAGGCTGAGGCAAGAGGATTGCAAGTTCAAACCTAGCCTCGGCAACTTAGCAAAGCCCTAAGCAACTCAGCAACCCTGTCTCTAAATAAAATACGAAAAAAATACAAGAAAGGGTTGGAATGTGGCCCAGTGGTTAAGCACTCCTGGGTTCAATCCCTGATACCCACCCCGGAAAAAAAAAGAATATTATTACAAAATTGTTGAAATAAGGAAAGCCTGAAAATGAACCAAATATCCATCAATGGAAAAAGTGATTAAATAAATCAGGTAATGCATTTTTGATATCTCCATAATATGGAATATATCTGTAGCTCTTAGAATAAAAACTGTTGGTGGGAATGTAAAGTGCTACATTATGGGAAACAGGGTAATAACTCCTCAAAAAACTATAAACAATTACCATAGGATCCAGCAAGTCCACTTCTGAGTATATATCCCAAAGAACTGAAAGCAGGATTTCAAAGAGATATCTGCATACTCATGTCCATATCAACATTAAATTAAACACAACCGCCAAAAGGTAGAAGCAGCCCAAATATCCATCAATGAATGAATGAACAAAATGTGGCATATACATATAAACAAATATTATTCAGTCTATAAAGGAAGGAAATTCTGTTACATGCTACAACATGGATGAATTTTGAGGATGTTATGTTTAGTGAGATAAGTCACAAAAGACAAATACAAATATTCTATTTACATGAGGTACCTAAAGTAACCAAATTCCTCAGAACATTAAGTAGAATGGTGGTTGCCAGAAGCTGGGGGAGGAAGAAATGGGGAGTCGCTTAATGAGCACAAAGTTTCAATTTTGCAAGATGAAAACGATCTGGAGATTTGCTGCACAACAGCATGAATATACTTCACAGTACTTAACTATAAACTTAGAAACAGTTAAGAAAGTAAATTTTAAGTTATGCGCTTTTTACCACAATTAAAAAAAAAAAAAAAAAAGACTAAATTAGTTGGATTCAGCAGCACAACATGTAATCCCAGCAACTCGGGAGACTAATAGGAAGATCCCAAGTTCAAGGACAGCCTGGGCAACTAAGTGAGACCCTATCTCAAAATGTGAAGAAAAGGCAAGGGGAGGGGATGGGGATATATCTCAGCAACAGAGCCTGGGTTCAATTCCTATTATTGCAAAATAAAACGGACTATACTGAGATGGAAATACCTCTAAGATGTTGTTTAGTTAAAATACAAACTCTAGAGCATTGTGTAGAATATAATCTCACTTATATAAAAAATAAATAAAAAATAAAATACAACACACATATGCTAAACATAAAGAAAAAGTCTTGAAAGATAGATACCAAAATGTTAAGTGACAACACTTTACTAAGGAAAAGGAGGTAGGCCAGAAATGGTGAAATACAAGCCTCACTTTTGGTGTATTTCTACACTGCTTGACATTTTTACATCAAGCATGTAGTTCTATATTATCTATATCAAAAGAGCTGGGACAGAGAGAAAAAAAGTAGCAAGATGAGAGATTTAAACAGAAATGTAAGTGGACTGCACCAAGAGTCAACAAACTACCACCCAGATCAAAGCCAGCAGTCTGTTTCTTAAGGCCTGTGAACTGAAGAGGAATTGAGACAGAACAAGAGAGAGAAGAAAAAGAGATTGATTGAATGAAATTTTTAGTGGTATATTTCAGTTTTATTAGAACAGGGAGGGAACTTTGGTTACTTTTTATAATACCCAACTTCCCTTCCTTTTTTTCCTTACCTTACCAATACTTTCTTCAAGGGATTCTTCAGATTCAAAGAAAAATAAATGCCTGCTAAAATATCCAAACAACTTTGAATAGTGGGATCGCACAGGCCATTTTTATCTACCTTCTCCAGTAGAGGCACAATCTATAATCCAAAAAAATTCAAAGTAATTTTTTTCTAATATCAATTATAGCAAAGTAATATGGTTATAAATACTCTTTTGTATCTCAGTTACACTGTGGAATGTTTTCCATATTGTACTGATTTAAATATCTCTTTTTAGTATTTATTAACCTTTTCAATCCATGCTCCTAACTCCCTCTTCCCCCTCCAGACCTATATCCTTTAAGACTTACAGACCTATTAATGGCTTGAGGTAGAGAAAAACTGCAGCACTCTAAAAATTATGGTATCAATGTATTTAATTTTTTCCCAAAGAAAATATGTAAGTTCAAGTGGTAAATCCAAATAGTAATTAAAATAGTAATAAGGACAGGACAATCTTCATATTTAAACTTTTAAATGTGCTTGCTGAAAGGGAATCAATAATGTGAAGAAAGAACCTACAGAATGGGAAAAAATCTTTACATGTACCTCAGATAGAGCATTAATCTCCAAGGTATATAAAGAACTCAGAAAACTTAGCACCAAAAAAATCAAATAAGCTGATCAATAAATGGGCTAAGGAACTGAACAACAGATACTTCAAAAAAGAAGAAATACAATTGATCAATAAATACAGGAAAAAATGTTCATCATCTCTTACAATTAGAGAAATCCAAATCAAAGCTACTCTAAGATTTTATCTCACTCCTGTCAGAATGGCAATTACCAAGAATACAAGCAAAATAAGTGTTGGCGAGGATGTGGGGGAAAAGGTACGCTCATACATTGCTGGTGGGACTACAAATTGGTGCAACCACTTTGGAAAGTGGTTGATTCCTAAGAAAGTATGGTGATTCCTAAGAAAATTAGAATGGAACCATCATTTGACCCAGCATCCCACTCCTCAGTTTATACCCAAAGAACTTAAAATCAGCATACTACAGTTATGCAGCCACCTCAATATTTATAGCAGCTCAATTCACCAATCTAGATGCCCTTCAACAGATGAATGGATAAAGAAAATGTGGTACATATACACAATGGATATTACTCAGCCTTAAAGAATAATGAAATTATGGCATTTGCAAGTAAATGGATGGAACTAGCGAATAGCGTGCTACATGAAATCAGCCATGCCAGAAAAACAAAGGTCAAATGTTTTCTCTGATAAATTGATGCTGATCCATAGTAGAGGGTGGGTAGGGAAGAATGAAAGAACTTTGGATTATACAGAGGGGAATAAGAGGAGTGGGGTGGTGGTGATGGGAAGGATGGTAGAATGAGACAGACACTATTACCCTATACAAATGAATGAAAAAATAATTTTTTTTTAAAAAATGTGCTTGCTGAAAAATTTTGCAGATTCAAATCAATATGAATTTGTTAATATTACAAAAAAGGTAAGTATAATTACTTCCTAGCCTATCTATACAGCTCTAACTATAATGGAAGTCTGAATATGGCTTCTATTACTGCTTTGAATAAATGAATAACATATAAAGAACAGATTTTTTAAATCCTATTCCTTAGTGATAAATTGATATTAAATAATTTAAGCCAAAAATTGTCAGTTAATTTAAAAAATCTATAATAGCATAACCTTTAAGATACTCCCATGAGTAACAATTCAGCCTTACCTGTTTAACATAATGGATTTGTGACACTCCATCCGTGAGTTGCACACAATGTAACAGCAAAGAAGCTAGATTTTTTCCTTCCCCATCAGCAAAAGCTACATAACAAACACAAAGTTAATTCAATAATTTAACAACATATGGATGAGTTTCCCTTCATTATGAATTCTATGAAATTTTTAAAGTTATAAACCAAAACAGCAAGTAGACCTTAGTGTGAAGTCAGAAATTCAAGAAAACCTTTTTAGATCCAAAACTGGGTATAAGAAACATGAAAACATTACACTGAATTGAATATTATGTGCTGTGGGGTTCCAAGGATTAAAATACTCTACTTGCAAACTGGTTGAAAAAATGTATTCAATAAATGAACTATGAAATCACCTACATCTCAAAATTTCAAGGTCCTGATGACGAACCGTCAGTGCAGCAACTTGCATTTCTCTCTTCTTCTTTACACCCATTTTAAATAGAATTAACAGCAATTACTGCAAGAAAAAAGAGTGTGAGGCATTGTTCACTGGAGAGCTTCTCAACCTCAACACTGACATTTTGGAGGCGATAATTCCTCATTGAGGAATGTTGTTCCCTGCACTGCAGGATGTTCAGAGTTTCTTTAGCCACTACCCAGTAGATGCCAGGAGCATGGTCCCCCAAACAAGTTGTGATAACCAAGAAATGTCTCTCAACATTGCCAACTGTACCCTGGGAAGCAAAATGCTCCAGGCAGAGAAAATCTGATTTATAGGTTTCTTCCTTGAAACATAAGATTTTTTTTAAGTTCAAGAAGGGTTTATTATTTTCCAAATTTACTTTTACCCATTATAACCCAGTTTCTATATTTTAAAATAAACAAACTTCCATTATAGTAAAAACTAGAGAAACCAGTTGTTTTTCCAAAACAATTAATTGGGCCAAACTAGCCAAAAGGTACAGCTATGTCTTGATTTCTACAAATGATTTTATAAAGAAAATTTTTAGATACTCTACTATCTTTGTGAGTTTGCTTTTAGCTAATCGATCAAGGGATTCATAATGAGCTAAAGAACCCTACTCAAAGGCTACAAACTAATAATGTCATGCCATCTGGGAAAAGTCACCAAAGAAATGCCATGAGCCTCTTTTCTTGATAGTTAGCAGTCTTGGCATTGTTTATGACATAAACACTAGAGGACATAACATAGTGCCTCTATAAAGACATAAAACTGGGAGGACATGTTGAGTGATAGAATCGTTCAATAAACTGGAATGATGAACAACATGGAATTTACCAAGATAAAATAGAAATAAAAGTAAAATGCTGCATTTAAATTAGAAACAAAACAAAACAAAAAAGCAAACAAACAAACAAACAAACAAAAAAAAAAAAAACCACATACACCACAGAAATACAGGATGGGGAACCAGACACAGTTGAAATGTGATTTGAAATAGTGCAATATGTGAGTCAATAGCACAACCTGACGGCTAAAAGCCACATTAGAATTTGGTCAGATCAGGAGGGTGCTGATTCCTCAGTCATCCAACCAGGTGAAGTGACATGGGGAGGGTATGTGCAGGGATGGTAGCATACTTGAAGGAACCTCAATAATAGAGAATCCAAGGAAGAAATGGATTTCTGAAGGGCCTGGAAAGTACCTCCTTCTGAAAACTGCCCAATTAACCAAATGTGGTTAGCCTGGAGAAAAGACAGACAAGTGCCTTAAAATAGCTGCTGGACTGCTTTGGAGAAAGGGCAATGGATTTTTTTTTTTTTTTTCCCTTGCTAAAGCATTAATAAATCAATACAAGTTTCAGGGAGACAGATTCCAGTTCAAGTCAAAGGAAGAACTCCATGTTCCAACTAAGGAATGGGCTACCTTTTAAGCAGAATTTCCCAGCATGGGAACACACAAACAGAAGTTGACTAAACACAATTTTCCTGGACTCCTGACATGGTCTCTTCTGGCCTCCTCTTTTTATCCTTGCCTTCAAAAGGAATTCATTCTTTTAAAAATACTAATCAAATCTAATTGCTCTCTTTCTTCAAATTTCTAAGGGCTTCCAATTACACTTAGAGTAAAATCCAAACTTGAGATTTTGGCCATGAAGGCCCTAAATAATCTGGTCCTGGTTTCCTCTGCTATTCATCTCAAATCAACCTACTCTTCATCACCTCAAGAGTCTTTGTGGGCTGGGGAGATAGCTCAGCTGGTAGAGTGCTTGCCTTGCAAGCACAAGACCCTGAGTTCGATTCCCAGTACTGCAAAAAAAAAAAAAAAAGGAAAGAGTCTTTGTGCTTCCTGATGTTCTTTCTCCCACTTAAGGAGCTTTGCATTTCCCAATCTGCCTATTAATATTCATTCCGCAGCATCTTTGCAACTTCTTATTATTCAGGTTTCTGCTTAAATAACCACATCCTACGGGAAGCCTTCTGTGACTGCTCTAAAATGCCACCATACTTAACTTTGCCATGACTTTATTTTCTTCACAGTACTTATTAGCTAACTAAAATTATAACATCTTGTTCGCTTCTATATTGTCTGTCTCCCCTAGTAGTAAACTCCATGAAGGCAGCAACTGTAACCTCTTTCGTTCAGATTTTACTTCTCAATTGCTAAAAGAGTAACCTGGCACATAGAAGGTACTCAATAAATATTTGGTGAATTAACAAACATCTGCGGAGATGTTCTAGAAGGGGTATACACCTTTAATGGCAGAAAGGTGGACTAACTGGTATCTACAGTGCGTTCGATAACAAGAACCTATGGTTCATTTGGGAAGTAAAATACCAGTAGAGTAATGGCAGGTAAGGAACCACTTAATCAAAAAATGTTATAAAAAATGGACGCAGCTAGAGAGGCACTGACAAGGGAGGAATTTGAAAAGTGCTATGATTCGATTTACGGAAATATATGAGGGTTGCTTCCGTCAGAAGCCATCAGCAGTACAAAGTGAGAAAGATCTTAATATTTTATTTGGGGAGACATCCCCAGTGAATGGTGAGAAAGTCTATAGCAGAATTTGATGCTGGAGTCCTCTGGACTACACAGAAATAGACTCAGTGATTATATGCATGCTCAAGGGATGCCTAAACGTGTGTCCTGATGAACTGGGCCTCCCCAATATGGAAAATCCCCTGTCCACCTTAATGCCTTGCGTAAGCGGCCAAAAGGTGCCCCACTTACTGCCTCCCTTTCGATCGTTGCTTCCCTCCCATCTACACCTTTCTGGCTGACTCCCACAAACATTCTCCGGGCGATTTCCGAACCACGTGGAGTCTGAAGGATGACAGGTGAAAAAGTGGTTAAAGGGCTGTCTCCATGGAGACCCAAGCGACCGGAAATGAGTTTCACAGCCGCCAAATCCTGGCGCTACTAAAGATGGGAACTGATGTGACTCTCCAGGCGGCCCTAGAAAACTGGCCCGGCCGAGCGGTGGAGATTCCCGCGCTACCGCGGATCTGGCAGACAGGTTGCCTGGGAGCCAAACCTCGAGGGCGTCCGAGCAGAGTCGCAGCGATCTGGACAAGTCCCGGAAACGGGTCCTCTGTACGTCGTCTCCACGGCACGCAACGTGGTCTACAGCCGACTACCGGGCCGGGACGGAGAGAGGCGGGCCCCGCACGTTGAGAGCAATCATCGCGAGAGTGGAACGAATGCAGCTCCTCCAATCAAAAGTTCGTAAGTCCGTGACACCACCGCGGAGAGGCGGTGACTAGCGAATTTAGTTAGACCGCGACTGTAGGGTCTGCGCTGTGGTGGGACTAGAGCGTCCCGGCCATTCGAGCCGGTGGAAGTTGTGTCCTTCACATCCTCTTCTGGGCGGCCTAGGCTGTGGCCTCCACACTACTGGGTCTCAACCCCGATCCTCTACCTCTTTCCCACTCCTTTTCTCCAGCGCAGATGATACTAAGGGAAAACGACTTTGGGCCGCTGAAAACGAGATGCCCAGCGAATGTGGAGACTGCGAGAGTGGTAGGAATCGGCAGGAACTGAAGCGAAGCCACGAGAAGAATTTGGCCTAAAATGAGAAGTAAAGTATGCCAAAGTGCATTTATTTATTCGGCATCTAGTTAATGCATTCTGCTGTTGGAGCGCTACCAGGCGCTAGCCTTGAAAATCGTCTTTAAGGGAAATATGCAATTCATACAAATAGTCACACAATTCAGGACTTTAAAATTAAACAAAAATAACGGAGTACCAAACACTACACTTGGAGCCAGGACTGGCGGCAAGTCCAGAAAAAGATGCTATGCTATCTTGAGGGGCATTAATTAGGGGTATGCTGAAATACATTCCAGGAACCTAACCCTTCATTCAGGTTAAAGACTTTGCACTTTTAAAACATAATTTATGTGAATTTTAAGTCACCGTGCCTTGTTTATCTTTGTAGTTTTGCCACGAGTCTATGTATGACTAAGTATCTTGTTTGATTTTGAGTTGTGTGTATGTGTGTGTGTGTACACCAAGGATTGAACTCAGGGCATTCGACCACTGAGCCACATCCCCAGCCCTATTTTTGTATTTTATTTAGAGACAGGGTGTCACTGAGTTACTTAGTGCTTCGTGCCTCAACCTCCCAAGCCGCTGGGATTACAGGCCTGCGCCACTGGCCCGGCTTGATTTTGAGTTTTATTTATGAAATTGTAAATGTATTCTCCAGCAATTTGCTCTTTTCAGCATAGTTTTTTTGGTTTCATGCACATAAAAAGGTGACTGTAGTTTTTTCACTCCCTGTTGCATAGTATTCCACTGTTTAATGTGCTGTACTACATTTAGGTATCCATTTTAGTACCTCTGGACATTTACGTAATTTCCAGCTTTTACTCTAATAATGTGGCTGTGAACTATTTCATGCATGTCAACTGATGAGTGTGTGCAGAAGTTTCTCTGCAGTAATTGTTTAAAATATTTTGTTGATGGGAACTGATAGTATGAAGTACATTGTTCTTTAAAACCAAGTACATGTAAGTACTCATATATAACAAAAATATCTTGAAATATTTGTTACTCTGAAATTTTCTCTATGTACATTTCTTTTTAATTATGATAAAATGCACATAACAAAATTTATCATCTTAACCGTTTTTAAGGGTGTGTGTGTGTGGGGGGGTGTTTAAAATGTGTTGTTCCAGGCCCAATTAAATAGTTACATAACGCTTGATGGATTCCAAACCTTTTTTGGTTCTGAACAAACCATTTGAAAGTAAGGAGCAGACATTGTAACTCTACCACCCACCAATGGGAGGGCAAACATAATAAACATATATATTAGGAGGTAGTGACTGCTATGGGAAAAATGGTAGAACAACATGAGAGTGTAGACAAGATTTGTTGCCATTTTAAATAGGGTGGTCAAGTAGGCTCATTGAATAAAGACTCACAAGTGGCACAGACATCTGGGGAAGGGGAAAGCTTTTCCTGTAGAGGGAAGAGCCAGTGGAAAAGTCCTGGGGCAGGAGCTTGCCTGTTGCAAGACTCTCAAGTGAGCAAGGGATAAGTAGTACCAGGTGAGACAGGGTGTTCAGATTATGTAAAGCCTTCAGATTATTATAAAGACTTTGACTTTTCACCGTTAAGTGAAATGAAGAGCCATTTTGGGCAGAAAAGTAATAGGATCTAGTTTACATTCCAAAAGAATCACTGGGCTCCTTTGCTGAGAAGAGACCTTAGAAGATGCAGGAAAACCAGTGATGAGGCTCTTCTGTAAACCAGGCAGGCGAAGTCCTGATGGCTCAGATCACAGCTTTAGCAATGGAGAGTGTAAGAAATGGACAGATTTGGAATGTAATTTGGAATTTCCTGAAGGCTAGAACAAAGAAAAAAAGAATCAAATATCATTCCAAGATTCTGGGTTTGAGCAGCTAAAAGGATGAAGTTGTCATCCACAGAGTTGTAGGGGCAGATGTTCACTTGGAGCAGGTTTGAATGAGTTTAAAGGAGACTAGGGGGAGAGGAATTGGCAAGATCAATTATAATTGACTCTCAATCTGCAGAGTCCACATCCATAGATTGGTAAACTATAGATTGAGAACATTCCGGGGGGAAAAATGTGTCAATATGTACTTAATATGTACAGACTTTTTTTCCTTGTCCCTCACAGCACAACAACTATTTACATATCATTTATATTGTATTAGATATTATAAGTAATCTAGAGATGATTCAAACTGCGTAGGAGGATATGCTCAGGTTATATGCAAATACTATGCTATTTTATATAAGGGACTTTAGCATCCTCAGATTTGTGTATCTACTTAGAGGGGAGGAGCCTAAAACCAATCCTTCGTGGATACTTAGGCCCTCCCAGTACACAATAGGACAGATAAATGGAGTGGTTAACACCTGGAGAAGTAGGGACAATAGAAGGTTTGTTTTAATGGTTGAAATATTAACACATTTGGAGAAAAATAAACCTTCTTTTTCTATAGGCACCTGGTGGCACCACCAAGTTGAAAGTAATTTAAATTCTCTGCTGGAGGTTTTGCAGAACATAGTAGCATAAATGTGAACCACAAACTTTTTTAAAAATCACTATGTATTTTGTTTGTAAAAATGTATTCCAATGGAATCTTAAATGACTAGTAAACTTTAGTATATGAAAGTGTAAGTGAAAACACACTTAAATGACACAGTTAAAGTGGGCTAGATAAAATCATTGAAAAGTAATCCATATAGCCATATCTTGTTCAATATAATTTAGCATTATAAATATGCATCTGTTAAAATAACATTTTCCTTTCAATTAGAGAAGGGAATTTTTTTTAATTATTTAATGACACATTTTCAGATATAATTTTTATTTTATTTTATTTTTTGTAGTAGTGGGATTGAACCCAGGGATTTCCGCATGATAGGCAAGAGCTTTGCCACTGAGTTACATCCCCAATCCTCAGATATAATTTTCAAATTTGTTTACACTTATAAGTACATTTGAATAATTAAAATCTAGCCTTTTAAGACCACAATAGTCTATAATTGCATATATATTCATTACCTGTTCATAAAGATCTCTATACCAACCAAAACTTCAGAAGCAATACTACTGACCAAAGATAAGATTCTCTTGCAAGTGTTATTTTCCCTACAGAAAGCATAATAAAATCTCCCAGTTTCAGTCACCTTTATATTCTATACAATTATAGTATATAATAATCTGCCACTAATGCATAGTAATTTACATAAGTAATCCCTATAAAAAACCTTATTTATAGTTCTGTCTAAAATGAAGTCCAAAATCATACTAATACTATGAATATAAACATTTTGCTATTCTTTAATATGAAATTTTTTTATTTGTTAATATACATGTCCCCAAGTCAGTGAAAGAAATCAAAGTACTTCTATTACTTACTTATATATCTGTCTGGCCTAAAAACAACATTTATTACCTCTCAGTTTCTGTGCGTCAAATTCAGAGCAACATTGCTAGGTGCTACGTGTTAAGCATAGAGATTAACACCTAAGTTATTAGGTTCCCGTCAAGATTTTGACTCTCATGGGTTGTAGTGGTGCACATTTATAATCCCAATGACTTGGGGGTTGAGGCAGAGAATCATGAGATTGAGGCCAGCATGATCAACTGAGGCCAACCAAGACCCTGACTCAAAATTTAAAAATGTTAAAGAGCCGGGATGTAGGTCAGTGGTAAAGTGCCTCTGGATTCAATCCTTAGTGTTGCAGGCTTGGGTACATTGGGATATATTGGTTCACCCTGCCATCACCTAAAGGCTTGGATCAGGTAGAAGGATCTACTTTAAAAATGAGATACTCCTTGATGCTTGTTGCTGATAGAAAGCCTCAGTTCCTGCCATGGACCTTTTCCCAGGCTGCTTGAGCAGTCTTACAACACGGTGGCTGGCCTTCCCTAAAAAGAGCAAGAGTCAGCAAAGTAGAAGCTTCAGTGACCTTTATGGCCACAGAAGTTACGCCCTGTCATTTTCATCATATCCTATTGGTTACAGAGACCATCCATATGAAGGGTCTACGCAAAAATGTCAATACCAGGAGGCCAGTATCATTGGAGCATCATTTAGGAGGCTGGCTTCCATGGTACTATAGAACATCTGTAGACTTCCCTTTGTGCTTAAAATGTGCTAACTAATGGATCATAACTAAGGAATGATTTACTGAAGAATTGTTTGAATATAATTTCTGCAGTGTCTCCTAAGGAAATATCAATGCTCATATTTCCATATAAAGTTATTTACCTTTAATGGCATATACTTTCGCGAAAGCCAGCACAAAATTTAAACATAAAACTAGGTTGATTATGAGTAATGAGCATTTTAGATGTTTTTCAAACTCTTTAAATTCCAATCTTATCCTTTCCCCCACTTAAAAATGGGTCCATTGTCTATATAACACTCCTCTTTGCCATAAATCAGTCTCCAGCTTGAGTAACCTCCATATTTCCTAAAAGCACTTTCATACATTTTGCTATGCTATCTGGTAGGAGGTCTTTCTTATTTCCCCCTGGGAAACCTCACACTTGAGGATCCACTTCAAATGTCATCTTCTCAATAAAGCCTAACAAGAAGTCCCTCTTCTTCCATCAAATTTAGGTTTTTTTCACAGAACATTGTCACTTTGTTAGTACATAGTAGTTAGTCTTGTTTTTCTCAAGACTTCTAAGTTATAAACTTTTCCAAGACAGAAACCATCTTTGGATCCCTAGTATGTAGCACAGCGCCCACCATGGGTAGCAAGACAAATGTTTATTATTACGCTAGAATAATAGGGCAAGCAAGTTCTGCCAGTGTTAGTGTGCAGTGTCACTTTCTTTACCACTACGTGGCAGCAGACTACCGAACTCATAAGGAGTTCAGGCCACATGAGCGTTCACCAAATTATAGACATTTTTTCTGGAAGCAGTATTACAGGGGGCCCTCAATGTCCATGCTGTGTTTCCACATTATTTAAATAATAGCATTTTTTTATGTGAAATACAGCCTTGATACAGAAAAGTACATAAAAGAAACACTGATAAAGTTAGCTTATAACTTCCTAACCAAAAGTATGTTAGAATAACTTATCAATTCAGTTTGAATAACGTATGTATTATGAAATATAACTATCAAAGAGAAAATTACTTTGTGAAAATTACTCAATATTGTTTTTACAGATTCATCCATGTTGTTGCTTCTGCTTTTTACATCAAAATAACAAATATTTAAACTTTAAAGATAATTTAGCAATAAGAAAAAAAGTTGTAATATAATATGACCTGAAAATATTAGAACAGAAAATTAAGTATATATTAAGTTTATAACTTCATAAAATATAGGTGTTGTGAACATTTGGAAGAGAATGTATTTAGAACAGAAGTTTTTCAGGCAGGTAAGATAAGTGAGTTTTTTTGTTTTTGCCTTCTCAAACTTTAATGTTTCAGCACTGGTTTAAAAGAGTTTTGTGTGCGTGTGTGTGTGTGTGTGTGTGTGTGTGTGTATTAATTATTGGCGATTGAACGCAGGGGCAGTCTACCTCTGAGTTACATGCCTAGCCCTTTCTTTTTTTTTTTTAATTTTGAGACAGGATCTCGTTAAGCTGCCCAGGCTGGCCTCAAACCTGTGATCTGCTCCTCCTGCCTTAGCCTCTTGAGTCACTCACTGGGATTACAGGAATGGACCTTGGAGCCCAGATATACTTATCTTTTTAAGACCTGTTTTTAGAGATTCTAGAGTTGCTAATTGGAACATCCCCAAATTACCAAAAAGTTACCCTTTTTTAACTATTTGAATTATATTAGTATCATATTAAAGAAAGGCATCAGTTGTGTTGGACACAGAAAAACATATACCTTTAAAATGCATAGCACTATCCTTGGTTGAAATGCTTTTTTAAAAAAGTAATTTTTTAAAATGTCTGTTGTAAAAAGCAATCTCATTTCCCTACATTATTCTGCCACTCAAAAACATTATTTTTCTGGAGCTCATGTATAGACTTTAGGTCTAAGAGAGACATAGGGAATTAGCATTGCCCTGTCCATGTTGTCCCAATTCTTAATCCTCCCTCTGGGTGGGACTAGGGGATACCACCTTACCGAGTATGTTCATGCAAGGTACCTAAATAGAGCTGAACCGAGATAGATAGCTCAGTGTCTAGCTGAGTGTAAGTAATAAGAGAAAGTACAGACAGTAAGATGGTGGTGACAATCTGAGTTTTGATGCTAACTCATTCTCTAGCAGAACTAGGTGGAGAGCCTGCAGAACTGCTTCTCGGACTGATTTTAGGTATCAGTCAACATTGTTAACACGCTCATCCATTTCAGGCAAAGCCTGGTTCACTTCTGTGGTCACTCCTGAAAGAAAGTTCACAAAATGAGGCCATTCAGCTTTATTTTCCAAAAATAGTACCTTCTTTGGGCAACTGAATGTTCTGCCCTAGGTCTCCTGTCAGACCTGTGGCAGCACACTAATTTCAGAGCTCCTAGCTGACATCTGCCTACTTTGGTCAGAACTGGTTTAGAGTTGAGTGGGGCTCTGTCTGCCAGAGAGAGGAGGGACTTGAGCCAGGAGGGCCCTGGGAAGGTTGGGGCTGGCAGAGGGCAACAATAACAGCTGTCACTAAGCAGCACTTACCAAGAGCCACACCCTCTTTTCAGCCCCTTACAGATGTCTCCCTTAATCCTCACACAAACCCATGATCCAGTTACTGTCCCCATTTTGCAATAACAAAACTTATTTTTCTAGAGATTAAGGGAAAGAACTGAGTCAAAAATGCCCCAGTGTGAGCCTTTACCACTGACTAATAAACTTTTTAACCCCCCTGAGCCTCAATTTTTCATCATTAAAAAAAAGTGCTGTAATAATACCTACTTTGCTGATTTAATGTGAGAATTAAATGAAGTCACACACGTAAAGTGCCTACCATAGTTTCTGAAACATAATATCTGTTTGACAAACAGCCTCTTATTTTACTTTTCTCATTCACTTTTGATTCCTAGACCACAAACCTTCTTGGTGGGCTGAATGAAGTCTCCCCAAAGATGCCCATGTGATAATTTCATATGACTATGTTGTCAGATGTGGTAAACTTTGCAGATTTGAGCAAGTTAAGGATTTTGAAAAGAGATTAATCTGGATTATCCAGGTGGATTCAATATAATCATTAGAGTCTTTATGAAATGAGGCAGGAGCATCAGAGTCAAAAAGGAGATGTGGTGATGGAGTCAGAAGTTGGAGTGATGTGCTCTGACATTGGAGGAAGAGGCCATGCATCAAGGAAGGCAGGCAGTCTTTAGAAATTAGGAAAGGCAAGCAAAGCACTTCCCACCCCCAGCATCCAGAAGGAACACAAATCAGCTGACATCTTGATTTTTAAGACCCATTTCTGGCTTCTGACTACCAGCACGATAAATCTGTACTATGTAAAGCCATTCTGTGTGGTAGTTGTTACAGATCAATAGAAAATTAGTACACCTCTAAATGAAAAAGGAGGGTAAAATCACAACTGACTTCTCACTCCACCAGCCTCAGTATCCAAGCCAGACTGACTCCAAGGCACTCACCTGACTCTCTGCCCTCAGTCCATTTCATCAGATCAGAGGCCTCAGGGCTGATGGAGGGAGACCTGTGCGGTCCTTTTGGACCAACTCTGCTGGCTTTCCGGTTGCTAACCTCTGCCCTCAACCAGACATTGATGGTGGGGATTGGGGGCCAGGCAGTGAGCAGTGTGAAAAACTGAGTTATCAGTCAGACTCTCATAGCATACACAAGCACAGAGGACACAAGTTGAAGATTCTTGGGAGATAAAAGCCACATTATCTGCAACCGCAATGCAGGAAACCGCTGTGCTGGTCTAAGAGGGAGAACCAACTTCAGGGGACCTCGCAGAGGAGGAGTTGTGGGCCCAGAAGTCTGACTTAGGCTGAAGTGCATTATCAGGGCCTCCTGAGGGAAAACCTGTCTCCAGTCCCCAACCCTGGGAGCTTTAGAAGGCCATCCCTCCATGCACACAGACTTGATCTCACTGTCCTCCATACCCAGAGCCTTTCTGGTCTAGGGAGGAATTCAATCAGGCCCCCTCCCACAATCCTAATCATTTTCATTATTTCTTACTGTGATGGGCTGACAGATCTGACTCCATGAGAATGTTATAGTCCAGACTCCAAGGGAAATGACTAAACAGACTCCATTTTGCTCTGAGACTCCATGTTATGTAGGAAATAAACTTCTCCCATGGGAACGCCCCGCCTCTGTACCCATCATCAGTTACTTAGTGTGACATGTTTAACAATATAGAATGACAATTCCTATGTAAAGAAAAATTGCTCTCTTTTGATTCCTATTGCTCCTAAACAATGTACCATGTGAACAGTGATTGTGTGGATGTTAGTAACCATTCTTTAGTTTGTACCTAGGTAAGGGTCATTTTGACCCACTTCCCCCTCTGTCGATGATCTCATGATGTTAGTTTGTAATTTCGAATCATAGCAACAGACACTTATGATTGATGTGATTTTTGGTATAAGAACCCCTACGACCCTGTGGTCGGGGCTGTTCTCCCAATAGCCATTTTTTGGGGGCATTGTGTGAGACAGTCAACTGGCCGGCTTAATAAACGTGGACTTCTCAGTGGTGATCCGTCTGTTCTTAAGTTACGCCCCATAACATTACAACAGTCCTGTGAAGCATAGAGGTCTGGAATTCTCATCTCTTTTACTGATGAAGAAACCAGTTCAAGTGAAGCAAGTAACTGGTGTGTATTGATTCTGATGCTTTGTCCGTGGCTCTTTCCATTATATTCTAAGTTCTTTTTTACACTGCAAAGGAGTCCAATTATGGCAGTGATATGATATTTTCCTACAAAGTGAAACAATGCCATAATTACAAGGGCTTGGGAATTAATGGTCCAAATGGGTAATTTGGGTTTAATGTTAATACCTGAGAAGGCGACCAGGACCAGAGAGGCTTTCCAAATGTCACCTCTGCCATCTGGTGGTCAAATAACAATATAACTACAACAAATGGGTATTGATACAATCATGTAAGTCATGCATGACCCAGGGGGCCAGGTGAATGATTTTAGTCTGGGCCCTGACTTTTAAGGCCTGAGATGACAAAATAGAATGTTAAATACACAAATAAAGGTCAAAGGTTTTCCACAATGTGTCTCTGCTCAGGATGAGGAACAGCATAGTTTACACTCGAAGAGCTCCTTCATCCATTTTTTTTCAACAAGTATTTATTAAACACTGTCTTAGTTGACTTTCCAGGAGACAGATTCCAGGCAGAGATTTGAGTGAGGGAGGGTGACTGGGGAGTACTCTTGAGGACAACCCATGTAAGAACTTGAGGGAAAGACAACTGTTCAGAAAGAATTGAACAGGCACAAATTTGCAACAGATACCTCAGTCAATCCCAGGAGCTCTGTACTTCTGCATTCACTGGTCATTGGACTAGCCACATCCAGAGGAAAGAGCACATTGATCCTAAGGCGTGGGGGGGAATCGAGAGGCACACCACAGCATCCACTACAGACACCTGCAGTGTTCTGGGCACTGTGCCAAGGTCTAGAGACACAATGAGAAAGAGATAACATCTCTGCTTTCAAAGGCACCTGGGAGTTCAGTCAGAGAAAATAAAGAAACATGGTTTTAAAAATCAGAAAGTATAAAGCAATCATAGCCAGACAGTATATTCCATAAGATCAAACAACAAAGAAAAATATTTGCCTTTAATTGATGGCAATAAAGGAGGTAGAAAATATTTGTGGTAAAAGTTGAGTTCACTCTTGGCTGATATAAAAATTAAAGAAAGAAGAAAAAAGCCATTCAGAAACAGTTCTAGAGGAACTTACCCAAAGCAGGAGAGATTACCTTGGCATTCAACTGTAATGGAGTGTGGCTCCCTTTAGTTCCACCCAAGAACAGGATGGGGCTTTCACCATCTCCTATGGCAGCAAGTGTTCACACCTTTTGGAAAGGAGGGCTGCCTATAGGCAGGTGTCATTGCTAGGTGTAGTCTGGATGCTGATCTATGCTGCTCCCCCACCCCATCCCCAGGTCACCCAGTGGCACCAATCAGGAAACGCAGCACCTTGTTACCTGCTTAGGTGGAACCAGGGAGGTTTTCATGCCTATTCTGCCCCCATCCATTTGGTGTCCCTGATCCAATTCTGTTGTCACAGCTATCCCTTCCTCTGCATCCCTCTGTTCCTCCTCTTCCCGCAACTATGGGATATTTATTTCCTCTCAGGGAAATGTACTTGGATCCTTGTCTGTTATCCCCAGCCTGTAACTTATAGCGTAACATTGAACTCTATAATTATTGACATAGGGATTACATATTTGAAATGTACAAAACTATTTCTCCACCATGATATTCAGAAAATTCATTAGACTATTAAAAAAACAAAATTGCCTTTCTTGCCCTTGGTCTAGATGTGGCTGTGTGTGTGTGTGTGTGTGTGTGTGTGTGTGTGTTGCACCCTACCACTTAGCCCCATCCCCAGCTCTTTTTTTTTTTTTAAGTATTGGGACAGGATCTCGCTAAGTTGCTAAGGCTGGCCTTGAACTTTAGATCCTCCTGCCTCAGTCTCCTGAGTCACTGGGATTAACAGGTTCATGACATTGTGCCTAGCTGTGGCCTCCATTCTCAAGGTGGGAAGGATGAACTGCCCAGAGATATTGGTGGGCAGAAAACCAGAACAGAGGAACCTATTGACAATTCTCAAATCTCTGTCTTCAGAGCTTCAGATATGTGCTTTTGAACAAACATCTCCATTTGGATGTTATAACACAAATGCCTCTTTTTGCCTCTAACTAACTAGTTTCTCCTCCTGAATTCTCTATGTTAACATGTGCTGTATCAGGAAAAATTCTGGGAGTCTCTCAATTCTGGGAGTCCCTCTTTCCCTCAAACTCTCCTCCCTGACAGCTAATTAATCATCAAGTTCTAGATTCATATTTGTTATCACTAACCCAGTTCAAGACATTGTTAACAACTTCCTAGTCCCTAGAGTTTCTTAGTCTCAGCACTATTAACATTTGGACCAAATAACTTCTTGTTTGGTGATGCTGTTTTGTACATTATAGGATTTTTAGTAGAATCCCTGACCACTTCCCCCTAGAGGCCAATAGCACCCACCTGTCAAGAAAATCAAAAAACGTCTCCAAATCTGTACACTGCTAAGCCACCTTGGAGCCTGAAGCAAAAGAAAAACTGTGAGCCCTATGTGAATTTAGACCAAAACGTCCTCTCATATTTGGAACCACATAGAAAAGTTCTGAAAAGTTCTACAATAATGACAAAGAAGACTGAATTCAGTCTATGCTGATAAAAAATTTGAAGGAAAAAATATAAAGACATTCAGAAACAGCTTGAGAGAAACTTTAAGGACCCAATGCAAAATAAAAATGCTGGGCCCCTTCTTTAAAAAATGATTAAGAGTTTCCAGTGGCAGCAGGTCATTAAACCAAGTGTGGAGCCCTCCTAAGTGTGGGGTCCTTCTGAAAGTGGGGTGAGGGGCCTGTGTAACTGCACGAGTCTCATGAGCTGGCCCTGAAATTCACATTACCCAATTCACTCACTCGCCTTTGTCAATCCTCATAAATCTGCCTAATGGGAAATACAACAACCATGTGAACCCTGGGAACCCAAGCTGATCAGAAACAACTGCCCTCATTGCACAATAGCACAGGCACCTAAAACAAACAACAGCCTGCTTTTATTTACAGTGTTGATGTTTTGTTCATCGTGGCTTTCGTGCATTAATTTTAACTTTTAAAAATATTGCAACTAAGCAAACTACTTCACAAAAGAAGAACTACAAATGGCCAACAAATAGATGGAATAATGTTCAACACCATTAGTAATTAGGGAAATGCAAATCAAAACTACACTGAGATTTGATTTCACGCTAGTCAGATGGTATCCATCAAGAATACTAACAATAATAAATGCTGGAGAGAATATGGAAGAAAAGGAACACTTTTACACTGTTGATAGGATTGCAAATTAGTACAAGCATTATTCAAATCAGTATGGAGTTTCCTCCAAAGACTAGGAATGGAACCACCATTATGACCCAGGTATACCACAGGTCTTCTTTGTCATTATTGTAGAACTTTTCAGAACTTTTCTATGTGGTTCCAAATATGAGAGGACGTTTTGGTCTAAATTCACATAGGGCTCAGTTTTTTTTTTTTTTTTTTGCTTCAGGCTTAAAGAATTAAAGTCATCACACTATAGTAATACATGCATACCCATGTTTATTACAGCACAATTCACAATAACCAAACTATGGAACCAGCCTAGGTGTCCATCAATCAATGAAAAGATAAAGAAAATGTGGTATATATACAAAAGGGGTTTTATTCAGTCTTAAAGAAGAATGAAATTTTGTCATTTGCAGGAAAATGGCTAGATCAAAGTGATACAGAATATCATAGCCGAAGTTTGTGGCGGAGGAAGGCGACTCAGAACTCGGAACCAAGAACCAGAGATAGAGAGCTTCGCTCAACAAGAACAAAATATATACTCCAAGGCATGACCCCAGGGATCCATCTCCCCCGTGTTCACACCTTACCTGCCTACAGTTACCACCCAGTTAATCCATTTCAGGGAAGCAGTGCACTGATCAGGTTAAGATCTCATAACTCAATCATTTTACCTCTAAACTTTCTTACATTGTCTCACACATGAGCTTTTTGGGGACACCTCATATCTAAACCATAATAGGCCTCTTTGATTAAAACTCTCTATTGGGTCCTAATGACCTACAGAACACAGTAGATGCTGCTTGGTATGATATTCATTAACTTCACAGGCTACCTTTCCAACCTCCGCTGTGGCACTCACATAAAAGTCCTTTGACTGACTCTTACACCTCTCTTAAGACTCAAATAAGCTTCATTGCTCATAGAAACTTTTCTTAAACCCCTTGATTGAGCTAAGTGCCTATTCTTTGTCCTCCCACAGCACATTGCATATGCCTCTGTTAGTATTGACAAAGCAGTATTAAAAGAACTGTTCATGTGAACATCTACCCCATCCACTGGCAGGAAGCTGGGCGATGATACTGTCTTTATTCTCCTCGTCCTCGTTACACTATCTGGCAAAAAAGTGCTCCAGTAGTGTGTAATGAACTGAGCTGAACTGACCTGAATGCCATTTTGTGAAAATCTGGTAAAAATACAGAGGAAAAAATATGACCTTGAGTAACAAACAACTAGCAACATAAGCGCAGAGGGATGTACAGCTGAGTTCCAAGGTTCTTGAGGTTCAGGGCCTGGCAGACTATTTTTCAATTGTCTATATTAGTTTAATGCTTTTTAAAAATTATTTATATGTATATTTCTTTTAGTTGTTGATGGATCTTTCTTTTATTCATTTATTTATATGTGGTGCTGAGAATCAATCCCAGTGTCTCACACATGCTAGGCAAGCCCTCTACCACTAAGCCACAACCCCACCCACAATGCTTTTTTTTTTTAATGCAGAATTAACTCTTAGTATGTTCTAGGTGACCTCTAGATCCAGTTCTTAGCAATATCCATGTAAGTTGTGAAAGAACAGAGATAGAAAAGAAAAACTTGAAACATTAGTTAGAACAAGTAAAAATGCAGTCAGAAAGAACAATGTGCAGAATAGAATGATTTAAGATGTCATGGGCAGGAAAAAAAAAAGGAGAAAAAATTCTTAGATTTAGAGGAAAACATTTTTCTTAAATAAATATAAAAGTAAAATGCTTCTCCAAACAGGGTCTAACTATGTTGTCCAGGCTGGCCTCGAACTCCTATTTTCAAATGATCCTCTTTCCTCAGCCTCCTAAGTAGCTAGGACCATTCCACTGAGCTGCAGTCCCAGTTGTAGTAAAATTCTTCAATAATTTCTATTATATGGAAAAGACTTCAGAAAATCAGTTGACTTCATTGCCTTAAAATAGTTTTGAAGAATCATTTGATATCATAAAAGGATCACACTAAACTTCAAAGTACAAGCCTACCATATGAATCAGTTTAAGTAAAATTTGTTTGGATAGTTGGCCCCTGATGTCATGGAAAAGGGATGGAAAAAATGAAATTCAGAGAACAAAGTGATCTGCAATCTGCCATGGAAAATGTTAGATGTCTTATGGGATGAAGTAAATCAAAATTCTGGCAAAAAAACATTGCCCATCAAATTAAAAGGAAGCTACATGGCAGTAGTTTTAAATTGCAATATCTCTGAGAAAACATGTATTTGTTGTATATTTCCAGTATACTGATTTCCATCGTACATATTTGATATTTCTCCACATTTTTTATTTTAATTTTTTTTTATTATTTTCCACACCTTTAAAATTAAATTCCTGTTAGAGAAATTTGAACATAACCTACATCATTTGAAATTATGCCTTATATGTTTATGGAAAAAGACTGTAGTGGATACAGAATCCTGCTTCAGGGAAGGACTTCTGTTCTTGGCTGCTGGGAATGAAGTGACCAGACTACCTCCACTCTCGCTTCCATCAGGGCTTCTCGGAACGGCTGACACACCCAAGCACATGCCCTTCCTGGGAGGCCTACATCCAACTGCTGACGTATGATGGCATCCTGGGGAAAGGCCTGCCTGTTTCAGGTCACTATGGGACAACTCTGACTGGGGTCGTATGTACTTATTTGTGATTCTTCACCCCCTTTATTAATCAAGCAAAAGCAAGAATATGGATAAATACAAGTAGACATATCTACATCTAGCTCTATATCCATATGTACATTAGTTTTGACCCTTATAGGCAATGTGGCACTATCTTTCTTTTCTTGACACAGAATAGTTCTAAAAGTTTCTAGTCTTCACCTGGTAATAGAATCACAAATTTACATTCAGAAGCAGTATTAATTCATGCATTCATTCAGCAAATATTTGGTGAATGCCTACTCGGTGCCAGACTCTTTGAATTCTTAGTATCTAAGGATTCAAAGTATGTAAGACATACATTCTATTCTCTAAGGAATCCCACCTACTATTGAAGAAAAACATTGTTAAGGGCTGCCATGGAGGAAAGCCCTGATTATAGAAAAGGGACAGTGAAGGAAGTGATTCCTTTAGCTTTGTGAATCGAGAGAAGCCACATAGCAAAGGGTCTTTCATAATTAGAAATGAGTACTTGGTTAAACAGGGAGGCACTGTAGCCATTCACCATAGAGGGAATAACAGACATGCAAAGACGGAGCACAGGAAGGGAATCAGTGCATTCGGGGAGGGGTCTCTTCAGTTCTGGCAACATTCTCTTGCTGCCAACCTTTCCAGAGTGCCTGAAACACTCTTGACCCTAATTTTCACCTGGATAAACTCCTTATCATTCAAGTCTTTGTTGGACATTCCTTCCTCCAGAAATTCCAATTCCCCCAAGATGGAACCTAGATGAGTCTGGTATGTGGTTCCATAATGTCTAGATGTGTTTCTGCCTATCACAACATTCATCACACCATGCTATAATTGCCAATTTTCTTGTCTGTGCTTCCTCTGACTAAACCATAACCTCCTCAAAGGTAGGGGTTAGTCACTGTTGATCACCAGCTGTCAACACATTGTTTAAAGGTAACAGGGACTGCTCATTGAATGAATAAATGAATGCTTCCAAGTACAGTACAGTTAGAAAAGCTTATGTTTTTTAATTTAAGAAACATTTGATCAGTACTATTATGTGCTAGACATTGCTAGGCACTGAGGACAACTGGAGTGACTAGAAACCTCTTGGAGTTTACATTCTAACAGGGAAAGACAGGCAATAGACAAACTGCTATAAAGAAATATGGGGCAGGATCAGGGAGAAGTTTCTTATTTCACATAGAGTGATCTGGGAAGACCTACTCACAAAGTTATATCCGAGTAAAGACCCAAAGGAAATGAAGGAGTCAGCTATAAGTACTTGAAAACAGGGTATTAGTAACATCATCAGTAATACTTAAAATTTTTCCCACCAGTGTTGGTTACATTTCATGTTGGTTCTCTCACTGGTGTTAATGTCATGAAGGGTTTTTGCTAAACTCTTACTTTTATCTTGGCAATCTCTTTAAGTACTAGCAAAACATCCCAAGTTTCTTCTAATTCACTGTCTTTTTATAAGGGTTTCTGCAGTGATCAGGAAATCTTTTTGTTTCTAAAGCATTTGGAAATCATGAACTAAACCAAATAATACATACCACCAGTGCAAGCATTTTTATCTGTTTTTAACTGACAGGTCTGCCCAAGAGCAATTAATATGACCATCTGAAATGTTTTAGTTTCTGAAAGAAGCTTAAATTTCAAGGATAAATTCACGTCTGATAGCCTAACTTGCTTAGCAATCTTTGATCTTTCTTTTTAAGTATGAACTATCACAAAATTAAATCAAAGATATTCAAGGTAGTCTCTTGAGGGTCTTCAAAGGAAAGGAAAATTCCCTGGTAGGGGTTAAGTAATCACAATTTTCCTTTTTCAGTAAAGAAAGGAAAGTGGCTGGGTGAGTGTTGTAGTGATATGTGAAGACCAAACAACAATATTTCATAAAGTTTAGGTGATGAGCTGATAAATCATGAGCATTTTCTATCAATGGAAGAAAATACAGCAGGGGAATCATTATGTTCAATAAAGAACTTAAAATGACTTGAAGTTTTTATATTTTTTATTATTGCTACTATACTTTTTGACAAGGTGGTTATTTCTTGGCTACTCAACGAAATTCTGAAATAAGCAATAGGCTTATTACCATGTGTTATGGCTTGCTTTCACTGAGCATGTCTCCTCAGAGTTCATGAGCTGGAATTTTGGTCCCTAGTGGTAACCTTTAAGAAGTGGGACTTTGTGCAGAGTAATTAGGTCATTGGAGGTGTTGCCCCAGGAAGAGGTTAATGTAACTCAAGGAGTGAGTTAGTTCTTATGAAATGGGTTGTTAAGAAATTAATTTTTAAAATAATATAATGGGTAAATGGCAGAAAGATCAATAGAGGAAAGGGAAGGGGTGAGAGGAGGGAAGGGGAAGGAGAGGTACTGGGATCTGAATTAGAACAAGATATATTCCATGCTTTTATAAATATGTCAAAATGGATTCTACTGTCATGTATAACTTAAAAAAAAAAAAAGAAAGAAAAGGAAAGAAAGGAAAGTAAAAAAAAGCAAGACTGGCCTCTTCCTTTTCTTTGGCTTTCTGTCTCATCATGTGATCTCCTCCATGCAAGTTCTGCCATTATGATGATATTTACCATGCGGTTCTCACCAGAGTTGAGCAAAGAAGACAACACCATACACTTGAACCTTCAGAACTGTAAACTAAACAAAACTCTTTTCTTTACAAATTACCTGGCTTTGCATATTTTGTTAGAGCAACGGAAAACAGACTGATACACCCTGTCTTTACACTACTACTACAGTGTTTATTCAGACTTTTTATAAACAAAAAGGAAAATAGGGATTATGAGTCCAGAATTGGAAAAAATATTTTGAAAGATAGTTAATGTAACAGTTTTCATACTATATATGAGCATGCCTTTATTTTAACTTGAAAAATATACAATCATAGAAAGACATTTATATTAATGCATTTTATCTAAGTATAAGTTGTATAAAGATGTAAGCTCTCTTTTTATTGTAAGTTTTTTTTATTATTATTCTAAGTTTGGGAAACAAAATGACTCTCATACAAGTTTTGTTTTGTTTTGTTTTTGGGGGGTTCTGGGGATTGAACTCAGGGCCACTTGACCACTGAGTCACATCCCCAGCCCTATTTTGTATTTTATTTAGAGACAGATTCTCACTGAGTTGCTTAGCACCTCACTTTTGCTGAGACTAGCTTGGAGCCCATGATCCTCCTGCCTCAGGCTCCTGAGCTGCTTCTCATACAAGTTTTGAATTAGTTAAACTTTGGAGAATTTTGGACAAACCTAATATTTACTTTTTTCTGCTCTTTTGTAGGGTGATGGAACAGCTCTCTGTTACCTACTAGACATTTTAAGAAACCATAAGAGGGTCAGGGTTGTGGTTCACTGGTAGAGTGCTTGCCTGGCATGTATAAGGCACTGGGTTTGATTCTCAGCACCACATATAAATAAATAAATAACATAAAGGTCCATTGACAACTAAAAAATATTTTAAAAAAAGAAACCTTAAATAGTCTAGGCATAAAAGACATCTTAACCATTTTATTATTTTAAATTTGAAGTCTGAATTTTGGAAAGGCAACATCAAGAATGGTTAAAAGAGACAAGGTCATTCATAAATATTTAGAGACAAGAGTTTGCTGAGAAACTGTAAAAACACATAGCAATAAGCAATAATGGTTACTAAGAACTTAACTTTTTAAAAAAAATAAGGATTCATTAAAAATAATTTTGGACTGTGTGAAGAAGCACTAAGAGCAGAACAATTTGGTGACCTCAACTGATATGTACATGAAATGATCATTCATTGTACAAGAAAAAAATCAAAATTCTAATTTTATTCCTTTTGTCTATTATTCATGTAATAATTTGCAGTAAAGAACTTATTGATATTTTATATGATTACATTTCAGCATACATACAAAATAAATGAATATAAAAATAGGGTTCATTTCAAATTTTTATAGTTTAAACTATTATGAATAGTAATATAGCAAAGAAAACTAAGAATGTATCATACTAAATTTATCTTAATAAACTATAATTTCCTTAATAAATTCTCTATATTATCTTGTATATATATTTATATTGTAAAATATTATTATGTCTGGTATAATTAAGTATTTATATTAATCGTCGTGTGTGTGTGTGGGTGTGTGTGTGTGTTGTCCTTTGGTGTTGGGGACCTTGTTCTTGATAAGCATTTGCTCTAATACTGAGCTATACACTCCCAGTTCTTAGATGCTGTATTTAACCAAGGTAACTACTTTTTCTTTTCTCCAGACACAAAAGAAAATTAGAAATTGAAAATCAATATCTACTCAGCTATTGTTTTCTCCTTGACACTTATTTCACTTAATTCTAACAAATTTAAAGAGGCAAAAATAACTTAAAAAATATAGATACAGGGGTTGGAATTGTGACTCAGTGGCAGAGCGCTTGCCTCGCACATGTGTGGCACTGAGTTCAATCCTCAGCACCACATAAAAAATAAATGAAGATACTGTGTCCATCTACAACTAAAAATATGTATCTAAAAGATATATAGATATAGGTAACATCTTCCAAATGCATTTGCATGTGTTTGTTAGTTTATTAGGATAACTTCGAATTATATTCAATGACCAGTATTTTGTATTTGTTTTTTAGAGATTGCCTTTGCATTCAAACATTTAATATTTAATTTAATCTTTGTCTAATACCTTAAAGTTAGTTGAATATTTGGAAGTTACAATTTAGGAAACACATTAATTCTCATGATTTATAACATTTCAAGGAGTTCATAAAATTAAACCCTTTAAGCAGACATTCATTATCATTTCATTTAGCCATATACAGGATTTTATTTTTATTTTTTTTATTTTGGTGGTACTAGGGATTGAACCCAGGTGTGCTTTACCATATATCCCCAGGGCTTTTTCTTTATTTTTACAATATTAAGATAGAGTCTTGCTAAGCTGATGAGGCTGGCCTTGAACTTGGGATCCTATTGCTCAGCCTCCCAAGTGGCTGGGATTACAGGTGTGTGCCAACACAGCTGGCTAGCTATATACAGTTGTATACATCTAATTTTAAATTTAAAGCAGATTATGGAAGCAGTGATAATTTATCTAATTCATAAAACCCGTGTAAGAATTTTAAGAAGTTTGAATCACAAGAAATTTGACCTTGCCTGGTGTGGTGGCGCACACCTCTAATCCCTGCAACTTGGGAGGTTGAGGCAGGAGAATGGAGAGTTCAAAGCAAACATCAATAACTTAGCAAGGGCCTAAGCAACTCAGTGAAATCCTGTCTCTAAATAAAATACAAAAAAGGGCTGGAGATGTGACTCAGTGGCTAAGTGCCCCTGGGTTCAATCCCTGGTAGCAAAAAAAAAAAAAAAAAAAAAGGGAAAAGAAAAGAAATTTGACCTTGATCTTGAACAAACTATTGTGCTATTGTGCTGACATTATTTTTATATGGGAAACTAATTTTTACAGACTCTCAATCATGACAAAAACTCTTTTATCTTAGAATTAAAGTCTTTTCCTCTTATCTCCTAGCTGTTATATGTGCCATTATGTAAATATACTTCTTAATGTCAACAAGAAGAAACACAGCTTAATAAAACTATTTTCTTCTTTTAGATAGAGTTGACTGCTTATCTAGACTCTATTCCTAGAGGGAGCATGCAAGTAAACATTTTTTCAAAATTGATTAATCCTTGAAGTTTCTCAAGAGAAAGAAAATGAGAAAAAAAAAGAATAGAAAATATGCAAGTGAGCCAAGTTCAGACAAATATGAAATTATTTTTGTAAAAAGCTAATTATGTTCCCTCTGCAAGAAGAGGGAAGAAGTTAAGAACTCAAAAAATAAATTCTACATGTATACACACAAAAGAGAGCGACATGCAGTTGGTTTCGACAAAACTTGAGTCCTTGACAATTTTATCAAGCCATACAATTAAAATGTCAGGTCTTATTAATCCCCAAAGTACAAAAACGAAGGAGGGGTTGTTTCCTAGGTTAAACACAATTTTTGCTCCTTTAGACAAACGAGACAGATAATCTCCTCAGGAGAATTTCTTTCCTCTTTTGTTCTGGTATGCTTCTTGAATGAACAATCTTATTCATGTCAAAATTTCTCCAAATTGGCTATGGCATTCCAAATTTTCCCTGGTAAAATGGTGCCAGTTAAAAAATTAAGTGAATAAGTCATCGTATAAAGAAAAGGCATGAGGGATGCAGGTGTTGAGGCTCGTTTTATACTGAGAAAACTTCGTGAGAACAGAATGATCTGGAAGGAAGGTGGTTGGCTTCGTGTCTCTGGAAGTTGGCCAAAGGCCAGTTGTAGCTAACATAGAGCTGGATAAAATCTTCTAATTCGGTGCAGATGAAATTCACCAGAACAGTTCTCAGGGAAACAAAGACAAAGGCT
Source organism: Sciurus carolinensis (assembly GCF_902686445.1). Lineage (NCBI taxonomy): Eukaryota > Metazoa > Chordata > Mammalia > Rodentia > Sciuridae > Sciurus > Sciurus carolinensis. The sequence goes on along the minus strand of NC_062225.1, from coordinate 58,743,486 downwards.
GAGGGAGAAGTCCTCATAAGGTTTGTAAAGGTGACCCAAGGAGAAGGTTATTCGAACTGCAAGCTGGTCTGTGGAGACCTTTGACCCTTGAGGCTGACTCAAAGATGAATTTTTTAGACTTACATCATTCTCTCCTTACAGAAGTTTCCTTTTATAGATATATACTCAAAATGCTAGTTGAGCAGAAGCAGGTGTTAGAGGACTAGAAAATAATTTTGTCAAAGCACAATAAAAATCTGGTTAAATAAAAAAAAAAAAAAAAAAAAAAAAAAAAAAAACGTCTAGCCAGGCTCAGAGGTATGTATCTGTAGTCCAAGCTTCATATTGATTTGAGGGTATAACAGAGAACTATAGCACTAAAGTTTAAAGTATAAGCCACTATATGAATTTGGTTAAGTAAAGGAGAAGACATTGAAAACAAGGCTGCAGGGGCTTGGGTCATAGCTCAGGGGTAGAGCACTTGCCTAGCATGTGTGGAGCCCTGGGTTTGATCCTCAACACCATAAATAAATAAAGGCATTGTGTCCATCTACAACTAAAAATATTTTTTAAAAAACAAGGATGCAAGTAATTACTTTTTCATTTTAATTGCGAGTTCAAAATGTTGCCAAGTTATCCTGTTTTACTTTAAGTAGGCTCAGAGAGAAATTGACCTCTTGAGTTCAACTAGACATTGACTCTCTTCTATGCCACTATGCAGCCATATGCAGCCCTTTCTCATTTTTACTTTTTTTTTTTTTTTTTTGCTTCATCTGCCCACTTCTCCTAACCTTTCTGCTGCGTATCTGCTCTTTTTCAAATAAATGTTCTGTGCAAGTTTCTAATGCCCATTAAGCCCAGTAGGATTGTACTTCATTTAGTTCAGTGGAATCAAATACCCTTTTAACCACCCTGCAAGTTTTCTGAAACCTCCATTATATATTCCACAGGCAATGATAATGGAAGAGGTCTGAGACAGACACTTCAGATAAGTTGTGGTGAATCTTGCTCCACATCACTTCAGTGTTTAACTGTTAGGATTGGAGACCATCAATTGATGCCAGACCTCCTAACCTGGCCCAGGATGACTCAGTCTTTCTCTTGGACACCCAAGCAACTATTCATTCATTCATTCATTCATTCACTCTCTCAGACTTGTGCCTCCTGTCCTGGGTTAGGCTGGGACTGTCTGCCTCCCTCCCTCCCCAACAATGTAGTGACCATTCCTTCTGACTTACCAAACTTTCCCCAGTTCAGGTCCCACCTCCTCACTGAGTATTTCCTACTTGTCACCACCCAGGTGACCTTAGCATTCTCCAACATCTTTTGAAAATCCCATTTCATTTTACAATTATCACACAACACATAATATTGTTCTTTTTCTAAAGTTTTTTTTAGTTGTCAGTGGATCTTTTTATTTATATGCAGTGCTAAGAATCTAACCTGGTGCCTCATGCACACTACTGAGCTACAACCCCAGCCACAATATTATTTTCTTATAACATGTCTTTTCTCTAATTGTTAGGACATATTATGGTCAGTTTTACTATGGTTTTTGTTCCTTTTCTTCTGGTTTAAACTGTCTCATTATGAAAGAGAGTGAGATAAATTGATGTTTAATTGTCAGCTATAATAAAGCTCTATACCAGAATGGCTGTCTCTGCCTGCTAAGTCCTGATCTCAAACATGATAAACCATCTACTCACATTTGACACTCTTATCCTCAGGGGTCACTATCTTCTTTTGTGACTTTCATATGCAGTGTCTTTTTTTTTAACTTCACAAGTCCTGACCTAACCATTGCTGACAATCCATCCCTCCATCTACTTTAGCAGTTCTCTTCTCAATTGCCTTAAAGTAAGTGATGCTCAAAGTTCTACCCAACACTTTTCTATTCCTTCTGTACACACTTATTCCTTTCCACGGTCTTACCAATGCCCGTTAAACTCTCGAGAGTTCCAGCAATCCTGGCCCTGACCTTGTACCACCTATGGGATGTTGCCCACAACAAATCTGTGACGGCAGGGGCCAGCTTACCTGTTGAGGTGAGGTTTAAGAGTCCTGACTGCATTATGGACCCAAAGAAGTGAGCGAGTCTTCGTGCCCCAGGCACTGGGAATCCACTGCTATAGTGTGGCTATAGTTCGTTCCCTACCCAAGCACGGTCCCCAGTGTGGTGGTTTGGTGTGGTAGAACCTTTCAAAAGTGGGGCCTAGTGGAAGGTAATTAGGTCATGACGTATCTGATTTTGTTTGTCTTTTAACAAAAATACATCAAAGCTTCAAGGGATTCCCATTCTCTTGGAATAATGTAGTTACAGTCTTGGTACTCAAAAGTGTGTCCCTAGAGCTTGTTAGAAATGCAAACTTTTAATTGCTATCCAGGACCTATTGATGTGGAATCTGCATTTTCACAAGATTTCTACTAAAGTACGAAAAGCCCTTTCTTCAAGGTCTTATACGGTCTGGTCCTCATTCCCTTGTAGCCATCTCATGTTATGTTCCTCCGCGACTCATCGTGCCCCTGCCTCTGATGGATTCTGTCCCCTCATATCTTGTTCTCCTCCTCAACATAGGACCTGGTCCCTGCAGTTCACATCTGCACATCTGGAATGTTCTTCCCATCATTTCCTTGCTTGCTCCCAGTTGATTCTTTCAGACCTCAATTCAAATGTCATTTGAAGAAAGCTCCTTGCCCCTAAGCCAGCACTAAGGCCCCTTATACACTTGCACGATTCCTTGTGTTTTTCCTTTGGAGCACCTAATACAAATTGTAATTATATGTTATTTGTGTGAATATTTAGTAAATGCACATTTCTCTTCCTAGGCTACAAATATATGAAGACAAAGACGTCTGTTTCAGATATCTGACAGAAATATCCTTTTGGCACATCTTTGTTTTCCTCATAACTTGGTACAATGCCTGGAATGTAATCAGTATTTAAGAAAACATATCCCTTGCCATTTTTGTTAAAGATATATTTATTGTGCATTTACTGTGCATTCGAGTATTTATTAAGTATCTACTATGTGCCAGACACTGTGCTAGGTACTGAATATATATGAAAGAGCAAAATCAGTGTTTCTACCCTCATGGCACTTACAGTATAGTGGGGTGTTATGGTTTGGATCTGGAATGTCCTCCCAAAAGCTCATGTGTTCAAAGTATGGTCCCCCATGCATTTAAGTTCAGAGGTGGGGATTTTAGGCAATGATTGGGTCATGGGGTTCTGACCTCATCAGTGGATTAATCCACTTGATGGATTAATTCACTGATAGTTGAATGGACTACTGAAAGGTGGGACCTAGTTGGAGGAAGTTCCTACCTGAGGGCAAGGAAGGTGTTTTTCTTCTCTCCTGCCCTTTCATCTCTCTCTCTTTCTCCTTTCCTGGCTGCCATGAACTGACAGCTTTACTTTTCCATACCCTTCCACCATGATATGATACTGCCATGGAGTCAGCAGACCATGGACTGAAGACTCAGAAACTGAAGGCCAAAATAAATCTTTCCTACTCTAAGTTGTTCTTGTCAGGTATTTTGGTCACAGCAATGAAAAGCTGATTAACACATGAGAGGAAACAATCAAATAATCACAAATAAACTGAGATAAATAGGTATAAAACAAAGGTAATATTGCTATGAACATTCATGAGATCTGGTCAGAGATATTTTCTATTTGTGGCTACCTAATATAAAACCAAAAATTGACAGGTACTTTTCTTTTTAAAAACAGCTTTATTGAGATATAATTCATATATTATAAAATTCACCCATTTAAATTGTAAATATTCATGGGTTTTTGTATATTCACAAATTTGTACGACTATCACTGCTAATTTTAGAATGTTTTCATTACCCTAAAAAGAAAGTTTGCTTCCATTGGCCATCACCTCCATCCTCCCCAGTCACTAATTGACTTTCTGTCTCTATGGATTTGCCTATTCTGGACATTTCATATAAATGGAGTCATAATGAATGCTGTTTTGTGATTGGCTCCTTTCATTTAGCATATTTTTCAAGGCTTATCCAATGTGCAGCCTCCATCAGTACTTCATTTCTTTTTATTGATGAATAATATTCCATTGTACCATGTGTTTTCTTAGCACAGTCAGAAACAGGATGCTGGTCCACATTTTTCTCCAGAGCCAACAAATTCAGTTTGTCATGTTTCCAGAAAAAGGTGACAGTAAGTAAATGTTAGCTGAGCCTTACAGGGATGGCAGCCGTGTTTAGAAAGCTGCTTTTCATGAGTGATCTTATTCACTCAGTTCTCGTAGTCTATTTAGTATTTCTGACTCACAAAACGGAAGTGATTCTATTTTGGCATTCTTTTTCTCCTGCTTGGTCTCTTTTGACTTACTGTGTTAAATTATTCAAGTCACTTAAACTCTGTTTATTTAACTCCTGCATGGTCTGTAAAATAAGCCCAGTTCAGCCTGCTTGTTTGCCAAGGCTGTTTGGAGACAATTTTTCATATGATATGCATCATCAGCTCCCACAGAAGGCAAAAGGAATTTGATGTGTGGGGGTAGTCTGGGATCTAGTCCAAAATTAGTGTTCATCTGGAAGAAATATGGAAGCCTGATACTCGCTTGCTGGCCTTTTCGTTGTTTTCACTTATTGCCTTCCCTTTGAGGAACTTTGTAAATCTCCATCTCTTTTGCGTTTTTTTTTTTTTTTTTTTTTTTTTTAATATAAGACGAGATCACCTCAAAAAAACAAAACAGACTGCAGTGGAAAAAGCCTTCTGATATTCTCTGTTGAGCAACTGTGAATCAAAGAGAGTAATTTGTCTGACCTAGTTTTGTGACCTGCGAATACCCATAACTTTCAGAATTTGTCCCCTTCCCCTCTCCACTTCTCTTTTTACTCTTCGACTGACCTCAGCTTGGGATGTAAAATTCAGTTAGATTTAAATTACTATTCATGCAATGTGCTGTGTGCTAGGTGCTGCAGAGGATGCAAATCCTTGCTTTCAAACGCTTGCATCTGGTGGAGATATAGGGGGGTGTACATAAAACAGAATGAGTAAGAGCCAAGAGGGGCGAAAAAAACCTAGAAAAATGTTCAGGGAGCAGAAACAATAGAAGAGATATCTGCTAGGTGGAGAGACAGGCATGGTTACACGGAGATTGTTTTGAACTGTATCTTCGGGGGTAGTTACAACCTTCAAAGGAGGCATGCAAAGAAATAGCATGTAAATGTGGGTATCCTTGGAGTGTGGAGGTGTACAGCAGTGGTCTCAGGTGTAAAGGCAGCTGTGAAAAATAAACCTAAGCAGGTAGGATGGACCCTTGAATACTGGGCAAGGGAATCTGTTCTTGATAATGTAAACAAAAGGACGTCAATAAAGGTTTCTGGCAAGGTGTACATCAAAACTGCTCTTAAGGACAATTAACTCCCCAGGAGGATGAAGGATGGACTGACAAGAGAGACTTCAGGCTGGGAGGCTAAATAGGAGGATGGTATAATAGTGCGTGCGGGCATAGGGACTAGAAGGACGTGACCGACCTCTACAACAAGGTCTGAGGTCTTCTAGATCTGGAGAAGGCCGGGGGTAGACGCGTTAGGACCGAACTACTTAGGAATGGAACTGGAAAGAGCCAAAGTTACAGACACACTCTTCAGTGTCGACGGGTGGTCGTCCCTGGCCCCCGATTGGTTACCCCGGCTGCCAGTCCCGGGAAGGGGCGGCGCCCTGTCCCCGCCCGCCAGGGGCTCCGAGAGAGGCGGGCGCGGACTGAGAGCCCGGAGAGCCCGGGGAGCCGGGGAAGCCCGTGACCAAGCGCAGCCGGCAGGGACATCGGGTGCTGGCACCCGGGACCTGCAGCAGAGGTAAGCGGGTGGGCAGTACCCGGGGCCTAGGGGCGACCCCAGCGCCTCTGCCACTCCGGGATCCCCGCCCCCTCGGGAGCGCGCCGTCCGGGGGGTTCACCGAGCCGAGGATGGGGGCGGCGGGCCGAGCCGGCGGCTGGGACCCCGGGGATGGAGCGGCTGGCGCAGCACTGGAGCCCGCGTCTCCCGCTGCAGCCCGGGTCTGCCTCCAGGTCTGGGTCTGGTCTGCAGGGGTGGGCTGGGGGCGGTGGCCCGCACCCCTACGTCCCCTGGGCTCCTGTGACGTTTTGTTTGAAAACCGGGGGCCCGGGCTTCTGGCACTGCGCCGGTGGTCCTCGGGGGCGCAGCGGGGCCCCAGGTTAGGGATGCCCCCGCAGTTAGGGATGCTGCGTCTTGGCCTCGGTTTCTGGGGATCCCCACTGTGATCTCCCAGCGAAACTTCTCAAAACTTTAAAGAGCCATTTTCTACACCTCGAGTTGCCGGGACGTCAAAGTGCCCTAAGGTGACCTACCACGAAACTACGCTGTCCCCGAAGTCAGTAGACCACTTTTTAAAAGACGGAACATTTTAGCCGTGGTATTTTGAGCGCGAGACGCTGTGGGGAGAGAAGTTGCGCGGGGAAAGCACTAGAGCTGGGCTACCTGCGGGTCACTACTTCTTTGTGAAAATTCCAGTCTTTGCAAGTCTGGACCTCACCGCCCCGTGCGTGCCTGAGGAGTGTGCGGCGAGGAGCAGGCTGTTTGGGGCAGTGCCACCGAAGGGCAGGCGTGGCCGAAATGGGGCTAGGTAGTGGTGGTAAGGTTCTTTAAACAAGGCATGCCTCAGTCTGGTCAAGAAAGGCATCTTTTCTGTTTAAAAAAAAAAAAAAAAAAGAAAGAAAGAAAAGAAAAGAAAAGCACAGTTACCTGGTCCAGTTAAGCTGTCCCTTAAGAGAAGAAAACTAAAGAATGTGAGAGGTTAACCCTGAACTCCATCAGGGTAAACCAAAGTAGATGAATCTTTCCTTTTGGGGTTTGGTAGAGAAACAGGAAGTCAGAGATTCAGAGAAAAGAGCATTCACTCCACAATTGTAAACAGTTTATTTTGTGTCAGTAAATATTCCCCAAAGTCACTGAAGGTATTTGGAAAACCCAAGACTTTTCCTTGCCCCCTGCAGAGAAAATAGAACACTTTCAAATTCAAAATCTAGATATATTTAAGTAATTGGTTATAGCTCCAAAGTTGTATAGTCCTATAACATCAATGGTAATGTTACTGTTCTTAGTTCTTATTTACTCAAGATGGTGCATTAAGGCAAGCTACTTTATATTTGTTATATACTGATATTACAGAATGAAATGAGGAAACCGGGTGTGTAGACCTGTGTGGACCAATCTGCAACTCTGCTTTTTTTTTCTTTTTTTCTCTCGGTGGTGTTACTGAAGATTGAACCCAGGCCCCACACGTGCTGGGGAAGTGTTATAACATTGACCTACATCCCCAGCCTTTTTAAAAAATTATTTTTATTTAGAGACAGGGTTTTACTAAGTTGCCTGGGTTGACCTGGAGCTTGGAATCCTCCTACCTTAGCCTCCTTAGTAGCTGGGGTTATATGCGATCTCCACTGCTTCCCCTGCAGTTTTGTATTTTTTCTTTTAATTTACTATGACCTAATTAAAATGGAATGCAGATGTTAAGTGCATGTAATAAAATTCTTAGAGCATTACTGCCTCACTGTAAAATGCATAATTAGCATAACTAAAATAGGTGTGTTTAGTTTTGATGTTATTTGTTGTGTTGTTTTTCATTGTAAAGTGCTTTAGGTAAGATATATGCACAATGCTTTTCATTTTTGAAGTTAACAGTTACCTCTTTATTTTTTGAGTTAATGGTGACATTCTTGGGAGAGATAATAACCATACATAATGGATCATTAAATGATCCATTTGTAAATGTTGTCTTAGTGTACATCCACATAACTGCTACTTGTTCATAAATGTATGTAATTCACAAACCATAAAATTTACCCTTTAAAAATGTGCAGTTCAGTGATTGTTTAGTATATTTTCCAAGTTGTGAAATCATCACCACAATCTAATTCTAGGATATTTTATCACCCCCAAAAAGAAACCCCATACCCATTAGTAGTTAGTCCCCATTGCCCTTTTCTCAACCCCTGTCAACCACTAAATGCTTTGTCTCTGTGTGTCTGGTTAGTTTCAATTAGAATAATATTTCAAGGTTCATCTATTGTTATAGCCTGTAGAAGTATTTAATACCTTTTTTTGAATCCAAATAATATTCCATTTTGTGTTTGTATCACATTTTGTTTATCTATTCATTTGAGGGTGGACACTGGGTTGTTTCCTCTTTTTGGCTTTTATGATAAGATGTTATGAACATTTGGGCACGGGTTTTTGTGAGAACCATGTATTCAATTCCCTTGGCTCTATACTTCACATTGGAATTGCTGGGTCATAAGGTAACTTCATGTTTAAACTTTGGAGGAACTGTTAAACTATTACCCAGAGCAGCTGCAATATTTTTGCAATGCCACCAATAATATATGAGGGTTCCAATTTCTCCATATTCTGATCAACATTTGTTAGTATGTGTTCTTTTTCATTTTATTGTGTCTATCCTACTTGGTATGAAGTAGAATGTCATTATGATTTTGATTTTTCACTTTCCTGTATAGTCAATGATGTTGAACATCTTTTCATGTGCTTATTGGCCATTTTTATCTCCTTTGGAGAAAAGTCTATTCAGATATTTTGCCCACTTTTTAATCGGGTTGTCTTTTTTATTGCTGAGTTGTATGAGTCCTTTACATATTCTGGAAACAAGTCCCTTATCAAGTACATGATTTGCAAAAATTACGCACCCCACATTTGTAAATTGTTTTTTTCACTTTCTTGATTGTGTTCTTTGAAACTCACATTCTTAAATTTCGATGAGGTCTATTTATCTATTTCAATTATTTGTGCTTTAGGTCATATCTAAGAAACTGGGGCCTGGTTCAAGGTCATGAAGATTTATACCTGTTTTCATCTAAGAGTTTTAGAATTTTGGCTCCTACATTTAGGTCTTTGATCAATTTTGGGATAATTTGTGCATATGGTATGAAGTAGCGATCCAAATTAATTCTTGTGCATTTGGCATCCAATTGTCTAAGCATCATTTGTTTAAAATACTATTCTTTCCCCCACTGAGTGGTCTTGAAATTCTTGCCAAAAGTCAATTGAGTGGAAGGGTGAGGTTTTATTTCTGGATTCAACTTTATTGTATTGATCTATCTGTCTACCCTTATGCAAGTATCATGCAGTCTTAAGATTTGTGACTTTGCGGTAAGGTTAGAAAGTCGAACACGTGAGTCCTCAAACTTCAAAAAATTGTTTTGGCTATTCTGGATCCTTCGAATTTCCTTGTGAATTTTAGGATTAACTTGTTAATTTCTGCAAAAGAAATAGTTGCACTTTTTGAAAGGATTGTACTGAGTATGCCGTCTTCACAGAGTCAACCTTCCAATCCATGAGCATGCAATTTCTTCCATTTATATAGATCTTTAATGACTTTCATGGATGTTTTGGAGTTTTCAGAGTACAAATCTTGCATCTGTTTTGTTAAATTTATTCTTAAGTATTTAATTTATTTTGATGATATAGTAAATGGAATATTTTCTTAATTTAGGTTTTGGATTTTTCCTTGCTAGTATACAGAAGAACAATTGATTTTTATATATTGATCTGGTTTCCTGAAATCTTGCTCAATGCAATAGTCTAATAGTTTTTAAACTATTTCTTAGAAAATTCTAAGGAATCATGTCATCTGCAAGTATAGTTTTACTTCCTTTCCAACCTGGTTGCATTTTATTTTGTTTTCTTGCCCTGGTTAGAATATCTAGTACAATGTTGAATAGAAGTAATGAAAGCAGACATCCTTGTCTTGTTCATGACTTTAGTGGGACAACTTTCAGTCTTTTACCAGTGTGTAAGATATGAGCTGTGGACTTTTTACAGATGTCCTTTATCAGGTTGGGGAAATTCCCTTCTATTGCTGGCGTCGTATTGAATGCCTTTATTATGAGGGTTATGTATTTTCTTAGATGCTTTTCTGAGTTGTTGAAATGATCATGTGGTTTTCATAATGGTATAATACCTTGATTTATTTTAATTTGTTGAGAAATATTTACTCCTTATGTTATTTTTGACTGTAGACTGGGGATGTAGTTCAGTGGCAGAGGACTTGCCTTTCATGAGCAAGTCCCTGGGTTCTATCTCCAACACTGCAAACAAAAGCAAACCTGTAGACATTTTACACTAGAACACAAATAAGTTAGTCTAAATGAAGATAAAAAATTAACCTGCATGAACTAGATTACTTTTTTCTTAAGATAGCAGTGTCCCTACATTTCTGCACAATTATATGAATGGTTCAATGTTTAAGGATGTCCGTTTTATGACTGCTTTTTATTTTTTATTTATTTTTTTATTTTTTTATTATTGTAAACAAATGGGATACATGTTGTTTCTCTGTTTGTACATGGTGTAAAGGCATACCATTTGGGTAATCATAAATTGACATAGGGTAATGTTGTTTGATTCATTCTGTTATTTTTTTCCCCTTCCCCCCCACCCCTCCCACCCCTCCCACCCCTCTTTTCCCTCTATACAGTCCTTCCTTCCTCCATTCTTTCCCCCCTCCCTAACCCTAACTCTAACCCTAACACTAACCCCTCCCACCCCCCATTATGTGTCATCACCCACTTATTAGCGATATCATTCGTCCATTGGTTTTTTGAGATTGGCTTATCTCACTTAGCATGATATTCTCCAGTTTCATCCATTTGCCTGCAAATGCCATAATTTTATCATTCTTTATGGCTGAGTAATATTCCATTGTGTATATATATATATATATATATATATATATATATATATACCACATTTTCTTTATCCATTCATCAATTGAAGGACATCTAGGTTGATTACACAATCTGGCTATTGTGAACTGAGCAGCTATGAACATTGATGTGGCTGTATCTCTGTAATATGCTGATTTTAAGTCCTTTGGGTATAGGCCAAGGAGTGGGATAGCTGGGTCAAATGGTGGTTCCATTCCAGGTTTTCTAAGGAGTCTCCACACTGCTTTCCAGAGTGGCTGCACTAATTTGCAGCCCCACCAGCAATGTAAGAGTGTACCTTTCTCCCCACATCCTCGCCAACACCTGTTGTTGCTTGTATTATTGATAATCGCCATTCTAATTGGGGTGAGATGGAATCTTAGGGTGGTTTTGATTTGCATTTCTCTTATTACTAGAGATGTTGAACATTTTTCCAAATGTTTGTTGATTGCTTGTAGATCTTCTTCTGTGAAGTGTCTATTCATTTCCTTAGCCCATTTGTCAATTGGATTATTTGCATTCTTGGTGTAGAGTTTTTTGAGTTCTTTATAGATTCTGGAGATTAGCGCTCTATCTCATATCTGAAGTATGATTGACAAAGATTTTCTCCCACTCTGTAGGCTCTTTCTTCGCATTGCTGATAGTTTCCTTTGCTGAGAGAAAGCTTTTTAGTTTGAATCTATCCCAGTTATTGATTCTTGCTTTTATTTCTTGTGCTATGGGAGTCCTGTTGAGGAAGTCTGGTCCTAAGCCAACATGTTGAAGCTCTGGACCTACTTTTTCTTCTATAAGATGCAAGGTCTCTGGTCTGATTCCGAGATCCTTAATCCATTTTGAGTTTAGTTTCGTGCATGGTGAGAGATATGGGTTTAGTTTCATTCTGTTGCATATGGATTTCCAATTCTCCCAGCACCATTTGTTGAAGAGGCTATCTTTTCTCCATTGCATATTTTGGCCCCTTTGTCTAGTATGAGAAAATTGTATTTATTTGGGTTTGTGTCCGTGTCCTCTATTCTGTACCATTGATCCACCTTTCTATTTTGGTACCAATACCATGCTGTTTTTGTTACTATTGCTTTGTAGTAGAGTTGAAGATCTGGTATTGCGATACCCCCTGCTTCACTCTTTCTGCCAAGGATTGCTTTAGCTATTCTGGGTTTTTTATTCTTCCAGATGAATTTCATAATTGCTTGCTCTATTTCTGTAAGGTACATCATTGGGATTTTAATTGGAATTGCATTGAATCTGTATAGCACTTTTGGTAGTATGGCCATTTTGACAATATTAATTCTTCCTATCCAAGAACATGGGAGATCTTTCCATCTTCTAAGGTTTTCTTGAATTTCTTTCTTTAGTGTTCTGTAGTTCTCATTGTAGAGGTCTTTCACCTCTTTTGTGAGATTGATTCCCAAGTATTTTATTTTTTTCGAAGCTATTGTGAATGGGGTAGTTTTCCTGATTTCTCTTTCTGAAGATTCATCACTTATATATAAAAATGCCTTAGATTTATGTGCATTGATCTTATATCCCGCTACTTTACTGAATTCACTTATGAGATCTAAAAGTTTTCTGGTGGAATTTCCTGGTTCCTCTAAGTATACAATCATATCATCAGCAAATAGGGATAGTTTGAGTTCTTCTTTTCCTATTCGTATCCCTTTAATTTCTTTGGTCTGTCTAATTGCTCTGGCTAGAGTGCTTTTTATTTTTAAATATTTCATCCATATTTTCTTTCCCAGTCTCTTCTAAAGCTAATAATGAGAGAAATTAAGTAACAGTAGAATGATAAAAAGTTTGTGTTTGACAAATTGTATTATCTACTCCTAAATCATCAACAGTAAATGCTGAAGTGAATCATTAATAGTAAATGCTAATATGGGAAATGATAAAGATTATTTACAAGGCTAATATTCTTAAAAAAAAAAAACACTGACAAAACAGGGAAGCAAGGATTCTATAGAAGCAAAGAAACAAGAAGAGAATGATGTCCAACTCTGTCATGATGAGTTTCCCTTAAACTGTAGCTAGGATTGATGGGTATCTGGAGGCTTTGAGATGGTGCTTTTAAAAGTTGTAGCCTTCGTAGAACAATTCTGCTTGTATTTATTTATTTGTTTCTAAAAGATTGAGTGGTAATGCCAGTATTAATATGAAAAGTGGATTGAGCACAAACCAATACTTATGCTAGGAAAAATTTTTAGTGGGATTTTCTTAGCATACAGTTTTTAAAAAATTGGTATAGATTAAGGGAGGGGGATGAATGACACTAAATATTGGGAAAATAAACTTGGTTGTATTTTTATAGAACAAAAAAATAAAATAACACACTTCAACTGCAGAACCCTCCAGGGCCTAAGAGTTTTACTGTAACATGTTCTTCATGCCTGGGGTTTGGCTCCTGTAGGAGATCCATTCCTAATGTAAATTTTATCAGTTCATAGCAAGGGCAATTCAGAAATACATTATTTAGACTGTTTATTATAATAAGGCAATAAAGTATCAACAGAGGGCTGAGGAGGTAGCTCATTGGTAGAGCACTTGTTTAGCATTTGTGAGGCCTTGGGTTTGATCCCCAGCACTGAAAAAAAAAAATAGCAAACATTTGAAATTGCTTTTATGACTCTCAGAGCCAGGAACAATCATGCTTCCAAAATCAAGTATCACCTATTTCAAAACCAGTTCCCTGGCCTCTTGTCTTCCTCCCCATAGTGTTTCTCCTCCAAAGGAAAGTTAATATCATGGAAAATACTGAGTCCAGATTAATGTAGATGCTTCCAAATTTCGTATTTATAGGTTTTCTCTTATTACATCAAATAAAAATTATGCAAACTTGTCAGGATCATAACTTACCTAGATAAATATGCCAAAGGATTTCTGGCTTGACGGAAAGCCTGGACTTGGACAAATTCAGAGTGGTGCTAAGTAATAATTTTAGAACAAATCTAATACATACTCATAGCACTGGTATGGTGTTTCTTTATGTTATTTTATAACAATTGCCTCAAACTGTGATACTTCTGTAAATTTAAGAGTGTGGTAAAATTGTGAGCTGATAGATTTTAAAAGTCTATCTGTTGGACAGAATTAAAAACAATAGTACTCTGTGCTGTGCTATTGTACTATCCAAAGTTCTGTTAGAAACAGCAAATATTTAATTTGTTCCTCACAACTTACCAGTGAGGAAGAATGGTTTGTGATTGTCAGCATCTTTCTTTTTCTAGATTGTGTAAGGGTAAGTAGCACAGTTGGGCTTTGGCCCCTGGCCTCCTGTCTCTCACTCAGTTTTTTACATAAACTATACCAGCTTCTGGAATTTATCTTAGAATTTAAACTTGTACCTGGATATCATTAGATGGTGACTATAATGTGTACATTGGGTAATTTAATAGCTTATCTTGAATACTCATGTGTTATGCTGTTCGAATGCTTTCCTTTTTTAGAATAATTATGGCAGAGCCTTCTGATCCAGAAGGACCAATAGATTGGAAAGAGCGATGTGTAGCTCTGGAGTCTCAGCTTATGAAATTTAGAGTTCAAGCAAGCAAGATACGAGAGCTTTTAGCAGACAAGGTAAGCTTTTCTCCTGGTCTTTGTTATTAAGTATCAGCTACTCTGGGCCCTTTTCATGTTACTAAATACACTCAGTACTTTTGGGGTTAAGCCTTTTGTAAAATAAATAATATAATTTAAATATTTGCCAAGGTTTGAAGCTATATTTGGCATATTCCTTCTCCACTGTTAGGGTAAATTGGGCAGTGGATTAAAAAGATTTATTTGCAAATGCTAGTGGAATATGTGAAAATCATGTATGTTAAATGAATGTGGCATTCATTCATTCAGAGAGAAAGCTATAGTTCATTTGATTTTGCTAGAAGAATTTAATAGCATTTTAAAGTACTAAATGTTTAAGAATATAATTTTAAGGTGATTATAGAATACAAATCCTTATTTACAGTAAAATGTGTTTATAATGTATTTGAAAGTATATACCTACTTAGAAATTTGTGCTTATTAACTGTATATCATTAAACTATCATTGGGGCTAGAATTGTGTTGAATGTAATTATATGTTTCTCCTAATAGTTGTAATAAAGCAATTAGAATTTTGTGTCACAGGATTTTTGTTTTCACAAATACATATATAAAACCAGTACATTCATTAATTCAATCAATCATTCAACACAAATTTTCTGAGGGCTAGTTATGTACCAGATAGGATTCTTTATCTTACAATTACATATGTAAACAGACAACCTAAGTTTCTGATCCAGGTAATTTGGATTTTAGACCCATGAAGTTCAATATGGTAATTTCTGGCCACATATGGTCACATTTCAGATGAAGGCGGTTCAAATAGAAATATAAAATACACACTGGATTTCAAGGGTTTAGTGTGAAAGTAATTAAGGAATAAATTTTATGTTGATGGTGTCAATACTACTTTGGATATTGGGTTAATTGGACAATATTAAGATTAATTTTACTTTTTAATGTGTGCACTAGAAACTTTTAATTATGTATATGGCTCACATTATATTTCTAGACAGCACTGGATACATATTTGGAACTCATCAGAAGAATTTGCAGGTGGTTTCTTAAGCTCTAGTTCACATAATCTTTTTGGGATAGAGACTGCTACCCATATCACATCTCCAAACAAGATCTTAAATCTTCATTCATTATCCAACAGTCTCTGAGAAGTAGTCTGATAAAATCCAGTGAAACATCATTCCATTTAATCTTTCATATATACCATCTTAAATTTTTGTATTTTAACATATTTTAGGTAGAAAGACTAAGGTTATCCTATTCACTTTGGATCAGCAATAATCTACTAAGTCTTTGAAGAATAAAACCCCAATATCAATGTGCCCTATGATATTAGAATAAAAATTATAGCTCAGGAAAAAAAAAATTGAATATCTCCAAATAGGGAAAACTTATCCTAAAACAAGGTTAATGACTAATCCTTTGTCTTTTGCTCTTTTCTTTATATATATCATCTCCCATGTTGTATGTGATTTATCTAGTATTTTCCACAACCCCAAACAACCCATACAATAATTTTTGTCTAGATCCACCGATTAGAGCCTTGCTACTAGATCTCATGGACACTTGCCAGGTGTTGCCTTAGCTTCTGTGAAGTTGACACTGCTGACCAGAACCACCTCCTCAGAATTTTCTTGTTTTTCTTAACTTCTCTATTGTTTTAGTCTCCATACAGAGTAAATAAAAATTCTGCTCATTTGGGTTTCAGTTAAACTTTAAATTTTGTGGCAACATTTGTTTTGTTCTTTAGAAAGCATATTGCAGCAAGTGTCTCTCTGAGTGCCCATCTTTTAAATTATAAAATTCGTGTTTTCTCTCTTTTATTTTTGGTACTGGGACTTGAACGCAGGGCCTTGTGCATGTGAGGCAAGCACTCTACCAACTGAGCTATATCCCCAGCCCCCCAAAATTGGTGTTTTTTCTGTAGGTAAAATCATAAATAACTTTTTGATTACCAATCTTTAGGCTATTAGATTTAATATTTTCTTTGTCAGTAAATGAGTACTCAAGAAGAATATTATTTTAAAATTGCTATTTTAGTTGTAGTTTCTTTTCTTTTTTTTGTCATTATTTTATGTCTATAACTTGAATCCTTTGACAGATCTAAGAGATGGAATTATTCAGATGCATTTTATATATTGGAAAATGGCTAAGTATGCCAAGTTACTCATGGTTTCCTATTAAATATATTCAACACTAAAATGGGAGTAAGGATTCTCACAGTCCTTTCTGTTATATTTCATTATGAAATGTTTTCCCAAGTTTAAAATTTCCTTTTGGTCTCCACCCATATTTTAAGGAAAATAGGTAATATTTATTGATTTATTATGTGTTAAGCACTTTATAGGTTTAATTTAATTTGTCTAACCACTTGTGAGAGAATAAATTTTACTGTCCCCATTTTATAGATTAGGAAACTTAAGCTTACTCTGTGCCAGGAATTATTCTAAGTGCTTTATACATACATACATATATGTATATGTATATATATATATATATATATATATACTAAGTTTTATATAATTATAAAAAGTTTTATATATATATATACATTAAGTCTTATACATACATATACAAAGTTTTATGCACACACATACATACACACACACACATGCACGCGCACTAAGTTTTAATCCTTTCAACAATCTTAGGAGGTAGGTACTAATATTACCTATATTTACCCAAGAGGAAAATTAGGCATAGGAAAATTATTTAATTTGTCTGAGTTTACACTGAAAAAATAAGTGATGGAGTCAAGAATTGAAGCTGGCATTTTGTTTTTAAAGCCTAAATGATTAGCGGTCACACTATATGGCCTATCTAATCTAGTTTTATTACCATCCTCCTTGCTCTCTCTGATGTTTCTCTCATTTATTGTCTTCTGTTCAACCATGCATCATATAAATTCATCTCTGTGTGGGGCCAGGTATCTGTGTGTGTATGTCTGCAGTTACAACAATTTATATAACATTACATATTTTTCAGAGCAACCCTATTGCACTGTTTCTGAATACCAACTTGAGTCAATTGTTGCATTCCTGAGACTAGTCTGTTCCCATCCACAACCTTTGGTTTTGTGTTAGGACCAGTCTGCCCCAAGGTTTCTGCCTAATAATTCTCCATGCCTGCTCCCCACATGAATGTAGCCCCAAGGCTGAAGATTCTTAAGAGAGTACTAATTTGATTCTTTAGCTCTTTGCCAGGAATTGGGGCCAACTCCTTCCTGCAACAATTTGGATTCTTGGTTCCATTTTATTGGTGCTGGCGGTAGGCAGCTAATGCCAGTTGCCAGCTGTGGCACCCAAGCCTTTACTACAGTCACTAGCTAGTTTCAACCCCATAGCAACTATATGAGGTAATTATTATTCCCGCACTCTAATGATATTAACATTAAGATTGAGTGTAATTGAGTAATATGTCCAGCATGACACAGCTAACAAACAGCAGAGCTGTCATTAAACCTGAGATTTTTCGGCTTTATTGTGATGCAGTTAATAGAGTACCTGGCACACAGAAATGACTCATTATTACTTTTTTCTTTCCTTCTTTCTCTTCTTCCTCCTTTCTTCTTTCTCTCCTCTCTTCTCTTCCCTTTCCTTTCCCTCCTCCCTTCCTTTCCCTTCCCCTCCTCCCTCTTTCTTTGGATCAAACCTAGGGCCTTGAGCGAGCTGGGCAATCGCTTTACCACTGAGAAACCCTCTCAGGCTCTCATGGATCATTCTGAATAGGCACACTGTTTAAATGTATAAGGAGATAATTTAAATATATTACAGATTGATAAGACACATATTTTTGAATTTTGTAAGGGAAAAGGTATGAGATTATCAGAGTATTTTAGAATTAAAGATGAATTTCTATTTTATATATTTGTTTTATTTTTGAAGATGGAGTAGAGTACGTGAGATTTTTTAGAAAATGATTTTGCACTTATTTTTCCCCCATCACAATTTTCAAGAAACTTAGAATATTAAAGCTAGGGGAGAAAAAGACCTTATTGAAGTCTTGGACAAGTGCTGCTGTAAGTGGGAGAGGTCTTTAGAGGAATTTAAGGAATGGTGTTGGAAATATCCTTAGTATGCCAAATATAAACTCTTCAGGGAAGCTGCGATGTAAGTAATTTTCCTACCTTACAAGATTACTGGTTAGTTTTCTGAGTCAGGGAGGGAAGAGGGAAACTTTCTTTACAAGGTGAAAAGAAATGTTATTTCCTATGTATTAGATATTTCAGTGAAAAGGAAAAGGAGAAAAATAAGAATTTTCCCTTTGGGTATCAGCATGGCCCATGTAACCTAATGCCTACTGCCTTTACCTGATGCAGCGTAGCCATCTGAGATTTCCTGCTTTGGTTGTCCTTTCATGAATATGTTTCCCCTGAGGTGATCCAGGAATGCTTCCTAGGAATAAGGAGTCCCTGGACAGCAAGCATATGCTTTCATAGCAGCAAGCCCAATACCAGTGTTAAACTATTTAACACTTCGGTTACTCTGTTGGCTCACCTAATGTTGCACAGTACCTGATGGAGATTCCACATATACTAACAGATTTTACAGGCTAACTCAAATGTCATATTTGGGGTTACTGGCTGGTGACATTTATCTTAACAAAATTTATAAAAATGTTTGCTGATAGAATCTTTCATGGTGTCTGTGGGTGAAAATCAGGGAAAGAAATTCTTGGTGAGGAATTGCTGTCCACATTAGTGAGTGTGAAGGTCCTAAAGATCCTGCCAAAATTAACCAATCCATTGAACAAGTTTATTTGTGCACAATACCTATAACAATGAGAGGATCACTGAGGATTATTCCCAGTGGTGATATGATCCATGCTCACTGGCAAATTCCCCTCTGCCACTTGTCTCTAAGTTCACTCTGGTTACAGAGGGCACTGTGTAGTAGTAAATCAAGCATGAGGTTTAGAATTTGCTGGTTCATTTTATTATTGTATAAGTGGCCTGTTCATAAAATGCTTATGTGTTTTTGACTAAAATCTGATATGGGGCAGTTGATCATTTCAGATTTCTTTTACTGGCTTAATATGGATTGGTTGTGGACTTGACCCAAGGTTTACATTGTGGTCTACTTTGTGAGAGTAAAAACTTAATGTGAATATGTCCCGCCTTGCCTTTTTGAATATTTGTGAAGTTATTTTCCAACTTGAATGATTATGAAACAAAATAGTCAAAATGAAAGAATTATCTTTCATTCCACCCAATGGTTTTAAAGTGTCCGAAGCTTTACTGGATAAACTTAGTCTATTTTTATATTAATTTGATGTGAAGCATTCAATATTTATGATCTGTAATATAGATGGTAAATAGTAGTGATTTCCTTTGATCAGTGTTTATCCTGGCTTTAAAATTTTTTGGAAAGAGTTAAAGCCTTCATTCATTCATTTTGCTTTTTTTATTTCATTTGTTCAACAAATATTTACTGAGATTTGTTCGGTAGTATTCATCATTCTGGCCTCTACTATAGTTATATAAGTAATTGACACACTTAACATCTAGAAAGGGAGCTCTTAACTCTTTCCTATCCAGTGGTAGAACTCAGTTAGAATCCCAAATTCAAAATTGAGACATTTTTTGGTTATTTATCTGTCTCTCCATTTCTCTCTATGATAGGTTCCCTAAAAACATGTAACTTAAAATTGTTATTATGAATGTTAAAATGGTTATAAGTTACCATTAAAATATTTCTAAGCTGAAAGAATAGCAAATGACAGAAATTAAGACCAGTGCTTTCCAGCTAAGAATTTTGTGGTTTTATGTATTTGGGACTGATTTTCATGTAGTTTTTTATTACTGTTCATTGTGTGTGTAGTTTATAAATACTGTAACAACTGTGGTTTTTATGAAAGAACACTAGGGAATGAGAACATGAAGACTGAAATCTTATGTTACTGTCTAGGAATATGAGTTTGCATAATCTTTGTAACAGTTTCCATTTCATGGTATGTCTATGAAATAATGTATTTGAAAGTTCCTGGTTCCTGGATTCTAATTGGAATTTCTAAAAAATAATCTTCTATTCTCTAGTTCTTTTTTTCTTCCTCTGGGAAAGATTATTTTCCTATTTTTTTCAGGTGGAAACTTTTCTCAAATGTCTGGTGATCTTTGGTGATCTATTTGTATTTAAGAATGGGACATCTGCAAAGTTGGGTGACAATTATATACTAATTGTTAATTACCTGTCAATTTTTGCTTTTGGGTGAGTAGGCAGGAGACTGTATTAGATTGTGAGCTCATAAATGCCACAATTGTTGGATGAGTGTGCTCCAAACAATTTATTAAATTTTGTAAGAGAAGAACTTTTCAATTTTTTAACAGGAAGTAAATGATTAGTTGCTGGACATTTAGCATATGGGGGAAAGTGAGAAGGTTTAAGGCAATTAGCTTATTTTAAAGGACCATACCACTTCCATTAACATCCACTATTTTCAGCCTGACACAGCATTTCTCCTATGGGTCTTTACAGGGTTCTTCTGCAGGGCATTGGGTCCTCAGCAGGGGGAGAAGCGCAGGACTCTCCACATCTTCTTTTAGCTTGTGCTTTCCATCATTCTGCTTCACCAAAAACAGAGTGATTGAGTGACTATATGACTGGGTAATAGTAAACGTGTCCTTCACTCCCAACCACCTCTCACTGACAGCCAGCCTCTATTCTTCAAAAGGGTATTGAAAGTCTCTTGGAACTCATTTGTCAGTCCAGAAGGAAAGAGATAATGATGTTGACATCAGTGGTTCCCCAACAGAGAACCTAGCCAGATCACTCAGTGTTGAAAGTTCTTGGTCAGCAAATCCCATACACGTGTTAAAGCCTCTAATCAGTCTTTTAGTCCTTCACCCTTAAATCTAAGTTGCTTCTCATGGATAACTGAATATCCAAGAAAAGCCTGTAACATGAAAGAAAATGAACAATCAAGGAAAAAAAAAAAAACAGCAAAACAAAACAAAGAAAACCCAACATTGCCCATATAGAGAAAAGGAGGCAAAACAAGATAAGCAAAATCCCATCATTGAATATTTTCAGAAATAAATGAAGGGACAGTGCATCCATGAAATAAGGAATATTTAAGGAGTAAATAAGGACTCTTGAAAATTAAATACGTGATAGAAGAAAAGAGACTTAATAGATGGGTTAGAATATAAACTTAAAGGAAGGTGCTGGGAAGTAGAACAAAAAGTTAAAAAAGATGGAAAACAGAAGAAAAGATGAAAGATTTAGAGGTTTAATCCAGAATTTTCAAAGTTAAAATTATAGAGGCTCTGGAAGGGAGAAAATCAATAAAAACAATACAAAAAAGTTATCCAAAGTAGAAGAACACGAGATTCCAGATGGAAGCCATCTACCTAGATCCTACCACAACAGATAAAATATTTTCCACCCCAAGGCACAATCACCATGAACTTCAGAATGTATAGCTCAAAGAAAAGATTCTGTAAGCTTTCAGAGAGGAAAAACAGGTCACATACAAAGGATCAGTAATTGGAATGGCTTCAGATTTCTCAAATAAAGTTAGACAATAATGAAATGACTTTAAAATTCTGAAGGAAAATTATATCAAACAAAGAGTTCTGTTCAGATGCCAATTATGAATTTTATTTGAAGATAGGATAAAGATTCATGCAAGATTCCATGGAACCTTCCTGGGGAATTTCCTTTGGGATGTGCTTCATTAAAAAGAGGAAGTAAACCAAACCTAAGACAGATATAGGCTATAGGAAACAAGAGATCCAATGCAGGAGAAATTGGAAGGGTCTACCCAAGAAGATAGCTGTGCCCAGGTAGACAGGTGAACCAGTCCAAATTGGAAAAGGTCACAGACTCTACGAGTGCCTTCAAGAAGATAAATTGGTAGAAGGCTAGACGTGAATGAACATCCTGAGAGAGTTTAAACAGTGGCCAGAAATTGGATGTTAAGTATTGGTAAGTTCATAGAAAGCTAAATAAATAAGTGAGACACTTAACTCCGGGAAAAGATCTTCTAGAAAAGGAAAAAGTAACCATAGTTTGTTACATGATTTTTCTACATATGATATTCACATACATTTTTAAAATTTCTTCTTTTGAAATATACATGATGGTAGAGTGTATTTTGAGATGTCATACTACATGGAGTATAACTTCCCATTCTTCTTGTTGTACATGATGTGGAGTTACATGGTGGTGTATTCATATATGCACATAGTAAAGTTACATCTGATTCATTCTACTGTCTTTCCTATTCCCATCCTTCCTGCCTGCCCTTCATTCCCCTGTGTCTAATCCAATGAACTTCTATCCCCCACCCATTTATTGTGTGTTAGCAGTCGCATATCAGAGAGAACATTTGACCTTTGTTTTTTTTGGCTTATTTCACTTAGCATCACATACAAATTTTTAATTTTAATCATACATAGGATCAATAATACTGATCTTGAATAATGATTTAACCAAAGGTAAGATATAAAGATATTGAGAGAATGGAATATATGAAGTGTTTATGTTGGTGACCAAAGAGCTAAATCCTCGGTTTCCATTGAAATGGAAAAGAACCAAAGTAACGCCATTTTGTTCTGACCTGACTCCATTGTATGACTGCTTATAATGTTTTCCTTTCAGCCTCCTAAAGCTGTATCTATGCTGACAGTACAGTAGGACCTTTCCACGTCCCTGACTATGGCCCTGATGTATAACAAAATGACTCTAAAATGTATAATCAAAACAATTCTCTCATGTAATCCAAATGAACTATCTTGAAGGGTCTTTCTGACCTACATGTGCCTCAATTGTTCTTGTGGCTTTTGTGGTTTTTGCCTTTATAACTCTGTACTTCCAAAATTCAGGTACTGGAAGTTCTTTGAGGCATTAGCCTGCTCCCAGCCTTTGCTTGCCTGACACGCTTATTAAAGGACCTTTTTTTCCCCTTTCAATTTGCTCAGTAAGCGTGGTGGTTTATAATTCTCACACACTCCATAACACCATCAATGGAGTAGGAAATCACTAACAAAAAAAGTTAACAGAAATAGAAGCATGTTACTTAGAATATGAAGGGAAATAGAAAAAGAATTGGATAAAAAATACACTGTTTTATTAATGAATCTTTTGGTGGTCTGTATATTTTGATGTTAGGCACACTCAGAATCTAGATTGTTATATCTTCTTGAAAAACTACTCCATTTGTAATTATCTACTCTCTTTATTGCTAACAAAAGTTTGGCATTGAAGTCTCTTTTGTCTGATTTCATTAGCTTTTTGCTAATATTTTTGTGTATTATTTCCATTCTTGTATTTTCAACCTCTTAACAATGCTTTAAATGTGGACTTTTTAAATAGTATATAGCTAGATTTCTTTACCCAGTCTCTTTAAATGTATTGTATATAGCTAGATTTCTTTATCTGCTCTCAAATGTATTGGTTTTCCATATATCATATTGACTGCATTTTATTTCTCCCTATTTTCATCCACATTTTACCCCTGGTGGTTTTGGAAGCTGGAGATTGAATTTCTGTTCTTTTAAATGTAATCACTTGTGTTAGTCAACTTTCCATCACTGTAACAAATACCTGGGATAATAATCTTATAAAGAGAAAAGGTTTGTTTCAGCTTGTGGTTTTTCAGGTTTCAGTCCATTATTGGTTGACCCTGTTGCTTTTAGGCTTTGGTAAGGCAGCACATCATGGTAGAAGTGTGTGGTAGAGCAAAATTGCTCACCTTATGGCCTGAGAGCAAAAGAGAGAAAGAGAGAAGTGAGTAGGATTCCACAATTCCCTTCAAGATCACTCAGTTACCCAAAGACTTCCCACTAGGTTCAGCTCCTAAAGGCTCCATCACCTCTCAATAGTGCCACCCTGGGAAGCAGTCCTTTACACATGAACTTTTGGGGTACATTTAAGACTCAAATATCACACCATTTTAAATTTTAACACTTTAAACTCATGACTTCATAACTCTTAAAAAAATAAAAAATCTTACGGAGTTGGCAAGAACTTTAAAAAACGTATAAGATCATAAACCAGAGTTTCTCTGCTTCAGCTGGCAGGTGGGTCTGCACAAGCTATAGGCCGCCCCAGAAGTTTTGTAGCTCTTAACGGTGGGCTGTGCCCTCCAGTGCTGCAGCAGACCCTGGAAGCTCACTGTCAGTTTCTTCTTTCTGGGTGTTAGTCTCACAAATTCAAAGACTGAAATCCACAGGAACAGAACTCTCATGGTGGGACAGGGATCTGATATCAAGTTTTCCCCTGAGTGTGCTCATCTGGGGGTTTATTTAACACTTGGGTTAATGCTGTTGATCCAAACTTATGCTAATCAAGGTTTGAATTCATCCAAAATGATGCTAATTAGGCTTTGGAAAAGGACTAATGCCTTTAGTTCGAGATTTGCTAATTAGAGTTTGGAAAGACACTAATGCTCTTGGTTAGGCCAGCAATCCCATTCAGGTCTGCCCTACTTCTGTTTTCCTGCTGCTCATCAGGAAGCAGGAGGTTGAGGTCAGCAGGTTGTGTGTGCTTATGGATTCCGAATCTGCCATGCTGCATGGAGTGGGCTTCTGCAGCAGGCGTTCACACTGTGTCCAGTCCTGGCCACTGTGGAGTGACAGGTGGGCTCACCCTGGCTCACCTTGGTGCTGGCTTGCCACATCTCAGTCTGTGCCAGCATGGCAGGCTCCACACAGCTGAGGTGTGAGATCTCGGCCATCTTATTTTTGTAAAATAGCTTCTTCATTAGAGTATGTTTGGTTGAGGGATCCTCTTTAGCTGTCAAGTAGGACTTCCTGGGAAAAGTTGGTTACGACTTCCATGGTCACATTACATCTTTTAAATGTAATATAAATAAATATAGGGGCTAATATAATTAAAGGGGCTAAAAAATACCAGTGAAAAATAAATTGAGCTTACCTATGTAAGAGGTTAGGAAGATTTTTAGGTCTCACGTTGACTTAGAATAGACTTGTGACTCTGACAGAAACTTTTCAGGATAGTTACCAGGTACTGCTGTATTAAGAACCCTCCCTTTATAACCTCCCAATTTTACTTACTTGAAAGAGCTGACACCAGTGTATGTCTCAAGTAACAAAACATTGTCTTCCTTTTATGACTGATTTGGTTATACTCTCCTGCCAGGTATTCAAGAACAAGTTGGTCAAAAATTGACCTTGTTCCTATCTACTCTTAGGGGTCAGCTAAGATTTGTCAGGAGTCATTCTTGGGAACTTGTAGAGACTCCTGTTGGTTCCTTTAGCTTTCCTCTACCAATTATGCCATCTGCCAGGAAGGGTCAGATTCTTGCTGACTATACGTGACTTCCTTTGGAAGCATCAGGGACATTTCTCTCTCCAGTGAACTTCCTCTTTGCAGAAAGTGCACCAATTGGCTTCCCTTTCTCTAGGGTCCTCACAGTCCCTTTGATCAGGAGGTCAGGCAACTCACCAGAGTGCCAGGGCCCTAAGTCCTGTTGTTTCCTGAGTTCTGGCAAGGGCCAAAATATTGGCTGGTTTTTCCTTAGCTCTTTTACTGCCTTGACTTTGGTTTCCATGTTTTTGTTTTAAACCCAGCAGACTAGTTTACCAGTTTTAAAGTCGGAGTAATGGGCTTTGACTTTTGGTACTGGGAAATAAGCATTATATCCTGTCTGTCCTGTAGGTGATGGCTTATTGTCTTAACTCAGAAGTACTACTCCTGCAAAACACTAACAGGCAACAGTTATAAAGTTACTCAAAGCATCCAAATGTCAGCCAGGTTTGAAAATGGACAGTGTATAAAAGATAGCATTTATTGGTCACCTTGCATATATTAGACCTACATAAGCTCTAATTTTAGAAAATTTTACATAACACTTGTTTGTAAACATTTGTCTAAGTGTTTTTACATAACACTTAAGCAAATCTCAACCATTTAGTTCTCAGATGTATACAGATCTCTAGCCACAATACATTTAGGGTGGTCAATTGTATTAGAATAACCTAAAATATCAGCTGCTTATTTAACCAGTCATGGAGTAACTGTTTAAAAGACCTTAAAATGTTTACAAATACTTTTTAAGACTTAGGATTTTCCTAATAAAACCTAACAGACGTAAGAAGTTATGTAGATAATAATCGGATGTCTCTTTTAACAAACATTTGTGAAGAAACGTTTAGTTAAGAACTTTACATTACCCAAGAAAGCCAGGATACCACATAAGCCTAGTTAACACTTTAAGGAGGTTATTCCTGCCAAAGAAAAATCTTTTAAAGCAATGAACATTGAACTTTAAACATTTTATAGAAACTAATGTTTTTTATTGACTGATCACCTAGAGAAGCATGTATTAGTAATTTCAAAGACATCTTTGTTTTTACCAATTTAAATTGATTTTTTTGGTTGAAGTTTCACATGAACTAAAAGGCATGTGGATACATTTTTCTTAATTTATGAGTGCTCATGTATCTGTAAGTCAGTCCTGGTACCATGTAAACAATATAGTGATACAAGCATATATGTAGACATGACATACAATACATAAGTATACACAAATGTACATAAAACAGGAAACAAAGATTTGTTATCTTTCACTAGATGTGTTATCTCCATAAGTAGGAGACTAAAGAGATTACAGTGCTTATCAGATTTAACCCTTTAGAAATTAAAACAGAGCCTGTCACATATTCTTACATTATGACTTAAGCATCAGAAAAACCTATGCAATTGAAGATGTTATGAGTAGTCTGTCAGCAGTGGTAGACAGTGAAATCAAAGGTTCAAATGGCCACTTGTCCTCCGTGGGGGTGACATTCACTTCCACCATCACTGCTGTTAAAACCACTCCAGTTAAATGAAACAAGAATGATCAGAAAAAAATATTAATGGCTCAGTGGTAGAGCACTTGCCTAGCATGGGTGAGGCATTGGGTTCGATCCCCAGTACCACATAAAAGCATAGATAAATAAAATAATTACGTCCATCTACAACTAAAAATAATAATAATTTAAGTATGTACAACCAAAGGTGAATTCGCCAGAAAAACTGAACTCAAAAGACAGAGTGTTTTTCTAAAAAAATGAAATGGCCATAATCACTCTAGTAAAGGAGCACATGGAACATCTTTATCAGACCAATGTGCACTTTGGGATCAGAGTCGGTCCTTTCCCTTTGTCTCCTTCTTTCTGTAGCATTTAGATAGTGACTTACTGAGAAAGCAGAATCCAGGAATACAAGAAAGCTTTAGCAGTTTGAATTTAAAAGTGTCTTAAATTAGTTTGAGCAATTACTCATGCAAATCTAGCTGAAACTGGTGTTAGTTTATGTTTCCCTCAAGGGCCATCTCTCTTCATCCCCAACTGGTATTTAGGTCAGCCTTAAGTACAGAAAAATATTAGTTTTTTTCCCCAGGATTTGAGGGTTAAAGGACTCCCAGTGTGTGGGTGCTTATGCCAATTGGAGTATTAGCCTTCTGAAAGACAAAGGGTAAAGAAGGTGTCACTTGACATCCTTCCATTGTCTGAACCAGATTGAGGTATTCTTTGATTCCCTGTGGACCTCAAGGCCATTGGCGACCATCCCTTGAGACCTGCTGGTTGGATTAGTCACTCTTATCAAGAATCCCTTTTCTTTGTGTCATATCCCTATTAAAAGGAGAAACCCTGATTTTTCGGTACTATGCTTAACCCCAATTATGAAGGCACTGTAGACAGGGTTTTGTGTCCTGGAGGAACTCAGTTATTGTGCTAAAGGAGAGACATGTTCACAAGGGTTATTTGCCCTGAACAAGTTTTTAAGTCCTTTCTGATATCTATACTTATGGTATCAATTTGGAAAATTTTTGATACTTCACTTGATTGTTGCAAATATTTGATCTTAATTGCATGAGAGTTTTTATTTGGATTGTATATGTTTTTTTGTTTGGTGAATTTTAAGATTATCCAGAGGAAAACTGTCAGGGTTTGGAAACCTAGGGAACGGGACCCTCCTTGTGAGTGAGAGCACATGAGGGTCAAGAATGGGGTTTAGGTCTCAAAAGGCACTCAAGGACTCAAAAGTTCTCAATAACCTTATTTCTGGGTCCTATTGAAACAACGGGAATTCAGAGGGGCATAAGAAACCTGTGTACATAGTTTTTGTGGCACACATGAGAGACAGAGTGGAGAGAAACAGAGACCACTTGGCTCACACTCTGGGGATCAGTGGGTCACCTCTTTCCCAAAGACCTGGATCAGACTAAGACTTTTGCCTCAGTCAGATACAACAGGTGAGGGCACCTTCCACCATCAGGGTAAGTCAGTCCAAAAGTGAAAGAAAGAAGTGGATGCTTGAACCCATATGTCGACCTGGTTTGTGTGACACAGAGATAAACTGAAGCAAAGCGTGACCACCATTCCTCCATTGGAGATGAAAGGAATTGAGCAAGCCTCCTCCAGTAAGCCTGTCACCATGCCTTTAGACCCTTGGCCTCACTAACTACTTTTATCTGGCTGACAGGTGCCCAGTATTTTTAATAGAGAATTTTCTAAAAAGAGTATAGAACTCTAGAAAAAAAAAAAAAGATAGTTCTGTTGGTCCGTTTCACTCACTCTTCCGAAGAGCTCCACGTTGAGCACCAAGAAATAAAAATGAAGTTTCTCTGCTTCAGCTGGCAGGTGAGGTCTGCACAAGCTACAGGCCTCTGCATCAAGAGGTGTTGCAGCTCTTCATGGCGGGCTGTGCCCTCCAAAACTGCAGCAGACCCCAGCAAGTCACTGTCAGTTTCTTCTTTCTGGGTTCCTGGCTTGCAAATTTGAAAATGAAATCCACAGGCTGGATGAGTAAGTGTAAGAGTAGGATTTATTATAAGAATAGAAACAGGAACAGAACTCCTACAGTGGGAGAGCAGACTTCATAACAGGTTTTCCCTCTGGGATGTGCTAGTCTAGGGGTTTGATATAGCACTTGGGTCAATGCAATTGGTCCAAACTCATGCTAATCAGGATTTGAAAGAACCACTTATGCTAATTAGGATTTTGAAAGGCACTAACACTATTAGTTAGCCCTGCAATCCCATTCAGCTCTGCCCACTTTGAGGTCAGCAGATTGTGTATACTTAGAGGTTCTGAATCTGCCTCGCTGTGTGAAGTGGGCTTCTACGTCATGCCGCCATATCATGGTCAGGCCTGGCCACTGTGGGGTGACAAATCAGCTGACCCTGGCTCTCCTGGGATCTAGCCCACAGCCAGCATGGTGAGCTCTGCACTATTGAGGTTCTGGTTCTGCAGGACCTGGGTGGAAGCTCCTGGCCTGTGCTCTAGCCTATCCAGTCTATCCATCTGCTCTGCCTCTCCACTGCTCTACTGCCACTTCATGGATGGGATTATTGAGCTGGTTCTGTGGCTAGGCAGCCAGTGGTCCATGTCAATAGTATCATAGTATGATGTCTGATGGGGGAAAGAATAAGAAACCAATAAAGTTAGAAATCTTTAAAAGCCAAAATTGCTAAAACTGTTACAATGACCAGCATTCATTTTTCTTTAGAGAACATTTTTTAGAAACTGTTTATTTCTAGAACAAAAAAAATATACCTTCAGGGCTGGGGCTGTAGCTCAGTGGTAGAGTGCTTGCCTCACATGTGCAAGGCACTGGTTTCCATCCTCAGCACCACATTAAAAATAAATAAATAAAGATATTATGTTCATCTACTACTAAAAATATTTTTTAAAAAACATACCTTCAATTTAAACTTTCAACCAAGCTTTTGGAATTTAGGTAATTATGCAGCTTTAATGGGTACTAGAAAATGCTAAGTGTTGTGTAAATCCATTACAAACAATAGAATGGAAAAATGTCAGGCAACCAGAAGGACTTCAGTTGTCCAATCTTACCCTAGAGAGAGAACTAGTGGTTTTTCCAAAATTACCACAAAACTGCCTACTTTGAAAGCCTGTGGCAGTGTGGGAACGGGTTGGAATAGGGTTGGAGGATGATATTTTGGGTAGGATGAGTAATGCAACTGAAGGACACCTTTCATCTTGGAGAGAAATTAAGCCCTCAACGTCTCCTTGGGCTGCCATGACTGCAACAGCATCAGACTTCTGATTAATGTTAGATGCATTTTCACTAAAAGAAAAATATAAATTCTCTTTCAAAAAAGTCTTTTTTTAAGGTAAATCCATTATCATGCCATTAATACATCATTGTATATTTAATCAGGAGTGCATCCTAATTATTCAAGTTGATATTTTTAAACCTCAGAGCAAATTTGTGCAATATATTTATTTTGGATCTGTTCATACAGTCTGTGGGATGGAAAGTTAGGAAAAGCTCTGTACTTTTCATGATTATGCACCTTGAAGTTGAGACACTAAATTTCTCTGTCACATCCAAGAACTGAGAGCAACAAGAAAATATCATTCCCAGAAACTGCATGTCAAAATGAGAGTGACTTTCATTGGAGTGATGAGCAGAGATGATTGGTGGGTACAATAGAAATAGTTACAGTATTATCTTTACAGATCTGTACTCAACAGGGTAACTTTGGGTTTTAGTTATCTCTGCCTGCATAGAAAACCACCTCAAAACTTAGTGACTTTATTGATTTAGCCAGATATATTAAATATAATTTCAAAATACATATTTAAAACATGTTTATTTTAAAACATCATGTTCTACATGATAAATATATAATTTTTTCAATTAAAAACAGGATTTTAAAACAGCAGTCATTTTCTTTGTTCACAATTCTATTGGTGATTCTTTCTTTGGCATTGAATGGGGTCATTCATATGATTGCATTCAGTTGGCAAATCAGCTGGAGGATGGGTTAACTGGGGGTGCTAGGAAAGCTGGGTCTGAGATGTCCAGGATGATTTCACTCATATCCTGACGCCTCAGCTGGAAGTGGTAGAACAGTCAGGTACTGTCCAAGATCCACCTGCCCCAACCCCTTGGGTCCCTCCAGCAAAGCAGCCAGATTGTTTTCCATGCTGATTCAAGGATCTAGGAAAGAACAGGTGCAAGCAGTATATATCTTCAGGCCCAGCCCCAGAAGCTACATCACATTCTAATACTTGGAGTCAGTCACTGGACAACACAGTGTTAAGCAAAGAAGAAATATTTTCCATCTCTTGAAGGGGAAAATCACATGATGTTAAGCCTCTTGGTATGTACTTCTTGCCATATGTATTTTTTTATAACATCTCTATCTAAATCTTTTGCCCATTTTTAAAATGGAGTTGTTTGCATTCTTACTATTAAGTTGTAAAAAAAATCTTTATCTATCTTGGTTACAAGTTCTTCATCTCAAGTGTTTTGCACATATTTACCCAGTTTATGCCTTGCATTTTCATATTCTCAAATGTTGGAAAACAATATTTAAAAATTTTAGGAGATACATTTTATCAACTTTTTCTTTTATGGTTCATACTTTTAGTGTATTTTCTAAGAAAGCTTTGCCTAATCCTAAGTTACAAAGATTTTTCCCCTCTGTGGAGGATAGACTTTGAAGATGATATAAGTTAGTAGGTAAAGTTCATTTTTTCATGTGATGTCTGTTCCAGTACCACTTGTTGAAAAGACTACCTTTTCTCCTCTTATCTGTTTATACCTGCCAGCATGACTGTACTCAAAGAGATGGACAATAATAAGCACTGATGAAAAATATGGAAAAATTGGAGCCCTATACATTGGTAGTGGGAATGTAAAATGGGGGAGCCACTCTGGAAAATAGTTTGACATTTCCTCAAGAAGTTATTTATAGAGTTTTACTAAGACCCAGTCATATTACTCTTAGGTACATATCCAAGAGAATTGAACATATATGTCTGCACAAAACTGTACATGAATGGTCATAGCATTATTATTTGTAATGGCCAGAACTGCCCAAAAGCCTATCAGCTGGGGAATGGATAAACAAAATCATGTATATCCATATTATAGAATATCATTCAAACATAAAAAAAATGAAGTACTGATATATGCTAAAAATGGAAGAACCTTGAAAACTTTGCTGAGTGAAAGAATTCAGACACAGAAAATCACATATTATATGATTTTATTCATATATAGAATAAGTAATTCCAAAGAAACTGAAATAATGCATCATGTGCCTAAAAATATTAATGTAGAGTAATTTTCTTCAAGGCATATTTTAGTAAAAACTTCTGTTGTTAAAAAGCAAGAGAACGCCACTACAGTATGTAGGCAAAAACAAATCCATGACTTTTACATCATAAGGGGAATAAAATTATAATGTTACACTGATAGCTTATTCTCATGCTTTTATGCCATGAGAAGATAGAATACATATTTTAGATATCAAGGAAAGAACATGTGATCCAAGGATTTTATGTCCTGCAAAACTGACTCTTAAGTATAAAGAATACAGAAAGCAGCTGTTAGCATGAAAGAAGTCAGAAAATATCTTTACCAGGAAATCCCCTTAAAAAATTTAAAGAATGAGGTTCAGATAACCAAAATAACTAGATATTATAGCATACAATGGCGATATATATGTTATGACAATGAAGATAGAATAAACCAATAACAAAAAAGGCTAGGGATATGGCTCAGTGGTAGAGTACTTACTGAGCATGTGCAAGACCCTGGTTTGATCCCCAGCATTGAAAAAAAAATCTTTTTTTGAGATGGGGTCTCCCTATGTTATCCCAAACTGACCTTCAATTCAATTTTTGCCTCAGTTTCCTGAGTAACTGGGACTACAGATGTGTGCCACGGGACTGGCTATATTAGATGGTATATGTTAAGGCAGATTTCTGAACTATTCTGATCCGTTAATCTATTATGTCTGTTTTATGCAAATGTATTGTCTTGATTACTATTGCTACATAATACATTTTGATATCAGTTATTATATCTTCTAATTTTGTTCTTTAAGCTCTTTGTCTATTTCTATATAAATTTTGGAATCTGATTAATTTATGCAAAAACCCTGCTAGAATTTTGACTGGGATTAGATGGAATCTATAGGTCAAACTATAGGGAAAACTGAAATTTTATTTTATTTTATTTTATTTTATTTTTTACATTTAACCTAAGTTTATTCATGCTTGCTTTGGGATGGGGACTAGATCATTTGGTAAAAACATACGGTAAAAACAAAAAATGTCTTATCATGTACAACTTTTAAACTACAATAATGATGTACCTTAATTACTTCCATGCACACAAGTCTAACATTACAGTATTTTTAAAAAATAAACACAATTAAGACTTCTAGGAGCATTTTATAATAAAGTAATTCCTAATTTTCTTTGTAGATAGATCAAGCACCTCCAAAATACAAATTCCTATACACAGTGAGTACTTTACTTAAAATGAACATTTAAGTAAATTAAGTACGTGGACAGCCTTAGGATAAGCTGGTGTTATATATTCAGCTAGGCAGGCAACAAACCATAGTGCCAAATGGAAAAAGTGTAGTTGCAAATAAAATTTTAAAACTAAGTTAATTTTATAATCAAATACAGAAAATATACTGATTTGTTAAAATAAATAAGATGTGATGTATTAACACTTCACTATAAAGAATGAATACCAGAACATTTATAAACAATGAGTCTTAATAGTTTACTACAATAAACGCTGGCTAAATAGAAATGCATATTGTGAAGCACTATGGGTGGTATATGTTTTGCCACATACTTTTGTTACCTTGAGGTAGATAACACATGTGTACCAAATTCGGCATTCATTTTCAGTTGCTGCTGGTATCATGTGTTTTAAGAAATGTGTACAGTATGAAAAGCTGGAAAATACTAATGAATGAAAAATGTTTTAGGAAAAAAATAGATATTTTCATGCAGTTATGTACAGTCTCACTGTGTAAATTTCAAGGCAAGATTTTTGTTTCCTGTAAAACAGATCATTGTTCTATGAGAGAATGTTTTTTACTTGTCTTAGTGCATTTCTTTTGTCTCCTCCTGCATTGCATTATTTTGCTCTATTCTTTTTTGTGTGCAAATGACATGCCAGTTAAAATGAAAACTATCTCATGTAGAAAAAAATTCTGGATTTTAAAAACCAAGAACTAATAAAAATCCTTACTAAATGACACCATCTGATTCAAGTAAAAAATGACTTAAACACTAGTAATAAAAAAAAGACAAACACATTTCATGAAGAATACAAAGAAATGTCTGCTGAGTGTTTTAGTTCAGATGTTTCAGAATGCTGCTGTATGTTTTATGAGGAATTTGAGGGGAAGATTTCATAGCAGAAGGTGTTAACGTGGCCTGGATTGACTTGAGTGGTGACCCCACTGGACTATGAAACTGTGGGATGCCTATGGATTCAAGCTGCTTGTTAAAAAGGAACTCCCCACTGTTGTTCAGAAATCCTTCTTCATTTCCTCTCTCCCCAAGCTTCCCATCCTCTACTGGCTCAGTTTCTAGCATTTCAGTATCTTCTTTCCTGCTAAAGAACTTGTCCAAGTAACTGGTGTAAGTGTTTTCCTTCTCAACCTGTTCATCCTTCCTGACCTCACAACAAAACTGATTGATGAGAAAACATTCCTCCCTACCACTCACAAACTGGCTATCCCAAGAAGATTGGTACAAGGCTTCTAACTGAGCCAAATTTGCCATTCCTTTTT
The DNA here is from genome assembly GCF_902686445.1 of Sciurus carolinensis. Lineage (NCBI taxonomy): Eukaryota > Metazoa > Chordata > Mammalia > Rodentia > Sciuridae > Sciurus > Sciurus carolinensis. The sequence continues at coordinate 58,708,705 of NC_062225.1, read as the reverse complement.
CCTGTTTTTCTCGGCTTACTGACTTTGATATCAAATTTTCAACTCTAGCTGGGACACTGAGCTATTCAAGTCATTTAATTTATCAACAACATCAGTAGGCTCATGTTGTGAACTAAGTTGAATAGTTCCTGCAATAAAGGAATCAAAATCAAATCCCTGATTCTTTTCCCTTTCTTTTTCAGCCAGTTGCTGTGATGCTTCCTCTAGCGCTATCTGGGCTTTAACCAATCCATTCCTTTCACATTTTGACTTGCCTTTCTTATCAGATTTTTCTTTGCTTTGTTCTTTCCAATTGGAAAGATCTATAATAAGTTTGGGTTCATAATAATGATTAACTTCACTCTCTCTCCAAACTAAATTATCTAAATATGATGATGACCTTGTTTTGTAGTTACAAGTATGGCTGCACTCTAGATCACAATATTTGTTTTCATGATGATCTGGGTACTGCCAACAAGGCTCAGTAGAGTAATTGGTATCAAAAGCAGGATCCTCCAGATACTTTTCTCGATCTCCATCCAAATATTTTCGAGGATCAACTTGTACTTCTTCTTCATCAGTGACATCAGATAGAGCTCTTGGGTCAAGCTGAACTTCATCAATATCAAAGTTATTATGTATAGGCCAATCATGCTCCGAAAACTGACAATCATGATACCTTTCCCAGTTATAAATGTGACTGTGAGTTTCATCCATAAGCAAAATATCATCAACTTCATCTTCGATGTGAAAAGGATGGCTTGAAATTGGCTCATCCATTGGAAAAGAATATATACTCATGTAAGGATGAGAGAGTGCTTCCTCTGCTGTCAACCGATCCATGGGGCTAAATGTCAAAATTTGTTCCAGGAAATCCAGTGCTTCTCGACTAATTCCTGGAAGCAACTGAGTTAAAGGTTTGTGTGGCTCAGTCATGTCATTTCTAATGTAAATTGGAATTACACTGAGAAGCTCCTGCCGATCTTCCTCATGTACAACTGATTCTAAAATCAGTTGCATCTGTTCAAGTTCATGTGCACCTGCAAAGAGGGTTTTACCAGTCAGCATTTCAGCAAAGATGCAGCCTGCAGCCCACATGTCAATGGCTTTAGTATAGTTATTAGGAGAAAGTAAAAGACGTGGAGATCTGTACCATTTAGTAACCAAACCTTCAGAAAGATGACCCTTATGGGAATAATGAGGATCCATGATCCGTGCAAGACCAAAGTCACCTATCTTCAGCACCAAGTCTTCAGTATTAATGAAAAGATTAGCTGGTTTGAGATCTCTGTGCAGTACATTTGCAGAATGAATATACTTGAGCCCACATAGCAGCTGATACATGAAAAGCCTGGCATGCTCTTCCAGTAAAGGGCCCTACTCCAGCACATTAGCCAAGTCTGTCTCCATGTACTCCTGAACAATGTAAACACTGTTCAGTTCAGTAAGAGAGCCCACATCGTCTGTTAACTGGCTTCCACTGGGGCCAAGAATTTCAAACACTTTCACAATGTTATCATGGTCAAGTCTTCTTAATAATTTTGATTTCACGGAGAGCATGTTTGACACTCTGGGGATCAGTAAGGACAATTTTCTTGATGGCTACTCTTTTGTCACAGTCATTGTCTACAGCAGAAAAAACCAAGCCATTGCCTCCACAACCCAATGGTTTTAAGTCCATATACCTAGAGCCCAGATCAAAACCATGAATGTTCATAAGACTTTCAAATTTCTCTACCATTTTGAAACCCTTACTATTGCCTTTTCCTTCGAATTGTTGAACTTGTGTAAACAAGGAAGAAAACTGGCATCAAAGGAAAGATCTTTCAAAAAGGGAGAAGAAAAATAATTATGCTTCCACAGCAAGATGGTTTCTTGATGTTCATTGCATATGCCAACCAGGCCTGTTGAGTTCCCCTCAGATTTAAAGCTCAAGAAGCTCTACTCATATTGAGACTTAAAAAGATTTCAGTACTCATAGTTCAAGAAAGGGGCAGCAACTCTGCAGACATTTAAAGAAAACACTCAAGAAACTCAAACGGAATGAAATGACATACTATGCACTCAGATATACTGTGCTAAACGATTTAACATTTAACAAAAATGTGAATAAATATGCACACAACAGGCTTCTATGAACATTCTCCTCACAGTGCAGATGCATTCAGTGTTGGACTGGTCCTGAGCAGCATCATTCTAAGGTGCTGGTAAGCACTATTTCCGTTTTGCTTCTTTTCTTCCTTTGTTGCTATATATTTCAACAGGAAGCCCTGGCGACTGTTGGTTGACAGATGTCTTTTGTTAGTGATCAGGTGGCTCCAGCTCACCACAATCACAATCAAAGCTACCGTCCATCTTACTCTGATACAACGGGACTTCTCCGACTCATCGAGGGAGTGCGGGGCTCGCAGACAGCCCCCAGTGTCGGCTCAGGTCTCTGGCTGTGCTGGCGGCAGCGGCGTCTCCGAGGCTCTCGCTTTGCCGCAGTCGCCGCCATGTAACCCCGACCCGCGAGAGCTGAAATTTTAATAATATTGACTCTTCTCTTCAAACTCTCCATTTATTTAGGTCTTCTTTGATGTTCTTTATCAATATTTTGTGGTTTTCAGTTTACAAATATTTCACACATTTTATTAGTTATACCTCTAAGTATTTTGTGGTTTTGAGGCTATTTTAAATGGTAGTGTTTTAAATTCCAATTTCAACTGTTCATTGTTTTTATATAGAAATATAATAGATTTTATTGACCTTATATCCTATAACCTTACTACACTCATTTATTTATTTTAGTAAAACTGATTTTGTAGATTATTTGGTATTTTCCATGTAGAAAATCATGTCATCTTTAAATAACTGTTGTTCATTTCTTTTTTTCCATCTATGCCTTTTAAATTTTTTTTTTTTACTATTATCTGGCCACCGGTAAAATGATGAGTGGAAGTGGTAAGAGAACATTGTTATGAGAGAAAGCATTTATCTTTTGCCATTAAGCATGATCTTAATTATAGATTTTCATAGATGTCTTTTGTTAAGTTTCAGAAGTTCCTTATATTCTTATTTTAAGAGATTTTATTGTGAGTGGATGTTGAATTTTGTCAGATAATTTTTCTCCATTTACTTAAATTATCATATGGGTTTTTTGTCTTTTGTCTTTTGACATGGTGAATTACATTGATTGCTTTTTCAAAATTTGAAGTAACATTTCATTTCTAGGAAAAACCCCACTTGGTCATGGTGTACTGAGTATTGCATATATTTGGTTTGGATTTGCTGATATTTTAAGATTTTTGCTTCTATATTCACAATAATATTGGTCTGATGGTTGGTTTTGGCAAAACTAGCTTTATAAATTGTGTTGGGAAGCATTCCTTCCTCTTATGTTCTGAAAGAATATTTTTGTTGAGTGTGTATTCATTCCACCATAAATCTTAGGTAGAATTCATTAGCGAAGCCATCTGGTCCTGATGTTTTCCTTTGTAGACAAGTTTTTAATTACAAATATATTTCTTTTATGGATTTTGGGCTATTAAACTAACATTTCCTCTTGAATGAGCTTTGGCATTTTATATCTTTAAAAGAGTTTGCCCGTTTTACCCAAGTTGACCAATTCATTGTTGTTCATAATATTCTACTGTTATGCCATTAGTTTCTGTGGGGTCTATATTGATGTCCCCATTTATATTGCTGATATTTATAATTTGTATCTTTCTTTTTTGCTTTATCAGTATAGTTGGAGATTTATCAATTGTATTGATCTTTTTAAAGAACCAGCCGTTGGGTTTACCAGTTTTTCTCTTTTTTCTGTTTTTAATTTTGTTGATTTCTCCTCTAATATTTCTTAATTCTATAATTTCTGTTATCCTTAAGGTTTAATTTGCTCTAAGTAGTTACTTTAGTTTGCTCAGACTCTTGCATCCCAGTGTATGCCCTTGCTTTTCACCCCTGCCCTGATCTCACAAGGGTCACTAATGATCTCCTAATTGTCATCCCAGTTGTCATTTAGTTAGATGCTACTTCAATATTTGAGTCTTTTTTCTATGTACATTCATTGTATCCTACTTCCACAAGGTGTCTGAGAACTTCCTCTTCATTTTCTATTTGCTCTGAGTGAGCAGAATTACTTTTGTCTGACAATGGGCTATTGTTTTCAATGCAAATTTCTAACATCTTTTTCATCCTTTCTCAATTCCATAAAACTCCCTCTTGTTCCTCATCATGAAATGATACAGACTGCTTTACCCACATTCTTATCACCCAAATGTAGGCAACTCTTTAGTATATATCATCCCATAAAAAGACACACATGCCTTTTTTTTCCAACAAGAATGAGATTAAAACATTATTGCTTTGTAACCTTTCCCCCATATATCATCTACATATATCATCATTCTATCTATCCTGTACATTTTTCTTTGACTATGTCATTATTTACTTTTATATGTATGTATATATGTATATTTATAACTTTTTGGAGAGATTTCCAAACATATAGCAGTAAGAATATTATGATAGACCCTCATCTATGTTACTATCAGCTTTAATGGTTATCAGCTCAGGACCAATCCTGTTTCTCCTGTACACTGATCCACTTCTCCCCTCTGCCTAAGTATATATGTACATATGTAATGGTATCTGAGGATGTGCCATTATTTATATATTTAGGAAATCCTGTTTTTAGATACTTCTGATTTTTCTTCTTCCCCTTTTTAATTTTTAAATTTATTTTATTATTGATTTTTTTTTTTTTACAGAACTGGGAATTAAACCCAGAGCCCTATTACCCCTGAGCTACCCCTTAACCCTGTGACTTTTATTCTTATCATTCAAATTATAACACTACAAATCCCACTACCAAATTTTGAATGAATGAGGTATCAGTAACTTTCTTACATCACTTTTACATGATTTCTTATTTTTATTCTCACAACATTCTTTAAGGTAGTTAGAATATGTTATATTACCCCCACTTTATATACAAAAATTTGGGAAACTTGGTAAATAGTACAGTAAGAACTAAAACCCAGATTTTTTGGATCTTGTTTGTTCATTTTAAACTAAGCCATCCTAACTTAAACACAATTATTTATGAAAGTAATATGTATATGGTAGAATAAACTGCTTTAAAACTTTCTATATAAATATTAATTGGATACCTATTAAGTATCAGATACTGTGCTGGATGCTTTCCTGTTTATTCTTCATATAAGTACTGTAAAACAAGTATTATCTAATTTTACATCCAAGGGATGGAGACTAGAAAAGTTAAATGGCTTTCTTATAACACTAATAAATCTGGGTTTTAATTTAGATCCTCTTGCCCCCAAGTTCATTGCTCTTTCCACTTTCTCCTATATTAATATTTAAAGGACTATGCCCTTTTTCTTAAAAAAGCACAAGTGACTTTTTCAACCTGGGCTTTTAATAAACTGCTTGTATTCAAAGACATACAGATAATTTTCATGCCCAGCAACAGATTTATTTGTAACCTTGCATAACCAAGGTTCTTTGAATTGTTGTGTGGTGTGTGTTTGTGTGTGTGTAAATGCCTTCTAATAATGGAAAAATTTCAGTAAGGTTCTTGATACTAAGCTTAAACTTTTAGAATTTTGTCGACTGGTATGTGCAAAGTGTGGTATCCCAGAGGATTTAAAGGGTATCACACATGAATTATTTCTAGCAACCTATAATATAGTTAGGGAAATTTTACAAAGTAGGAAGCCAGTGCTATAGAAGCAGAAATATTTATTTGGCAGTGATAAAAATAATGCTATTCTTCACATATGCATGGCACTTTACAGATAATTGTGAGAACTTTGTCATTTCATCAATACTTTGTAATATACTGAATACCTCCTATGTATAAAGATCTGTTTTAGGTATATAATAGTGAAGCAATTAGACTTCTGCCCTTCCTGCTATCACTAGAAATGAAATACTTCAGAAAAAGAAATCAGACAAGATATTTTCATAGTTCTTTTAAGAAACTATTCATTTTCTTTCCATTAGCAAAGTTTGACAAAATTTTATTAGCAAACTTTGTGGATTTTTCTGTTTCTCCTGGAAACCCCAACAATATACACAAATCAGTTAAGGCTCCAGAAGTATAAAAATTCCTCTGAAAATAGAAGGTAGTTATAGGGTAGAGGTGACAAGTATCAGCATATTGCCAGTAGTGGAAGAATGTGGTCTTGGCATGTGTCTGTTGGTAAGTTTTTGGTTTAAAGAATATCCTAGAAACATCCAAGAGACATAATACTTGTCCAGTTGTTTCTATATAGTACCTAATAATAAGTCAGTAAAGTGTTTTTAAGCAACAATACTTGCCCATTAGACATTTGATGTATTTTCAAAAAATTAAAGATCCAGAGAATGTATTTGGGAAATATCTATTTACATATCCAGATATTTAAAAACTTCTTCCAGAATTTAGATCCCCGGAATAAATTGCCTTTAGAAAAGTGGTGGCATGTGGACAGTTAAATTGCCATATGTGGTGACAATGGATGCTCTACATTTGTATTACCGATAGAAATATTAGGTAAACTACACAAATAATCTTTTTCTAATGGCCAAATGAATAAAATGGAAAAGAAACAGACTGTTAATTTTAATAGTATATTTTATTCAATAAAACATATCCAAAATATTTCAACAAGGAGTTAATATAAAACTTTCTCATATTTTTAATTTCTTTTTACTGTTTCCTCAAAATACATTGAATGATGTGTGTATATTATACTTATATTACACCTTAATTCGGACCAGCCACATTTTGAGTGCCCTTGGACAATATAGTTCTATTATTTGCCAGCCCTCAGTCATTTTGTGAACCACTTGGAGGCAAGAAAAGCCATGTATCATTGAAATGATGTCCAAATGCCCTGAGGCGGTACACACCATACTTTATTACTTCCATCTTTTCAGGAGTCAATCCATTAAAAGTAATAGCCATATCTGAACAGCAGCCTTTTACTACTTGGTGAGGGTTGTTAAGCATTGACTCTTGAATAGGATGCATGCATGCTTGGTTTTGTATTAAACACATCTCTTCCTTCGGAATCCTCTGCATTTTCTGCAAGAACGCGTGCAAATTTCAGGAAGATTGCCAGTCGCTTATTGAAAGACGAATTCCAAATCAGACCTTGATGTGTACAATTTCCATGGTTGATTAATCTGGTAACTCCCCTCATGGACTCTCTACTTAAGGCAATTCCTCCTTCCACAGTCACGTATTCGAGGTCTCCCGATACAGTGGTGCGGCCCTGATAGAAAGGTTGTGATGCATCCCTTGTCAGCAAAAGGTAGTTTAAATTTTCGTGGTCGGAAATGCAAGAAAGTACCAGTTGTAGTTGTCGCCATACTTTTCAAAGACGTACTTGCAAGTTTCCCCCATCTGTATCCACTTGTCATTTGTTTTTGTATGGAACAAACGATCCGTTCTAGTGCCGTAGCGCTCTGCTTTGTCACAGCGTTTGGGCCAGGTCTTTTTTAGTACAGTCCCCAAACTCTCATCTTCGGATTCCCCAAGGATGATGCAAAAAACACGAATACTTTGAGCTTCAAGCGCATCGCTTCTGAAATGTTCAATCTTTTCTGCCAGGTGGGCCAAGATGATGGTGCTCCTGGTGTTCAATTTGACCTCGAAGTCGAATGTGGATTTGGTTAAACATAATTATTAAAGCAGGAAATGCTCCAGTCAACTTGCCCTTAAAAAACGACGTCCCAGCAGCAGACACGATCTTCCAAGCGTTGACCCTGCGCGGCAGCCTGGGGTCGGGTCCCGGCGGCACCCGCGGCGCGCAGCTGGCGGCCGCCTGGCATTGGGCCCCTCTAGCTGCGGGAGGCCGCTTCTCGGTGATGTGGGGAGCTGGCGGGGTCGGGCCGCGAGTCCCGAGCGCTCCGCGGGATTTGGGTCGCAGTAGCGGAGAACGGGAGGAGCACCCCGAGTTCTGGGCTGCCCAGCTCCCAGCCAACAAGAAAAGTGAAAATGAGAGCAGCCTTGCCACCGACGGCTCTGAAGTTGGCCAGACTTCAACACTGAGAACAAAGACTTTGAAATTGAGTTCCGCTTGTGTATTCAACACTTGGCACACATCCCTCACGTTAATTAGATTGGGTTCTTTATAAGGCTTTTTAAATTTTACTTACAATATTCATTTTAATGTGTGTGGGTGTTTAGTCAGAGCCTCTTTACTATTTGCATTAATCTATAAGAATGAAAACTCCCCAGAGTCTTGACTTAAACATACCACCTATGGAATTTATGAGAAGACACCTCTTCCCTGATATTATTGCTACTATTTGGTCAAAACATCAAATATGACATTTGAAGTCTTACTTTTCTCTTATATTTACTGTTCTTAATATGGTTTGACCAGTCTGTTGGTCTCTATCTAGTCTTCCCCATGTACCCTCCTGTGGCATATTTACACTGTATCAAAACTTTGGCATTTTGTTTGATCAATTTTTAAATATGCAAGGATCCTGAATTGTAATTGTATGTGATTTATATCCAGTGAACCACTTTAAATATTCTTTACCAAATTGATAGCATTGAGACATTTTTTGCAAAATCCTTTTGCAAAAGGGAAACATGAATTTTTATATTTATTTTCCCCCTCATTTTACAGATGCAACAGCTTGAGAGACAAGTTATTGATGCTGAACGTCAAGCAGAGAAAGCTTTTCAACAGGTAGAGTATAATTTTTTTCCTGCATCTATCCACATAAAGGTTGTTTTGCCCAAAATAGAAGGCTAGTATTGTCAATCCTCTGAGACATTTTATCATTTTTTTACTGTTTTGAACTTGATCCATAAAGTGGAGAATCTAACCCTGTTTTGTCCACTAACAAATTTCAAGAGGAAAAGAGGCCTTGATTACAAAAATCTGTCTTCTGAGAAATCAAATGTGACTTTTATGGTAATCCTAACCATACTTAAGTGTTATATGTTCATAACAGTTTTTTAGTAATAAAGAGTTGGAAATCTCATGAATGCCTTATTATAGAGAAAATAAGTGAACTGTATCAACCCCATGAGATATTAAACAATCATTAAAAATAGTTGTTACCAAGGATATGTAAAAAATGCTTAGAATGATAACAGGAAAACATATTCAAAATTGTAAAACTCCCTAAATATTTGGGGGTAAAAAAGTTAAGTTGAAGAGTATTTTTTTAAAAAAAAGACTGAGAGGAAACACCCTTTTAATAGAAGTTTGTTTGAATTGTGGAATTAGGAATAATTTTTTCTATATTTTCTAGTATTTTAAAATATACTTTCTAGTATTTTAAAATTATTTTTAATGATGTTTTGATAAGTAACTTAAACCTTTCTGGTCCTTGCCAGCAGTAAAATGAGCAGTTGGGTGGGCACAGAAAGGCTTAAAATATCTAATGACCCTAAATCAGTAGCTTCTCATTTTATGAAAATATCTCTCTCATATTTAGTTGAATCAAGAATTTCCAAAAGCTTAAATACAAAAATTCTTTCTTCCAAGAAGTTGTATATTAAATTTCTTACACTTCCTCTAAGTTTGTTAGGTTTTTTTTTCTACCAAATCTCATTTCTACCTGAAATATTTAATTTTACTCAATAGAGGCCTAAATTTTTTTCTAAGTAAGCTAATCTAACTTAATCCTTGATTTTCTTAATTGTACTTGAAAGGAAATCTTTAAACTTTATTATGCAAAACTTTAGCCATATCTAAGAGTAGGGAAAGCAATGTAATGAACTCCCATGTCCAACTTCAACAATTAGTTAACTCATGGCTTGTTTGTTTATATCGCCACCTACTTTTTCCCTCCACCCACCTCCGTACTGGATTATTTTGAAGGAATCCCACACATCATATAATTGTATCCATGAGCAACTAATCTAAAAGTAAATGCTCTTAAAAAATCAACCACAGTACCATCATCATGTCAGCAAACTTGCCAATAATTCCTCACTACATTGGTCAGTATTCATATTTTCCCAATATTTCATAATTGCTCCTATCTTTATTTTTAATTGAGATAAAATTCACGTAAAATAAAATCTACCATTCAAAGTGAACAATTCAGAGTGTATAATTACCATTTCTATCTAATTTCAAAATATTTCCATCACTCAAAAGGAAATCTTGTGCCCATTAACCTTTATTCTCATTCCCCCCTCCCTGCCTCAAGGCCTGGAAACAACCAATCTACTTTCTGTAGATTGGTTGAATCTATGAATCTACTTATTCTGGATATTTTTATGGATGGATTCATATAATATGTGGTCTTTTGTGTCTTGCTTCTATCCTTTAACAGGATATTTTGAAATCCATTCATGTTGTAGGAAGCATATCATGATTTTGACCTGCATCTGTTGATGGACATTGGGTTTTTTCCCATCTTTTGGCTATTGTGACTAGTACTTGCCATGAACATGCACATACAAGTATTTGTCAAGTACCTTTTTTTAATTCTTTTATTTATATACATTTTCTTATTTTAATAGTTGATTTGTTCAAATCAGTATCACATTTGATTGTTAAACTCTCTATAGGGTTTCCTACCCTTTCTTTACCTTTTCTTTCTTTTCTCTTTCAATTTATTTGTTGAAAAACATGGGTTAATTTTCCTCTAAAGCTTTCTGCATTCTGGATTTTTTGATTGCATAGTTATTTATTGTGTTCCTCTACCTCTGTATCTCCTGTAAAATATAGTTAGGTCCTAAAATTTTGATTCCCTTCCCTCCTCTTCCGCCTCTTCATCCTCTTCCTCATCTTGTTCCTCATCTTCCTCTTCTTTTCTCCTTCTGTTCCTCTTCCTCCTTTCCTTTCTTTCCTCCTCCTTTTCTTCTTTCTCTTCTTTTCCTCTTCCTCTTCTTCCTTCCCTCCTCCCTCTCCTAAGTCTATTTTTTAGGTGATATTATGTACTTCTGTCAGGAGGTATATAATGTATAGCAAACTCTTTTGAGATATTAGCAGCCATTAATGATCCTACTTTATTGGTTATTTCAGAAGAGAGGTAATTACATTTTAAAAAATAGACTTTATCTTTTAGAGAAGTTTTAGATTTATAGCAAGATTGAGTGGAAAGTACAGAGTTTTTGAGTACCCTCTCCCCTACTACACATATACTCCAGTCTTCCCCCGCATCAACATCCCACACCAGGGTGGTACATACATCACTATCATCCAAAGTTCATAGTTTGTATTAGTGTTCATGCAGTGTTTTGACAAATGTATGATATTTATCTACCATATTATTATCGTATAGAATAATTTCACTGCCTAAAATTTTCCTACTTTCAACCTAATCATACTTTCCTGCTCCCAAGTCCCTAGAAATCACTGATCTTTTTACCTCTCCATAGTTTTGCCTTTTCCAGAACGTCATATAGTTAGAACAATACAGCAAATAACCTGTTCATATTGACTTTTTTCACTTAGTAATATGCATTAAGGTTCCTCCATGACTTTTCATGGCTTGATAGCTCATTTATTTTTAGTGCTGAATAAAATTACATTGTACAAATTACTACATGTTATTTATTGCTGTTGCTTTTTACAAATTAAGACATAATGAATATAACAAAGCATTCTACCATTAGGTCAACTTATAGAGCATTTTATCATTCCATTCTCTTGTTCTCCTTTCTTTCTCAGGCAGCAACCCTGTTTTACCAAAGGTAACCAGTATTCTCACATCTATGACCATGGGTTAGTTTGACTGTTCTTGATGTATATACTTTCTGGTGTACTGGCTTCTTCTTCTTTTCTTCTCATTCTCCTTCTCCTCCTCCTCCTTCTTCTCCTTCTCCTTCTCCTTCTTCTTTTTCTCCTTCCTTCTTCCTTCTTCCTCCTTCTCCTTCTCCTTCTCCTCCTCCCCCCTCTTTTTGTGGTGCTGAGGATCAAACCCAGGGCCTTGCACATGCTAGACAGGTGCCCTGCTTCTGAACCGTATAGTGACTTCTTTTGCTCAACATTGTGTCTATAAAAGTCATTCATGTTAATGTAATTTTATTATTGCTGAATAGTATTTTATTGTGCCTATTCCTCACTTTTAACCATTTATTTGTTGATGGACATATGGTTCCTTTTTAGTTTGTGGCTCTTATGAATAAGGTTACTGTGACATATGTGTACTTGTATTTTGGTGGATATGTGTTTCTTAGTTCTCTTGGGTGTACACCTAGGAGTAGCATTTCTGGGTTGACATATCTTTAGTAGGCATTGGCAAATAGTTTTTCAAAGTGAATGTGCTGGCAGTGTATGAGAATTCCAGTTGCTCCACCGCTTTCCAACATTTGGCATTGTTGTTCTTTTTAATTTTAGTCATTCTGGCCAAGTTAATGTTGAAAAGTTTGCTAATCTAAGTTCTCCTCATTGGCTTAACAAATATGTGTACACAAAACATCCCATTTCCATCATTTTAATCTGCCTTTATTAGACTTTAGCTTTTAACATCTAATAATGATCCCTACCTAGAAAAATAAACAGATTTTTCATCTCCTACCAAGATAAGAGAAGATGAATGTAGACTATAATATAAAAGAAAGCCAATCCAAAATAATGGTAAATGGTCCCCATAAAAATGTGCACTGGGCAAATTTCAAGATTAATTTTAACTTCTGACAGAGTTTCTAGAGTACAGTTATTCCCTTTCTCACATGATGATATTTTAAACACATGGAATTAAAGTCCAATGTTTGTATTCTTTTCCTCTTTCTTCTTTTTTTTTTTTTTTTTTTTTTTTTGGAAAGAGGAATGAAGAAAGGGGAGGGATATAGGGACCAGTGATTGTCAAGGTAAATTCTGTACAAAGAAAAATAAAGATAATTTATGTTCTCTGCTTTGGGGATAGACTTAAATTGTTAACTGAGTTTAAATCCAGCCTCTACCATTTATTTGACTGGAACAGTTTCTTAATTTGATTCTTTGTTTTGTCACTTATAAAAAAGAGCTAACTCATATTGGCAGAGCTGATAGCCTCTGTATTGGGTACAGGTTTATAACGTGGTGATTAAGAGCGTAGACTCTGAAGCCAAACTGCCTGGTTCAAAATCTGCCTCCATCTTTTATCACTTCTTGACTTGGACCTCAGCTTCCTTTCTGTAAAATGTAGTACAATCTATGCCTGTCTCATAGGATTTTGTGGAAATCGAATAGGTTGCTGTGAGTAAAGTACTTGGAATGTTTCCTGGCACATAGAAGTGCCGTGTAAGTGTAAGCTATTATGAAAATTGAAGTTTAATTTAAGGAAAGTGCCTGGCATGCTGTCAGCCTGCAACAAATGGTGGTGGTGGTAAAGTACTATTAGGCATGGTAAAGATCTGTGCTGTGCCTGTTTTTCAGTATTCTTTAGTTGACTGTACTGATTACTGATATCCACACTTATACTATAGTGAGACAATAATAGTAAAATCATAAAAGGTTACTCAAACTGTAACTTTTACTCTATATTAAATATCTTTTTTTTATTCTGCATTGGTAGAGTGAGCCATGCATGTATATTCCTGTTTAGCCCTACGTGCAGTGTACATTTGTCAGTTTGTCTCTCTCTCTTTCATACCTCCCTCTCCTTTACTTTCTGATTTTGACCTTTCCTAGTGGCATCTCTCTTTACCTCTGCACCCATGGTTGTCTCTATATGTCTCTCTGTCTGTTCTACCCTATCTTTCCCTTGCCTTGCTGTTTCTTCTTTGCTTGCTCACATTATAGGAAGAAAAAAAAAAAGAGTAATTGAGGATTGTTTTGTCTTGCCTTTTTAAAATCGGAAATTCTTTTTTTAAATACTTTTTTTATTAAAATCTTTTTAATTTTACAGGCTACATTTTGATTCACTATACACAAAAGGGGTACAACTTTTCATTTCTATGGTTGTACACAATGTAGATTCACACCATTCATGTAATCATACATATACATAGGATAATACTGTGTGTTTTATTCTACTATCTTTCTGTCCTCCACCCCTTCCACCCCATTTTCCTCTACACCTTCCAGAGTTCCTTCATTCTTCTCTTCCCTCTGCCACCCCACCTTGTTATATATTGTCATGCACTTATCAGAGAAAACATTTGGCCTTTGGTTTTTTGGGCTTGGCCTATTTCACTTATCATGATATTTTCCAACTTCATTCATTTACCAGAAAATGCCATAATTTTATTCTTCTTTATGGCTGAGTACTATTCCATTGTGTATATATACCACAGTTTCTTTATCCATTCGTCAATTGAAGGGCATCTAGGTTGGTTCCATATCTAGCTATTGTGAATTGAGCTGCTATGAACATTGATGTGGCTGCATCACTGTAGTATGCTGATTTTCTGTCCTTTGGGTATAAACCAAGGAGTAGGATAGCAGGGTCCAATGGTGGGTCTATTCCAAACTTTCTGAGGAATCTCCATACTGCTTTCCAGAGTGGCTGCACCAATTTGCAACTCCACCAGCAATGTATGAGTGTGCCTTTTTCCCCACATCCACACCAACACTAATTATTTCTTGTCTTCTTGATAATAGCCATTCTAATTGGAGTTAGATGAAATCTTAGGGTGGTTTTAATTTGTATTTCTCTAATTACTAGGGATGATGAGCACTTTTTCATATATTTGTTGATCACCTGTACATCTTCTTCTGTGAAGTATCTGCCCATTTCCTTAGCCCATTTATTGATTGGGTTCTTTGTATTTTGGGTGTACAGTTTTTTAAGTCCTTTATAAACTTTGGAAATGAGTGCTCTGTCTGAAGTGTGTGTGGAAAAGATTTTCTCCCACTCTGTAGGCTCTCTTCATATTATTGATTGTTTCCTGTGCTGAGAAAAAGCTTTTTAGTTTGAATCTATCCCATTTATTGATTCTTGCTTTTATTAATTGTGCTATGGGGGTCTTGTTAAGGAAGTATGGTCCTAAGCCAACATGATGGAGATTGGGGTCTACTTTTTCTTCTATTTGGTGTAGGGTCTCAGGTCTAATTCCTAGATCCTTGATCCATTTTGAGTTTTGTACAGGGTGAGAGATAGGGGTTTCATTTCATTTTACTGCATATTCCAGTTTTGCCAGCACCATTTGTTGAAGAGGCTATCTTTTCTCTTTTGTAAGTTTTTGGCACCTTCGTTTAGTATGAGATAACTGTATTTATGTGGGTATGTCTTTGTGTCTTCTATCCTGTACCATTGGTCTACCTGTCTACTTTGGTGCCAGTACCATGCTGTTTTTGTTACTACTGCTCTATAGTAGAGTTTAAGGTCTGGTATTCTGATACCTCCTGCATCAATCTTCCTGCCCAAGATTGCTTTGGCTATTCTGGATCTTTTGTTCTTCCAGATGAATTTCATGATTGCTTTCTCTATTACTGTGAGAAATGTCATAGGGATTTTAATTGGAATTGTGTTAAATCTGTGTAGCACCTTTGGAAGTATGGCCATTTTGATAATATTAATTCTGCCTATCCAAGAACATGGGAGATCTTTCCATCTTCTAAGGTCTTCTTCAATGTCTTTCTTTAATGTTTTGTAGTTTTCATTGTAGAGATCTTTCACCTCTTTGGTTAGATTGATACCTAAGTATTTTACTTTTTTTGAGGCTATCATGAATGGAGTTGTTTTCCTCATTTCCCTTTCAGATGTTTCATTGCTTATGTATAAAAATGCTTTAGATTTATGCGTGTTGATTTTATATTCTGCTATTTTGCTGAATTCATTTATGAAGTCTAGAAGTTTTCTGGAGGAGTTTTTGAATCCTCTAAATAGAGAATCATGTCATCAGCAAATAGTGACATCTTTAGTTTTTCTTTTCCTATTCATATCCCTTTAATTTCTTTGGTCAGTCTAATCGTTCTGGCTGGTATTTCAAGGATGATGTTGAATAGAAGTGGTGAAAGAGGGCATCCCTGTCTAGTTCCAGTTTTTAAAGGGAATGCTTTCAGTTTTTCTCCATTAAAAATCATGTTGGCGTGGGCTTAGCATAGCCTTTACAATGTTAAGGTATGTTCCTACTATCCCTATTTTTTCTAGTGTTTTGAGCATGAAGGGGTGTTGTATTTTGTCAAACGCTTTCTCTGCATCAATTGAAATAATCATATGATTCTTAACCTTAAGTCTATTGATGTGATGAATTACATTTATTGATTTCCAGATGTTGAACCAACCTTGCATCCCGGTACAACCCCCACTTGATCGTGGTGCACTATCTTCTTAATATGTTTTTGGATACAGTTTGCCAGGATTTTGTTAAGAATTTTTGCATCTACATTCATCAGAGATAGCGGTCTAAAATTTTCTTTCCTCGATGTGTCTTTGTCTGGTTTGAGTATGAGGGTGATCCTAGCTTCATAGAATAAGTTTGGAAGGGTTCCCTCCTTTTCTATTTCCTGGAATACTTTGAGGAGTATTGGAATGAATTCTTCTTTGAAGGTCTTGTAGAACTCAGCTGAGAATCCATCTGGTCCTGGGCTTTTCTTGGATGGTAGACTTTTGATGGCTTCTTCTCTTTCATTGCTTGAAATTCATCTGTTTAGATTGTGTGTGTCCTGGTTCAGTTTGGGATGATCATATGTCTCTAGAAATTTTTTGATGCCTTCAATATTTTCTGTTTTGTTGGAGTATAGATTTTCAAAATAGCTTCTTGTTATGTTATATATTTCAGTGGTGTCTGTCATGATATTTCCTTTTTCATCACGGATTTTAGTAATTTGAGTTTTCTCTCTCCTCTTTGTTAGTGTGGCTAAGGGTTTGTCTATTTTGTTTACTTTTGCGAAGAACCAACTTTTTATTTTGTCAATTTTTTGAGTTGTTTCCTTTATTTCAGTTTCATTGATTTCAGCTCTGATTTTAATTATTTCCTGTCTTCTACTACTTTTGGTGTTGTTCTGTTCTTCTTTTTCTAGAGCTTTGCGCTGTAATGTTAGGTAATTTAGTTGTGACTTTTTATTTTTTTCTTAAATACGCTCTGTGCAATGAATATTCCTCTTAGTACTGCTTTCATAGTGTCTCAGAGATTTTGATATGTTGTATCATCATTCTCATTTATCTCTAAGAATTTTTTTATCTCCTCCCTGATGTTTTCTCTTCATTCAATAGCATATTATTTAGTCTCCAGGTGTTGGAATAATTTGTTTTTATTTTATCATTGATTTCTAATTTCATTCCATTATGATCTGATAGAACACAAGGCAGTATCTCTATTTTTTTGCATTTCCTAAGGGCTGCTTTGTGGCATAATATATGGTCTATTTTTGAGAAGGTTCCGTGTGCTACTGAGAAGAAAGTGAATTCACTCGTTGATGGATGGAATATTCTATATATGTCTTTTAAATCTAAGTTATTGATTGTGTTATTGAGTTCTATGGTTTCTTTGTTTAGTTTTTGTTTGGAAGATCTATCCAGTGGTGACAGTTGTGTGTTAAAGTCACCCAGAATAATTGTGTTGTGGTCTATTTGATTCCTGAAATTGAGAAGGATTTGTTTGATGTACATGGATGCACCATTGTTTGGGGCATAAATATTTACTATCGTTATGTCTTCCTGATTTATGGTTCCCTTAAGCAGTATGAAATGTCCTTATTTATTCCTTCTGACTAACTTTGACTTGAAGTTCACTTTATCTGATATAAGGATGGAAATCCCCACTTTTTTACTAAGTTCATGTGTGTGGTATGTTTTTTCCCATCCTTTCACCTTTAGTCTGTGGACGTCTTTTTCTATGAGATGAGTCTCTTGAAGGCAGCATATTGTTGGGTCTTTCTTTTTAATTCAATCTGCCAGTCTATGTCTTTTGATTGATGAGTTTAGGCCATTAACGTTCAGGGTTATTATTGAAATGTGATTTGTATTCCCAATCATTTGGGCTTATTTTGGTTTTTAACTTGACTTGGTTTCTTCTTTGAATGATTTTTCCTTTGAGGTAGTTCCTCCCTTTGCTGACCTACATTGTTGTTTTTCATTTCCTCCTCATGCAATATTTTGTTGAGCATATTCTATAGCACAGGCTTTCTGTTTGTAAATTATTTAACTTTTGTTTTTCATGGAAGGATTTTATTTCATCTTCAAATCTGAAGGTTAGTTTTGCTGGGTATAGGATTCTTGGTTGGCAACCATGTTCTTTCAGAGTTTGAAATATGTTGTTGTAGGCCCTTCTAGCTTTTAGAGTCTGGCCTGAGAAATCTGCTGATATCTGTATTGGTTTCCCCCTATATGTAATCTAATGCTTTTCTCTCCCAGCCTTCAAAATCCTATCTTTATTTTGAATATTAGGCATTTTCATTATAATGTGCCTTGGTGTGGATCTTTTGTGATTTTATGCAATTGGTGTTCTGTAAGCCTCTTGTATTTGATTTTCCATTTCATTCTTCAGGTATGGGAAATTTTCTGATATTATTTCATTGACTAGATTGTTCATTCCTTTGATTTGTATCTCTCTGCCTTCCTCAATCCTGATAATTCTTAAATTTGGTCTTTTCATGATGTCCCATAGTTCTTGGAGGTTCTGTTTGTGATTTCTTACCATCTTCTCTGTTTGGGCAACTTTATTTTCAAGATTCAATATTTTGTCTTCATTGTCTGAGGCTCTGTCTTCCAAGTGGTCTAGTCTGTTGGTGATGCTTTCCATTGAGTTTTTTGTTTGGTTTAATGTTTTCTTCATTTCAAGAATTTCTGTTTGTTTGTTTTTTTTTTTTTTTTTTTTTTTTTTTTTTTGAGAATCTCTGTCTCTTTGCTGAAGTGATCTTTTGCTTCCTACAAATTCTCTTTCAACTGCTTATTGGAGTCATCATTCATTGTCTGCATTTGCTCTCTTATCTCATCCTTTGCTTCATGAATCATTTTAATTATGTATATTCTGAACTCCTTTTCTGGCATTTCTTCTACCATACTGTTACTGGGTTCTATTAATATAGAATCTAGGTTTGTTTGGATCATTTTCTTCCTTTGTTTTTTCATGTTGTTCATGTATCTTCCCCTCTAGCAGTGCAGATCTGGGATATTGCAGTTTCCCCCCATAGGCTTAAAGTGGCCCTATAGGTTTCCAAAACCTTTTCTTTAAGGGGGAGGTCAATATTAGCAGTGCCCAGTACAGACTATGCAATCCTAAACCAAACAGCCCCTATGAGGATGTTAACAATATTGTCGTAATAAACAGAATGAGTTCAATTATTATCTACAGTATAACAAATAGATTTGCAATAAGGTCTGCAGTTTTTAATGGAAGACAAAGAGGATGGGGAGGGGTGCAAAATGTAGCTGTTAATGGGATAAGAAAAGAGTATATAGAAGTTCTAGATTGTAGAAAGACTTACAGTGTAATCAAAAGAAGTTGGTTGTTATCATGCAAAAAGGGAGAAAGAGACTCTGAGGGAACAGGAAAGCAAAAGGAAAATAGAACGAGAAAAGTAAAGACATAAAAATTAAATTTTTCAATAAGGAGAAAAAAAAATTCTACACTGTAACAGTCATATAGTATTCAAACCTCCCAGTCTTTAGTAGCCTGACGTATGAGAGGTACCTGACAATGAACTTCCAGTCTCTAGCGGGCATCTCAGGATGAGATATGCCCCACCTAATGATGGGAGATATGGCTTCCAGGATTATCCAAGATGGCTGCTCTGGCTTCCAAATGTGTTGGCAAATGGGGAGCTGCAGCTCAGGGTGTGGGCATGGTCATCTGGAGGTCCTGGAGGCCAGGTGTGGTTGGTTGGGCAGGGGTCCTGGAGGCAGGATGCAGTCCTTGGTCTGAAGGCCCTGGAGGCAAGGAGTGGTGGGGCAGGCTAAGGGGTCCTGGAGACAGGGCTTAGTCAGTCTGGCCAGGGGTCCTATAGGTCCTGGCTGTTGTCTCAAAATGGCGGCAGCCATGTGTAGCCAAACCTGCAGGTACAGTGACAGTGAACTTCCAGGCAACAGCAGGCAGCTGGCGCTCCACTAGAGGTCTGCAGTCAGTCTGCTGGCTGCTGCTGGATGATTGACAGGTGAACCTCAGGCAGTGGGTGATGGGTAGGTGAAAGGCAGGCGATGGACAGGCAAGAAGCAGGCAAGTGGCAGATGGTAGGCACCAGACAGTGAGCAATCTGCCGGAAATTCTTAATTTATATGTGTGGCAAATTTACTTCTGGAAATTAAACTAAGTAATTTTTTATGTGACTTTTAATTAATTTTTCCCCTCAGATGTACTGGATTCAGTGGGGATTCTTAAAAAAAAAAAGAGAAGAAAAAAATAAGAATCCCCATATCCTCATTCTCTGTGCAAGGGAATCAAAACATGGCAGTTTGTAACCATTAAAGCAGTTTACAGCCACTGACCTTAATAAGTTTAATAGGAAGAATTATTATTTGAAGTTGTCCTCAAAGGTACCAGATTTAGATTCATTTAATTCTAGACTCTACTTCTTTAAGCAAGAGCACACCATGATTGGTTACTTTAGGCATACTGCCTTAAGTTGAAATAATAGGAATTGCAAATCTCTCATTTCTGTAAGCTAGCAAAATATGTAGGAATTCCTCTTTGTCACAACACTCAATTGAATAAACAAATAAGTATTTATTCAATACCTATTTTATTAGGCTTCAGAGAATTTTTGTTTCTGTAAATACCTCATAATGAATCTAAAAACTTGACAGGAAATAGAAACAGAGAACAGATGAACTCTTATACACTGATTATGTCACCTTTTTGGCCTTTATGTTAAGTTAGATTAACTGAATCCTTCGCTATCTTTAACACTTTCTGCTGTGGCCTTTCTAATGTTTATGTTCCTTGAATTCAGCTTGTCTTTTTATTGAACCTAAGATTTAAATGATTGTGTTTCTATTGACCAAAATGGAATGTTTCTCTACTAAAAGTAGTAGTCAGCTCAACTCTACACTTAGGCTTTGTACATGTTTCTCTTTGTTTATTAATGATTGACATTACTTCCATAAACATTAACTAAGTTGTCTGCAGAAGGAACATTTTGCTAGATAGATCTTGGTGATCTTTATATTTAATACTGTAATGTATCTTTATTGTTGTTTGTGAGTTTTGAAAGCAGTATATACAAATCAACCCAGAATAATTTAGGAGTAGTCTTGTAAGGCAGTGTTCAATCCCAGGGCTTCAAAGGCCCCAGCGTACTGTTTACCAGTCCCAAAGAGAAAATGGTGGAGGGCCCAATGAAGAGGTTTTGGTCATTTTATTACTCACTCCTTGGCAGGGGTAGGTTGAGATACAATGGAGGGTGGCCCTGTGCCTTCAAGCTGGAGGGATATATAGGATAGTTTGCATGCCTACTGTACATGATACTCAGATATTTTTAGGAGTACATTCCTTTACTTTACAACCAAGGTCACTCTTCAGATTCTCTCCCAAGAGCTGGAGTTAAAGGGAGTGACCAGATCCCCATTTCCCTCCTTACTACATTCTTTTAAAGACCTTCTTATCTTACTGCAAATTCTCCAAGGCACCAATTAGTGTTTAACCCAATGGGTAGAAAGGCATCAAGCAGCACCTTTGGGAAGTACTGGCATACAGGATTCATTTTCAAATACCTGATTAGGTACATTATCTTAGGTAGGTAACTAATTTGTGCTAACCAAAGACAGGTAGATAATTTCACCTGTAGGAGTATTTTCATTCTGGTCTTTGGGGCTCCATTTAGTGCTTTGGTTTCCTTTAGGCTTGGTAGGAGCTGAATTTAAAGTTCCCGTGGGGAAGTGGAATGTAGCTCAGTGGCAGAGCACTCGCCTAGCATGTGCAAGGCCCTGGGTTGGATCCCATTCTACTATGTGGGCTAATCACCCTTTTCTCTTAGTCTTGAAGCCATTTTTTGGTTCTTAAAAAATTATAACTGCTCCATCATCCTCATATCCAGGATTTTGTAATGCTTTGCTCTGTGAGGCCTACTCTTCATTACATAGAAAGCAAGGTTATTTACTGCTTTTATTTTTTACCTTTAGCAAGAAGGATCATACGTCATACATTTTAGAGTACTATATCAAAATAATTGTGTTTGACAGACAAGAAAGAACATACAAAAGTTAAACACCAGAGACCCCAAGGATGATGAGCTGAAGAGTTCCTCCAAGAGAGTCAGAGGCTGCTTCATGGCAGAGGGGATTTGGTCACTGTCACCACTGGCTGAGGTGTTTCAAGTCCCCTCTCCAAAATGTTGCTGCTGCTTTCCTGCTCTTACTTAATCCTTGTGTATTGGGTATTTGAGAGGCAGATAACCTACCTTTCACATTTTAAGTCCCTGCACCATGAGGAGCCACATCTAGACCTGCTGGAGAGGGCTGTATCTAAGACCAACAGATCCTAAACTTTGAAACAGATTCAGTAACTCCAAGGAATTGTAGAGCTATCTCTTTTAGTGCAGGGATGGTTAGGAAAATGGGTATGCATGGATATTTGGGTACCAGAGGGCTTTATTGTGGCAGAGACTGCTAGTTATACTCAAAATTTATTGTCTTTTTTATTTTCACATAGTAAGGGAAATTTACTTTTTAGCTGGACATTTGGCCTCTCAGAATAAAAATTAAAATTCTAAAAACATTGTGTTTCAAATGTAGATTAATTAATTTACAATACATCTTAAATAACTGAAAAATAGTCTAGGATGCAAAATACTCTTAACAATTGCTTCATTAGGAACAATCAGGAATCTGCCATGTCATTGCAACTTGCGTAGAAATAGTAACTGCCAACCACATCTCAAAAATAAAGATGCAAGGACTGGGGTATAACTGAGTGTCAGAGCACTTGCCTAGCATGTGCAAGGCCCTGGGTTGGATACCTAGCACCATAAGACAAAAAGAAAACAATCACATCTTGATTACTTATAGTGGGGGAGGGAGGGATGAGATGAGAAAGGAAATAGCAACATGGATAATTATAATGAGAGTAATATTTGTAGCTCTCACTTTTCCAATATGGGTAAGAAAATATAAAAGAGCATTGAAAAGCCCTTTTGGTGTCCCCAGTACTATCCTCAGTTGAATCTCCTACTCCCAGAAAAGCTGTTATCCTTATGGTTGTGCTTTATTACCATGAAGGGTTGCAGATGAAAATCATCAAAAGAGAAATGCGCATTAGGCAATGTCTGGGAGAACCCAGGTACAGGTTTCCATTTGCTCTTTTGCATTGGAGCTGCAGGATGATGCCCTTAATCCTTGTATCAGCGATGTTTGGCAGTACGTATGAAGCATTGCCAACCTAGAAGCTTACCCAAGCCTTGGTGTCCAGAATTTTTATTGGGAGTCAGTCATGTAGATTGCAGTACCTGTGTGACTGACCTTAGTTACTCAGATTTTAGTTTCTCCATCCCTTTGTCCTCTATCAGAGATAATACCGGCAATGTGTGGCCCAGGGCCCCAGGTAAACCAAAATAGGTTTTTTACCATCAGTCAAATTATTAACACTAACTTTCTGTTGTCACCCAAGACCTCAGGCATAGAAGAGGCAGTCTTATCAGTGAAGCCATTCAAGTGGCTCAGAGTCTCCCAAAAGCCAGTTGAGCACTGGTTTTTTCTTCAGAATGTACAGGCTCTGAGTACTCCATAGTTTGCTGAATTAACCTTTTGCTGAACAAGAACTTAGGAAAGCTCAGGACTAGAAGGTTTGCGGGGAAATGCTAAGGAGTTTGCTGAGTGGATGCGGCTAGAGGCATGCCTATAAGTAAAAGAGGAAAGTACTAGAAATAGGAAACATTCCATACTGGAGGGCATACATGTATAGGTAATTTCAAGAGTTTACTTAAACCAATTTGAATTCACAGGTGTTTGTTATTGGTCAGTCTCTGAGTAGTTAAAATTCTTATACGGTTCAGGTTAAATGAACGGAAAAAGAACTAGGCTATTTTCCACATGCTTGTGGTAGGATATTTTAAAAGGCTGCATATTTTTTCTGTAAGCCTCATAACTTTACTGTAGACCTCTTATTCATACTAATTACCAAGGAAGGTTGGTGAATCCTGTGAAACTTGGTCATAACAGGACCAATTGGTAAGTAGGTTGCCTATAACTATTTTGTGATCTCTTTCCCTAAGAAATTTTGCACGTTTTCTTGCCTGGGAAGGTTGTTTTCTAAAAGTGACAAACTAAAAAGTTTAGATGGCAAAGATGCATCCAAGAGTTCATTGGATTAGACAAAGGGGAGTGAAAGGAAGGAAGGGGAATGGGTTTAGGAAAGACAGTAGAATGAATCGGACATAACTTTCCTCTGTTCATATATGAATACATGGCCCGTGAACTCCACATCATGTACAACCACAAGAATGGGATCCTAATTAGAATAAAGTTATGCTCCATGTATGTATAATATGTCAAAATACACTCTACTGTCTTGTATATCTAAAAAGAACAATAAAAAATTTTAAAGATAAAAAAAAAATTAAAAAGATGCATCCAAGGAGCTCTGTAGCCCTCATTCATAAAATGAATACAACTTTTAAATCATAATCATTATTGTCCAGAACCATGGAACTTTCTTAAGTAATAACAGGGAAATTTCATGTGACAGCCCAATGTCTAGAAGGTGGCTTACTCAGACATAATAAAAGGAGAATGTAGCTGAAGGTCTAGTAATATTTATTTCTGTTCTTATTCAGTTACTTATGTTTTTCTTGAGGTTTATCTTCTATTACTGTGTCCTCAGAGAAGAACTGACATTTTGGATTTGGCTGTACTCTTCTCTCCTTGCTCCAGAATACCCTGTTTACAACTGAAAATGCCATCTTCAGATTGATCCTTGGTTTTTACTGTCCTGCTCTCTGTCCTGGGCTGTTAATCATGACAAATCTCTAACACAGACCTTTGTCTTTGATACAAATGTTAATCCTTCAGCTCATACAGAAAATCCCTCTATTGTGTTAAAGAATCTAAATGTAAGGTAACTGAAATTATCATTTGAATAGTGGAATATATTTTTCCTCCTATTTTTTTGATCTGCCTTTATTTTCATAGTTTCTAGCCATGTGGGTAGTATTTAAGTAGAACAGTTTGACATCTAAATTGAATTGGCATTTATACTGTGAGTCCTCAGATGAAACCTGGTATTCACAGTTAAAAGAATAAAAGCAAACCAACCTTTATACCTTCTTTCTGAAAAATCTAATTAGTCAAATACTTTGAACATCGAGTAAGGAGTCATTCTGATTTTTCAGAGAAATCTTAACTATCATCTTTAATTTCTCAGATGCGTTCACCTTATTGGTAAAATTACATTCTTACCTATTTGGACTATACTAGTAAACTCTTAATGGACTATATGAGTAAATTCTTAATACAGTCCTCAATATTTTCTTTCTTGCTATCTTTAACACCTCCTTTTTTTAGCCCTCCTCTTGAAGTCTGGTAAGGCTTGCGATCCACTAGACTCTAATTAAAGATTAGGTCTGTGATTCACAGAAAGATAAAAAGAAACAGCTACAAGATGATATTAGTAAAATTAAAACTTCACTGTGAATTGAATAGACTTAAATAATCCATGTGGGCTGACAACAACAAGGTTTGCAGACGTGTCTTAAGATGTCATACTCCTGAATGCGTTTTGCAGAAGATTCAAGCAGAGCCAATTTCTTAGATGTTAAAATTGAAGCACTTCCCACCCTCCGGCCACATATCCATTATTCTTATTGACTGTGTAACTTATTGTGTGATTTTTACCTATTCATTACATGTTTTTAAATCTCTCTTTACCATTAGAATGTAATTTCTATGCAAGATTTTTGGGTCTCTTTTGTGATTCTTTTCCAGGTCCTGGAATAGGTTTGGCACTTGCCAGGTATTCAGTGAGCATTGGTTAAGCGAATGAATCAATCATCCCTTATTAAAGGCCTTTTCCTACCTATATCTATATTGTTATTTTTTTTTTGATGATTTTGTAATTAGAGGGTTTAAGTTTCTCTTGTTTTCCTTTTCCTTTCCCCTTTGCTTTTATTTTTTTGTCTAAATTCGGTTTTCCCCCCAAATATATTATTGTAGCAGGTCATCTCTTATCTTACCACTCACATTTTTAATTTATATTCCTACCTTTTTTTTTTTTTTTTTTGGTGCTGGGAATTGAACCCAGGGCCTTGTGCATGTAAGGCATGCACTCTACTAACTGAGCTATTTCCTCAGTCCTCCTACCTTGTTTAAAATATGAAAAAATGAGGGCTAGAAAGTTTCTGCTTCTTTATAAACACTTTGCATATTATCACTGCTCTAGTAAGCATATACATTGTTATATTATAGCAATATTCATATCATCTCCTGTGTATCCTTTTGTACCCCAGAGGTAATACCATCTGACAAAATAGTCCTCAGAATTTGTGATTATTAAATACATTAAAACTTCTTGTTTAATATTTTCATTTTATAATGATACCTTTTAGGAATCTATATAATTTTACCATAAAATTCTAAGTTTAATATTATGATAAATAAAGTATATACACAATTTTGATGTTTAATCCACTCAACTTAGGTACAAGTTATGGAACAGAAATTAAAAGCAGCTAATATTCAAACCAGTGAATCAGAGACACGGTTATATAAAAAATGTCAAGATCTGGAGTCTCTACTACAGGAAAAAGATGACGTCATTCAGAATTTGGAACTGCAACTTGAAGAGCAGGTAGGAAAATTTTAATCATCAAAGACTTATAAATGTGCACTCTCATTTGTGCATAATCACAAAGATTAAAAGGAGTCTAAATTTCTAAATTTGGAGGGAAAATCTTTCTTAAGTCAACCCACAGGATTGTATCACATGTGCTGGTGAAAGGTACTAGTCAAATGGCATTCGCGTAAATCCAGGGTGAATTCAGGCAAGTTCTGGCACTTTTTAGATGTGACAGTGTTCTTTCACGTTCAGACTTTAGAATTTAAGTGTAGAGTTTAAGTAGGAAATATTTAGTTATCAGCAGGGATTTATGTCCATAAAATGTTTGCAATCAATCTTTGCTTTAGATTGTTACAGTGTTGGAAGTATTTATAGAACATTATATTTTATATATTTATGTTTGGTACTAATCCTTCTGCTTAGAAATGTATGCATTGTTTTAAACCACTATTATTGAGATCAAGTATGGCAATTTATTTTAGATTTTTATTACAAAAATTGTGTTAGGGTTATTAAATTTAAGTAGTCATTAAATATAATTTAAATATGACCATTATGAAATTGTTAAGTACATTAAATTGTTGTTTATTTTCAGCATTTTTTTTTCACATCTCTGGGGATCAGTATTTCTTTGTTAGTGGTTTTCAGCTTTCTACTGCCTCCAGTCCCCACCCATTGTAGTTTACATGATAGTCATATTCTCAGTAGTTTTGTGATCATAATCAGATTTTAAGATTGATGAGCTAAAGTTTCTAAGTGTTTATTTTTCCTGGGTCTTTTATAAACTAGTGCTTGAAGGAAATACAGCCATGATCCTGAGCAGATTCTTAGTCTCGTCTCCCTCATCTGGTTGACCCTATTCTACTGTTCCAGAAATGTTTATTTTGTTGATATATTCAAAGTATTGACTTCAGTGTATGATCTTTCAAAGAAAGAGAAGAGTGGTTATTAAACTAGCAAAGCTTGCATCTATCTGTGGATTCTTATTGTATTTGCTAGATAACTTTTCTCTTGAAAATCTGGTAATTTGCAGGAAGATGTTCTAACTTTGAGACAGGTTTTAAGTGAATTTGTCTTGTGTATTTATCAGGTAACATTTCCAGACCCATGAGTTTCTTTGAACTAAATAAATTGCAAATGTTATTTCAGAAACAAATAAGAATCCAAGAAGCTAAAATAATAGAAGAGAAAGCAGCTAAAATCAAAGAATGGGTAACAGTTAAGTTAAATGAGGTACTTATTGCTATATTTTTTCTTTTCTTTTTTTTACTTTATTTTTTTTTAGTAGGTAAAGGATCAGAATATGTGATCATCTGAGTGAAACAAAAAATTCTGATTGGTTGGTGGTGCTGCTGTCTTTTGGTAAACTTGAGATAGGTAGCTTTCATACATCCATTGTATTTCCGAAATTAATCAATTGATAGACTTATCATGACCAGTGTAAATAGCCTTATTGTAATTAATTAGTTTTAGTTCTAATTAGTTAATTTTAAATAATTATAGAATATATGTGTATATATTATAAAACTAATATATTTTGTATCTAGGAGTTCAGAATAAATACTGAGATAGTTTGGTTTAAAATAATTTTATAGTGGAAAAAGCCTGTGGATGACAACTTTCAAAACTGTTGTGGAAAGATAGGTATTGGTGCCATAATTATCTAGTTTGATAGCCTATGATGATAAATTCATACATTTGCTTGTCATTTCTTTTTTATTTTATGGCATTTAGAGTAATGATACACTAACATTTTCTAAATATTATAATTTATTAGCACATTTTAGAAACCTTATTCTTATATAAGAAAATATCACTGTATTCTTTTAGCTGGAATTGGAGAATCAGAATCTTCGTTTGATCAACCAAAACCAAACTGAAGAGATAAAAGCACTACAGTCAAAGCTACAAGGTACAAACATTTTCACTAATAGTCAAGTTGGATTTATTTGGCTATATAGGCTTTTGCTATTTTTGCTTGTGATTTAAAGACTTAATTATGAATATAATATTATAACTTATTTTTATGAAATGAAAGAACATCCAAACAAACAGAATTCCTGTATGCTTGTGAATGTTAGCTCTAAATGTGGAAAGTGAAAAGAGGTAGGACTGATGATGTACAGGTTTACCAAAGTGGTCACTACATAGGTTAGGAAAACATGAGTAGATATTAATTTTGCCTTTCTCTATTCTCCTAAGTTCCTTAGAGTCCAACTTGCTGAAAGTATGTTTATTTATGTTAGCCCAGGAAATCAGGGAGTATGGACAATGAGTGCCAATGTCCAAAAATGATGGTATGTTGATCCTTCCAAGCCATGTAGTGCTCTATCTCCCTGTTTTCTTGAAAAAACAGAGACCTTATGAAGCCAGATAGTAGTTTATAAGTATTTGTATTAAAGGTATGTACTTCAAAAGTCCAAGAATATTTTGGCCTCAGAAATAAAAGATCCTTTTAGTGGGGATTAAGAAATCATGAACACGGTACAGTAGTAGGTACACTGAGGGCTTTGGAGAAAGTTCCTTGGCTGGATACATTGTGAATGTGTCCCTGAAAAAGACATTTATCTCCAGAATTCTTTATAACTTTTGACTATTTACAAATTTTAAATGCAAAGTAACATTTGCTACTCTTCAGATAATTCATAACAATATTTTATAGGCTCTGAAGTAACTTTTCATAATGTAAAAATTGTTAATATTGTTAGACCACACATTTAGTCTTTGAGCTATTAATCAGCACTTTTTAATAGAACTTTCTGTGATGAAAGAACTATTCTATACTTGTGCTGTCCAATATGATGGCCATTAGCCACAGATGACTATTGAGAATAAAGAACTTTTATTAGGGCTGGGGTGGTGGCTCAGAGGTAGTGCGTGCCTAGCGTGCATGAAGCACTGGGTTCAAACCTCAGTTCTGCAAAAATGAGACTCAAATCTGGTGGATTAGAGAAGGTTTCCTTCCTGGTTGCTCTATGGCTTGAAGCCAAGAATTCAGACACACAGTTTCCCAGCAAGGTGGGAAAGGGGAACTTTTCTGGAAATTAACTGTAGACATGCACAGTAGATCAGGGAATCAGGCAGTTGCAGTTGGATAAAACAAAATAAATCCCTAGTGCTGCTCCTGGCGCCAGTGGCTCCAGCAGATACCATCTCCCAGGGAAAGTGATTCATTGATTAAAGGAACCCCCAGTTTTAGGAGGTCTGAGGTGCATATGGATACAGAGGATCAGAGATCAAAGACACTGCACGAGAAACCTGAAAGGTATCTTGCACAACCACATTGTGAGGAGAGCGGGTGAGAAGAACCCTCTCTCCTGGCTACTGGGGAATTCAGAGGAAGGAGCCATTTTGCAGCTCCAGCCCAGGGGACAGCCGCCAGGGCATGTGAATCCTGACAACTCCACCGAACAGGAAAAATAGGTTTGGCAAACCCACAACACACAGCATAGTGTGTCCAAGAGACCAGAAGAGGATCAAAAGTGGAGTGGGGTTTTTACAGGGGAAAACAACACACCCAGCTTCCAAGAAATATGGATAATGTGAAAAGACCAAACTTAAGATTTATGGGATAGACAAAGACTCAGAGATACAAACCAGAGGAATACATAATCTTTTCAATGAAATAATATCTGAAAATTTCCCAAACCGTAAGAATGAAATGGAAAATCAAAATACAGGAGGCATACAGGACCCAAAATATACAAAATCACAATAGATTCACACCAAGGCACCTTATTATGAAAATACTCAACATACAGAATAAGGTCAGAATTTTAAAAACTGTCACAGAAAACTGACAGGTTTCTTTTAGAGGGGAACCAATCTGGATCTCAGCTAATTCCTCAGCCCTGACTATTGAAGTGAGGAGGCCTTGGAATAACATATATCAAGCTCTGGAAGAAAATGGAACACAAATAGGAATACTATACCCTGCAAAATTAACCTTCAGATTTGACAATGAAATAAAAACCTTCCATGATAAACAAAAAGAATTTGCAACTAAAAAATCTGTACTATAGAACATTCTCAGCAAAATATTTCATGAAGAAGAAATGAAAAATAAAAGTGAAAAAATTAATCAGAATGGACAAAGAAGGCATTTTCATACTGCCTTAGGGAACTACACATCAACAAGGACATTCTTAGTATTTATGCCACAAACAATGGAGCATCTACATACATCAAACAACCCCTTCAAAAATTCAAGAATCAAATAGACCACAACACAATAATACTGAATGACTTTAACACACCTCTCTTACCCCTCAATAGATCTTACAAACAAAAACTAAATAAAGAAGCTACAGAACTAAAAAATACAATTAATAATTTAGACTTAACACATATATAGAATATTTCATTCATCAGTGATTAAATACACTTTCTTTTCAGCAGCACACAGATCCTTCTCTAAAACTATATTTTAGGCCACAATGTACTCTTAGCAAATGCAAAAAAATAGAGTAATATTTTGCATTTTATCAGATCATAATGGAATGAAATTAGAAATCAATAATAAAATAAAAATGTAGAATCTACTCCAACATCTGGAGACTAAATAATACACTACTGAATGACCAATGGGTAGCTGAAGAAATCAGGGATGAAATAAAAAAATTTAGAAGTAAATGGGAATAGCAGTACAACTTATCAAAATCTGTGAAGGTGGTTTTAAGAGAAAAGTTCATTGCATTGAACTCATTCATTAAAGTAATAGAAAGTCACCAATTAAATAACCTAACTTTACATCTCAAAGCCCTAGGAAAAGAAGAACAAATAAACATCCAAAGCAGTAGAAGACAGGAAATAATTAAAGTCAGAGCTGAAATCAATCAAATTAAAACAAAAAAATTTCAAAAAAATCAATGAAATGAAAAGTTTGTTCTTTGAAAAAGTAAACAAAATAGACAAACCCTTAGCCACACTAACAAAGAGGAGAGAGAAAACTCAAATTACTAAAATCCATGATGAAAAAGAAAATATCATGACAGAAACCACTGAAATACATAACATAATAAGAAGCTATTTTGAAAATCTATACTCTAACAAAATAGAAAATACTGAAGACATCGACAAATTTCTAGAGATATGTGATCTTCCCAAACTGAACCAGGAGGACATACGCAATATAAACAGATGGATTTCAAGCAATGAAAGAGAAGAAGCCATCAAAAGCCTACCAACCAAGAAAAGCCCAGGACCAGATGGATTTTTTCAGCCGAGTTCTATAAGACCTTCAAAGAAAAATTCATTCCAATACTCCTCAAAGTATTCCAGGAAATAGAAAAGGAGGGAACCCTTCCAAACTTATTCTATGAAGCTAGTATTACCCTCATACTCAAACCAGACAAAGACACATCAAGGAAAGAAAATTTTTAGACTGCTATCTCTGATGAATATAGATGCAAAAATTCTTAACAAAATCCTGGCAAACTGTATCCAAAAACATATTAAGAAGATAGTGCACCATGATCAAGTGGGGTTTGTACCAGGGATGCAAGGTTGGTTCAACATCTGGAAATCAATAAATGTAATTCATCACATCAATAGACTTAAGGTTAAGAATCATATGATTATTTCAATTGATGCAGAGAAAGCGTTCGACAAAATACAACACCCCTTCATGCTCAAAACACTAGAAAAAATAGGGATAGTAGGAATATACCTCAACATTGTAAAGGCTATTTATGCTAAGCCCAAGGCCAACATGATTTTTAATGGAGAAAAACTGAAAGCATTCCCTTTAAAAACTGGAACTAGACAGGGATGCCCTCTTTCACCACTTCTATTCAACATCATCCTTGAAATACCAGCCAGAATGATTAGACTGACCAAAGAAATTAAAGGGATATGAATAGGAAAAGAAAAACTAAAGATGTCACTATTTGCTGATGACATGATTCTCTATTTAGAGGATTCAAAAAACTCCTCCAGAAAACTTCTGGACTTCATAAATGAATTCAGCAAAATAGCAGGATATAATATCAGCTTGCATAAATCTAAAGCATTTTTATTCATAAGCAATGAAACATCTGAAAGGGAAATGAGGAAAACAATTCTGTTTGCAATAGCCTCAAAAAAAAATATTTTGGAATCAGTCTAACCAAAGAGGTGAAAGATCTCTACAATGAAAACTACAAAACATTAAAGAAAGACATTGAAGAAGACCTTAGAAGATGGAAAGATCTCCCATGTTCTTGGATAGGCAGAATTAATATTATCAAAATGGCCATACTTCCAAAGGTGCTATACAGATTTAACACAATTCCAATTAAAATCCCTATGACATTTCTCATTTGCATAGAGAAAACAATCATGAAATTTTTCTGGAAGAACAAAAGACCCAGAATAGCCAAAGCAATCTTGGGCAGGAAGATTGATGCAGGAGGTATCAGAATACCAGACCTTAAACTCTACTATAGAGCAATAGTAACAAAAACAGCATGGTACTGGCAACCAAAATAGACAGGTAGACCAATGGTACAGGATAGAAGATACAAAGACATACCCACATAAATACAGTTATCTCATACTAAACGAAGGTGCCAAAAACTTACAAAAGAGAAAAGATAGCCTCTTCAACAAATGGTGCTGGCAAAACTGGAAATCCATATGCAGTAAAATGAAATGAAACCCCTATCTCTCACCCTGTACAAAACTCAAAATGGATCAAGGATCTAGGAATTAGACCTGAGACCCTACACCAAATAGAAGAAAAAGTAGACCCCAATCTCCATCATGTTGGCTTAGGACCATACTTCCTTAACAAGACCCCCATAGCACAATTAATAAAAGCAAGAATCAATAAATGGGATAGATTCAAACTAAAAAGCTTTTTCTCAGCACAGGAAACAATCAATAATATGAAGAGAGCCTACAGAGTGGGAGAAAATCTTTTCCACACACACTTCAGACAGAGCACTCATTTCCAAAGTTTATAAAGGACTTAAAAAACTGTACACCCAAAATACAAAGAACCCAATCAATAAATGGGCTAAGGAAATGGGCAGACACTTCACAGAAGAAGATATACAGGTGATCAACAAATATATGAAAAAGTGCTCATCATCCCTAGTAATTAGAGAAATGCAAATTAAAACCACCCTAAGATTTCATCTAACTCCAATTAGAATGGCTATTATCAAGAAGATAAGTAATAATTAGTGTTGGTGTGGATGTGGGGAAAAGGCACACTCATACATTGCTGGTGGAGTTGCAAATTGATGCAGCCACTCTGGAAAGCAGTATGGAGATTCCTCAGAAAGTTTGGAATGGACCCACCATTGGACCCTGCTATCCTACTCCTTGGTTTATACCCAAAGGACAGAAAATCAGCATACTACAGTGATGCAGCCACATCAATGTTCATAGCAGCTCAATTCACAATAGCTAGATTATGGAACCAACCTAGATGCCCTTCAATTGATGAATGGATAAAGAAACTGTGGTATATATACACAATGGAATAGTACTCAGCCATAAAGAAGAATAAAATTATGGCGTTTTCTGTTGGAAAATATCATAATAAGTGAAATAGGCCAAGCCCAAAAAAACCAAAGGCCAAATGTTTTCTCTAATAAGTGGATGATGCTATATAATGAGGGGGGATTGCAGGCGGGAAGAGTAGAATGAAGGAACTTTGGATGTTGTAGAGGAAATGAGGTTGGAGTGGGTGGGGGATGGAAAGACAGTAGAATGAAACACAGCATCACCCTATATATATAGGATTACATGAATGGTGTGAATCTACATTGTGTACAACCATAGAAATGAGAAGTTGTACTCCACTTGTGTACAATGAATAAAAATGCAGTCTGTAACAATTTTAAAAATTTAATTTAAAAAATTTGGTTCTTTGAAAAAAATAAAATTGAAAAACCCTTCACCAAGCGAAAGAGACAAATCTCAAATTACTAAAATTCATGATAAAAAAGGAAATATCACCACAGACACTACTGAAATAGACAATAATCGGAAACTACTTTGAAAATCTAAACTCTAATAAAATAGAAAGTCATGAAAAATCCACAAATATCTAGAGACATATGACCTACCCAAATTGAATCAGGAGGACATAGAAAATTTAAACATCAATTTCAAACAATGAAATTGAACACACCATCAGAAGCCTACCAACCAAGAAAAGTCCAGGACCAAATGTCTTCTCAGCCCAGTTCTACCTTCAAAGAAGAACTTACAGCAATACTCCTCAAATTATTTCTATGAAATAGAAAAAGAGGTAACCCATTCAAATTCATTCTATGAAGTTAGTATCACTCTGACACCAAAACCAGACAAAGACCCATCAAGGAAAGAAAACTTCAGACCAATGTCCCTGATGAACACAGATGCAAAAAATTCTTAATAAAATCCTGGCATACAAAAACATAATAAAAAGGTAATGCACCACAATGAAGTGGGGTTCATTCCAGGGTTGCAAGGTTGGTTTAACATGTGGAAATCAATAAGTGTAATTCATCAAATTTAAAGACAAGAATTCCATGATTATCTCAATAGATGCAGAAAAAGCATTTGACAAAATTCAGCAAGCATTCATGCTCAAAACTCTAGAAAACTAGGAATAGTAGGAACATAACTCAACATTGTAAAAGCTAAATATGCTAAACCCAAGGCCAGCATCATTGTAAATGGAGAAAAATTGAAAGCTTTCCCTCTAAAAACTGGAACAAGACAGGGATGCCCTCTTTTACCACTCCTATTCAGCATAGTCTTTGAAATCCTAGCCAGAGCAATTAGACAAAAGAAAGAAATTAAAGGGATACAAATAGGAAAAGATGAGCTTGAACTATCCCTGTTTGCTGATGGCATGATTCTATGTTTAGAAGACCCAAAATACTCCACCAGAAAGCTTCTAGAACTCATAAATGAATTCAGCAAAGTAGCAGGCTATAAAATTAACACCCATAATTCAGTTGCATTCCTATATACCAGTGATGAATGAGCTCAAAGAGATATCAGGAAATCTACCCCATTCACAGTAGCCTCAAAAAAAAAAAAAGATAAAATATTTGGGAATCAGTCTAACAAAAGAGGTGAAGCATCTCTACAATAAAAACTATAGAACACTAAAGAAAGAAATGGAAGGTGGATAGATTTCCCATGTTTTTGGATAGGCAGAATTAATATTGTCAAAACGGCTATACTACCAAAAGTGCTTTACAGAACTATAGAGTTCTGTAGTATAATTTAAGGTCTGCTCTTGTGATGCCTCTTGTGTCATTTTTCTCACTAAGGATTGCTTTGGCTTTTCTGGTCCTCTTTATTTTTTCAAATGAATTTCATGACTGCCTTTTCTATTATTTATATGAAGAATGTCATGGAATTTTAATAGGAATTGCATTAAATCTGTAAAGCACTTTTGGAACAAAAATGACATGGTATTGGCACAAAAATAGACATGAAGACTAGTGGAGCAGAATAGAAGACACGGAGACAAATCCACATAAATACAGTTATCTGATACCAGACAAAGGTGCCATAAAGCTACATTGAAGAAAAGATAGCCTCTTCAACAAATGGTGCTGGGTAACTGGAAATCCATAGGTAGTGGAATGAAAATGAACCCCTATCTCTCACCCAAATCTCAACTCAAAGTGCATCAAGGACATAGGCATTAGACCAGAGACCCTGCACCTACTACAAGAAAAAGTAGGCCCATCTTTCCACCATGTTGGCTAAGGAACTGACTTTAGTAAGACTCCTAAAGCTCAAGAAATAAAATCAAGAATCAATAAATGGGTTGGTATCCAATGAAAAGCTTCTTCACAGCAAAGAA
This sequence comes from Sciurus carolinensis, assembly GCF_902686445.1. Classification (NCBI taxonomy): domain Eukaryota; kingdom Metazoa; phylum Chordata; class Mammalia; order Rodentia; family Sciuridae; genus Sciurus; species Sciurus carolinensis. The sequence goes on along the minus strand of NC_062225.1, from coordinate 58,672,388 downwards.
AACAGTCAAGAATACGAACAGAGAGCCTACAGAATGGGAGAAAATCTTTACCACCAGCACCTCAGAAACAGCATTAACCTCTAGGATATACAGAGAACTCAAAAAACATAACACCAAAAAAACAACTAACCCAATCAATAAATGGGCTAAGGAACTGAACAGGCACTTCACAGAAGATGAAATACAAATGGACAAAAAATATATGAAAAATGTTCAACATCTCTAGCAATGAGAGATATAAATGCAAATCAAAACTACACTGAGATTCCATCTCACCCCAGTTGGACTGGCATTATCAAGAATATAAGGAACAATAAATGTTGGTGAGGATTTGGGGAAAAAGGTTCACTTACACATTGCTGGTGGGACTGCAAATTGGTACAACCACTCTGGAAAGCAGTATGGAGATTCCTTAGAGAACTTAGAATGGACCATTTGACCCAGTTATCCCACTTCTTGGTTTATCCCCAAAGGTCTTAAAATAAGCATACTGCAGTGATGCAACCACTTCAATGTTTATAGCAATTTAATTCACAATAGCCAAACTATGGAACCAACCTAGGTGCTCTACAATGTAGATACCTTTATCCTAGATAAAAGGATAAATGAATAAAGAAAATGTGGTATATATACACAATGGAATATTACTCAGCTTTAAAGAAGATTGAAATTATGGCATTTGCCAATAATTGGATGGAACTGGAGAATATCAAGCTAAGTGAAATAAGCCCATCCCTAAAAACCAAAGGCAGAATATTCTCTCTGATATGTTGATGCTAACTCATAATAAGGGAGGGGAAGAGTAAAAGTTCATTGGATTATACAAAGGCGAACAAAAGGAAGGGAGGGGGAATGAAAATAGGAAAGACAGTAGAATGACTCAGACATAACTTTCCTATTCTTATGTATGAATACACAACCGGCGTAACTCCTCATAGTGTACAACCACACTAATGGGATCCTAATTGGAACAAGTTACTTAGTCTATGTATGCATGATATGTCAAAATATATTCTACTGTCATGTATAACTAGAAAAAAACAAATTAATTAATTTTAAAAAGAAAAAATAAAGGTATAAAAATATAATAATAAAAAATACCCAGAGCTTTCATTAGTCATGAAGTACGATTCTTGTCACTAAAGAACTGAATTTTAAATTTGACTTAATTTGAATTGATTTAAAATGCCATGTTGAACAGTACAGCTAGACATTAGTGAACAATCTGAACAGGATAAACTAATTGGAATGTTTAATTTCAAGTGTATTTGCTTTAAAAAATCAGTTATGTTATTTTCAATTTTTGCTTTGAATCATAGTTTTCAACAGTGATTAAAATTCTTACAACCTGAGTGTTTTGAGAATTTTATGATATGAATGAATTTTTTTTGCATTTTCCAATACATGGAAACTTCAAAACCTGAGTGGTATAACTATCATTTGATTGAGATTTTCTTAGTACACTAATCTGGTGATAGCCACTCAAGTGCACATCAGGTTGAAGAAGAGGTGAATCCAGAAAAGCATAGTATAATTCATGCTTATTAGATACATGACCTAGTATATAGGTTTTTAGCAACAGACCCTTCAAAAGAAAAAAAAATATGTAGAATTTGAACAGGTAAAAAAAGATAAAAGCCATGTTGGTGATGGGGTCCAGAGTTCTGCATACTTGGCCTTATGCACGCCTCCTCTTGCACCCTCTGGGTCTCACAAAATGCATTGGGAAAATATTGTATGATGGGAAGAACATGGGCTTTGAAGTCAGCTTTATTGCCCTGTTACTTAATAGCCATGTTGTATCTCCCGAACATTCTTTTACATTAGTAAAATTGCAATTATAATAGTGCCTTCCAGGGCTGGGGTTGTGGCTCAGTGGTAGAGCAATTGCCTAGCATGTGTGAGGTCCTTGGTTTGAGTCCCAGCACCACATATAAATAAATGAATAAAATAAAAGTCTATCAACATCTAAAAAATATATTAAAAAATAGTGCCTTCTAGTTTCATGCAGGAATATATAGATTTGTTGATTATAGGGCATTTTGTTACTGCTGATTAATACTTATTTGCTATCATTTCCTCTACCTGTATGACATAAAATAAGTACTTCCATGGTTGATCTGGAGTTCCATATTTAGAATTAAACTTTCAGATTTATGTGACATCTACCCTTGTTGAATTAGACTAAATATACTAGTCCTGCTCAAAATTGTTATTTTTCCTGATATTCTTGTCTTGCAATTGTAGTCATCATTGGCAGTCTCTGAGGTTTTATACCCTAAGGGATACTGATCATTGGAAATTAGGCTTGGAGAAAAGATATAATATACATGCCTAAATATAAGGTAGTACTTTAAAAATATATTTGCATGTACAGTTGTCTTTCAGTATCCATGGGGGATTGATTCCAGGATCCATGTGGATACCAGAATTGGAGGATACTCAAGTTCCTTACTTAAAATGGCATTGTATTTACATAGAGCCTAAGTACATCCTTTTATAACTTTAGTCATTTCTAAATTGCTTATAATACTGAATACAATATAAATGTTTGAAAATATTTGTTCTACTGTATTGTTTAAGGAATAATAACAAAAAGATCTGTACATGTTCACTACAGAGGCAGTTTTTTTCAGAATATTTTTGATCTGCAGTATGTTGAGTCCACGTCTGAATCCACAGATACTGAGGACCAATTGCATATACCATTACATTATTCTTGTAAATTAGTTCTGTGAGAGATGATCAACACAAAAACATTAAAAGATACATCTAAAGGAATCTATTATATGAAGATATTTTTCTTATCCTCTACTCAATTATCAGTTGCTATTTAGCTTATCCCTTTGGGACTCTCCCAGAGTTAAGAATGTGATTTTTGGAAACTCACTGGGCTTGCCATGCTTTTGATCTCACAAGCTGCAGTGTTAAGAGTTCTAGAAATGAGTGCAATCCCTGATTAGGTGCTAGGCGAATCACTGCACGAGCTTTCTAAATCTTGTATCTCCCCTTTTTTTCCCTCTAACAAAGCAATTAAGATTCTTTATGATGTGATTATCATAAACCAAATCCTGTCATCTGCTGCCTTCACCCTCACTTAAAACTAATGCAAAAATTATTACAGTGATCAAGTGATATTTGTCCCAGCAATCTGTATTTCCTTTGGTTGTTTTGGCAACCAGCACCTCAGATAGTAGCATTTTCATACAGTTTGTAATCAATACTTAACTAGTATTTAACAATATTTGACTTTTTAAGAAACTATAATGCTCTAGTTATTTATAATCAGGTTTTAGTTTCTGTTTTTTGTTTTTCTTTGACAACTGCTGTTAAAGAGATTTGTTTTCTCTCTGCAGTCAAAAAATATTTGGAGAGTCAAAATATAGAAAACAGATTTTTTTATAATCAAATATCATTGCCCTTTGTAAACGTATGATTACACAAATGGTATGCCTTGACGCTATGTACAAATAGAGAAGCAACGTGTATCCCATTTGTATACATTAATAAAAAAATTTTTTTTGTTTTTTAGCTGTAGGCGGACGCAATACATTTATTTTTAATTTTTTTTTAATGTGGTGCTGAGGATCAAACCCAGGGCCCCACTCATGCTAGGTGAGCGCTCTACCACTGAGCCACAACCCCAACCCTAGAAAACAGATTTTAAGCAGACCCATGAGGCTCAACATTGAGGCTCCCATGTTACTGTGCCTAAATAATGATAAACTTGAGACTTTTTTTCTGATGTAAAGAGTAATCTGTCTAAAAGTTTTTAATATGCTTTTTTGTATGTTTAACAAATTGGCATAAAAAATTCAGATCTTAATTTTGATTAATGGCCTTTTAGAAGTTCAAGGTAAGAAGTCATCCATAGTCTCCACTCCAAAGCTTTCAGAAGGACAGCGCCTGAGCAGTTTGACGTTTGGGTGCTTTTTATCTCGGGCGAAGAGTCCTCCTCATGTAGTGAAATCTGAGGAAATGAGCAAGATATCATCTAAAGAACCTGAGTCCACAGAAGGAAAAAACATAGAAGGTATTTATGGACCACAGCAAGTTACTTTTGCATTTTTTAAAAACAAAAAATCATTTGCTATGCTTAATTCAAATACAATTTATTTTTTTTCTGACAACTTTGATGCTTTATGAGAATATTTCTAATGAGAAATATAGCATTGAACTTTGTGTGTCTGATTATTTTGTGTCTTCTGAGGTTTTTAGCCAGGGATACACAAGAGAAACTTATTTTCTCACCCTAACATTTTTCCTTGCAGCAGATAGAAGTGATACTGAAAATTTTAAAGTTTACAGTACTGCCCTCAAAGTACTTGTTTTAGTTGAGTTTCAGATTAGAATATTTTTATTCATTACCTATTAAAAATATTGAAATCACCTTATATTAAACATGAAATTAATTCTGACCTAGCAAACTTATAAAGAAATGAACACTAGGGAATAATTTAGTGACTGCTTTGATTTTTCTTCGTTACTTCAAAGAGGAAAATATGTGGCTACTTGTTTAGACCCCTTGCCTGCGTGCAGGTTTCTACCTTTCTCGTTGTTTTACAGCCTCTCTTAATTTTGCTTTGTTGTGCAGTCACTGGCTTGGACTCTCTCAGTGCAATCCTTTTTTGTTGGCTTTTACCAAATATTTTAGTGAGGTTTGATCTCCTTTCAGTTCCAATTACCTTCCTCCGAAGGAGAAAAATTACAGCTCTCAAAGCTGTCCCTCTGCTGGGTTATGACATTTTGAAAACAACATATTTTTCCAATCAGAAGGCCACTTAGTTTCTTGCCCTCCTTGAATTTGCTTTGCTTTCTCAAGAAACCATTTCCATCTCCTTCCCTCTGTCTAGCAGTTGAGCACAGCCAAGGTTGCCTGTACCGAAACTTGGTCCACAAACTGCCTGATGTGAACTTGCAGGTTGTGTTTGTTCAGCCTCTGGTTCTATGACCATGAGGATCATATGTATGTTTTCAAAGCTCCTTTTCTGCTCTTCAGTCTAAAGTTTTAAATTCACTGCCCATGAAGACAGTGGTGCAATTCATTAATTAAGTTATAAATACAAATAAGTTAAATCTAAAGATAGGTTTAAAGAGTTTTATTTTAAAAACATCTTTTGTAGTTATGATTAAACAAAGTAAAACAAGGAAGATTTTTTCTGTATATGTTTTCCTTATGATATTACATATTTCATGTATTGAGGTTTGGGCACCAAGTTTATTTCTTAAACCATAGTTTTGTGTTTATTATGCTCTGATTTACTTTATGATGACTTTGAAATTTAGTGGAAAGAGGGTCTTTTTTTTTTTTTGCTTCTAAAATGGAAATAATGGAGAAATGCTATTCATTGTTTTGGGAGAGTGACTGCTTTGATAGTCATAGTTGCCCTATTTTGTTGCCGCCCGCAGCAACAATCCTGCGGGAAGGAATCGGAGGTGGACTTGGAATGAACTACTTTTATTATCTTTATCTGGACTACTTCCTTGCTTGCTTGCTTATTCACTAGTTTATAGAGGAAGAGAGGCTTTGCTTAGAGGAAGAATCTTTGAGAGGAAGAGAGGCTTTGCTTAATTTTAGAGGTGCTACACTTTCAGAGAGGCTACGCTTTCAGAGGTCTACTGCTTCTTAAAGGTGGGTCGCTTCTTGGAGGTGCGGGGTGCGGCGTTCGGCGTATGGCCTGCAGTCTGCAGCCCACAGCCTGCAACCTGCGACCTAGAGGTGTGTTCTTCGTCCTGCGTTCTGTGATCTCTTCCCAGGTGAAGAGAATGTCTTATATACACTAAGGCAGCCAATCAGCTTAGGATTAAGTAGCACGATTGGAGCATGTGCCACAGTACCAATCAAGAAAGAATGAGGAACATCTGTTGACCACTAGCACAGAAGAGACGTTAACTAATCAGGCAAAAGGGCATAAGAGATCATGCCGTGTTAACACTAATTATGTGCCATCTCTTGGCCCAATGCCAGCCACCATCTTAGAGCTGCTTAAACATGTCTCTGCACTATTTCACATTTTACTTTTATTATTATGTCTTTTTAGGCTGTTGTCAATTTTGTTCCTCAATAATTTTTTGTAGAAACCAATTTAATTTTAATACAATTATATTGAGTTTTAAGACTCTGTTTTTGTTTTTTGTAGTAGTGGGGATTGAACCCTTGTGCATGGTAGGTAAATGCCCTGCCTTTGAACTACATCCCCAGCCCTTTTTATTTTATTTTGAGATGGGCTCTCTCTAAGTTGCCCAGACTGGCCAATAACTTGCAATTCTCCTGCCTCAGCTTCTCAAGTAGCTGGGATTATAGACATATGCCATCACATCTGACTCAGGGCTCTGTTTTATATTAAGCTTGTGTTTCAAACTTTTATTTAAGAAAGACATAAAAAGTCAAAGGATAATGTAAATTAACCTTATTCACATGACATTAAGTTACTAGTCTTCAGAGTATAGTTACATAAAGCTAAATGTACAGAAAGATTTTATTATTAAAGGCAGCCTACCAATATGTTGTATCTTTTTCTAGAAATGGAAATTCTAGAGAAATCTGCTGATAATCAAGTTCAAGAAAATGAGAGAGGCCCGAGAACATTGCATCAAATCCCTCGAGTCTCAGAACAGACTCGAAAACCAAGAGTAAGTTTTGCAATGGATGATGACATATCCCAGAATTCTGGAGCTCCTGCGAGTGACTGGAGTTCTGAGGAGGAGGATGAGAGTAAAGGAAGATCCAAGTCCAGGTGCACGTCTAGACTGTCCAGTCACACATCAGAGGAAGGGGTCCCGTGTGGCAGGATGGGGAGCGAAGCGTACCTGACAGCTTCTGATGACAGCAGCTCTGTGTTTGAAGAAGAGACTTTTGGTGTAAAGAGACCAGAACACAACAAGCTGTATTCTTGGCAACAGGAGGCACAGTGGAAAGCTCACAATAATCTTCTTGGAAAGGGAAATTCCGAATCAAGTAAAAAGGAGCAAGATAGTTCCTCAGATGAACTGAATAAAAAATTTCAATCTCAGAGACTGGATTATTCATCCTCATCAAGTGAGACCACCACCCCAAGCCCTATTTTGACCCCTGCTTTAATGCCAAAGCATTCTAACTCACTCCCTGGAAAAGGAACACAATTAGTGTCTTCAGCGCAAGTCCCACCCCCAAATTTAAGGATTCCTAACGTTTTCAGCATAAGCGTAGCACTCACCAAAAGGCACCTGAGCCAACCCCAGTTAAGTTCTGACAGGATGTTTGGTACGAACAGAAATGCTATTAGCATGATACGACCCCTGAGACCTCAGGAAACTGATCTTGATCTAGTTGATGGCGAGAGCCCAGAAACTTTAGAGAATATGGACACGAGTTGTGAGGATGGATTATTTTGCTGTGACTCCCTGGAATCTCCACATTCAGATGAGCAGGAAACCTGCGACTCGGCGAAGAAGTCTGCATGCGGCAAACCTCCCACTCCTCCCCTGCACCGGTTTCCCTCTTGGGTAATTATATTCCTGTGTGCATCATAGACCTAGTGTTGTTGTTGTTGTTTTTCTCAACACTGTATTTTCAGGTTTTACTTTCTGAATCTTTGCAAACCCAACTTTGTTCTGGCAATTTCTGGTTTTCAAGATACAATTTCCTCTTCTCTCTCTTTTTTTGTTTATTTTTTTATTTTTGAGACAGAGTTTCACTAAGTGCTTAGCTTATTAGGACCTCACTGAATTGCTGAGGCTGACCTTGAACTTGCAATCCTCTTGCCTCAGCCTCCCAAGTAGCTGGAATTACAGGTGTATACCACCACACCCAGCTTCAGTTTCCCCTTTTCTTCCCTCGCTTGTGTTCTGAATCAAATAAGAAGCTGGTGGAGATCAAAATATTACCTTATTTACTGATAAAATTGGTTTTAGAGAATTGGTGGGCAAATAAACTTTCCAGTACTGGACTTTGGAATTAGCTAGACTTATTCACCCAGGCCCAGGCAGCCCTGGACCATTTCAGGTTCCCTCCAGTGAGTTGGTTCCTTGCTAAGATAAATGATCTGAAGAAATAGTGCAGGTGTCTGTTTCCCATGGGAGCTACTTCGTAAGAGAAAGGAGAGGTGACGGCTCTGTATGCTAAGGAGAAGGTGAAATGGGTATTGGGACAATTGAATATTTAATTGCTATAAGTCCTTTCATATAAAAGAAAAAATCAGCGGGTGGGGAAGAAGGTTTCCCTTTGACTGTGATACTTTTGGGCAAATTCTGAACCAGGATACTGAACTGTAATTAGACAACAGTTTTTTGTTTTGTTTTGTTTTGTTTTTCTTTTTTTTTGTTGTTTGTTTGTTTTGGTACCAGGGATTGAACTCAGGGGCACTGAACCACTGAACCACATCCCCAGCCCTATTTTGTATTTTATTTAGAGACAGGATCTCACTGAGTTGCTTAGTTCCTTGCTTTGCTGAGGTTGGCTTTGAACTCATGGACCTCCTGCCTCAGCCTCCTGAGCCTCTGGAATTACAAGCATACATCACCTCAGTTGGCTGATGACAGTATTTTTTAACATAATCATTTACTTGACTGGCTCAAGAAAAGTTTCATTTTACTCCCATGAGCTTTTAAATCAATTTCTTTAACCAAAGCATCTCCCTATAGATCTGGAACAGATTGAATCCTCTTCTCTTGAGACACTGACCATTACTACAGTAATTAACCTGTCAATTGTGTGATACTTCTTGGGAATATCCATATGCTAGATTTAAAAAAAAAAAATTCTTCCTATATTTGAAACAAAATGAATTGGTCTATTTTATAGATTTTTCTTTTACATATTGGCATAATTTAACTTTTTTTCCTCCAGAGAAACATCTGGGTTTCAGGATCTTTTAGTTTTTGGAGCCACGTTCTTTTACAATTTAGTAACCACCTCAATTATATGCAAATTAGAATATCCATGTTTTCTTAGTAAAATCCAGGCCTTGAGATGTATTTGCTTTTATTTGCTTTTGAGAGAACATTTTATTTTGGTATTCACATGAAACATTCTGTAGTATATTACTAAAATTCTGGATAGCATGAAGAAAGTAGAAGTTAATGGCATGCACATCTCTGGAGTGCCAATCATGTTACCCTTTAGGTAGTCAGATGTAGAAATTTTGCCATGGCATTTGGGTTAAGCTTTCAAGTTCATTTTATTTGGCAAAGCATTTTACTACATTTTTGCCTTTCTCACTTCTCCTCTTTGAATCTATTCAGTCCTGAAAAAAAAAAAAAAAATAGCATGGCTTTTCAAATGTCTTCCAACTGACTGGCCAGGTTTGAGATTTTATTTCTGTTTCTCAGGTATTTTCAGGCTTCAAGGAAAAGATGTATTCTAGTTGTCTCAGTTAATAAGAATTCATTTTAAGGCATGACCTATCCGTAGTGAATTGACTATCATTCAGAATGCAATAGTCACCCTGGTGGAACAACCTGTGATTCAGCTGCCCCTCCAATGGTCAACCCCTTAGAAGGAGGTGCCAGCCATTGCCCTCTCTCTTGAGTGGCCCGGCCTGTCCTCTCATCCTCAGTGATTCTCTCTCCACTTCTCTTACTGCTTACCTGCCCTCTTCCACCCTCCCGTGGCCCCTCACTACCTCACATCTCCTGCTTAGTGCCTTATTTTGTCTTTTTGACCTGGCTGTTCTGCTGTCAGTCTCTGTATCTCATAATCACCTGCTCGTAGAACCTGCCTCTGATTCATTCAGTCAGCTTCTCTTCCATCTAAAGTGCCCCTGAAGATCAGAGATCTTATGCCAGCTACCTCTTGAGCCACTGGCTAACCTGCAGGAGGCACTGGTTGCCTACTAGGCTGTGGCCTAGCCAATTGTGTTCAGATCAATCTATGCATTAGCAGCCACCTGGAGTCCCTTTTCTTACGGGGTGGAGAGGCAGGGCTAATAGTCTTTTTGGCAGCAAGTTTAGAGATCTCTCTTAGAGAAGAAGAGAAAACAAAATAACCAACTTTTAGAACAAGACAATGTTATAAATTCCATTGCAATTCTCATTACTTGACCTCAGGTATTTTTCTACTTTTTTGAAATGTACATTGGAGTAAGAGGATGAAGGCATTTAATGCTATTCTGCTAGGCTTTCTGACTTCCAGAATGGTAGAATATTAAAGAATGTGTTTATGTGTAACCAATGAGTGTGAATAGTTTCTTGTTTTATGTTATGGCCATCCAAGGTGTTTTCTTTTTAAAATTTACCCATGTTCTAAAATGGTAGAATATTAAACATGGTGTTTATCTGTAATGATGAATAAACTTCTCTTACTTGCTCCCTTTATCTTCAAAAGAATTTAAAATATCCAGCAAAAATTTTGGAACTAATAATGGAGTGACAAAGAGATGGAAATCCTTTTACTATGGTCTATTTTATTGGCACTAAGTTCTATAATAATTCTGTCTTCTAGTGAACTTTAAGTGACGAAAAAATGAAAAACATATGTATTAAAAGTCATCATTTCTTCCCTTTAAATACCTTGTTCAAATCTCTTTTTTACATTAGGAAAGCAGAATTTATGCTGTTGCCAAATCAGGCATTCGAATGTCTGAGGCCTTCAATATGGAAAATGTTAATAAAAGTAAGTGCTTTTGCATGCTCTGATGTGGGTGAGCCTTGAGGATGTCGTGCTTAGTGATAGCACAATATAAACACGGGATACAGTCACAGAAAGGCTGATACTGTAAGATTCCACTTTAGTGAATTAGCCAGTGGAATGGTGGTTACCAGGGGCTAGGATAGGCAGGGGAGGAAGGTTTGTGGTTTAATGGGTTTAGAATTTCAGATTTGTAAAATAAAGAAGTTCTAGAGGTCTAGAACTTCTGCATTGTGTATATGACAATGCGAATATACTTAACACTATCAAATTGTATACTTAAAAATGGTTAAGATGGTAAATTTTATTTTATATGCTTTTTTTACTACAATAAAAGTTTTTTTAAAGTATATGATTTTGCATTACTGTTTCATAGCCAAGAACTTCCCAAATGTCTATTTTCTAAAAATAAATCAAATTATATGAACTTTCAGAAGATGATTTCAAAGGTTGTTGATTTGTTTTAAAATTCATCTTACTTAGTACAGAAACCCCACATTCAAATCTGATGTAGAAAGACCTCAGAGAGACTAAGTAGAGAAACTGGCATTTTAGCCATTCAGAATGAAAATTGTAAACATATTGGTCTTTTTTCTTCTTCCTCCCTTCCTTCCTAAAATTATTATAGAACTAATGCATGCCCATTATAAATGAATGAATGAATGAATAAAACCAAATGACATAGGACTGTCTGGAATAAAAAGAGAAATTTTCCTGTGGTTCCTTCTACCAGTCCTCCCAATCCTACCACTAATCCATGTCTTAGAGATAACCATTGATATTGTGCTCCATATCAACTATCTTCTGTTTTTACCAAGAAATCATATTCTGACCTTTCAACATTATCTGATAAAAGCTTAAGAATGATGATGTTTTTTATACTAGGTCAATAACAGGATTAGGAATAGTCAGAGAACATCTTCATAGGTCCTTCCACTGAATCCGCAGTCAGTAGTTGTTTTACCTAGTTCTACATAGCCTGAATTAAGCATGCATGGAGATACTAAGAAATGAAACCATGGTTCTTGCTCTCAGAGAGTTTACAATCTCAATGGGGAACTAGCATACATGAGGAAATAATGAGCCATGTAAAAGGGGCGTATATCAACCTGTAAATGCCATGATTCATAACAGTACATAATTAGTAATCACATGTGCTAATCCATATTCATAATAAACAGGCCAATGTGCTTGTTAGAAGTTTTTGTTTAAAAAAACAACATTGTTTTCTGTTTCAGATTCTGCCACCATGCTTTCCTATAGCACATCAGGACTTTATACATCTCTGATATACAAGAATATGACAACCCCAGTGTACACAACTTTGAAAGGGGTAATTCATTGTTGTTACTGTTAAACATGTGGTTCTCTTCATAATGCATCAGGAAAACTGTTTCTTCAAGTTCCAGATTCCATTGTTAACATTTTACACAGACTCTCCCTTTGTAGAAAGGTTGTAGAAATTCACACTAATTTATCATTAAAAAAGAAGAAATGGAAAGATCTGAAGAAGATATTTATTCTTCTTAGAGCATTAGAGGTCTGCCTCCATTTTCATGTGATACATACACACACACACACACACACACACACACGCACACACGCACGCACTCACGCACGCACAACCCCAGGCTGTTAATTGTTTAAATGAAACCTATTATTAATGATGTAATGGAAACTCCTAATTTAGAAAGATCTTTTTATCAGTGCCAGGGTCCCTTCCTTGCCAAAAGTACCTAATTAAAAATGAGGACTGTCAGATATTGACAACCTTATGTTTTCAGAAGTTTTCTAATTGACAAATGCCTTGATAATTTGAATTTGAGGTTTGACAACACGACTTCTATACTGGCAAAATATGTTCTTGTATTCCTTCAAAAAATCATATTCCATGTCTTCTTCCTACAAAACATTCTTTATCTAAAAAAAGAAATAACTTTAAAGGTGGATACAGGGAAGCTGTTCTGCTTTTCTTTAGAAGGCAACCCAAATAAGTAGCAACCCTTTCCTGGATGATTCCTCTGGCTCCGAGGACGAGGACAGCTCCAGATCCAGCTCACAGACATCAGAGTCAGACATGCGCAACCGGAGTGGGCCTGGCAGCCCCAGAGCCATGAAGCGAGGTGAGAGGAGAGCAAAGGTGCTTGAGGCAAAGCCATCCAGACCTTTCTGAGTATTTATTTCTGACTATCTCCATAACAGGATTTAAAGAGAATCAAAGTACTTGCTGCAAACCATAAGGAAAGAAGTACTAGCCTAAGATGGAAACATTTATAATCTAGTCATAATTTTCTCTTCAATTCTCTGTGACTCCAGATAAACCATATAGTATTTGTGTGTGTGTGTGTGTGAGAGAGAGAGAGAGAGAGAGAGAGAAGAAGAGAGAGAGAAAGTGAGAGAGTGTGTGTGCCTGTGCACCCACACCTTGTCTATAGGAGAGAGATAAATTTACTGTGGGTGTAAAGGAAATTGGCCAAAGTGAGGTTTCTTTGTTATAGTTACCTTGAATATTTTGGATAATTTGTGCGATAAGTGTTGGAAAATACACTATAAAATTTGTTGGTTAATCTAAATTGTTTTTTCTTTAGTTGTAGATGGACACAATACCTTTATTTATTTATTTTTATGTGGTACTGAAAATTGAACCCAGTGCCTCACACATGCCAGGCAAGTGCTCTACCACTGAGCCACAACTCAGACCTTGTTGGTTAATCTAATACAAAAGTAGAAATCATCTACAACTTTACTTTGGACATGCTTATGATTTTTGGTGGATGATTTTAAAGAAATTTTGTGTAGGTAGAGGTTACAGAGATATCTAATCCCACTAACTCTTGTCTATATTTTCTGAAAGTCTTTAATGTGGCATTGTATGTGTAGTAATTTTCAAACTGCATTCCATGGAACCCCTGGGTATTTTCAAACCCTTCAGCTTCAACTAGAGCTGCCAAATGTTCATTGGTTCAATAGTTTGAACTTCCACTGATTTCCTTGCTTTCACCTTGTCCCCCAGAGCCAGAATCAGGATATGTCACATATTTGCTCAGAATACTACTGCGGCTCCTCACAATGGCTATAAGGTGTTCTATTATTCTTTTGTCTTTTACCTCCTCTCCTCTTTCTTCTATTCAACTCTGATCTCACTGCTCTTATTCCTAGAACATATCAGGCATGCCTTTATTTCAGAATCTTTTTCACTAGTGTCTCCTTCACCTGGTTTTCTTCCCTCAGATGTCTGTGAGGGCTTTGCTCAAACATTGCCTCTTTGATGAGACCCACCCTCACCACACCTTTCAAATCATAGTCCTTGCCCTCCTTCTATCAGCGGCGCTTTCTGCTTGTTTTGCTATGCTCTGTGTTTTATTTTCTATAGCACTTACTACTTGTTTGTTATCTGACTCCTTCCACTAGCATCTGTTCCATGAGGACTGAAATTGGGGCTGGAAGCTTCAGATTTGCATTGCAACACTGCCCCTGCCAGGCTATTTGACTTTGGGCAAATCCTTTCATCTCTGGGCCGTAGTCTTTTTAGAGAATGCCAGGGCATTAGCCACAATGACCTCTGAGTTCCCCGATTTGTGTTAGTCCATGAAAAAAATAAAGATTGTATCACAGCCATTATTTGTCTGAGTCAAATAAGCCTAGAGTTACAAGAGTGGCTTTATCTAATATGCTCCCTAAATGTTAATAAGAATTTTTAAAAACTTGCTGGATACTATAATTAATAAAAACCTAAGTTCTTAATTTTATTTACTATTTCAAAATCTCTGATTGTAGTCCTCCTCCAGATATGGATTGCAAGTCACACATCATTTTCTACAAAGGCATCTGAATTATTGTGAACATGTTCCAATGAATTTTACCTTCTAGCAGCAGCCAAATGAAATAGCCTTATGTCTTTAAGACTTATTGCTTATATTTTCTGTAATACTTTTTTACATCTGTGGACTATTTTTAGTTTATAGTGGACTTATGAAAAAATACTACTGAAATTATGTTGCTTTTTAATGTGAAGTGACTTTAAGTGATTATAGAAATTGATTTAAAATGTGGTTGTGAAAACCTTTGTAAATTAATGTTCAACATTTGTTTATCTACATGTCAATGCGTAAATACACATATTTTCATTCTTAATGAAAGATATATTAATGTTGTTAATATTATTGTTGCACATATTTTATATGTACATAATTAGCTGAGGTTGTCATCATAACAAAATATTATTTGTATTCCTATGACTTCCTTAGAAATTTGCCCGTCAGTTCCTATCCTGTTTTCAGCTTTAACAGTTTTTTATGGCCAAAGGAATGAGAATAAATCTAGTGTGAGGAGGTTTATGATTCAGGAGCACTCACAACCAGTGTTGGGACCACCTCTGTATTAAATGCCTACTTGATGTATTTCCTTGTTCTTTCAGGAGTGTCTGTCTCCTCTGTGACTTCTGAAAGTGACTACGCCATTCCTCCTGATGCCTACCCTACAGACACAGAGTGCCTACAGCCCGAGCAGAAACTCCCTAAAACCTGCTCCTCTTCCAGTGATAATGGAAAAAGTGTAAGCACTGAATTGGACTTTTAAAAAGTTAATGAATCATGGGCTGGGATTGTAGCTCAGTGGTACAGCATTTGCCTAGCATGTGTGAGGCACTGGATTCCATCCTCAGCTTCACATATAAACTAATAAAATAAAGGTACTGTGTCCACCTACAACTAAAAAATTATTTTTAATAAATTAATGAATCAGTTAGTTTGAGCCTCCAAAGGAAACTTTTAAAAATTTTTTTTAAATTTCTTAAAATTAGGAACCACTGGAAAAATCTGGCTATTTACTAAAAATGAGTGGTAAGGTCAAGACTTGGAAGCGGAGGTGGTTCGTTCTCAAAGGTGGCGAATTACTTTACTACAAATCTCCAGTGAGTAGAAAATACTTACTGTTCAGAACTGAATTCCTCAAACTATAAGTTGAAATTTTGACGGATTTTCTTCCCTGTAATGTAATTAATGATGCAAAGCATTTCTTATTATGACTATTACTAATAATCTTTGTTCATTTGATTTTCTTCCTTTCATACAGAGTGATGTAATTAGAAAACCTCAGGGCCATATTGAACTTAGTGCTTCCTGCAATATTTTAAGAGGAGACAACAAACAAACAGTTCAGGTACTTACTTTTTTTTTTACTTTTGTATCATACAAAATTCAATTCTCAATGATCCAAACTAGTGGAAAGGAGATTGGATGATTCACTGTTTCTTATTCACTTTGGAGTCAATTTGATACCTCAAAGTGTGTTAACACTGTTTAAGACTTTTTAGCTACTATGGCTAGGTAAGCTAAATTTCTGTTGGGTAACTCCCACTATACTTTTTTTTTTTTTAACCTTTTCTTTCTTTATGCTCTTCTTTCCTCATACTTAATGTCCTAGGTACTCTTAGCTCTTAATATGTCCTACTATTTTAGGAAGGGTTAGATGATAAATGAATTCCCAATAAGATGTTAGTAATACATTATATGTTTAAATTCAGGAGTGTCTTTATTTTAATACAGAATTAGACAATGACAGTTCTTCTATGAACTTGAGGTGCTATAACACCTATGTAAGAAAACTATTGGTAAGCAGAGGGATTGTCCTGCTAAGTCACACCGGAGGGGTAGTAGCTGCCCATTTTACCTACATCTAAGGCCAGTCTTGTCTGAAGTCTGTTAAATTTACAACACAGGCTGTTAAGATAGTCTGGTATATGCAGTTGAAATTCAGACACTATTTCTGAAATGCTTTCATTAACCGTTATTTTCTTATCTTGCTCCTTCGGAGGGTGGAAGACAACATTTCCCAGAAAGGTACATTATCAGTGTTTCCTGTGGACTGAGAACTCCTCAGAAATTTAGAAGGGAGAATCAGGGAAAGCTTTGTCTGGGAGCATGGCTGTTAAGAATCATTTGTAAACTTCTGAAATATTTGGAAAATTTACATTGTGATTCATTTGAGACTGGAAAATTGTGAGTTCGTAATATCTGATCACGTTATTTCCAAGAATTTCTCTCCTTGTATGCAAGAACTTTGCATTTTGTTTGTAGGTGACTTCCTCTTTTCTCTGTATTAAAAAAAAAACAAAAAAAAAAAAACCAAAAAACAAAAACAACAACAACAAAAAAAACCTCTTCTTTAATTGCTAAAACTTTTATTTTATTATGTTCTCCAGACATTCTCATTCTCATTTCAACAACCAGGCACCTGTAGCCCATTTAAGGGGAAAAAAAAAATGTGATGAGCAAAAATGTAAAATCATGATCCCCAAATTTAATACTATGAAAACTTTTAAAGTAAACTGAATATTTCATCAAAAATTTAATTATTATAATTCTCAAAAAGTGGTTAAAGTATTATACATAATTATGGAGTCATTTATTTAGAACCTATGATCCAAGGTTACCATGTTTGCTTCCATGTAAATGACATTTGAAGAATGGACAAGGACATGCTAATAATCCTAAATCTTCACAGTTGCCTTTCCTACTGCTTTCTCATCCCATTTTAGTTGACCACTGAAAAGCACACATACTATCTGACTGCAGATTCTCCCAACATATTGGAAGAATGGATTAAAGTGTTACAGAATGTTCTTCGGATCCAAGCTGCTAACCCACTTTTCCTGCAGCCTGAGGGCAAGCCAACAATGAAGGGATTGCTCACGAAGGTAGGAGCCTTGTGTGCATAGTGATGTCTCAGGCAGCTATGTGGATTAGCCCCACAGATCAGGAAAAGTGGGTGTCAGGGAATATGAGTATTGAATGTTTATGTTGTATTGGGGTGGGGAAGTATGTTTTAAGTTTGATGCCCACAACGAAAAACAGAAAGATAGCAAATGAAAAATTTGACTACAATACGGAAAAATAGAAATGCCTTATTAAAAATTCTACAAGCATAATTTCTAAAAGATAGATGAAAAATTTTGAAAAAGTGTTTAAAAGGTGTGAAAACTGATTAATATCTTAAATATTTAGCAAGTTTTTTCTAATCAGTAGGTGAAGGATGAATACAAACAGGGAAGTGAGGGGCACAAAGTCACAATGGGAGAGAAGTAGAGATAGTAGAGACAAATAAATGCAAATGATCCTGCTGATCTTATTGATCAGGAAAAACATTTTACTATTACCAATCATTTTTTAAAAGCATAAATTGAAGTAGTAGATATCATTTTAAAAATTTGGTGAGAAGATTGACTTTTTTAAAAAAATTATGAGATCTATGTTATTCATGTTTTAAAACAAAAAGAAAAAAATCCTAAAGTCTTATTTCCTCTCAACTGTACCTATATAGAGAAGGAAAGATGTTTTTAAAAATTCTGAAGCCCAGTATTGATACACCTCAAGAAATCTGCTAGTGAGAGTATTATATTACTCTGTAAAACAATTTGGCAATGTTTCAACCCAACTGTTAACTCCATATGTATTTTTGGATGAATAAATGAATGAATGAATATCAAATATTTTTTTAAAAGTCCTTTGAAAGGATAAATTTCTTAGTTTATAAATTTCTCACTTTAAATTAGTATAAATTTCTTAAGAAATTTATCCTTAGGAAGTGATCTCAACTTACAAAAGATTTAATTACATACAACGATATCCATTACAGGTTTTTTTCCCCCTATTTTAAAAATCGAGGGACTGGGGATATAGATCAGTTGGTAGAGTATTTGCCTCACATGTATAAGGCCCTGGGTTCAATCCCCAGCACCACAAAAAAAAAAAAAAAAAAAAGGAAAAAGAAAAAAAAAAGAAGTAAATTAACATATTCAAGTACAGCATTAAAGAGTTAGAACATTTTTATTATCCCAGAAAGATTCCTTGCACAGCATGGTTTATAATAAAGAAAAATAGGGGTCATCTTAGATGTAGGGCATAGAATAGCTTAAAGAAATGTTTATACAATCATATAATGCTTTTCTGTGCAACCTTTTATATGTGGTAAAAGAATATTTAATGCTATAGAAATATGCTGTGATATATTGTTAAGTGGTAAGTAGTTATTACATTATTATCCCATTTTTATTTTATGTGTTCATAGAAAACTGTCTGAAATGGGAAATATACCAAGGCATATTGGTTATTTCTGTGTGCTTTTACAACATTTTTGCTTACTTGTTTTCTAATTTTTTTAAAGAGAATAAATATTGATTTATACTTAATATTATTTTATTTCAAACATTTACTGGATACAAGCGCTATTTTTCCTTTTGTACTAGATTGTTAGTTCCAAATTAGCTAAGCTATTAGGACTTCCAATTGCTATGAAATTAAAAATGGTTCTACATGTTAAACCCAAATTGAAAATTTCTTGCAATATATAAATCATTAATAGACCTCTGGGGTAGTCAGCAAGTATACTATGTTTATTAAAGTCTCGTAAATGGTTTGGCAAACATCCCAGCCAACTCCTCTGTCCTGGAACAGCAGGAAAATGGATGTGGGGCTAGACCCAAGTGGAGATTACAGGAAAGTTCAAACTCAGGGACTAAAGGACATAGCTAATTGGAAGATTACAAACCAAGCCAATAGCCTTAACATTTTTCTAATACCTGTTTAGCAAGAATTTTGATCAATGCCCTACCCAAAAGCTTTATATTTCCCTAGACTAGTACATTTAAATGGAAAACTTGCTATCAGTTCTCCTCTTGCTTTGTGGGAGTTCTCTTTTCTTCTCTCTTAAATAAATCTTACTCCTCTCACTCTTGCCAAATAATAATAATAATAATAATAATTAAAAACAAAAGGTTTGGCAGAGTGCACAATACAGTGATACCCCTGCTCTGTTAGAAATCATAGCAAATTACTAGAATACAGCAATGTAATTCTCTACACGGAGGACTGCAGGATGGGATGAATATTATAAAGGACAGGATCACTTAATATTACCCTAAAATTTTAAAAAGTCCTATTAGTCGCTTTTGGGAAAATGAAAGAAAACTTTTGCACATACATAATCACTCATCACTTTTGTGCTATGATTATGTAAGAGGTGAAAAAATTAGAGGTTAAGGAGCTATACTATCATGCAATTTATATTTAATAATAATGTGGGATGTAGGTGGTGCTATTCAGTAATATTTACAGACTGACCAACTGTAGTAAAAGTAAGAAAGAATTCGCCTACGCATTCAACAAAGATATGTACCGTTTTTTCCAAAATATTATATTTCTATGAAATTGTTTTCTCAGTCACTAATGGGACAGGGAACTCCCTAATATTGTGCAAATATATTTTTTCCAAAGAACACAGTGCCACTTTAAGCCACACGCTTTGCTACAATTCATAGTAATGAGCTTTGCTCTTCTTTCAAGGACTTTATCTACCAAATCCTGAGTTTAGTATGACCCCATGGCTAAGGGTTTGTTATTCTTTCCACAGTTTGTTTTGTATGTTTGCTTGGTTCTTTTCCCTTTATCAGCACGGCATTGTCAGTTTCTGCTCATATTACACTTCTGCAATTCTGTTTCCCATTCCACGGTTGCATTTTTTTTTATGTTCCAAAATTAAAATGAAATTTCTTTTTTTTAAATTTATTTTTATTGTAAACAAATGGGATACTTGTTGTTTCTGTTTGTACATGGAGTAACAGCATACCATTTGCATAATCATACATTTACATAGAGTAATGGTGTTTGATTCATTCTGTTATTTTTCCTTCCCCCCACCCCTCCCACCCCTCTTTTCCCTCTATACAGTTCCTCCTTCCTCCATTCTTGCCCCCACCCACCCCCCATTATGTGTCATCATCCGCTTATCAGCGAGATCATTCGTCCTTTAGTTTTTTGAGATTGGCTTATCTCACTTAGCATGATATTCTCCAATTTCATCCATTTGCCTGCAAATGCCATAATTTTATTTTTCTTTATAGCTGAGTAATATTCCATTGTATATATATACCACAGTTTCTTTATCCATTCATCAATTGAAGGACATCTAGGTTGGTTCCACAATCTGGCTATTGTGAATTGAGCAGCTATGAACATTGATGTGGCTGTATCTCTGTAGTATGCTGATTTTCAGTCCTTTGGGTATAGGCCAAGGAGGGGATAGCTGGGTCAAATGGTGGGTCCATTCCAAGTTTTCTAAGGAATCTCCACACTGCTTTCCAGAGTGGCTGTAGTAATTTGCAACCCCACCAGCAATGTATGAGTGTACCTTTTTCCCCACATCCTCTCCAACACCTATTGTTGCTTGTATTCTTGATAATCGCCATTCTAATTGGGGTGAGATGGAATCTTAGGGTAGTTTTGATTTGCATTTCTCTTTTTACTAAAGGTGGTGAACATTTTTTCATGTTTGTTGATTGCTTGTAGATCTTCTTCTGTGAATTGTCTGTTCATATCCTTAGCCCATTTGTTGATTGGGTTATTTGTATTCTTGGTGTAGAGTTTTTTGAGCTCTTTATATATTCTGGAAATTAGTGCCCTATCTGAAGTATGAGTGGCAAAGATTTTCTCCCACTCTGTAGGCTCTCTCTTCGCTTTGCTCATAGTTTCCTTTGCTGAGAGAAAGCTATTTAGTTTGAATCTGTCCCAGTTATTGATTCTTGCTTTTTTTTCTTGAGCTATGGGAGTCCTGTTAAGGAAGTCTGATCTTAAGCCAGCAGGTTGAAGATTTGGACCTACTTTGGGTCTCTGGTCTGATTTCAAAGTCCTTGATCCATTTCAAGTTGATTTTTGTGCAGGGTGAGAGATAGGGGTTTAGTTTCATTCTGTTGCATATGGATTTCCAGTTTTCCCAGCACCATTTGTTGAAGAGGCTGTCTTTTCTCCATTGCATATTTTTGGCCCCTTTGTCTAGTATGAGAAAATTGTATTTATTTGGGTTTGTGTCCGTGTCCTCTATTCTATACCACTGATCTATTTGTCTATTTTGGTACCAATACCATGCCGTTTTTGTTACTATTGCTTTGTAGTATAGTTGAAGTTCTGGTATTGCGATACCCCCTGTTTCATTCTTCCTGCTAAGGATTGCTTTAGCTATTCTGGGTTTCTTATTCTTCCAGATGAATTTCATGATTGCTTGCTCTATTTCTGTAAGGTATATCATTGGGATTTTAATTGGAATTGCATTGAATCTGTATAGCACTTTTGGTAGTATGGCTATTTTGACAATATTTATTCTGCCTATCCAAGAACGTGGGAGATCTTTCCATCTTCTAAGGTTTTCCTCAATTTCTTTCTTCAATGTTTTGTAGTTTTCATTGTAGAGATCTTTTACCTCTTTGGTTAGATTGATTCCCAAGTATTTTATTTTTTTTGAGGCTATTGCAAATGGAGTTGTTTTCCTCATTTCCCTTTCAGATGCTTTAGATTTATGCGTGTTGATTTTATATCCTGCTATTTTGCTGAATTCATTGATGAGGTCTAGAAATTTTCTGGAGGAGTTTTTTGGATCCTCTAAATAATGTCATCAGCAAATAGTGACAGCTTAAGTTCCTCTTTTCCTATTCATATCCCTTTAATTTCTTTAGTCTGTCTAATTTCTCTGGCTAGAGTTTCAAGGACAATGTTGAATAGAAGTGGTGAAAGAGGACATCCCTGTCTTGTTCCAGTTTTTAAAGGGAATGCTTTCAGTTTTTCTCCATTAAGAATGATGTTGGCCTTGGGCTTAGCATAAATAGCCTTTACAATGTTGAGGTATGTTCCTACTATCCCTATTTTTTCTAGTGTTTTGAGCATGAAGGGGTGTTGTATTTTGTTGAACGCTTTTTCTGCATCAATAGAAATAACCATATGATTCTTATCCTGAAGTCTGTTGACATGATGGATTATGTTTATTGATTTACAGATGTTAAACCATCCTTCATTCCAGGGATGAACCCCACTTGATCGTGGTGCACAATTTTCTTAATACTGTATGGTTTGCCAATATTTTGTTAAGGATCTTTGCATCTATATTCATCAAGGATATTGGTCTAAAATTTTCTTTCCTTGATGTGTCTTTTCCTGGTTTGGGTATGAGGGTGATATTAGCTTCATAGAATGAGTTTGGTAGGGTACCCTCCTTTTCTATTTCCTGGAATACTTTGAGAAGTATTGGAATGAGTTCTTCTTTGAAGGTCTTATAGAACTTGGCTGAGAATCCATCTGGTCCTGGGCTTTTCTTGGATGGTAGGTTTTTAATGGCTTCTTCTATTTCATTGCTTGATATTGATCTGTTTAACTTGTGTATGTCCTCCTGGTTCAGTTTGGGAGGAGCATATGTCTCTAGAAATTTGTCAGTGTCTTCGGTAGTTTCTATTTTGTTGGAATACAGATTTTCAAAGTAGCTTCTCATTATGTTCTGTATCTCCATGGTGTCTGTCATGATATTTCCTTTTTCATCACGAATTTTAGTAATTTGAGTTTTCTCTCTCCTTCTCTTTGTTAGTGTAGCTAAGGGTTTGTCTATTTTGTTTACTTTTTCAAAGAACCAACTTTTTGTTTTGTCAATTTTTTTGAATTGTTTCTCTTGTTTCAATTTCATTGATTTCAGCTCTGATTTTAATTATTTCCTGTCTTCTACTGCTTTTGCTGTTATTCTGTTCTTCTTTTTCTAGGGCTTTGAGCTATAATGCTAGTTCATTTAGTTGTTGACTTTTCATTCTTTTCTTGAATGCGCTCCATGCAATGAATTTTCCTCTTAGTACCGCTTTCATAGTGTCCCAGAGATTTTGATATGTTGTATTGTTGTTCTCATTGACCTCTAAAATTTTTTTTATCTCCTCCCTGATGTTTTCTGTCATCCATGTTTCATTCAATAGTATATTATTTAGTCTCCAGGTATTGGAGTAATTTCTGTTTTTTATATTGTCATTGATTTCTACTCTCAGTCCATTATGATCTGATAGAACACAAGGCAGTATCTCTATTTTTTTTGCATTTCCTAAGGGCTGCTTTGTGGCATAACATATGGTCTATTTTCGAGAAGGATCCATGTGCTGCTGAGAAGAAAGTGAATCCGCTCATTGATGGATGGAATATTCTATATATGTCTATTAGTCTAGGTTATTGATTGTTTTATTGAGTTCTATGGTTTCTTTGGTTGGTTTTTGTTTGGAAAATCTATCTAGTGGTGACAGTGGTGTGTTAAAGTCACCCAGAATAATTGTGTTGTGGTCTATTTGATTCCTGAAATTGAGAAGGATTTGTTTGATGTACATGGATGCACCATTGTTTGGGGCATAAATATTTACTATCATTATGTCTTCCTGATTTATGGTTCCCTTAAGCAGTATAAAATGTCCTTGTTTATTCCTTCTGACTAACTTTGGCTTGAAGTTCACTTTATCTTATATAAGGATGGAAATCCCCGCTTTTTTACTGAGTCCATGTGTGTGGTATGTTTTTTCCCATCCTTTCACCTTTAGTCTGTGGATGTCTTTTTCTATGAGATGAGTCTCTTGAAGGCAGCTTATTGTTGGGTCTTTCTTTTTAGTCCATTCTGCCAGTCTATGTCTTTTGATTGATGAGTTTAGGCCATTAATGTTCAGGGTTATTATTGAGATACGATTTGTATGCCCAATCATTTGGGCTTATATTTGGTTTTTAACTTGGCTCGGTTTCTCCTTTGAGGTAGTTCCTCCCTTTGCTGACCTACATCGTTGTTTTTCATTTCCTCCTCATGGAATATTTTGCTGAGAATATTCTGTAGGGCAGGCTTTCTATTTGTAAATTCTTTTAATTTTTGTTTTTCATGGAAGGATTTTATTTCATCTTCAAATCTGAAGGTTAGTTTTGCTGGGTATAGGATTCTTTGTTCGCAACCATGTTCTTTCAGAGCTTGAAATATGTTTTTCCAGGCCCTTCTTGCTTTTAGAGTCTGGGTTCAGAAGTCGGCTGCTATCCATATTGGTTTCCCCTATATGTAATCTGATGCTTTTCTCTCACAGCCTTCAAAATCCTGTCTTTATTTTGAATGTTAGGCATTTTCATTATAATGTGCCTTGGTGTGGATCTGTTGTGATTTTGTGCATTTGGTGTTCTGTAAGCCTCTTGTATTTGATTTTCCATTTGGTTCTTCAGGTTTGGGAAATTTTCTGATACTATTTCATTGAATAGGTTGTTCATTCCTTTGGTTTGTATCTCTGTGCCTTCCTCAATCCCAATAATTCTTAAATTTGGTCTTTTCATGATGTCCCATAGTTCGTGGAGATTCTGTTCATGATATCTTACCATCTTCTCTGTTTGTTCAACTTTATTTTCAAGATTCAATATTTTGTCTTCATTGTCTGAGGTTCTGTCTTCCAAGTGGTCTAGTCTTTTGGTGATGCTTTCCATTGAGTTTTTTATTTGGTTTATTGTTTCCTTCATTTCAAGGATTTCTTTTTTTTTTTTTTTTTAGAATCTCTATCTCTTTGTTGAAATGATCTTTTGCTTCCTGCAGTTGCTCTTTCAACTGCTTATTGGTATTATCATCCATTGTGTGCATTTGCTCTCTTAACTCATCCTTTGCTTTGTGAATCATCTTAATCATGTATAATCTAAAATCCTTTTCTGACATTTCTTCTATCATACTGTCACTGGGTTCTATTAATATAGAATCTAGATTTGTTTGGATTTTCTTCCCTTGTCTTTTCATGTTGTTCATGTATCTTCCCCTCTAGCAGTGCAGATCTGGGGTATTGCAGATTTCCCTCTATAGGCTTATAGTGGCCGTATAGGTTTCCAAAACCTTTTCTTTAAGGGGAGATCAATATTAGCAGTGCCCAATTCAGACCCTATGCAATCCTAGACCAATACCCCCTAACAATGAGCTTCAAGTCTCCAGCAGGTGTCTCAGGATGGGATTTGCCCCACCTAAAGATCGGAGCTACAGCCTCCAGGATTATCCGGCCGCTCTGCTTCCAAATGTGTTGGAAAATGGGGAGCTACAGCTCGGGGTATGGACATGGTCGGCTGGAGGTCCTGGAGGCGGGTGCGGTTTGTCAGGCAGGGGTTCTGGAGGTGGGGTGTATTTGGTGTAGTTGTGGGATCCTGGAGGTGGGGTGCAATCATTCAGTCTGGGGTCCCGGTGATAGGACGCAGTCATTTGGTCTGGGGGTCCTTGCGGCAGGGAGCAGTCAGTTGATGTGAGGGCCCCAGAGGCAGGGAGTCATCGTTCAGATGAGGGATTCTGCAGACGGGGCTCAGTCAGTCAGGCCAGGGGTCCTACAGGGCCTGGCTATTGTCTCAAAATGGCGGCAGCCACGTGTAACCAAACTGCAGGTACTGTAACAGTGAGCTTCCAGGCAACAGCAGGCAGCTAGCACTCCACTGGCGGTCTGCAGTCAGTCTGCTGGCAGCTGTCGAATGATCGGGAGGTGAGCCTCGGGTGGTGGGTGATGGGTAGGTGAAAGGCAGGCGATGGACAGGCAAGAGGCAGGCAAATGGCGGATGATAGGCACCTGACAGTGAGCAATGTGCACTCAAAAAAGGCATCAATATGCTGGCAGACTGCAGGTGATCACAATAGACAAATGGGGTAGACAGCAGGGGATCGATAAGCAACAAAAACTGCCTCACCAAGAAATAGATATCCTCTGCTTGAAACCGTAGTTATGGAGCAACAAGGAACACAGCCTCCCTCTAGTCTGCCATCTTGGATCTCCTCTCCACGGTTGCATTTTAAATGAGTTTAAGCTAAGTGTTTTCAAGTGACTAAACCATTAGGGTTTATAGACAAGATGCTTACTAGATTTCTTCCTGCCATTTGTGAGGACTTGTCCACTACCTGCTCCCCCACCTGTGTTTTCCCCTTCAAAAGGAAAAATTCCCTCAGTTATTCTGAGTAACTTGCCCCAACCCAGAATCAGGCTACAGTTTGAGATACTGTAGAACAGGGTTTGAATACCTTAGAGGGAAGAAAGGTTTTTTAAGTTATCACATTGTTATTATTAAGTACAGAAATACGCAGCTAGGTATTAAGCACTTGGCTGATTTGATTCTGAAAATCCTCTTGTGTGATTTTTATTTTAATGCTTAAGAATATTTTCTATATGAAGATTCATTTCTTTAAAAAACAAAAAATTATTGAGCAGTTGCCACATACAACACAATAGGCTGGAGGTCATTAAAATGAATATGCCACTTTTCCATTCCTCAGATAGTGTCATGATGTAATGGGAAAGAGAGGGACGTGAACATATTTACAATATGTGAAAGGCAGAGTTATTGGGTTGTAGCCTAAGGTCACAGAGACTTCTCAGAGATGTGACTGTGCTGAGTCTGTAAGGAAGAGTGGAAGTTGGTTACACCAAATGACAATGGCAGGGAAGGCTCCCTAGGCTAGGAGGCAGCTTGAATAAGACATAAGCTCTTGAAGTAGTGCCACCTACATGTAAGTCCTTTGGAGAAAAGCCAGAGGGGCCCAGTTGTGGAGAGCTTTTCTTTTCTGAAGCACCTTGGTCTTCCTCCTAGAGGATATGTGGAACCCTTCAGGATTTTTAATAGGGCATGGACATACTCCTGTTGTTAACAGATTACTCTGCTGAGAGGAAGGCTAATTTGTGGGAGGCAAAGTGGAGATTCTAAGATTAGGAGGAGTGATTGACATGAAGAAGAGGGAGCTCTGGGGAGGTCATGAGAAGAGAAGAGAGGATAAATTTAAATAATAGTGGGAGGTAAAATCTTCAGTTTGATTGAATTTGGGGTTAGAGAGTAGATGAGGCAGAGATGCTTGGGTGAAAGATGGTGCCAGATAAGAGGGAGCTCAGGAAAGAGGAGCAGTTTTAGGACAATGGAAAGGTTATTGGAAAATGTCAGTGTTTAGATCTTGTAAAGACATCTTTGCTGAGAAGCCCAGCAGGCCACGGAACAGCAGTTTACATCAGAGGAGAGGGCTGGGTTGAAGGGAAGGATCTGGAGACGCAGCAGCATTTATGTGGCAGTGGAAACCATGAAAGTGAGGGAAATCAGCCAGGAAAACATGTGGAGTGTGCCGAGCACAGGACTGTGAATGGAACACTTGGGTTTCTATACATTAGTGGCGCACGAGGGGGATGTATGCACAACCCTGAGGGTTAGCATCATGCAGGCCAGCGAGGGGAGCGTCTGACCAGGAGGGAGTGATCTCGGTGTCACACATGGAGAGCTCACATTGCAGTGGGTTGGAGGGAAAGTGGAGATGAGTAGGTGCGATATTTGAGTGTGGACATCTTTTAAGCTGGAGGGAACAAGTTCAGGAGAGGCATTTTTAGGATGGCATGATTTGAAATCAACATTTTATTATGAGAATTTTAAAACAAGTGGAAGTAAACCAGTATAATGACCCCTCACATAGTTAGCATCCAGTTTCAATAGTTCTTAACTGTGACTAATATTTTGTAGAAGCCCTCATGGCCTTCCCTCTTTTTCCATGTTCTTTTTTTTTTTTTTTTTTTGGTACCAGGGATTGAACCTAGGTACACTTAACCACTGAGCCACATCCCCAGCCCATTTTGTATTTTATTTAGAGACAGGGTCTCACGGAGTTGCTTAGGGCCTCGCTAAGTGGCTGAGGCTGGCTTCGAACTCACAATCCTCCTGCCTCAGCCTCCCGAGCCACTGGGATTATAGCCCTGCACCACTGCACCTGGCTGTCTTCCCACATTCTGCACTGGATTATTGAAAGGCAAATGGAGAACAAATTTTATTGAGTGGATTTGTTACAAGCATAGAATGCAATTCAATCACAGGCCTTGGAGCAAGAATTGTTCTGTGATCAAACATGGAATCCCAAGTTGGTAGAGAAGGAAGAGCAGCCAGGAGGGAACTGAGAAACTAGAATAAAAGAGAAGGATCGGGGACTTAACGCTATGAATGAGGTCAAGGAAGAGCAGTAATGTAAGAGAGAGGGAGGTGGGAGGAGTTTGTGAACAGTCAGGGAACAGAATGGAAACTGCAGAAGTGGAGCAGTTCATGGTGGGGATGGTGAGTAGCCAGGGTGAACGCAGGGGATAGGGGCACAAATAGAGGGATGGCAAAGGTTATGGACATAAAGAGAGGACTAGGATGTGCAGGCTGAGTGACAGAGATCAGGCAGGGGCTTGAGAGCCAGACTGCCTGTGCACAACTCCTTGGCCACTTGTGTGACCTTGAACAAGTTCCTTACCGGCTCTGTGCCTTAGCATCCCCGTCTATAAATGGGGATAATAATAATGCCAACCTCATACTGTATCCAGAGAATTAAATAAATGATTTGAGCAGGTAAACTACATTCAGATAGTACCTGGTACAATCAGGTAGTAGCTGGCACACGTGAACACTCAAAAAAATGTCAGCCATTATTATCATGAGAGCTTCACCTAGCTATTGATGTCAACGAAGCTGGTGACTCGATTTGTGCTGGGGAATGCTACAGTGATGAGGATACAGAGGGAGACTGGAGGCCATGGATGCATATGTTAACAGTCACACTCTGGAATATTATGTACCATTTGTTTTCAAAATTTGAGCAGAACTGTTAAGGATACAAGGTAAAAAGTTCTTCTTTCAATTATTTAGTTCATCTAAGCCTTGAGATTGCCTTTAAACCTTCACAAAGATTCTTCTGGTATATTCTGTTTATTATAATGTTTTCTGATTAAGTCAGAAGTTGTAAGAACTTCTGAGATAATAAGTTTTACATGTGAAGATAGACTGTGAGGTGCAGGCTTTCCAGTCAGTTGGCAAGGGTCTGCACTTATTTGCAGTTCTCCAAAGATAGCCACTGATCTATTTTAACGATAACTCATTTCAGAAGTTCACTGTCTGTAGCCAGATGTGTTTTAGTCCAGTTTGGAGGAGACTTCCTCCTGGGGTTGTTTAAAGATGGAAAAAAAAAAAAAAAACACTCTATAACACTATTTGAAAGTGCCAGGGTATTCGTCTGTAAATATATGTTTCCAAATTTAATGAAGCTGAAATATGTCTTGCCCAAAGAAACATTTTTTTATTTTGTTTTGTTTTGTTTTTCTCAAGGAGCGTTCTAACCCATCAAACTGTTAGTGGTGGAGTTATTTGTTTAAACCATAGCTTTCAAAGTCCAAAGACCAGTTGGGTTTGTGGGTTTAAAAGAAAATGTGTGTTCTGCTTCTTATTCATAGTGAGGAAGGAAGCATTTACTGTGTAACTGCTATTATCCCCTATTTACATTGTCTCCTTTGGTCATCACAACAGCCCAGTGAGGTGTACGATAATCCCATGTTATGACAAAGACACTGTGAGGTTAAGTCGGTTGCCTGAGGATCCATCCAGTATGTGGTAGAGCTGGAGTTTAAACTTTGGTCCTTTAGACTTCAAGTCCTGGCCTTTTATACTCTAGTGACTTGTCTACTATTGTGTTGATACTTTGTATTCTTCTCAATGTATTATTACAGTTACTACTTAAATTCCTACTCAACTTAAATATACATCATTACAAGGTCCTGCAAGATCCTGCAAAATTGTACAGTCCCTTCCTCTTACCAAATCCTCTCCCTTCCCTTGCTGAGCCAGAGACACTCAGGCCTCCTTGCACCTCTTTGGACTTACTAGACACATCTCTCACCAGACACATCTGCTCTTTCCTCAGAGGACCACATAGCTCCTCTCCCTCCCTCAGGGCCTTACCCAGTGTCAGTGAGATCCTCCTAACCATCACATTTTTTGTTTTTTGTGATGCTGGAGATCAAACCCAGGGCCTTTGCATGCTATGCAAACACACCACTGCAGAGCCGCATCCCCAGCCCCATGTTTTAAGTGATAACACTCCCCTTCCTTCCTGAAGTCTCTCTCCTTCCCTGCTTCATAGTTCTCATCATCTTGGGCAAATGTGACAACAGTGTTATGGGCTTTAGGCGCACTGGCTAGTTTCTTATATTGCAGGAGGGGGTCTAGACTGCAGGCAGAAGTTGGCAGGGCTGGGGGCTGGGGAGATAGCTCAGCTGGTAGAGTGCTTGCCTTGTAAGCACAAGGCCCTGGGTTCGATCCCCAGCACCCCCCCCAAAAAAAAAAAAAAAGAAGTTGGCAGGGCTAGGTTGGCAGGACTGCTGCCAGGGGAGCAGGATTCCAGGGCAGGCTCAGCTGAGGACACCAGTTCTCGGTCTGGGGTGACAGGGCTTTGTCTCTGTCCTACCTGTTAGACAGAATGGGGTTCTTTGTGGTTTTCTAGGATGGAGGGTGTAGCCTTTACTGTCTGGTAAAGATCTTTGGTGCCTGTACCTGGGCAGAACTTGGTAGAGGAGAAATCACAAGGATCTTCGTAAAACCACCAAATGATGATAAACCTACAATACCCAAGAAAATTTTGATAAAATGCCTTGTATATAAATGGCACCTCTTTGTATTCTTAATGAAGTTATATTGTAAACTGCTGATTTAATTGTCTGTCTTCCTCATTGGGCTATGAACCCCTTAAGAAAAAGACTGTCTTGTTCACATTTGTTTCTCTAGAACCTAGACCAATCTCTGACTCTTCAAAGTCAAGAGCCGTCAAGTTCTGTCCTAGCCTCTTAATATAGTGCCTGATATGTAGGAGGTAATCAGTATAGTAATTAGCTTTTAATACTATTTTGTATTTTGTATGATTACTTCTAGAGAAGGCATCGATGTTTTGAATGAATGTTTTACGTTTGGGAAATCACTGGAATTCTTTAGGTTTTAATATTAATTCTAACATCAGGGTGCTAAAGTATAGAGCCATAGTTTGTTGGAAACCCATGAAATATGAGAACTATGAAATATACTCAATAGTGAAATTGGCACCTTTTCTTAAATCCACTTTTGAAT
Organism: Sciurus carolinensis; assembly: GCF_902686445.1. Classification (NCBI taxonomy): domain Eukaryota; kingdom Metazoa; phylum Chordata; class Mammalia; order Rodentia; family Sciuridae; genus Sciurus; species Sciurus carolinensis. The sequence goes on along the minus strand of NC_062225.1, from coordinate 58,641,065 downwards.
GCTCATTTCCAGGCTTAGTACTTGACACATAATAAACATTCATTCAGTATTGAGTGATAAGCTCCACAGCAAACATGTTGAGCTACTCCTTTAACAGGTAAATTTTAAGCAGCATTTGTATAGCACAGTTGAAAGATCACATACGTTGTAGGCAAACTGGATATAGAACTTCAAATAGAATATATAAGCTACACTTTAAAGTTTTCAGCACTCCGAACTATGTTGTAATTCAATGAAATATGATTTCAGGTAAAACATGGCTACTCCAAGAGAGTCTGGTGTACACTTGTAGGAAAGACGTTATATTATTTTCGCAGTCAAGAAGATAAGGTATGTGTGTATGTTTAATATGCTAATTAAAGAAAGTTTTGCTTATTGTGGCTTAAAATTTTCCCTTTCATCTGTTGCTAGATAAAACTTGAGAATTTTTGACAAGGATGAAATTTGGTGTTAAATTTATTAGTGAGGTAATCACACACCTATCACCTACAAGTCTTGATTCTTAATTATAAGCTTTGGTAACTTTTAGTGTATCATTTCAGACCCGGAAGAGAAAAACTTCTTCTACCTCACCCCAAGAATCACTTTCTCAAATTTCCCCCAATTCTGACAGATTAGATAAGGTTAATAGAAGGGAACAGTGACTAAAAAGAAGTGCTGGAGAGGAAAAGAAGTTAGGTCCTGTCCCAGGTCCTCAAATACTTGGCTACAACTTACCTGTTTATTCATCTGCCTATTTATATTCTGTGTATTCATTTTTAAATTAATCTCCTCTCCAAAAAGACTTATCTTCATTTTCAGAACAGAAAGATGGGATATCTTCCAAAGATGAAATGTTTGCTAAGTCATCATTATGGGTTCGCGGTGTCACCTGGGTTTATAAGATTTGTGCCAACATGTGCCACAAGTACTTGCATAAAATAATCACGTCAGCTCCAGGTAACAGCAGCCTGTGACTGATTATTGTGTTAATGAGACTAGCCTTCCTGGTCTAGTGACCATGTGGGTCAGTTGGTATTTGTGTGTTCCCTTTTCACAAATACTGCAATACTCTTGGATCTGATCAGCTATATTTAAAAAAAAAAAAAAAGCAACATTATTTTCAGTATTGCTGATGAAATGGGAATCGATATCCATTACAAAGGGGGCCTCTGAGTAAAGGTGGGGAAATGCTCATATATAAATGTTACCTGAACAAGCACAATACAGACTGTGTATCCATCATAGTCTTGTCTAACTTATCAGTCAGGAAAAGAGAAACCATTCTATGTGTTCCATGTATAAAAGACTTACTGTAGAATTAGGGACACATGTAATTTTAGAAAAATTACATAACTTAACTTGCTTTCAGGAGAGTTGAGGAGATAGAGGTCAGGGAACCTCCACTGGAGGTCTGAGAAGTCAGGACTAAAGCTTTCAACCCAAAGCCCTGAGACCGATGATCCTCAAGAGTTCCCCAGAAGCTCCGCAGATGTGTATCTCACATCAGCCTAGGCATCTGGCTGCAGCTGTCTCAGGAGAGTAACCCCTTATTGCACCCTTAATTTCCAAACATCATGCAGATTCTCTCATAGGCAGACTCTAACTTGGAACCAGGCAGAGAAGGAGATGCTGGCAAATGCCGTTCCCAGATGCTCTTCTGCAATTATGAGGAGACCTTCCAAGAGGGAGGTTAGGATGCTGAGCTTATAATTCTCAGCCCAGCACCTCTTGCAAAAATGCACTTAGCAACTCAAAAAGAACTACACCAAAATGCTGCTTGACTTCTGTGATAATAGATTATGGGGGATTTTTCTTTCTTTATAAAAATACCTTTCCATTTTTACCAAGTTTCTATAATTTAATAATTATGAATAGTATTGGTCACAGAAGAAAACAAGTCAGAAGAATATAGAGTAATGATAGAAATCCACTGTAATTACTGGAAAAGTATTGAGGATACATGTTAATGAGGTGTTTCCAAAACAATTTTGGAATCTTGATCAGTGTCCTTTTAAATTAAATCAAAATACTTCAAAGCACTAGTTCATTTTTTTTTTGTTGTAATTGGAAATAGTGCCTTTATTTTATTTATTTATTTTTTTAATGTAGTGCTGAGGATCAAACCCAGTGCCTCATACATTCTAGGCAAGTGCTCTACCACTGAGCTATAGCCCCAGCCCTCAAATCACTAGATCTGTTGGTTGCTTATGAAACCATGGTGAATCCTTTGGTTAAACAAATAACAATATTAAATACAGAAGTGAACGTGACCGGACCTGGGGTTGTGACTCAGTGGTAGAGCACTTGCCTAGCACGTGTGAGGCACTGGGTTTGATCCTCGGCACCACATAAAAAAATAAAATAAAGTTAAAAAAAGTGCTTAAAAAAAAAGAAGTGAATGTGACCCAGATTTTCATAGGATTGGTATGTCTAAAGAACACAATAGACTAATATTATTTTATATTATAGTGGAATTAGTTTTCTTCATCTCATTTTAAAATCTGCATTTTATTTATCAGTGCCCTGTTATGTTGCTTTTGTTTTGCTACCTTTTTCCAAAAGCGTAGACAATTTTGCATTTTTAATTTTAAAATAATTTTTTTTCATTTGGTGCCCAAGAATTTTCTTCATTCAGTGCACATAGAATCTACTGAGTGTATAGTTGTTAACTTAATGTGGGCAAATTATGTTTTGCATGAAAGACAATAAATTTAATGAAACTAGTTTTGCTATTAATCAGCTGTGGGACAGATAACATTGCATTTTATGTAAGACATACAGGCAAGATCTCACTGAGAAACTGACATTTTAGTTATGTTCTGAAGGAAGTAAAAGCAGCCACGTATTTGGTGCATGAGCATTCCAGGGAACAGCACGCGAACAGGGCCACGGCAAGAGCACAACTGGTGTGTTTGGGAAATAGGAAGGTGTGTCACTGGACTGGAGTCTGTTAGGAGAGCATACTAGGAGATAAGATCAGAGACAGAACAGGGGCCAAATCATATGGGGTCTTTTAGGTCAAAGTAAAAACATGGCTTTTTTGAGGAGGCAAAATTTTACCTCTGCCCTTGTAGGGTTTTGGTGGACTGGAGGATTAAACTGACATAAGATAGATTCTAGGAGAAAAGTGTACACATTTATTTAATATTAGTTTTACATGACACAGGAGCCTTCATAAGAAAATGAAGACCCAAAGACCTGGAGTCAAACACTTACATATTGAACTGGATGAAGAGTAGGAAGTTGAAAAACATGCCAAGCAAAGGGACAGCCAAGGAGCATTCACTGGGTGAAGTCACTAGTGAATTAAGGGCTGGTTTAGCAAGGTTTGTTTGTGCAAGTTTCCCTTGGCCTCAACTTCCCTCCCTGTGGAGGAGTGGAGTGTTATTTTTCCTTCTGTTACAGGGAGAATCTCTTTCATGTGGGAGTTTTATCTCCTGCTTTGGAAAGAAAAGGGTCAGAGTGCCCTTCTTGCGTCTGTCTTTTATTATTATTATTTTTTAATGGCTTTAGTTCAAAATAATCCTTAGACTGAAGAAGTATCTTTTGGAGTGGTGTGTTATGTCATCTTCAGGTTTTATTCTGAGATGAAAACCCACAATGGAGAGTTGTGAAAAGCAGGCATATGATCTTACCCGTGTCTAGCAGGACCTCTGGCTTCTATTAGGAATAGACTGAAGGGAATAAAGAAGAGAACAGTCAGGGGCCATTGCAATAATCCAGGCAAGAGATAATTGCCGGTTAGTGGCGGCAATGGAAGTATGAAAAGTGTCCAGATTCTGGAATATTCTGAGAGTCTTGCTGACAGGATTTGTCGACTGGAAAGGTGTGAGATAGGAGAGAAGAAAAAAGATCAGTAATGGGGTTTTTGACTTAAGCAGCTGGAAAGATGAAATTGCCAGTAACTGAGGACAGGGAAGACTGGGCAGAGCAGGGTGTTGAGGTGAGTTTATTGAACTCAGTTTGAGATGCTGTCAGACACCTATACAAAAGTCAGGAGTCTGGAGTTATGCATTTGAAAGTAGTGAAACACATGCTGGGATGAAAGCCAGGAACTTGGACGAGCTTACCCAAGGAATGAGTGCAGATGGAAAAAGAGTCCAAGCCCTGAGCCCAGGAACTCTGTGAAATGTCTTCATGGTTAGAATGAACTTTCTCAGAACTGCAGTTGCAAACCTGGCCAAACTTTTTAGAAGTCATAAATCTGAAGCACACTCTGAATTTTCCTGGAATAAATATGCTTAATTAAAGCCAAAGTTTTAAAACAGATATACTAAATACCCAACATGGCAGATATATTTGTTTTGGTCCATAAAAAGATAGATAAGTTTAATGTAAATCAGCTTTAGGAAGGTTTTCTTGCCCTTAAATTAAGGTGGAGGAAACCATTGCATTGTTTTGGGATATATTACATACTTTAATAAATAGCCTTAGGACACTCCTCCTTTACCTGGATCTGGGGGATAATTAAGTCTTTGTGCCGGTTGTCTACTCTTGTTATTTTTTCCCTGAATAGTATTGAGTCTATATTCACATTTGTTCTTTTGATCCAGTAGTTTAATCAAATCACTGATCAATTCTGTGGGGAAAACAAATCAACTGAATGTGTCATCTGAATTATTACTAACTACTTGACTAGGCAATGGGTCATTTTAGTCCAGATGAATAATCTGAATCATTATCTCTTATTTTTTCGTCAAAAGTTAAATGTTCAGAATTCATATTACAATTCAACTTTTTGTGGCTACCACATTTGCAAACATGTGGGTAAGAAGTTGCCTCTAGGCATTTGTTTAAAAAAAAAAAAAGGCATCCTTTTTAAAGGATACGATAATGAAAACTTGTAGGAAAAGACTTAGAAAGTGCCTTCCTTACAATTACTAACCTTTGCTTTAGTTTCCTTTAGGTCAGATCAAACTCTGGGAGGCTAAAGTTGAAGAGGTGGACAGATCCTGTGATTCAGATGAAGATTATGAAGCCAGTGGACGAAGCCTGATGTCCACGCATTATACCATTGTCATCCACCCCAAAGACCAAGGTCCAACTTACCTCCTAATTGGATCCAAGCATGAAAAGGTATTTAAAGTCTTGTTGGTTGATTTAAAATGATTCAGATGTATATTATTCAAGCATTGGTAATAATTTTCAAATTAGTTTTATGGAAATGAGGAAGAAACTTTTGCTAAAGATTCTCAGCTGTCTTTTTAAAAATTTATTTTTTTAAATTTATTATCATTATTATTATTTGCACTGCTAGGGTCAAACTCAGGGCCCACACATGCTAGACAAGGGCCCTACCTCTGAGTTATATCCTCAGTCCTCTTCAGAGATTTTTTTTTACACCTTGGAAATAAGCCTTGTTCCAACATGTCATTTTTAAGTCCTATCAATGAAGGTCATCTCTAGGCTGAAGCTAGTGCCTGAGAGTGGAGGATAAAGGAACCTATGTTTTAAAAGTGAATCTCTCATATATATTTTTTTGGTGAATCTAAGACCTCTACCCTATATTTTTTGCTCATTTTGGATAAAATTTTGGTTCAGATATAATTGAAAATGAATTATTTTAGGTATTATATGTATGTGCAATCATATATGACAAATATGACATCACAAATTGATAGGGAAGTAATGAATTTTTTGCTTATTGTAAGTAGTATTGTATGTTTGTTATATATTGGTGAAATTGGCTATTAAGGAAAACATTATTTAAATTTTTCTTCTTACACATATAACAAAATGAATTCCAGATTAAAGAATTAAAAGAGTTTTATGAAATTATTCTCTTTTCTTTTGGTACTAGGGATTGAACCCTAGGGTACTTTAACACTCAGCTACATCTCCTGTCCTTTTTTAATTTTTTTTATTTTAAGGCAGGGTCTCACTAAGTTGCTTAGAGCCCTGCTAAATGGCTAAGGCTGGCCTTGAACTTGTAATCCTCCTCCCTCAGCCTACCAAGCCACTGGGAATAAAAGTATGAGCCACTGTACCTGGCTGAAATTAGTTCTTAAAAAGCCTTTATGTGATTTCTGAATAGAAAGTACTTTCTAAGAAAAAAAGATAATGAAATAAGTCACAGTGGCAAGGGTGGATAAACTTGACTTTAAAAATTACAATGCTTCTTGATATCAAATAAAATAATAAATAAAACTAAAAGATAATACAGAGCACACCCCAAATATTTCATGGATAGCTACTATATCTTTTACATATAAATAACTTGTAAATTATGACTGTTAATATTGATAATTGTTTTTAAACACTTGTATAAGGCAAAATGCTAAGTGCCTCTTCTTCATCTTTGTAATACCTGTGGGAGATGATCTTATTCTCATTAACAGATGGAAAAATGGAAGCACTTTCCTGTGATCAATCTAGCAAGAGGCAGAAATGGTATTTAGACCCAAATCTCTGACTTGAAAGCCTGTGTTCCCAGTTAGTTACCTCTGCTGCCTCCCATTTGATTTGAAAAGTATTGTTTCCAATAGAAAAATGGGACAAAAATCCAGTGAACAATTTACTGAGAAAGCTTAATGGTTAATTCATGTTTAGACTCATCTATAATACAAAATGCTAATTTTAAAAATGATAATGTTTTTTATGTCTCTCAAGTTATCAAAGATTTTAAAAATTACGTGGTGCACCTGTAATGAGGGAAACACACTAGAAATTGGCATAATCACTCTGGGAAGTACTTTGAAATTCAGTTTCAAGAGTTCCTACAAATGTTTGTGCCTTAGTAATGATCCATAATTCTTCTTCAAGAATGGAGGAAATAATTATAAATGTAGCCAAATAATTATATTAAATAACCTCTTTAAATTTATATGAATGTATTTATTAGTCTTTTAAAAAGAATTGTCTCTGAAATTTTTGAAACAGAAAACATGCCAGATACATTTTTTAAATTAACAAATGTTAGATGTCACAGTATTTTTATCAGTGAGAAATTCATAACCATCTAATTGTCAACAAGAAATTAATTATATAAAAATCGTATTTTTATTTAATAGAATATCCTGTAGGCATTAAAATTTGTTTATAGAGAATTTGTAGCAAAAAGGAAGGAGTGCTTGTACTGTGTTAGCAAAATTCAGAAATTATCTATTTTGTAAAAACAGATTAATTCTACATATTGATTTTAATCTACATATCAATTTAATCTACATATATATTTTCACAGAGGAAATAAACCAGTAGTTATCTTTGGGAGTGGAAAGATTGGATGGTATTTTTGTCTTTAAATTGTCTGGATTCCCTAAGTATTCTGTATGTTACTTGGGAAGTTAGATTTTAAATTCGATAGAATTCATTGTATGTCTTAAAGTAGTATTAACTGGTGGTATTTATTCTAGTCTCTTAACATGTATTACTCTCTTTAATTTTGTCATGCTTTTCTGAGAAGCATATATAGAAAATAATAAAAATATAAACAACAGGAAAAGGTACTATGAGTACGATACAACTAAGTCCACCTCAGATTGACTAATTGGCTTCTAATTACTATTTTAAAATTAAAGATAGTGGTTTATTTTGAGTCTCAGAGTTTCCTACTGTTACTGCAAATTGTTATTTTCCTGAAGCAATCAAAACTGTATCTTGGTTAACATATCTATTGCTGTGTTCTGGTTTTAAGGACACCTGGCTTTATCACCTGACTGTTGCAGCTGGAAGTAACAATGTGAATGTTGGATCTGAGTTTGAACAACTGGTGTGCAAATTGCTAAGTATAGAAGGGGAATCTTGTAAGTTCCTAAGCATTTAAGGCTTTACAATTTGTGGAATGGACCACAAACCCCTTAGCTTAATGGAGTTTTCACTTTGTGTGTTCCTGTTTCCTTGCAATGTATCTATCTGGACATTGACTTTGCTTTTCATGAGCCAGAATTCTCACTGGGATACTGAGACTTCACAGACATCATTCCCTAATATGCTGTGTCCTGTCACGCCCTGCTGACCCTGCTCACATTGCTCCCTCTGTTTGGAATACCCCTCTTCCTTGGTGGTCCTCACCAACATAGTGAAATCCTGCTCAGTCTTAGGCTATCCTCGATCACCCCACTCCAGCTCGGCATCTGGCTCACAAAAGGCCCTTAATCAATGTTAAATCTGTGTCATAATGCACTTTGCTGTTTAACTCATTTGTAACTTTACATTGAAATTAGCTTTTGTGGATAAGGATTCCCATTGAGAGTCTAGATTCTATCCTATGCTACACATATGAACAAAGACCATATTTTATTTGCAGTGTCCAGTGTAGGAACTGAATAAACTAATTTTAGGAATGACTTCAAATTCTTCTTTATATGTCCTCCTATTTGGCTTCTCTAGATTTGGCTTCCCAGATCTTATGTATTGTCATCTCTATACCTAGGTCACCACCCGTTGGCACAGTTAATCAATGTAGTAGTGCCCTGGTGGACTTGTCCTAGCCTAGTAAATTAGGTCCCAACTCTTCTACATTATTTTATCTAAAACAGAAACATTAGAGGCACAGTGGCCTGGCAACTGAAACCAAACTAATGTTGCCAAATGTTTTTCCTAATCTTTGTGATGAAACTTGTGAGCCAGACCTGAATGAGCTAATTTCTAAAGAGTTGATCTAATGGGAGACGGAAATAAATAAATGAATAATTCCATTTTTTGTTCACTATTCTTCTGTGTATAGCCTCCCAGATATGGAGACACCCCACTTTGTGTCACAGCAAAGAAGGAATCCTTTCCCCTCTGACCACACTGCCTTCTGAAGCTCTGCAGACAGAAGCCATTAAGTTATTTAAGGTAAAATTATTATACGTAAATAATTTAATTGAACTGAAAAATAATAAAAACTCGGGTTATATAGTTTCATTTCCTCAAGCTGAAAATGTGATTTTTTTTTTTTTTTTTTTGGGTGCTGGGGATCAAACCCAGGGCCTTGTGCTTACAAAGCAAGCACTCTACCGACTGAGCTATCTCCCCAGCCCTTGTGATTATTTTAATTAAGAAAATCTATTGGCTGGGGTTGTGGTTCAGTGGTAGAGTGCTTGCCTAGCACTTTGAGGCACTGGGCTCAATCCTTAGCACTACATAAAAAATAAATAATAATCATAATAATAGTAATAATTACAAAATGAAGATATTGTGTCCATCTACATACAACTAAAAATTTTTAAAAAATCTTTAGAAATCTAGAAGAAAAATCATGAGATCTGGAGACTATCTAGAGAAGCCAAATAGGAGGATATATAAAGAAGAACTTGAAGTCATTCCTAGAATCAGTTCAAAATAAAATTAGGTAAATTTAAATGATTTCAGACTCCAGGCTCCAGCAGTATTTGGGATTTACTGAAATAAACTGTGTATGGTTTTGGCAGTGTAAAACACTTGATATCAGAAATTGTTTCCCCTGGACTTCTCGAATAGAAAGACTGCACATCACAGCAGCCTCAGCATTGGGAGAGGAATCATCTCCTCCTTTTATGTTGCTCTCAAATTCTTATTCTCCATCTCCATTAGAAATTCCTGACCACTTGAAACTTGCCACTCAACTATGTCACTCTTTATCCCATCTCTTGTCATTAGTCACCTTCTGGTAACTCCTCAAATGGCATTAAGGATTTTGGCTCCTAGCTCACATTCTTCCTCTCTTATTTCATTCATTTAAAAAAATTTCCATAATAGAATGTTTTAAAAAATCTACCTGTAGAATATACAAATACCAAAACTAAGAAATACCATACAAACATATTTGAAAATCTGCATAAGTGATCAATTTTATAAGGAAATATAAATGAGCAAAATTTTTCAACAGAATTTACCACATTTTATGTGTGATAATTCAATGCCATTTAAATTATCCCAAATATAGAAAAAGAAGGAAATTTTCCCAAATCAATGGTGTTGTTGTTGTTGTTGTTGTTTTGTTATGTTTTGAATCAGGGGTACCTTACCACTGAGCCACATCCTCAGCCCTTTTTTTATTTTTTTCATTTTGAGACAGGATCTCACTAAGTTGTTTAGGGCCTTACTAAACAACTTGCTTTGGCTGAGTTTGGTTGCTGAGGCTGGCTTTGAACTTGCAATCTTCTTGCCTCAGTCTTCCAAGCCACTGAGATTACAGGTGTGCACCATTGTACCTGGCTTCCTTTAATTTTTTAATTTGGAAATTTTCTAACCTAAAGTAGAGAGAATATTATAAGGTGATGACTTATAGTCATCAGCATGTGACTGATTTTATATTATTTTTTCTGCACTGTTCCCTGACCTCAGATCACTTTGAAACAATCCCCAATCATTATACCACCATATACTTTTTGTGAAGTGTTACTTTGGTACCAGGCTCCAGCAAAGATTGTACTAAATAGAGAATATTCCATGCAAAAATAATTAATAACAATCAAAATCCAACATGCCCAGGCATGGTGGCACACACCTGTATTCCTAGCCACTCAGGAGGCTGAGGCAAGAGGATTGCAAGTTCAAGGCCAGTTTCAGCAACTTAATGAGGCCCTGAGCAACTTATTGAGACCCTTTCTCAAAACAAAAATAAATACATAAATAAATAAAAACAGCTGGAGGTGGAGTTCAGTGGCAAAACACCCCTAGGTTCAATACTCAGTACCCACCCCCCCAAAAAAATCCATTAACAAATCTATTAACATTATTAATTAAGTAATCGTCTTGATAGATGCTGGAAAGTCATCATCATCTATAGATGCTGACAAATTCAACATTCATAAAATAGTAATAGATTATTATTATTAACATGATGAAATATTTCTGTCTTTGCTAAAGCAAGCATCATACTTTGTGAAGAAATGTTAGAATATTTTCCATTAAAGTGAGGAACAAAATAAGTTTATTCCTATTACTATTTTTAAACTTTTAATTAAAGTATAAATTATGTAATATTTATCATTCTTATTGCTTAACATTTTGTTAGGAAACTAGCCTATATAATTATGAAATAAAAAGAAATTAAAGTGGGCTGGGGTTGTGGCTCAGTGGTAGATCACTTGCCTAGCATGTGTGAGGCACTGGACTCAATTCTCAGCATCACATATAAATAAATGAATAAAGGTCCATCCACATCTAAAAACAAATTTAAAAAAAAGAAATTAGAGCATATAAATCAGGAATGAAAATATTTAGAGATGTTATAATTATATACCCAGAAAACTCAACAGAACAGGCTAAAAAGCTACTATAAGCAAAAGGAGAATTCCATAAGATAGTGAGGACAAATACCAACCAGTTAGAAGTTAAAAGGAAGAACTACTTAACAGTACTGGATTTATCTTATGTATGATGGTTCTCATACATTGAACAACAGGCAGGACAGTTGTTCTCAAGGTATTCCTAAGAACATATGTGTTAAGTCCTATGATTGCCAGGGCGTAATGGTCCTGTCTGGAGATAGTTTCAAAATTGCAGTGTAGGAAGGAGCACCACAATATTGCTTAGCAATCTTCCTGAGTTGCAGAGACAGAATTCAGAATTCGAGGAGGTCAGGATGGTTAGGATTCATAGACTGGGAGGAGAGAACTAGAGAAAAGAGAGAGGGAGACAGAGAGAGAGACAGAGAGGGTGGGGGGGCGGGGAGAGATAGATCTGCAGTGTCCCTCTCGATTTTTCTTCTGACAATTGACAAGCATATGTATATGAGGAAACTACCTGAGGCTAGGGCAAGAACCACCAGAAAGCAATAGGCGGAAAAATTTCTTGGAGCTCCCTCAGAGCTGAAAAGTTTGCTTTCCCATCATCCAAAAGGGAAAGCAACACATTGAGTTTCAAGTAGAGTACTCAAAAGGTTGTTGCCTCAGTCACAGGCCCAAAGCAGTCCTAGACTAAAGTCTGTTCTTGTGCACCCTAAGAAAACCTAAAGGGAAGGCTTGAAAGAATCAAACTGCATCCAAGTAATTTAACTGTATCTTGAAACAAACTCAAAAATATTTGAAGAATACCAAAAAATCTAGGGCCCAAGGATATAAAATTCATAATGTCTGAACCCAATCAAAAATCACCAGACATACAGAGAATTGGATTCATTATGACATATACTGATAAAAGCAATTATAGAAGTATATGATGCAGATGACAAGGACATTTCTGTGTTTTGGTTATCTTTTACTTACATTAAACATTTCCTCAACACTTTAGTGGTTTAAAACAACAAATATTTTGTATTTTACACAGTTGGAAAGGGTCAGGAATCTGGAAGCATTTAACTGGTTGGTTCTGACTCAGGGTCTCAAGAGTAACCGTTGATCTGTCAGCTGGGACAGCAGTCATTGGAAGACTTGACTGGGGCTCTTGGTGGGATGTCTCTGTTCCTCACTATGTGGCCCTCTCCATGTGACTGTTGAAGACATGGCAACTGCCTTCCCCCAGAGCCAGTTTTCTAAGAAGGAAAGAGAAGGCAACCAAGATGGAAGCCACACCATTTTCATAATATAATCCCAAAGGTGACTACCCACTTTCATCTGCCCACACAGACCAACTCTGGTAAAATATGAGAGGGCATTATCTGAGAGTTTGAGTAGCAGAAAGTGAATATCATTGGGAGCCATCTTGAAGACACTCATACTTCATATATTCAAAAAGGTAGAAGAAGGCGTGAGCATTTTAAGGAGGTTGATGGAAGATATTTAAAAGACTCAAATTTTTAGAGATAAAAATGCAACAGCCAAAGTGAATAATATACTGAATGAGAGGAACACATATTTTGAAGCTCTGTTATTGTTTACATAAATGTTTAAGGTTGTTCTGTCCTCCAGATAAACTGATCCTTTTATCATTGTAAAATGGCAGAATTCCTTGCTCTGAAATCTACCTTGTCTGTGGTTCTTGTATCTACTCCATATTTCTTCACTTGATCTTAGCCAAAAGGACAAGAAGTGATTCCACATTTCTTTTGATTAGTATTATCATAATATATCTTTTCCTATCATTTTAAACAAAAATTATTGCTAAAAAGAGAATCTAATTCATGAAGAATAAATCTAATCATTTCTCACCTTAAGCATATCACTTTTTTTCATTTAATTCAGACTTGCCAGCTTTTTATAAATGCAGCAGTTGACTCCCCTGCAATTGATTACCATATATCTCTAGCTCAGAGTGCTTTACAAATCTGTCTGACACATCCTGAGCTACAGAATGAAATTTGCTGTCAACTTATTAAACAGACAAGACGAAGACAGCCCCAGAATCAACCAGGACCATTGCAGGTATGTTTTGATACAGATATGTGCAATGTAAAATGGTGCTGTTTTCCTTGTTGTAAGAATAGTACAGTATAAACATTTGGAAAATATGAAAAAAGTGAAAAAAATAGCTGTCAGTATTTTGATGTACATCCTTTTGGTTTATTTATATATCTGTATGTTTTTATATTAATGTAGATGTATTTGTAAATGTATGCACACTCATATTTTGGTATTACCAAAGTCACAATGTGCATGTTGCTTTTTTAAAACTATAGAATGGAATAATTTACCCTATATCCTTAAACATTGTTCAAAACTTTAATGGTCATATTAATATCAATCACTATGCATTTAGGTTTTTTCAGTTATCTTTTTCTATAATAAATAGCTCTACAATAGACATTTTGAATCAAATGCTTGTGTATGAGTTCAGTGAATTCCTTTGAACACATTTCAAGTGTTTCCCTATATCTTTAATAATATTCAGTGTAATTCTTTCAAAATTTTTCCAGTAGAAAAATAGTAATTCATTATTAATTTGGGATGCATTTATTTATTTGTTAGTGCAGTTGATTGTATTTTTTAGATGTTTCAGAGTCATTTACTTTTATTCTCAATTAAATGTCTATTTTATCTTTGCATATTGACTCTGTGTTAACCAAAGAATAAAACGAAAACTTTTTATCCCCAGTGTATAGGATTCTCAGGGTTGGATCCAATGTGGGGGAGACTTGAAACTTAGTCACTTAAAAAAAAAGAGCAGAAGGACTGGGGATGCAGCTCAGTTGCAGAGCACTTGCTTACCATGCTCAAGAACCTGGGTTTGATCCCCAATACTGAAAAAAAAGTAAAAAAATATATTACTTTCACATGTCTTTAAAACATAATGACCATTTAAACATACGATCTTTGCAGTGCCTTGGAAAGGGCCTATACAAGAAAGAGGTTCTGAAGCCAAAGCTGATCATCCGACTCCTTTGGCTCCTCTTTGTCCTCTTCCAGCTTACAGTGAATGAATAAACCAGACCCCCAATTCTTAAAACACACCCTGAACCTAGCATTATCCCTGTTACCTGGATCTCCCCTTCCTCTTTCCCACTTGTAGACCTTATAGTTCAGCCAAGTGACATCCTCCATGTGAGTCCTTCTCTGACTCACCTAGCAGACAGACATTCTCTCCATTGGTTTTATTTTCAAGAATTAATACATAGGGTTATTATGTTATATAATTCACTGTTTGGCTATCTAACTGTGTAGTAGACTGTAGACTTCTCAAGGGCAGGGACAATGCCTATTCCTCAATCCTTTTTTATATTACATTTAAAAAAATCACTAAAGTTATACTTGCTTTACGAGGAAAAGGTATGTAGAAAGGAATAGAGCAAAGGAAAAGTAAAAATCACATATAATTCTGTTATCTAAAGATAACCTCTGTTAAGAGTAGAAGTACTTTGGATTAGACAAAGGGGAATGAGGGAAGAGAGGGGGAATGGGAATGAGAAAGATAGTAGAATGAATTTGACATTACTTTACTATGTGCATATATGAATACACAGCCAATGTAACTCCACATCATGCACAACCAGAAGAATGGGAAGTTATACTCCAGGTATGTATGTCAAAATATATTCTACTGTCATGTATAACTAATAAGAACAAATTTTTAAAAGTATATTCTAAAAAACAATAACCTCTTAATATTTTTATACTTGCACTCTTTTTACGTGTGTATATATGTATGCTTGTATGGATAGATAGGTTTTGATTTTAAGTATATGATTTTTTTACCATTTTATAATTTACCTTTCTCAAAGCTGCTAATTTTTTAATGAATGAGTAAACATGTAAATGAACAAAAAAGAAATAATGTCCCTAATCTTTGAGTGTTATGTCATAAAGGACTACTGTGTCCAATTGGTACCTCAGTTGTAGACAATAGTATACACAACTGGATGGATCATGCATCTGACCCTATGTAAAGCTTTTGCCTTTAATGTAGTATAAATGCTTTAAATAATGTATACGGGAAGAAGCAAACATTTGGGTGTGGAGATAACAACTAGCCCGTGGCTCTCCCAAACTCTTGTCAGGCATTCTCCTCTGACAGCTGTTGATTGATGACATCTAACCTGCGGTGCTTCTCTTTGCCCAGGGCTGGCAGCTCTTGGCACTCTGTGTTGGCCTCTTCCTTCCCCATCATCCTTTCCTGTGGCTCCTTGGGCTCCATCTAAAGAGGAACGCAGATTCCAGGTGTGCAGAACACTACCAGCTGAATTATTTATGTGACCTCTGAAAATCTACAATAAATCATAAGTATTTAAAAACCTGCCAGGTACCTTTTTAGAATATGTGAACAAATTTGGTATAGGAAGTCTTTAGTTATTTCTTATGTGGAGCTTGGAAATATTTCCTTTTTTATGTACTGATCTTATGAAAGATTGTAAAAAAAACTTGAAAATCTGAGAAAAGAATATTTTTAAGTGAAAAGTCTGGCTCATTTCAGATATGGATGACTTAGAATGAATGGGTGCTCATTCAATAAAATCAAGTATTTTTTCCTTAGTTTCCTCTTTTACTGGTTGACCATTTAATTATTTTATGTGGAGAACTTGCCCTATGGTCTTCCCTCTTTTTATGATTGTATGTATTTGAATTACTTCAGCATTTTTACTCCCTTGAAAGAAATATTTAAAATTCAACTTAGAATGAAACCCAAGGCACTCAGCTAAGGCTTTCCCAGGATCATTTTGTCCACCAAAAGGTTCATGTTAGTTGCTTAAATAGACCCTTGGACTAACACAAATAAACACAAAAACAAAAAGCAACTTGGAAATAAGAGGAAAATATTCTGCAGTTCATAATGTGTGCTAGGAACCCTATGATCAAGGTCATGTGATTTCTGTTGCAGTCATTGAGGCCCCTGGACAAAGGGTGACACCATTGGGTCTGTCTGGTAAACATCTGACTATAAATATATTTTAAGGTGTTATCAATCTGCTTTTATAAACAAAACAAAAATTACACAAAATTTTTACATTACATACAAATGAGAAAAGATAAGATCTCAATCCAATTTTTACATTATTTATCCTAGTGGTTTTGTTTAATGCTTAACATTTTTAACATGCATGTGTGTTTTAGGGTAAAGAAGGAAAATATTTTAAAATTTTTCTTTGAAGACATCTTCTTGCCTTGTTTGGCAGTGTTACTTCAAAAGAGGACTCTGCTGCATCTTGTTTAAATTACTTTATACTATTCTTTATACAATTGCTTCCTTAATATTAATTAATATAATCACTACATATATTGACTGTCTAGGGACTGGTAGTTTTAAATCCAGTTTGTGACTAATACAAAAAAGTTGAAGAATATTTTATGAGGACATTTGAGTTAGTCGGTAGCAAAAGTAAAGAAACTGGAATTTGAGAAATGTGATAGCGGTTTAATGTTATTATTCAAAAAATAAAAACTACTGTCAAATCTATTATAATGCATTGTAATAATGGATAGAAAGGGAAGTTTTCTTGATGATTGCAGTATTAGATTGTCATAATTAAATTTATTCTTAGATTTTATCTTAAGTTTTATATTTCAGGACAGAATTTGGGAAATATGCCATTTACTGCCAGCGATGTGTAGAAAGAACTCAACAAAACGGAGATCGAGAAGCAAGACCCTCAAGAATGGAAATTCTTTCAACCCTTCTTCGAAACCCTTATCATCATTCCTTGCCTTTTAGTATCCCAGTGCACTTCATGAATGGGATATATCAGGTGTGTTAACCTTTTTACTGTAATGAAAATGTGTTTGGCCAAGAAATCTAGGGAAGTAAGACTACCTAGCTTGGTCAGTACCTGGAAGTGATATACTTTCAAATGCATTAGATCTTTTATCAAAACAACTGAGTTTTTAAATAGTGTTGCTAAAAAGGATTCACACTAAAAACAAAACCATACTGAACAAAATAAGGAATAGATTTCACTACCATTATAATTGTGATGATTTCAATGTTATTATAATTGTGATGGATAAAATCAAATACACTTTGGTCAAGTTATTTTCCCCCCATCAGTCTCCCTGCTAGGTAGGAAATAATTACTAACATTTGAGTATGCACAATTTTAGTCTCTTTTAAAGTTGCCAAATCTCAGGAAAGCTTTCCCAGGCCCTCCCAGTTCTTAGATCTGGATGTCACTTATTTACTGAAGGAAACATGATCCAAAGCCAGCAATTAGTCTTTGTGGTCATAGCCTTTTATCACTAAACTCAGATACTTAACTGCCTGTTAAAGAAACAAACATTGAATACATAAAAGTATTCATTTATTTAAAATATTTCTTGTTTATTTTCTTTCATTTGCTTGAAGATTGCATTTTGTATTGTACTTTTTGATTTGCTTCTAATACGTAAACATAATATCTGAAAGATATTGATAGCTATCAAATGATCTTTCTGTTTTGCATTTTATCTGTTGATTGTAGCTGAGGTTTCTGAATTCTTACAGCAAGCGGTAACCTTGCTAATTTTCTCCAGTGGAGCTTTGGGACAAAATGTTAAAACACCTACAGAAATATGTGCTGTTGTTAAGCATGCATCAAGCATGCCCTGTTCCCTGCCCTGAAGTCTCTGTTTCAAACATATATTCTCTTTAAAAGAACACTGCTTTGTTATTTCTGTCCAGGTGGTTGGGTTTGATGCTTCTACCACAGTGGAAGAATTCTTGAATACTTTGAACCAGGACACAGGAATGAGGAAGCCAGCGCAGTCTGGATTTGCATTGTTCACTGATGATCCTTCTGGCAGAGACCTAGAGCATTGTCTTCAAGGAAACATCAAGGTGAAGCCAAGGCCTCTAAGGAGCCAGACCTGGCAAGCAGCAAAGAAGCTACTCTTTAGTCTTTGCAAGGAGTTTAGTTCAAGGTTTTCCCAAAATTTAAGGACCCTAATCTTCAAACACACACACACACACACACACACACACACACACACACACACACACTGCAGAACTCTGGCAAAAGTCAGAATTCTTAATAGACAATCCTCACACACATAATACTCCATGTTAAAGGGAGGAAGCTGGCACACGCCTGTAATCCCAGTGGCTTTGGAGGTTGAGGCAGGAGGATGGAGAGTTAAGCAACCCTGGGTTCAATCCCTGGTACCAAAAAAATTAAATTAAATTAAAATTAAAATTAATTTTAAAAAATAAAGGGAGGAAGAGGAATAATAATGATACTGATACTCTAAATAATGGGATAGCAGGAATGGAGGTGTGAAAGTTCTGATAAAATGACTTTCTGTTTTTTTCACTCAATAATTCTGAAATATTTTTAGTACTTCATGGACTGGGCTGAACCCTTTGGAGGACACAAGAAGGACCAGAAGTGACTTTTTCCCGCTGTGTACTTATAGTTTGCTTAGGGAAGAACAGATTTATTCACTGATAACCCTAAACTGGAATTGAAAGTAGAGTACTGTGAACTTTGCATGAAGGACAAGATTAAGTTTGCGCTGGGAACCAGGGAAGACTTGAACTACAGTTTGAAAGATGGGTGGAAAATGAACCGTGGAAATAAAGAAGAATAGTGTGTGTGTGTGTGTGTGTGTGTGTGTGTGTGTGTGTTTTACTAGGGATTGAATCCAGGCAAGACAACACTAAGCTACATCCCCAGCCCTTTTTATTTTTTATTTTGAGACAAGATCTTGCTAAGTTGCTTAGAGCCTCTCTAAGTAGCTGAGGCTGGCCTCAAACTTGTGATCTTCTATCTCAACTTCCTGAGTTGCTGGGATTACAGGCATGTACCACCGCACCCAGCTTAAAGAAGAGGGTTTTTTTAAAAAAATCTTTTCCAGATTGGGGATGGGGTTGTAGCTCAGTGGTACAGTGCTTGCTTGCCTAGCATGCATGAGGCACTGAGTTTGATTCTCAGCACCACATACAAATAAATAAAAAATAAAGGTCCATCAATAACTAAAAATTTTTTTTTTAATTTGTCCATCCATAACTAAAAAATATTTTTAAAAAATCTTTCCCAGATCAGAGTAAAATAACTTTAATAAAGTTTCCCTCAAGTGATGGCAACGATTAGAAATACAGAATCATAGAACCATAAGAGACCTTAGAAAAACATTCCACTTATTCTGCAAATGAGGAAATGGAGGTTTAGAGAGGGAAAAGATTTCTCCCAAATTAAACATCTAGAAATTTTCCTTGTATTTCAGATTTATTTGGCTTAACTTAGTTATTCCAATTTTTTTTTCTTTCATTTTTGTGGCACTGGGGTCAAACCCAAGGCACTCTATCACTGAGCTACATCTCCAGTCCCTTTTTTAAATTTTATTTTGAGACAGGGTCTCACTAAGTATCAGAGGCTGACCTCAAACTTGCAGTCCTCCCAAGGGGCTGAGATGACAGGCGTGCGCCACCATGCCCAGCCCCAGTCATTTCAATCTTTATAAAAATAGAAGGTAGAAAAGTTGCTTCTTCAGTGACCAAATCACGAAGAAAATCCCTGGAATCTTTTTGTTTCCAGTTTCATGCAGTCCTCCATTAAGATTCCTTTTTGAGTAAAAAATTCATGGCCACAGTCCAAAGTTAATATGTGTCCAAAAGGATAAGTGGACCAAAGAACAATTTGCAATTAAATCCTAAACTTAAAACTACATAGCAACTGAAAACAAAAATATTAAATACATTTGTTTTGTTCATATTAAATGAAAATTTTCAGTCTACAGATATACTTGTCTTCAAAAAAGTGTTGATTTTTTTAAGGTTTTGTGAATCTGTTTTCCAATTCCCTTCTAGATTTGCGACATTATTTCTAAATGGGAACAGGCATCCAAGGAACAACAACCTGGGAAATGTGAAGGTACAAGAACTGTCCGTCTAACTTATAAAAACAGGTACGTAATACTGTATCCAGTTGCCAGAGTGTGTGTACAAAGTTGTCTTCAAGTCATGCACCTACTGTTTACTTTCCTATTGAGTGACCTTGGAAGTTATAGTGTTTATTTGTACGTTTATTTTTGTATAAATGGTAACTCTTCAATAGGAAGAAACTATCACATAAAATTTTGTTTCTAATTCTCATTCTTTCATATATATATATTTCTCTGTCTCTCTCATCTCTCTATTTAGCTTCAACTATAAACCAGTCACTTAGCTAGATGCTCTGGATAAAATCGTAATAAAAACAGACATAGACCCAGTCCCTGATCTTCTGGAATTTAGAGGTTGGTGAGGAAGACTGTTGGTAATCATATACTCCCCCTCATGAATATGTAATTACATGTTAATCCTCTGAAGGAAGAGGTGTTGCTGTCAGAACACCTAGCGAGGAGCCCCACCTAGACCGGAGGCATCTGGAGACTTTGATTAAATGATGCTTATGCCAGCTGGGAGGAGGGGTTGCGAGCAGAAACTTCAAAATGGGTCCCAAAGGATGTTGCCGCACAGCTGGTTTCAGGAATTGAGAAAGTGTCAGTGGAGCTGGAGCATGTACCTTCTCAACAGACAGAACCGTGGGGCACTTTAGCATATGGTCAGGAACCATATTTATTTCTTTTTAAAAAATATTTTCATTTCCTCCACATATTAGTAGAATATGACACTTAATAAACACTATTAATGGATCAACTCATATTGATTGCACTAGAATAAAGATATTCTGCTGGTTTCATTTGAATCTTCTACCTCATTAATTAAAGGATTTAAAAAAATGTTGGGCCAGGAGCCTGGTGGGATTATCGGTATAGCACTGAATTCTTTCAGAGTCCTATTTTTGGAAGATGTCCATAGACTTAAAATTGGAATGTAAGAAGTGAAGGCATTGTATGGCATACAGAGGATAATAGCCTTTGACCTAGTTCAGTGTTTCTTTTTCTAATTATCTGTCCCACAGAAATGCGTACATAGATTGGTAGAGTATTCCAACATGGTCCAGTATCTTCTTTGCCATACGTATTTTTAACAGTCAAAAGTTAGGGGGAGAAATTTGCATATTTATTTAGGATAATGGTGCATTCACAGTTTGGACTCCACCTTAGTCAGCCACTGAGGGCCACCTTCTGTTTGAGCAGACTCCTTTGATCTGATTTAATGGTGTTCTGAATCATGGAGCCTCTTTATTCAGGACTCTGTCTCGACCAGCGCCACCAAACTCTTGAGTCTGGCGAGGGATGAAGCAGGATTGGAAAATAAAGATTCACAGACACAGATCTTGAAGATTAAGCTGGGATCAGGTGGAGCCTGCTCTCTGATGGAGATGCAGGTCTAAAGAGTTACACCAGCAATATTTATTTGTTTATGTCTCATTATCAAGTTATACTATGCAACCATTATTCTTTGTGTTCAGGAAAGTTACAGAAACTAGGACATCTATATAGCTTTTCCACATTTGCAATCCATAGTTGCAAAGTGCAATGTTAGGAGCTTTGTGTAGCTCTCAAAAAAGTCCATTGCTTAAAGTTACTATAAGGCAGGCAGGAACTGGAGAAGCTGGTGAAACATTGTGGTTGTCTAGCATAAGAATTCCTTTCTTCCTGGAAACTGTGTAATTAAGATCAAGGTTAGAACTGATAGGGCTCTTGCACAGAGCCTCCTCATGCAGGGCATTGCTATAGTAGCTGAGCATCCTGTGCCCTTGCACAGAAACATTCCCAGGAACCAGGTATGCCACAACCATGAGGGCATCAGAGACCCCTGATCTCAGTAACTGCTCTCCCATCCTCCGTCACCCCCACTCAACAGGGCTCACCAGCTGTGATGATGTACCAGCATTCTGAATAGCTTCACCAAGAAGGTGACTATGAAGCTTTGCTGAGTTTTAAATCCTAAAGATCTGCAACATTGTTTAGATCATGGAAATTGGATAGGGCACACTGATGGAGGAAGCTACATTGATGGCATCCTTCATCTTTGATCCGTTATTGACTGGTAAGGACATCAGGCTGAAAGGCATAGACCTTTCAGATGATGGTTTTAGTTCTGTTGAATGCTGGAAGTGTGGGCCCTAGACCAGTAGCCTCAGGATCACATGGAAAAGTGCTGGAAGTGCAAGTTATGCAATTATTAGGACTCACTTCAGACTTACTGAGTCAGAATTTCGGAGTTTGAATGCCAGGAGTCTATGTTTTAGCATCTCTCCACATAATTCTTACACATGCTAGTTTTGAGAGACACTGACCTCTGAAGGTCCTCCTGGCGGCTTTCTCCCATTGATCTTGCCTTTTGTGGGAGACCATATATGTTTTGTGGAAGAGGTTCAGGAATCTTCATTTGGTTTTGTGGAACCAAAGGGAACAGCTTCTATGTGTAAGACTATTTCTAATAATCCATACCTTATGTGGTGGTTTTTTGTTTTTGTTTTTGGTACTGAGGATTGAACTCAGGGGCACTGGACTACTGAGCCACATCCCCAGCCCTTTATTGTATATATATTTTTTAAATTTAGAAACAGGGTCTCACTGAATTTCTTGGGGCCTCCATAAGTTGCCGAGGCTGGCTTTGAACTCATGATCCTTCTGCCTCAACCTCCAAGCCACTCCATTACAGGCATGCACCACCGCGTCCACCCTTATGAATGTTTAATACATACTAGTTCTGATTATGATGACTACAATTGGAACCAAAATTAAAATTGGGTGAAATGGACAAAGACAGTCAAAAGACACAGATAAAATTAATACTCTAAGTTTAACACCACTCAAAAGAAACAAAAGAAGTAATAACACGTGGTGAAGATTGCCTTGTTAAAAATAAGTAAATAAATAAAAGACTCATGATAATATCGTTGACATAGAAAGAAAGGAAAAAGAAAACCCACTCAACTAAGAGGTTTAATTTTTAAGTCTGAAGTGGATGAAGAGGCACAGCTGTGAGAAAGTACTTTGTTTCTAAATATGGCCTTACTTTGCATATGTGTATAAATAGCTTAGACAGCACCCTCATTCCAGTGACACGGTTAAGAGGGGAACTGGCTGTGACCTGTCACCCAGCCAAGGACTTGATTCTTCATCTGCCAAGCTGCACTACAATAAACAAAACTAAAATACCAATTTTCTTTATCATGAAATATTTATATTTAGCAAGTTATGGAATTTTAGTTATTTAGATTCTGGGGTTAAAGATCTAATTAATGGTTTTTGAACCTGATTCCAGAGATGACCATTTGGAAATTAATGTTTAAATTTTGTCCACATTAAAATCTCTTCTTTAATTTGATTTCTTGCTATGTATTTGAAACTGCCAAAGTCAAGGCATGTTTTTAACAAAACTGGCAACGGTCCTTCCCAGAAGGAACAACTCTTCTTTCCCTCTGCTTGAAAATGAAAGATTCTGTTTAGTAGTGCTTCATAGCTGGTATTTTCTAGAGCACAGTTTAAAATGCCTATCTCTGCCACCATTAGCTGACCGTACGAGCACCTGTATCCATTGATGCCCAAGTCAAAAAGGTCCACAGGGCCTCTAATTTTCCCATTTCTTCTGGTTATGTTCATATTTTTATAAGTCCCAGATGGAGGGACTCTGTTGTGATTCTAAAGACTTCTGGAGAAGAATTCTCTTGCTAACAATCACCTATGTTTATTGAGCGTTTACCCACACCAGGCCGTGCTGAGCTCATTATACACACCATCTCATAAAATCCTAACAGCATCCATAGCAGGTAGGTGATTAGATGAGGCAGCCGAGACTTCAGAGTGTGGTCACTTGCCCAAGGCTGTGGGGAGGAGTTTCCTTAGCCTTCTTCAGCAAATAATTCCTGTAGTTGGCAATTCTTGCATTCCATTCATTTATCCATTCAAGCAGTCTACCAGTGTCAGGCCTTATTTGAAGTCCTGGGAATTCAAAGGCAAATAGAATTTCCCTGACCTTTAGAATCGTGCAATACCTTGGGACAGGCAGATGGGAAGTCTTAGCAACATGATTAATGTCGTAGCAACAGTATCACAGTGGTGAGGACCATGACTCTGGAGGCACATTGCCTGGGTTAGCTTCCTGACTCTACTACTGGCTGTGCAGCCCTGAGTAGGTTGCTTAACATCTCTATGCCCCAGATACCCTCTGTAAAATGTAGGTTAAAATATTCCTACCTTGAGGGTTTTCTGAAGGATTAAATATAGGCCCATGTGAAGCTCTGGGTCCAGAGCCTGCCACCTAGTGAGCACTTTATACGTATTTGCTGACTACACCATATTACCATGTAGACATACATGATGTTGTAGAATATGGAGGACGGTTTGGCAGAAGAATGACTTCCACGCAGATGGTTGACATTGTAGGCATAAAAGCCACAAAGGCAGGAAGAGGGCAGGGAAGTGTGGGGAGGCTCAGGATTGTGGTTTCAGTGAAAGGAAATTGATAGACCGTGGTAACTGCGGAGTGAAAGCAGGTAGAAGGAGGGGGACTGGAGGACCCAGGGCTGCCCCCTAGCGGGTCTCACACGAGGGTGAGAAGGGCCACAGGTGGAAAATAAATGCTGTGAAGAATGAACATAGAGCCACCGAGGGCAAACAAAAGCATTGCTGTGCGCAGCGAGACCCCTGCTGGGCTCCAGCACTGTGTCTGCAGCACGGGCCAGGTGGAGGCACACCTTTGGGCACACACCCGCCATCCAGTCCCAGCCCCGCCTGCCGGCATAAAGGCACTCTTCCCTGCCTCAGGCCTCCTTAAGATTCAGAGCGGCTAGAAACTGACCTTGAGAGATGTGAATCACACACTTCCTTTTCCAGCTCCGTAGGTTTGATTTTCTGACTACTGTTCATGTCTGTGATTCTCCCGTTCCTCTCCAAGTGTCGCCCAAACCCCTGCATAGCTGTTGGAGACCAAGCTGTTTCACGAGGTGTTTGAGCCAGGTTCCTGCAGATGCTGTACCTGAGCCACACGGGTCCAGGACTGTCTTCCCTTTTTAGCTAAAGGAGCTTCACTTTCCCTCCTCACGTTTAATCTTGCCGCATGCCAGATATTATAGATGAATGCACCATGGCTCTTTCCAGTAGCCATTCAAATAATTGGTTCATTGTCTCCCCTGGCTGTGTTACATTCAGACGTGTATGAAGAACCTTCCAGTGGTAACACCTACCTGGATCCTAGTGGATTACAGTGATAAAAAGACATAGTTCATAACTTCAAGTGGGGAAAATCAGCTATGTATAAAATGTGACCGTGTCAAAAAAGGAGGGCTTTCATCTTAAGCTTCATTCTCTGTTTTATATCACTTTGCTGACGTCACTTTAAATGTATTATCTGTTTCTGTTGTTCAGCTGTATTCTTCTACCAGTTAAACAATCCTATATTATTTGTCTTCATGTAGTTATAGATAAAAATGGGGCTTAGGATTGACTTTTTTCAGGATACTGCTCTGATGCATAAGCTGCATGTGACAGGAAGAATGATCAGAACCCGGGGCTGGGAGGAACTTTTCAGAGTATACCCACCATGTTTCCCCAGACTGGGGCTTGCTGCCCTCTCTTTCCCAGATGTTCGAGTTAATTTCTGGGAGAGATGCTCTAACTAATGGGCTGTGTCTGCTCCTTTCAGTATGTACAGAGAGAAAGATGGAAAATCCACAGTGACAGCCAGTTGGGCACACGCCTCACTGCTGGATCCAAATCCCTCTTCTCCAGCCACTGTGTTGCCATGATACTATTCAGGTGTGTCTCCATTACCAAAACATTTTGAGCATTCATAGCTCAAAGTACCTCACCATGCCTCATCTGAAGCCAGAGCCCTGCAAGTCTCACATATAAATCAAGAGCGCAGTGAATAAATAAGAGGGCCACTAGTTTGTGACCTCACTAAAAGTGAGGTCAGAAACCAGGCTCAGTGGCTTACACCTGCAGTACCAGCTACTCGAGAGGCTGAGGCAGGAGGATCACTGAGTCCAGGAAGGAATTTAAGACCAACGTGGGCAATATAGTGAGAACCCCCTCTCAAAACCAACCAACCAAACAACAAACAAACAGAAAAACATGTCATGTTTCAACAAGTAATAATGAAAACATGTAAACTACTTTTGAGTACCTAAATCTGCTTATCAACTTGTGGCTGAAAAGTCAAAACACATCTAAATGTACAAATATTACCTTTTGGATTCTCAGAGAAGACCTCACTTCCTTCCCCCATTAATTGATGTTGATTTGGGGTTGATTTCAAGTTGGTACCTTCATTTCCTATTCTTTGGTATGTTCATGATTAAAAGGTCTGTTGAAATGAAGGTTACATCATGCATTCCCTACGAGAGAACAAATTTAATTTTGTTTGGTGTCTTAGGTCCTTCTCCAGTAACACTTAAGGATTTGGTACCTCAGGGAATTAAAAAATTGCATTCCACCTTAAAGAAATTTTCTTTTCATTTTTCTGAGAATGTTATGTGGAATGGAAACAGAGATCATCAACCAATAGTAATGGTCTAAATTCATATAACTTAGAGGACTATGTTAAAATCACCCCATCTCTATCCTCTGAATTTATCTTTACTTTCTTCCTTTGTAAGAATGTCATCGGGAGCTGGGAATGTAGCTCAGTAGTAGAGCATTTGTCTAGTTTGCACAAGGCCCTGGGTTCATCCCCAGCATGGGGTGGGGGAAAATATATATATATATATATAATTTAATGAGAAATTTCCTTTATTTCTTTTTTTACAGACTATATTTCTCAGTGCAAACTCGTGGAGAGACTGATAGAGAAAAGTTGCTGTTAATGTATCAGACAAATGATCAAATAATAAATGGGCTTTTTCCTGTGAGCAAGGATCTGGCACTAGAAATGGCAGCTCTTTTAGCTCAGGTAACTTCCATATTGAATAGAATAATATATGGAAATGATAAGATACCAATTTCTTCAGGGAATTAAATGCAGTAAAACAACTTACCTTCAGTAGTTCTTTAAATCCACTTTGCTGTGATTTAAGACCTTAAAACTTGCAGGCTTTATAATTATAGTTTGACTCTGAACTGCCAACAGTTGCAATGATGCAGAATGCGATGGTGTTCAGTAAAGAGAACCTCATTTCTTGATTATCTTGAAAATATAGCTCTAGACTTTAATAAAGGAATTTGAGTGTTGAGTTGCTTGACTGAGATGCCATGTTGAAATAGTTCAGTAATCTAATAGGAATGAGTCCTGAAAAATCTAGAGCACTTTCTTTTATTTACCTATTATATCAATTAGGATTAAGTCTGACCTATACACACACACACGCACACTCAAATTAATGGTGACTTAAATACAAGTATGTTTGTCTCTCTGTAGAGACATCCTGGCACCTCTTATGAAGTCATTAGGGAGTGAACTTTATCTTTCTCCCCATTCTGCCACTCCTGGGGCATCATCTTTGTGGCTCTGGAGAGTTGCCAGGGTGCCAGCTGTTATGCCCTTGACCCTGGTAAAGCACTAGTAAACAAGATAGAAATACAGCATAAAGTGAACGTAGCTGTAATTCCCTCGTTTACGTACAGGGACTTTCCAGATGTGAACTCTGCCTGCCTCTCCAGCCTCTGCACTCCCTTAACACTCCCCACCTTGAACTTTGTGCTCCAGTAAAGTCTAAATGTGGGTCCATGCCCAATTCCCTGACTTGCATATGGTTCCCTCTTTCCTTCTTATGCTTCTTTGGTGTGTCCCCGCTGCCTGGAGTGCCTACCCCTTTCCTTCACCTGTTAATTTCATCTTAGCCTGTACTTTTCATTGTAGGTGTGACTTATTCCAGGAAACCTTCCCAAATCCTGCCTGGGTGGGTTAAAGTCCCTCTTGAGGAGTCCATTTCTATACATATGTGTCACTGTCCTAACATCAGTGGCTTATAATTACTTATGTATGATCCTGCTTTGTACCATTTGCTGTGGCCTCGCCAAGAGCCATGGCTCTTCCTGTCTAGCACAGTCTTGCACAGGAGCCTTTCTCTGCAAGTGTTCTTGGAGGAATGAGTAGTTGATAAATTAGTTAACTTTTAAAATAATTTGACAATCGTTCACATTTTAAACATGAGGGTTACACTGTGTGTTCTCTTTTGATAAGAGGTTAAAAAGCTGAGGAAAAGAGAAACAGGGCCCATTTTCTTGGGGACAAGATTATAAATGATTTCCTGTCCCTCACCATCCTAGGTTTTGGCCCTCCAGGGGCACAGATTCTCTGTGAAAATCACCTTCATTTTTACTGATTCAAATTTGTCTTCCTACTTTAACTTTTCATTTTGTTAAGAAAGCTTTTTTTTCCATGGGCTGGGGTTATAGCTCAGTTGGTAGAGTGCTTGCCTAGCATGCACAAGGTCCTGGGTTCAATCCCCAGCACCACCAAAGAAAAAGGAAAAGAAAACTTCTCCAAAAAATTACAACCTACTTTGGATATATAAACATATACTTCTAACATTTTTTAATTACTTTTCTAGTTGTCAATGGAGCTTTATTTGTTTCTATGTGGTGCTGAGATTTGAACCCAGTGCCTCACACATGCTAGTCAAGCACTCTACCACTGAGCCACAACCCCAGCCCTACTTCTAACATTTTTTAGATGAGTTAGAAGAAGAGGCAGAGAGGTAAGACCACATACCAAGAAGCACATGACTAACTTTAAAAATATAATCTCTCCATTTATATATGGAAAATTAAATGATGTTCCTGATCTACTTTCCTCAGAGCAGTTTTTATGACAATAGATGAAATACACTAATGAAACCTGAACTCTGTAGATAAGTTATTGGTAGTATGGATTTGAATATCTATAGGTTCTTATTGCTCTTCTCTGTCTAAATTAGGAAACTCTCAGAACTGACCCCTTGTGGTACTAGTGTCTGATATGGCATTGGGTTCATCTGGGGAGTGCTGGGAATTATCCCAGTCAATTTTCAGTTATTCTCCAAACATTTCTTGTTTATTCTATGCTGCACAGTCTGTCAGCACCAGGGATGGTGACACTGAGCCTGGACATAGTCACTAGACTTCCCCTAGGAAGCAGCATTGCCTTGAAGGGCCTACCTTCTTTAACTACCTTTGTCTACCTGGTGCTAGGTGGCAATGGTGCAGTTCCCTCTGGGGAAAGGATTTTGATGTGGTCAAAGAGCTGGCAGATATTTTTTAATTGGTGTGAGGATATAAAAAGAGTACTTGACTGGGAAGGAGATGGAGATTGAGAAAAACCAGCAAAAATGAGAAATGGAAGCCCAACAGCAAAGCCACACTAGATAACCAATGACTAAGAAACAGGGTCAAAAACCTAGCAGGTTAGAAGAGTAGACTGTAAGGGTGAAGCTCAGCTGGAATTAGAGGGGGACGCAAGGCTCAGAACCGCAGAGGCTGGTTGTTTCACAGCTAAACTGAAGGCGGGGAGTATAAGCGGTGACCAGGGGCTTTGTATATGACTCTCCTGGGCTTGATGGAATCTTCCATCCGCTGGTTGGGAAGTGCTATAGATAATGATGAGAACGTACAGTTGGGCATTCACCTGAATGTCCCCATCCTGTCTTCCTTCTTGAACCCTTTTTGGTACCCTATACTAAACACTGAATTCAGTTTACCATGAGTTGTTAATCCCTCGCTCTCCCTTACGCTAGCTAGTAAACTCTGCACATGGGGACTGTGCAGCTTTCCCCTCTCACACCCTTAGCACAGTGTCTGACTTACAGTGGAACCTGAGTACAGCTTTGGATAATGGAGAGGTGCATGTGTCAGCAGAGAGATGGATGGATGGGGAGTTGGATGGTCTTAAAGGATGGCATCTGTGTGACTTGTTAGTAGCAATGAGGGTTGAACACTCTTTCATCACGGAAGACGGGGGACTGAAAGACTTTATTTCTAGGAATAAGAAACTAGTAGAATGAGGAACTAAATTCAGTAACATGTATGGAATACATGTGGGAAGCAAGTAATGAGAACATAGTTCCTGCTGCCATTATATTCAGTAGAGACCCTTAAAAAGTCCAACTAATACTTTTTTGGGGATTTCTTATAGTTTTGTAAGTTTTTCCCTTTTATTTTATTTTATTTTATTTTAGTGGGTGCAGTCTTTTTGTTTTGTTTTGTTTTGCTACTGGGGATTGAACCCACGGGTACTTAGCGCACCGAGCCACACCCCCAGCCCCTCTGGTATCTTATTTAGAGACAGAGTCTCACTAAGTTGCTTAGGGCCTTGCTAAGTTGTTGAGGCTGGCTTTGAGCTCATGATCCTCCTGCCTCGGCCTCCCGAGCCACTGGGATAACAAGTGAGTGCCACTGCACCTGACTTTCCTTTTATTTTTAACTTCCATTTCACCTTATTATTAGCAATTAAAACAGTACTTTGAATGAAAATTATCCTGTTATAGGCCTTTAGCAAACATTATTAGATGGTGAAAGTAATATAGGAAGTTGAATGTAGAAATGGAACTAAAATGTTAAAATTGTAACTTCTTTTCAAAGAATTCAAATGAAATTTAGCCTTAAAAACACTTCTTATGTACTATTATAAATTTTATAATCAATCATGAAACACAGATTTTTGTGTTATGTGTTTAAAAAAGAATATTTAGAAAAAAAATTAAACTGACTTTTAAAAAAAAAAAAACTCTTTTCAATATCCTATATTTTCTCTTTTGGGGATTTCCAATTAGGTGGAGATTGGAGATTTTGAAAGACCTTTCTCAACTCCAGCAGGACAAGTTACCAATCAATGCAAAGCAAACCAAACTCTCAAACAAGTCATAGAGAAATTTTATCCTAAAGGGTACAGAGATGGCTGTTCTGAAGAACAGTTAAGGTAAGGAAATATTTTTGACTATGCAGAGGGTAGGATCACACTAGTTTTTTGGTACTACATATCAAATTTTAAAGGTGGAAAAAAATTTGACAGCTTTCTCAAAAATTTAAATACTGAGAAGCCCCAAGAGGTTATAGTTACTTCTATTCCAGATGTGCTCAGATGCTTTCAAATTTATATTTAAATTTTTAAATAGGTAAATAACAATGTATTTGTCATGTACAGTATGTTTTGAAGTATGTATACATTGTGAAATAACTAAATTTTTTTCTCAATGGAAAAAATTACCTTGAATATACTTCTTATTTGATGTTATTCATTCTTGTTCAAATTAATCATGATAATGAACAAGAGAAAAAAGTGGCTCATAAAAAGTTTAATTTTATGAAATGTTTCCCCCCCAGTTGTTTTCTTCTAAGGAGTTCATTATAAACAAATTGAAAAAAATTCTTTTGTAAGACTTTTTAATGTAAAATTTAAATTAATTTGCAGTTTTAATTTTAGAGAACACAAAAGGTTTATTATACTAAAACATACAGGCACATTCAGTTTACCATGAGTTTTCCAAAATAGGAACACTTAAGATAAGTTTTTTCTCTGTGGTATAAATAATTGCCTTCATAGTTTGATGTGAGAAATTTATCCCTGCATCCAGCATCTCCCCAAGCTAGGAGTGGCAGTACCTAAAATTCTATCATTAGGGATTCATCTTTGGGCTCTGCTTCTTTACTTAAAAAAAAAAAAAAAAAAAGGAAAATATTTCCAGGAGAAATTACCTTTTAAGTTAATTTACACTAAGGTTTGACATTAGCTATTCAGATGTTTAACATTTAGTCTGGGGGTACTAGTTGATGTTGAGAACACAAAAAGCATGAGAATTCAGTGAAAGGAATGCTCCAAAAAGGAGAAGGGATGGGCAATGGTGACAAAGAGTCACGGAGGAATGGAGGAACCAGAGGAACCATCGTGCCTGGTGTGCCGAGGAGGCGCAGCTGGGCTTGGTTGGCTCAAGGAGAGCTTCATCTTGGGAGGACGACATATTTTTGTGCTTCTGTGGTTTTGTGTCTGTCCTTTTCTTTTTTTAGGCAGCTGTACCAGCGACTGTCAACCAGATGGATGGCCCTGCGGGGACACAATGCTGCTGATTGTGTGCGCATTTATTTGACAGTAGCCAGGCAGTGGCCCTTCTTTGGTGCCAAGTTGTTTCTTGCAAAAGTAAGAAAGAATGGGAGGGAAATGCGTAAGGAAACCTCTGTGTGCAGGGTCCACCAGATTTACCCCAATTTAGTATATTTGGCTTTTTTTTTTTTTTTTTTTTTTTTTTTTAATGAGAAAATTCCCAACAGTTTAAGAAAACAACCAAGGGACGCTGGGGAAAGGGCAGGGACGTGGCTTCCTCTTCTTGCCTCTGCTCAACTTTGCCCTCGCCCTAGGTCTTTCCCCAGACGCCTGAGGCCAGTCAGGAGATGCCTAACAGCAGCTGAAATCATCTCTTCTTCCATCCATCCATTCTTTCACTCTCACACTCCTCTGCTCACGGGAAGTATTTACTGAGTCCCGTTTGGCAAACCTTGAGCTCCAGGGCTGCATGCTCCCATGGTTTCTGCTGAGTTGGAACAAACCTCCAGTGCTCTTTGACTTAGCTTAGGCCAGTGTTGCAGTGGCCCTGCAAACCCAGCACTGACGGGAGTGACAGGAACGGAGCGCTTCAGAAACACTGGGGAAGGAGGCAGACCCTGCCAGGGAGCCCGCGGGCTCTTCCCCCAGGGACAAACTGCCTTTTAACTCCTTTCTACTGAACTGTGCCACTTTCAGCCTGCGTAGGCTCTTCAGAGACATCCTATTTTGTGTTATCTTTTTCTGTTGTTTCTTTTATCCTCACTAAGAGATTGCACATTCCTTGAGAGGGCAGACTCACTGATCCTACCATCCTCCTCTGGTGCCCACCATAATGCTTTGCTCATAATTATCACTTAATAAATATTTGCTGAATAAAAATGTGCATCTTTGGGCCAGAAAATTGGATCTCAGTTTCCTCTCCTATTAAAAACAGCAGGGACTAGAAAAAGTCAAACCTAGGATATCTTCTAACTCTGAATCTG
Organism: Sciurus carolinensis; assembly: GCF_902686445.1. Lineage (NCBI taxonomy): Eukaryota > Metazoa > Chordata > Mammalia > Rodentia > Sciuridae > Sciurus > Sciurus carolinensis. The sequence goes on along the minus strand of NC_062225.1, from coordinate 58,608,066 downwards.
TGGGTGACTGTGTTATCAGTAAGAAATTATTTTTGGAATCCATACACAGAATTAATAGAAAGATGATTTTGTTAATGATCTTTAACATCTACAGAATAAATATATGTGCAGGGAGTTGAACATGTGCTTTTTAAATATAAGGAATAGATTTGAACTGCAGAATATTTTTCATGAATTTTAATTCTAACTTCAGCATTGGAAGGACTATTAAATATCTTTTTCTGCTTTGGCAATAGTTTCTGTGCTCACTGGCACAAAATATTATTAAATAATGATACTGTGCTTCAGAGTGCATGACCAGCACATTTTTTTTTCTTTATGACAGGAAGACACTTCCTTCATTTGCTTTATGGTATCCCTTCTGTGTGTGTGTATGTGGTTAAATACCCATAACATTAAGTTGACCATCTTAATCATTTTAAGTGGACAGACCCATATTAATTACCTTCGCATTGCCTACATCACCACCATCCACTTCTAGAACCTTAAAAATCTTTCTGGTCTGAAATTCTTTGCACCCCTGAACACTAACTGTCCAATCTTGTCCTCACCTCTCAGCTCCTAACAACCACAATTAAGTCTCTATGAATTTGTCCATGCTTGGAACCATACATATAAGGAATTTTATACTATTTGTCCATTTGTGGTTGGTTATTTGTTTCACGTGGGGTAATGTCTTAAAGATTCATCCGTATCATAGCCTATGTCAAAATTTTCTTCCTTTTTAAGGCTGAATAATATTTCATAATGAGTGTGTATATGTGTGTGTGTGCACATAAACATTTTTGTTTATCCATTCAGCTGCTGATGGACACTTGAGTTGAATAGCATTCTTTTTAATGCTTGCCTGTCTTTCGCAAACTGACTCTCCATAGGGTGGTAACCCAGGGTGTTTTATGTATGAAATTCTGTTAAATTTTACAATATACAAATAATACAAGATTCATCCCAGTTCCTTATCTATAATCTTGACATTGTTTTATAAGATTTAAAAGAAGTAGTTAAGTTTTTGTTAGGAATTCAGTTGTTAACCAAACAATCAATCATTGTGAAATGCTCAAAAATATTCATGGGCTTTAGCTGGACTTTTTGTGGAAAGAGATTATTTTTATTGATACGATTTTATTGCTTTTGCAATAAAAAAATGGTAGAAATTTTTGGCATTTCTCATTACTATTGATCACATAGTTATGTATTTTCTTTTTGTTTGTTAGACATTGCTATCAGATTTAATAAACTTTCAGATAGGTTACAATTACTACAGTGATCCTTTACATTGGTAAGAGCACTTACAATGTACAATGACTTTAATAATTTTATATAATTTATAAGAGCACTACATGCCTTATAAAACACATCAGTATATTTTGGTTATCACAGAAACCCTCAAAGCTTTGCCAACCATTAGTCTCTTGAAACAAAAATAAGATATAAAAATTATTGTTCCATGTTAAAGATGTGGAGAGTCTCGAAGGGATTAAAAAGCTTGTTGGAATACACATGTTGTTAAGTGGCAGATTTGGATCTCAACACATTCTCTTATGATCAAATTTACTGCTCTTTCCAGTAGACCACACTACCTCTTCCCCAAGAGAGATTTTAGTAGTACATTTTGTTGTTTATAGTGATAAATGTTACATGACATTTAGATTGGAAAATATTTCTATGCTTTTGCATAGCATTTATGAGCATATTTTCAACTCTTTGTAGCCCACAACTCCATCCTCGCTGGGAAATGCTTTCATGTGGCTGGCTGTACATGAGAATGGTTTGAGCATCTTAGAATACAATTCCATGGTAAGATTAAGCCCTGAAGTTTTGCATTGAGTCCACTATTTCCATTGCTCAGTGTATAGTAAACAAAAAACAGCACACCTTAATCTGATTTTTCTCATGCTTAGATAACATTCTTCCATGAAAGGTCATTTTACAAATACAGCTATGCTTACAATTTTATCTTTTAAACCAAGATAAGATGGTTATCTGTTGTGTGTGAGAAAAGTATAATCCCATGATTAAATTGCAATCTTGGTTATAATGGTGAAATGAATATTTTTTAAAAAATTAAGACAATTGTGTCTTGTATACAATAAAAATATTTAAGATATTATTAAAGTAGAAACTTTAATGACCAAAGTTTAAGTTCAGTTTTACTAAGACTTCTGTAACCTCATTTCTGTCATTTCCTGTAATATCCCCTCCCAGTTCACATGTACAAATACAAAAACTTAAAAGATTTTCTCATAATTAAAAGTAAAGCCAAACTGTGCTTTTTATATGTTCATGTTTTTATCTGAAGTTTACATTATTTTCTATCACATTTCATGTGTCAGATTACTTAGTAAAAACTATATGTATATATATGGAGATATATATATTAATCTGATGGACAGGAATTAATAGATTCTAAGGTGCAATAATAATCAGGGATTGCTGAAAACTTTTTTTGGAAATCAAACTATCCTATAGTGTTGTATTTACTGTTTTACCCCTGTAAGTAGTATAAAAACTTTTTGAAGGAGTTTGTTTTCTGAATAATTTTTAGTTCCTGAATGGTTAACTTGTAGACAGATCATACAATCAGTGACTTAAGTCAACAAAAAGCTGTACACTTGTAAACACACCAATAGGCCAGTGGCCAACTCAGTTCACAAAAGATTCAAATATTCAGTCAATGTATTTTAAAATGTTAATTTCACTAGAAATACAGTTTAAAAGAATGATGATATCCAATGTTACTTAGATTGTAGTGCTGAGAATGTAAATGGTTATAACCTCTCTGGAGTAGAGTTTGGAAAAATTCTCAAAAATCTTCCTCACTTTTTAAGCAGGTAATTCTTGGTGTTTGCTTTCATAACTAAAGAAATAATTAGGTATGTGCATTATGAAATATTTCCCAAAATATTTCAAGATACTAAAAAATACCCTGCAATAGGTGATAAATAACAGACTGCAGTAGGCTGATAAATAAAAGATCGCCTATAAAGTCATTGAAATGATGTTATACAATTGCTTTTGTTGTCATGGAAAGACATCTCAACTTTAAAAAAGCACAGTGCTCACAGTATGCTTAATACTGCTTTTGTTTATGTACATAAAAGAATTCACCAATCAGGGTAAAACATTGATTTGCCAGTACAGAATTTGACCATTTTATCCATAAAAAGTATCAGTTTCATGTGGTTCAACCTCATATATAAAGAGATACCTGACAGAACATATGAAAATAGCCAGGCATGATGGTGACTCAGGGATTGGGAGACTGAGGCAGGAGGATCCCAAGTTCAAAGCCAGCCTCAGCAAGGTAGGGAAGGCCTGAAGCAACTTAGCGAGACCCTGTCTCAAAATAAAACTTAAAATGGGCTGGGAATGCTGGGGATCCGGCTAAGTGGTGAAGCACCCCTGGGTTCAATTCCTGGAACAAAAAAAAAGAACATATGAAAATAAATTAACAGTGATTTTCCACTGGATGCTAGAATACAAGTGTTTTTTTGTTTTCTTCTTAGTTTCTAATTTTTCTGAAGTGAGTTTTTTCAGAATTGAAATGTATTTTAATTGTAAAGGTAGATGATGCCTAAATACACTTAGTACCACTACTATCTATTTTAGATCATAATAGATTTGATTTTAGAAAATAATTTTTGCATTATGCCTAATTAATTAATATCAGCATTTTAATGGAGATATATATTTTACTCATTTCTCATCTTTCTCTGAACATAAAAAGCATATAACATTTACCTTTTCTTTTCTTTGAAGAGGTTAATAGTCAGCTATGTTTACAAAAGTCTAATGACCTTTGGAGGTTTTCAAGATGATTTTATGGTAGTTATTAACAATACACATTCAAAAGACAAACCAACAGAGAAATTACTTTTTGCCATGGCAAAACCCAAGGTGAGTAGAACTCTTTCTGTCAACTTTTTTACACTAGTTCTTTACTTCTTTTCGTATTAAAACATTTATCAAGCAAAGACTGTTCCAGATAGGAAAACAAATGTTACTTGTCATTTAACCACCATGGGTCCAAATCCGGGCTTACTTTTTCTCAGTCTTGGTTTCTTGGTCTTAAAAATGGTATGATAATACCTACGGCTTTTAGCTTACAAATGTAATGAAGGAGGTTTACAAAGTCCTTAGCCTAGCACCTGGTACATAAAAGGTCAAAGGAAATGGCCACAGAATAAGGGATTGTTGTCAGGTACTTTATACACATTCTCTTACTGGGGATTATTTCCTTTTATCACTAAAAACTACTGTGCCTTTACTTTTCTTTTTAACAAACTGTATTTTTTAATGTCTCTTAAGTAAAAGTCAACAATAAAAGGGCCACATTCTAACATGCGGTTCTGTAGTCCAAAGAATGAGAAATTGATTTTCATAAAACTCTATCTTAAAATCATCAAATAAAAAAGAGATCATTTCTTCAGAATCTGAAGCTTTTTTTAAAAAAATGGCAGATTTTCTTTCCTAATTAAGTCTATTTAAGTGGAAGCAGTTAACCATCAAGTGCCAAATATTGTGGCATGCTCAGTATTTTCATCTAAAGAAAGGCGTTAATCTGTATGATGGACTGAATTTCTTGGTTCATACAGTTACAAATCTGGCTTTAAGGTAATTGAGGGAGTTGTGGCTCTTACTTTTCCTAATATGGCCACTAAAACTTGATTGTTTTTTGAGATTCATTATTTCTGCTGATTTCAGTAATGGGAAAATGGGCCGGTGCCTTGATAGTGCTGGACCTGTAAAAACTCCATTGTTTGAACTACAGAGAAGGGAATTCTGGTAGACTGGGCGCTAGTAAACGGAGATCACCCACGGCCAACCCTTTCCTCTCTTGTCATTGGTGAGGACTTCTCAGGAGCATAATCATTCTGCTTCTTGTTTCAGATTCTTGAAATCACTCTTTTGATCGCCAGTTACATCAACAACTTCCATCAGCAGAAGGCAGCATTTCACCACCTCTCTGCTCCGGCACTGCTCTCAGCCAGGACCCAGGGACCCCAAGCCAGGGCCATGGGAAGCCAGCTCCTCCTTTCAAGCAGCAGGCCCACCAAAGGCCCCACACTCCTGTGAAGGCTCAGGAGCCAGAACGTTCATTCCTGGCCTCCTGTGGTGGCTTCACTGGCTGTCAGCAAGCTCCTTCACTCCGGCCTCCTGGCACCCACACACCAGTATTCCAGGTTTTAGCAATAATAGGGTTTACTCTCTCTTACTGATTCTTAAATATTCAAATAGCAATAAAACATGAACACAAAATTTGCCTACATGATCATTTTCTCTTAAATAGGTTAGAATTTGTCGTCTCCCCCCCATTTTCCTCACCATCAGAGACATCAAGCAGTGTAGCTTTTTCTTTTCTTTTTTCTTTTGAATATACTGGCCATCTTTACAAAGGGAAATTCCAATCTCTCACTTGATGTACCTGTTGAGTATTTGGAAAAAGCTCACTGCCAAAAATGTAAGTACTGTAATTAAATGTGCTTTTAATTCCTGAGATGGTGTTTGGAAAGGAATGGGGTACACAATGTAAGAAGCAGCTGCATGTGATGTGGAGGGGTAAATATTAAGAGCAGGTGCAATAAAAGTTCTGACTGTGAATCATTACATGAGAAAACGGGAGTTAGGTAACCAGAACCCCCTCTGTGGTATTAGAAAGTGTACCCTGTTGCCTTGGCAAATCACTGGAGTGTGACGTTTAAAACGAGGCAGTGATTCCTGACATTCCTTGATTGTCAGCATAGCACAAGTTCACTGGAATATTGTTCACCTTTCCTTGCATTTGGAACTGGGTCAACCTGACCTTGCTTTGTTCAATCATAATATCTTTGAAAACAAAGATAATCCTTAAAACTTGCCCCTCACACACTCCTTTCTAATTACAGTTTGAAAATAAATTCCAAAATATTTGGTTTTGAAAAAAGGGAAATAGAAAATTCTTTTATCAAAAGAGATAAAATTTTAGTTGAAAGAACATTGAGATGTATTACTTTCCTAGGTTGGGTAAGTGGCCAGTATTTTCCAGTATGTGTCAAAACAATGTAATGAGAATTCATGATAGAAGTGAAACTGTGATAAGACATGAAAATGATATTATAGAAATGTTTAACTGTCATAGTAATCACGAGTATACTTAATTTTATTTATGTGTAGAATATTCATATTTATTTTTGGACATATATTTATCACTTTCGTGTCAATTTTTTAAGCCAATTTGAGAAAAATGTTAGCTGCTGAATTAATTTGCTGGCGGAGCCTTTGTATTTCCTCTTTGCTGCTTTCTCCCTGTGGTAATGCACTGTTCTCACACTAAGCTTTCCATCCTTCCAAGGAGCAGAGTCAAATGATACATTACTCAAGTAATAGTGTACTTTATTGGTAACAACAAAAAGAAGACTTTTAAAACCTCCATAGAAATAGATTTTCATTGACCATTTTCTCTTTATCTTTTGAGCCACAACCACTCACTGAATTAAATAAATTAGTTTTTTAGAGTTAACTGATTACCAGTTTGGGTTGATTACCAGTCTTTTGGCTGGGATACAGTATTTCTGAGTTCCCAGAAGACTATTTAATAATCAGTAATTGGTGAGCTTTGTGCTTGGCGGAACTATTATGTGCGAGAACTTCATTCTCAGGCAATAGTTTATTCACCATCTGGTAAACTCCCCCCTCTTGGCCCCTGGAATCTTCTAATTTAAAAATAAGTAGTGAAGGCTTAGCTTAAACTGTAGTACCTTATACCTGGCATTTATTTTTGATAGAGCAGAGATAAAATATTTTGATGGAAAGAAATCAATTTTCTGTAACTGATGATGTGAAAATTTTATTTTCTGGAAAATTACTCATATAGCCATTTTAAAAATTCAAAGTATGTTATTATGATTGGTTATAAGAGAATAATGTTTCATGTTTAATTGTAATATTTGTCTCCTATCATTTTCTTCCCTTTCAATCATAATAAATGATTTACAAAACCCACTTTGAGCATTATCTTTTGAATAATCTTCATGAAATACTTAATGTTTTCATTGTCAAAGTTGAGGTGTTCTACTAGTGAAAATGGTAGTTATTACTTCTTCCTCTTACATTCATGCTTTGTCTTCAGTGTTGCTTTGTTTTATACCTATAAAAGGAAACTGTTTTGGCACGTTGTAATATTAATAGATATGTATGCATATTGATACATCTTATATAATGGTATAAATACATAAATGAATAGAAATTCTGGTTTTCCCCTGATTTCATAATAAACTCCTCAAGGGAGTTTATTTCACTTAGGTGAGTTTAATGGACTACTTTCTAAACATTTATTTAAAACATTCTGGACTCTGTATTTGTGTGTGTGTGTGTGTGTGTGTGTGTGTGTGTGTTTTTTCACGAATGCCTGTGTGCTCTTCAGATCAAATACTTCCACAGTTTGGAAATGGATTCAACTCTCAATTTACAGGAGAAGTTAGTCACAACTATAAAAAGGCTTTGTGGGCTGGGGTTGTGACTCGGTGGTACAGCACTTGCCTGGCATGTGTGAGGCGCTGGGTTCGATTCTCAACACCACATAAATAAATAAACTAAAGATACTGTGTCCATCTACAACTAAAAATTTTTTTTTAAAAAAATGAGAATTTGTTACAGAATATGTTTTTTGGCATTTTTTTCCATAGAAAAAATATGGTACTGGGTGCAGAGGTGCACACCTGTAATCCCAGTGACTCAGGAGCCCAAGGGAGGAGGATCCCAAGTACAAAGCCAGCCTCAGCAACTTAGTGAGGCCCTAAGCAACTTAGCAAGATCCTATCTCATAATAAAAAATTAGAAAACGAGCCAGGGATGTGACTTAATGGTTAAGTGCCACTGGGTTCAATCTCTGGTACCAAAAAAAAAAAAAGGTGATCCGTTTTCTAGAACATACTTATCACTCATAATTGATCTGAAGTATAATCTTGAAGCACTAACCACCATAGATAACCATATTTCTCTAGTTAAAGGTCTTATGTTTTCCTGGGATGCCAAGAATATGGTCCCCCATCAACCTCCCTCCCAGCCCCAATGAAATCTGCCCTCCTCAAGGTTGAGGGACTGTGGACTGATTTCTGTGGGGAAGAGTCAATATGTGAATTAGAGAGGGGGAATGAGGAGCAACAATAAGTTGGTAGGGAGCTTTCTTCACTATTAGTTTTGACAGAAATCACCTCTCACATTTTCCCACTCTCTTTTCTCTTTAAAAAGGATTTTACTGCCATGAGAGAACTTTTTTTCCCCTTTAAGCTCAATTAAGGTAAGCCACACATAGATATTTAGGGTGAAGTAAATTTCTCCAGTTTTTTCAATGTGACCAAGATGCAGGCTTTTCTTGGGCATTTAAGTGGGAAGGTCAGTCCTACACTGAAGAGTTGGTAGGTCTGGGTGGGAGGCTAGGGTGAGGGAGATGAGATCAACACTTCCTTTAAACTGTAATTTTACTTGTTGAATTTAATATTGCCTAAATTGGACATAATCACAATAATTCTAGAGACTTTATTATCAACATCAACTGTAAAATCTTCAAAACCACGTGCGTTGTAATTATTTTGCAGGCCAGCAATAAGAAACAAAACCTTCAGTAGGTAAATATCTATTTGCAAATAACTCCAAAATAAGACACAAATGTTCACCCACATGAATCTGAACTACTTCCTTCCCAGTGCTTTGCCAACATAATCTATTAATAACTGGTGGGTTGGAGAGTGTTCTCTTTTTGTAGGTTCTATCGTGGTACCATTACAATCAGATGACTCCTCATTAGCAGTGGCTGTGGCAAGGGAAAGCTAATCCCCTCTGTCACTACGTGGCTCTAATGAATTCCCTAGGAACCGAATGTTGGATGCTCCCATAGCAGATGACTTAGAAGCTATTAAACTGAATTTATGGAAATATTGCAAAGTCCCGTAAGAGTAGCCTCTTATGAGAGAAAAGTTTATAGAAAGTGTGTAACTTTTAAAAAGCTGGAGGAGAGTTCTTACTAGGTTTGGATAATGCACGGATGCTGGATAATTTCTCAATCTGGTCATGTCCTTTAAGACTTTTCTCTGCTGTGTCGCCAACAGTTGGTGAAGAGGATCGCACTTCATCAATGAGAAAGAATTGACTTTTCTTCCTTTTCCCAAGCCTCACTCTCTACTGTCTAGTAACTAAATTAGATAGCCTCTTTTTGATGTAAATTGCAAAATTGAACTTGAACTGACTTAGACAAAAATGAGGAAACTCATTTTTATCATTCTTATTACAGGGATCCTAGGATGTCCCATATAATCGAAGGGAGAGCTGAACAATAAATTCTTAAGAAGGGTGAGGACACAGAAAAGCCCTGGAGACAACCAGAGCCATAAGACATGCCAAAACTTTCTTTTCATATTCATGTGTGTCTACTTCATGTTTTCTAACTACAAAATAACATCCTCACTTAGTAGAACAGGAAAGCTAACTTCCTTCAAAAGGGAATGACTTGTTTTTCCCAATTCTAGTTTGAAAAATTCCAGGAAAGGACTCTGATTAGCCCAGTCATGTTAGGTGTTTACTCTGAACCACAAGCTTAACAGTAGAAGAATGCCTAAGTAAATTATTAAAAAAAAAAAAACACTATATTGTGGAATATTATGTAGTCATCAACATTAGTTTTTAAAAATTGATATGGGGAAATAAACATGTTTAAAATAAGGATATTAATTAACTACAATATAATCTCAACTCCGTAAGAATACAATTAGAATGAAGCACATCAAAACGTTTAATAGTTTCTGGGGTAGACAAACTTCTTCCTCTTCATTTTTTCTGTATGCTATTTTTTTTCACAAGAAGATTATACAATTTTGAAAACAAGTGGGGAAATGTAAAAACTCTGTTGCTTTCCCTGCTATCCTTAATAGCCATATGGTCTGCTAAACACCAACAAACATCCTTTATGCAGCTGCAAAAAGTTCTCTCTTTGAAATTAAGGTCTAGACATGGCACACTCTTATTTTAAAATTTTATTTGCCTTCTCATAACCAACATGGTAAAATCCAGAATGGCAAGATCCTTCACAGCAGCCATGTGATAATAAAAAGAACATATATTTATCTTATTTTAAAAACTCATAATCCTTTCCTGCTTAACAGGATCAGAAATTGAGATTCTGAAAAATTAAGTAATTTACCCATTATGGCAATATAGAATTTATCTTGTATGATTGACTCAGGAATTGAACATAGGTCCATCTTACTTCAAGCTTATGTTCTTGAACATCATACCATAAAACTGAGCCAAAAAGTGACGGGTTGGAGAGAGAGTATCTCCTTCAAATATTTAGGATGTCTTGGGCAAGAGAGTCTGGGTAAACTCAACATTCAAAACAAATCAAATACTATCCCAGTCATGAATGTCTTGCCAACTCCTTCAGGCATAATTAATCACTTTCATTCTCATGTAATTTTTCTGTACCTCTTCTACAAAGCTTACTTCACTTGCTTCCTTGAGTTATAATAATAATTATCTGTGTATATCTTTCTGGAGGGTCAGGGTCTTGTCTTACTCATCTCTGTTCCTTATTCTGTGTGGCACAGAACCTGCATGTAGTAACAACCCAATGTTTATTATTGATCTGAATATTCCTGGAGATCTATAAAGATATCACTAAATTCAATGAAAATCTACATTCATAAAATAAGTGAAATACATAGGAGAAGTCATGCTTAACTCATTAATAAATAAGGTGCTATTGCATAAACCATGATAGAACATTCTGAAAGTTGGAAAACGTGAAACTCACACGCCTTATTTTTGGATTTAAGTTTTAAATGCTTTGTTTTTAGCAAATTACTAGAAAATGGCTCAAGAGATTGTTTCACTCTCTATTTCCAAATGATGTCTATTAGGGAGAAAAGTAAAAACTGAGAAACAGCAGAAAACCCTGGGATATAGTCGGCAGTCGAAGGGTGTTTTTTTTTTTTTTTTTTTTTAATACAACACTTTCTGCCTAGAAACTATTGCTTTTAGATGTCAGGTTTGTAACAACTGTCACGGCATCCTCTCTCATTCCAGGGACTGATGTCAAAAGTGAGGCTTGAAAAAGAACGCTGAGAACTACATTTCCCATGATGCTCCATGTTCTTACGCAATCGCGACCTCGACGTCGCTCCCATGGCAACCCTGGAGCCTGCACACCCCGACTTGTAACAGAGCCCGCCACCCGCGGAGTTCTAGGCTGGGCCCCAAGCTGAGCGCGCGACGTTTGGCAGCGCAGCCACGATGCCCAGGTATTCCGGTAACCCTGCCTGCGCCCGGCCTGCGCTCCCCTCGAGAACGCCTTCTCTTTCCCAGCCCAACGGGGACAGGGCGGGGAGGGACAGGCCGCACAGGGTGCATTTGGGGAGAGAGCCCACCTGGACTGCTGGTGGGGGATTGTGGGTCTGGCTTGCTTGCCACCTGGATCTGACCCGTAGGAACTATCCTCGAGCATGAAGATTCTGCCTCAAACAGGTAGAATAGAGGTTTTGAAAGCTCATCAACTCCATCCATTCGCTGATTCAATAAATGTCTTGCGGGCCAGGGACTGTTCCCAGTAATGGGTAGGCGGGGTGAACTAGACCGCAAAGCCTCCTCCCCAGGGTCCCCCGCTTCTGGTGCCGGAATTCCCAGTCACACAATTAATGGGAAACTTGAAGGGCACTGTGGAAAGTGTAACATCGCTTTGGGGATGGTGCGCGAGGAGGTGTGAAATTTTGATGGCCTGTAAAATACATTTGAGCTGTTCATGTTTATGAGGTCCATTTAATGCACCTATATTCAAGACCTAAACCCTCTCTGAACAACTTACAAGGACCTCCGGACCAAAAAAAAAAAAAAAAAAGAAATGTTTCAAGGAGCAAAGATTATTTAGTACACTGGTTTTGCATGCTTCCCATATTCCTAGGTGACTTAGTGTTGGTGATGCACAAATTGTACATTTCCAAAAGTCCTCATACCTTCACGTGTGTATGAGAAACTAACACATTACAGCCTTGTACCTTGCTGAGAAGCTCCAAAATAAGAACACTTCAAAACCTGGTGATAGAGGCTCTGCTTATCAATTTCAGTATTCTTCAAAGAACTAGTTAAAAGAAAAAAAAATTACAAAGTGACAAATCTTCAAACACTTACCTGGTTATTGTCCCCAGGAAAAAAGTTTTTTTTTTTTTTTATAAATTTTACCGAAATAAAATTTCCCTGTGTGAAATAAATAAAGTGATCTTTTTGTTTTTCTGCCTCTCATGTAGTGAAACTCTCTGGGAAATTGCAAAAGCTGAAGTGGAAAAAAGAAGAAGTAATGGAAGTGAAGGTGATGGAGTTGAAATTGGAGAAAAATCTGTTTTTTTCATTGGAAGTAAAAATGGGGTAATGCTTTAAATTTTTTTTCAATCACTGAGATGATTTAACCACCAGTGGCAAAATTTATCTTAATACTTTAATAAAAGTATAAGGTTGGGTGGCATGTCTGTAATCCCAGCAACTCAGGAGGCTGAGGCAGGAAAATCGCAAGTTTGAGACCAGCATCAGCAACTTATCCAGACCTTGTCTCAAAATAAAAAAGGACTGGGGATGTGACTCAGTGGTTAAGTGCCCCTGGGGGATTCAATCCCCTGTACCAAAAAAAAAAAAAAAAAAAGGAAAAAACAAAAAGTATAGACTTTATCTTTCTAACCAGATGACAAATCTGGTTTAGTCTGAATTAGAAAGTACTTAATAATCTAGGAAAAGTTATATAACAGTGAGAAAAACTTTCGAAAGAGATTTTGAACTAATTTTTTTTGTAATTTTAAAATGTTCAGATCTTCTATTTCAATTGAGTATAAAGGCCAGGATTCATTTAAATATCTAGGTCAGCATGTAAATCAGTAATTCAGTATTTTCATAATATTCATATTTGGCTTCAGTTACAACTTTTAGAAATCACTTTTCAGGAATCATTCAATTGTATCAATGTTTATCAAAGAATTTTTTTTTAAATATGAGGGAAATAAGGCAGCAGTTCTTTCTGTTGGACCACTGATTTGTAGGAAAGACCACACCCCCCCTACTTTATCTAGTTTCTTAGCCAAGTGTATGGAAACATTTTGGAAGTAAGCACACAAAGCAGAAACAGATGCATCATGTCTTCATGCAACTTTGCTTGACACACAAAATTCCTGCCTGGGAGGTAGAATGTCTGGTGACACTCTAAAATGGGTCAAGGCTTGCCAGATCCAAGATGCTAAAATTCAAGTACATCATAGTTCATTTCTTTTCAGAGTTCATATTCTGTTCAGTTTCTGTGCTTCATGCTTTCAATTTAAGGGCATTGACAAATGGGAAGTTTTTAGAATCTAAACTCTGCAAGACTGTATGTTCAGCACCTCTCTTGTCTCCAGCTGTGTCTAGGTGCACTAGGCACCTATCATGTCAGGATACTATCTACATAGATTATATTGTTGGGGAAAATAATGATATGACCATGGAAGAGTTGTTAGTGCTGGATGCAATGGTGCACACCTGTAATCCCAGCTTCTCAGGAGGGTGGGCAATTTAGTGAGACTGTTTCTCAAAATAAAAAGGGGTAGAGATGTGGCTCAGTGGTAGAGTGCTTACCCAACATGTGTGAGGCCCTGGGTTCAATCTCCAATACTGAAAGAAAATAATATGAATTGAAAAAATTAGTATATAAATTTTATATATAAGATGATCTCAACTATATGAATATGCAAAGATAGAAATTAGAAATATGGATAGCAAAATTTTAATTTGTATTCTTATTTTGGTTTTTTAAATTTGTACTTTCCAAAGGTTTTATGCTTGGCTCACTTTACTTCTTTTTCTGAACTTAATTCTTTTTTTATTTTTATTTTTTGTTTTGGGGATTGAACTCAGGGGCACTCAAGCACTGAACCACATCCCTATCCCTATTTGGTACTTTATTTAGAGACAGGGTCTCACTGAGTTGCTTAGTGCCTCCCTTTTGCTGAGGCTGGCTTTGAACTTGCAATCCTTCTGCCTCAGCCTCCCGAGTCACTGGTATTACAGGCATGTGCCTCCCTGAACTTAATTTTTTAACATAAAATTATCATAGGGATCATTTGTTTTTAAATTTTAATCTAATATAGTATATAAGCATTTCATTTCATGAGCTTACTATTGTGAGAGAGTGATTTTCATATTAGATATAATACTTTAACAATTTCCTATATTTATCCTACTCCCATGTAGGTATGTACATTCATTAATTTACATAATGATGATATAACCAGTACTAGTCTTATTCTACAAATAAATTTTTATTACAAAAAAACATTCTGCATGAAGAAACTACTTCTGTATCCTTGAAGATGCTACTATCTGGTACACAAATACTCACACACAAAATGCCCCTGCTAGTGACCTCTACTAATCACTCTCTGTAACAGTTCTTGATTTCTTTGTTCTTTTCAGCCTATTTGTTTTGCTTTGGTTCAGGTTTTATGTGTTGTTTGTGAAATCACTCCTTTTGCTTAATAGAAATATATGGCATATACAAACTGTTTCTTTTCACTAATGTAAATTAAAACTGATGGTGTTTTTGAAGATTTGGGAACTCCCTTGAAATATCTAGAACTTTCAAGAGTCTTGTTCTCTAAAATGTACCCAATTCTGTGTTTTATGCAGAGATCAGTTAATTTCCAAAGATAAAGAAAAGTAAGAAATTAACGCTTCTATGGTCTGGCTAATAGTGGTCTCCCATTACCATAGAAGGCCACAGCCTCACTGCCTCCTGTCTGTCCTTTTAGTCGTGTATGTATCCATTCTGTAGGCACTTAGTGAACACCTTTCATGTGCCAGGTATCTTGCTTGGCACTGTGGATACAGGAATGAAAGAAACTTTCTACTGTGAAGAATGTGGGTACTGGTACTTGCATAGTAATGTCATTACCATGAGGCAAATGCTATGGTAAAAAACAGGAAGGACACTTAACCCAGCCCAGGGGACTGGCAGATTGGGAAGGCCTCCATAAGACAGTGATGTTGAAAACTTGAAGGGCTTAAAGTTAGGAAAAAGAAACAATTCAGATGAGCGGGGCCTAGGGAGTAGCCTAAGGAGACACTCAGAACCGTGTATGAAACAGCTATTGCAACAAACGGGAGAGAGGATGTACTAGACAAATGTAATGGACTGCCAGTCAGTGTCGATGGCTGTTTTGATGATGGGCATGAGGGCAACACTAATCTGCCAAGTGTGTGTGATCATTCTCCATCATCACTCACTCACATGGGTACAGGCAGGGAGGAGGAAGGTGATGGAGCTTCCCTGGGAATAGTGTTTGCTGGTGGGAAGCCTAGGGCGTGGCTGATATTTGCAGAGATAACTGTAATGATAAACTATAAACTCTTAAGATGGAGAAGGAAAGAAGTGAAGGATGGGGAAGGAGAAACTTTGGGGGATCAGTGGACTTTTGAGACCTTTCACAAAGGCCTGTGACCACTCTAGGGGTTCCTGAATTGTGGTTGGGGAATGCTATTTGCATGTGTGATTTTGGAAGTGGTGCAGTTCCCAGCAGGGGTGAAATGATTCAAGATGCAATGCCGGAACCAGGCACAGTGGTGCACACCTGCAAACCCAGCTACTAGGGAGGCGGAGGCAGAAAGATCACAAATTTGAGGTCAGCCTCAGCAACTTAGTGAGATCCCATCTCAAAATAAAATAAAATAGATCGGGGATGTAGCTCAGTAGTAGAGCTCTCCTGGGTTCAATTCCCAGTACCACAAAAAAGGAGAAGGAAGAGGAGGAGAAATGACATGTGGCACCCAGAGCAAGGGGAGAAGCTTCTGTGAGGAGGCAAATGCACTGAGAGGTCAGGGTGCTGGGCAGGTCGTCCATGCCACACAGGCACGAAATTAATAAGACGAAGGACAGCAGCTGAGAGGGAAAGAGATTGTGAGCCAACAGAGGTAATGGCCCTGGTAGAAGACTGGGACGAGCCTCTGAGGGTTTGGCAAGAGGATGGAGGAAGACCAGGTGTTTGGGGATATCACTGGGGAGCAAAAAGGTCCTGAAATTCATGGGAGGAGGTGAGAGTAAATTTCTTCTTTATGCAGCAGAGGAAGTGATCCAGGCCACGTTTTAGTGAAGGCCATCAGGTGGAGAGAACATTCTGAAGATGAGGTGGACATGTTGGGGAGTATGCCAGTCTGGAGCTGGAGTTGTAAGAGAAAGAGGAAGAAAGGGCAGGAGGAGGTTATCTGCTCAGAGGAGGGAAGGTATGGGAGATTATAGAATCCAGGGAGGTCAGAGGAGACTGGGCTTCTGGTATGACCAAGGTCATGAGAGGGAAGATGTGATTCATTTTGATGGTCTCTAAATGAATTTGTACTAGGTTAGTGTTTCTTGAATTAGGAAGCCTGAGGAGCCACAGTTGACTAGAGAATTTTTAAAATTTGGATTGTCATTTTCTTTAATATTAGGGATTGAACTCAGGGATGCTGTACCACTGAGCTACATCCACAGCCCTTTTATTTTAAAATTTGAGACAGGATTTCATTAAGTTGCCAAGGCTGGCCTCAAACTTGCAATCCCCCTGACTCAGCCTCCTGAGTGGCTGGGATTACAGAGGTAGGCCACATGTACTATGGCTTGTTGTTTTAATGATGATCTAAAACTTGATTTCAGTTCCCAGAATTGAGTTTATATTTATTTGGAATTATCATCTTATAGTACGATACATTTATATGAAATTATAATAAAAATGATTTAAATCAATACTAGGGTACTGTGAAAATTTGAGGAAATTGGCTAGATATCTGAATGTGTTACAATTCTGAAATACAGTAATTCTGATTCTATATTTTCTGGTACATAGAGTACATTATACTTCAGATAATTTAGCCTTCAATTATTTAAAACTTTAAAAATAAACTACATATGATTCATGTCCAGTGTAAGAAAATTAGAAAATTCTGATTTTCTTTAAAAAATAAATAACCTGCAAATTCATCAGCTAGGAACAATCATTATTAACATAGTGAAGTCCCTCTAAATTTCTTTGTTTGTGGGAAAAGATTTTTAACTGGAAACAGGGTCATGTTAACTTATTATGTATGTATTACCATTTAAATACATTTCTACATTGTCAATGCTAATAGCTGCATATTTTCCCAGTATGTGAATTACCACAATTTATCCAGTTCCCTATTTTGGGACATTTAGGTAGTTTCTAGATTTACAGTTGAGTATAACACCAGTCAATAAATATCTTTAGACAATATTCATTGTTGATACTAATCTCATTTCTATATGTATCTCATTACAAAAATTGAATTTGATCAGATTTCACATATAATCTGGAATAATTTATTATTATCTTTTTTATAAAAATCATAGGCTTTTTGGTTAAAAAATATATATATATATTAAAATGTGCTGGATTTTTGGCAATCCACGGCATTCCAAACTATTTTCCTTGGAGCCCCAGGGTTTCCTCTAGCAGAGCTATCCCTGTTTAAAAAAAAAAAAATTCTTACTATTACACGTGCGCGTTCACACACACACACAGATTCAAACCACTGAGCTGGTCTCTGGATAAGAATTGAGGTTAAGTTTCATGGTTAGTGGCAGAGATTGACCAGAATTTATATTTCCTAACTCCTAAAAAGAATTGAAAATAAATATATGCTTTAGAATGAAAAACAAACAAAGTGTTCTAACCCAGTGTCTGAATTGCCTACTTGGAACGTATTTGCAACATGTCCTTTATTTGTATGTTATCTTTTTTCTTTATTTCCACTTCAACAATTGGAATGAAAACATTTTAGAAGACACTAATCATCAGCTTAACCAGTAATTAGCATTGTTGAGTAGAGAGAAAATTTAAGACAGCTGCCAAGTTGACCACTAAAGTGAGGTGTGATTTGCTAATATTTGTCATCTGTGGGGCTTTGTAATTATAATAATAGCAGTGTAGTTACACCGTGATGGAAAGTTGACAGTTAACTTTTTCCACTTATCAAACTATAGAACAATTCTGAAAGTTTCTAGTTTCCAGGTAATTTATCATTCAAGGGTTTTTTTTAAAAAAAGCTATTTTGAGCAGCAATTATGAACACTAATAAAATTTTACATATGGATGACATTAATACAGTATTCTTTCTTTTTGAATTTCCAGGGGAAGACTACTATTATTCTAAGGTGTCTTGACAGGTAAGTGTTATGTTAACCTTTAGACTACATTTATGCTTATTCTAGTTGTACAAGGCAAGTTAGGTTCTAACTTTATATGGAAGGAGAATGGTTTTGAAACCCAAACAAAATATTTAATTCTTAATGAGTTCTTATTATAACCTTTAAGAGCCCCTTTAAGGATAAATGATGACAAGCCAAAAAATATGGTATTAATATTAGATTTTCCTATTTGAGGGAGAAATGTTATCATAATTACCCAGTCTACAATAGTACTTACATTCTTTTTGGCTGTGCTACTTCGGTATTGAAATTATCTTTACTCTACCTAATATATGATTATTTGAACAATAATTATAATCTCTGAGTTACTCAGGGATACTTTTTTATTATTTTTATTGGTTTTTTTTTTTTGGTTACACATGACAATACGATCCATTTTGACATAGTTATAAAAGCATGGAATATATCTTCTCTAATTCAGTCCCCAGTACCTCTCCTCCCCCTACCGACCTCCCCCACCCTTGTCCTCTCTCTATTGATCTTTCTGCCATTTATCCAGAGTTATTTTTTAAATTGATTTCTTGTGGATGTACATGATGGCGAGATTCACTGTGGCATATTCATATATATATATACACAGCAATGTTATGTCAGATTCATTCCACTGTCTTTCCTTATCCCATTTCTCTTCCTTTCCCTTCATTCCCCTTTGTCTGCTCCACAAATGTGGGGTGAGTGGTTAAAAAGATTAGAAGATCAGGGATACATTTTGGAACACAGTGTTGGTCCTTAAGCTGTACATTTTACCCATTGCCTTATGCACTTCCTAACCTCTTACACTGTAGAAGCATGCCGTCAGGTTGAGATTGGGATTAGGATTGGTAGAATTACAGGAAGTTGATATAGAGAATCTTCTATAAATTTTAGAAGATATCGTTTTGTTCCTTTCAATTTTAATGCATGTTTTTTCTCCCTGAAAAACATCAAAAGAGATGGGATTTGGTCTTTAAGATCACCTTAAGGAAACATCATTTGTTTGAAAAATATTATAAAGAATACATATAGTAGAATCTTGTCTTCAGTCCTCTCAGCAGCAAAATTGTTTCTTAGAAGACCTGTGTATTTTACCAGGTCCAGGAATCATGGTTCTCCTTAGGTCACATTCCTAGATGTTTCCCACAATAAATAAATCATCTGATGCACATTAGTTTAGGTTGAAATATTATAAACTACTACATTGAATTGAAAAATATTAATTTCAATTCCTCTATAGAAAAAGGACAATTTTCCAAATTTAGATTAAATATCAGATTTTATAAATTTTGTCTTAAAAGCAGCATTTTTGCTTCATAAAACGAATTTTTAGCAGAAAATATAGCCAAATATAAAGATATACATGGGTGAAATTTAAAATAGTAAATATAAATATACAAATCACAAATTTAAAAATTGGGTGTTTTTGTTGTTCTCTAAACTAAAAATAGGTTTTTATGAATAGTATTCAGCCTTGAAAAGGAAATAAATCCTGTCACATGCTACAACATGGCTGAACCTTGAGAACATTTTGCTAAGTGAAATAAGCTAGTCATCTAAAGACAAAAACTATCTGATTCCATTTATATGTGGTATCTAGAGTAGTCGAACTCCTAGGAACATAAAATAGAATGATGGTTACTAGGGACTCAGGGAGTGAAAACGGGAGTTGTTCATGGGTGTGGAGTTTTAGGTTTGCAAGATGAGAAGTTCTGGAGATTGGTTGCACAACAATATGAATATGCTTTATACTACCAACTGTACACTTAAAAGTGGCAAAGATGGTTAATTTATTTTATGCATTTTAACCACAATAAAAGTTAAATAAATAAAATAAATATGTACCATAAAACTGCTTACCAAGCAATATAAACTATAATGTAGATATTTTATCAAACAATTTTAATATTTTCCAAATCATTTGTCGATACTTATTGATTTAATTTCTACCTCAATGGTGTTATTCGAGGTAACTGCTTATGAAGTTTTTAAGAGGAACCAAAAATGAATTGCGGCTAGGCGCAGCGTTGCACACTTGTAATCCCAGCAGCTCAGGAGGTTGAAGCAGGAGGATTGTGGTTCAAAGCCAGCCTCAGCAAAAGTGAGGCACTAAGGAACTCAGTGAGACCCTGTCTCCAAATAAAATACAAAACAGGGCTGGGGATGTGGCTCAGTGTGGCTCAGTGGTTGAGTGCCCCTGAGTTCAATCCCCAGTGCCAAAAAAATAAAAAAGAATTGGGGAAAATTATAGCATAAGAAAGTAACACCATCCATTATGGTAATACTCTTTGCCTTCGTTATACAGGGATGAGCCAGCAAAACCAACCTTAGCTTTGGAATATACATATGGAAGAAGAGCAAAAGGACATAACACAGTGAGTGTTTTTTTAAGTGATATCTCTATGCCACAGATGGGGAGGAAATAATGATGCTAACTTGGTTTTACCATTTCCATTTACAATCAGTAAACATATCCCACTGTACATATCCCAGCTATGTACTGTTAAACTTCAAATGCACTTCAGCTGCTATGTGAAAATGTTTCAGTCTTCTTATTTATTATGTGCTAAAATGCTGAAATAAGATTTCTTTGCAACTTTATTGTATATTTCTTTGGTCTGCTTGTATTAGTTGTGTCAATGTGACTTTTATATATTTATATATATATATAAAGTATATATATATACTTTTATATATATTTATATATATATTTATATATATATATATATATATATATATATATATATATATATATAAATGGAAAATTAAACCCAGGGGTGCTTTACCACTGATCTATATCCCAGCCCTTTCTTTATTCTGAGATAGAGTCTTGACAAATTTGCTGAGACTGGCCTCAGACTTTTGATCCTCCTACCTCAGCCTTCTGGGTAGCTGGGATTACAAATGTGCTCCATCAGGTCCAGCAAGTTTTTCTATTTTTCAAATGAGAATAATATTGTGAGTTGCTCTCTCTTTATATTAAAGAATTATTCTTTAGTATAAAAGCATGCTAAAATAATGGGTATGACCTGTGAATTGTTTATTAAATATACTGTTCAAAAATCTAAATTATTAGCATTTAAAAAAAAATACAAGGTGGGAAATGTAGTTCAGTGATAGAAAACTTGCCTGATGTGCATGAGTCCCTGGTTCAATCCCCAGTACCACCAAAAACTAACAAACAAAAAAATTAAAAGTCGACAGTACTGTAGGTCGTAATTGATTATATTTCTATTTTCTCTTCAGAGGAATGTTGCAAACTTATTCAGGATAGAGTGAGAACTTATAATAGTATATGTTTGGGGGAAAATTCCTGAGTAGAATCTCTTTTTTGGAGTTCTCACATTAAAAGTGATTTTTTCTTAAATAAAGTTAGTTCTATGGAAGAAAAATCTAAAACAGAGGGTCCTTCTATTCCCATAAAACTGGACCTAGTCCAAATGTTTGCTCGTTAGACAATGCACAAAGAATCAGACCTGCCTGCTGTTGCTTTCTGGATCCATAACGAAAGTCAGTTATTAAAACTGAAATAACAAAAGTCGGTTATTAAAATTGAAAGAGAAAAGAAAGCAATCTGTTGAGATATGGGAGGACTTGGTTTTTATGACTCATATGAATTCTAACATGAGTGATAAGCCTAGAAATATAATCATCCTTTTTCACTGGAAGCATTGAGACCACTTTCATAAGCTTAAAACATTTGAGAAGGGTTCTAAAAACTTCCTTCATCAAATTTGTGAATCAAAAGAGATTTTCCAATGAAAAATGATTTCCCCCACAAATTTTAATGATTCAAACATCAACACAGTAAAACAGCTTTAGATATTATGAATTGAGAATTTGTTAAAGATGCAAAATAATATATATTCGTCTAAAACTTGCTTTATTGACCATCTGCTCTTTCGATAGCAGATACGTAAAAACCAATAGGATTCTTTTCCACTTGTTTTTTTTTCTCTAAACTTTGTACCATAATGTGAGACATTTCTATTTTTATTGTGGAAGCTTCATGTCTTTCTCAGAGTTAATGTTCCTTAAGAATTCTAAGTAAACACTCTTTGCTCCTCACACAGTTTTGGTGACCTGAAGGCTCCTCAGCTTCAAGGTGGAAACAGAGATGCCATTAGCTAGCAGTCTAGAAAGGTGCTCATAGAATGGAGGGTCTTATTTTCAAATTACTTGGTTGCCTGACCCTGTCAATCCCCTGCTAGTTTAAGCGTCCTGTGAAAAGAAAAGCAGAAAAGGTAAACCCTCATCCTGTCCCACCATCTACACTTGTCAGATTCCCGGTGGAAATCAGGCAGAGCCTCTACTGATGCTTCTGCTCAGGTGAAGTCATCTGCAGCCAATACAGTCATGTATCTGTCCCTTTTCCTCAGGTCTTATCTGTATGGGTAATTCATTTCATGAGCTTCTGTTTTCTTAAATCAGTATGCTTTCCTATTCAGCTGTTGTATTTCTATCTGGAATCCCAAATGTGTTCAACTGGTTAATTTTATTTAAAATTTAAGTGTATATTATGTGTGGTACTTGCAAACTTGGAGCACCATGTATGTCTTCTATTAGGTATCACCAGAATTGGCATGTAGATACACATAGACAACTTGTTTTTAATGTTTCATCTTTGTTCTTTGAATAGCTACTTTGGTGCATTTTGAGGGATGGGATAGAGAAAGGAGAGAGTTTTGATTGCCAAGAAAGGGTTGATTTGAGGACTGCAATATTTCGTATCTGTAATTAAAACTGATAGGTGCTAATGAAGTATAAGAAGTACTTAAAACTCAAGAAATAAAAAACTTTCTTCAAAAATGTTTTTCAGCCAAAAGATATTGCTCACTTTTGGGAATTAGGTGGAGGAACCTCTTTATTGGACTTAATCAGCATACCAATCACAAGTGACACCTTACGGTAAGCTGGCCAGTTCTAGGAAGCGTTGTAAGTACACATAAGTGTCCACAGCATGAATGTGAGTAGGCTTTTGTGAGTCATAATTTTGGGGGACAGTTTTATTTTGCTGAAGGTTTATGCCCACTTCCTTTCTATGAACTTAAACTGTAATGCTTCCAAAAGAGGTTTTGAAATAAACAAGAACATGGGAAATCTTTCCGTCTTCTAAGGTTTTCATTACCTTAATTTCTTTGTTTAGTGTTCCGTAGTTTTCATTGTAAAGGTCTTTCACATACTCTTATGTTAGATTAATTCCCAAGTATTTTTTTTTTTGAGGCTATTGTGAATGGAGTGGTTTTCCTAATTTCTCTTTCAGAGGATTCATCACTTATGAATAGAAATGCATTAGATTTGTGCATATTGGTTTTATATATTGGATATAAAATTCACAATAGCTACATTGTGGTACCAACCTAGATGCCCTTCAACAGATGAATGGATAAAGCAACTGTGGTATATAAACACAATGGAATATTATTCAACTGTAAAGAATAATAATATTATGGCATTTGCAGATAAATGGATGAAAATGGAGAATATCATGCTAAGTGGAATAAGCCAAGCCCAAAAAAATTAAGGCCAAATGTTTTCCCTGATAAGTGGATGATGATACATAATGGGGGTGGGCGTTAGGGGGTAAGAGAAGAATGGAGGAAATTTAGATTATGTAGAGGGAAATGAGAGAGGGGGGAGGGGGCGGGGGTATGAACGATGGTGGAATGAGACAGACATCATTACCCTATATACACCTACGATTACATGAATGATATGAATCTACTTTGTGCACAACAATAGAAACGAAAATTTGTACCCCATTTGTGTACAATGAATCAAAATGCAGTCTGTAAAAATAAAAAATAAATAAATTTTTTAAAAAAGAAAGAAACAAACAAACAAACAAGGCCCTGCCTACGCTGGAGTGAGATAGCTGGCATTCCCACTGGTGACATATTTTGCAAGCCTGCTAACAACAATAACAACAAAAATATGTCAGATAATACTTGGGCAATGAGTCCATTTACAAAAATAAATTTGAAAAACTTAATTCTTTCCATTATTCATCTCAAAGTGAGTTAATTCAGCTCTGAGCTTTTTCCTCAGCTGGACTGTATAAGTCTATCCTGAATGTAGTGCAGATTAACATTGTTGAGCTACATCCATAGAGAAGACATGTTGAAGGAGAGAGAAAGTCTCTCTGTTTGCTGACCTTAAAGAATTAGAATCTAGGGGAAAACCTCAAAACCCTTTGGTGGTGTTTTCCTGACAATGACTCCCACATGTTGGCCAAATCAGATGTGGAAAATTGTGACATTTCTCACAATGTTCCTGGGAACTGATCTTAGCCAAGAGAAGCAAAATTTTTTTAAACTCTGAAATATCTTATTCTTGTCAGAGATTAACACAAAACATTACTGCTGCCTGGACCAAATACAAAGGGCTTAGAAAGTATTTGTTCCATTTCAGGCATGAAGAGCCTTAGAGTATGAAATTATTTTTTATTAATAGGACAATTGTTTTTCCAGAGCAGGCTGGATATAGAGAATGTTGACTTTATTTGCCCAGTGATTTCTTTTCTTTTAGTGAAATATAATTTATTTTCTGTTACTTATTACAAAGGTAATGTATGCACATATAGAAAACTTGGAGAAATACTAAAAGACAGAAAGTAAGAAAACCCAGAATTACATTAAAAATAATGACTGTTAGCATGTTGAGCTATGTTTTCCACTCTTTTCAGTGTTTGTAAATGTACTTTGTACAAATTTGCTTTTTTGCTTATAACCACATTTTTCCTGTGGCAGTTTTCAGAAACATGGACTGTTATAACTACGTTGTTTTTCGTTTGCCTTTCTTTCATGGAGACAAGCAGAGCTTCCTGGGAATTAGCAGAGTTTGTTGTGGTTGAGAAGATGTGGGGAGGGTGGGAGGAGCTGAAGGAACCCAAGCTGCCATTTTGCCTTGCAGAGACTGAAGATGGAAACACAGGCCTGCTCTTCCTGTGCTGTCAGTTGGCTCTGGTTCTGGCTCTGACTTGGTACATTACTTTGCTCCCTTTGTCTGGATCAGAGACCCTTTCCTGATGGGCTTGTGGAAATTCTGGGTTCTACAGGAAATGAAGTCAATCCATGGCTTCTTTAATACCTCACTTCATGAGATCTTGACCTTCCTTTCTCTGGAACTCCAAGCAGCTGGAACCCATTTTAGGGGACAGAAAGCGTCAGGGTTATACTCAACAGAGGGAAAGGGAATCATAGTCCTGGATCCAAAGCAGGTTGCTTAATGGTTAAAGAATTCATAGAAAACATTTCACTCTTAATGTAGTTGCTAATCTCAGAGCATTTTTTGACTGGGATTAGTTTGACACATAATTTCTTTTTATTGGACAGAGCCCAGCAACTTAAGAAAATAATATATTGCCAAATGCATTAGATACTGTTTATCTTTGAAATTACTGCTCATATAATTATAAATGCATTGAACATTTCCACAGACTTCAAACAGAACATTTCTTGTGGTATGATTCCCTCCTTTTTGTTGTTGTTGTTGTTGTTTTAAATTTTAGCTACCATCTTCTATGAAATAAGTTAAAAGTAACATAAAATATAGTATTTTATCATTATACAAAACTGTGAGCTTATTAAATTGGCATAAAAATGATTGACCGGATAGTGTAATAACACAGTAATTTTATAGAAAAATTTGATAATTAATGTCTAAGAGACTACTTTCTGAATTTAGAACAACACAGAATTTAGTTATTGTTTTGCATGAATTACACAAAATTGTTGGTTTGCTTGACCTAGGCAAAATAACTAAATAACATATAATTTCTTGTCATGACTTGTGGAAGAATGTTAGCCCTATTGATCAAGAATACGTCGGCCCATGATTATACTTCTGCATACTTATTATGACCATTTTCTTAAATACTCCTAGTTTTATATATGTTTAGTTTTTAATGTTACAAAATATACATAACATAAAATTTACATTTTGGTCATTCAAGGTGCATAATTTGGTCCCGTTATGTGTATCCACGTTGTTGTTCAACCATCACCACCATCCATCTCCGGGACATTTTCATCGACTCAAACCTAAGCTCCTTATCTATTAAACCATAGCTCCTTGTTTCCCTCTCCTCTAGTCCTTGCAAGCATCGTTCTACTTTCTATGAATCTGAGTGTTGCAGTCCCTATAGAAATGGAATCATATTTGTTCTCTAATAGTTTATCTCACTTAGAATACTGTCTTCAAGGTTTATGTTGTAGCATGGTTCAAAGTTCTTTCCTATAAGACTGACTAATATTCCATTATACGTACGTACCACATTTTGATTATTCATTTATCTATCCATAGACATTTGTGTTGTTTCTGCTGTGTGACAATTGTGAATGATGTTGCTGTGAACATCAGTGTACAAATATTTGTCCAAATTTTGGCTTCCAGTATTTGGATTTATACCCAGAAGTGGAATTGCTGAATCATATGCTAATTCTGTTTAATTTTTTGAGTCACTGTCATGCTGTTTTCTACAGAGGCTACACCATTATATATTCCCACCAGCAATGCACAAGGGCTCCAATTTTTCTATATCTTTGACAACATTTGTTATTTTGAGGTTTCTATATTCTTCTTGTGGTTTGGGTTCATATTTTCCTAATAATTAGTGATAATAAACATATTTTCATGTGTTTATTGGCCATTTTTTTAGAAATATGCTCTTTTTTATTTCTTATATTTTTAGTTGTTGATGGACCTTTATTTTATTTATTTTTTATTTATTTATTTATTTATTTATTTATATGTGGTGCTGAGAATTGAACTCAGTGCCTCACACATGCCAGGCAAGTGCTCTACCACTGAGCCACAACTCCAGCCCCTATTGGCCCATTTTTAAGTGGATTTTTTTTTTTTTTTTTTTTTTTTTTTTTTGGGTGCTGGGGATCGAACCCAGGGCCTGGTGCCTACAAGGCAAGCACTCTACCGCCTGAGCTATCTCCCCAGCCCCGGATTTTTTTTTTTTTTGGTTGATTAGTTTATCTTTATATTTGATGTGCATGAATAGAGTACAAATGCATGTAGTCATGGCGGTGGTGGATCTTGTGGTCACAGGTATGCCTTCAGAAAGGCAGATGGTATAGCAGGAAAACATGTAACTTTAGATCTATGAATTCATGCCTCGACCTTCAGAACCATAAGTAGACATCATAATGTCTTGTAGAAAGGGTTGTTGTAAAGTTTAAATAAAATGGGTGTTTCCTAGCAAGGCCCATCAATAGATCTGTTTCCTTCTCTTTACCCCTCTTATGCATGTTTTTGTATTCCTTCTTTGGAGCACACAGTAAAATTGGTCTAAACATGGCATTGTTATATCCAGTTGCTTGAAGTGTCTCTATTTGAACTGGATTATTTTTAGTTCTAACAAAAACTTTAGTGCCACTACCAGTTTAACACTGAAATATCATTAGAGAAAGGCATTGGAATTCAGAAGGCTAAAACTTATATTTTTTGTCTTAGAATAATGCTATTTTTTTCTTCAGCTACAGTATTGTTATTCTTATGTAATTTTTAGTACACTAGAGTTTCAAACTGGTCATTATTTTGAGTCTTTATTTTAAGGATGTTTTTATTTCTTTAGGACATTTTCTATTATTCTTGTTTTGGATCTTTCAAAGCCTAATGACCTTTGGCTCACTATGGAAAATCTGTTGCAAGCCACAAAAAGCCATGTTGATAAAGTGATAATGAAATTGGGAAAGACAAATTCTAAAGCAGCTTCTGAAATGAGGCAGAAGATGTGGAGTAATGTGCCAAAGGACCATCCAGTGAGTTGCTTTTGGGTTTATTCCTGGAATCCTAAGCCCCATACATCACGAACAGCTTCTTTAGATTTTTATGCATGACTTGAAATTCATTTGATGTAGATGAACCTGTTCACTGGAAAATTATAGCAATTTAATAAAACCTCAGTTAGAGCAAAACAAGGAAGATTTCTTATGTCTTCTTGTTAGACATCTGCTGTGATTGGTATGGCATATTACACCAGTCAAAAGAAATAGTTTTAAAGTAGTAGTTTGATATTGATTTTATAATGTCTGTAAAATGAAGATAAAAAGCAGACTGTGCAAAAGTCACTGGCAAAGACTAGATGAAGCTTCCAATTTAAGCAAGAGGTAGAGTTACAACACTTTCATCGTCACTCTATACTTTACATTTATTTAGTGTCTGTCACATATTCAGTATCTTTTGATCATCTGATAACTAATTAAATTATAAAGTTGCTGTGATGATAACACAGGTTCTCTAAATACACTCCTGAGTATCATAATCTACAAAACTAGAAGCACCATTTTCTGTTGCTTAGAGTTTATATGCCTGTGTTTTATGTAGACAGTATTGGAACAAAACAAATCTATGCAGTATAAATGCTATTGCAACAGTCAACACAAAATAGGAAAAAAATTCCTGATAGTGATATGTTGCATAAGAAAATGAAAGGGCAGAACAAGCAAAAGAATAAATATCATAGTACTTAAGGGAATTGCTTTCAGTTTAATCCTTAAGAAATACAGCTTAGTAAGTGAGGTTAATATTGGAACAGATTCTATAGCAAAGTCTACACCTATGAAGAGACTGAAAATGATAATCTTTCGGAAGTCAATAGAAATTTCTGAGCACATAGCAAGTAATATTTATAATGAAATGCCTTTATTAACAGGATCGTGAATTAATTGACCCATTTCCAATACCGCTGGTCATAATTGGAAGTAAATATGATATTTTTCAGGTAAGCTCTTCCAATTTCAACTGTTTGTTGTACACACAGGGCAGCGGTTTATGGGGCAGAGGCAAAAATCATGATGAAATTTTAAAAATAGCTCTGGGAGGGGTAGGTTAAGGAGTTATTCATCTTAAAGATTTTGGAAAAGAAGATATAGTTAGAACAGTAAAAATAGTGGCTAGAATGGGGATAAGAAAGAAGATTTTAAAAAATGAATCTTCAACCCACTGAGGGATAGGACTTACTTTCCTACTTTTAAATTAAAGAAAGTAGAAAATTAGTTTCTTCTTATCTGTGCTTGTCAGAGAATCCTTAGGGTATTCCAGGCTATAAAATGTGTGCTTATATCTGAATTCTATTGAGCGAAGTGTTTAAACAAAGAGAAGATCTGATAGCTGTAGCTCGAGAAGGCTACAGCTATTGTCCAGTCTCTATAGAAACAAATATCAAGATGAAGAATAATACCCCTCAGGGTGGGTTTTAAAAAATAAGAAATTACCTCTGATTGGATAATTCGCTTCTTCCAGCCACAGATATTTAGTTCTCTCAACTTGTTTTTTTTCTTTTTAATAAATGATTTCTATAGGATTTTGACTCTGAGAAGAGAAAGGTAATATGCAAGACACTTCGATTTGTTGCACATTATTATGGAGCATCGCTAATGGTTCGTGTATTTACTATCCTTTGGTCCTGAATGGAGTGCACCCGGTTTGGAAAAGTTAGCAACTTAATGCACAGCTCTGTTTCCTAACACACTTCGGCTCCTCCCTTCCTTTTGCCACTGTCAAAGACCTCTTCGTACAGTGTTGGGTAGTGTGTGAACACACTCTGCCATGTGGCCTCCCCTTTTTTTGGAGCAAAAGTTCTAAATTGGTTATAGCCACAAACCCCAGTCAAGCTTCAAGAGATAAATTGACTGTGTTCTTTCATTTTTAGTGTCCTCTTAAGAATTAGAATCTCTATGCCCTTAAGAATTAGAATCTCTGTGCCCTTAAAAAAACAAACAACAACAAAACTTTAACAATATGTTCTTTTTTGAGTTTAAAAAAACTCAAAAGTTAAAAACATGAACTCTGAAGTCATACTAATGTTACCTGGGTTCAGCTCTCAGGGTGACCATTTACTAGCCACATGCTTTTAGGTAGGTCATTTAATTTCACTCAAGCCTTACTTTCTCTGGGTAAAATGGATAAAATGTACCTTTTTTGTAGAATTCTTGTGAGTATTAACAGAGGGATATGTTTAGTACAGGGCCTGGAACAAAATATTAGTCAATAAATATTGGCTGTTGTAATTACTGTTATCATTATCTTCCATGGCAGAATCAAATTTTGCTGGATATCTTTTAAAGAAAAGATCCAGCTGGGGATGTGGCTTGGTAGCAGAGCAATTGCCTAACAGTCTCTCTTCCCTTCAAAGCAGAGTTCTCAAAGCAACCTGGAGACAAGGGTCAGGCCCTTTGCTTTCATGGCTAGACTATGACTGAAAAAATATTTCTTATTATAGATCATATATGTGTGTACAATATATTTTTAATTTCACATTTTCAGATCATTCCAAATATATTTTATCAGATGTTTTCTTAAAATCATCCAATATTTGAACAGTATTTGTTTGAACAGTATTTGCTTATACATTAGGTTGACAGATTAGTTTGGAAATGTTTATTACTATTTTGAAAATAATCAGTATAGAGAATTTACTCAAAATATGATAGAACTTTCTAATACATTATCTAAAAATGGAATGAATTGCTTTGGAAAATAATGAGGCTGTTTTAGAGGTGATTGATTCAGCAGCTGAAGGAATTGAATTAAAAAACTTCTAATGTTCTCCCAGTCCTAATCTCTTTGAAATATATTTGTGATCAAGTTTATTCCTCTCCCATATAATAAATAATGTAATAATAAAATTATATTTAATTTAAATTAATAATGTAATATTAAATTTATTATATAATAAATATATTCCAATTAAAGTTAATGATTCAATTAAAGTTTTCTCTATATGTTTTTAAACACTCATTAGAAGCATTAAAATTATTCCAGAGCTTTCTTTTAAATAAACATATCAAATCTTATATTTTCTGGAATACTTTCCCTGGGAGCCTTATTTTTATTCCAGAATGAAGGTTATCTTGTGGAATTACCATTGAAACTAGAAAATTGATATCTTTGTTTCATAACTATATTTCATTGCAGTTTAAGGTTGTTTCCCCTTTAAGGTTTTTTTCATTTTCATGCATCTTAGTCATTCTGGTTTGGCCAAAACAACATTCTGAATGACTTTGTATCTTTTAAAATGAAATGATTTGTAGGGTAAATATATGTCCTGATTTTCACCTCACATGAGAGCTTAATTATTAACAGTATCTACCTCCTTTCATTCTCCAAATATGTTCTGGTTGTAGTTATTCTAGTTATGTGCCACCAGTGAGAATATTTAGTAGTTTATTTTTCAGGCTCCAAAGGCAATTCAGAAGAGAAGTTTAAAAATCATTTTATTGAGCTTCGGTATTATTGGATCAGTCTTCAGCTCCCACATTGACTGCTTTGAAGGTGGCAATATTCCCTTTTTTGTGAAAGATTTTTTATATATACCTCTTGTTTTCTAACCAATGCAAATGCATGCAGGTAATTTTTTTTTTAGACCATAAAAGAACACACACAGTAAATACACACACACATATGCATTTTAAAAATTCTTTGACAATGATTGTGATCCATTTGAGTAACTGAAATGATTAGTGGATTAATGCAAGGCCTTTACACGCCATGCATTCATGAAGTTTAAAGAACGAGTTAAATCGATCAAGATTTCTTTATTCAAGTTTTGTTGTGCACACTTAAAAAGTATTTCTTGGGCAAGCAAATAATTCTTTCTGTACTTCATCAAAGCTGTATTTATTTTACCTGTTTTTGTGATTGGAAGGCAGAGCCTCTAATTTATTCTGGATTTTTTTTTTTAAGTTTACCAGTAAATCAGAAGCTCTATTACTAAAAATACGTGGAGTTATCAACCAGTTGGCATTTGGCATTGATAAAAGGTACTGTTAAAGTGTTCCTTATATCCCTTAATTTAATTTGGTATTGTTGTCATATCTGATTATTGTTCTCTCTTTTTTTCTTTAACTGGGTAAGTTCCCCAAATGACAATTCTTAAAGGGACAATTTCATATTATCTCCTGCTTCTTACATTGCTTAACTATTTCTCAAATTTTACACCTAAAATATTTGTTTGAAATTAGAATAAGTTGATACTATTATGCTTTTTATTCCCTGATTTCTTTCCCCCCAATTAAGTAGCCCTCCCTTTGTTATTACACTTTTATTAACATGAAATGGAATTGAAATTTTTACTATATATCTTTCTTAGCTTTATCATTTCTCTTGATTTTGATTTATGTAGTAATGGGTCTGTCATTTTCTTTCCCTGAAAAACCTTTATTTGTGCTGCCCTTTAATTTTTTAAGTTTCTTAAATTGGTACTCGTTCATTTGCCACAATGCTCGCTGTCATCAGCGATATAAAACTTGACTCTGATGTTTACAGTAGAGTGTGGCAGTATATTTGACTGCTAAACTAAATTAGAATCTTTTCTTCTCTCTCTAGTAAATCAATATGTGTGGATCAGAATAAACCACTGTTTATCACAGCAGGATTGGATTCTTTGTGTCAAATAGGTTGGTGAGCTTATTAAGATTGTTCAATCTTTTTTAATTACTTATTGATTTTATCCTGCACCATGTTTACTTCATTTCCAACATACCACCATTTCTGATTTCATTATCGTTGTGGTTATTTCATATATATTTATTCTGTTAACACAGTGTTGATGCAACATGTAGTCCATTGACATATTTGTGGTAGAAGGAATGTCATCACATAAGAGGCTGATTTCTGATCTTTATTCCACTCAAACAAACAAACAAAAAAAAAAGCAAAAAAAGGCACACGCGCACACAAACACACACACACGCACATATTTTCTTTCCTTCAGTGATATCTTGGTCTTTTACATTTTATCTCCTTAAGTTTAGAAGCCATGAGTATAGGATGGTCAGGAAATTCAAAGCTACATGTTATGAGCAATGAACAGATAAGAGATTGAAGGGATTGTGCCATCTAGTTGTGCCTTAATTTTTCATCATAAAACTAGCTTGCTTTATCCAAAAGCTATATTTCCTAAACTCACGGATTCCACAGTCTTCTACAAAAAAGGAACTTGAAGAGCTTGTATTATCAAACACCTTATCTTTAAACAAAAGCTGTTTTCTCTGAAAATCGTTGAGCCTTGCAATTATTTATACTTTGGAGGTGGCATGGTTTGATTTGGACATACTAATGGGCATTAGTTCTTTCTTATATTTCCTATTTTCTATGACCCATACAAGCTGAAGATGATTTGACTTCAAATGTAGAGATCTTTGTAATGAGATTATAGATTGAATTGGAATAAAAGGAATAAAGGTGGTTTTGCCCAGTGGGCAATCATGGAGACGGATTTTTATAATGATTATTAATGCCACCTTAATCTTAGTAGCAGTGAGGATCACTGTGTGTACTGGTAGATATGCTGCTATCTAGGTAGTCTATGAAACTCTCTTCCCCATGTAAACATTGGAAATCTGAAAAGGGTTGATAATTATTTAAGTTTTTAACCAAGGAGCTTAGACCTCATCAAACTAAAAACTCTTACTCTATGAAAGTCCATGGAAGAGGATGGAAAGACATGCTACAGTCTGGGAGAAAATATTTTGGAACCACTTATCTGCCCAAGGACTAATATTTTGACTATATAAAGAACTCAACAATTTTTTAAAATTCAATTAGAAAATGAGTGAAAGAAGCCAGGCAGGGTGGCACACACCTATAATCCCAGCAACTCAGGAGGCTGAGCAAGACCCTAAGCAATTTGGTGAGACCCTGTCTCAAAATTTAAATGACTAAAAAGGGATAGGGATGTGGCTTGGCAGTAAAGCACCACTGGGTTCAATCCCCCTCCCCCCCAAAAAAAATAGGATGGGGGCAAAACACATGAGCAAACATTTCACTGAAGAGGACATAAAAATGACAAGCACATGGAACTGGGGCTATAGCTCAGTGGTAGAGTACTTGCCTGGCATGGGTTCGATCCTGAGCATCACCTAAAAATAAATAAAGGCATTGTGTCCATATATAACTAGAAAAAAATTTTAAAAATGACAAGCACATAAAGAAGTATTTAATATAATTAGTCATTAGGGAAATACAAACCGAAACCACAATGAGATATCACTACATATTTATCAAAATGGTTGAAATTAAAAATAATGACACCACCCAATACTGATGAGGATGCCAAAAAATTGGGTCACCCATACATTGCAGGTAGAAACATAAAGTAGTAGGCACTCTGAAAACTGTGTGGCAGGTTCTTCAAAAATTAAGCACGTATCTACCATATGGTTCAGAAATTGCACTAGTGAATGTTTATCCTAGAGTTATGCTCATGAAAAAATTTATGTGTTCCTAGCAGCTTTAACTATAAAACTAACCCCAAACTAGAGATAATTCAGAAGTCCTTCAGTAGGGGAAAGGCTAAAGACACTGAGGTGCATCTGTACCATGACAAACTATGGATACACACAACCTGGATGTATCTCCAGCGAATCATACTAAATTAGAAAAAGCCTATCAGGGATGGTTATTTACAATGTGTTTCTATCTTACACAAGTTTTGAAATGAAAAAGTTTTAGTGGTTAGATTAGTAGTTGTCCTAGGGTAGAAAAAGCTCTGGGTGTGGAGAAGTCAGGGGAGGGCTTGGGAAAGAGTAGGTATATCTATAAAAGTACAACACAGGGCTCATTGAGGGAGTAGAACTACTCAGTGTCTGGACTGTGGGTGGTAGATATGTGGATCTGATGATAAAATCGTGTAGAACTTACACACACACACACACACACATGAGTACAAGTAAAACCTGGAAAAGCTGAATGAGATCAGTGGACTTTATCAATGCCTTTCCTACCAAAGTGGTAAGGAGGCCCTAGATCAACAGTGAAAAAGTTGTGGTAAATATAATGATGAAGACATAGAATTTTTAAAACTCAGGTTATAGATAGAAAGTTGCTAGGAAGTAGCAGCAAGTTTTATAATTTTTCAAATTAAATAATGCAGGCAATATGTAAATATATTCTTCTAATAATTAAGCTAACATAGTACATGTAACATATAAGGAGCAAGTTTGTTATGTCTTTCCAGAGTTTTCTATGCATTCACATGCATGTAAATGTGGTGTAGAAAAAAATTATGTTTTAGCATAATTCTATCAGTCTATGTCATTTTGAATTTTTTATTTAATATGCCTTATTTTCCATATTAATACTACATATAAGTTTATTTATTGTTTTAGCTGTTGAACAGTGTTACAAAGCAGGGCTGTGCATTGTGATTTATTTTACTCTCCAATATTGATGGATATTTTGATTGTGGTGAATGTTTCATAGCACAAATGTTGGGAGCTGGGAAGTTGCTCAGTGGTATGGTGCTTGCCTAGCACATGCGAGACCCTGGGGTCAGTCCCACTTAAAAAAGAAAAAGAAAAAACAAGGTAGGTGTAAAATACATGCAAGAATTACTGTTAATAGGACATAGGTGTGGGTTTGGGTACATGGTGTGGAAAATGAGAATTGCAGCATATTCACTTCTTGCCTCCTTTTCTTCTAATACTAGAATCTGCCAGGGGCTTGCCATGCTGGGTAGCAATAAATTTTATTGATTACTATATTAGGGAGATTGGAAATGAGATCTAAGATTTTATATTTTTATATGTCATCTCTGTTGATATTTTCTAATGCTTTAATCAATGCAGTCATTTGGAATAAAGTTTCAAATTTCAGGGTCTCCTCCTGTGTCTGATAATGACCTTGGAAAGCTTCATGCCCATTCACCAATGGAACTGTGGAAAAAGGTGTATGAAAAGCTCTTTCCACCAAAGGTATGCACTTCCAACTCTTTTAAAGCAAGAATTCTTAGCACTATTCAGGAGTTATAGGAAATATTTCAAAATCCTACTAGGATTACTTTTTCTCTCTCATGCTCAAAATCAAGTGAACATTTGTTGTTTTTTTTTTTTTAAACTATTGTAAATAAGGCACTGTGGAGGTTAAAATATAAGTCAGACATGGGACCTACAAAAAAAGGGCTTCAAGCAGAGCCCTTTGACTGTTAAAAAAGAAATAGCATCTGAAAGGGGAAGAAGGCAAGAAGACCTGGAGGACATTCAAATGGACCTCAAATGATGATGAAAACTTGACCTTAGAATGACTTCAGTGTCAGGATGGGGGTGGGAGCTTGGTTTGTTAGATGGTAGCCATTAAAGAAACTGAGTTATGGGCATAAAATATTTGGAGAATTGTAATTTCAGAGTATCAACATACTAAAAAATATCAAGGACCCAGCACGAGATCCTCAGTATGCTGAAAGTGAAGTTGATGAGATGAGAATTCAGAAGGATCAGGTATTTATTATCCTAAATAGTTACTTGATTTCCTCTTATTTTATTGTAGAATCTGGAATGCCTCAGGAATTCCTTATTTTTTTTTTTCAGTGTATTTACCCGTCATCTCTTTTTTTTAC
Organism: Sciurus carolinensis; assembly: GCF_902686445.1. Classification (NCBI taxonomy): domain Eukaryota; kingdom Metazoa; phylum Chordata; class Mammalia; order Rodentia; family Sciuridae; genus Sciurus; species Sciurus carolinensis. Next base: position 58,571,506 of record NC_062225.1, on the reverse strand, counting down.
TTTCAGTATTCTTTAAATATGACATTTGGAGCTGGGGTTGTGGCTCAGTGGTAGAGTACTTGCCTAGTATGTGTGAGGCACTGGCTTCAATTCTCAGCACCACATATAAATCAATAAAATAAAAGCCCATCAACAACTAAAAAAATTTAAAAAATAAATAAGATAAAGGTATTGTGTTCATCTACAACTAAAAAATATTTTTAAAATAAAAATAAATAAATATTATGTCTGCACTGTAGGAAAAAATCCTGGTATGCATAAAGAAATAATTTTAAAATCGCCTATCATTCCACCATCCAGAGATGACTTATTGTTCATGTATCCTTTTTCAGTTTTCTGGTTTATTTAATGCTAAAGATGGGTAGTGATTTTTACCTTGCTGCTGAGAAACTTTCATAATATTCTTTCCTTTCTGTGATTATCTGAAAGGCTTTTGTTTTTCATTAGGACATTCAGACATACCTATACTTTGCTAGTACCAGAAAAATTATCTTGTCCTGTTAAGGACTTTAGTCTGAAAGCACATACCTGACAGAACCTAGTATCTTTGCTTAAAAGTAGAGGCTTCCATTCCATATATGCCTAGATAGTCCCATTTTAATATAAAGTCTGATGTAAAAATACAAGAGTTGGTAAAGTCACCAAGACTCAACTAATATACTTAGGCTTTTCTCAGATCTCCCCTTAGTTTGATAAAATGAGACACTGCACAATCTGCAGCTCTCTGAATTGAAAGCCCCGACAGCCTCTGTAACTCGGGGAGTCACACTGCGGCACAGCTAACCTGAAGGCAGCTGTCTGCTGGGAGCTGTGACCAGGATATTCTTACTAGCACTCACTTTTCACCTTTGGGTGTCCCAGGATAAGTAAGCAAGACTTAATTTAAAAATAGTCTGGAAGACTTTTGAAAACGATATCATGATGATATAGAAGGTTTTGTAGCTATAGCCAAATAAGAAGCATGTTGGAGAGACTGTAAAATGACCTCACATAACCCTTGTTATATATGTACCTTGGCTGTAGAGATTACTTGGAAGTCATCCCTGAATTAATATTTAGGAGTCAATGATTAACTGCCATTATTGATGGGTATCTCTTTGTATTGCATAGTGACCACATTTATTTTGTTAACCTGCTCAGGGATTCTTAAAGGACGAGGTTACTTCTGAGCATTGTGAGTTTTCACATTGAAAGCTGTCTTCCCTAAGTGAACCAAAACGTGACCCCGCAATGCGGGTATCATTCTTCTCTTGACTGGCACCTCACTGCTATTAGGGCAATAATTGCTATAATCTATTTTTAAAAATCTTAGCTAGATTTTTTAAACCAACCTGAAAAGTTATAATATCCTAATTTTGCCTTTTAACCAATTTCATTCTTGGTTAAAAGAATGAAATTCTGGCAGATTAATTGATTTTAGCTTGCACATATAGTTCCTTAATATAAATTTATGCTTTTGCTTTTTTTTTTTTTTTTTTGGTACTGGTCATTGAACTCAACCACTGACCCACATCCCCAGCCCTATTTTGTATTTTATTTAAAGACAGGGTCTCACTGAGTTGCTTAGCACCTCACCATTGCTGAGGCTGGCTTTGAACTCTCTATCCTCCTGTCTCAGCTGCTGGGATTACAGGCGTGCGCCACCATGCCCAGCTATGCTTTTGCTTTAAAAATACCATAATGATTACTATTTGATGCTGAGTTATTTAATTGATATCTGATTCTCAAATTTGACATTCTAATATCTAAAATTTTAAGTTTTAATTATACTTCATGTGCTCTCAAAGGACTTACAGGACCATAAGTTGTTTCCAATTGTGTGCTGACATACACAGCTGAGTTAAACATGAGGAAATTCTCTAAAGATTAATTTTGGAAGATTCCTATCAGTTTCCCTCTAAACATTTAAATATACACTTTTATTTTTATATAGGCAGTATAGTAGTCACTGCTAGTGTTATTGACACAGCATATAAAAGAAATTGTCTACATTAGGTGAAAGTCTAGCCAGTTTCTTCCATGTTATCTTTGGTCTTTTAATATGATCATTGCTGCATAACATTTTTTCAGTGAAAGCAGCATTAAAATCTTCAGATTTTATTTGATTTGACATTCAGAACAATGATATTCATTTAAAAGAAAAGAATGATTTACCTACTTCTAAATTTTAAATACTCAGGGTTTTCCAGAATTACATGAATGTATCCTTGTTTTGAAACAACCTGTAAATACTTAAATAAGTCTAGACTGTGTTTGGTGCCTGCATACCTGTAACCCAAACAGTTGCTTCTGATTTTTGTTCTTCTTGGGAGGATGATGTATCATAAAAATATAACAAAATGGCCTATGAGTGAGGACTGGCCCTGAGCCTGCAGACCAGATATTTTCCTCCTCTTGACACTCCCCCATCCCTAAGCCCTATTATTAATGATCTAAATAATTATCAGGAATGGAACATAAAATGAGGTTCCAGACCTTTAACTTTTTGCAGTGAAATTAGAGTGTGCCACTTCTAGGATGGAGAAGCACATTCTTGACTTCCATTCAGTTTCTCCAACACTCAAGCCTTCAAAAAAGCCCAAGGCCTGTCAAATTATTAGGCAAGAAAGATACGTCCATCCTCCACTACCAAATAATCCCGCCAGTGTAGGGAGGCATTCCATGCCAGCGTTCTATGGTAACCCACTGTAAGTCTCTGTAGTAAAGTATTTCTTTTATGATTGCTGTCCAGAATCTGTCTTGCTCTTTGTCCCTAGAGATGCACGGAGATCCTCCTGACCTGTGAAACCAGTCCCCACAGGTCAGATTACCTTTTACCCCTTTTACCTTTCCTGCAGACCCAGGGTCTTTCCTGATTAACTCTCATAATTACTCTGAGGTCTGTCTTTTGCCACATTTCACAAAGGTACAAGAAAACACTCCATTATTTTCTAGTTTTTAAAATCCCTCTAGTTTTAAAGCATTCTTGATTTTAGGGGATATCAATATGGAAAGCATTTGCTGAGCCTTTCTATCCCTTTTCTATATTTTTGTTTAAATTTAAAAAAGAAAGGCCAGGTGTAGTGGTACACACTTATAATCCCAGTAACTCAGAAGGCTGAGGCAGGAGGATTCCAAGTACAACCAGCCTCAGCAACTAAGTGAAGCCCTCAGCAACTTAGTAAGACCCTGTCTCAAAATAAAAAATAAAAAGGGCTGGGGATGAAGCTTAGTTTAAAGCACTCCTGGGTTCAATTCTCAATATTGAAAGCTAACTAAATACATACATACATAAAAGATAGCACTTGGGGGCTGGGGAGATAGCTTAGTTGGTAGAGTGCTTGCCTTGCAAGCACAAGGCCTTGGGTTCAATCCCCAGCACTGCAAAAAAAAAAAAAAAAAAAAAAAAAAAAGATAGCACATGGAAGTGTCCTGCCTTCTTCCTAGCTATTTGCTGTTGTCAGGTGACATAGGTCCACAATTGTTTTTGCTGGCTGCTTAGGAAGCCATGTGTGAATGAACACTTGATATATTTCAACAGTCTTTACTGGGAAACATCTAAATATACCTTGTATACCGCTTATCCTTGTATACCTCTCTATAATTCTGTGTGATAAATTTCTAAAAGTAGCATTGCTAGTTCAAAGATTATATATATCTTAAATATTGATATTTTGCTAACTTCAGCTTCAGCTTTGAACAGCAAACAAAAATGAGATCAATATTTAAAGTATGACAAATGCTGTTTTATTAGTTGAAAGACAATTTGTATGTTGTATGAAATATATAATTTTATATGAAACTTTAATAAATTCATCTCTACTTAGACTACACAGAGACTCTGAAGACTGTTTCTAGAAAATTAATCTTTTGTATAATCACTTATAAAATTATCAAGATGTTTTAAGAATGATAATGCTATAAAGGACACATTGTTCTATCTAAAAATGCTAAAGCAGTTTTAATATGTCTACTTGAACTTATAAAATTGATTTTTCTTAAAATATTACATATTTTTGTTTTAGGAACTAGAGCAATACAAGAGAAGCTCTTCAAAGTCTTGGAAACAAATTGATTTTGACTCTTGACTTAATTCGACTATTGTGTATTTTTTTCTGGTTTCCCAAAACCAAGTAAGATTATTAAATATTTTGTTAATATGTGACAAAAGATGTGAAATTTGTTAGAAGAAAAGCAACTGGATATTCTGAAGTCTTTTCAAAGGGGAAAAAATTGTGTGACTACATGTACTATATGTGTGTGTGTATGTGTGTGTGTGTGTATCTATATGAATTTTTTTTTTTTTTTTGGTGCTGCTTAGGATTGAACTCAGGACCTCACATATGCTAGGCAAGCACCTTACCACTCAGCCATATACCCAGCCCTATGTAATATATTTTTTAAAAATAAAAAAATCTTCTACTACCTACCTCTAACTTGTGTAAGTAGTGTAGACCTAATTAAGCATGTAAACACTGAGGCACTGGGTTCAAATTGCTTATGTTTTTGGGAATATGAAACCAAAAGCATTTGGTAACAGTTTGTAAAATAAGGTCAAGTGCCCATGTTGGATACGTGGTGTATTCTAGTAGGAAACCAGAATTCGTTTCACACATTTTACACTTAGTAGTGAAGGATTATTTAAAATGCACATTCCTGGGTCCTCACATCAAGAGATCATGAATCAGTGGTCCCCAGTAAGATGAACACATTTATTTAAATATCACTTTTTGGAGAACAGGCAAATTTAGGGAGATAACCTATCAATAAGTAGACCAAAACTTCATGAGTTGGGGATAACCAGGATGATGTCCAAGGTAGTATAACCTTTAAAAAGCCTTCCCAATTCTCTAGATTTGTGTGCCTGCTAGCAACTCCAATTTTAAGTATAATTACTATCATTGATCAGGAAAGTTGTTCTTGTTTTTCCATTTCTACATATAAAATATATTGACTCTAATGTGCCATGCATCCAGCTTCAAAGAAGCACGTTAATCAGCTCCAAGAACACTCAGACTGACTAGTGGTATCTGAGTGGACCTCTGATTACTGCAACCAATAGGACTTGATAAACTAGCACACATAGTTCTAACACTTTTCAGAACAGAATTTTTAACATGTTTCTAAGGAATCTTTTAAAAAATTTGTTCTTTTTAGTTATACATGACAGTAGAATGTATTTTGACATATTATACATATATGGAGTACAACTTCCCACTCTTCTGGTTGTACAGGACGTGGAGTTACATTGGTCCTGTAGTCATATATGAACATAGGAAAGTAATGTCTGATTCAAGGACTCAATTTTAAGAACAGTTAGATTCCCTGCCTGTTTGCTGTGGAGAAAGAGCTCCCTTTAAATTCACAGTGAACATTATGATCTCAGAAACATCACTGACATGGTGGGAAGAAACATCCTATCTCATAATAGTAACAGAATTTTTATTATATAATTTGATTTTCTTACATATCACTGTCCATTTTTTACTTGAGACACAAACTGTCATATGTTGAAAGCCATTGTGTTTTTCTATGATGCTATCACTAACATTTAATAGCTTGAAGCACGTGGGATGTCAATTTTCCAAATGTTTCTGAGCTAGAATGAAATTCATCTGCATATGAATAGCAGAAAATGTTTCCACTTACCTTGTACACCCATATCTTTAGTAAGTTGAAATCAGTGATTTCAAAAGAGGTTCCTGTGGGACTCTCTTTGAACTACTTTAATAGATTATCATCTCTGGAATTGTCTATAACTGATGTGACATATATAATCTGTAAGGCATTATGTAACTATTATACCATAATCATTGGTGTCAAAGACCTTTTATAAAAATTGACAATACTGTTCTGGTAATTTACCAGTGTCTCCAGATCCTTAAATACCATTCTAAGTAATAGAATTTTACTGTGGTTTCCTTAATGAAATGATCTTTCCTGCTATCATGTGAGCCATTTCAAGTGCTATAATTTATCATTCTTTATAAGTTAGGTCACAATAACTGAACAAGTTCATATGCTCTCTAGGATATTCTCACTCCAAGTTTCCATGGTGACATTGAGACAGTTTCATTTCAGACTTGTATGTGAATTATTTGAAGATCAATCAGAAGGATAATATAAGTAATTTAGTAAAGAATCCATTTTTAATTGTATCCATAATTTCATTCCTGTACATGTGTAATATAAGTGTCTGTGTTTGTATTCATCAACATTTTTTCTCTCATTCAAGAACATGAATCCTAGTGTGTAACCCTATTCTTCTTGCTGAAAATGTGTCAGCTGAGCATTTTTCTACATGGACTTTAAATAATAGCTCTTCTCCAACCTTAAAGAGGTCATTTTCTCAATGCATACACCTATCTAGTAACATTTACTTTAAATTTTATAAGTAAACTAGATTGAAAGAGAAAAATAGCAAACTCATATTTTAAAACATCACCAGAGGTTTGTCTGGTGTGTGGTGTTCACTGTTCAGCCCCTTCCTTTAGATTTTTTTTTTAATTTTTATTTTTACAGACTGCATTTTGATTCATTATATACAAATGGGGTACAACTTTTCATTTCTATGGTTGTATACAATGTAGATTCATATCATTCATGTAATCATACATGTACATAGGGTAATAATGTCTGTCTCAGTCTACTATCTTTCCTTCCCCCGCCCCTCCCGCCCCATTTTCCTCTACACCATCCAAAGTTCCTCCACTCTTCTCTTGCCCCCACAACCCCTTCCAGTTATGTATCATCATCCACTTATCCGAGAAAACATTCGGCCTTCGGTTTTTTGGGCTTGGCTTATTTCACTCAGCATGATATTCTCCAACTGCATCCATTTACCAGCAAATGCCAAGAACCCAATCAATAATGGGCTAAGGAACTGGGCAGACACTTCACAGAAGAAGATATACAGGTGATCAACAAATATATAAAAAAGTGCTCATCATCCCAAGTAATTAGAGAAATGCAAATTAAAACCACCCTAAGATTTCATCTAACTCCAATTAGAATGGTTGTTATCAAGAACACAGGCAATAATGTGTTGGCGAGGATGTGGGGGAAAAGGCACACTCATACATTGCTGGTGGAGTTGCAAATTGGTGCAGCCACTCTGGAAAGCAGTATGGAGATTCCTAGGAAAACTTGGAATGGACCCACCATTTGACCTAGCAATCCCACTCCTTTGTTTATACCCATAGGACTTAAAATCAGCATACTATAGTAACGCAGCCACATCAATGTTTATAGCTGCTCAATTCACAATACCCAGATTGCAGAACCAACCTAGGTGCCCTTCCTTTAGTTTTAAATGTGAAAAGAAAAAAAAAATCACTGGGTGCTCTGTATCTGTGGCATTTACTGTCCATCTGTCCAATGTGATCAGATAACCCAGACCTCTCATGTGGACAGGAGCAAATAAATGTGAGTTTTAAGTGACAGCTAAAGCTTTCTTACCCAATTCTGCATGATCCTTTGCTCCAATTAAACCCATAGCTCTTTTTTCCTGCTACTTCTAGTCAGTAATCATTCAAATTTTTTTACTTAGTTCTTTATCATATACACATAATTTTTTAAATTAACTTTTTTGTGTCTAGAACAAAGAAAAAAATAGTCACACTCATCTCCCCAAAGTTTATGAATTATTATTTACATTCTTGGACCAGCTCAGTTACTATTTCCAAATACCACATCCCCACAAGTTGGAATAGCAAGGGACTTTGAACCATTTCCATTGCACTCAAGTCCTGTGTGGATCCAAGAGGCATAAATGGAGTCTTCATGGTTAAAAGATTTAAAATGTTCCAGTGAGAAAGAAATACACGGAATTCTTATTGCAGGCAGTCCAAGTACATGCACATCTAGACTTCAGTCCCATTTTCCCAGCAGTGTTCTTTACTATCTGCTAATGAAATAGTCCCGTATTTTAAAAACAACTATTCCTAGGATGACAAGAACTGGGATAAATGAATATAAAATGATAAAGTTTTTTGTGAATCTGGTTGTTGCACCTGGGCAGGTTCTCTCGATGAACTGAATTCCTTGAGTGGTGGTACATATTGGATGATGCATCATAGAATTATTTGGGCCACCTGCCAATGAAAAGATTGAAGTGTCACCTGTGGTATATGTGGGGTTATTTAATCAACAAGTATTTACCTAATGCTCACAAAGAACTTAGCACTCTGCTGAATACCCTTCGTCATAAAAGGTACATTTTAGAGAGCCTGGAATCCACAATTAGATGCAGCAAACGTGAAAGTTCTGGGCTTCAGCTTCATCTGAAGTTGGACATGGGTTTCTTTCCATTTGGGTATAGATTCATTACCATATTCCTGATAAAAACCATGACCACTTACACCAAATATCCAAAACTTACTGACCTTGTCACCTAAAAATATTTGAAACAAACCACTAAATTCTGTTATGTCCTTTAGCTGTCTTCAGAGTGACTCTCAGATTTCCAGTGGCCATGAGGACTTTGTCGTATTCCCAGTGCCTTCCTGTGGGATTGGGGAATTGACTTTTGCCATAAAAAATGGCTTTATTCAGTTACATACTGTGTACATTTGGGGGAACAAAAAGCCACTTCAGCCTGCTTCAGTGTGTTCAGCAGACATAGGTACTGAACCTATCTAGAATGTACTAGTGTTTACTTCAGTGTACGTACAATCTGTCCCTTTCTAATAACATCAAGTGATTGACAGAAGACTAACTTGATCACTGCTTTTTTTTTTTTTTTTTTTCTTTTGGTAATAGGGATTGAACCCAGGGGTGCTTAACCACTGAACTACATCCCCAGCCCTTTTTATTTTGGATGGGGTGACCATCCCAAACCTGCTAAGTTGCTCAGGGCAACACTAAGTTGCTGAGGTTGGGCTTGAGCTTGTGATCCTCCTTCCTCAGCCTCCCAAGTCACTGGAATTACAGGCATGTTCCACCATGGCTGGCTTATTTTATTTTAAATTTCAAAGAAAATTTTGGACTTTATTTCAAAACAAGGTTTTAAATCAGTTTATTATAAAATATAGCAATTATTACAAAAATATGTTTTCCTCAGGAAATTGCTTCCTCAGAGTAATATGTAAAAATAATATTCCAAAATAGACTACTTACCACAAGTGAAATTCAATCCATAGAACTCATTGACTATGAGAATCTCAGAGCAAAATTTTTGAAATGTAAAATAACTGATGATTTTAAAAGGAATAGGCATTTCTTCTATGTTTCTTAAGAAAAGGAAAAGAGAGAAATAAAATTCAGTATGCTCTACAGTTTTACTAAACAAAAAGGCAATCTTTATGCCTTCTTACATAATTTTCCATCTCTATTATAAAAATTATGCTCACTATAAAAATCTTTAAATAATGCTGAAAACATAAAATACCATTACCCAGAAATAACCACTGTTAACCTTTTGGTGGAAAAAATAATATACATATAAACATATACCTACATACATATACATATCTATGTATACATAAAAATTTATACAATTTAATAAAAATTTCCACAAATGGAATTAGATTTATCATGTTCTTTCTTTTTTTCCTCTCAAACATGTGTCTCAGACATCCTTCCAAGTTAGTAAATGGAGCACTTAGTTATTTTTAATCACAGCTGGGTGGTCCTGAATTCCTCTTAGGATCTAATTCTGGGGATAAGCATCATTGGTATAAACACACAAGAAAATATACACCAAACACATGTTACTTTAGAGGATAATATTTGTGATTAAACAGATTTGACATGCTAATGTATGAAGTGAGAACTAAACTAGAACACAAGGGGAAAGGATGGAGAGAGCAAGCAGACATTCATTGGGTAAAGGAATTCTGTCTCCTCTCCAATCTATTTAAGGAGGAACTTCATTCTAGTGTTGACTTTATTGAACTACTATGTAGTTTCTATCAAATGAAAAATATATATTAAATTCTCTTTATATATTAAATTCTCTTTATAAGGAACTAGTTCCAAGTGCTTTAGGAATTAAAAAAGAAAAAAAAAAAAGTGTCCTAGCCTAAAGAACTCACAATGTAGAGACACAGAATATGCATCCTTAAGACAAAAATGCACAGTAGTGAGAAATTTGTGTCAAGAAAGTATAAAAACCCGACACCACAGGTCTGCAATATTCTTATATTTGATTTTTATGGTTTCACCTAATCTCAAGTGACCCCCAAACTCCATAACTTTGCGTTATTGGCAGCTTTTTTAGGCACAAAATGAATGAACCACATTAAGAGGCTGTTAATTAAAAAGGATAGATGGGAATTTGGGAAGGACTTAGAGAAAGAAAAAGGACATTCAAGGAAGGCAGAAATGGTCTGGGCACAGGCCTGTCAAAGGCTGCATCTGGGACTGAATGGAACTGAAAGACTAGAGCAGAAGATTTGAAGCGGGAGCAAGAGGTGGGTTAGAATGACAGCCAGAAACAAGATTGAGAGACTTGACATGAGTTGACATTAAATGACCTTAAGAAAGGTCATATTGAAATCATTATTTTAAAGAAAATTAATGTGGCACCAGAAAGCAGGATGGACCAGAATAAGAGCAAATTAAGGACAGCAAGAAAGGGAGCAGGCTACAGCAGAAGTTCGAGTATCAGATGACAGACATCTGGAATGTGCTGAGGCCTGCTGGCCGCCCATTCAAGGTAAGAACAGTGTGCCTCCTCTTCCTGTGCTACATGGGATTAAACAGAAATGCTCCACATGTTTTGTGGCTTGACATCAGAAAAGAAAACCACGAGTTGGTGACTGATCAGGTGTGCAGGCAGCCTAAGAAGAATGACATTCAGTCATTTGGTTCAGCAAATAATTTTTGCAAACCTAATGGGTTCAAGGCCATGGGCTGACACCTGAAAACGACTATCATGATAAACGAGACAGCTGCTGCCCTTACGTGGTTGACAATCCATTAAAGAAAGGCTGAGACACTATGTGGCATGAGAGAAAACAAAGGGAGCTCTTAGAGGTGGGAAGGTCAGACTGGTTTCGTGCATGTGGCAGAGGAGACAGACGGGCAGGCGAGAGGCAGAGGAGAAGCAGGCCATTACAGAAACCCTTGTGCTTTCAAGAGGGAGGAACCACAGGTCTGAACTTATTGACAAGAGACTATCCTTGTTATGTTGTTCATGGGAAGGAGGTGTGCATATTTCCCATCTTACACAAAGTATGATCTCATTTTTATTAAAAATGTTATTAAAGTCTAGCAAGATATGCAACAAAATTGAACTCTGATTGTAGTATTTCCGGATCTTATTTCTTCTTCATGCAGTTCGAGTGCATGTGGTTTTTGCATTATTTTATAAGTAAAAGGAAGAACAAAGTTATTTCCATTTGAGTTTAAGAGAACGGGGACCAGGAGGACAATATTGCAGGCAAGTACAGTCAGAGAGATGAGAACCTGAGGGAGAGAAAGAAAAGTAGTGCCTGGATTGAAGCGGCCTCTCAGAGTGGAGTTTTAATTCTGTGATAGAAGTGGAATCCACATGAACCCTTGGGATGGGAAGATTTTGGAGAGAACCCAAAGCATTTAGTAATGTTGGTCACTGCCTCCTGTTAGGATCAATTAATCCCTTTTTCCTAAAAACCACACACATGGAACACTGTCAGATGAGCACTATAATGATCCACATAATATAAAAGAGCCTGGATGTGCACCTTGTTAGCTTGATTCTGTACCCTTGTGATGATTTAATTTCATTTTTCACAGATGCTAACCATTCTTTTAACAACAAAGACAAACACAGTGTATCGTTTAAAAAAATCCTTCTTGATTGATTAAAACCTAGCTCACTTTGCTTTGTAGTATCTCCCTTTTTTATGACTTGGTATAGTTCACAATGTGTTGTCATGTTGATTAATTTATTTAGTCCTTGTGATCTCTTAAGGTGGGCAGGGCCCAGATAAGAACCTCCATTTTACAAATGAGGGAACTAATTTAGATAGGAAAGTGATTTGTTCATAGTCATGGGACAGCTAAGCAGTAGAGGAAGTTTTGGACTCCTAGATCAGCCCTCTCCTCAGGGGCCATGTGTATCCTTCAAAGTGGTGGGACTTGAGCTAAGTCAAGCCTGAGCTTAGTTTCCTTACCCAAATTTCTCTGAGTGTTAAACAGCTACATAAAGAAATGAAATTATGTATAGTAGATGCTCAGTAGGTTTTTTGTAAAGCATTCTTTACATTTCCTGGGGGACCACAGTTTCCTTACTAGATCCCACTCATCACCTGCCTGGAATAATTTTTACCCTTTTAAAATGTTCTATCCTTTCTTCTGCTGCTTTTTTGAAGTGTGTGTGTGCGTGTGTGCACGTGTGCACACACACGTGTGTAGTCTTGGTTCTAAAATGATACTTGTCCATTACAGAATATTTATAAAAGTTAGACAATGTGAAGAAAAATTTAAATACCACCCAGACATAATTACTATAAACATTTGGCACACATATTTTAAGTCTTGATACTTTGGGGGGCCGTTTTTCATCTGCAGACTCTTTTCTTATCAGACTATTAATTCCAAAAAAACCTTGGGAATTGGAAACTGAAATAGAGACCCAGTAGTACCAGGTCAGAAGTGAACTGATAGGCACACTGTTTAGCCTATTGTATGGGCTGTGGGTTTTCCTGGAGCATCCATATGGTCTGGTTTTTCTTCTCTCATTTTAATGGTTTATTATATGTGAATCATGTCAATAGTACACTTACCTTGTCACTTCCTGATTCGCAATAAAAAGACATTTCATTGAACACCTGGTGAAAAGCTCAAGGTCTAAGGCAATAACCATTAGCAAGCAATATAAATAACTCCACAATATAAGGTGGAGTTACGGATCTTTAGCAAGAATCCACAGCTCTTCTCTGGAGTTCCTATACAACAATCCTTATCAAGGGGTCATTAATAACATAACAAGCTAAGTCCTTCGAATCATTATATCTTACCTGAGGAATCCAGATCCAACCAGCACCCCAGCGATGCTCAGCAGAGCTACTACACTGTTGGCGATATTGGGGTTTTGGATTATACCAAGTAAAACCAGAGTTAGAAATTCACCAATTAAATGGGGAGCCAAGAGAGCAGCAGAGAAATATCCAAATCTAGCAACCTCAGGATATAAGCCCAGCGTCCTAGAAAAACACAAGTTCTTTAGTTTCTTCTCCAAGCACTATCATTTAAGAAAAATACCATCTTTTCCTTCTATGAATAATCCTTGGTGGTTAGTGGGTGGGAGGAGTCGGCAGGACAAGCCCAGTTCCCCTCTGTAAGGCCTTTGGGAAGAGCCAACACTCGAGACCATTTATTACCACGGTGGGTTCTGTTGGCTTCAACTCAATGTCAGTCACCCATGACAGCTCCTTCAGCTCTCATGGGAAAATATTAAACTACTTCGACCCACTAGCTGTCCTAAGTGGGATGGTGAACTCCTAGGCCTCTTCATAAATAACCGTGCTCTTCCTTACCTAGCGCTACTCCTACCTAACGTTGAGGCTCACCCTGCGTACTCCTCAGCCCCTCAGTCCCAGACCCCATCCCCAGTCTAGAGGGTTATCAGCCTCCCCTCCTCCCCAGGCCGCCTCCATTCCTTCCTGTCTTATTTATTTGAAAAACCCTTTTCTTGATTTGACTTTCACTTCCTTGCAAACAAGCTGTCTTATATCCACCTGCCTTTCCTCTTATGTTGCTTTCACCAAATTATATCTTACAGGATGACAGTATGTTTTAAATGACCATTAGACTTAGTTGCTCTTTATTCCATTTGTAGAAAAGGGAAAGAAACTGGCATTTCTTCTACCTACCCCTGCTCAAGACCATCCACCTTGCCTCTTGTACAAATCAAGATATTTGTCTATGCTATCAATTCCCTTCCCCGTTGTAGATTTTTGTTTGTTTGTTTGTTGTTTGTTTGGTTTTCTTATTTGTTTGTTTTAAATTTTGAGACAGTGTCTCACTAAGTTGCCCAGGCTGGCTCTAACTGAGTACTCCTGCCTTAGCCTCCTGAGTAGCTGGGATTTCAGTCTTGTGCCACCCTGCCTGGCTTGTCTTGTGACTTTTAAAACATTCACCTTTGATGATTTGTAGCATCTGGACAAGGGTTGTTCTTTCCATTCCTGTTGCTATCGTTTTCCTCAAGGCCTTCAATCTCCTTGATGAATCATCAACATAACCAGGTTTTCTCCTGATCAGTTGATCTCCATTTCAGAGGCTCCGCCCATCTTATCTGGGTCACTCGGCACATGTTAGACTTATCTGTTACTCAAAACTGTTCCACTTCCAAGAATTCAGATTCCAAAAGCACCCTCTCTTATTATGGCCTCTGCCTTCCATTTCCCTGGCCCTCACCCCTGGGCTCCTTGCCCCTTTTGTCATTCTTTGCCTGATCAGTTCTCACCTCTGGGAACCCTGCTTGGCACATAAGCAGTTCTAAGTGTGTTGAACACAGTATACTGCTGCTGCAATTGAATCCACTCTGCCACTTTGTTTCAACTGGCTCCTGAACCCTGTTTCCTCCTAGCATCTTGGATTCCAATGGCACGTCACATCATGCTGATATAAACCTCTACTCTACTCACCTCCCCTATTTCAATCTCTTCCCAGTGCTCAGCAGGTGAATTCACCTCCCATTTAATGAATTTCTTTTTATCTTCTTTTTTCTCTCTCTCTCCTCCCTCCTTCTCTCTCCATCCCCATCGTTTCCATGATTCCTTGTTATTCTGATTCCCCTGTCCCTACCTTGGTCTACTCTGAAATCTTGATCTATAAATTAGCCAATTTTACCTGTCTTTAAATCTACTTACAAGCTAATGTTTGTTGTCTGTTTTGCAGTGCTGGGGATCAAACTAAGGGCCTTAGGCATGTGCACAAATGCCCTACCACTAACTTCACCTCCTGCCCCCTTATTTTCTATGATCTTATTGACCACATCCTAAACAACCATTCTTTGAATCTGATAATCAGTTAAGCAATTCCCCTGTTCACCTTCACCAAGCTCCCCCAAACAGCAGCCGCTCCCTCCATTTCACCCCTTCTTCCCTGACTGGCACCCCTACTGCTCTGCTGAAGTTCTCTTCTGGAAGATTGCGGTGAACTCCTCATCTTATGCCTCACCTCCTTTAACCTCTTAATACCAAAAGGGTTGACTACATCTCTCCCTGAAGCCCTCTCCTCCCTCTGCTCCCCAATGCTGCTTCTCCCTCTGCCTCCCTGACCACCCCTTTGCCTCTTTCATTGGTTGGCTCTTCCTCTTCCCAGCCTCTGGCCCTGTTTTAAGGTTTTACACTCAGACTGCCTCTTCCCCTCTTCCTGTGCTGTCACGGGTCTTTACTCTTCTTTCTCCTCCTTTTCCTTAGTACTCCAACTCAACCCAGATCTCAGATCAACATCTGCAGCTGAGTGAGCTTGTAACATTTCAGATGCCATGTGTTCCAAACCAAAACCATTCTGCTCCCCAGAAAACTTGGTAAGGATATTGTCATCCTCCCATCCTCTCCTGCTGAGGACTCAAGCATCATCTATGATTTTTCTTTACTCCAAAATATCCATTCCATATCTGAATCCATTTGATTCTATATTTTCCCAGTATCTGAAAGGAATTTCCCCTTGCAGTGTTCAGTGATGCACACCTCAAACTTTGACTCCTCCTGCCTCAGCTCCTGAGTGTGAATGCAGTCATGTGCCACTGCGTCTGGCCAGATGTGTTTTTGAATGTGGAAATTTATCAGTTTTGGAAAGGTGCACTATACTTGCTGCAATGTGATCTGAAAACACATCTATGATCAAATCCATTAATATTTCTGCTAGGCAGAAATAGGAACAAGTCTAAAGAGTCCCTTGTTGGTTTCATTGAGTTCACACCCCGTCACACTGCTAAAGAGTTACAAAAACACTGTTGGCTCTCAGAGATGTTTAGATTTTAGAATATTTGCAAACTTGAGGTTTAGTCCTCTTTGAATCTCCTCCAGCACCAACCCTGTGCCTGCATTGGGTAGGCATTCAATAAATAATCCTGTCATTTAAATGAAGTATTTGCTACATGGCTAACAGCTGAGCTGCTACTAGAAATGATTCTACATTTTAACGTCTGACTTTTTACCAAAAATAGTCGTGACTTGTACAGAACCTGGTTTAAAAGTACCTTTATTCCTACAGAATAATTCTTTCTCATGGTCAGGATCTCAAATGCTGCATGTTTTTCAAAACCAGTGCTCTTTAAATTTTAAAGTTCACATGAATCACCTGGGAGTTCTCATAAATACAGAATCCAATTCAGGAATTTTGGACCTGAGACACAGCATTTGAAACAAGCCCCAACATAACATTGACATTGGTCTATGAGCCATTTTGAGTAGTAAAATTCTAAATTAACAAATCTTCAATTTTTACCCGGCCTGGTTTCACTAAAAAAAAATTTTCAACTTTAAAAACTTTGCCTTTAGAGAATGTGGGACATGCTCTTCAGAATTCATGAGCCTGAACCAGAAAGGACTATGGTTTGCATCATATGCCAGAGATTCAGCACGTTCCTGTGTGTCAGAAAGAGGGGGCTTCATCAGGGTCAACAAGGAAGGCCATGTGGTTCTTGCTCTTGCCCTCAGTTGACAGTCCACTCTCCTCTTGACACAGGGAAAGTGGCCTTGCTCTATCTTTCTCCAGAGTAAAACCAATTTCTACCAGCCAGAACCCGGACCTTCAAACTCCTATCAGGAGCTCACACTAACCAAGCCTCGTTTATCTTGCACTCATGTCACGCAGTTTATCACAATGATTCATACTGTGTATCATGGGTCTTTATAACAACTAGGGTCAGGAGCATCTGCGTATGAATCCAGGCAATGAGGAGAGAGACCGTCTCAAGAACTGCCTGTGAGCCTCTCTTGGAACAATGAGCTGGGCATCGTTACACTAATGAAGTCAGAGAATGGTGGGTTATTTCCTCTATGTTTTTCTAAGCCAAAGCTGTAGTAATTATATTAGATTTACATTTTTATAATGTCCTAAGAAATAAAAAGAAGTCATCAATCAAAACGCAACAGCATCTGTTTCATGGTTCCTGGTGCTGCCTTCCCATAGTCACTCTTACTTCTCCAGCCCTCTCACCCACCCAGAGAGCAACACCCAGGTCCATTAGTGAAGTTTCGAACAGAGCTGCTCCTCTGCTCCAGCTTATGGCAGCCTGGGGAGGCCATACTTAGTTGCTGGTAAACTGTTGTTCACCAGGCCTGCTCCTGAGCCCCACCTATACCTGGTCCCAGCTCCTTGAGAGCTTGAGAGCCCTCTTCCCTGGCTCAAGCCCTGCAGGGAGCCTGGGGCATACTCTTCTGGAACATGTGGTCTTGTTGGTTTGCTCTCAGGTCCCATGCAGCCTACGGCTGTGTGATTTTATTTACAATGAAATAAATGTCTTGAAGGACAGGGCCTTGCACTAGACACTGATGGGCTGAGCTGGAGCTCTCTCCCTATGCCCACTGGCCCTCTGTAACTCCTTGGCGGCCTGGCCCAGATGAATTGAATGCCCACAAACACCCTCTTACCAGTAGCACACACTGGTGAATATCATGGTGGCAAGGATGCTGAAGGGGAGGACATGTAGCACATAGGCCAGCAGCATCTGCCATTTCTGGTACAGGCCGTCCTGGCTCTCCTGGTCACTGACAGTTCGCAGCACAGGAACTGGCGTGGAAGGCAGGATCCAGAACAGTCAGTGACACGCAGCAGGGGGAGGGAGGGCTAGCCCAAGCCCAACCTGAGATCTGTCAGGGCTGGATGGTGAGGACTAGCTGGGTAGATTCCCTAGTCATGGAAGGAGGGCACCCTCCATCCACAGAACAGTAAATACTCCCCACTCCAAAAGTCTATACTCAAACTGAGATATGGTTACAAAAGATAACGTGATTTATTTTCTTTTCTCTAAAGCAGAGGGTTGTCACCAATTCAGAAAAGTACATGTAAGAGGGGCATGAATGAGTGACTTGAGGCACTTTGTCCTCTTTGTGTGCAGGATGTTGGTTCCCATAGCAACCTGCACTCTATATTGACTCTCCCTGGTAAATGCAGAAACTTATCATTGCCCCACATGCCCATCACTAGGACCAACTCTGCGAAAGTAACATCTTCCCCTCTTATTCTCTGAATATAGAGCTACATTATTGGACTCTCTCTAACATCCATTTTCCTGCATAAACTATTACAACAGGCAGCTAGAAGTTGCTTCTGGATTCCCACTGAGCTTGAAAATTAGATGAGGGCTATTCCAAAATAGGCCCCCAAAAGAAACTCATGGTGCAAAGTTGGCCTGGTAGCTGGATCTCCATGGGCTGTGTATCCTAAAGGCCAAGATGAGATACCAGGAATGATCTTTTGAAAAACTTTACCCAACTCTACACCACCTACAACTCATAACTTCACATGTCCCTGGGTCCTTAGAAACTCAGAGAGATCTACCTGGTGAGTTAATACGTACTGAGGTGTTATAACTCCATAGTAATGAGAGAGAACCTGGAAAGAGCCAGCTTTAGCTCAAAGGAGTACCCTTCTAATGGTGAACTTCTGCAAGGTGACAGATGGAGCAGGGAGATATTTAGGGAAGAGGTACACCTCCTGCACACTGGCACTTACACAGAGTCACAGCATTGAGCATGCCCGTGTATGGGGTGGCACCCAGAAACTGGTACAGGAGACCCACACGGTCCTGGACAGCACCCTTCAGCATCTCGTTCTGCACCCGTAGAAGGTAGAAAATGACGAACAAGCCCATGATCAGATTCTGAACGAGACGCATAATCACCGCTTGCTTATTTCTCAGTAAGTTTTTCATCAGTCTCCTGAAAACCAAACAACCCTATTTTAATTCCTTTTCTTTCATTATTGGTGAATGTCCAAACACCTAAAATGGGCCTTGCTTACATTCCCAAAGTTCCTTACCTCAGGAGAACATAAAGTTTAGAGAGAGCTCCAGGAGGATCTTTGGTTTTGAAAGGGATCATTGGTAAAGTTTTCAGGTGTTTTGTTCTTTCAATATTCTCCAAAGTTTTGTGATAGATGTCTGATTCTTTGTAGGCATATTCAAGCATCTGGACTCTCTTGTAGGTTTCTATTTCCCGTTCTTTGCTTTGGGTATCCACTGATGTCAGGTCCACTAAATTTTTTTCCAAAAGATATAACTCATTGTCTTTTTAAATGCATATATACAATGGATAATAATATATGTTTCATCATTGATTTGGATGTCTTCATCCCATCAGAATCAAACCTGTCATTAATGACCACTTCTAAAATCAGAATATTTTAAAGTTCATGAGAATTCCACAGACTGCCTAGGAGAATTCAGAAGCTCTGCTCATTTTTCTCTTGACAAAGTAAGAGTACAGGAATTTATTTGAGAGAGATTTCCCCCATCTCATTCTGGTAGGTCAGAGATGTTTAGTGGACCCTCCAAATTAAGTCCCCTGAAAACTAAAAAACACAACACAAAAGCAAAACCAAACCCCTCTAGAGCTTGCATCATCCAGACTGAAATCTGAGGTGAGAAAATTCAAAAAGTAATTCACGATGGGAAATGTGAAAGAAAAACTTACTATAGAAGTCAAAGGGGTTAGAATGTTCAGGACAAGGGTAACCACAGCCATTGAAGAAATCAAGCATTTCCACCGGGGTACCACAGAAAACCAGCTCTCCGTAGGTCAGGATGGCGATTTTGTCGAAATGCTGATCAGACAACAGACAGTGTTAGTGTGTGATCTGGTTACCTTGTCCTTATGGGAAATACGTTTCCAAGCAGTTAGTCAGTCCTTTGATTACCTTAAACAGTATCCTTAATGGGTCCATTGGAGACACTTGGAGTGCATCCCTAAATTTGCCAGCTGGATTACCTCTGTGGATCATGCTTATCCCATCCTGAGCCCCAGCATCACATCTGGGGTAGAGAAGAGCTACCAGGCCTGGTTTAAGTTCCAGCCATGCCACTGAGAGTGACCTTGAGCAACCTGGGATGTTTTGTTTGTTTGTTGTTTATGTTTGAAATCTCGGATCCTCATCTATAAAAAGCAAATAATAGCTAACTAAAAGGATACAAGGAGGATCGAGTGAGACTTTCCTTTAAAGGAAATCTGTAAGATTCAGTGGAAAAAAACACAATCTTTGAAACCATCTCAACCATGAACACCAATTCCAGCTTTTTACTAACTGTGTGGTAGTGGCTCAATTTTGAGTCATTCCTGTTTTGCTCTTTTATCCTGATGCTCTTATCCTGATGCAGACCTCAGAGGATGTTTTACTGATTAAACAGGCTAGTGTACAGAAAGTATTTGGAATGTGGTAGGTGCTAAAAGAAGCAAGTTTCATCCTTGGCTCTTCCCAAATCAGGACTTAGCTCCAATTGCTCAAGTACACATCATTACCCTGCCCCTCCATTCCCAGCTCAATACACCACGCACCCACCCTTGAGTTGAGAGAACAAGAGACATGGCCTCTTACCTGGAAGAGCTCAGAGCGGGGCTGGTGGATGGTGAGGATCACTATGCGGTCCCTGCGAGCTAGCTCTGCTAGGAGGATGACAATCTGATTTGCAGTCATGCAGTCCAGGCCTGTGGTTGGCTCATCAAACATCATGACCTCTGCCAGCAAAGAAGGACAGACATCTGAGCCACTGCCCAGGTCCAGTTCTGGGCTTAAAACTCAGAATTTGGACTAGTCCTTTATTGCGATGTTATACCCCATCTAAACAGTGCCAGATGAGAAGAGGCTGCATGTAAACTGGCTTTCAGTCCAAGCCCAGGAGAAAGGACTTGACCTGGAAGGGCCCAATTCCCAACTCTGGAGCATGTTTGGGGATAAGAGAACAACAACATCAGGACTCTTACTTGGTGCCATGGGCTCTTTGGGCCCCATCCAGGGAACAAGGGCTGGCAGGCAAGTGGCAAGTTGTTTTGAAAAGGTTGAGAGGAGACTGGCCCAAAAGATACAACCCATTTCATGTCTGTCGCATCTTCCAGCACAAACAGGGTCTTTGCACAGCAAAGAAATCTGGCTTATGGAACAAGCTCTGAGTGGGGCAGATATTTGGTTTAACCATAGGTTATTTCTACCTAGAAAGTGGCAAGGGCTCTTCAGAGCATTTCTCTTCTTTGCCTTCTAGTTACCTAACACCACCAGGAGAACAGGCAGACTTAGGCTAGCTCAATGTAAAGAAAGTATCTGGATGCACTATGTCCCCTTGCAGATGCACATGAATGGGGAACTTTGCCCAGGTGGGGAAAGTGACCATACCAGGCAGGGAGAGGAACTTCCCCATGGCATACACACTTTTCAGCATGTCACTTAAATTCCTACTTTGATTCCTGACATTTCATGCACACTACTTCTCATACCAAAACTCACTGGCCTTCCCCAGTGGACACTGTGTTACTGCTCTTGAAAGAAATAAGGACGGACAAGGATGGCTCCTATTCATGGAAGGTCCTAGTTGCACACTAAAACACACATGCAATGCTTCTGAGTCCAAGAGATAGTTCACTCAGATACTCCTCAGCTTGTGTTGAGGTTACATTCCAACACCCATGGTAAAGTGAAAATATCTTAAGTCAGAAGTGCATTGAGTACACCTAACCTACCAAACAGCACAGCACACTTAGCAACACTGTAGAGTGTCAGTCATGACACTCTTGTGATTGCATGGCCAAATGGGAGTGGCAGCTCACTGCCACTATCCAGCATCATGAGAGAATATGTTACCATGCATCACAAGCCCAGGAAAAGATCAAAATTCAATAACTGAAGTGTGGTTTCTACTGAGTGTAAGTAGAAACCCCATCTTGGTGTAAGTTTCACACCATCTTGAAGTTGAAAAATCATAAACCATTGTAGGTCAGGAACTGTCTATAGCTGGATGATGGAATAGCATCTGGAAATGAACCATATATAGTACTTCCAAAAAAGCTAGGTCCCCAGTTTGGAAATCCTCAGTGATTTCAGTTCCACACAAACCCTTTCCCAAATGAAGAATGTGAAGAAAGGGCCTCATGGATCTGCAGACACACGGCGGGGAGGCCCAGGCAGCCACTGGTCTACATTCCACTTACTGGGGTCCTGGAGAAGCTGGGCTGCGATGGAGACCCGGCGCCGCTCACCACTGGAAATGCCCCCAAAATTATAGTTGCCAATCAGTCGGTCTGCCACGTGGCTCAGACTCAGCTCTGCCATGACTGCCTCCACCTGTGGGAGACACAAAGCCCAGGATGACTGGCTGCTGCCTGTGGCCACTACTTCAGTTTATGGGCTAGAAAAG
Source organism: Sciurus carolinensis (assembly GCF_902686445.1). Lineage (NCBI taxonomy): Eukaryota > Metazoa > Chordata > Mammalia > Rodentia > Sciuridae > Sciurus > Sciurus carolinensis. The sequence continues at coordinate 58,549,245 of NC_062225.1, read as the reverse complement.
GCTCACAAGAGGCAACACACCTCAACATTGCACGGGCTACTTTCAGATTCACCACTGGTGAAATCAAACCATTGTAGTAAAATTCAGTTTGGTTTAAATCACAATATTATACATGTCGCAGATTTAAAAAAAAAATCTGAATCTATTTTTAAAGTTCCTAGAGCAATGAAAAGTGTTTATATTGCTTCAGGGAAATTCACCATGAAACAATAGATAATTCATCAAACTCCTCTTCAAATGTCATAGCTGGTCTAGCCAATAGAAAATCCCTCAAAGGTAGAGTTACAATATAGTTTATATTTTTAAGTGTTTGAATTTGAAACTTTATCATAATAAATGCTTTATATGTTTAAAACAATCCAATATGGACTGAACTGAACCCAGTTTCCCCTATGTAAACTGAGTAAATCCTGGCATCTCATGTGGTTCAATCTCAGTGTGACTTTGCATCAAAGTAATATAATCTAGCTACAAAAATAATTAGAAATAATTTCAACCTTTATTTGAATCTCTTTTTTTCCTACTTAATCAAAACACTGAACTTTAATTGAGTCAGAATTACACTGTCAAGGACCTAGACAATACCCTCCTTATAGCACCATACTTGAATCTCTTTAAGGACTTTAAAGGGGACCCAATTTATAATCTACAACCATACTTCTTAAAAATGTCCTCTCCTCCAATCTACTTAAACCCAGTGGCTCCTGAAGCCCCTGTCCTTTCTCCTCATTCCCAATTCCCCCATAAGAAGAACAATGGAAACCAATTATTTACTGACTTTTGAATCAAGAAGGGGAGCCTTTCACCTCCCTCTCCCTCTTTCTTTCCTCAGCTTATCCCCCCTCCAGAGGCCTGTTGGAAAATCTCTGCTTCCCATTCCTCCCCTTACTGATTGTTCCCAGCTGCATGAGGCCCTGGGAAAGCGTATAGGAGACTGAGAATACTGGTATGATAATGATTTTATTGTCTTCAGCCCCTAATGAGATGGTGTTCTTTGTATAATTAAAAAAGAAACAAACACATTGTGTTGAAAAACAACAGGATATGCTAGATTGGAGTGAAAAGGGATGAGTTATGGAACAAAATTCCAGAGGAGACAATGGGCAGGATACCAGCATGACAAAGCTTTGCCAAAAGGAGGGCCACACTTGAAATAGACACAAAGGAATTGTGAGAAGGTAAAAATGCATAATAAAGTAGTGTGATATAATCAGGAAAAAGGAAGGGTCTCCTCTTGCCACCAGTCTAGGAAGATCCTAGAATTGAGCTTTGCTCGCCATGGCTGGGTTTGAGGACTCACCAGTCAGGCCAGATTTCTGAGCCTCCCTCCATTCCGGCAATATCAGGAAAGGGATAAGCTTGTCCCTTCTGACTTGAGAGGGATGGACAGAGAAGGCATTTACTTATTCTGACTTGGGTGGATGCAAAACAGAAAGCCTTTTCTGTTTTGCAGACTCTCTTGGAAATGAAATCCACAGTCCCGTTGGGATCCTCAGGCCCTACCTTCTCTGTGCTCTATACTTTCACATAATCTGATTAGTTTCTCACATTAACTCCAGCAGGGATGCATTATTATTCTATTTATTTATTTATTTATTTATTTTTTTTTGGGGTGCTGGGGATCGAACCCAGGGCCTTGTGCTTACAAGGCAAGCACTCTACTGACTGAGCTATCTCCCCAGCCCCTCTATTTATTATAGAGGGGAAAACCAACTCTCAGGTTCATAACTTGGCTAAATTCTACTGTTAGCAAATGGCAGAATCAGGACTGAGAGCAGGAACTTCTGGGCTCACAGGAGGTCCACAAAGTCCAAAGCCAAGCCCCCAGCCCCGCAGCTGGAGCCTGCTCATGCTGGCCATGCTTTGTTTTCAGGTCCCTCTGAGGACGGAGCAGACCTCTGTGGAGCTGTTTCCTCTGTTATCACAGACATTTCCTTCCCACTAAATCACTACAGCAAGATTTCAAAGGCTGAATGTGAACGCTCATGCGGGTCCAACTCTGTACTATCAAACATCACAGGACATTTAGGGGTTGCCTGTGCTTGGCAGATTGACTAGGGGCAAATTTGCTATCAGTCTAGTTCAAGGTGCTCATGGACTGGCTAAGTGTTTATGCATGTGGTTTTTTCAGATTTTCTCAATGGAGTATGTGATGTAAGTGGATCTCTAACTCAGAAGAATCCATTCATGACTTCATTTCTCTCACCCAAATGCCAGCAGGGTCTCCTCTCCATTTTAGAGAGAAATACTAAGGTAAGCGGAAAGCGGCAGAGGGTCTCTTTGGCCTGGCTGTTCACCTGCCACTCAGAGTCAGGGCCACCAAACCATGGGAACCTACCTGTGTGTACCAAATGCCCATGGGCTGAACTGTGGCATCATCTTCTCAGACCACAGAAGGGCTCAGGGAACATGCTGAGGACCTGGGTTCCAGTCCCAACTCTTCCACCCCCAACTGTCTGATCTTAACTCATTTGGTGTCAGTTTCTTGTTCTATGAGAAGAAGATAATGCCTCTCCCATGTTGATGTCAGAAAGAAAAGAGATATTTATTGTATGTGAAGCCCTGCTGAATACCAGCCAGAAATGGGAGTCAAGCATAACCTCGTAAAACAGCAAGAACCCTACAGTGCCTCTGAGCACAGAGGCAACCTAACCTCCAGACAGGAAACAGTGTCAGTCATTGCTCTGCGAGGCTGGTGGTCCTACTGGAAGGCAGGCCCCTTTCCAAGGAACCTCTAGTGTGAAAGCTATGCCCCAGAGTTGTCTAGGATTCTCAAACGGAAGTAAGATGTTTGCCCACCAATAGCCTGGTAACAAACAAGTCCCTTTCCAGAGAGCTGCACCTCTCTGAAGGTGGCACATCTACCTGTCATTGTTCCCTGCATTCTCCCAGGTCTTAGAGTCCAGACAGAACTGAACAATGCTTCCAGGTAAGGTCCTGGTGGACTTACCTACAGCTACTTCCAAAATGGGTACATTTAAGAACCCGATTGGAATCTAAAAGAGTTAGCAATTCAATAGTTTCTTTCTTCATTAACTTAGTCCAGTGTAGATGAAGCCCATTCAAGTAAGGTGCCTCAAAAAGGAAGTTGAAAAATACTGGTGGGGAAATAACATATCCATTCAAACAGAGACCAGGCAGAATAGCATGGTCCAATACAAAGCTAATGCAAGCCACACACGGAGTGGGAATATTTAAAAAGGCAAATTAAAAAAAAAAAATTCACCAGGTGAAATTAATTTTAATAATAATATTCTTTATGGCCAAAATGGTATTTCAATCTATCATAATTATTTCTTAAAATTCTGAATGAGATCATTCACATTCCGTTTTTTTCAGATCGAGGGTCTGAAATCCAGCGGTTTATTTTACACTTAGCGCAGGTGTTGGTCTGGACTGATCACATTTCAGGTGTTCAAAAGGTACACACGTGGCTGCCACCTTGATGGCGCAGGTGGGGCACAGAACTCAGGGGCGAAAGCAAAGGGAAGGAATGGACAAGCAAAGAGACGGAGGAAGAGGGCTGCCCAGCCCTCGGGAGTGCGCCCTGGGACCAGCCCCAGCCTAGCGCCACACGGCGCGGCCGCACCCACCTTCCTGTGGAAGAAGTCTCCGGAGCCGCTGCGGATGGCCAGCATCGCCGTGTAGTGCAGCGTCTCCCGCACGGTGAGGCTGCTCAGAAAGGTGTCGCTCTGCGGGAGAGGGGGACATCAGCGTGGCCCGAGCCCGGGGCACCGGGCGGGGCTGGGGACGCGCCCACCTGCTGCACGTAGGAGAAGCAGTCCTGGAACTGGTGCTGGCGCAGCGAGCGGCCGTTCACACACACGTCCCCGAGGAGGGTCCCCGTGCGCCGCAGCCTCCCGGATATGGCATCCAGCAGCGTGGTTTTCCCCGAGCCTGGTGCCGACAAGAGAAGACCCTGGAGAAGCCCCTCGGTGACGGTGACCGCAGGGGAGAAACTTCCCGAGACCCGCTGTGGAGGCGTGGCTCTTCTTCCCTAGGTCCCTGGGTCACACTCTCAAATGAGTCTGTCTAGTACCGCCCCACCCCCACCCGGAGCGACAGGGGGCAAGCCACTTCTGTCACCAGGTTCAGACCTGGAGGTGCTCTGTCTGCAAATTTGCTTTTCAAACTGTTTTGGGTTGAAAAGGAAAATACGGGAAGTGTTTGGTTCCTAGGACATCTGAATTTCTGTCTGTGTCCCCTGGGATCTTCTGGCTATACCTGAATGTAGGTGGCATTGCCTAGAGCTGGCAAAGCGTGGTCTGAGGACCAGCATGGTGAGCATCCCCTGAGAGTTTATTAGGAAGGCAGAATTGCAGGCCCCACTGAGCTTGATTCTGCCTCATAACAAGATCCTGGGGTGATTCCCAGGAGAATCAGGATTTGAGAAACATCAGCTTGGAGAGGGCTTTGGTGAAACCAAGTTGGCCTCAGCCTGTGCCAAAAGCCTTGAGCATAGCTAGCCTGTTGTCAGTGAGAACTCTGCCGCAGAGCTGTTAGGAATGAGGCACCTGGGGGAGGATGCTTCTCCTGGTTGGTGGGTTGTTGTTTTTGTTTTTGTTTTGTTAGAGGTTAGGAGATACCCTGCCATAAGAAACCTGCCAACCCCTCTCAGTCATCCTGGACACAAGCTTAGCAGGGGCACAGAATTCCTGGAGACAGAACAGGTTTCACCAGGCCTTGCCTACCCAAGGCTGCAAAGAAGTTAGGCTTAAGTACAGAGGACACAGGCAGGAGGTTCTGAACTGTGAGAAGACAGCCAGGGAATCCTCCTGAGCACGTACAAAGATGAATAAGCTCCTGCAGGGTTGTCTTCTTTCCTAACCCAGGACTGACGAAGCTCAGAATTAGCCCCAGCTCAGTAGTGGAGCCTGTGCTTTGCCTTGGCCTTTTCTGACCAGAACCTCCATGGCCCTGCATTTCTAGGATCTAACCTCAACTCTGACAGAACCACTCTAGCAAGACTGACCTCCCCAGGGACAGCAGGGCTACTTTCTTGTTGCTGAATCCAATGGATATTTACTTCTCTGTGTGTTTTCTGGCTCTCCAGCAGCATTTGCTACTGCTGCCTGCCGTCCCTTCAAGACTGCCACCATAACCTCTTCCATCCACCAGCCTCCTGGTGGGGGTGGTGCTTACGGTTCCCTCCTGGGTCTTCTGCTCTTCTCATGTCACACAGTCTCACTAAGTAACAGTGAGCACCACCCATGCTGGGAGGAAACCTTAAAGTAGATTGTCACCCCCACTCAAGCTTCAGATGACTATGGCCCCTGCTGATGTCTGACTGCAGCATCATGAGACACCTCCATCAGAACTACCCACCAAGTCACTTTCACATTTCTGACCCCTAGAAACCCTGAGAAATAACAATGATATCTTTGTTATTTTCAGTCACTATGTTTTAGGATACTTTTTTATGTTGTTTAGAAATAGATATCTAGGGCTGGGGAGATAGCTCAGTCAGTAGAGTGCTTGACTTGCAAGCACAAGGCCCTGGGTTCAATCCCCAGCACCGCAAAAAAAAAAAAAAAAAAAAAAAAAAAAAAGAAATAGATATCTAATTTAGTCTTTTAAGTATGTGTCAAATATTTATTAACTTATAAATGAGGGAATCAGAAGATGGCAAAGCTCATTCAAAAAATGAGAAACTATCAGCAATGCGAAGAAAGAGCCTACAGAGTGGGAGAAAATCTTTGCCAATCATACTTCAGAAAGAGCACTAATCTCCAGAATTTATAAAGAACTCAAAAAACTCTACACCAAGAATGCAAATAATCCAATCGACAAATGGGCTAAGGAAATGAATAGACACGTCACAGAAGAAGATCTACAAGCAATCAACAAACATATGGAAAAATGTTCAACATCTCTAGTAATAAGAGAAATGCAAATCAAAACCACCCTAAGATTCCATCTCACCCCAATTAGAATGGCGATTATCAAGAATACAAGCAACAACAGGTGTTGGCGAGGATGTGGGGAGAAAGGTACACTCATACATTGCCGGTGGGGCTGCAAATTAGTGCAGCCACTCTGGAAAGCAGTGTGGAGATTTCTTAGAAAACTTGGAATGGACCCACCATTTGACCCAGCTATCCCACTCCTCGGCCTATACCCAAAGGACTTAAAATCAGCCTACTACAGAGATACAGTCACATCAATGTTCATAGCTGCTCAGTTCACAATAGCCAGATTGTGGAACCAACCTAGATGTCCTTCAATTGATGAATGGATAAAGAAACTGTGGTATATATATATATATATACAATGGAATATTACTCAGCCATAAAGAATGATAAAATTATGGCATTTGCAGGCAAATGGATGAAATTGGAGAATATCATGCTAAGCGAGATAAGCCAATCTCAAAAAACCAAAGGACAAATGATATTGCCAATAAGTGGATGATGACACATAATGGGGGGTGGGAGGGGTTAGTGTTAGGGTTAGAGTTAGGGTTAGGGAGGGGGGCAAGAATGGAGGAAGGAAGGACTGTATAGAGGGAAAAGAGGGGTGGGAGGGGTGGGGGGGAAGTGAAAAATAACAGAATGAATCAAACAACATTACCCTATGTAAGTTTATGATTACACAAATGGTATGACTTTATGCCATGTACAAACAGAGAAACAACATGTATTCCATTTGTTTACAATAAAAAAAAATGAGAAACTGATATGGAGAAAGCTGAGTGGAGAAAACAAGGTTGGAATAAGAGCAGTTAAACACAAAAATGGTTAATACACTATAAGGCAATACCACCATGACCTCTGGGATTATGTCTCTAATAAGACGGAAATAATTTATAACTAAACAATCTTCAAGGAAGCATTCAGCCCAGAGCCTGGGCCCTAATCAGTAGCAAACAGTAAGTTTTGGCCTTCCCCAGGAGTGTTAGATGGCCCTAGGAAGGCTTGCTTTGGACCATATTCTAGTGAGACTTTGAACAGTAAGTTATCTTTTCCTTACTAATAAAGATTTGGTAGCATACTTCTTGGGATAAGATAGAGATAAAATCATGTCATTTTATGAAATGCTATGAGTAATTCATTGACTTAATTTATTTATTCATTTGTTCAACAAATATTAAACACCTATTATGTGACCGACCCTGTTCCAGGTGTTAAGGACATCACAGAAAAAAGACACAAAGTCCCTGCCATAGTGGAACTGGCTTCTACTTTGCATTTGTATTCAGAATAAAGGATAAACACTGTCATAAAACCATGGTCAGGTATAGCATCAGAAATCAGTCCACATCACCAGATCAAGAGCCCCACCCCCTGTCCTGCTGAGATGTGACCCAGCTTGACATTGGTCTGTGGGACATGCTTCTCGAGAAGGGCACTATGTACCACCCTTCATAATTCCACATAAGGAATGCAACAAGTGACAGATTATTATAAGGATAACTCCTCAATTTTTTTTTACTTTTCAAAGGAGCACACTATATTTATCAAAAGGAAGATTAGAATGAGCTTGGATGTTATGGTACATGTATATTGTTAGAAATTGTTTAAGAAGTGGAAATAAGAATTGACAGGAAATCTCAGAAAAGAATAATAGCTTCTGTTAGTGATATGGTCTAATTGTTTATGTCCCCCAGAATTCAAGTGTTGAAATCTTTACCCCCAAGGTGATGGTGTTAGGAAGTGAGTTGTATTAGGAGGTGGTATTGGGAGGAGGTTAGGTGGGGGATGAAGCCCTAATGTTTGGGATTTGTGCCCTTATAAAAAGAGACTCAAGACAGAGCCTACTGTCCTCAACCTTGAGAGGTTAGGGTGAGAAGATGGCTGGTATCAGTGCTCACCAGGTACAAAATCTGTCAGCCCTTTGAATTTGGACTTTCCAGCCTTTAAGACTGTGAAAAATAAAATTCTGTTGTTTAGAAGCCACCTAGTATATGGTATTTTGTTATAGCAGCCCAGATGAACTAAGTCAGTGAATTCCTTTTCATTTTCTCTTAATATACTACTGTTGCCATTCAGTTGAACATCTGCTATAGCAGGTGAATGGTCATGGACTTAACTCCCTGGGTATAAAACTATCTTAGTCCATTTTCTGTTGCTATAGCAAAATACCTGAGGTTGAATAGTTGGCAAAGAAAAGAGGTTTATTTAGCACACAGTTTTGTTAGCTTAAACTTTAAAATTGGGTGATTCCCTTCTTGGCTCTGGTGATAGACTTCTGGGTACATCACAACATGATAAATGGCATCATAGCAGGGTCACATAAGAGGGAGAGAATACATGGTGACAGAAAGCCAGAGGAATTCAGTGACCAGGCTTACTCTTTTCATAACAACTTGTTTTGTCAGGAACTAACAGAATCTTGGAGGAACTACTTTCATGGGTTCTAAGGACAGTGCCTCCTGTGGGTAACCATCTTCCACTAGGCCCCATGACTTAGGAGTTCCAGCACCTTCCAACAGTTCCACACTAGGGACCAAACTTCCAGCACATGAACCTTTAGGAGGACACAGTCAAACCAAATGCAACCAGTACCTCGCCTGATTTTCATCATAGATTTACGTTCCCTCTTTCCGTTACAGAGCGTGACACAGTGAAGAGTGTAGTAAGTGGCAATGATTTGCAAGCAGTTGCTTCTGTGAAGTCCATTTGTCAGAATCCTTAACCTTAAGATACGTGACAGCCCAGCCCAGGGGCCAATGCTCCCATCCCCCAGCTGCTGGAAGATGACCCTGAGGATTCACAGCTGTGTCCCTCACAGGGACTCTCCTGAGCCACAAGGAGCTGCCTATCAAGGTTGTACCCTCCCAGGACAGTGACTGGCTGGCAGATGCTGGACTCAAAAGCAAACCTAGAATTCAGGCTCCAGTGTAGTTGCCCTTGGGAGAAAGGACAGTGTGGGGACTGGGCACGCAGAGGGCCTCAGTGCAATCTGTCATGTTTGATTCCTTAAAAACGTTCTGCAGCAAATATGGTATAATGGTAAGATTAAATGAGGCCTGGTATTCACAGCTGAACGTTTTTACATTCTTCTCCATTCCCGACTGCATCTCTACAGTACATCAGGATGAAATGGGACCTGTGAGATCCAGTATGGAGGTTAAATGGGCATTTTTGTGCCTATTTAATTCCTTTTCCTCTCTCCGGGCCGAATCTAGAGAGGGGAAATTGTGTTTGCTGAGCATCCCTATATACCAGCCACTGTGCTGGGGACTTGGTGTACTTAGAAATATGAATTCACTTAAAAGGCTGGGAATGTGACTCAGGGGTAGAGCACTTGCCTAGCTGGCATGAGGTCCTGGGTTTGATCCCCAGCCCTGGCCCACCCCACCCAACCCCCCAAAAAAAGAAAGAGAAGGAAAAGAAACAAAAACAAACAAACTCCACGATTCCGATTCACTTACATGTTAGGCAGGACTTTATAACTCTTTGAAGGATTTTTTTCAAAATTGTACATTGGTACCAAGTTCCATTCACAGTGAGACATGTCTGATATCAAAACTTGTGACCTTGCTGTAACTTACTCATTTCTTCAATGTGGTGCTTAAATCAAACCAAAGCCTTTTCAGAGTCCCCATTGAGAATTAGGGCACTTCTCCGCAGCTTACCTGAGGCCCCTAAGATGCACATGATCTGCCCACTCTCAATGTACAAGGAGACATCTTTGAGGATCTGCCTGTTCCACCGCTGCCGGCCAGATGTGATGTTCCACCAAGGCCCCACGCGATTGCTTTAAAGAAAACCCCATGAGGGCAAAGGCAGCATGGGTCCTAGAAGGAGCCAGACCCTTATCCCTCTGCACTGATCCCAGCTCTGCCCCACCCAGTTGCCTCGAGCAGCTCCTATTTTATCCTCTACGTCCTCCTCTGTAGACCCTGGCAGGACAGTGACTGCAAGCTGGCCGCCACCCACGGAAAGCCCCGCCCAGCGACTGCTCTCTGGCGGCGAGGTGGTGAACAGGACGGTGTGTATTCTTCAAGCTGAGCCTGCGTTCCTTCACCAGGCTTCCTTCCACCTCGTCCTCCGGCAACCCCCGCCCTCAGGCCCTCTCTGTCCACACGGGGCGGGCTGCAGGCAGGATGGGCAAGGGGTGTGGGCACCGGGAAGCGGGAAAGGGCAGCGGCAAGAGACAAGGCACATTTTTTCATGTCCAGGCCTCGCCCTGGACAGGAGGAGGGGCCATTCGCTGTGGCTCCTCATTTTCCAGTGGCAGCGCTACCCCCTCTCCTCCACCCTGACCTGCTGAAGAGGCAGCCCAAAGCCCCCAGTCCCTGTTAGTAAGGAAAGCCACCAGAGCAGGGCAAAGACCAGGCCCTCTGCCTGTGCGTCCTGCCTTACCTGATGCTGTAGGAGACATGGAGGATGCCCAGGCTGTTCCGAGGCTCCACGGCAGCGGCAGGACCCTCCTCTGGGGCGCTCTGGGAACCTCTGTTTACTTGAGGTCCTGAGGTCCCGTCTGGGCTCAGAAAGGGGAGCCCGCTCATGGCCAACAGGCAGCAAAAATAGTTGAATTTTCTGGTGACCTGACCCTCCCCGAAGTGGCTTCAGCTGAGGAGCCAGTGGCAGAGTGCCCTGCCTGCTCCTTGGCCGGTCCTGGAGTCCCTCATGAAGCAGCAGGACAGGAACTTGGCCACAGATACCATTATCTGATGTACCTTTAGCCAGAGCGTTCTTATCTTGACAGTGGGCAGAACCCACGGTGTTTGTGGGAGGGTTTGCGGGAGGAATGCTGGGAGAGAGACTGGCACAGGAGAGGAGGACCCAGGTGGACGCATTCGAGGGAACGAAGAGAAAGCTCTGACCCAGCAGGCGGCCACTAAGACCCAAAGGAGCTGCGCTGAAGGGGCACAGATCTCTCGGGCTCCATGGCTGAGAAGGCTGCGGCACAGACAGGGCTGTGGAAAGGGGCCTGTCCCCAGGATGCCTCGGTGAGTGGCCAGAGCCTCCTCTCTCGGCCGGTGGGGAGCAACGGGTCATTCTTTGCTTCCTCAGGAGCTTTCTGTGCTAACTCAGAACAAGCAGAATGAGAAAGGATTCCCTTTCTTGGATGTCAGAGGGGGTGGGGAGCAGACTTGTGGGCCTGCAGGCCTCGGGGTCACTTCTGGCCCTCAGGCATGCTCCTAAAGGGAGATGATCTTCTTATTTGAGACTTGGACTGATTTTGCCTTTTTCAAATGAGACTCCACCACGGAAACATGCTCACACATACCAGGAACTCTCCTGGTGTCTCCTTTGTCCATGTGACGGTCAGGTCAAGAATCTCAATGGCAGTAAAAAGATCAATGACATGACTTTTGTGGGAACATCAGAATCTGTGCTCAAATAATGCAGGCAACTGTAAGATCTGGGAATGAACTGGCAGGAACAGACAGCCGCCAAGGGGCCTTCCTCCTCATTTGACCAGAGAATTGCTTACTTAGTAAATGGCCTTTGACTGGAGAGAGTGGGCGGAGTGTGCAGCTAGGCTGCATTGGAAGAAAAAGGGAGGCAGCTCCCGCCCCTGCTCCACCCCGCCCCCCATTTCTGTCTTGCCTGTTGGTGGTGGGGGTGGGCCAGAAGAGGAGGGAAAGAAAGACGGGAATGAGAAGCCCACTCCCAACAGGGAGGCCACAGGCACCTGGACTAGCCGAGAGTCACCCGGGACTGACCTGGCCGGACCCAGGGAGCCCGCTCTTTCTCCCAGTCTTCAACCCCAGCCATGACCAGCTCTGCTCTCTGAGTTCCTGTGGGTCCAGCCCCTGTGGGAAACGTCTCCTACCAGTCAGGGCAGCGATGGTTACCTCCTGAACAGGACAAAAGTCAGGGGTGGCTTTAAGGACTCCTTCTACCCTGAAGGTCACCACCACATCCAAAAGTGCATGCAGGCCCTGCCACTGACCATCCCTGTTCTTCAGTCCAATTTGTCACTCTAGGTAGCATGCCGTGGTCTGCCCCAGTTTTTTTGTTTGTTTGTTTGCTGTGCAGGGGCTAGAACCCAGGGCCTCTTGCATGCCAGAAAAATGCTCTACCATTGAACTACACCCCAGCCCCGACCCCTAACATTGTGGGGCCTGGGACAAAAGGATGAGGATCACATATTCATGTCTAGGAAAAGCTATCCATCAAGCCGGGGGCAGAGGTCACGCCTATAGTCCCAGCAGCTTGGGAGGCTGAGGCAGGAGGATTGCCAGTTCAAGGCCAGCCTCAGCAAGTTAGCAAGGTCCTAAGCAACTAAGCAAGACCCTGTCTAAAAATAAAATATAAAAAGGGCTGGGGATGTAGTCAATGGTTAAATGTCCCTGGGTTCAATCCCTGGTACCAAAAAAAAAAAGTTTTCAATCAAGCTAAGTACTATTAAATAAAATAGTATCTAACCTCTTACCTTGACATACCTTCCTGAAAGATCAGGTGTTATTGAAAGCTTGGTCCTTGTCCCCAGTGCCAATCCAATAACAAGGACACGGTTTTGAGAACAGGGAAAAGAAGTCCTGTTGCTTTGCTAGCAAAGGAGAAACACAGGGGACTCCTGTCCCAGAGGCTGTGATTCTCCCCATCAGCAGGAACAGGGGGCTTTTAAAGAGTGACTCACGTGTTAAGTTGAGAGACCGTCGTTTCTGAGATCTTCTGGTACCATCCCCAAAGTTTGGATTACTTCCTTCCAAAGGTGGTGTGTGCTCAGGGACTGGTAACTCTGCCTAGGATGGGGAAGAACAGTAAGCCTGTTTCCCCTGCGATCAGGGAGGGAGAGAGATTGGGGAGGAACAAGGAGAGAGGAAGAGAAAGAAACATGTCCGTTTTAAAAATCAGCTGCAGTGGCAGAGCTGCAAGGGCTGCATTCAAAGCACGAAGTGGCCCCCTGTCACACTTGTCTCAGAGGAGCAGCTGGGATGTGGTGGCACGAGGGAGCTGGCCTTTAGCCCAGCCATCGTCTGTCTTCTCTGCCCAGCCGAGCTCCATCCCGCCTACACCAACTGCTCCAGTCCTGTGCACCCCAGCCTCACCTTCCGTCCATGCCCTCCACAGACAAATGTCCCTCTGGCTTGGGGATGACCACTTGAGTGGTACTGTCAGTGTTCGGGAAGAGGGACCTCAGAGCCGGTGGAGCCGGGTTGCACAGGGACATCTGGCGTCAAGTACCTGGAATGGCAGGTGCTTGTGGCAGACACACTCCACACACCAGGGGCAGGAACAGGGCCAGAGAAGGACGAGAGGCCCAGGGTTCAGGCAGAGCTGTGTGAGATCTGGTCTAAATGTTTCAATAAAGGTCCAGGAGTGTCCCCTCAGCCAGGAAGGAACCCTGCATGTCTCCACCAGCGCCCAGTAAGCCCTCAGTATGTCACCCCTGCAGCCACCGCTCCTCGACTCAGACCCAGAACCCAGCTCCGCGCTGAGCTTCCCTCCTGTCTCTGCTTCTGACTCAGGAATTTGATCAGAACTTAATACAAGGAGAAATTACAATGTAGCCCAGCAGGAGCCGAGCTGGTTACCTACAAATAAACCTGCTTTTGCTTTTTTGGGTGTCACCTGTCAGAAATTCAAGTGATGTTCTGACAGTCGTACTGATTAAGATGTCAGCTGAATAGATATTTAAGTATTTGAAAAATACAGAGAGTTTGTCAAAACCTCAGAAAGAGTCTAACAAATCCTTCCTGGGAGCCAAGGAAAATATTTTAAAATGGAGCAGAAGTCATCTTCAACCCAGGCACCAATTTTCTTCCAAAAGCAGAGCTGCCTGCATGGCTCCGGGCAGGCACTGTCCCTGCATGGTCTCAGGGCTGGGGGTTGGGGACAAGCCTCAGAGCAAGGAGCTACTGGCACCTTTGCCTTCTCATCTGTCCTCCATCTTTCTGCCTCTTCCCCTGACCCCAGTGCCCTCTCCTCAGATCATAGATGGTGGGACTTGAGGTCACCCCCATACATTGCTCCAGACTCCAAATGTGCGGCTTTCTGTCCTCAGCAGTTCCTCTGCCCCTAAACCCAACCTGGGGAGCTTTGGGCCTGCAGCAGCGATTTCTGAGTCAATTCATATCTGATGCCAATTAACTAACAACCCTTCTGCAGATAATGGCTTTAAAAACAACGAGAAGATAACAGGAGGCACATTAGCCCAGACGAGTCCCTCAGCAGTCTATACACGTTCTGATAGTTAATAAACCGGGGAAACTGGGCAGGGTGGTGATAGTAGAAGTGGCCAGAGAGGGCGGGTGCAGGGCTAACTGGCCAGGTGTCCAGCAGTTCTCCCCTCCCTCTAACCCCACCCCTGCATTTTTTTCCCCCAGTACTGGGGATTGAAGCCAGAGGTGCTTGACCACTGAGCTGCATCCCACACCTTTTCATTTTTTCACTTTGAGACATTATCTTGCTTAAGTTGCTGAGGACCTCACTAAATTACTGAGGCTGGCCTCCAACTTGTGATCCTTTGTCTCCGCCTCCAGAGCAGCTGGGATCACAGGCATGTGACACTGCCCTCATCCTCCCCCTGCTTTGGATCATGGACTTCTGGGGGTCAAGAGGGGAGTTCTACTCATAGGCTTGCTCTCTCCATTTGAAAACATATTGTGAAATATTTCAAATATCCATTTACTTAGGGAACTCCGATGCACCCACCACTAATTTCCAACAGCTCTGAAGCCTGCTCACCCCCACTCCATTACCCTTCTCCCCTATATCTTTCCCGGTTCCCCAGAGATAACCCTTCTCCTGAATGAGGTGTCTACTTTCCCATGTTTTTACTGGGTAATTTTGATCATGGTTCAAACCTTAAGCCATGTAAGTGGCTTCGGTCTGCTGTTTTGAATACACTCCTGGAACTCTGGAGGCTGCTTACAGGACACCTGCCACCTGTGTTTATTTCCCCCACTTCTGTTGGTCTGGAGTGTCCTTCCCTGGGATCTTCTACCTCCACCATTGCAGGGAGACTTTTTTTAAAATATATTTTTTAGTTGTAGGTGGACACAATACCTTTATTTTTATTTTTCTGTGGTGCTGAGGATTGAACCCAGAGCCTCACGCATGCTAGGTGAGCGCGCTACCACTGAGCCACAGCCCCAGCCCTGCAGGGGTACTTTGACAAAGCGATTGCCATATTTTTTTTGGCCTAAGGCACCTGTGTCTGTTGTGCGTGTGATGAAGACGCACTCGAACCAGAAACTTGAGGCTGGCCTGCCTTTAGGCCTGTCTGCCTCCATCCTAACACTTGTCCCACCTACTAAAATCCAAGCTTTCTGAAGATGGTCTTTTTCCCTGTTACATCCCGAATTCCAAGCCTGAAGTGGATCGTGCACTCCCAGGTGAGTATCCGTCGTGTGCTTTATTAAAGGAACATGTCAGTGAGAGGGCAGCTCAGAGGCTCATGGGAGCTTGTTAATGAGCCCATACTTACTCCTGCCGCCCCAAAACGGAAGGAAGGTGCAGGGCACCAGGAGCTGCCCCGCCAGACCGAGGAGTTTCCAGCTCCCGGCTCAGGTCTTGACTCGGCTCTCTCCAGTCGGGAGTCTGGGGGTCAATCATCATGAGCAGCGTGGATTCAGGCCCAGCGGCCTGAGGTTGAGGTTCTTTGGGGGAAGAGCTGTTCTGGGGGAATCCCAAGCTCTCCCTGAAGCAAGGAGCTGCCTTCAAGACTCCCCTCTCCTGCCAGTGTGGATCTCGACCACCTTGCCGGCCGCTGCTCTCTCCTGCCTTCTACGTGCTCAGCAGTCTCTGAAGGAGTCCCTCACCTGACATGTCTCCCAGCAGGGCCTCCAGGACAGCTTGTTCTCCTCTGAAAGCGACAATGGCCTGTACTTCACCTACAGTGGCCAGTCCAACACCCTGGAAGTCAGAGACCTCACCTACCAGGTAGGGCTCGGTGTGCTGGGTTGAAAGGTAGAGGAGTGACGGGAAGCCAAAGAGCTGCCCAAGTGGAAGGGAAGGGTCAGCCCGCCCTGCAGGCCCCTGTCTCCCAAGGACAGAGTCCGGATTACCCGATGCCTCACTCGTTGGGTGTGAGCACCCGGGAGACTTCTTTCATTCATCACCTACACACGGAACTGGAGGTGAGGGGCATGAAGAAGGCCGGAGACCATTGTGAAAAAACATGCATCCCGGGCACTCTCCCACCCAGCCGCACCCGGCCCTTTTTATTTTTTACTTTGAGATAGAGTCTCACTAAGTTGCCCAGGCTGACCTCAAACTTGTGATCCTTCTGCCTCAGCCTCCCGAGTAGCTGGGATTACACCATGCACCACCATGTCTAGTGCTCTCTCTGTCTCTCGTTACTTTACCACAGAGCTACATCCTCAGTCCTTTTTAGTTCAGTTTTTTGTTTTGTTTTGTTTTTTTAAATTTTGAGACAAGTTCTCACTAAATTGCTAAGGGTATTGCTAATTTGCTGAGGCTGGCCTCAAACTTGTGATCCTCCTGTCTCAGCCTCCTGAATTGCTGGGATTGTAAGCATAAGCCACCACGCCTGGCTGCAAGTCTTTTATAACTTTAGATTTTGGAATACATTTAGACTTTTGAAAAAGTTACAAAAATAATTCAGGGTTCCCATATTTCTTTTGTCCAGTTTCTCTAATGTTAACCTCTTGCATACCTCAGTGTAATGATCAGAACTAAGAAATTCAGCTGGATGCAGTGGCACATGCCTGTAATCCAAGTGACTTAAGAGGCTGAGGGAGAAGGATCACAAGTTCCAGGTGGGCCTTAGAAAATTAGAGAGGCCCTAAGCAACTTAGCAGGACCTTGTCTCAAAAAATAAAAAGGGCTGGGGATATAGTTCAGTGATAGAGCACCCCTGGGTTCAATCCCCACTACCAGAAAAAAATTTTAAAAATAAGAAATTCACAATGTGCAATGCTATTAAGTAAAGTACACATTTTATTCAGATTTCATCTATCTATCATCCTTATCTATCTATTTATCTATACATTTTTATAAAATGTATGGTCCCAAGAGCTAATAAAATAATAAAAATAACCAGAATGCAAAGAGGTTCTAAGGAATGTCTTGGTCAGAATCAAGGGCCCCGATTCCCCACTTCCCCATGGACCATAGTAGGGCTGGGATGGTGAATCTCAGAGACTAGAGTCTGACTTCTTGTGAGCATGAATTAAGACAAGCTAATGAGCCACACCATAACCTTTCTCTGCCTGACTCCTTACTAGCTGTGTCACCTTGAGAAGTTTACTTAACTGCTCTGAGACTCGTCTATAAAACAGAAATTATAATAGGACATATGCTATAGGTTTGCAATGAAGATTGAATAAAATCATGGATATAAAATGATTAATAAAATGTCCACACAGTATACATTTCATAAATTATTAGTAAATCATTAATATTAAAGAATTTTGCTTCATTTTTTTTTCTGTTCTGCTATTGCACATGCTTTCCGGTCTCATCTTTGGACTCGGAAGTAGCTGTTCAGGTTCTCAGTACGGTGGGTTCTGCCTCTATTTTTGACAGACCCTGGGTTGTGGGGGTGCCTCAGGCCTGTTGTATATCAGCAGGGGGGCTATGCCCTGTGAACAGGGGCCAAACGAGGGACAGGGGACCTGAACGGAGTCTGCCGAAACGCTCTGAGCCATTTGGCTTTCTGAGGAACCTTCTGATGCTTCCCACAGGTGGACCTGGCCTCCCAGGTTCCTTGGTTCGAGCAGTTGGCTCAGTTCAAAATACCTTGGATGTCTCGCCGCCGCCAAGACTCATGTGAGCTGGGCATCCGGAACCTGAGCTTTAGAGTGAGAAGCGGGCAGATGCTGGCCATCATCGGGAGCTCAGGTACCACGAAAAGCAAATGGTTGGGCAATGGATTCTCTCTCCTGGGTGCAGGATGGTCCTTCAGGCAGGTAGATGCTGCTTGTAAAACTCTTCGCTGGAAACTATTTACTAGCTCTTAAATGGTTGCTGCTACTACTACGAGTCACACGTGTGTCTCTGGCCTGCGTGGAGCTGCAGCCACAGTGATGGTCTGTAGTTAACACCTGCCTCGAGAGAGGATGATCAGGAGGCTTCAGAACATAGTGTTCTCTTCAGAGACGCCCCCAGTCACCTGGCATTCCCTCAGGTCATTCCCCCCACCGTCCGATTCAGGTCACGGTCAGACAGTGACTAGGCAGAGCCCTGCCGCAACTCTCCCCCTCCAAAGACACAGCCACCCTGCAACCTCCTGCAGAGAACTGGACTCTTGGATTGCTTCAGACAGAGACTTCCCAGGGCTGACTTCAAAATGTAGAGCAAAGAGCTGCAGGGGACTCAGGTAACCAAGCTGGTACCCTCCTCCCCACCAGGAAGCATTTTTAGAGGAAGATTTTCAAATTCTCTAGGATTCATACTTCTAGGGTGCTTTTGCTCATCCCCCTCCCCACCACACACACACTCAAAGTCCTTCATTTGATTAACGTGACCCTAAATCCAAAGGAGTGGAGTGATTCTCCTAAGGACATACATTCAATGCAGAACTAGAACTTGAACTTGGTCCCCTGATTCTCAGATCCAGGTGTTTCGTGTTTCTTCCAGGGATACCTTACACAGTATTAGAGCACTTTATACCTTTTAATTAATCATTTCCAGAGGAAGAGATTACTCAACGTTTTGAACATCTACTCCAAACTTTTATACTCCTCTGATAGAGAAGTTCTGTTTATTGTCTAACCAAAGATCAAATGAGTTACTATGTGTAAATGCACTTTGTAACTAAAACAATATGCACAATCATTAAGTCCCTCCCCACTGGCTCTATCCTTGCAATTCTGACCCAAACAAGAAAAAAGCATTATTTTGATTTATAACTTCTGATAGTTTTCTTAGCGTTTTCCTCCTTTTCTTCCTGAGTTGAGCATCTGGAGGGCACAGGCTCTTCTGTGGAGTGAATACATGGCACGTACGACTCTCCAGCTGAGTCTCCCTGATTTGTGATTGAGGACAGTGAAATTCAGAGAGGCTGAGCAGGAATCACATTGAGTAATATCCAGGTCTTTTGACTCCAGGTTCAACATTGTTTGATTTCAGGTTTACTTGGCTGAAATTATTAAAACGATTTCTTAGAAAGTTTTATCCACCGTACTACCTGTAACTTTTAAAACACACACACACACACACACACACACACACACATGCTGGCCATAAAGTTTTAAAAAATATATCAGTTGCAGGCATTTAGCTTCTATAGAATCAGCAATGTCAAAAGTCTTCCAATTAATAAATTTGTTGATGGGGAGACGCCAGCCATATTACAAGGGTCTTGAGGATCCGTAAGTATTTTCCCCTGGTTCAGAGAGGGTCTCCCCAAATGCACCAGGCACCCTCCATTGAAATAACTGCCTACACCTCTCACAAAGTTCTGCATAGGAAATGTGGTCCTCCTACTCTCTTACTGAGAATCCATGGTCCCTGTGATCACTGGCAAAGTCTCCCAGAGCTGACAGCTGGTGTCCCAGGCTGAGCAGGGAGCAGGGCTGAGGCCCCTCTCTTTGGTTCCCAGGTTCTCGGGGATCCTCAATGAGGCGCATGCAGGAGGCAGCGTGCAGGTCTCCTTCTCTCAGAGCCCCTGGACAGTAAGCAGGAAGATGACATGGGGACACCTCCTGGTTTTTGAATTTTTCATTGGATGCCATGGGACTGCCTGCAGGCAACATATGGCATGTGACCAGGAAGACTTGTCACATGTTGTCTATTGCCACTTTCCTGGTTTGAAAACAACTTGGAAAACTTCCTCTCCAAAAAAGAATGTACATAAGGAAACCAAAACCCCACCCGAGGAGACTGGGCAGAGCTTGCTCCCAGCTCCATGGTAGGAAGGTGTTCTCAGAGTCTGGGGCCAGTTAGCTTAAATAGCTGTGGAAGAAAGAGCCACATCAAGTGCTGTTGGAAATTAGATCCAATCTGATGTTCACCTCCCAAATCAATAGCAGTTTTTTTTTTTTTTTAATTCACCATCAGATGTGGATGATGTTCACTTGAGCTCAGGGGTCTTTTTTCTTTTTCTTTCTTTTTCTTTTTCAGAGTAAAATATACCACTGAATGAAACAAGAAAGAAGGGTATAGATACACAATGCTTTAAAATCATTTCCATCTCTATTACTTTTCCACTATCTTTCTTC
The DNA here is from genome assembly GCF_902686445.1 of Sciurus carolinensis. Taxonomy (NCBI): domain Eukaryota; kingdom Metazoa; phylum Chordata; class Mammalia; order Rodentia; family Sciuridae; genus Sciurus; species Sciurus carolinensis. Next base: position 58,529,216 of record NC_062225.1, on the reverse strand, counting down.
CTTATGTTTCAAAAGAAGTTTCTGGTTTTGCATTTTTAAAAGACACCTTATGGGTTGCAAATTAGTACAGCCACTCTGGAAAGCAGTATGGAGATTCCTCAGAAAGCTTGGAATGGAAACACCATTTGACCCAGCTATCCCACTCCTTGGCCTATACCCAAAGGACTTAAAATCAGCATATTACAGAGATACAGCCACATCAATGTTCATTGCTGCTCAATTCACCATAGCCAGATTGTGGAACCAACCTAGATGCCCTTCAGTTGATGAATGGATAAAGAAACTGTGGCATATATATACAATGGAATATTACTCCGCAATGAAGAATGATAAAATTATGGCATTTGCAGGCAAATGGATGAAATTGGAGAATATCATGCTAAGTGAGATAAGCCAATCTCAAAAAACTAAAGGACGAATGATCTCGCTGATAAGCGGATGAGGACATACAATGGGGGGTGGGAAGGGTTAGCATTAGGTTTAGGGTTAGGTTTAGGGTTAGGGATAAGGAGTGTGGTAAGAATGAAGGAAAGAAGGACTGTATAGAGGGAAAAGAGGGGTGGGAGGGGTGGGGGGAAGGGAAAAAAAAGTGAATCAAACATCATTGCCCTATGTAAACGTATGATTACACAAATGGTATGCCTTGACTCCATGTACAAATAGAGAAACAACATGTATCCCATTTGTATACAATAATAATAATTAAAAAATTAAAAAAATAAAAAAAATAAAAGACACCTTATGAATATTCCAAGTTAGCTCTACCCACAAAGCCAGCTTCTGAGCTAAATGACAATGAATGATGAAATATTGCTGGCATGTTTGTCAGCCAGGAATGGTTCCGCTTCACAGTGCAATTAACCCCAGCCTTGCTTGGGGAGAAAGAGCATTGACTGGCAGTGGAAAGTGGCAAAGATTACAGAAATGAGCAGGCCTGTGGCAGTCAGGACTCCAGCCTTCTTCTGTCATGCAGTCCCAGGCTGACCTGGCCTGAACCCCTAGAGTAAATGTGTTCGGTCCTCTAGATACACAAGTTGGCTGCAGAAAACAGATCCAACCCAGGTCTAGGAGCAGTGCCACCTTCCTGGGGTTTGGTCACTTCTGTGAGGACAGAGCAGCCCACTGGCCCCTGCAGAAGCTCTGTCCTCAGGAATGTCTGGTTTCTTTGCAGGCTGTGGGAGAACCTCATTGCTGGATGTGATTACCAGCCGCGACCATGGTGGCAAGATAAAGTCAGGCAGAATCTGGATCAACGGGCAGCCCAGCACCCCTCAGGTCGTGAGGAAGTGTGTGGCCCACGTGCGTCAGCACGACCAGCTGCTGCCCAATCTCACTGTTCGAGAGACTCTGACCTTCGTTGCCCAGATGCGCCTGCCCAGAAGCTTCTCCCAAGCTCAGCGTGACAAAAGGGTAACTAGGTGACCCCAGTGGTGACCCCTGGCATCAGAAGAACCACCCATCCTTACCCTTCCCTGCCCTCCCTGCCCTGCCTCGGGACCAGCCCAGGTGGAGTTTGCGCAATCCAGCAGGGAAGAGGCCATGTGGTCACTACCCACCCCCGTCATTCAGTCCTCCTTTGAGACCCCCGGAAGCCATCTCAGCCCCAGTGGGTCCCTTCAAACTCGTCCAGTGTGTGATTCGTGTATATGTTTTCTGGTCCTCTGCATGGGCGTCAGCCCAACTGTCAGTCCCCACGTTCCCGACACGTGGCCATGCCCCGCCTTTCAGGAGAGGGGACAGGATCCGGGCAGGAACACAGCAGCAGGGAAATGAAGAGCTGGAAATGAAGGACTCTCACTTAACACCTGGGGGAGGAGCAGGCACCTCTACACTTTGGGTCCAAGTACGCGCAGCCCTTAGGAGCCCCTCCTGGCTGCGCTCGCCCGCAGGTGGAGGACGTGATCGCTGAGCTGCGGCTGCGGCAGTGCGCCAACACCCGCGTGGGCAACGCGTACGTGCGCGGGGTGTCTGGGGGCGAGCGGAGGCGAGTCAGCATCGGGGTTCAGCTTCTGTGGAACCCAGGTGAGGCCTGGGCGCCGGGGGGGCCGCAGTCGGCCGCTCTGCCTGGCTCGGCCCAGCCAAGTCACCAGGCTCCTTGCTCTGTCCTTGGGAAGGAATCCTCATCCTGGACGAACCCACCTCCGGGCTCGACAGCTTCACCGCCCACAACCTGGTGAAAACCTTGTCCCGTCTGGCCAAAGGCAACAGGCTGGTGCTCATCTCCCTCCACCAGCCTCGGTCGGACATCTTCAAGCTGTTTGACCTGGTCCTCCTGATGACGTCCGGCACCACCATCTACCTCGGAGCCGCCCAGCACATGGTCCAGTATTTCACGGCAATCGGCTACCCCTGTCCCCGCTACAGCAACCCTGCCGACTTCTATGGTGAGGCAGCAAGGCCAGTGACCAGTGACCTGGTGCACAGGACCTTCCCCACCCAAACACTTCATCTCTTGCTGAAAAGATGCAAGAAAGAAAATTCTCAAGCATCAGGAAAGGAGGAAGAAGTGGGTGGTGGGCAGAACCAGGAGGAAAATTATTGGTCAGTTTGCCAAGGATCAAATGCTAGAAAGAGGACCTGAAAAAAGGTATCCTCTGACAAATAGTCACCCTTCTGCCCACGGCAGGTTAGGAACGTACAGGAGCTCTGCTGACCGAGGGGCTAGAATCCAAAAGGGTTTGGATGATTTCTACCCTTGTGGTCTTTATTCAGACTGTTAGGGAAACAGGCTATTTAAGATCCACAAGCCACCAGGGTATCTTAAGACTGTGCCCTGGTCTTAAGACTCTCTGGTGGGCTGGGGAGATAGCTCAGTTGGTAGAGTGCTTGCCTTGCAAGCACAAGGCCCTGGGTTCGATCCCCAGCACCGCAAAAAAAAAAAAAAAAAAGACTCTCTCTGGTGTCCCTGCAGAGGCAGGGAGCCTGCAGGTGCAGTGGGGAGGAGGGTCCAGGGTGAGCTAGCTCAGGGCTTCATTATCGGCCTTGGCCAGTGAACCTTTAGATATGAAAATGGCTCTGTCAGCCCCTGATTGCTGTTCTCCAGGGTCCTGAGCACTCTGAACAGTGCACACTTGTCACTGTGTGATGAGTTTATGTACTCCTGGAGACCTGTGGCCTTTTCAGTCACCTGCCCTGAAAGCACCCCTCAAGAGCACTGAGGAGTGGTGTGGCTGCTGGACAGGTGGCACAGGTATGCCAGGGTCAGGGGGTGCAGCAGCTATGGCTGTCCCCCAGGTCACCTCAGGTTCTTCCCAGGATGGCAAAGTGTAGCAAGAAGTTCACCAACAATGGACCACCAATGGTCAAGTTCTGACCACTGGACCATTTCCTCAAAGGTATACACAAAAGGGCCCTCAGTGACAAGCTCCAGAGGTCTCCTGTTTGACCTTCACATCCCTGCCAGGCCAAGGTCATCACCATCTGTGGAAGACTGGAGCAGAAAGAGCTGGGCACTGTGTCTGCTGAGGCCCCGACACGCCCAGCCCCAGGCCTGACTTCAGTTCTGCTGCTCACATTCTCCTCCCAGCATCCGGGCCACCTTCTCTCCCTCCCCCAGGAGGACAGCCACTCTTCCTGGTCTCCACTCCTTGCCCTCCGCATTTTTGGCCTTGGTGACCTCCCTTCCAGTACTCAGGTGCCGTTCTGACTTCCTGCCAGCATATTATTCTCTGGTCAGTCACCCTCAGATAAGGGGACAAAGGGCACCTGCCAACCTGGTCACCGGGGGGCAATTTGATGTAACCCTGGACAAGGGCTACCAGAAGTCAAATGCCCATAGCAGACTGGAAAACTCTTTTGTATCATGATTTGGGAGAAGTAGGAGTGGGGCCCTCACCAATATGGAGTATGGGAGCCACATAGGGTCTGAGGGTGCCCAGTACATCTGGTGTTTTGAGCAATAGCCCTGTACTGAGGGAATGTATCATGGTTTATAAGGCCCCTCTTAGGTGTGATCCTGCCTCAAGATGTGTAATATAAACAGAAGAAGGAAAGAGAAAGCAGTGAAGGAGACTGCAGCCACACCAAGGCTCTGAGGACAGAGTGGTAGGGGGAGTGAGGGTGTGCTTGGGCCTGGAACCAGCGGGGTGTCGAAGGCCCCGGCTCTGACTGTGAGATTTTCTTTCCTGGCAGTACAGGGCCATTGGAGGTTAAGGCAGAGCACTGTGAGAAGAGCTAGCTGTGACACGGGGCTGGTTCAGGGCAGCACCCCCTGGGGTCTGGAGGTGGCTTTCCTCTTGGCCTCTCTCTAGCTGGGTGGGCTGACTCCTTTCCCTGGGGTCAAAGCAGATGCCTGAGAGCATTGCCTTCTGTACAGTTGGCTGGTCCCTTGCACCCTCCAAGCAAACATGCCTTGGGCAAGCTGCTTGGGAGCCAAATGATTGATTAGCAGGGAAAGACTGACCTTCCCAGAGCCGAGTACCTGCTGCCCCGTGACCCCGCCTTCTGGCAGGCATGCCTGTAAGGCTGAGCCCCATCCCCGGCTTCCTGGACAGCTGGATTTGGAGCCAGGGCATAACCATAGTGCAGATTTTGTCCCCAAAGGCTCCTGCTCTGTCCTGGGATGTTCCCATAATGAGCTTGGGTGGGGGGACTGGGGCCAGGGCTTCTGTTGTTGACCACTTCCTGGTCCACATGCTTCCCCCCGAGACCTTTGCCAATGTGGTCAGGCCTTGGAGGATGAGAGACCAGCCCTGGAGATCTCTGACTCTCTGCTCTGACCATCACTTGGTGGTTCCCACTCAGAGGGCAGGGAGCTTGTCTTGGAGCCTCCGCCCATGGCCCTGCATCCTCTGCTTACAGTGGACTTAACCAGCATTGACAGGCACAGTCGGGAGCAGGAAATGGCCACCAGGGAGAAGACTCAGTCACTTGCAGCCTTGTTTCTAGAAAAAGTACGTGGCTTCGATGACTTTCTGTGGAAAGCAGAGATGAGGGAGCTTGACGTGGGCACCTGTGCAGCCAGGTACGGTGGGCCAGCATCTTGGGGTGGTAGGTTCTCTGTGGCAGGTGCCAATTCCTGACCCAGCCATATACTGTCTCCCAACAGCCAGACCCTCCTGCAGGACCCTGGCCACCTCTCAGTTCCCACAGAGCAGCCTGGGGCGGTGCAGCAGTTTATCACCCTGATCCGGTAATTGTCTTTCATTTGTCTCCAGCCCCCCAAAGTCTCTGAGTATCAAATTAAGCCTTTTCTATCTAAAGTGAATTTGGGACTGGGGGTGTAGCTCAGTGATAAGCACTTGCCTAGCATGTGCAAAGTCCTGGATTTGATACCAGGTCCTGCCAAAGAAAGGGAATTTGAAGGAGAAAACAAGAGGTAGAACTGTCTGAAAAACAGCATCCTCAGGACCAGCACTAGCGCTCATGATACGAGAGACATCCTGTTAAACTCCTTAAACAAAAATCAAAATCAAAAAATTAAAATATGTTAAACAAAATTGAAATACCCTTACTGACCTGGTGATCATGGACATAGCAGAGGGTCATTTGGGAAAAATTCAGAAATCCTAGGGCATCTACACTGGAAACAGAAGAGTCCCTGTCACATCGGCCTTCAAAGAAAGCCAGGCTCACATGCTCCGCATATGGTTTTCTAGCCATTTCCATGAATAGAAACATGTTAATACACAAGTCGGATCTGCATATTGTTCAGTAGCCAGCTTATCTTGCCTGACCCTTGCCTGGGTGGCTTCTTCGCCACATTTAGTGTAGTCAGTCTTCATTTACTTCTCCAGTTCCTATTGATGGTCAGAGATTTCAAGCTTTTGCTATTACAATTAATGCTATGGCGGATTTACCATCTTTTTGGACCTAATTGATTTTCCCCTCAGCACAATTTTTGAAAGTAAAATTGTCAGGCTGATATACCGATAATAAAAGTTGTGATCATTGGGCTGGGGATATAGCTCAGTTGGTAGAGTGCTTGCCTTGTGTGCATAAGGCCCTGGGTTCAATCCCCACCATCACACACAAAAAAGAAAGAAAGTTTATAGGCCAGACTCCTCCCAATTTAACCAGACTATTTCAAAATAAGTCCCCCCCTGGGTTTAACCCCCAGTACCCCCCCATCCAAAAAAATGACTCAAAATCAGCAGCTTCAGGACTTGTACCTGGTGGAGGCTTTCTGATCAAAAAAGTCATGATCATTTATTTAGTATGTACCATGGGACAGATACTCTCATCATGTTTCTGATTTAATGCTCATAGTAACTCTGTAAGGTGGGTGTCACTATCCCATTTTACAGATGAGAAAAATGAGGCTTCCAGAAATAACATGACATTCCCGAGGTCAGCCCTCAAGTATGTATTTCCCGTGCTACCTCTTTCTTTTGTTTTCTTAAGTCGTCAGATTTCCAATGACTTCCGAGACCTGCCAACTCTCTTCATTCACGGGGTGGAGGCCTGTCTGATGTCCCTAATTATGGGCTTCCTCTACTATGGCCACGGGGCCATCAAGCTCTCCTTTATGGACATGGCAGCCCTCTTATTCATGATTGGAGCACTCATCCCTTTCAACGTGATTCTGGATGTCATCTCTAAATGTGAGTGTCACCTGCGCTCCTGAACAGACCAGGCAGCGGGCAGATTTGGTGTCAGTCACCCTCTGAGCTGGTCCAAGGCTGACCTCTGTGCTCCTCAGAGCTTCTGGGGACAATGGCTTTGCAGAATAATTGCATCATAATTGTGAAATAAAAGAGAATTGTTTTTAAAGTATGCAAATTAAATATCAGCATGCAAATGAAAGCAAATTACCAGTGTCTTAGCCATGGTGACCCCAACAGGGTTTATACTTGCGAGTACCTTGCAAGCCACAGGACCACAACACCTAAACAGCCTCCCCAAACACCTGAATCAGGGTGGCTTTACTGGGTCTGTTTTTAAAAAACATAAAAAAGGTAGGTGTTACCACTACTTTTAATGATCTTAACAGAGATGCAAAATCTCTGTTAAGCACACCGTAGATTGCTTTCACTATTCCAATTTCCACCCCCACCTTTAGGTCACTCGGAGAGGGCGATGCTTTACCACGAACTGGAAGATGGACTGTACACAGCTGGTCCATATTTCTTTGCCAAGGTGACCACAGTGGGAGGGAAGCAGCCTGCATTGTGCCAACATTGCTGGGGGTGTTTTGCTAAGCCCGGGGGGATGCGTTGTCTGTGATGGCAGATGCCACATTCTCCAGGGGAATTTCAGAGACCTGAGACACATATATATTATATATGTATATGCATATATGTATGTGTGTGTGCATATCTATATATATATTTATTATTATTATTATTTTTGGTGGTTCTGGAGATTGAACTCAGGGCACTCTCAAACTTGTGATCTCCTTCCTCAGCTTCCTGAGTTGCTGGATTACAGGCGTGAATCACCAAGCCCCATGATAGTTTTTAAACATTCACTAGAAGGTCAGGATCAGGAATAATACTTTTCTGGTCAGCAGGACCCAAAGGGAAGAAGTGGGAAACACCTAGCACACTTTACCTTTCTAGAACCCCAGATTAAGTCAGGCAGGTGTTTCCAGGAAGAGGAGGCTCAGGGAGGTTATGTGACTACCAAGGTCACACAGAGGCTAGATCTGGGAAGGAAGGGTGGGGACTTGAAACCAGGTCTTAGGAGAAAGAGGCATTATCTCCATGTCCTTGCAAGGGCTGTCCTTTGCAGATCCTCGGGGAGCTGCCAGAGCACTGTGCCTACATCATCATCTATGTGATGCCCATCTACTGGCTGGCCAACCTGCGGCCGGGCCTGGAGTCCTTCCTGCTGTACTTCCTGCTGGTGTGGCTGGTGGTCTTCTGCTGCAGGGCCATGGCCCTGGCTGCCGCCGCCATGCTGCCCACTTTCCACACGTCCTCCTTCTTCTGCAACGCTCTCTACAACTCCTTCTACCTCACCGGGGGCTTCATGATAAACCTGGACAACCTGTGGATAGGTGAGACCTGCTTCCGTGGCTGCTCCAGCCCCTGAAGGCCCCACGGGCCTGCTTCCACCTGGAGGTTGAAAATCATCACTGAGGTCCACTCGAGCCTGGCCCTCCTGGAAGCAGATACCTTTGCCCATTGCCTGCAGGCCCCGAGAATGGTTAGAGGACTCGGTGACACTGTCTCATAGCCCTTGGCAGACACGGGAAGTCGCCCGGCCCCTCCCTCTCCACATTCGCAGCCAGCCAGGTCAAAGCCACCTCCTACATCTTTCTGAAATGTCCCTTGGCTCTGTCCCCAGCCCTAGCCCCCATCATTGGGCCCTGGGTCACTGCAACAGTCAGACCCCTGTGACCCATGGTCCTTCTCAGTGCTCACCCACGTGGAGAGCTTTCTAGGGGGTACATTCATGCCCTGCCTCCTCCCAGCCTCCCAGGCTGCTTGGCAGCACACCCTCCCTCCCACCTCAGAACCTGTCCTGCCTCTGAAGGGGGCCACTGTCCACCTCCCCGGGGTCTCCTGAAGTCCAGCGGGGCTCGGTGCTTCCTCCTGCCCACGCCATGATTCTCCACAGGGTCCAAGCTACGCAGCCATCTCTGGCATGGGGATGCTGAGTGCATGGTCCTAACTACGTACAGGACACGGAGTTAAATGATTCTCTAGAGTTGTTATGACTCCAACATGTGGGTGACCCATCAGCCTTTCGGGACCCTCAGTCCCAATCTGGGTTCCCCACTGCCCCCTGTCCCTTTGCCTCTCTCACCTCCTTGCTCCTCAGAGGGCTTACTTCCCCGGGGCCAGAGCCTGCACAGACCTGCCTTAGGCAGAACCGTGGTACAGACAGCAGATGGCTTGTGCAGGTGGCTGAGACCTTGTGAATGACCTGGCTCTTGCTATCTTCAGCGCCTGCTTGGATCGCCAAGGTGTCCTTCCTCCGGTGGTGTTTCGCAGGGCTGATGCAGATCCAGTTTAATGGAGTCCTATTTACCACGCAGATCGGCAACCTCACTTTCTCTGTCCCAGGAGAGATGGTAAGTGGCAAAGGCCTTGGATGAATGGACAATCAACTGGACACCTTCCTAATGAGCTCACTGAATGTTTGTCCCTCCAGCTCGTCAATGCCATGGACCTGAATTCACACCCGCTCTACGCCATCTACCTCATCCTCATTAGCATCAGCGGAGGCTTCCTGCTCCTCTACTATATTTCCTTAAGGTTCATCAAACAGAAGTCAAGCCAAGACTGGTGATTCATGACCGGGCACGGTGGCACACACCTGTAATCCCAGTGACAAGAGAGGCTGCGGCAGGAGGATCAAAAGTTTGAGACCAGGCCTCAGCAATTCAGCAAGATGCTCAACAACTTGGTGAGACCCTGTCTCAAAATAAAAAACAAAAAGAAAAGGAACTGAGATGCAGCTCAGTGGTAAAGTGCCCCTGAATTCGATTCCCAGTACCAATCCCCTTCCTGCAAAAATTGGTAGTTCATACCTAGACCCCTGCCTGCTGATGGGGACTCTTTGACAGCACTCCCTCTCTTCCTCCAAAGGAGCCCCTTCCCGGTGACAATGAGGCTAATAATGATAAAGATGCTCAGCTACATCCAGCCCCGGACTGCAGTGGCACAGGTCAGCCACAGGATGGCAGTAGAATAAAGACAGTTGAAAGGAATTTCTGATCACTGGCCAGAGTTTGTGATAGTTGGGAGTGAGAAAACCAGTACTTGGTGGCGCCTACAATGTTGCTAATTTATTTCCTTTGGATATGTCTTCACATAGGCAACTCAGCATGGGTGGGGATAAAATTAGGTAAAAATTAAGTAGCTGGACTCTGCAGGAATTACTAGAACCCAAAGTGTACAATAACATCATATTTTGCAAAATCTCTAGCCTCAATTTCCAGTGTCCCCATAACTCTATGTTCGGTCACTCTCAATATGGAAAGTGACCTAAAACATATCATATAAATGCCACTTCTTCTTTCTGTGTGGAGTCATGGACTCCAAGAGCCAAAATGAAAATTAAAGATTTATTGAGCATCTACTCTGTAGCAGGTATGGTACAAAACACTTTATGTTGATGCCATTATTCATTTTCAGAACAACCCATTTTATAGGTGAGGACACTGAGAGACAAACTCAGTTTGCCAGGGTTATATAATTTCTATGCAGCACAGGCATGTGGGGGGTCAGAAAAGCCTCAGAGGTTTTTAGGAGTTAGCAGAAGGTGAGGCCTTGAACCACTGTAAGGCTTGGTAGCCCAGGAAGGCTCCAGAAGAGCCAGAAGAGATTGTGTCAGTTCAGCTGTGCCTCAGAGTCACATCTCATTGGCCCTGGCTTTATCTCAGGAGCAACCTTGAACCTCTCACAGTGATCAGGCCCAGATCATAGGTTTCATGCCTGAGTGCTGAAGACTGTCTGGTTCAAAACAGGCACACAAGAGGGATTGTTCCCAGTGGAAAAACGATTGTTTGTAACCAAAAGAAGCAGTAAAGTGAGTGTTTGGGAGGCAAAGAGCAAATGTTGTCCCCAGGTGCCCTAGGCCCTTGCTATTTCAAGTGTGGGCCCTGGGCCAGCACCATGGCACCTCCTGGGAGCTGGTTAGACAGGTAGAACCTCAGGCCCCACCCAGACCCACTGAGTCAGAATCTTCATTTCCTGAAGACTCCCCTGATGATTTGTATGCATATGCAAGTTTGAGTAGCAGCACCTGAACTCTATCCTTTTACAATCTGCCCCTTACACTCAGGAAATTTACATGGTTACACTGCCACCACCCAACCCCACTCAGGAGTCACTAAGTGTTTTGACAGTGTCCTTGCTTCATGGCCAATGATGTCCTTCATCCAGATCAGAATCAAGTGTTGAATTCTGTTGCTGTGTTTCATTTGCTTCCTTCAGTGTAGAACAGTTCCTCAACTTTCCTGACCTCAACACTCAATGATCATATAGGCTCTCTCTCAATTTGGGTTCACCTGATGTATTTTCATGACTAAATCCAGGCTGTCCACCTTTGGCAGGAATGGCACAGAAGGTGGCACGTGATATCCATTTGCCCCACCTTGATATTCACTTGGATCACTTGACTGAAGGAGCGTCTGCCAGGTTTTTCCATAGTCAAGTGACTATATTCTCTCCTTTTGGAATTAATAGCCCTTTTGCAGGGAGGCACTTGAAAGCTCTGTAAATTGCCTGTTTTGCAACAACTTTCCATTTATTCATTTTTTTATTGTGACTCACGTAGACTTGTCATTTCCTATTTTATTCAATGCATTGTAATTCTTTACCATCACTAATTTGGATGCTCCAATTATCCCCAATTTGGCCAATGGAAGCCCCTTCAAGTTGGCTTCAGCATCCTTCTGACATGTCTCCATTATTCTCTGACAACTTTGTGACACCAGAGAGTTTCAGGCTCATCTTTTATTTTCCCACCCCAGCCCTGGAATTGGCTGTTTCCCTAATGAATATTGATCCTGTTAGTGGACAATGGTAGTTAGAAGCCAAGATCTGAGTGAGAAGTTGCTCACTGCTATTGGGCATCGTTGCTCCCAGGCCTCTAAGCGAACAGTTGGGGAATGAGTGTGTGTGTGCTCACGCGTACGTGTGTGTGTGTACACAAACTAACTACACATATGGGTTTATGGTGATAGCATCCAGTTCTAATCCAGCACCAGAGTCGATTCCAGTTTCCCTCCTGTTCCCATTTGTAACACTCTTCTCCAGTTCCGAGGAAGCTGCCTTTCCTTCTCATTACTCCATCACTTATGAACCTCCTGTATGCCTCCAATCTCCCGTTGACACCTTTCCCTGTGTGGACGTCCTCCTTACCCTGTTGAGGGTGTCAGGCTGTCCCTGAATCTGCACAGCTGCCCTCCTTGGCCTGCTTCCCTGTGCTCTCATTATGGCCACCTCAGGAAGAAGGACATCAGTGGCTTTTTTTTGTTGTTGTTACTGGCTTATTCCACTTAGCACAGTGTCCTCAAGCTTCACCCATGTTAAAGCATATGTCAGAATTCCCTTTATTCTTTATTTTTTTTTATTTTTATTTTTATTTTTTTTGTGGTGCTGGGGATTGAACCCAGGGCCTTATGCTTTCAAGGCAAGCACTCTACCAACTGAGCTACATCCCCAGCCCCTATTCTTTATTTTTTTAAATTTATTTTTATTGTAAACAAATGGGATACATGTTGTTTCTGTTTGTACATGGAGTAACAGCATACCATTTGCGTGATCATACATTTACAAAGGGTAATGATGTTTGATTCATTCTGTTTTTTTTCCTTCCCCCCACCCCTCCCACCCCTCTTTTCCCTTTATACAGTCCCTCCTTCCTCCATTCTTGCCCCCCTCCCACCCCCCATTATGTGTCACCATTCGCTTATCAGTGAGATCATTCGTCCTTTGGATTTTTGAGATTGGCTTTTCTCACTTAGCATGATATTCTCCAATTTCATCCATTTGCCTGCAAATTCCATAATTTTATCATTCTTTATGGCTGAGTATATATACTCCATTGTATATATATACCACAGTTTCTTTATCCATTCATCAATTGAAGGACATCTAGGTTGGTTCCACAATCTGGCTATTGTGAATTGAGCAGCTATGAACATTGATGTGGCTGTATCTCTGTAATATGCTGATTTTAAGTCCTTTGGGTATAGGCCGAGTAGTGGGATAGCTGAGTCAAATGGTGGGTCCATTCCAAGTTTTCTAAGGAATCTCCACACTGCTTTCCAGAGTGGCTGCACTAATTTGCATCCCCACCAGCAATGTATGAGTGTACCTTTTTCCCCACATCTTCTCCAACACCCATTGTTGCTTCATCAGTGGCTTTTTAATTCCCTGGTGATTCCAGCGTGCAGTGAGGGTTGGCAACTGCTGAGATACGACAGCCTGTGAGTTGCCACACCTTGCAAATGACTGTAACCACTTGGTGAGCTTTGCTCTGCTGGGTTGCAGGTGACAATGGCAAAGGTGTAAAGGCAGGAGAGATGTCCAGACCAAAACAGTGCCATTTCTTTGGGTTTCAGAGTTGCTTCTTCCACCCTGGCTGCCCACACTGAGGCTTTAACAAAGCCCAGTGTGGATCACCACCCACCCCATTCTGATTCTGTGGATTTGTTTCCTTTAAAACTCTCACAAGGGCACGTGAGGCTCAGGAAAAGGAGGACCAGGGCTCTATGTTGTTCAGCGAGCCCTGTCCTACTTTTTAGGGGGCAAAATTGACTTCACTGTAATTCTCAAAAGCCTGGGTTACAGGCTTCCTGACAAGAGTCAGGTAATAACTATTTGAGGCTTTGAGGGTCGTATAGCCTCTGTGACAATTGCATTATTCTGCTGTTGCGTGCAAAAGCAGCCCCAGATAATAGTAAATATGGGTGGTGTGGCTGTGTTCCAATAAAATACTACTTACAAAGACAGGCAGCTTGCTGGATTTGGCCTGAGGCCGTGGTTTGCAGACCCTTGATCAAACGGTAAAGGTTTTGAAATTTGCATTTTAAGCTCTCCAATTTCAAGTTATGCTATTGACAGGGGAATTTTAATTAAACCAAAAATAATTACCTGTGTGGACTCAAATATTTCTTGATGTGATTTTAAAAAACTGCCCTTGTTCCTATAAAGATTATTTAAGGCATAATCTTGCCCAAGGTTAAGCCAGTCTACAGTGATAGATCTTGCATTTGCTTTTGTTTTCTTTTCTCCCATTTTTCTTCAACTCTTTTTCTTGATCTCAAATTAAACAGCTCACAACAATGATGTTGAAATCAATGTCAAATCCAAGTGTACCAAGACTCAAATTGGTCACTTAGCAGAGGTTGGCACAGACTCAAGTACCACTTTCCCTGGGACAGACTTGCCATGAGGCCCAAAGTACCCAATGGACTCTGAAGTGAGGGAAGCACCAGGAAAGCAATGGAGCATTTTCCTGGCTGACCTGCGCTTATTTGTAAAATACATGCAGTGCTTAGTGTCCTTATTATTGTTAGTAGTCGGAACTAGGTAATTTAAATCTCAAGTCATCAATCATTTACATTCGACTGGTTCTTCATCTAAAGTGGCCTGGGTCGAGACTGGGGGTGGTGTGGCTTTGTGGTAGAGCATGTGCAGGGCCTATCCCTGGCAAGGCAGGGTGAGCCTGGCTATAGAGCGATATCCTGTGTCCACGTTACCTGGTCCCTCCCTGAGGCAGTTTGCGTAGGGGAGGCAGGCAGGTACATGGAGCACAGCCCATTTTCTGCTGGGAGCTGGGATCAGCAGCAGTATGGTGTTAGCAGCTAATAATTAAAGCGATAATGTTAGCAGCGGGTTGAGATTTTTAAACACTCACTCAGTACCACTTCTCTGCTTGCTAGGTAACGGTGCTTACATTTATCAGATTGTCTTGTCTTCCTGAAAAATTGGAAGTATTTTTGCTTCCCCAAACTGCAAGGCTTTACTGCTCCTTGTTAAAAGGCAGGCTCTTTATTTCTGTTAATTCCACATTTACACAGAATCCTTGCATTGTGCTTGGGCTCAGATTGAGGTGGTTTGACATTTGCCACCCCGTTGAGAGGCCTCCTCTTCCTGACAGTAACAAATGCCAAGATAATCAACTTATAAAAGGCTTACTTTGGCTCCGTTTTGGAGGTTTCAAATCATGATCATTTGGCCCTGTTGAAAATGTTGGCATGTGGGTACTCAAGTTTTGAAGGAGTCTTGGGCCTCAACCTCTAACGTCCCAGCTGAGATGGAGTAAACGACGAAAAGTGGCAAGTCCGAATCCCCTGCCCACACAAGCATGGGGGAGGAAACCCCATGATGCACACAAACCATGTCTCAGGAAGAACATGACTTGCAAAAGAGCAACACGTGGCTTTGGGCCCTCTGGGCATTCTTCAGTGCCAGGCTCTGTTGAAGCTGGTAGGTCTGCAGAGCGCTGGCAGAGTTCACGTTCTGGGAGAGAAAAACAGAATGAAGAGAATTCCAGCAAGTGCATGCCCAGGGGCCAGGTCAGCGCAGAAACTCCTGCAGAGAACTAAGGATGGATCCATCCCTGAGTCAGTCATTGTCCAAACAAATGTGCAAGGGCAGTAGAAGTCTGGAAATGCTTTCACTTTACCTGGATCTGATATTTCTTTTCTTTATGCAAAAAAGGAAAAGATAAGTGCCTATTTTGGATTTGCTAATGCAGCCATTTCCTTTATTTGTACTAAGGCTTCATAATGTGGGCTTTGTAAAGTCTTTGGGCGTGAAAGCAGGATACATTTCTAATGGAAACACTCCTGTGCATGATTGTACAACAGCAAAGCAATAAATTACCGTGATTTTGTACCCCCTGCTGCTATTAGGTCCACCAGACTTGAGGAATGTGGCTTTCCCTCACAGAAATTCTGCAAATATTGTTTTTCAGAAAGACAAATATTAAAACTGTGCTCTAAAACATGAGAAAAAGTGTGCAGAGTAGACTCATTCAGACAAGAAATAAATGAAACCAGAAAGAACAATTTGCAATATAAAGCTTAATAATTTACTGGAATTCATAAAGTTGGCAATTATGCCAGGTACTGGGTTTAATGGAAGAAAACATCCTTATAGTGCAAGGTATCCAGAACTGTGAACACCTGTTATTTATGCAAAAGGTGTTTTTTTAATAGAATATTTACAGTTTAGATTCTCATTTGACTTTTAATTGAATTTTTAACTGAATTTAAATGGCAAGCCTTTAGTTTCTCATAAGAAGTAAATGATTTTTAAATTTTCAGACAGGGTCTCCCTGTTGCCCAGGCTGGTCTCAAACTTGTAGGCTCAAGTGATCTTTCCACCTGTGTCTCCTGAGCAGCTGGGATCACAGGCTTGTGCCACCAAGCCTGGCTGATAAATGGCTTTAAGTTCCTAGCCATGAGATTTACTGCTGGGAGTCTGTGCAAATTCACTTCTTTAAGTCCATTTTCTCACCATGAAAATCAGGCAAGAGGGGGCCAGGTGCTCAGTGTCAACCACTTGGAACCCCAAGGTCAGTCTGTGCTGAGTCTGAGCATACACAGATAGTGAGATGAAGAGCCAGTTCTGAGAGAGTTCATAATCTGGAAGGGAACGGGGGTGACATGCTCTGCACAAGTGGACATCAGAGACTCCAAGAGGGAGCAGTTGAAATGCTAGCTGGGGATGAGGGGCTGGAGAAAGCAGCAGAGGTGGTCTTGCTGGTGGCACCAGTGGCCATTCCTGAACAGGCTAACGTGCTGAAGACCCTGCGTGTGGAGTGGATCCCCACTGTCTATGGAAATGTGAAATGCTCCAGCACTTAGCCCAACACTGTCTCCTAAGTCTCGCCATCTTTGTTCCTCACAGATCTCAGAGTTACAGAAAGGCAGTGAGTTCAGTGGTTCTTCACACATCAAATATAAGCCACTTACCTAGGAAATTCTGGTAGCACAACTTTTAATTTGAAATTTTAAGACGGAAGTCCTCTGAAATGGCTTAAAACAGTTATGCAGCTATTTGATAAGATAAAAATAAAGCAGCTCACAGATAGCTGGAGTACATTTTATTCAAAGCAATTCACATTTAAATTATATTACTTTCTAATAGATGAACATATAATTATATACAAAATACTGAAAGTTTACAATGACATGTTTACTTTTTAGAATTAGCTGTTTTCTTGTAATTTGAGATTAAATTGTTCACTCTAAAGTTCTACTTATTTCAGTGTAGTTATTAGATATTTAGGATATACAATTACTATACTTATATCACGCCCGAATTTTAACCACCTCATACAAATGATATTTATTGCACTTCATTTCCCCAAAGATGACTTCCTAATCCATATTATGCCCCAAGGTTATGTCTTACACCCTAGAGACATAGCTTAATGCATAGCAGTAAAACTTAGCTCAACTACTTTGGGGGTAGCATGACTGCAAAAGGTAACACCTGCTTTAGTGGAGTCATCACAGACGGACAAGTGCACAGGAGTGAGGCTGCAGGCAAATCACACAATAGCAAAACTCCCAGTGCAGAAAGTCCCACGCTGGGACCCAGCACTAACCAACCCTTCTGCTTAGGCCTCACTTTACAGAGTGGAAAAGAAAGCATGGCTCATCCCATGATGAAACACACTTTTTGGCTTCCCTCTGTGGACCTTCTGTCTCCCACCTTCTCCAGGCACTCAAAGGAGGGCTGGTCCCACAAGACACGAGGGTTAACAGCACAAACAACAGGAGGGACTCTGGCTCAGGGCAGGGGCTCCCATTACCATGAATAATGTGAAACAGGTCAGCACTGAAGCTGAAGAGCAGGTTCTCCAATGGACCAAGGAGTAAACCAAAATGGGGATAGTTCACAAATATAAAACATTTTCAATATTTTTGCTAATTAGTTACCTCATCCTTAAATAGGCCAATATTCCATATTAAAACATCTTAGCAATGCTAAACTTTATTGACTGCCTATCTTAAGTTTTAAGTAACTACTCTCAATGTAGTTCTCATGTTCTCACAGCATAAGAGCTGGTATGGGGATAAATTTGATTAGACCAAGATTTCACCCTTTCACATACAGAATCATGTTATTTACAGCATTTGAGTCTAAATAATGAGCCTGGTGTACAGTGCAGCTTGTACTGGCAAAGTCCTGAAGCCAAAATAAAAGAAAATGCATAGCCCTACTTCATGAAAAGTCATGAGCAAGACTAAGTTTTAGAGGTTTTTATGAACAGAAGCTCATGGAAATCAACACGGGAGAAGGCAAGAAAGTGTGCCAAGGATCCACTTGACCAAGGACAAGTGACAGTCTCTAGGGTCTCTGTTCTCACTAGGCAATGACAAATGCAGGATTTGATGACTCTTAGTGACTCCTACAAAGCCAGAAAATTATCCAGGACTTCACATATATAAGCTATTATTATCTCCTAGAATTTTAAGCATTAGGAAGCATCATTCTATTCAAATCTTTCAGATAAATACTAGTAAGTCTTCAATAAAGGAACAATATTTTTATGAAAGTAATAAATTTAATAGAACAGAGTAACTGAAGAGTTATGAGAAAAGATCCCTGAAAAATTATGACTTCATACATGAGACTTAAAATATTACAGATTTACACTGTACACTGAAAATCAAAACGGACTAGTAACAAAGTGTACTCGGTTATTGTCAATAAGGTGGTGAACATCATATGTTGCGATAAAAAATACATAAACAAAGTAATTTTTCATTTATTTATTTTTTCCTTCAAGTACATATTAAAAATAACATTTAGACACAGGGTCACAAATACACACAAAACAAAGCAGTGACTGCTCATTTCACGAAGGGGTTTCCTTTGATTCCTTTAGCTGCTTTGTATAAAATTCAAAGCTTTCCTGTTACAGAGAAAAAAAAAGGAAGAGGAGTTACTGATACAGTCACCAGCAAGGGCTGATGGTACTGAACTTTAAAATCACAAGCACTGTCTTTGTGGTGGCCAAGACTGCCTGGCCATGGCCAACTGGCCTCCCAAGCTTTGTGCATCTTCCTGTTCATAAAATGAAGAGTTCAAGGGCCTTAAGTTCAGAGTTAAAAGTCAGCACCAGGAGCCTCTGCATGCACAGGCCTACATGTGTAGGTATTTATTTATACCTGGGCATGCAGGGTTGAAGTGTCTGAGATAAATACAGTGTAGTGACTTTCAGTTCAGTGATATAATAAAATGGAATTCTGCATGTATGATTTCTCTTATTAAAGAAAACCAAATTTACTAAATAAAGAAATAAAAACCAACTTATTTAAAGGAACTTATAACTAACAGTGGCAAAAATAGGCCTGGCTAATGAAATACTAGTCCATTAAATTCTATTTTAAGTAGAAATGATGAGAGAATCGCCAGGGACATACGATAAGCCCTTACCCACAGGGAACGTCTGGGCAGACCTTCCCCTAAACCTCAACCCCAGAGTTCTCTGTGCTCCCCTGAGCCCCAGCCAAGGCCACTGCTCAGTCCCTCGAGCCCTCCCTCAGGGGTTCTCCACAGAGGACTAATCCTCATGTAATTAAGTATTCAACATTTTTTTTTTTCCACACATTCTTATGAGGCATACATAAATCTGTGGAGGTATTTTCTCTCCTTAATTAAGAAATACTCACAGGGGGCTCAGTGAAAGGGACAGATTCTCCAGCATTCTTCAGTAAAACTGCATAGCGCTTTAGAAACAGATCATTCAACTTCATGTTCTTTGCAGTCAAACGTTCATATAGCGCTTTAGCTGATGCAACATCTTTGTCCAAGGCTGACCAAGTTAAAGGAAAAAAAAAAAAGTTGTTAGTCATAGGTAAAAAGGACCCAGCTTTCTCTGTGCACCAGAACACTACTGCTGGGGACTTAGATCCCTCTATCTCGAGGCAAATGAATGCCTTCGAGCAGGATGCCACCTGCTATTCCCACCATCTGCAAGCTTCTTCACTGCGAAGAAGGAAAATGACAAACATGGATCTATTTAGAGGCTTTGAGAATAATATTAATGGTATCAGGTGCTTCGGTTATTAAACTATTCTGAAGACCCAAGATAATTAAAATGGTCACAACTTGAAGTTCTCATATAAAGTAACAGGGTGTGAAAAGTGTATCGATCAATCCATGGCTCTCCCAAAAGAGAGTGAGGTTGAAGGACTCCCCAGCACTCTCAGTTGGACCAGATCCTCTAAGTTTGGATGCAATTTCCTCCATGTAAATCCCTCCTGTGGAAAGTCCCTGCTTCCCGCTAAAGGGCCCGTGTCTTTTCCCTGCTGCTGGCACAGCTCCCACTCCTCTCAGAAGCTGCTTAGAAAAAAACTAGTGTCTTCTTTTCCCTTTACCTGTTGCCTAACTTAGTAGTAACATAGAAGTGTTTCATACATTTGACACTATTTCATGTTAATTCCTGGCAATTCAAGGTTTAGGATTATAGCTCTATATTAGAATATACCATTTTCCCTCATAAGGGTGGAAAATTAGAGAACCAATTTACTAATTCTGGGTCAGATGCCCTGCCAAAAATAAAGTCAACAAAGCAATTCTTTATTTACTCCATGCCTCCACTGAGCAAACCAGTAGGTGGCAGATGGAAAGGTGATCGTGATTTTTAAATGCTAACATTTATCTTAATTAGTGAAGAAACTGGTTCCCTTTCATGTGATTAAATGGCAACAAGGGAAAAAACCGGTTAAAAGACTGAAATTTCAACCAGGACTTCAAGTAAACCTTGGGCTGTTATTTAGTTGAGGGGTCCGTTATTTCAAAAGAGCAGGTAGGCAGGTGGAGGGGTAATGAAGGAGCAAAAAGGCAATGCAAGAGAGACAGTCTCAAATACAGACTTCCTTCATGCTACCTTTCCAGGGTAGGGACCAGGGGAGACTGAACTGTTTCCAGTATGTAAGTATGAGTGAATTTCCGGGGCTTTCTAGGAACCTGGGATCCTACTCAATATATGTGGGCTGCTCTGAACATGATGATACTTTGTTAATATCAAAGTTATGTGAATAGTTTCATATTCTTCTTATAGTTTAAAAACATTCCAGAGCTAGTGAATGACTTATATTACCAGTAAGTACCTGATTTTTAGGAGTACTGCCTTTGAGCTGAAGACTTAGTTGACTATACAACAAATATTTACATTATTTAAATAATATAAGATTAGATTTATTACCATAGCTTTTCATGATGGAAGAGTACGCTTCCTCCTTTTCACTTAATTCAGGAATCAATTCTAATAAAGAGGTAAGAACTGGTGCCTAAGAAATTAAATTCAGGTGACATTACCACAAATTCAAAAGAACGGTGCAACAGGCCAATGATATATCAATATTATATCAGAAAATCTTCACAATAATCACAATAATTTAATGGACTATTTTTCCCTTCTATCTCAACATTTAATATTGATTTGATAATTTCCAGACAAAACAAACCATCATTTTTCAAAAGTTAATGGAACTGCATTTACACTTCTATGAATATTTTCTGAAATATCTAAATATAATATTATCTCAATGTAATATTCTTAACATCTAAAGATTGTTTCTTTTGTCAATTACTATTCATATCAAAAAAATCACGAGATCCCAAGAGTGGAAGAGATAATAGCTATATTTTTAGGTGCCCAATTTTTTTGATGAAATGTGAAGAATTCAGTCAAACCTTCAGAAGTTTTCCCCAATGCTAAACAAAGAGAGCACTTCCAGAGTCTCACTGGATTTTTAACTGGATTCCCTGGAGGGGGATGTAGCCTCAGCTAGGTCTTATTTATTTCCTGTGGAAAATCCAGACCTGCCCCACCCTAAGGAAAAGCCAACTACCAGCACTTCTAGAAGCACTCCAATGCTGATTTCTTTTTTTTTTTTTAATTTTAATATTTTTTAGTTGTCAATGGACCTTTATTTTATTTTATTTATATACAGTATTGAGAATTGAACCCAGTGCCCCACACATGCTACCACTGAGTCAAAATCCCAGCCCTGCTGACTGTCTTAATGAGGAACTTTACATATGTTTATGCCATTTCCATCTTACCAGAGGTAAACTGGCTTAACCATTCTACTGTCAAACTGTCAGACATTGTAACTAGCATTTAAAAACACTAATCCCCTTTTTAGCATGTTTTTTCAATCTACTCCTAGACCTGCACTTCTTCTGGATTTATTTCACTTTAAAGTCTCTTAGGAGCAATGTTCAAAACAGATAAGGTCACTTCACTTCTTCACTTCAGCTCCTGAGCAAGGCAGTAATAATCTGGGCCCAGTCTCACACATGGACTAACAAGTGCTTTTTAGATTCTTATACTTTTTCTTATTGCTGTTTTGTGGTGCGGGGGATTAAACCCAGGGCCTTGTGTGTGCCAATGACATGCTCTACCACTGAGCCACACCCCCAGCCCAGATTCTTACACTAGATCACAATTTTTTTTGTGTGTGTGTGGTGCTGGGGATTGAACCCAGGGCCCTGTGCATGCAAGGCAAGCACTCTACCAACTAAGCTATAACCCCAGTCCCCTAAATCACAAATTTTAAAAGTCTGAAAGGAATTTCTTTAAAAGGAAAAGAGAGGTGTAACTAAATATTTTCTAAAATTTGTTTGTGGTATATAAATACATGAGCCAGAGTTAAAAGGTGAAATTAGATTAAGTTTTTAAAAAGTGTTTGTAGTTAGGGGAAGTATGTGGAAAAGAAGGAAAACTAGATCTCCTCATCTTACGTGAATTATTTAGATGGTTTCAGTTAGAAAAGTCATTACAACCACAGTTTGAAATACCAAAATAAACTAAGAATAGGGTTCCTGATATTCAGCAAGTTCAATCGGATGCAAATAAATTTTTTAAACTAGACTTTTTAAAACTAGACTTTTATTCTTTTTTTTTTTTTTAACATCAAAATTATGAATTTTGAGGGGTTGGGGTTGTGGCTCAGTGGTACAGCACTTCATGTGTGAGGCATGGGTTTGATCTTCAGCACCACATAAAAATAAGTAAAATCTAAAAAAGTATTGTGTCCATGTACAACTAAAAAAAAAAAAATATATATATATATATAAATTAATTTTGAGCCAGGTGTGGTGGTGCACACCTGTAATCCTGAGGGCTCAGGATTCAATCCCTGGTACCCTCCTCACCCCCCAAAAAAGGATCTTTGTTCTGTTGCACATTTACACACCACTTTCAAAGTACACATAAGAGAACATTAATTTGGGAGACCACATCAATATTTTGGTGGGTGGGGGTACCGGGGATTACACTCAGGGGCACTTGACCACTGAGCCACATCCCCAGCTCTTTATTTAGGGACAGGGTCTCACTGAGTTGCTTGGCACCTTGCCGTTGCTGAGGCTAGCTTTGAACTTGCAATTCTCCTGCCTCAGCCTCCTGAGCCACTGGGATTATAAGCCTGTGCCATCGTGCCCCCTGACCACATCAATTTTAAAGTCAAATGGCTCACTGACCTGGTAGCTTATCCCTGATAAATGGTCAGGAGTAGCCACCTGACACAGGCACTGCTGAGGTCGGCCTCCCTTGGCAGTGCTTCCATTATTAAATGTACCAAGGAGACCTAAGCAACACAATTTTTATCTTCCATTCCTAAGAGCCCTTTCTTGGAGCTCTCAATGCACAACTACATGAACAAAGAATTCACTGCATAAACTTGTCTTGCATTTCTAGCACAACTAAGGAGCCAGTACCAACTCTGTATCAACATCCTAAAAAAAATTAGCAAATACAGGCAAGAAAAGTCTTCAGTCTCAATGATATTTTTAGGTAAGATCCTGAAGCAACAAACTCTTATGTTAAACCATGAGGAAGACTGTCTTAACAGCATCACTGATTTGTTAACAAGTAAAACACTGTACCGTTCCTGCTTTCTGAGAACTCCTGATACAGAATAGTGACAAAATTGAGGTTTGTTCAGCAATTGCTCCACATCTCTGAAAATTAAAACATTATTCAGTAAGTGAGGGTTTTTGATAAACAAGCAGATCAAGGTGAATATTTCCAATTAAGAAAGTTCACAATAATACAGTAGTGTATCATTACCACCAGGAAGGCCTATTAGTCGACCATTTTTTTAAAGGTGAGAAAAAAAGAAAACAAGTGTAAGCTAAGCCAAGCTTTGGCCAAAGCCATCCTTGGCATTGGAAGTATAAAGTTTGTTTAAAAAGAAAAGGGAAAAATTAAACTAATGCTTCAACAACCACAGAACAAGGTTTAGGACTGCAAAGAAAGAGGAAAAAAAGAAACACTATTCCTCTCCAATTATACTGCCAAGCATTCACAAGTGAGCTGGGGATCATAAGGTTAATTATACATTTAATAAGGTGTCAGGGAGATAACTGCTCGTTTCTTTATAAAAATTAAAATGTACAAAGCAAGTTCTCTTTAAAGTATAATTACCTACACTTACGCATACAAAAGGACTGATTTCAATCTCTCTATTTTATAAAAGGCTTTCATTGCAACAGACAGCCAGTGCTTGAGAAAGAGACAAAAGTTAAACTCAAAAAAAAAGTTTATATGACAGACCAGATAAATCAAGTGTCTATCCAATCTTAGATGCTATAGTCAAATCAAATATGGCAAGACAATATTTTAGTTTACATTCATCATAGATGTCATTCTCTTAAGTTTCTAAAAGCACATTGCTCTTCCAAAGCTTTAAAACACTGTCAATATTAAAATGAATAATATAAAAAGAACTTTTGGGGACACATGGAACATTTACACTATAAACCGATGTTTTCGACATCTGTGAATAAAGTGTTCTTCACTAAAGCAAGAATAATCTTTTACTGTTTGACAAGCAGGTAAAGGATGGGTAAGGGCTTATCATCTGCAACCTCAGTCTACTGAAAGTATGCCAACAAAGATGCTGCTGCCACATCAACACTCAGCTGTCCCAGGAGCCCATGCCCAGGTGAGGCCACTGAGGGTAAAGGCAGCTCTGGGGGCAGTAGGTCACAGACTGCTGTCAACTGTGGCCTCTGTGAAGGGTCATGCAGATTGCAGCTCAGAACAAGAAGGCAGAGGAAGTACCAAGTGCCATTTTCTACCACTATCAGAATACTGTGTGTGTTCAGTTAAAGGAATACTATTATCACTTTGATTAGGGATTTATAAAGTAGGTGTTTAGATACATACACATGAAGACAAAGCATAGAGTATATTCCTTTCAAGATAGAACTTTTAACACAGCAGCATGCTAAAACAATGAGATTTCTGAAATCCCTACCCATCATAAATAGCCTTAGAAGAAAAAAGAGAAGGAAAAAAAAAAAGACAAAGAAAAAAAGGAGGGGGAGAGTAAAAGAGCCAAACCAAACTAACCAGAATTCCTATCTGTCCAGAAACAAAAGCAAAAGCCTTGGAAGCAGCACTAATTTCATTCTTTTATTCAACTGTAAACCCAGAGAAAAATTTTTTGCAAGCATTTCTTTTAAAACATGGCTTGGCTTCTACTGTCAGACTAGATGAACTTTAAAGATCAAAACTGGAGCTTCAACCAAACGGGTACAGTTTTTTACCTTCCCTATCTCCGACTTAAGACATCTTGCAGCTGGTAGGAATGTAAGTGAATATAATACTATTTACTATCAGAAATTGGTTCCAGGCCTCAATCTGACACAGGGAGTCTACACAAACACAGCCGCTGGCGGGTTCACGGTGGCTGTTTGACTGCCACCTGCTGGGAAGGGCTCCCCAGCGGTGCCTGTTTGTGTACACTGCCAGTGGCAGCTCTGATCACCCACCGTTCTGTCGCACTTGGCGCAGCTTTATATTTAGTGCAGTTAAAATGGCATGAATGCAGTTGTCTCCTTCCCTGAAGATTGCTAATTTAACTGAGAGTGCGGGCCACAGAGACCTGCATTTGTCATTTAATGTGTCTGTGACACACAAGTGAATAGAAAGCAAATTCGACTCTTAATAAACCTTGAATAAGCCACTGAGAATGTTTGAGTATTCAAGTGAGAAGCTGTACTTGAAAAGCAAACATTTCCTACTTTTTGTTTGCAAACTGTGTTGCCATGGTGATGCACAGTATTTAGAGCATTACAGAAATTAAAATGAGAGATCAAAGGAATCGTCATTTTGCATCACCTATCTGCACAGAAACATTTGTCTTTAATCACTTCAGCAAAACCCATCTTCCCCACCCCAAGTCCTCTTTTAATTTTAAGGACATTTCTAGTTTTTAAAACCAGCAACCTACAACCTACAATCCAGTTCCTTGTCATGCAACCTTGACTCACAGTGAGTTCAAAGGTTCTAGCAGCACTACACTTTGTTTCCAGTATCCTCCATACACACGTCTAGTGATTTCGGCTGACTTCTCAGCAGTTGCAAGTCCCACTGGCTCTAGAAGTCTTACCTGTAGGAGAGCTCTGGCATCGTCCACCTTGCCTGAACCCACGAACTGAAGGAAAAGATCAGTGACAGGTTTGTAAACTGCAAACTGATTCGCCAATCTCTCTGCCATGATGCTTACTGGAAAAATGATAGGTAAGAAAAATCTCATTAAAATAGGAATATGACTCATCCACCAAAGATATTTGGTCCAGTTTTACTAGAGAGAAAAAGTATTTCTGTGATTTTTCACAAAAACAACCAACTTACACTTTTCTACTGCTGGTTCCATCTGCTCCTCTATCACCTTTCTGAATAAGTATGCCAAGCCAAAATACTGAGGTTCTATGGTTTGATTCCCTGAAGTAAGCATATTTTCAATGTTTTCTATGGCAACATCTATGTTATTGCTGTAAAAGGAAGAAAACAAATTGTAAAGAAATATTTGCTTTTATATTAATATTGCAGCCAGTATCAGCAGAAGAATTTACTTTTAGATCAACTCATGCAAACACTTAAGGAAAAAAAGGAAATATATTTACAATTAACCAGATTTTAAAACACACACAAATTAAATCCAATCACAATTAGGTGGTAAAGGCAATCTCTGAGTGGTCCATGCTATAGTAGTTACATACTTTACTTCACAGTAGTTAAAACAGTTGCTTATTTTAAAACACTGCTCTAGAGAAAAGATCAAACAACTCTAGAAGAATTAATTAGCATAACTTTATCTTAAATATTTGATTTTATAGCTCTTTGACTATGAAATGAAAATTTAAGTTTAACCACTACAATTTTTGTTTTATAATCCACAACTGGTCACTAATATATGAGGTAAGACAATTTATGGCATCTCAGGATTTCTAAAGAGGCTGACGTATTTTCAAAAGGTATATTTTCATATCTGTAGCCCATAGTAACATAAATTTCTTTTTGTTGGGTAGATACATTTGGAAAATACTAAAATTCTCAGGAAAAAACTCAGGAAAAAAAAATCGACTGCATGGCTTTACTAAACAAATTACGAAAAAATATATGGCTATCTTTGTGGTTAAGGTGGTCTACAATTGATACTTTACAGTTATGGCACTTCAAATCCAAATAATCAATCTTATATTGAAATTACTACATTAAAAATAAGAACTCACCAACTAAAAACAAATGTCCTGTTATAATATTTTTGTATCATGGGCCCAATCAATAGTGTCTAAACATATGTTCTCCACAACGTACAAAACTGTTTGTATGGCATCTTTAAAAAATTCATTCAACTGTTCCTTGAATAATTTCCTTGATCTTCTAACTTAAAGCAATCATATTTTCTTACTGAAGGGAAAGTTTGAAGTTCTATTTGGGGACTTAGTTTTAAAGGGTAAAAACAAAATAAAATACAACATTTTTGCTCAAAGGAATAGAGAAGAAAAAAAAAATTGTAACCTCACATGTTATGAAATATACATAAGGTTAACCACTAAAGAACATTTTCCCCAAAAAGGCAATAAGAACGTCAATTCCATAATTATCCCTATGAAGGACTTTGCTAGTGAGGTCAATTAAAAAAAATAAAAATCAAGTCCTTACCAAATTCTACAGTGAGGATTCTCAACAAGGACTCTGGAGATGGTGGTAAGAGAATAAAATCGAAATACTTCCCCTTCTTGGGGGTATGTGTACTGAAGGGATGGATGGGTAGAGTATAGAAATGATTTTTTTCTATCTTTTTAGTGCTGGAGATGGAACCCAAGACCTTGTATGCACTAAGTGCCTGGTCTACTCCTGAGCTGCACCTTCAGCTTTGGAAATGTATATTTCTAACAAGGTTGCTGGGGACCGTTTCACAATATGCTAGCAGAGTGTCACTCTCAAGTATTGCTGACAAATGAATGAAATCATTTTCACTTGTGTAAAGAAGTGTTTTGACAACAAGAGGCCTGACATGCATATCTATATAAAATGAGAAAAGTTAGTAACTGCACAGTAAGTTTCACGAATCTGATAAATTCTTTTTAAAAATATTTTTAGTTATAAATGCACACAACACCTTTATTTTGTTTCTTTTTTTACATGGTTCCAAGGCTCAAACCCAGTGCCTCACACATGCTAGGCAAGCACTCTATAACTGAGCCAAAACCTCAGCCCAAATGTTGTTTGTTCTAAAGTTTAATTTAAAGATAAAATACATTTTTCAACATATGGTTATTGGTAATAGGAAAAATCAGTAACAATAATCAGCACTGAAATTTCCACCACAGTTGACGCAGTTTCCAAGGGTCTAAACAAAGTTCTTAAAAGCAGTATTTGAGATAATTCAAGAAACCTTCTAAGTACTCACTTCTTTATTTGTGCCAGAGCAATGTTATTGATGAAAACCATACTGGAAAGTCCAATTGAGTCAAGTCCATTTACCATCTTCTGAATTGCTTCTATGCTTTGTATGTCACCCTTCAAGGCAAAGGCCTGGATAAGGCGGGTCACTGACAACCTAGAAGGAATCTGCTCCAAATCCAAGGCTGTTTTCAGAGTTGTTAGAGCAGCTGAAATATAAGAGCAGAGGATGGAATTTTCTTATATGATCCATACTGACTTAAATGCATTTTGAAAATCTGAGCACCAAATGGCTATATACAAAAAGCTATGAATAATTTATTCTAGATTACAGAAAATATTAATACTTCATGAGAAACCTTAAAAAAAAAAAAGATAAGAACAGCTTATCTTTCACAGTAGAATGGGAAAGGATAATAATTAAACAGTCTATTAAAAATAATACAGTAAAAGACATGATGAATTTAGTATTTACTACTGAATATACCATTATACCAAATCTATAAATAATTTAAATCAGTGACTCAAATAAGGAAAAGGGAAAATAGGTAATTTAAAAATTGTACTCAATAAAATTTTATGAATACACATAGAATGTAGAAAAGAAAAACTTTTTATATTATTAAAATAAACATAAATTTCAGAAGACAAGCTTGATGCTATCTTGTTAACTAGAGGTCTACAGACAATCAAGTTCAAGTATTCTTTTTTTTTCTCCCAGTACTAGGTGTTGAAACCAGGCACTCATGCATTCTAGGCAAGCACTCTACCACTGAGCTATATCTCCAGCCCAAGGTAAATATTCTTAGTGCCTAAGTATATTAAGTTAGGGAGGCTCTTAACTTCGGTGGATCAAAATAAAAACAAAATTAAGGTTAATGATAGTGACTATGGTAACTTAAATTTACTGAGCATTTATTATGTTGATTGAGCATTTACTACAAACTAGACACAATACTACTAAGAAACTACCTTTCTGAGGCAAGTACAAATTTTACAGATGAGCTGCTAAAGCAGAGAATTTAAATATTTTCCAAAGGTCAAAGTGATAATGCTAGATACCAAAATGAGTCTAACCATCCCAGAGGCTGCATCTATGGGTACATGAGAGGGTAGAAAGGTGAGCAGAATAGATGATTTTGTTTCTATTCAAAGGGAACATGAGACCTCGTGACCTAAATCATATTCTTACATAGAACTTGTCTACTGTACAGCAAGTGATTTAAGAGACACCAAAAATGATACCTACCCACATCCCTACCCCCAGGTCTTTTCCCATTACCACTCAATTCCATCATTCACTAGTGATACTGAGTATTTTGTAAAGATGCCATGTTATCAGCTTTTAATATTCTACAGCACTACTGGCTTATAAAATTACAGTTAGGATATGTCTTCATTTTTTTTTTTTTTCTTACTGCCTTAGATTGGGTTTATTAAAAGAAACCTGAAATAAAGACAGAAGAACAGAAGGGTTCTTTAAAAATCACGGCCTCTCACTGGCAATGGAGCAAAATATGGAGATAGAAACAGGGTCAACACTACTCCTATCCTTGCCAACAATCACTTTATTCCAACAAGTGGTTAGTGTGTGGTCAGGCTGGGCATCAGGGCTGGGTGTGGGGGTTGCAGAGGGGGGACAATGGGTATGGCTTCTGTTCTCAGACATCCTCTATTTGAGCTGAACAGCTGGGAAGAGTAGTTGAGAAATTACACCATGAGCTTTCTTATCGTTTTCATGGGGTACCTAACATATTAGTAAAGGATAGCAGTCAAGTTAAACTTAGGTCAGATTCAACCCCAAAATGAACCCTTGAAATTAAAATTAATAAGTGCTTTGTTTAGGGTCTGGGGATGCAGCTCAGCGGTAGAGCACTTGCCTATAGTATTATGTGTGAGGTCATGGATTCAATCCTTAGCACCGCAAAAAAAAAAAAAAAGGGTTTTTTATTTTTCATTCCTATGGAAACAGCGATTTACAACAATAAGCTAGTTTATATGGGGGAAATTTTTCATTTTTCAATGTCTTTAAGTTGTTTATCTAAAGTTTTAACAACATGTCCTACCCTATTCAATTACAATTTAAGGCTGTTGAAAGAGAACATTTAGATAGGAGGGCCCTGCCTTATGTAATGCTGGGGTGGAAATTTTGCAAAGGGAGAAATCACAACTTATGTATGCAGTGCTAATCATTTAGGGAAATGGCTAAAGACCAGCATGTTTGAGTATTACAAGCAATACCAACTTTCAGAGATGTGAAATATTTTATAAACATGTAAGCCAGGATTAACCCTGCTATTATAGACTGGGGAAGATACACGTAACATATTTAATTGTTAAAGAGCTTTTTATCCCAATCTTAAAGATCTCCTAAGTGAGT
This sequence comes from Sciurus carolinensis, assembly GCF_902686445.1. Classification (NCBI taxonomy): domain Eukaryota; kingdom Metazoa; phylum Chordata; class Mammalia; order Rodentia; family Sciuridae; genus Sciurus; species Sciurus carolinensis. The sequence goes on along the minus strand of NC_062225.1, from coordinate 58,498,756 downwards.
TTTGTTATATTAGTGAAATTGTGGTATTACTGTGTTGACTAAAATTCAAATGTGAAATGCTACTTACCTAAATTCAAGAGGGTCATCACTGTCCCACTTGGGAGCTCATTCATAAGCGCTCCAGATTCAAATCCAGCTCACTGCAAACCCTCTACCAAACCACTGGCCCCCATGCCAGCATTCCTCCAAATCATCTCTACATCTCTCTGGTGTTACCCTTTCAACATTCATTTACAAACTCTAAACTTCGAACAAATACCATATTTTATTGCTGTTGATATTATGAACTATTAAAAAAGTATTAGATTAAGTTTTAAAAATCAATATTATAATCATTTAGTGCACAATCCCACACATTTAACACTCAATTTAACTCATTTGCTATCTCACACACACCAACACAATATGCAAGAAACAACTGCTGGGAATTGTTTCAGACACCCGAAAGTATGTTAATTTCCAAAGCAAAATGACTTGTGCTGTGAATTTTAACGCACTTGAAAGCCTGTACTTTCTCTCGTTCTGGAACACAAATTTTGCATGTCTGAAGAGCTGTGATTCATCTTAAGAAAACCCATCTTGTGTTAAATGGAATGGAAACTGGACTAAGTGGTCAAATGACAAGTACATTCATATTCAAGCTGTATTATAAATGCATGTACAGTAATTTACGTCTCTCAGCTACCACAAAAGGCTCTTGATAAGCAGGTAATTTGCTAAATGGACTCCTTTATCCAAGTATTCGAAGGGCGTTACAAGAAAAATCTGCAGAGGCATTAATGTGACGTAAAGGTCAAGCATTGTGACATACCTTTCAAATAATCCCGCCTAACTTGCGTTATGATGAGGAGGCTGTTGGCAGCATCGTTCAGTGCGAAGCCCTTGATGTGGGTCTCAGCGCTAAAAGAAGCAGACATTTAGAAAGGAATTACTGACATGCTTCTGATACGATAATAAATGGTTGAGCACCAAGGTGAAATTATAAAAACTACTGTTCGTATGTTAAAAATATTGCTGCAAAATATCGACCTGGAGACAGCTTTTGTGTTATCCTGTCAATGGTTATAGAAGGATAATTTTTTTTTGCATTCTGACAGATGACAAAGTTGGAAATGAGCAACAAAAGAAACAAAGTACAAGATTTTTTTTAAACAATCGGTTCAGATTCTTGAATGCTGACATATTAGATGACTAAAATAACTGCATGCCCTGCATTGTTCCGCTGTATCCTAAGCTGGATACTTTTTCCTATATTCACCATAATTATAAAATGTAAAACTATTCTTCCTGCAACAAAAATGAACATTTATTTTCAGCCCTGTATATTTTAAACATAAACTACAGCATATTACTAACCAACACCATATCATTTGGTTGATTAATTTTCAAATTTCTGTCATCTAGATACATAGAGTTCTTAAAGCTTTTAAACATACTGCAGAACCAAAATCGTTCACATTTAAATTAAAAATTTCACAAAACAACCCTATCCCAGTTTTAGATTTGAAGGAGAACCCTAACTTTTTTAAACATAAGAGCAAAAAAAATGCTTTACTTCTCAATGAAACCTACAGGAGTCCAAAAAAAAAAAAAAAAAAGACAAAATCTAATGGGAAATGACTTGTTTGCATCTCTCTCTGGGTGTCCTTAATGCCCCAGGTTCATTTTGGGATTAGGAAATCACAGGTCAAAGAGGGCAAAAGCAATTGTTGCCACTGCCTTACCAAGCTCAGTGTTGACCTCGCTCCCAACCCTGCACAGCCCGCCACAGGAGCCTCTAGCTGAGCAGATTGCGAGGAAAGTAGGGTCGCTGCTAAATTATTCTCGCCACTCCCAATAAAATCCTCCCCAAAATGCCATAACATGCCTATCCCCTCAGTCCCTTATAGCCTCTGAGGTTCATCCCTGCAGTCCCTGGACACAGGATTTTCTTATCCCCCTGCCAATCCTCTTAAATCCCGCCAAAGCACCCATTGCTCAGTTTGACTTTTTCCCTTTGTCCCATCTGTCAAAGCTCCTAAATCGACGAATCATGCATGAGACTATAAATTACGTGAAATAAGGGATTTACTTTCTCAATCTGTGGCATGATTAAATAAAAACTAGACACTATCAAAAGTGCACTCCTTATGCCAATATTATTACATGTATTATACCATATCTCCTTAAAAATATTGCCTGAGGTTCTAAAACCACATAACAAAACTCTTTTAACTGACAAGTGTGAAAAACACTTTGAGGTTTTTGAAAACTTCAAAACATGTAACATTCTTTTAAAATAATCTCTTCCTATGTGGAGAAGCTGTCTACTCATTTATGAGAGTGGAGCTAAGGATCAGAAAAGCTCCCATATCTGTTACATAATATAGAGAGAGACTGACCAATCTCAACCAAAATATGTTCTAAACTGGTAAAAGGGGAAAAACTACAAAAAGTTACTGATAGAGACCTCTGCACTGCAGTCATCCATACAATAAAAGAAAATTGCTTTTAACTTGCAATTCTGATTATTTTCCTAGATACCAAAATTTCTATGATGATGAGAAATATTCTTTACCTGTGCAATGCAATACAGCTCACCACTCACATGTGGCTATACAAGCTACTATGACAAAGTAAGAGAAATAATATAACCTAATTAACTTTAAATAACTTAATCACATATGGCTAGTGGCTACTGAATGGGACAGCACAGAATCCCATACTTTTTTTTTTTTTTAGAACTACTAAAATAAAGAGGAAAAAAATTGCAGAGGGAAAGGGTATCAATCTTTCATGTTACAATCAACTGCAAATATTAATCCATCTTAAAAGAAGACAGTATCACAGGGAATGTTCCACATTAGACATTTCATAGCAATGAATGGACGATTATGGATTGTGCTTATGTAACACTACTTAGTCTGATAAGTGATTCCACAACTTGTACTGCAAAAATGGGGTTTACCTTTTCAGCTTCAAAGTTGGAAGTTTTTGGTCATTTAATTGTTAAGTATCACACTAGTACTTTTCAGCTGCAGTATCTTCAGTCTGAGATAAGCAGTCTTCTTTACAATGTATTTTTAACATCCTCATGCTCAATTTTAAGACAAAGCAATTTTAATACTAGGTACACACCATATGCCCTTGCTGCAAACTGCTTTTCTTGAGAAGTTATGAAGTACTTCATAGGAGGTATGGTTAAGGCTATATTTTGAATGGTGCTGGTAAATACTACATAATTTGCCATAATTTTTTGTCATGTTACATTTGTTTCCAATTTAGTGACTGCTGCTACAGAATCAAATTATTGGGTATTTTTGTTTCTAATTTTTTTGTAGTTGTAGATGAACATCATGCCTTTGTTTATTTTTTTAATGTGGTGCTAAGGCTGAACCCAGTGCCTCACATGTGGTAGGCAAGCGCTCTACCACTGAGCCCCAGCCCATTAGGTTTGTTTTATAAAACTATGATTTAGTAGCAATTGAGGGTCCCACAATTTTAACCCCTTGGCAACAAGATCCAAGTTCTCTCTTTTGCACATCAGCACCTAAATGTCAAAGGGTAAAATAACCAGCACAAAAGATACTGCACTTCTGATGGTAGCATTTGGCAGAACTGAAAGGAAAGGAAGTTGTGCTACATGTTGAAGGGATGGTGGGCAACAGAAAGACGATGCCAGGAGCATACAATGTCATGTGAAGTCTTCCTATTCTTGTACATAGCCTCCATCGTAACCACCATAATCTGCCAGATCGTCTTTTGTGGTGGCTTTTAACCCCCTCCAGGGACCACACCTTTCTTCTTTCTGGCTTTGCTTTTCTTGCTTCTCTTTTTCAGTCAATTAATTGGCAATCCTTTCCAGGTCATCAATTTTCAATGAAATACATATATCTTGAACTGAGGCTTCCCCGAACTGGCATAATAGCATGGCTTTTCATATTGTGTAATTTTATGTTTTAGTAACTTTCCGAATTCCATGTAATCATCTCTTGAAGATGGGTTCATAGCATCTATTCCATAAACTGTATAATTAACACCAAAAACTTCTTTTGCTAATTCAAGGTCTGACTCTTCCTCTGATTTCTTAAGCCAAAGTTTCTCTGCTTATTGTTCTTCTGGCATTAGCACTTTAGGTTCCTCAGGTTCTTTTAACCTTTTTTTAATTTCCTCTGGCTTTTTCTTCTATTGCTGTTCTTTCTCTTTTATTTTCTCTGTTACTTTTTTTCTTTTCTGAAAATTTTATTTCTGGCTTTACTTTTGCTTCTTCTTTTTTTCTTCATCATCATCATCATCATCATCATCATCAACATCTGTTATCCTTGAAGTCCTTGTCCTGGTTCTCGCTTTCCCAGCGGTCCCCACCAGCAGTGCTGTCGCCCCAGGTCTTCCACCTATTTCTACTGATGAAGTGTTTCAGATGGGGGAGGGAAACTCTACCTGTTTTTATTTGTCTGATTCGAGTGTATGAGAAACAAATCTTTTTTGTTCTCCTAGGCTGCAATGGAACAACATTAACAGGGTTTTGGCCATTTCCTTTCCTTTATAAAACATGCTTAGCAAACTGCACCAGTTAACTACAGTTTGGTAAACTGTTAACAATTATGACACCTACATTGTTTTATAAAGCAACTAATTTAATAAAAATCATTATTGTGAGGACTATAAATTTTGTGTTACCTCCCAAGAGATATTTTTGGAGAGTACAGAAGCCTCCTCTTGGGACTAGAGTTCTTTATATACTTAATAAAGCTTGACGTAGTTAATAGCTTTAAAACAATGATTTGCCAGGTCTTTACCAGTGTCATCACAGAGCAACAAAGGTGTAGGGCTGTCTTCTTTTTACTTGGGAAGTTTTTGTTGTTGTTGTTTAGATACTAAGGCCTAAGGAAGTACCTAGAATTATTTACTTGGAATTACAGAGTTTATAACTCAGGATATGGTTATAAGCATAAATTGGGGGATCTTCTTTATTGTATCTTAAGGGATTTAACAACAAAAAATAGTACCCAGGACATTAGTCAGTGATTATAACTTATATTACTCTGGATAACAAAAACTGGCTAATCCAGTAAAAACCATAGACTTAGCATTATTTCCAGAAAGGATGAAATAGGAAGCTAGTAAGGAGAAAAGAAAATTAAGAGCAATTCTCAAAAGATAAAGCAGGGCTGTTGTTACATGGTTCTCAAATTCACTCAGATTACTGTTTAGTGTTATCAGAGATTTAAAATAATTTATATCCCTTACTGCTCTTTGAATAAGCAGTTTTCCTCCCTTGAAACAATTCACTCTAGTAAAATATTACTTTGAAATATGAAAAAAGTAAATATAGAAGAAAGCTGGTTTCTTTAAAATTTTTTCAAGGCAACTATTACTGTTACTTTTGAGGTTCCATTACTTCTTGGGAAGGTTAAATGACCATGCCAATAAAACTGAAGAAATCTCATTAGAAGTCAAGTGCATCTATAACATATTAAGAGTCAGCAAAGGAATTATCAAAAAAAAGATGGCAGGAAAACTATTGGTCTTGAGATTGAACAAGTAGCATTATGTACATAATTATCATGGATTACTGTTCATGGATTGAGAGCAAGAGAGGCAGAATAATACTAGGGGGCACTGCCCCTTGCTACAGTAGCTCATATGGTCACCATGTAACAATAAAGTTGCCTATAAAAAAAATTCCTTTTCACTCTGACCATTGATACAGATGCTGGAAGGAGGAGATGGCCTAGTTTAGTATTGGCAATGAACTAGGACATGACTGCAGAGATACTGCGTGACAGACCCTAGTAACATAATTAGCTGGAATTTGGAACTTTTACTTCTGAATCCCCAATTCAGGGTTATTTTCAAAAGTTCCAAATAGATTTAAACCAAGTTATAATTCTATTTAGATACATTTTATTGGTTTAAGGGAAAGGAACTGCTCCCAATCCCAGGTTGATATGAGGTTTTAGATCTTGGACTCAGAGCTATGTGGGGAAGGAAGCTGTAGAATAATGCTAGTGTGATAATGGCTAAAATTAAAGCGCTTTCAAGTATACAGAAAGCCTCACTTCTATGTGGAATCTAAATAGTCAAACTCAAGAGCAAAGAGTAGAATGGCAGTTGGCAGGGGCTGGAAGGAGGGGAAATGGAGAGAGGATAGTTAAAGGGTGCAAAGTTGGTTATTCGAGGTAAATTCTGGAGCTCTACCCACATTGCCTCCAGCCAACAATATTGTATGATAAAACTACTAACGGGGTAGATTATCAGTATTCTCACGCACACAAAACCCAATAACAACAACAACAACAAAGGAGGGAGAAGATGGATATGTTTATGGTCTTGGTGGGTGGTGATGGTTTTATGAGTATATACTTATCCCCAAATCCATTCAGGTACACATACATTAAACATGTGCATCTTTTTATATGTCAATCATATGTTAGAATGTCTTTATAAAAACCTAGAGAGGAAGGGAAGGAAAGAAGATAAACCTGTATTTGATAGGTTGTGAATATAAGGATTGTGTTCTTTTAGGTCAGTGTCTTTCAAACTTGTCAAGATTCATAGGACTATAGAAAGAAATGATGTTTTATACTACATCCCAGTACACAGACATATACATGCACATAAAACTGAAGTCAACATTTCACAAAATGCTATCTTCACTACGTGAAGTGCTTCGATATTTTCATTTAAAAAAGAAAAATGCTGATTCTGTCCCACAGATTTCATAAGCCACTAACTGATTGCAACAGCAGTCTGCAGACTCTTTTAGGATCCTATATGAGCACCTGCCCTAAGAGGCAAGGACAAGTTTAAAACTCCATTTTCCCATCTCATCTTATGAACTTTTTTTTTAAAGTATGTGCTATAATATACTTACAGTGATATGTTAGTACAATTATTAAGGGTGTATAATCAAAATGTTAGAGATGGTGACTCCTGAATCACCTGGGGGGCTTAGGAAAATGCAGGTTCCTGCACCTGGCACCACAGCAGTTGCCCACCTTGTGGTAGGATGTGGGGAATCGTTTTATGCTGCCAGAGTAAGGACTGCTATTCCAGAACAAACCCAAAAAGAATGAAAAAAAAATTTTATCTGTACTTTTAAGATCATTCTCTTTTAAGATCATTTTAAGGTATTCTCAGCACTAAATGGTTTTGTTTTTCAAAGTTTTCATTTTTGCTCTATGTCCTCACTTTAATAGCTAATTTTCAACATAAAAAGTTTCTCTCTTTTTTCTATCTTTCCAAATGATCACTGTTTCAGAACACTTTTGATTATGGGACAGTTTCATAGTAATTTTTTGAGAAGAGTAACTTTAGAAGATAGTCCACCCACCCCCTTGCCCACAGTGGTTATAGATGGCACAATACAGTAAAATTTTCCAAGTCACTAGTTGCCGGTACATTGAGAGTTCTAAAGATACATAATTTAATTAGTAATCGAGTAAACACATAAATGACATAAGAGTACATTAAATACCTGACAATCTATACCATCATGCAAGTGATTCAAGACTACACATATTTATTTACCCAAAATGAGTAGTCATAGATGACACATTTTTCAAAAATGTACCAAAACAAACCCTAAGAATAGACCTACCACGCACACTTCTAACAACAGTAGTATTAACACTAAGTACCAGTGACTTGAAAGAATGGCAAGCATTGATTTTCTATTCAGAATTCTAATATTCTGAAAGTGCTAGGACTTAAAAATTTTGTAGGTAAAAAGTGGTTGAGAGATTACTTCAGAATCCATGGTATATTAGGAACAGTTGTCTTTTCCATTGAAAATAAAGCTATTGACCCATCAACATGCTTATGTTCCAAGGCAGGTGACTTTCAATTCCTCCCTCCTAGACTGTTTTGTGATTAATAACTCAAGTTTTCAAGATAGTAACTTGGGGTAAGATAACAGACGGTTAAGATACCTGACACATCAGTAAGGAAACCTTTATTCTTATTTTGATTAGCAAAGTATTTTCATCTAGCTGGTTAGCCCAAGAGACAAAACCAATGCTAGCACCACCACCAAAGAAACTGTCTTTCAAAAATCCAAAACCAAATTTAAAAACACAAAAGGAGAAGCAGCAATGCTATAGAAAATGTACTGAGAACCTATATTTTCCCTATCTCCTCTAGTATCTCTAAGGTGCTTTTAATGTAAGTAATATTATGCACTCATTGTCTGGAAGAAAAACCAAGGTTCAGAGACAGCACGAAGTTCCCCTAAGGACACAGTGCTTTCAAGTAACATTCAAACCCTAATTTTTCAAAGACCTTTGTACCTTCATTACAACAGACTGCTCTTATTACAAAAGGTCTATGCAATTAGTTGCTGAACAAGAAAAAAAATAATTACTTTTCTGTACATGGATATCTAAAATGATCTGTGAGCATACAAAGAAAAGAAAATGTACTATGTATGGGCAGTAATGGTTACCTTTTTTATAGGTTAAAAAAAATGAGTTAACATTTCTTATGATCTTTTTGGGTAACTAAGGCTAAATGAGTGATTACCACTACAACATGTTAAAACAATCTTAATGGTAGCCAGTATTTCTTAAAGCAAAATGTTTAACAAACAGACTGATACTTACAAATCTTTAACTTGCATTGCCTGTGGAAAACTATCCTTTGACAACAGTAATTGTATTAGTTTGTTGTAAGTTTCACTGCTAAACACAATGTTTTGCCTTTGTGCTTTCAGGAAGATATTATATGCATCTATGAGAAAAAAGACAAAAACAAAAAACAACAACAAAAAAGATGACGTTATTCTGAAATGGCAAAAAGGAAGGGGAAAACCCCAAACCAAAGTCCTAAGCCTATATATTTCTGTTTCTTTTAAAATACTCACCAAACTGTTACAATTTATCAGAGATACATGCTGATGGCACAAGCAGATGATATCATTCTTCAAATCTTTTAAAGTCAAATTACAGTTTTGGAAACTCCTATTTCAAAGTGGATGGTACCTGAAAGGGTTTACTTTTAAAACTGTTTTTCATACTAGCTTTCTTAAATCAATAAATTATGTTCTTGCCAGTAAAAATGAGAAATAGCTCTGCTGAATTTGCCAAAAGATGATGCCAGTTTCAAAATAAATTGTGAAATGTGTGTTAAAGTCCAAATAAACCAGAGGTATAATTTAGATTGAGGGGAGCAAAGGATTCATTTTAAAGCAATCTTTAATCTATAAGTGGGTGGTTACAATGGTTAACATTTCAGTACAATAGCATTAAAGTGAATATAGCCTATAATTCTAAAATTAGGAGATCAAATTATTTGGCTACGACAGGACTTATACAAAAACATACAATTTTCAAATATACAGATATCTAACAAGTAAACTAGGCAACATTTGTTTGACTGATTAACAGTTTTATTTCACTTGTTCACAATAACTGTCAGTGAATGAAAAGATGTTACCAAAAGAGAAGTAACTACACTTTTCAGTCACTTACTTTTCTGAAATAAAATTGCCTGGCTATAAACAGCCAACTGAAACTACAATCCATTCCCTTGTATGGATAAACACATCACAATAGAGGGAGAGCATAACTTAACTATCAGGTACAGCCTTCTATGTACATAAGGCTCAACATAAAGACATGGAGAACATGCAATCGAGGAATGGACGTGACGCTAATGTTCAGAAGAACATTCTATGCTACTTGAGGTTTCTTAACAAGCAAAAACTATAATGCTTGTATGCACGAGCCAGGAGAGTGTGCATTATTCCCTTAACTAAATTGAAGTGGCAATGTCAAAAACTTACTTATCTCTTCACGTTAAACTGAGAGGAAAAAAAGGGAAACAAGATATGACAATATTTCTATTTGCATCCTAACTAAGGAGAACGGTTTGGGTGAGTGAAAGTAACTGTGGCACAAGTTAATAAAATTTTAAATGAGTTTTCCAAAGAATAACCCTTGTTGCCATTCTATTACCAACTGCTTTATTCTGGAATTTTCTGTGTGAACACTTGCAAGTGCTAGGGCGCTGGCAAAAGCAGAAAGCGAAACGCACAGATAAGCAAGAAAGACTCTACTATAATTTCCACAACTTCGTTACTGGTGTGACAATCACAATATACCCTTAAGAATTATCAGAAAAATACTAATCTGAATATTCCATTTTCAAAGCATTTATGTGTTGCTAAGCATTCAAATCCTGACACATTTTTAAAAGTATCTAAAAACCTCTGAATTAATAGGATAAAACCAATTGATAAATGACTGCATTATGTTCAGTTAACTAATTATATGTATTCACTTAAAAACAATTTTAAAAGGCTATATATGAAAGTTTCAGAATCTCTAAACAAAAACCACATTCTAACCTTACATTCATTTTAGTCAAATCAAAATTTCACCAGAATATTTACACAGTATTGACAATGATAATTTTATGTTAAACTTTAACAGACACATGGTAAAAGAGTCAAGGATGCATAAACTGAATAAGAAGCAAAGGAAAATGACTCAAGGAATAAAACTTTTACTTTGGAAAACAGATATTCTCTATATGATTAGCTTATTCTTACTTCATAAATTTTATGTCAGTGTCATCAAATTTCTAGTTAAGGAAACTAAGTAGTGCTATGAATTTCTAACTGATTCCTTTCTACTGAATAGAATCCCAAGCTGTCAATACTAAAATGAAACAAACAAATCTCAAATCTGCTATATTTATTTTCTTAATAGATTATCACAAATCATAGTTGAAATCTACCTAAAAATTAAAGAGATTAAATCATGCTATGGGAAGAAATTAATAAAAACAAGAGAAAAGAGTACTATGTGATTTGGAAAGGGCATGAAGAAGTTGAGATGAGACGCCTTTGGGAAGGTTTACTAATAGAGAAAGGGAAATAACAAGAAAAAGGACTTTAACCTTTAGAGATCACTTGATCACTTTAACACATACTACTATGGTAGTTAATACTCTAGTCGTATTTTTGCTTTGAGATAAAAATCATATTTGTCCCCCCAAATTGTGACCATGTTATTTATTTTCAAAGTATAGTCATGTGCCACATGATATTTCAGTCAACAACGCTACATAGATTAGGGACACTGCTGACATCTTAGGTTTGTATAAGTATACTCATGATGTCTGCACCAGAATGAAATCGACTAAGGCCACATTTCTCAGAACATATCCCTGTTAAGGGACACATGAATATAATCATTGATAAAAATGTACATCAACTACAGTTTTTATTAAGAAAAATTAAAACCTATAGAAAAGTACAAGGAACAGAATCATGAACCCCATCTCTACTCTACCCATCACATATATCTAACAATTATTAATGTCTGGACAGATTTGCCTTCTTTGTTCTTTAAGGTTTAAAAATGATTACAGAAATCTTGGTTTTTTTGTTTTTGTTTTTTCATCCCTCAATACCTCGATCAGACTAGATATGAAGGGAGACAGGAAGTACCCTCAATACTTCATGTAGGCTGGGGCGTAGCTCAGTGACAGAGCTCCTTAGCTTACCTTGTGCAAGACCTGGATTTGACCCTCTGCACTGCAAAAAAACTAAACCCAAACAAAAAAACTCCACAAACAAACAATAATAACAACAAACCTTAACTTCTCCCAATTATGCCCAAATGAGAAAAATAATGTGTAAAAGTTAAGGTCTATTCCTGTCCTAGACCACCTCTAGCTCACTGGGCTTAGACTTCATGCTGTTATTAAAAATGAGATCGTAGTGGATATGTCTACCTCTGTTCTTCTTTGATCGGCAGGAGTTCAACAAATCTTTCTCCATATTAGTTTCCACAGGTGAGGGTGACGAAGAATTATTCAGGGAATGTTTATCATCTTCATACCACATCTTTAAAACAAAATTATTCAGTAAAACAAAGACTGTAAGTACAGTGATCTTTTTGGTATAAAGCTGATGCTACAAGCAAATTACCTCAGGAACATCAAATGGAACTTCCTGATTACTGTTTTTAAGGATTTCCGCTAATAATCTTAATGTCTTCTCACGAGGAATAATGTTTTCTTCTTGCATTTTATTCCAGGCAGCATCAGCTCTTTGCCAGTCACCATTTACTTCTGGAGAATTTAATTAAACAGAAATTAATAAAGATACTAAATAGAAATCATGAAAATCTTCAGAACTTGTTCTGAATTTATTCCAGATACTGCCTTCAGGGAGAATCAAGTGATTGTGGCCCAAAAGCAAGGACTTTTTTCTGTATACGTTTCTGAACCTTTTGAATTATAAACCACTAAAATAATCTTACCTGTTAAAAAACAATAAAAAGATCCCTCTCTTTTTTATTAAAGACTGAAAACTATGCTGATAAAAAGTTTGTGTTTTTAAAGTAACTGAGGAATTGACCATTGCCAAAATCCAAATTAGAAACAAGTAACAATTCAGCCACACCCTTCAGTGTTGGCAAAGATGTAAAGCACATGGTCAATGTCTAGTTCACAACTGTGGGTCTGAAATGATTAAAAGCAGTCAAATCAATGATTTTGCTCTACGAATGACAAATCTACAAACCCTTTTTACTTAGCTGAGTAGAGACAACAATCTCTTCTGTTGCCTTGCAGAATCTCTGACAGTGTGTGACATAATTTTTTTTAGATTTCTTATCTCAATAGATAATGCAATCAGACTAAATATGAAGGGGAACAGGAAGTTTGTTGGAAAGAATATAGGCATATTCTTTCACACTGAAAAACTTAGTTCCTCTTATTGGTGACCCAGTTTTCACAAACAGCAAAATCAAAAGAAATATTCTGTCTTAGATGTCTTTTATTAAACGCTTTCCTGATAGGGTTCAGCTTTAGGAAGGGGTTTGCTTTAGAACACAAACACTCCAGAAAACATGAATATATCTAATCCACGGACTCTTAGAGAATTATAACAAAATACTGAAATAAATGAAAATTTCCTAGAACCCCCCACAAAACAAAAAGACCCTCAGCTTTTTGATAACTAATGACTCCTAGAAATGAAAAATTCAGAGAACAAAAAGCAAAATATACTTCGATTCCATCAGAAATCAGCAATAAAGAAAAAGGTAAAAAAAATGAGTAAGAAAATTTCCCTGGGTCATACATAAACTACATTTTATACATACCGTGATAATAAAGTTAATCTGATTAATATAAAACCTTATGTTTATAACCAATTTTCAAAACAAGAATTTTATAAGGTACTTATACTTTTCCTTCATTAAAATGTTCAAGTATTTTGAGTCTGTGAAAGTAGAAAATTTATTTGATTAATGAAAAATCAAGAGCTCCAGAATCCTTATTCTGTAAAAGGAAAAAAGTTGAGCACTTCTGGTTGCTGCCAAATGTGACCTGTGAATGGTGGGAAAGAAAACCAGGGCGGTTCCAAGAGCCACTATTAGTGTTGCTAAGGTATTTTAAAAGGGGATTCATTTTTAAGCTAACAAACTATCCTGAACAATGAAGAAAATGTGCGCAATTTACAACCCTGTTCCTTCAAATTTTAAGAACTCGGGGAAGATAATTTTCTTTTTTTAAAAAAAGATACAAAACAATATTTAAAAACTTGTATTCGGGGAGGTTAAAGACATTGCTTAGATGCACCTGTTGAAATAGACATAAAAGCATTTCAAGCTGGTGTGCTGGCACATGCCTATAACTCCAGCAGTTCGGGAGGCTGAGACAGGAGGATCGAGAGTTCAAAGCCAGCCTCAGCAACTCAGTGAGACAGTCTCTAAATAAATTACAAAATAGGGCTGGGGATGTGGTTCAATGACTAAGTGACCCTGAGTTCAACCCCTGGTACCCGACTCCAAAAAAGTAAATACAGATGGGAATTAGTGTAATACAACATGAAACAACTCATTAAAAAAAAATTGGGGGCAGGGGATGGTACTAGGGATTGAATACGAGGGCACTTTACTACTGAGTCACACCCCCAGGCCTTTTTATTTTTCACATAAGAGTCTCACTAAGTTGCCCAGGCTGGCCTAAAACTTGCCAAGACCTGCCTCAAACTTTGAATCCTCCTTATCCTCCTGGGTCACTGTGAATACAGGTGTACACTACCAGTTAGTGAATACAATTTTAAAAGGGAAAAATTTCCTGGAAATTACTTGGATCACAAAACACAAAACAAAAATTTGAGGCAATCAAACCAGTCAGTGTATCAAAATCTGTAGCTATGTATAAAAGTTTACAAAGGCACAGAGAGCCTTTCTCTCATAATATCCCCTATGGCTTTAAATTCCTTCTACTGAGACAATGATCATTCTTGTAATTCAAGAATTCAAGAATCAGTCAGCCATAAACTTGGGCTGGGACCTCTTTAATCACATCACCTCCCAGGATCTCACGGTTTTCTGTTTAAAGAACAAGACGACTGGAGGACTATTCTAAAAGACCTCTGAAGACTCAAACTATAAAACCAAAGATTTCTGATGCTTAGTGAATTTTACAACAGACACAGTTGTGGGCCTACTTTTTATGGCTATCTGATGAGGGTGCAACAGTTAGCACTTCACATGTTCTCTATGGTATGAAACGAAGACTTCATATTACTGATTTAATGGAGCAATTTCCAAATATCCCAATTGTCTTCAGGTATGGTATCTGAGTATCATTCCAGGTCTGGGGACATGAATTATAAAACAAAAGCCTGGATAGTCAAGGAGCTGTCAAAGACTAATGGGGCGTGTATCAGACGACATAGGAACTAATGGGAAGGGGTTCCCACTGGACAAAAATGGCACAATTTGAAGGCCAAAAAGAATAATGACTATACTGGGCAAGATGGAGCACACTTTAATCCCAGCAATTCTGGAGGCTAAGGCAGGTTGATCACAAGTTCAAGGCCAGCCTAAGCAACTTAGTAAGACCCTGTCTCAAAATAAAAACTGAAAAGGGCTAGGGAAGAAGGTCTGTGATAAAGTGCCCCTGGGTTCACTCCTCAGTACAGGGGAGAATAATAATAATAATAAACATATATTTTAAAAATTCATGAATTCATTAAAAAAATCACTTGTCAACTTTAGAGGTTTTAGGGACATCTGTATATGAGTTAGTAATTAATGGAAAAATAAGCAAGTATTTGTCCTTTCTTATGAATTTAATTCATATCATTAATAAAAAGTCAATGTTGGATATAAAAATGTAGAATATAAAACAATCTCAACATAAAATAATTAATATAGCAGATGCGTATATTTATTATAAGTAAATATATAAATATAAATTAAATGTAGAGAGAGGGAACTGGAAGGATGGACAATTGACAAAGTTACCTCTGAGGCAGGGAGTTTGGAGCTAGGAGTGAACACAATGATATTTTCACATTTAGCTATTATATTATTATATTTTTCAATCTTTAATACTTATATTCATTTTACTAGTATAATAACAGAGGGGGAAAAGATTGGACAGTATGAAAAGAAATGTCAATGGCTATTCATACTTGAAGAAATAACCTAACTCTTGAGGAAGAACAAATGCTGAGGCTATACATTTTTTAAAAATTAGATTTAAAGAATTTTTAAAGCAAAATGTTAAGGCAGTTTTATTTTTTAATGGAATACTTTGTGTATACAAAGAATAAACTAATCTTTACTTCATAAATGTAAAGAAGAAATTAAAGAACTTAGAACATAAGAAAATGGTAAGAAGGTGATAATACTGTCATTTAGAAATAATATAATAATACAATATTCCTTACATAGTTAAGGGAGTAATTTCATTCATGTAGTGTTTGTTGTCTAAGGACTTGCAAAGAAAGGTCAACATATACTGGAAAGAACAGAACTAAAATTCAAATTACAACTGAATCTTTCAAGAGATCATGTAGGAATACATTTTCAGTAGAAAATGAATACAGTTAACACAGCTGTAGTTAATGAATACAGTTAGAACTAACATTAAAGATATGAAAAGAAAGACATAGTTACGTGGGTTGTCTGTGATAAACTACTGAGATAAACTACTGAGCTCTAGCTTTGTGCATGTTTCTGTAGTAGATAGAAGTTCACAACAAAATCGAGTGTGTATGAGTGTACAAAAGGCCCTATTTTAAAATAAATCAAAGGTGCTTTTTAACAAATACTCCCAAGTCCCAAGGGCTGGGGACAAAGTTCAGTGGACAGTGCTTGCCTAGCATGCATGAGGCCCTGGATTCAACTCTCAATATCAGAAGGAAAAGAAAGGAAAAGAAAAGAAAGGAAAGGAAAAGAAAAGAAAAGAAAAATACTCCAAAATAACTGATCCAACCCCCTTCAGAGGCTAAAATCCTATCATGAAAAAGAACAATTCATAGAAAATTTTTGTAGGCCAAACAAATTACAGTTTTCAGAAAAATATAATTTTTTTCAAGTATAACAGGAAATTTTACACATCATTCCATACCATTTGTAGCTTTTCAAATATACTGTGCCCACTTAACAATATTTACCTTGTAATCCAAGTCAGAGGGCAAAATAGAGAGTGAGTTATAAAAGGGGAGTTTGCTTTTTCTTCAAAAAGAAAAGGATTAAGGTTTTTACAACCAGATGATCTATTTATGGCACTACAGAAGGTGGGAACATAAAAAACAGGGTTAAAAAATCTACTTCCCAAAAAAGGATTCCTAAGTCAGATTCTGTTGAGCTCTTCTGACCACTGGCTCATATTCAGAGCAAGAAGAAATCGGAGCACATGTCTAACAGAGTAGATAGGAGGAATCAAGGAGAAGAAAATGGCTTGATACCTCAGAGACTGACTATCTTTAGGGAATTTTAAGAAGAATCTAAAGGTTTTCTTTTTTTTCTTTGTTTTATTTTGTGTGTTTGGTTTAATAATAGTAAGAGCTCATCTGAGTAGGAAAAAAATAAAATAAAAGTGTGTGGTTTGCCACCCCTTGGCCTGCCGGGATTTCTACCTGACCCCACACATTCTCACAGCCGTTCTGAAACCTGCTTTCTCTTCAGGGCACTACTTTTGTAATTGTAGGGTTGTCACATTTGAATATAAAACTTGGTATGTTGATTTTTTAAAAAATGTTTGCATAAAATTATATTTTAAGCATGAAATGATTCTTCAAAATGAAGTGGAAGTGGATGGAAGAGTGAATTAAGCACCGAAGGTCTAAAACAAGTTTTCATTCTATACATTCAGCTTCTTACACTGTGTGTGAGAATTTATCTTCACTGAAGCCAAATTTCTAAGAATTACACTGTGAAGTGTGTACTTCGAATCAACCAAAAATTGGAAAGTCCATTTTAAAGTAAGTCATATTTTACTTAAATCATCAGGAAGTAAGATAAAGCTTCCAAAGATAAAAAGGGACATAGAACTCCCAAATGTGTATACTGATATAAATGTATGACAGGACTATTTGGTAAAAGAAGTCAAAGGTTCAGAAATTACATTCGCTCCTTACTCTTAATATAAATACTAGGAATTCAGTCATACAGAAACAATTAAGATATAAATACAAAGATGAATACTGTGCTATTGTTTTGCAACATGGAAAACTAAAATTTATTCACACGCCCAACAACAGAGGATTGGTTAACTTCCAGCATATTTATTCAGTATATTAGTCATTTGTAGATGATTAATAAAAATGCTTATAAAATATAACTGAGTATAAAATATAGTAAAGAAATTGTTTAGCAGTGAGTGTATATATAGATATGCATCTTTCTGCAAAAAGATCTATACACATGAATGTGTCGACAAATACCAAAATGAGTGACTGATAAATCTACTACTTCAGGATTTAAAAGAAAAGAAGGAATGGTTTCTCCCCAAAACATCCTATTAAGCCAGGTACAGTGGTGGCCACCTGTAATCTCAGAGACTCAAGAAGCTGAGGCAGGAGAATTGCAAGTTTGAGATTGGCCTCAGTAAGACCCTGTGTCAAAATAAAAAAATAAAAATAAAAAGGGATGGGGATGTAGCTCAATTGGTAAAGCACCCCTGGTACCAAAAAACAAAAGTCTTATCAAATTCTGTGGCTCTGATGAAGATTTTATTTTGTCTTCTGTTTCAGTTTAAAGCTCTTAATTGGCTTTTAATTCCCATTATGGAATAGGGCAACCCCTTACTGTATAAAATAGAACAAGTATTCCAATGGGTTGAGCAGAGTTTAACTTTATAGACAGAAGCGGGCTGAAGGAAAGAATAAAAAGAATGGTTGTTTCAAAAGTACTTTCCTTGTAAAGGTTGAAGAAGGACTTTCTTATCATGCCAGCTAAAACTGGCCTGTTTGGGGATCTGGCTATCATTTCTTTCTCTCTTGAGTTCTTGAAAGGTTGGATTTGGTTGTGTAGACCTTCAGTACAAGTAACTGCATTTTGATTTGGTCTGTTGGGCCTGGTGCAAAAGGAGCTCAGTTCACATTAATAGCTTCCTATAAATTCTATTTAACAGGTGAAAACACTTTTAAGGAAGTAGAATCAGTTTTTAAATCGATGGACTCAACATTTAAGGTATCATTTAACCCTGAGCATGCAAACACCTGTCCACGTTCCTAGTGGTATCTTGGCTACATCATGTTTCTGGGTTTCTTTTTGTGAGGACCTCTCATTTTAAAGAATGAAAAAATATCAAAAAGAAGTCCTCTTCTTTTTCACACCTTAACTCCAGTCCCCCATAACACAGGCAGGAGGTTTGGTGGGCCGGGGTTTTAGATCAGTGGGCATGGATGAGTATGGGAGGTCCTTAACAACATGGAATATGTGTCACCTATAGTTCTGGGCTCCAGGAACACAAAAAGAGAACAACTGAGGATGAAGATTTTACCTTCATATTCCAGTATGAGTGTCAGAAGTTATGAAGATTACACAATGTCCAATAATATAATATAACATTCTGTGATAAAGTTCAAACTAGCCTTCACTTTGGTCTCTGTTGAAAACCCCACATTTGACAATGCCTGCAGATTCCTCAAAGCCTAATACTCCTTTCCTGTCACTGCCTTCAACAGACTAAATAACTGAAAACATGACAAGTAGTCAAATCACTTACTGTACAGTTTTAGCAGACTGTAGTACATCTGGTCTCTATCACACTCAAATAGCTTTTGTGTCAGCTCCACTAATTTTTCCAGAGCTTCAACCTTAAAAATAAGATTAACAGGTAGATTTACATTGTGTAAAAGATGTATTTTATGGTTGACAGACAGCAGCTAAATAATCCAAATTAGCTTTACCCATGGGGCAGATTAACCTCACTTCAAAAACTAAAGGGTCGAGTACAACCGCATGAATGTACTTAATGTCACTGAACTGTACAATTAAAAATGGTTAAAACAATTCTGTTATACATATTTTAACACAATTAAAAATTTTTTTTTCTTTAAAGTGAAAGGGCTAATGGACCCTCTGGAGTCAAAAACAAAAAATAAGAGAATCTCCACCAAGGTACATTTTGGAGAATTAAAGATATATGGGGCAGAGAACAGGACAAAGAGAACTCCAGCATATTGTAAATTAATAAAAAACATTGAATTCCTGTGGCTTTTATTTGGCATGAGGTGAATAGATACTTAGCACTGGGGCGGGGGGGTAAAGAAAGTAGAAATTCCCCTGGGCTCCATCAGGCATCTTCTCCAATCACTAAGGACTAAAGCAGGTTAAATTGCCAAGTCAAGTCAGCCTATTCAAAGCAACTGGGGTAAAGTAAGTTTAAAATCTTCAGGGCCCAGTAACAAAATAAGATATCACTTATTTGAAGAATAATCAAGATAAGAGCACTTCCACAATGCTCCATTGCTGAAAATCCCCAAATGGTCATATGACATGTAAGACATATGCTCTCTCAGTTCTAAGTAGTTCAGACATCAGAAATTAAAGACAAACCTGATTATTAGTAATACATCTATCACAAAACCACTGAAGTCTTGTAGGTCGAGCTCTAATGCCTGGTGTCTGTAAAACAGAATAATCATATATCACACAGGTAAGTTTTAGCTAGATATTATATTTTTCCTCAAAGAGAATACACTAAAAGAAACCTATAATGCAATTCCATAGTTATCAAAGACCTAAAATAAGGATTAAAACAGAGCATAAAATCTAAACTATATTTAACTTGTGTCTACAAGATTCAGGTTATTTGAAAATGCTGCTTTGCTGGTCAATATTCATTCCATAAATCTTTAAAAAAGAAAATGGTTACGCTTCCTTTAGTTCAAAAAGAAGTGATGAAATAATTAACATATATCAAATTAAAAACATGTCCTTGGTTGCCACCCCCCCCCCCACCCCTTCACACACATACCTCAGAGATCGCAACAAATTCAGGAGACAGAAATTATTAACATGTTACACAGAATTATTAACAACTGTCACAATAACAAACCAATGGCTTTCTGTTTCAAAAGAAACATGTTTTGTAAAATATACAGTGATAAAAGTACTCTAACAGTTACAAAAAAATGCTGTCTAGCATCTAAAACTGAATGTTTAAGTAGTAAAACAAGCAAAGTTCTTAAAATTAGTTCACAGTCAGTTTGCTTCAAAAATTGCAACGTGTTATATCCTCAATTAGAAATAATTTAGTCAACTCTGGCTTCACAATGTTGGAAACTGGAATAAAAGATAAACTACTTCAACATAATTCCAAGGATTTGTCCCTCTGACTACAGTATTTTCATTATCTATAAGAGGGTTTCACCACTAAACACCGAATTTCAATCCCAGCACTATGATAAGACAACCACGAACTCATCAGTCTTCGCTGCACTACTCTAGAGGAGAGGGACCTTTCTTGCTTTCTCTACTGGGCTCTGTTGATGTAACCAGGTGTCCCTTGAATCTGATCCCTACTGGCAAGTCCCCATTATTATAATATTATCTTAAAAAGACAGGGTCTCGCCTTATTACCTAGGCTAGCTTTGAATTCCTGAGCTCAAGTGATTCTCCCATCTCAACCTCTTGAGTAGCTGGAACTTCAAGCATGTGCCAGTGTGGCTGGTTTCCCCATTATTTTTAATTTTACAAAATAACAATTTTAAATTAAATATACAATTTTAAATTAAATATACAAATATACAATTTTAAATTAAAAACTGAAGCAGAAACTAACATATTACAATTGTCAGAAAGATGGGAACATGGATACAGTGAAAATTGTGTTAAGTGTTCTCATTCTAATGGTGCAAGTATCCACATCCTGGGATATAAGAAATAAATGATAAATTAACCATTGAAATATATTCCTAAATATCATTAATATCACATTCAATTTTTATTCAAGACTTTCCTCACATCTGTTTTGTTTTACATGTATTATAGTGAAAATGAAACCAACATCAATGTATACAAAAAGCCCTTCAAAAACTAGCAAATAATCCTCTTTAGAACACAGCAAAATGCAAGGACTACATTCGCTTACAACTTTCAATATTAGTGCTGATCCAAATGCCAAAGATCTAAATAGCACAACTTTCAAGGTAAACTCTTCCTGTTTGTGGCTGATTAATCTGCCTGTCACCAGCAGGACAGCTGACTTATATAGCAGATCCTCCTATGTTTCATTTTGAAATTGAGAACTGTTTTCACATATAAATCTCAATCCTCAAAAGAACATCTAGGTCAGATTAACTAAATCTCCTGGGCTACTGTAATAGTCAACATTTCTGGCTTATCTCTTAACATCTTATTGAATTTTAAACACTGCAAGTTGAAAGCAGAAATAGAAAAAGTAATAAAAACATGGAGAAGAACAGAATTCTAATTGGGATGTTAAATATAACAGCAAAAGCCAGTTAATGTTAATTAAAACAGTGAAATTACTTATATAATTCTTTCTGTATTTTGCTACATAAAATTTAATACATAGTGAAGATAATTAATTATCATAATAGAAAAACTGGCATGTTTGTTTCTACCTGAGTGACTGTGCTTCAAAACATAGCTCTGCAGTTACTGATCAGCACAAAAAAGTAAACCAAACCATCATTGTTCTAGTTTCATTAAATTATACTGATTTAAATCTGCTGGTATCATAACAAGCTTCTATGTAGACCAATAAAAATAGAATCAAGTGATTATTACTTTTAAAGTAAAAAGAAATGAGGAATTTTTTCCCATTGTACTTCAAATCTATCTCAAGGAAGATCATCTTAAATGTGACTCAAACAGAAATTTTCACCTACTTTGAGTTTTACTGATCATATAGTTTAAGTGAAAAACAGAAAACAATAACAACATCAACAAAACTCCCACTCTCGCCTCATGTCCTGTAGTTAGTAGAGCAGGAAGAAAAAATCATGTGCACAGGGCTTCCAAGAGCAGGCACAAGAATCCAGTTCAAATTATTTGCCCCCATAGCTAGGAAAGAGCAAGGTATCATGGCACTTACTAAGTGTTTTAGAAATTATACCTTTCTCTAAACTCTTCAGTACAGACTTGACCATCATGTCTAATTAGGAGGAAAACATAGCTAAGCAAGTCAAGGTAACAGTCCACCATAAACTAAACATGATCCATTTCACTGGTTATTACAGGAGACAGTACAGGAGATAGTAAGTAAACTAACTCAAGGGAGAAGGGTTTGAATTTGCATGAAAACTGACTCAACTTGAAATTCTGGAGGTCAGGGGAAGAAAAACTAGATCTAATATCTACTCTGTACAAATAGGATCCATCCTGGCCTATTAAGGAAGGCATACTGGGATAAAAGCCCTGAATTTGGTCGAGTGGAGAACAAAGAGAAGAGTAACAAAGACTGGGAAACCACTTAAATACCAACTTTTGGTCTTAACGCAAAAGTGATCAAAAGAGTTTTTCCTCCACTGGTAAGACAGCAAATTTACTCTGGCTATAGGGTAGAAGGGTTAGAAAGATCAGATGAGAGGCTGGGGTTGTGGCTCAGTGGTAGAGCACTTGCCTGGCATGTGAGGGGATCTGGGTTCGATGCTCAGCACCACATAAAAATAAATGAAATAAAAAGATCCACTGACAACTAAAAGGAAAAAAAAAAAAAATCAAGATTAGGACAGAGGAAAACTTCAAGAAAGTTTAACCTGAAAAAGAGAAAGGGTAAGTTGTTTTCATAGTTTGGAAACTGAGGGATTGGGAGATCGCAAAGTTAGGGATGGCACAAAAGAAATGACAGAAAATGGAAAATAAGGGCCTGTTTATAAACTCCATAGCTACTACTCATAAAGAAGCTCCACAGCCCATATTTGGACCTTAAATTTCTTTGCCCTAGTTACTTCTAAAAGTAGTTCTGTGAGGCTCATATGAAGATGTACATGAAAACCATTTGTGAAGCATAGAAGAATTACCATTATTAGTTATATTGTTCACCTGGTAATCTAGGTTTGAGCCCCGGGGGAAGAGTTTACACTAAGAAATGCTGGTTATATTTAAAGCAGGATCTTTCTCATCTGTGGACTACACTGAGAGCCCAACAGTGCCTGGCATATGACAGGCACTCTGTAAGTGATAAATTGTGACATAGTTCCTTATAGAAGCCTTTAATACAGTTATTTAACATTTCATACTGTTAATTAACTTTGTATCTTATATATATCATCTATTCCTGGATTTAATATCCAGTCTTGAAATATAAACTGAATTATTCAATAAGTGTTACTTTATTTTAAATGGTCAGCAACATGCCCTTCCTAGGGGGTGACTAAAGTACTTTAAGATGTAATTAAAGTAATGAAATTAAATTTGTTTGTTTACAGAGAAATGTCACTTTATTTTACCAGAGTTCATAGCAAAAGAAATGTGTGACCAAAACTCAGTCAAATTTCTACTCCCATGAACCACAAAGGAGGCCTCACTTCCAAAAGACATTAGCATTTCTGTCTTTTATCTACCAGGCACTTTAAAAATGGTAGGGGCAGCTGACCCAGTCCTGAGGTACAATCCAA
The DNA here is from genome assembly GCF_902686445.1 of Sciurus carolinensis. NCBI lineage: Eukaryota > Metazoa > Chordata > Mammalia > Rodentia > Sciuridae > Sciurus > Sciurus carolinensis. The sequence goes on along the minus strand of NC_062225.1, from coordinate 58,474,923 downwards.
CATAAATAATCTGAAAACCAAGTATGCCTGTAGGTAAAGGTGTGAATCATGATTATTAATAATAACAATAAAAACTTTCCTCAAAGGAGAAAGGGACAAATAAACATTACTTCATTTATAAAAAGGGATGATGTGACCATTAAAAATAATGTTTAGCTGGGTGTGGTGGCACATACTTGTAATCCCAGTAGCAGAGGATCTCAAGTTCAACGCCAGTCTCAACAATGGCAAGGCGCTAAGCAACTCAGTGAGACCCTGTCTCTAAATAAAATACAAAATAGGGCTGGGGATGTAGCTCAGTGGTTGAGTGCCCCGAGTTCAACCCCTGGTTACCCGCCCCCCCAAAAGCTTACAGTTCTAAATCACTGTGGGGGAATTAAGAAGCAGTGTTGAAAGGTGAATAAAGTATTAAGATACATGATTCAACACATTTCAATTATATGTAAAAATGAAGTATGCATTGAATAAAAGAACAGAAAAACCATAAAGAAGACTAAATTGAGCAATGACATTAACAGTGAGTCTTGGGCTGGGGATATAGCTCAGTTGGTAGCGTGCTTGCCTCGTAAGCACAAGGCCCTGGGTTCAATCCCCAGCACCGCAAAAAAACAAAAAAACAAAACAACAAAAAAAAAAAACAGTGAGTCTTTACACGTGACATATTTTGAATAATAAGATGTACAATTCTACTTGTTTCCATATCTGGGGTTGGTGTGGAGGGGGGAGATGAAACTGAACATTATTGGTGAGATATACAATATATTTTATAAACTATATCTACCTGATAAAATCATGTAAGTTTGTAAAGTCATTTGTGAACATTTCTTCAATGTCACACATTATTCATTCCAGAATGTGCCCTAAGAATGCTAGAAGGAACTAGATAGTTCACAGAAGATGAAACTGCAGAAGAGACAAAAGGGTTGACTTCAACCAGAAACAATGTTATATATGCCATATAGAGTTGAGTGCAGAGGCACATGCCTGTAATCCAATCACCTCAGGAGACTGAGGCAGGAAGATCACATTTGAGGCCAGATTCGGAAACGTAAGCGAGACTGTCTCAAAAAAAAAGTAATAATTAATAAATTTTAAAAAGAAAAATGAAGGAAATCAAACTAATATTCATAAAGTGTTTAATAATGCAAGACAATTCCAATTCACCTTTTTTGGGGGGGGTACTGGGGATTGAACCCAGAAGTGCTTTACCACTGAGGTATATTTCTAGCCCTTTTTATTTTTATTTTGAAATAGGGTCTCACTAAGTTGCTTAGGGTCTTGCTAATTTGCTGAGGCTGGCCTTGAACCCAAGACCCTCCTGCCTCAGACTCCCACATCACTAGGGTTATGGCTGTATGCCACTACACCCGGCCCAATTAATCTTTTAGCTTTAGTTCTCCTTTCAAGAGTACTTACTACCTTGAAAAAACCTAGTCTGAAATAGATCTTTACTACAATACTTTATCTTATAGCAACTACTGCTTCGTATGTGTGGTTGGGGGGAGCAGTGCTGGGGATTGAACCTAGGGCCTCAATCATACTAGGCAAGTGCTCTGCCATCGAGCTACACTCCCAGTCCCTTTGCAGTGGGGGGGGTGGGGGAGGGCAGATACTGGGGATTAAACCTAGGGGCACTTAACCACTGAGCCACACCCCCAGTCCCTTTTTATATATATTTTATTTAGAGACATGGTTTCAACTAAGTTGCTTAGGGCCTTGCTAAATTGTTAAGGCTGGCTTTGAACTCAAGATCCTCCTGCCTCAGCCTCCCGAGCTGCTGGGATTACAGGCGTGCACCATCATAGTTGGCAAATACTGCATTTTATAGATTTAATTTTTAAGGTCTGTCTTTTGACTAGTCAGTAAGACAGACCAAAAGTATTTGTTTAAGGGAGGGAGGGACAGAAGGAGGGAAGGAAGAAAAAGAGGGAGAGAGAAAATGGTCAAAATGGGAAGCCACCCAAATGCTATTAACTGCCTTATTCTAAGGATTGCATTCAGGAAGTTTCAGGTGAAAACTGCCAATGCCTCGTCTCAACCTTCATGATAGAAGAGGTTATGTTAGATCTAAGTCAGAGCTTAGTTTATCTTATGCTCCTATTAAATCACCCACCTTCTGTTAACTAAGATCACGGTACTTCAATTACTATATATCATTTGGGATGACAAAGAATCTTAAAACCTTCTGTGACCACTGTCCTAACTCAGATCCTTATTAATCTCACTACCCCAAGTCCCCTTTAACCTATATGATAACCTGATGGCATAAAAACATTTTTAACACTGTTCAGACTCTACTGTTTTCTGAATTAACTCCAGTTTCCTTATTCTGGTACTGAAAAGTATCAGTATCCAAAATCTTCAAACTATCTACCTTTCCAAATACTCTCAACAAATCTTATACCCAGAATGAGAGAACTAGAGATCTCCCTTTTCTACTTCTAATTCTAATATGCTTCTCAATCCCATCAAAAACATGAATATTAAAGAGCTGACCATATCAAAACCCATTTACTCCAGAAGTCTTTCCTACTTCCTACACAGGGAATAAGTTCCTTTCCTGAACTCTCAGAACTATTGATACTTTCATATATTAGTTAATAATTCTCAGCCTTACATAGTAGTTATCTTTATATACTAATCTCATCTTCAAGGATTTCATATTAGCTGCTCAAGAGTTGATCTGGTTTAACCAGACTTGTTTTCTTCTCTTACTCTTTCCTTTGGAAGAAAACAATTTTTCTAAGTGTAAGAGTAAATATGCTCATTATGGAAAAATACATAAGATATATTTAAGAACTGGCTAATTCTACCCTTCTAACTATGTATAGAAACAAAATGTGTATATTATGTATAATACATGATATATAAATTATATATATGTGTGTATACACAAACTCATTTTGAAAACAAAACAGGTCATATCTATACATTGAAATCACTTAATGTATACATTTTTAGGTTTGGGCTTATCTCATTCATCACCCATAGTGCTTCAAATACAAAGCAGCTTTGGAAATTCAACTGCAGGGAAATCTACCCATTGATAAGACCCTATTACTTTGGGGGAAATGATAAGAATGTTGCTAAATATGTAGAGAATTCTTTCATATGCTTCTATAGCCCAAGTTCATTAATTTTCATTACTTCTGGTATTTTCAATAATCCTTAGATAATTTTAGATCTTGAATTTTAATGGCAAAAAAGCAAATTCCCACCTTAATTCACCTTCAATGGATCATTTTTTAAAAAAAAATCCCTGAAAAACCTCTTCAGTATATTCTCATATATTACACACCTTGTTATCCTATCTTTGGGTCTGTATAGTTATTCTTTATCCTTTAAACAATTCTGTACAATCCACTCTGAAAATTCTGTTGTCAGTAGACAGTTATTCCTAAATGATGCATACTGGCAAAGCTCTAAAGTAATTAAGAGACCATCTTCTCTTAACAATTTGTGTGACAAGCACGTACCTTAAGCTAAGGATCTCACAGAAAATTATGTGGGGGAAAAAAGACAACACAATCCCCACCTTCAAGGGGCAAAGAGAATTAATATTATTGATCACTTACCATAATCCAGGAAACATGCAAGCAGCTTTACATACATTATGTGATTGAATCTTAAAGACATATATTCCCTTTTACAGATGAGAAAGCTTAGAAAGGTTTAGTAACTTGTCCATTATCACGCAAGCAAGTAGATGGTAAAAGGAGGACTACTCCAATGCCTGTGGCTTTTTCTATTACATCTTGCTTATTACACAGAGAAAGGAACATACTTTCCTCCTGCAGAATCCTTCATTGCTATTATCTAAAAACCCAAGCTCCATTTCTACTCTGATCAGTGACCTGCTAATACTAAGACTGTGCATACCGAGCAATAAAATCAAGAAGCAGACAACTCTCATTTTTAAATTCACTGCATACTTGCAATGGAAGAATTTATACCATTTCCTAGAAAACACAAATGAACTACTACAGAAGCACTAAGACACTGACAGGTGGGCAGATCTGAATTATAAGACAGAGAAAGAGAAGAAAGTTCTGAATTAATTTCACAGCCTTCTTTTCCCACACTAGACTTTTCTTTGAAAAACATTAAGAGAAACAGTAATACTTTTCTGGGTTGTAAGCCTACATTTTCAGTTTCAGGAAAAGGAGGCCAAATACCACCTTTTGTCCTGCCTACCAAGGACATTTCTGGGAAAGGACATAGAGTAAAAGCAAAGTATGATCTGAGAGAAATGTGATTACCTTTGTTGTTGTAAGTGAACAGTTTTAATTACATGAAATTATTTTTCTTAAAGCAATGGTTTACCTTCTGTAGAATGTTTTATTTTCTTACTGGACAAAGACTTGTTTATTAGTAGTGAAAATAATCACAATTTGGATGGACTTTATAGTTGCCCTTTGCCTTATCAATTCCAGTAACGAAAATTTCAGTAAAGCCTAGATAAAATATACTAATCCTAAATAGGCCAGGTTTGTCACCTACCATTTCCCATAAGCTGCTTACCATAGTGAGGAAAGAAAAAGAAAAAGAAAATTTAAATTAAATGCCAAACAGTTGCAGACAGCACTTGTTTGGCTGATTAACTTGTAGACAAGCATTACAAATAAATCTGAGCATGGTCTGCAGCAAATTAAATTCTACTGCTTTTAAGAACAAAGAATTCTTTGGCAAAGAGGATTAGCAACTTTACACCCAGGAATGCCAGTTTAATTTAATTGTTCCACAATCCAAGATTTAATATGCAAATATCATTTTGATATATAATAGTGAATTTAACAAAGTGAGGAAACAAATTCAATATACAACCAGACTGCCTTTTCTGAACTGTAATTATATACAATAAAGAAGCTGGCCGATTCCCCCCCACCCCATTATTGGCTCTGAATTCTATTAACATGAATCAGAACAAGTGTAATTAAAGGTTAAAAATTTTAAATGTATTCTAATTAAGAGTCTAAATAGCTGTACAATTAGAATACTGTAGTTAAAATCACACCTCAATGATCTTCTTGGCCTCTTTGTAATTTCCTGTTTGTAGGAAGGCAAAGAAGAGATCATAGAGCATCGTCATTTCACCTTGTTCTTGGCTCACAAAGTCCATTGCTAAATAGGAGAGAAGAAAAAAATCTGTATTAGAAGAAAAACATTAAAATACAGTATCATATGAAGTTCTGGATAAATTTTTAAAAACCTTTATCTTAAAAATGAATATCGAGAATAACTTTAAGAATATAGCTTTACCAACCAATTTTCTGTCATATTCCTTATCTAAAAGTATATAACATGGAGTACCTAAGACTAACTTCAAAGAGAAATGGTGAGGATAAAGTTAAAAGAAAAAACTTCATAAAGGCAGAGCACCAAGTAGCAGAGAGCAAAAAAATAACAGAGGGGTAATTTTTCTAAAAGAAACATTTATCAAAAATCAAGGGATATTTACAATATTTAAAATCTACCTGATACGTTTCTTTCCAATTCTAAAGTGTCACAAAGCATCTCTCAATGTGCTTGCATTCTGTTAAATTTTCTCTTCATATTGATTACACAAGCAAGAAAAAAAAAAATCCAACTACACTAATATGTTTAGGGAACTAACCTTTCTGGATTAGATCTGTTTCGCCTTTCTCTATGAGTTTACATAAGACATCATGAATCCTTGGTAATATTTTATACTTTTCATAGCAGTCAATGGTGGCTTCAAGAGCAGCAGACCAGTCATCCCTTAGAAAAATTTTTAAAAATTAAAATGAATAAAATATATTGAAATTTAGTTTAGCTCTCAATAAGTTTAGAGATACACAGAGACCAATCAAAATGTAAACTGAACTTCACTTTCAGTAACCAAAAGATCAAAATTGGGGGGAAAAAAATTCTTATATATAAATAAATGTTCAGAATACACACATATTAGCAGTTCATTGTTCTCCTTGTTTTACCTTTTATTATTTTGCTTAAAGGTACTTAGGGAGAAAGAAAAGTCAAAATAGATAAAGGCATTCTCTGATTTTATTATAAATAAAATTTGACTTTGATGTAATAAATTATCATAAGAATATATTATTTCTAAAAACAAGGATTACTGTAAAATATTTTTCCCAACTATTAAAGGATTTTATGGCCTTTGATAACTGCAGTTATAAAACTTTATTAAGTGTTCATCAATAGCTATCAAGAAATTTTTAAGCACTTTTTAACTTTATCATAATATTTTTCAAACTGCCACCTTACCAGTATGACCAGTAGGAAATAGCCTTAGGTTCGTGTATACAGGAATGTATTATTGCTAAAACTTGGATACACTTGAGGATCAGTGAATTCTAGAATTCTAAATATTTTTTCCTTAGAAAAATTATTTCCAGTTATAAAGTCAGTTTTTGTTTTACATGGCAATAAAGTTATTTTCATTTCAGTCAGTTTCTTAGACAACAGTGTAGAAATGTTTTGTGGGTTCTTCAAAAGTACTTTTTCTCCTTTCAAAGAAAAATGGCAGCGTGAGAAGTATGTAAGACCTTAGATGAGTTATAGGAATTATGTGATCCAGTTCTACTTGCCACCTTCTTTATTTTTAAGGAGATGAGGAAACTAAGGCATTTAGAGATTGACTTATTTGCCTAAAGCAACTAAGTAAACAAAATACTGGCAGCAGGTTCTTAAAGACTTCCACTTTCACTTCAGAGCATCTCATTGCACGTTAAAGTCTATGAAAAGCACTGCTGTCTACATAACCTACTAAGGTGGTACAATCTGGTATAAGAAATTAAAGATTTTTTTAAATGAAGTTATGTATTGGATTTAAAAAGAAACATGGTGAGAGAGAGAGAGAAAGAGAGAGAGAGACCAAAGTATAACTAGTGAAATTAACAATAATTTTCATAGAGAATATAAATTTATCTTACATATACATCAGTTTTCACAAGGAAGAAAGTCTTTTCAAATTTCCTATTACAGTCTCAACATTTTTGTCCATTATACAAATGTTACGTTGCCCTAGATCAGATTACTATTTTATCTAGATTAAGATTTTAAACTGTACTAAAAAAAAGGAAATAGAATGAAGAAGTGTTAATTTCAGTACAATAATACTGACACAGTGAAAATGAGCCTATCCTGATGGAACTCTACCTTATCCCCTTCCTAAGCCCTGTTTACAGTGCATCTTCTGGCACCCCACAGAGTCATTTGAATTTTTGTCATTTGGGGTGAAGACTAAATTACAGGTTAATTTCAAAACTGAAAGTAGATGTTGCAGGCTAGATTACTGTCATACAAGAGAAATGCTATAGTAGCTACCACATATGATATAAAGCTTTATATAATCAGTATTTTCCCTTGTTCAGACACAGGTTCAGTTATTCCCTTTCTGCAATTCCACTCAGTGGAAAACTACTAAAGCATTTTTAAGAGTGAAACTAACACATACTGGTGTTTCTTGATCCCCCCTCCCCAACCAAACTGGCAAGGTTTGCTTTTTCAGATCAATCCCCAAACTAGAATCGTATTGTCTCAATTTTATTTGCCCTACATTAGGCTAAACCTATCAATAAATGAATGAATAATTGTTCTGCCAATCAAAGCGACATGTTAATGTCTCAGGTCTCCAAATACATGCTTTGGAAAATTACACATGCTCAGAACAACAACAGAAAAGACAAATATAGCAAAATTGAAATAATTCATATATTTGTTAGTAATTTTAAGAACCAATGTTACTTCTCTTAGGATTGCCATCAAAATGAGTTAGACATCTACAGTGGACACTTCATACAAAGTGTACTGAAGACAGAAATGAAATAAATGACTGGTTCTTTTCTGTCTCTGTATCTGCATTCTGCCATGTGAGTGGATCATGTCACTTTAAAAAGATAAAAATTTATATTCCTCCCATACTTTAGGTCATCATTGGTCTTTCCTATAAAAAGCTGAACACCCAGGTGCTGGTAATAAAAAATATTTAAAAAGCATCTAAAATTAGCATCACTATGAATAGAGTTGTATACTCAAAGGACTTTGGATGTGGACCTCAACCCATAAGTACTACCCATGGCTCAGACTCCTAGAAATGATGATAAACAGCAGGTCATCACCAAGGCTGACCTCAAAAACACTTGGGTTCCCTCCCAAAGGGTCTATGGATCTGTGCTGATCCGGATCATCTATTCATGTTTCACACTAATAGACAAAATCATCATGTGAAAATACCACTTTTATAAGACAGAATAAAATGAGTAAGAGTAGCAATATATATATAAATACAAAAAGGTTGAAACTGCTTTTTCAGCCAAAATGTGGCTGATACATTTCCAATCAGTATACTTTTAACTTCTAGGACTCAATGTGATTTATGATTTCCTTTTATACTTTGTGTACCAGAAATGATTTTAAATTCTCAAAAATAACAATAATCCTTTGAAAATACCCTGTTGATATATCAATTCTGCATTCAAAACTTTGATTGTTTGCTTATTTCAATATATACACATAATTTCTAAATATTTATATCCATATTTTTGAAAGCTCATTCTTGAAAAAAATTTTAAGTCACTGACTTTCACAAGCCTCAAAGAATACAAAAGAAAATCAATGCTATAACATACTGTGATCTCTAAAATAAAAATCCATCATAATATTTTAAATACCAAACCCCCCCAAATTTCAATGAACTACATAAAGTAATTTTCATGAATAAAACTATATATGCTAATAAAAAAACAACCATTTAATAAGTTATTCATGTGTGTATATATGCATGTATTTGTGGTACTAGGGATTAAACCCAGGGCCTTGCACGTGTTAGGCAAGCTTCTACCACTAAGCTACGTCTATAGCCCTTTTATCAATTTTATTTTGAGACAGGGTCTTGCCAAGTTGCCTAGGCTGGCCTGGAATTTGAGATCCTCCTGCCTCAGCCTCTGACCACCACAGGCCTGCACCATCACATTTGGCTTTAAAAAAAAAAAAAAAAAAAAAAAAAAAGTATTCTTAATTCTTATTAATACAAATTAACAATGTAAGCTTTGCCAAAATTCTGTGAGCCTATGAAATAAAGGCAAACTTGGGGGAAAGTTGATTCTGTAATTCTAAATTTTAAAAATATACCCATATATGGGACAGGGGCAAACGATTAAGTAATTTGAAAACTTAAAAGAGAGTTACATTTGTTATCCTGAATGAGTTCACTTGGACCATACTAAAATTCATTCTAGAACCAGTGATTCATTTTAAAGAAAATATGACTACATATAAAGCTACCAAAAGCTACATTTTTCATTTATTACATAAGAGAAAACATAAAAGGCAAGTTCAAAGCTTATATGCCAAATCTAATATTATTTATTTTAGTCTTTAAAATGAAATTAAAGTATGCTATAATTATCAACAACAGAAAAGCAAATGTAAGGCAGGATGCAGGCTCCCACTGATTATAAAAATAGTTCCTTCTAGATAGTAGCATAAATCAGATATTATTACCCTATGTGCATATATGACTACACGAACGGTGTTATTCTACATCATGTACAACCAGAAGAATGAAAAATTATATTCCATTTACGTATGATGTGTCAAAATGCATTCTACTATCATGTATAACTAATTAGAAAAAAAAATAAAATAAACAAAATAGTTCCTTCAAGGTACCAAAAAAACAAAGTTCTAACTCAAATAAATCCTTTAATATATAACTATAAAATCACTCATGTGTTCCATATGATCTTGAATTATTGAAAGCAGAATGGTCAGTGCCAACTGTCTATATTCATTCACCTATCTGTAGTTTTCGACTTAGTTTCTTCACTTATACATAGGAAGTACCGTTTCAACCCAGAGCATGTATTTAATTTAAACAACAAAAAAGGATGACAAATATTGATTTTTAATTGGAATAAAGTGCTTCAACATTATGCATAAAGTGTTATTGAAGTGGCAATTTACCTAAAGGCCTTACTGATTGAAAAGCTCTCAAATCTGAATTCACTGGAGAAAAATGGAGCTGGGGGTGGGGGAAGTTTTAAAAAAGGAACAAAAAACAAACTCATCATCCTAAAAACAAACTATTCTATAAATCTTCAGCAGATTTTAATATGAGGAGAAATCAATTCAAGGGAAACCATCATCTTCACAAAAATTATTCTGTTAAAGAGAATCAGTCCTTAAAGAGCTAATGTTTTTTTCTGTTCATCATCTACAAATGAGGAATCTTCAAGGAGACTGGTGTTGCAATTACAACTAATCCTCCCCAAAAAATTAACTGTGTTGAAGGCTTTGTAATTTCCCTAGGTACAATTTAGCTGTCACTTACTTTAAAATTTACTCAAACATGCGTTCCGAACAGCACTAACTTCACATGTCAAGTGCTTTCCAGCCAATTGAGTCTAAACTGGAAGTCGGTGTTAAACAACTGAATGATTAGACAAGATAGCTCATTTCCCTGCTCTTTTGTTCAGAATAAAATGCCACATTTACATTATCAGGCTCAACAGGATTTTCTGACAGAGGGAGAAAAAACCCTACTGCACACTGTCCGTACTAAGCACATGAAGCCTGTCATTTACCAATCATCCTTCAAAAAGCAATAGCCATGAATGTAACTTAATTACGACCCAATGATCCTTGACGAAAAATCATCTTATCACTGTCCTGTCCCCCTAGGGCAAATGAACACTTTTTGTCCTTTGGCACTGATGATGGTAAATTCTTAATTGCAATAATGGAGTAAAAGAGCCAAACCTCCTTAATTTCCTTTCAGCACATAAAGAGTTTTACTCTAGAAGACAAGCATTCCCATAAATAATAAAAGTATCCAGTACAAATGAAGATACTAAAATTGAAGGGGAGTGTATATGACAGAATAACTAGCATTTTAAAAGTGTATTTCCCATTTACGTAACATATCAAAGCGTTACAATGACTTTCAAAACTTACACTGTTATAGGTTCATCTTACAGAAACTGTGACATTTATGAAAAACTCAAGATTAATTCAGCAAGAGTTCTGGAAGGATTAGGTATACAAAGTCCATGATGCACTTAAATTAAATGCATATTGTGCATATGCAGATTATAGCACAAATCAGCACACACACAAAAAATTCTTAATGGAAAGCAGAATTAAAGCTGCTTTGATCATGTGCACTAATATAATCCAGTTAAACAGCTTCAATATTTTTCACATGCAATGAAACCAAAATGGATCAGCTGTAAAACAAGTGAATCTGAAACTGCATCCTACAAATTTCTCTGCTTTCAAATCTAATGGCCCAGATTTTATTAATTTTATTTCATTTACCATAACATGAAGACTAATCAAAAGCTCTTTCAAACTATATTAAAGTATTTCTTTCTTCCTACATATGGAGGATCCCTGTCATCTGCCTGAGTCAGATGATTTTAATAAAAAAGTAAATTTTAAAATAAAGTTATATAAGAAAATGTTTAACATAATATTCATCTGGAGTACATGTAGATAATGGCCTACAGATTGTAATGTAATATAATAGGAGCACACAAAAATACGTTTAACTCTTCATATTCCTTTTCTGTTCAATACAAGCAATATCATTCTGATAACAAAAATTAGTTACCAACTTCTCTATCATATTGTAAACATGTAGTTTTAGATTTCTCTTGGCAAATGAATAAAAACAAAATGCATTCTTTCCAAATCCACAAAGCATTATCCAAGTAACACAAACTGACATGGCATCATCTCTCCTGTGCTTTATCCAATGTCAGAAAAATCGGTTCAAAAGATCCACAGAATCTTAACTGATTATCTAAGAAACTCGATCTCAGAGATTTACTTCAGAATTATAATATGAAACTGATATCTTCTTTAGAGCCTTTTGCAATGACATGCCAAAAAGATGCTTGCCTTCTGAATGAAAGAATGAAGGCTTTTTAATGATATTCAGAAATGTTTTTAACAATTTTATCACAAGTTTGAATAAATAAGGCTCACTCCCCAGATGAGCTCATACCTGCTGGGGTCAATTACATGGTATTACTGAAGACTGAACATATTTAATCAAATCAAATACATGGGGACTTTTTGGCAGGTTAGTGCAGTTAATCCTAGCACTTGTCATGATTCTGAATTAATTAGCCATCTTCTATCAGTTAGACAAAACAGAATTCAACAAAAGTTTCAAAGTTAGTGTTTTATTCCAGTTTTTCTCTAATAGAAGTGCTACTACTTCTTTCTGCAATTTTATAAAAATTAAATTTTCTTTATATCCTTTTTATTCTTCTCATGACTCTAAAACAGCTGACACAACCTTTTTATAATGATATCTGAAACTGAAAGAACATATCAGGGAGACTGCTTCTGCAAAGTAAAGATAGTGAAAGAAAATAATTAAAACTCAATGCAAATAAAAATAGAAGGCAATAATTTCTATAAGTATCTGAAAGTATTAAGATACCATGAAGGAAAAGATACAAACTAAGATTTTGTTAGCCAATTAACAAAGACAGCCAAATTTGACTGAGACAGACAAATACCTAACTGTTCTAAATAATCAGAGGCACAGAGCATGCTCCAGGTTAACATCTGAATTCTGTGTTGTTTTCATCTTCCCTTGGGTAAGCTCTCCTTGGTTCATGAGCCCCATCTGCAGACCTCTTTTGGAAAACTTTCACGTCTCTACTGTCTTCAAAGTATTTCTATTTGTAAGATACTTTTCTACCATGGCCTCGTTTTCTTTGTTAATTATTTTATTTTTGCCCAGTAGTGTAGGAGGGCCTAATTCCTCTGGGCACTGGGCCCATTTCTTTCAAATCCCTGTGCAGAGTTCCACATGCAATTTGCAGAGATGGGTCTTTTAAACAATTGAAAAAAAATTCTAGTAGGAAACATATTAATTATAGGATTTCTATATAAAGTTGGCTGTGAATATGAGAACTCAATAATGCAGTAACGATTTGAATCACTATATCTTTAAAAGAATGTAATGCTGAGATTGCAGAGCTTATAAGATTTGGTCAATCACCCAACTTGATAACTGTTTATGATTGGATGGCAAAGGAATTATTTTGGATGAGTGTGCATATGCATGTGTTCACGATTATGAACATGCACACTTCCTAACAAAACTATTTAAAATTTTTTTTATTCTATAAATTCAATACCAAATCAGTCATTACATTCAGCTAATTATATCCCATATTAAATAAATAAAAACTATTAGAAATTTGAGGAGAATATGAGAAATGTTAAAATATAAACTTCATTTTCCTCCTGGCATTGATGGGACATTATCCATACTAAAATCAGAAAATCCTAATCACAGAATAAGCAGATTACAAACTGCATTAAGCCATGCAAAAGATGACAAAGAGGTAAGATCTAGGAAATTAAAAAGCAAAACATAAAACAAAAGCAAAAGTAAAGGAAGGTAATGAGGTATGCTTAAGCATCTTATTAAAATGTTTCACTCATTACAAAAGAGTAGACTGATTTTATGATTTGCATTGCAGATGATGTCTTAAACTGGGTACAAACAAGTGCATTTCAAATGTAAAATTTTCAAACTCAGTAAATCTTTCCCTATCAACAAAGATTTTCTTCCCACAAGGCAGAAACATCTCCATCATTTTTCAAAACTAGAAAAACTACTGATACAGGTGATTAAAATACTATATGGAGACCAGGAGTACTGCAAAAGTATTTCTATGTTTATTACCTGAAGGAGAGTCATGATACAAAATCAAAAACCCAGAGTACCTTTCTTTCTTACATCTATTAATAATCAGCATTTACTAGGCTCAATAATTTGATTCAATTTCAAGTAACATTATCACAAAAATCACCAGAGACCACTAGAAAAAAATCACCAGAGACCACTTCATTGAGAAGTAAGTCACAGAACCACAGGATTGCTGGTGATTTTAAAGGTCACCTAAACCATCTAAGTACCCTTATTCTTTGGCAAGGGACCCCCAAGGCTTCCACATCAATGTACTTACAAAGTATAATCCCAAAATGATTAGATTCATTTTTTTAACGCCAACATTTAAAATTCAAAATTTAACTTACTTTTCCAGGTGTACAGTGACCAATGGTAAACTTATGTTGGTGGATGGTTTTGCTAACCCTAGAGTGATGATAGCTTCATGCAACTGTTTTACTGTTTCAATTTCACCTCTTAAAGCAGCGCCATTTAGAATGTGGAAAAAGGACAAGACTGTTGCATCTTTGATAAGAACATCCTTCTCTTTCATCTCCTTTAGAATGTTAATAGCATCTACAATGAAGTAACACAAAAGACCCTTAGGTAATTTCATGTAGGGAAAACAAACTGCTATTAAAACAGCATTTCAAGCCCAGCAGGAATGTAAATTCTAGTGTATAATGCCGATTTCAAGTTAATTACTACTTGCATTTCTAAACGAGACTACAATTATAAATCCACAATAGCATGGTTTTATCATTTCCCTGCAACTTTGACTACAAATTATAGATAGGGACTGTGTGCCCACTCTGCACCACATAACCCTGTACAGTCTGCCCTATAGCTGTAAGATCCTCCTAAATGGATGCTTTTATCGTTCAGAGCTAACATCTGCTAAATCACACCATTGTTTCTTCAGCAGATGGCTTGTCAGGAGGCCAGATAATAAAGATGTGTTTACACTGTATATACAGCCAGACTAATGGTCTGATACCGATAGGGCCTGTTTGCTATGTCGATACTAATTAGCCAAGCAGAGCCAATGAAAGCTTTCCAAAAGACTGCATGTTAATACATTAGATTCATTAAGCTTCATTAGGAAGGTAGAAACAAACATTTTAGGATATGGAATAAGTGCATTTTTATAACGTTGTTCTTAATTATTATACAGACAAAATGTTTTGACCACTTTACAAAAAGTGATTTTTAAAAAGCAGGCTAATCTTTATAGAGTTTTCTGTGTTAGAAAGGCTTCCCAGGAAAAATTTCAATGTTCAAATCATATTTTCTCTGTACACTATTCCCAAAACAAAATTTTAAAAAATCATTTCTAAAAACAAAAGGAAGTGAGGAAGGCTAAAAAAGAAGTTTCAGAATAAAGTCAAATTCAGAAAGTTAAGAAACAAGTAAATAATATGAATATATTACCAAGTTTCATTTAATTATATTAGGTTTAGCATTATCTCAACAATGAGAAAATTAGGAGTATGCAAATCAACAATTTAATCAGCTACGCCTTTCTCATGAAATTCTAAATAAAAAAGTCAACGGAAATAAACATTTTGTTAATATTATTAAAAGTTCAGCTAAAAATGAGTACAAAATTCAGTTTCTTATATATCAGGTTATGTTTATACGTTTTATGTTGAGCCTTCAGATCTTCTTAAGCAAAAACAAAGCCATTAGTGCAGGCATACAAGCAAATTGTGCCATAAGTCATGATCTTCAAACTCAATCCAAACAGCAATGCTAATAAAAACTAGCTGCAGAAATGCAAAAGGCACTGAGCTGTGCAAATGTAAATGACAAGCTTGCCAATCCATTAAAACTAATGGCCTACACTGTCCATGTGGCTCTGGTTGGATTCACATGCAAATTTGTATGCAAAGTGTTCAAGCACTTTGCAGGACATGATATACCATTAATATCAATTCACATGTTATTCCAGAGGCAAATACTTGCATCCCATCATTCCTTTATGTGGGGAGACTTACCTTGGAGCTTGCCATGCTTTCCCAATACTTTCACAAGGCCTAAATACTTGTTGGTGTCAAGGACAGCAGATGGATATAAACGGTCACTTTATGAAATAAAACCGGTTACATTATGTTAGAAGACAATTTACAACAAAAAGGACTACAATATCTATTTATTACTTCCAAAAGTTCATCTGGTACGAATTCCTATTAATATTGGCACCTACATTTCAATTACGATTTATTTTTGAAGCCACATATCAATTAACATGTACAGTATAGTAAGTGACTTCAGAAGTAAAAATCCTTAACACCACACATACACATTGCATCATTCCACCTGCAAATGATACCAATGAAGACACTTTTGCTTTATGGCACTTTATGTAATTCTAACCTTCATTGTGAAGGTATTGTGAAATACCTCAGTGTTATACAAAATGTAAATAGTTTTTATATAACAGTGTTAAATAAAAAGTAAATACCTTTTTATTTGCTAAATATATCAGGATGGGGATTAAAGAATATCCCTGAGAAATGAACAGAATTTTGTTTATAGTACAGTATAGAACGGGAAATGTTACCGAGCCTTATGAAACAGTTACTATCACCAACAGTATAACCAATGGAAAAAACCCGTGGCTTTAAGGACTGGACTGTTATTGTACTTAAAATCACACCTTGTTGAAACAAGCCTGAACTAATCAGAGTACTTCAAAAATACAAAATAATTTCTTTGAACTATATAAGGCAGTAATATTCAATCTAGGTGACCCATCAAGGGTTGTACATCAGCATAAATGTAGATAAGTTGTTTCAATGCCAGGGTACTCACAATTCTTGCTTCAAGTCCAGTGCATCTTCTGCATTATCATGTCGACAGCACAAATTTATCAAAGCTGCATAGCCACCAACAACCATGTCCGATTCATATTTTGTTTTCAATTCAAGGGCTTTTTGCATATTCTAAAATAAAGAATTAAAGTGAAAAAGAAAGAAGAAATTAATATAAAAGTAAATGTTACATTTTTAGTTATAGGGTTTAGAAAAAGTTAATAGTACTTTAAAAATAAATGGCTTCTTGTTATTAACTTGGTCCTGACCCTTGGTATTTTTATTTACCTTTTAAAAAGCAGGTGGGCCAGATGTATATGTAGGATAATTTTAATAAATGCAAATTTGGAATTTTTATTGTAAAATAGGTCACCACTTATGCCAAATTTGATGTTTTAGCTTTGTGTACTGTACTGTTTAGAGAGGACTTCCAGATTAAAAACTTCCTAAATCAGTCCCTAATCACAATTTAATTTCTAGATGCAGAAATATGTACCAATAAAAAGTTCCTCAGTCTAGTTTAATACCAAAGTAATATAAAGAAATCTTTTAAAATCTAACAGTACCATGTTATAATCTCAGTTATGATATTTTTTTCCTAAAACCACAGGCTTGCTGAATTAGAAACTGAAAAAAGTCTAGAGATATCCCTCAAATTGCAGACACACACTAAAATGAACACAAAGTACAGCTGGATGCCCACTGAAAAAAGGCAAGAGACCCTTTATCTCAGAGAGCTTTTTTCCAGCAGGAAAATGGAATTTCAATCCCTGCATTAACAACCTAGTAATATTTGACTTGCAAATGACTACTGCATGTATCAGTTGCTTGACAATCTAGATATAAGAGACCGGAGCCATGGCTTGAAAGGACATTTGGCATGTATGATAAACCTATCACGGCTGTTACTATCATTCACTTTGCAGATTATTGTAAACAAACTACAGCAACCCGAAAACATGCCATTCAAGGTGTAGCTGAAATTAGTTAACCTTTCATTTAATTGCATTGTTCACAAGCATGACATATAATAATCAATTGTAAAAATCATAAATATTATGTTCAG
This sequence comes from Sciurus carolinensis, assembly GCF_902686445.1. Lineage (NCBI taxonomy): Eukaryota > Metazoa > Chordata > Mammalia > Rodentia > Sciuridae > Sciurus > Sciurus carolinensis. The sequence continues at coordinate 58,457,363 of NC_062225.1, read as the reverse complement.
TTTTGCTTATTGTGAACCATAAAGACTTTTTTACCCTAATAGCATATTTGAAATGTTTAAACAAATGTTACCTCTTCTGAACAAAGCATTAATATCAGTTGCTTCAGGACATCTCCTATAGGTTGATTTTCAGCTTTTAGATTTTCAAGTGTAGTCTCCAAATCAGATGGTGTAAGTTGCTGAGTCTATGGAAATAGAAAGGAAAAAGAAAAATTTACTGTAAAAAGAAAATTTGACCCTTGTCACCCTTCCCTTTAAACTGACTTTCCTTTATGTCATAAATGCTCACAGGGATATTTACCTGGGGAGACAGAAATGCACTCCAGGGGTTAATGAACCTTTCCAGACCATATGTACATTTCCTAGATTTGCTGATTTTTCTGAGATGGCAAATAAGTTTTACCAAATTCTTACAGGTAAACAAAATGATTAAAATGATTTTATAAGGGTACAGTCTAGAATGTTTGTTAAATGCAGTTATTATAGCATGTAGAATCCACTCACAAACCTACTTACTTTACGAGAGTCTATCTTCTCTCTTTCAACCATCATATTAACATCCTAAAGTTGGGATTTAAGTTAGCACAAAATTAGAAGACACAGGAAAAATTTATATAGTTAATGTCTGAAGAAAATTTTGAAAGTCCCACTTTATTTTACTGCTACTTGTCTACCTTTCCAAAATGTTGCAGCAATTCTGTTCATACTTTACTATTACAATTAAGGTTTTAAATGTATTCTTCAATATATAAACAGTTTTTACTAACAATCAAGGGAAAAGCTTTGTTTTAATGATTGCCAATGAAACTTTTTTCTTTTCATTTTTTTCGGCAAAAAAGTATCATATTTAAATAACATTTAACAGGTCTTTATATATAAATTAAGCATTTCACACACCTTAATCAATTCAGGAACATGGTAGCTATCCAGTAGATTACGAATGCCTCTGTAGATATTTTCAGGAATTTTTATATTCTGTGCAAAGGGAAGGGAGGGGGGAAAAACCTGAGTTTTAGACAACTAAACTGAAATTTTGTCTAACAGAAATTATCTCAGACATAATTTAAGTCTCCAACTCTTGTATGTCATTGAGAAGTGGTCTGGTTGTACTTAAAAGCAGCAATTTCAAATCTAATAGATACATGTCAGGCAGGACAGGCATTATATAGCAAAAAATGAAATGGTACCATCTCCTTCAGCTGATGGAAGTATTGTCTCAAACGCTCCTCCTTGGCCTGTACCTCTGAGTCACTCATGCTGTCAATCAAGTTATAAAGAAAATAGCCAACAGCTTCTGTGGAAAAAAACAAGAGAAAGCATTCCACTAAAATTACCGAGACTGTCATGTTATCAAGATTAATTTATAAGAAATCATTTTGGTGTGAGATGTCACCCTGATGAGAGGCTCTGAAATGGCAACAATGATCACTGAGGCATAGAGATTATGTGGTTTGGGAGCACATATCTAACTGGTGAGTGAAAGGAATATTAATTATTTTCAGACCGAGTGACAGCTTTTCAGTACTGAATCTTACTTCAATCTATTTTTTTCCACTACTCTGTGACAGAAGTGGTCCTGCCCAAGGCCTTACCCCTCTTCTGTCCAAATCACAAGTAGTGAAAATAAATAAATGTCTTTACACATTTCTACACTAATTTTTTGTGGGTAATATTTAGAGAAACATACAAAATTAGAAAGGACTGGAGATGTTGAGTATAGAAAGTTAAATAATTTTAATAAGCAGATACAGTAATCCTGTGGAGAGCTGCCTATTAGCCAATGAAAAACCAAGATTAACAAAGATGTTTTGTAACAACAGTAATTTTCCTATGCATTCAGGCATAAAATGTATAGGGCCATGTGCTAATGCCAGGATAGGAAATTTGAACTTTCAAGAAAGGTACCTTCTTATACAAAAGTATACATTCTAAACTTCATTATATGACAAATGAAAATCATTAAATGACAAATAATGTCTTTTATATAATAAATTAATTTAAGTGGAAAAAAGCCACAAGATCTTTTTCCTACTTTAAAAAATAGCTACACTTACAAAACATTAACATCACATAAATACTAAGAATCATTGATTTTTTTAAGCCTATGTCTACAAATGGTACAAGAAGCATTTCCTTGATGCACGAAAAGAAAGTCTCCTAAGCCTGTTTTTAAAAAATAATTATAATAAAACCAAATACCTCATAGATCTCAAAATGCTATGGTTATCAATATAAAGATTTGTAACCAAATGTTTTCAAATTTCACTTTCAAAAAGAAAAGTGTTCACTGCTATAATCCTTCTAGTCCATTATTACACAGAAGAATGGATTTGTGGATAAGTTACAATCATCGAAATTGAAACGCTACCCGTTGGTCCTGGAGGCTCCTGGCAATAACGTCCATCCTTGTACAACAATTCTGTTATCTGGTAAGACAGAAAATTCGTGCATTGCAGCAAGAGACGCAAACAAGAACAAATACAATCTGAAATTGAATTCTTGAAATAATACAACCTCTCCCCAGTAAGGTATTATTCTATATTGCAGTAATCCAACATCACCCCACCCACCAAGGAGATTGTTTTGTTTTTAAATAATAGGTTTGTCTTCTAAAAATAAAAATAAACCCATGATGAAGGAAAACTGCAATGTTTTATGAAATGTCACAAAGAAAGGTTATAAAGTGATTTGTTTATCTATCATTTTTAAGTAATTGTTATAAACAGAGTAACTTATAGGAATTATGATTTTTCTCGCCATTTTGATTTTGGTCTTGTTGAAACTGGATTAGTGTGCTCCTTTTAAATTAAGTTTTACAGAAACAATTAGTAAAATATGCCAGACCAGTAACTAAAATTTTTTAGTTGTTCAATGACATTTTCTCATTCATTTTAATGGCACGAAAACTGAAAGTTCTAACGTGTTAGTTCTTATGGATTCTTATCAATTAATTCACATATACTAAAAGAAAGACATACTTATTTTACAACATTAAATCTACCAACAAATTTCTAATTTATAAAATCCAAATAACATATTTTATAACCAAAATCATTATACAACCTATGGTGCTGACTTAAAACTCTGAACACAATGAAGACAAAATAGGACCATACACTAGTTGTCCAAATGACATGCGTGAAGAATTCTGAAGTATTTTATGCATATTTAACAGGTAGCTTATGTGCTATTAAAGCAATGCCTGGCATGTATTTTAAATGTTTATAGCCCAAACTGTACTTCTACTATTATTGGTTAATCTGAAAAATTAAGCAAAATTGATCATATGTCACTATAAAAACAATGCTATAGTTACTGCTAATTGAAAAGGTAGTTAATGTAGGAACAAGAACTGTACAGAAGAAAAATAATCAACACACACATAGAAAATAATAAATTCTACCAGAAACGTGTGCCATACATCTAATACATCACAGTAACATTTGATGCCAAATTTGAACAGACACATTTAATAAATAAACCAATGAAAATCTCTCCAGTCAAAACAATTTCTAGATATAAATAATTCAAGTATATGTTAGAATGGACTGTAGTTTGGCAAAAATAAACAAATAAATAATTTTTAAAAATAATTGAATAAAATTTAGATTTTAAAAAATATTTAAATTGGGAATTTCAATTAATGTATCTTCTGATTTTATTAAAGCTGAAAATCTTTCATGCAATTCACTATAATTATGCTTCCTGCATAAAACCAGTTAATTTCTTAAAAAAGGTAGAAGTTGGTTTGCATACCATTCATATATAGAAACATAAACATACATATATAAAGAAAATTATTAAACCTATAAGGTCAAATGTCACTGTAATAATCTTAATAGTTTTCTTTTGGAAAGGTGGAAAGTCTTATAAACACTTAGGACTAAGTCAAAGACTACTTCCATAAAAAGTTTCCTGCTGTTTTAAAACTATTACTTTCAAGATTTTAAGTACACTAATTATAACGGTACATCAGAAATGTGTGAAAATATTAAAATTTTTGCTCTAAATGGCTATTTACACGTATCACCTTGTGATTTTCATTATCAGACATACTTACCTTGCTCCAAAGATCTATATTCATAGACCTGCAGAGGGCAGCAAAGGATTAAAAATAAACCCAGAAGTTTAAAAAACATTATAAGTTAAAATGCATTGCCAATTATATTATGTAATATGAACAGATCAAAACTTTTATATAAGCAAGTAAATAAATGTTTGCAAAATCAAGTTGAATCATTAGAACAAAGTAATTTGGAAAGGATGACCCTAATCCACTTGGAACCTTCAAAATAAAAATTGTTTTGGGTAAGAATCATTAAAGAACCCCTAAATCTAGGGTGCAAGTTTGATGGAGTAGGAAATTTGCATGGTTTCAAAGTCTGCCCAGAGACATTGACTTATAATGGGAAAAACAGTTAACTACATAATGGAGAAATGGAACACCTTGAATGAGTGATGGATCAAAACTAACCTAACTAATGAGATGCTGATGGACACTGTGTGCCTTTAGATGTAATTCCTACAAAACAAAATATCACTACAGTAGTATTCCAGTTGGAGTTATACAATCTAAAGCTAATCAAGGGGAAACATAAGGAATGTTCTGTAAAATTTTGGCCTACATTCTCAAAAAATATATAAAAGACAAAGGTGAGAACTGTTTCAGATTAGAGAATATTAAAAAGAAATGACAACACCCATCCTTGAACTGAATTCTGTATAGAAAGGAAGGAAATGCTAAAAAAGACAATGATAAAACTAAACATGAACAGTATTAGCTAAAAATATCTCAGTAACATTAAGGTTCATGAATTTATTAACTATTGAGGTTGTGTAAAAGAACAGCCTTGTTCTGTGGGATTACATATTGATATATTAAAAGGTCATGATATGTGTAATTTAAGCTCAAATAATTCAGGAAAATTTTTTTTTTCTGCAAACTGGTAGACAGAGGGAGGCAGTAAATAATGATAATGTGGCAAAAATACTAGAAGTTGGTGAATGTGGTATAGAGAAGATCCCTGTATTATGCTTGAACATTTGAAATTATTTCAAAGAAAGCTATAAAAAAAATGGCTGACACAAATTTTGCTTCCTAAATGAAAAACCATTTGTAAAACAACCTAACAAACACTGCTGGTCTTAAATCATTTTTAAACTTTGTACACTTGATGTCTAAAGCCTTATTTATGTTTAATGCAAATTTTAAGATTAATTACATGTTCATGGCAACTGTATAATACAAATACACACAACAAAAATAGCAGGCCCTTTTAAACTTGAGGTTAGGTGCAGTTTGGGGTGGATCTGATTTTGGTACAGTGGGTTAACAGAACACTTATTTTTACTCTAAAAAGACATTCAGAATGAACTACTGATACACAACAATTTAGATTTCAGAGGCATTATGCTGAGTGAAAAGTCAAAAGACATTCTAGAAACCCACTTAGGAGAACAAATTAGTGGTTACAACAGTTTAAGAATCGGGGAGGATGGGTATGATTATTAAGGGGCAGCAGTAGAGGGATATGTATGGTGAGGGAATAATTCTGTATCTTACAGTGATGCTTACATAAAAAATACATGTGAAAAAATACCAGAACTATAAACACAAGTTGTATCAATATCAAATTCCTAGTTATATGGGATGTTAACACTGGGGGGGGGCGGGGGGCGGGGGGGAGAGGAGGTTACATAGGCAATCTATGTCCGATCTTTGCAGTTTCCTGTAATCTATACTGCAAAATACAAAATTATTTATTAAATAAACAGCTTTAAAGTTCCTCTGGAATCTGTTTCCTTTTGTACATCTCTTCTACTGAAAAACATTAGAAAAAATTTGAAAAAGAAAATCTAGAAGTAAAAAAAAAAAAAAACTTATTAAGTCAAAAATAGCAGTAGAGTTTAGCGTAGTGTTTATTTTGATTTGGGGAACAAAATCTTTGGGAAATCAGTTAAGAGAAGGAATTATAAATTGACCTAAAGATCATATTTCTAAGTTGTACTGGAAAATAATCTCTCAACTTACAAAAGAATATTCATCTAAGCCACCTACCAATTACAAAGTAGGATCCTCTGACTACTTATTTCTACACCAAAAAAGAATTTAAAAAATTTTTTGCCAAACAGGTGGGGGAAAAAAGTGAGGCTTCAAGATAATGTGAAGATAAAATATTGTAAAGGCTACAAACAGCTTTAATTCCAAGGAATCACCCGGGCCTTGTGTTACAGACTGAGCCCTTGTGCATGCCAGGTAAGCACTGTCCCACTGCACTGCATCCCCAGCCCAAAGAATCTTAACCTACAGATGCTTACTACATTTAATGAATAGGGGGAAAATCAGAATTTGGTAGCGAGTGAGAGCCTAATGCCCCCGAAGGGCACAGTACTAGTGGCAAGACTTCTAAGACTTTACCTTCGCTGTATCCTGAGCCCCTTTGGGAATCTGATGAATTCTTCTTCTCACAAATAGTTAATTTTGTCAGGAGTGATGATAATATGTAGTTACATTGTTTCATTTAAAATAAATTCTGAGATATATGCTAGATCTATGGGTGGAATGACGAGTTCTAAAAATTACTTTTAAAAGTCCAAGAAAAAAAGGGGGGGAGGAGGAAATAAACAGATGAAAGAAGATTACCAAAATCTTAACTATTTAAGTTGAGTGATAGGTACAGAGATCTACTTTAGTGAATGTTTGAAAACTCCCTAAAAAACAAAAAAAAGCATATGCTGTATCTAGTCTAAATTTGCACTTCTATTCCAACTCTCAACATTCATAAGCTGGCATTCCTTTTCCAAGAAAAGCTACTTTAATCACATCTTTCATCAAAATACCAACTTATTATCCAATTTTTAAAAGATACTAAAATAGTCTCAAAGCCGGGATGAAGTGCTCACAGAAAGCACAAACTTTGAAAATTGTTCACATATGCAAAACAACTGAAAATGACTAAAAAGCACAACTTTAAATATGCAGCTTCATGGTGAATAACACATTTGAAACAAAGAATCAAAACATACAGAATCATTCAAAATCAAGCTTTTGTGAAGAATAATCAATCTATCTAAGAATAGTTTTAGACTTCCCCAATTTAATGCAATCTCACTTTTGGGTCCAAGATCCATTGAAACTACTCGTGCTAATCTCAATTCAAATTTCAATACTTTTTGGTCTTCCTTGAGAATGGAGACTTGTGTTGCTGACCACTATCTGCTGGTGCTCCTCTTACCCCGTAGTAATAATACTCAATGTCCTTTAGGAATTGTCCTTTCTTACCTCCTCAGAAGCAAGCCTCTACAGCAGATTCTGCATGCATTACATTTTTCATTTTTAAGACAAACCTGCACTAGGCATTTAAATTCCTGTTTATAAGATGAAACTGATTTAGGTTGAGAAAAATATTCTCACCTGGAAGTTCCATAGGCACCTCAATCAATCCCAAAAATAGTTACTTATCTGAACACTGCCTGTTCCCCATCTACCCATACTTGTGCCTTTTCCTCTTCTGAATATATGTCAATCTTTTCTTCATCATGTAAACCTTTCAAAGGCTTAAAGCCATGACTCAGGTTCCAAACCTTTTAATTTAGGAGACTTTTCTGAGGAATCCTAAAGCTACCATTCTAATTTTACTTCTTATCATTATTTCATGGCTTCCTGATTGAGAACACAGATGCACTATTCTCTCAGTCTTAATGTCTCTGCCTGAAATGTCCTTCCTGTCCACTGCACAAATTCTTATCTTTCAGTACTCATCTGAGCAACTTCTCAGTACATCTTGCCCTGACCCATCCATTTCCCAACCTTCACAGAAAGAGATAGTACCTTCTTCTCTGAAACAGTCACCAAGACTAGTTTGTAGTTGCTTTCTGTTCTCCAACTGTGAACAATCTGGGGGAGAGTGCCAGTGATTAGCATTTAGTGCATACTGCTACTTAACTCTATTTGTCCTTGATTTACCTATTATCCAGCATTGGTAGTCCATGGCCCACTCTTCTAAAAGGTAATATTTTCTTAGCATATACCACCTCTTTGAGAATTCTTCTAAGTACTTTAATTTTTAAATTTATTTACTGCTCACAATATCTCTGCTTTAAGGACAATTATCAGAACCACTATAAAGATTAAGAAACTGAGGTACAAAGTACTTAGTTTTAAAATATATCCAGGGGTTTTCTGAATTAACTGGGGATGCCAGACTGACAATTTGCATCTAAATTTCTCCTACCCTATACCCTACTTAGATAAAAAAAGAGTTTTTTTTTTTTTCTTTCAATGACACATAAAATAAATGGGAGGTACAGATAACTGGAAATAAATATTACACATAAAAAGTAGTAAATGATTTAGTAGTAAAGAGAATGTCAATTCTCAAGACATCAGTAAGGAGATCTGGGTCCAAACCAATTTGTACAACAGAATCTTCAAAAGGGCCAGATTCTGTATTCCTAAGGCAAAGGGAAAGAACCAAAGCAAGCAGATCCCTAGGTCAACTCCCTCAAATCCACATTGGGATACTACTCCTCTCTGACCACAGCAGAAATCTAAGGATTCTTCTTCAGAACATAAAATAAAGTCCCCAGAAAACTGAAAATTAAGAAACAATATGCACTAAAAGCTAATCCTTGGCTCTTCCTCATACGGCATCCTGAAGACATTTCATTACAATGCCCAATCCTAAGAAGAAAGATGATACGAACGCTAACAATCTCAACAGTCACTCAGCTAATCCTAGAGTGACACTCAAAGTCGACAAGCCCCACCAACACACTCAGAGCTTCCGATCACTTTTTACATTTCCTATTCAAAGATACTCAGACATTTGGAGGAAAAAAGAAAAAGAAATAAATACAAATAAGAACTTGGAGAACACAGAAAATAAGCATGGTGAGAAAAGGCATCCAAAAAACTATTCCTAATATCGTGGGAGAGATAAAAACTTGTTATCTATGAAATAGTAAGATGTTATTTTAGGAAAAGACCATTTAGAGACTTCAAGAGATTTCAGAAATAAAAAATATGAGAGCAAAAATGAAAAGCTCAATGGAAGATGTAAAAGAAATATCACAGAAAGTTGAAACAAAAACCAAACCAAACAAAGCCCAACTACACCAAAGCAAAATCAAAACCAATACAAAAAGGAGAAAGGAAAAAAGGCGAGAAAAAGTACCAATCCAAGAGTTCCAGAAAGAGAGAAGATTTTAAAAAGCAAATAAACAAATAAAAACAACTCAGAACTGGAGAATACAAATGTCTGGATTAAAAGGACCCTCGGGGTATCCAGTACAACAAACAAATAAGCACAAAATACATAAGGTCACTCTATAGTGAAATATCAGAATATGAATGGTAGAGAAAAAGTTTCCCTAGATTCCAGAAGATTCTAGAGAATTCCAGAGATGCTTCTAGAAATTTGTAGTATATTAATTACAAAGTGAAAAGTCCTCAAATTTCCAGAGATAAAAATAAAAACAGATATAAATTGCTTAATTGTCAAATGTCAAAATAGTAGTACTAAAGGGAAGATTCTACAAACTTCCAGAGGAAATTCTACAAAAATAAGTCTCATATAAAGGGTTAGGAATCAGAATGACTTAAGCCTTTCAAGAACACTGTAAAGAAAGAAGATAGTGGATCAATGCCTTCAAAATACTAAAGGCAAATTATCAACCATGTCTGAGGCTACAATATAGACATTACAGATCTCAAAAAAGTCTAGATCCAGAAAGCAAAGATTCAACCTGCACTAAAAGAACAAAGAGAATCAGTCTCCTGGATCAAAGTGAAGGGAGCACCCAGGTCAAAGGATATCTGAAAATAGATTGTGGGCCACTGCCACCTGGGTATCTGTCACTGCATCTTCCTTTTAACCTAAGATAACCACACTTCTTTTTCAATTGTTTTGACCATGTACTGCTGAAATATTTCCTTTCCCCTTCTTGCTCTGCTGTGTAGACCAGCTAAAGATCTACTGTTCTATTCTACCTGCTACTAAAAGTCAAAAAAAAGGCCACAGTTGAGCTTAGATGAAGTACACACTTGAGGAACAGATATTTCTGCCAAATGTCTAGGATGGCCACAAACTTCCCAAACACAAGGAACCCCGTGCTTCTCAGGACTCACCAATGATCTTCCCTACTGTCTTCCCTGAGGAGCTTTTGTAAACTTTTAGAAATACTGAAGCCAGACCCTAATCCAGAGGTTCTGTTCAAATTACATTCTGGAAGACGTACTCTAATAATAGCAGTGTTACTTTTTCCATATTGCCAGGTTTCTGTTTACTTTTCGGTCTCTCACAATTGATCATACCTTATTTAGGGACATATAATTGTGGCAAAATTATGCTGAAAAGCAAGGAAATGATTCCACCCAAGTCAGAGCAGCAGGGATTACCAGGGAAGGCTTCATGGGATCGAGGAGTGGCACACTGAGGCTTTTCAGGTACCACTGACATTCTATTTCCTAATTTCAGTGGTGGGTAACAGGCATTTGCTTTCTTTTTCTAAGGTACATTTAAGTTTTACCTACTCCTCCAAATGTACAACACAGTTCACAATAAAAAAGTAAAAAGTAAGCTTTCCAAGTTCTTACAATTAATAGAACAGTAGAGATGTCCTGAACTCAGGTAATTTGACTATGAACCTTGGCATTTGTTCTTTGATATTAACAAATTAGATTTTGCTTTCCCCTCTGCCCACAACCTTAAGAAGTTTATGAAGAAGCAGGAGGTGAGAAAAGATATTATTTTCTGTACACCTAATTTAATTTACCCCTTTCTTCATGTCTGAAGAAAAGTCTGAAGTAAAATGTTAACAGCATTTTTGTTCTGAGCCAATTTCAGCTTTTCAGTGAGTCTTTTCTAGTGGAATAATGGGATGTGAAAGAAAATCATGAAGAAACATCAACATTCTAGCCCTACTATGAACTCTGGAGTCTAAAATGTGGGGAAATCTGATAGTACTTTCTGACTTTCACATGACAATGCTAACACCCCCCAAAAGTGCATAAATGAGAATATTTGCAAATAACCTTTTAAAACAAAATTTATTTGTTGTAATTAGGTATACATGACAGTAGAATACGTTTATGCATTTTGATAAATCATATATGAATGGAATATAATTTCTCATTTTTCTGATTGTACATATTGTAAGATCACATCAGTCAGGCAGTCATATATGTACATAATAATGTCTGTTTCACTCTACTATCCTTCCTACCCCCATTCCCCTTCCCTTCCCTTCACTCCCCTCTACCTAATCTAGAGTAACTATTCTTCCCTAGCGCCCTGCTTCCTTATTCTGAATTAGCATCCACCTATCAGAGAAAACATTCACCCTTTGTTTTTCTGGTTTTGGCTTTGCAAATAACCTTTTAACAACTTTCTAAAACTACTTTAGAGACACAGATAGGAACTAGTAACAAAAACATACTCTTACAGCAGTGACAAAAACATCATACACACTTAAGATATTTTGCTTTCCACTGTACATACAGAAAACAGAGGCTAGGGCTATGGGGTTTAGCTTGGTGGTAGAGCACTTGCCTAGCAAGCATGAGGTCCTGGGTTCAACTCCCAGCACCACTGAAAAGAAAAAAAGAAAAGAAAAAGAAAACAGAGACACTGAAATGTTAACTTACCATAAGGCATAGAGAACACAAATAAAATCAAGATTCCTGTCCTAAAACAATTTCTATCTAACAGCTTAGGAGGGTGACCAGCTTTAACCTACTAACACATGCTCTCTTCAATTTGCCTTGTGTGCATGCTCCCATTCCTCCTAATATTTCCCCAAAATGTCCTTCTTTTTGTATAACATTTCTGCATTAGCTCTGACAATTCATACAAATTCATATATATTTGATTTCAATTTTCTATTAAACCTTGTCTTTAAAAAATACATTTTATTTCATATTAAATTTAAAGCAGAGCAAAAATTTTCTCCTTTCCAATGTAAAACAAGGGGCTGGGTTGTGGCTCAGTGGTAGACACCTAGCACATGTGAGGCACCAGGTTCGATCCTCAGCACCACATAAAAATAAATAAATAAGATAAAGGTATTGTGTTCAATGTAGAACAAATTGTATCAAGAATACGATGTTAGGAAATAAACACTGTATGCCAGTGATATCTAACAAGGAGTTTGGCTTATGAAGTAAGAGAAGGAAGAAAAAACACAGCTCTAGACTTTCTGTTGACAGAGAGGAGTAACAATATAATATAAATGTCAATAATCAGTGATTCTGGCTGGGTCCCATAGCACACATCTATAATCTTAGCAACTCAGGAAGCTAAGACAGGAGGATCACAAGTTCTGGGCCAGCCTCAGGAATGTAGTAAGACCCTGTCTCAAAAAATAAAAAGGGCTAGGAAGAGAGCTTGGTGGTATAGTGTGCAGGGTTCAATTCACAGTACTCACAAAAAAAAAAAAAAAAAAAAAAAGAATGACTTTGGAACCCTTTGTTATTTCTTTTGCTTAACACTCTACAATGACTAAGCTATAAACAAAGCAAACATAGAACTCCATCTCTCAATTCTGGTGAGATCAGGATATCATCTTTGGGAGCCTCAGTGACTGACTGAAAAGAGGACCTTAAAATCCGACAGTATTCTGTGTGCATATATGATTAAACAACTAATGTGATTCTATATCATGTACAACTAGAAGAGTGAGAAGTTGTACTCAATTTATGTATGATATGTCAAAATGCATTCTACTGTCATAGATAACTAATTAGATCAAATAAAAAATATAGTGAATACAAAAAAAAATCTGGCAATAAACTTGAGGACTTTAGTAGAGCTAAAATCTGATCCTACAAGTTTTAGAATCAGAAACCTGGTTTTCATTCAACATATGGAAGGCAGCAGCACTTGGTACTGTCCCCCACTTACCAAGCTCAGGCTGTTGCCATTGGGTCCGAAAATTTCTATCACACAACTCTTTTTCTATGCACTAAAGACTTATACCTCCAGGTTAATGCTAAAACACTTCTCTTTTAGATATGTTGTCTTCCCAGCTGAGTTTTAAACTAGCTTCAGAGTCAATTTGCCTCTTAGAAGAGACACAATACTTCAGGTGGTGGTGTGTTCCATAATATATACAGTACAAACTTTTCATCTGAACTTTGCTCAACTAGTGCTATTGTTAGGAAGGAAAAAAAAGTCACATTTATTTTAAAATTTCAAGTTCCAGCATTTGACATGAGAATTCACTAACTTATCAGTTAGATCTAAATGCCCTTTAAAATACCCTTATAGGGGCTGGGGAGATAGCTCAGTCGGTAGAGTGCTTGCCTTATAAGCACAAGGCCCTGGGTTCGATCTCCAACGCCCAAAAAAAAAAAATACCCTTATATACAGCCTTATTAGAAAAAGAAAAAAAAAAAAAAAAAGGCTTAAAAGTAAAAATTCCCTAGTATTCTTGAATAATCTCACTCTAACTAAGCAGTATCAAAATAGTTTTTGACTGACAACTTTGCCTATATATGCTACGATAATTTCTAAAATGGAAGACTCCAGAAAGGTATCACACTTGACTGAGCTTTAAAAACCATTTCCTGAGCTTATCAATACACAGAAGTAACAGCTTTCCACTTAAACACTACTCTCAAAAGATATAAAGAAAAGAATGTTTTCATAAATATTATGGGATAGCCTAAAAAATAAACCTAAAGCAAAACAAGTTGCAGACCATACATATGTTAGATACTACTGTCCACTTTGCATTGAACTACTTGCCATGTTTTATTAAAAGACAGATAACTACTCTAATCGTTGCATTCCAACAATGAAATGTATATTCAAATTTCCCTTACACTTAACTAACGTGACTAAGCTACCTAATTATAATGTTCTATAACTTCTTAGACTTTTGATTAACTTAGTTTTGGCAAGGAGTCACTTTTGGTGAATCTCCTATGTGCTCAAGAGTCTAGAAGTTACAGGTAACTTAGGTAATATGGACCCTATCAGCAATGATGCAGTTGACCTGGGATTCACTGCCAATCTGTACTCAGTTTTTTCCTAGTCACTCACTCAGCCAATTCTAAAGTTGCTAGAGTACAATGGTATCCAGACAAACTCGATAGGTGACTATAACAATGACTGTACTGAATGCACTGATGAAGGGATTTTTTAAATATATAACATTTGATTTGACATCAAATCAAAGAATGGCTTGGCTACATTAATTCTGAGATAAAGGATTCTAATTACATCAATCATGTTTTGAATTTTTTGTGGTTTTTGGATTGGGAGGGAAAGAAAGAAATCACCTCATGTCATAAATGCTTCCAATTATGTATATATTTTTATGAATAATGCCAAGTTACTGCAACCTAAAATTTTACCATAAGAAAAACTGATTAACAAAATAAAGTTTTAGAGCCTACATATTTATTTCTAGAAGGGATTAATTAAACTTCTTTTTACTAAGACTATGGCAAGAACAAAGAGGGATTTGCAAATGCTCAAACACTGGAGGCTCCTGGGCAGTAAGTGGGTCTTTTGTGAAACATATTTAAAATTTTTATTAATATGTGGCTATTTGCCAGGAATCAAGTAAGCATTTTAGATGCTAACAAATAGGGAAATGACCAAAGAGGATTTAAATGAGAATAGAAGTAAGAACACCTAGCCTGGTTGGGTTTACAAATAAAGCAATCTATTTTCCAATATTTTCAACATATCTATTCAAATAAAAATAATCTCACAGAAAAGATAAATTCAGTAATGGAGTATATAATTCAATCACTTTAGAACACCAAGATTCTCACAGCTTCCAGTCAGCTCCTTCCCTCCAACTATAATGCTATTAAAACTCTTTTCTTGAAGATGCTTTTTTCAAAATCCTAAACTGAACACCCTCTTTCTTTAGGCTTCTCCTACATCTCTGTAGTTTACAACAACACTAACTACAATTTCCTTTCATAAAACTTCTGTAATTAAAATTTTCTTTTTTCACTGGCCCCTTCCAGCAATTCCCTGGGATTTTATCTTCACTTTCCCACTTAACTCTCTACAAGATTAAAAACAAACAAACAAAAAACTTCAAAATCACTTATTTCACCCATGACAGAGGATAAACATCCCTAATATACAGTATCTTACAAACTGATAAAAAAAAGCATACAACCTAGTAGAAAACACACAAAGGATTTATAAAGTACTTTCTTAGATGGAAGAGGAAATCCAAATGGCCAGTAAGCAGATGAACATATGTTCCAACACTGCTTAATAGGTAAGAAGATGCACAGTATCTTATACAATATTTCTCATACCTCAGTTAGGTCAAAATCAAAAGTACTGTAATATTCAGTACCTACTAGGATGAAGAGAAATAGGTAATCTCATATTTGGCAGAGAAATTGCTGACAGAATCTAATACAACTTCTTTTGCAAAGTAATATGGCAGTAGCTATTAAAATAAGACTATGCATACCCTTTGAAATAGAAACTCAATTTTTCTCTCACCTTTTTTTTTTTTTTTTTTTTTTTTTTGGCATCGGGGATTTATCCCAGGAATATTTTACCACTGAGTTACATCCCCAGGTCTTTTTAGTTTTTAATTGGAACAGGGTCTCACTAAGTTGCTGAGGCTGGCTTCGAACTTGCAATCCTTCTGCCTCAGTCTGCCAAGTTGCTGGGATTATAATCATACACATTGTATCTGGTTAAAGTTTCTTTTTAAAATTCTAGTCATTAAGGGGGAAAAAATATGTGAATAGAAACATACACAAACAGATGGGTGTACATAGTCTCTACTGCAGCACTTGGTTTCTTTGGCAATGGCAAAAATTGAAACAATCTGAGTACATCAATAGGGAAACGACTAAAAAACACCAGTACCTTACTGGGGTATACTACAAAATCTTCTGCAGGTATTAAATGAAGAATGAAGAGTAGTATATAAAATATAATACTACTTTTGTTTTTATAAAAAACACAAAATCTCAAATATTTTCTACAGTCTGTTTACAGAAACAAACATGGAAGAATACCTTTTTTTTTTTAACTTTGGTTTCTACAACTAAGGTTTTTATATGGGTAAGGGAGTACTTTAACCCTGTTAAATTATAGTCATAATTTTATAGTATGCACCTTCTTTGGGATAAGATGAGTCTTGGCTTTCAACAAATTCTCAAAAGAATCCATGACTCAGAGGGTTTAAGAATCACTATTCCACACTGTTCCCTCAATGCTTTCAACCATCCCCTCACTGATGACACCCAGATCCAACTTTTATCTCTACCAAGTAGCATCATATGGAAAATATATGGTTATCCCAAAACTGATAAAGCCAAAAATAATCTACACCTCTTTCTCCATCTTGGTTAATATTCTCCTTACCACCAACCTCTAATATCCACTAAGTCATCATGCCCTGTAAACTCAACTTCAAGTTTCTTACACATCCCTTTATTATTTCTACTGCCAAAGTCCTCATTGAGCTCTAATATCCGTGCAGAAATTACTTACCATTATAGCATCAAGACTGCTCTCCTTAGAAAGATCTATTTGTAGGACGGGCCTTTGGCTGGCATATGTGAACTTGGATTCCAGGAGAGTTCCCACCATTCCCTAAGTGGTAACAGTGGCTACAATGCCTGACTTGTTTAGGCTCAATGCCTGCTTTCCTTCCAGAAGTCTGGAATTTTGGTATGTGCTAAGTGGAGGTACCTATTATGACTGACCCAATAAAAACCTTGGTTTCTTGGGCTCAGGTAAGCTTCCCTGATAGACATATCATACACGTTAAAACAACTTATTACCAGAGGAATTAAGTATGTCCTATATGACTCCACTGAGAGAGGACTCTGGGAAGTTTGTATGTGGTTTCTTTTAGTCTTTGCCTCATGTGTCTTTTCCCTTTGTTGATTTTGCTTTGTATCCTATAATAAATCTCAGAAATGAGTATGACTACAGGTTGAGTACTCAGTGGTTTTGCTCCACCACACACTCCCATCATGATGTGCTGCTTTTGCCACATGCCCAAAGCCATGGGGCCAATTAATTATGGACTGCAAGCTGTACAACCAAAGCCAAAATACACCTTTCTCTTTTTGAGTTAATTATCTCAGCTATTTTGATACAGGGATAAAAAAAATTGCAACACCAAAATGATCCAACTTAGATGACTGCATCATTGGACACCTGATATTATATTCCCTAAGGTGATACAATGAGAAGTACCCATAACCTATGCATTCTTGCTAAAAATTAATATGAGTCTCATCATGAGAAGGAAAAAAATCAAACAAAACAAATACAAAATGTGAGAGAGGCTAGCTAGCCTGGACTCTTCAAAAAATAGGTTACTGTCACAAAAAAACAAAAGGAGCAAGGGATTTTTCTGGATTTAGAGAACAAAAAGAAACTGCAATCAAATAAAATGCATGAATGTAACTGAACCCTCAGTCAAAAAGTAAAACAGCTATAAAGCAATTTTTAAAACCGGAAAAATCTAATCACGGACTGTGTATATCAGATGATGATAAAGCAAAGTTAACATTTTAGGATACTGATATTATTGTATACATAATGCCTTATTCTTAAGGGATGTATGCTGAAAGTTCCATTATCATTGTACAACGTCAAGAGGTTGTGTGTGTGTGTGTGTGTGTGTGTGTAGAAAGACAAATATTTGAGAGAAAGCCAGAAAATATGGCATAAGGTTAGTAATTTGTGAATCTAGATAAAAAGCATGTGGGTGACGAGTTTAATGTTCTTTCAACTTTTCTTTGTTTGACTATTTTCTAAACAACAAGACTAGAAGGTACTATAGTTTGAATATGGTTTGTTTTCAGCCCCCAAGGACTCATGTATGGGAAGCTTGGTCCATAGTGTGGCAATGTTAAAAGGTGAAGTTAATGAGGGTCCTCACATGCCCTCTGAAGGGATTATAGTTCTCATGGGCCTTCAGATTTCTTGTCAGGACAAGTTGTTAAATGAGTGAGGCCAATAGCAGAATTGCTGTCTCCCTGTTTTGTGAAGTGCCCTCCCTCTTACACTCACTCCCATCATATGATCTTCCATGATATGACACAGTCAAGAGGAGCCTCACCAAAGAGCTGAACTGAATCCAGCATTATTATGCCTTTGAATCTCCAGACCTATAAGCTAAATAAACTTAAAAAGTTAGCCGCTTCAGGTATTTCATTGTAATAACTGAAAACAAACTAATATGGAAGGTAAAAGTCATTAACATTCTTTGAATACACAGAGAAGTATGGACTACACTGAATAAAAGTCACCTTGTAATTAAATACTCCAAGAATAAACTGAATATTCATGCAAATTTGTCTATAACTTCAGCATGCCCTTTCCAACTAGCATTTCTGGAAACAGGAGTTTTACCAAAGCTCTTATTTCTTGAAAACATGATCTAAGAGACTGCCTAAACTCAATTCAATTACCTAGAAGAACAGAACAGATAAGGCTGTTTCAGATAACTAGTATATTCTAAGAATATCTTTCTTCATTCAATAGATCAAAAGGACAAGAGAAATAGTACATATAACATTTAAGTTGATCATCTTACCTCCTAAAGCCTAGAATCAGGCTACTTCTCAAAGAATTCAATGAGAAAGGCACTGTATTTGATTCCACTGCAAAAGAAAATGATCATCAATAAATCTCAGACCAAAAAACTAAACAAACAAAAAACCCTGAGTTACCAACTTTGGGGTGGGGACATGGGGACGAGGGATATAGGTGATGCTGGGTATTGAACCCAGGGATGTTCTACCACTGAAATCCTCGGCTCCTTTTATTTATTATTTTTTTTATTTTGAGATGGAGTCTTGTTAAGTCGCCAAGGTTGGCTTTGAACTTGCAATCTACCTGCCTTAGTTTCCTGAGCTGCTGGGATAACAGCTATTCCCAACTTTGTTGACAACATATTTTACCAATACCTTGTACTTTCAGTTGGGAAATTTAAAAAATAAAAATAAAATCTGAGGCTGAATGTTACTGGACACTGTGGCACTATGGAATGAGACAGAAATGACTTTTGTCCTTAAAAGACAGAAGGTAAAGTTCTTTTCTAAGAGTAATGCTGAGTTCTCTTGAACCATTCACATTTCTCATTTCATTTTTTTTCCCATGATTAATGACTGCATTCACACAAAAGTGACAACCTAGAGTCATAATAAAATAGATCTTTACCTCTGTTATATAAATGATTTATACTGATTCACCTTTCTGAGCATTTATTTGCTATTCTACTCCCTCTGGCACTGAATAGTTGACGACTCTGAATATCTCAATGCTGACATCATAAGCCTGATTTGCTTAGTGTAAGAATTAGGCCTTATACTAATTCTTCAGACAACTTTGCCATAACTAGCAAAAGAAATCACTATAGGTGCTCCCGAATTATTTTTCCCTGAAATTATATCATCATGTTTTAAGAACTGATTTAATCATTTTACTATAAATATAATGTGACTTCTGAATGATTCAAGATGAGTGGAATGAGAGAGGAATTCAAAGTAGAGGCAAATTCTGAAAGCAATAAATACAGTTTACATAAATCTTAATATTACCTGGTTTAATTTTTTTAAAAACTCATGGGAAGAAACAGTAATTTTCAAAATTTATTTCAGCTCACTTACATGTAAATAAAAAAAATTAACCTACACCCAAGAATTGTTTTAGATCAACTATTATATCCCTTGAACAAAAAGTCTAAGTTTCCAAATGGTTTCATAGCATCTGAAAACCTAAAATCATTTTTAAATGACCTGTATTTAGGCACTCAAGGAAATTTTAAAGTGGATACAACCACATGCCTCTCAGTAAACTTTCGTTTTGCTTGATCAAATTAATTTGCCATTCCTATAGATAAAAAAGGGAAGATGTATCCTAGTCCCCCACAAACTTGATTGTTAAGAAAGTACACCTAGGGCTGGGGAGATAGCTCAGCTGGTAGAGTGCTTACCTCGTAAGCACAAGGCCCTGAGTTCGATCCCCAGTACCGCAAAAAAAAAAAAAAAAAAAAAAAAAAAGAAAGTACACCTATCCTGCATTATATCTGACATTCCTTGTGATGTAGTAACCAATAGTACATATCTTAGAGCAGCCTAACACAAATTAAAGGACTATTCAACAAAGACCTATAAATCAAGAGGAAGGGAGGGTACTGACAGAAGTCAGCTCAGATATCCTTTAGTCTTACAGTCACTGGTATTTTTCTTTTTCCAATTTAATAAACAACCTCTTTTGAAATGTATTTTCATACTATTCAAAATAGTATTTCACAAAATATTGTCAAGTTCTTTGCCTTAAAAAGGTGGTCAGAAATATCCTGGCAAGCTGAAAGGCTGCTGACACGAAGCATCTAGTTTCCTTAGCAACAAACAAGTCTGAAAAATCAGGAGGTTGACAATAAAGTGGAAAAGATGGTATGATAAAAGGAAAAGGCAGCTCTCATGTATGCACCTTCTGAGCCAGACTCCTCCACTAATGCTTCTCTTTTCATCCTGTCAGCATAGAAAATCTATACATTATATAGAGGTGGAAGACAAAATCAATTACCCAACTTTTGACTCAAAAAACTATACCTCTAACAATCTGATACAGAGAAACAGGTTTGTACTATTTGAAGATAATTGTAGCTCTGGAAAACATGACAACGGGACATGTTGCCTTTCCCTTACAATATTAACTACTGTTAATGAATTTTTTTTGTGTGTGTGGTTAATGAACTATTTTAAATGACATATACACAGGTAATATATACCTAATAAAGCTTTTAAAAAGCTTCCTCCTATACAATTTGAATATACGTTAATCAGGGCTTAACTTTTCTCTTTTTAGGGAGCTAGAAATTGCTAGGTTTGTATTTGGTTTTAAATGATGCATTTTCCACAACTTCTGAAAATCTATTTACATCATGGAAATATTTAAAAATGAAGACATCAAGATAGGTTTTATTTATTAACAAAAATAAAATTTGGTATGGGAAAAAATGAAGTTAAAGTCAGAAAATCTTGCTTCTGAACTACCTCAGGAAATCATCTAACCTCACTCTGCCTTTCTTCATCTATCATTTGAGGCAATTTAATCAACAACTGATGAGCAGTAAAGCATCCCAGCAGTTTTAAATATACAATAAACATCTGCAGTGTTTTTGTTAAGAAAGTCTAGGAGATAGCTTCACATAACTTAAAGGTCATGACAGATGTGAGTATAGAAAACACTTTCAGAAATAGTGCCTCATCTGATTTTTACAACAGCCCCCACAGGGTATATAGGTAGTACCATCTCAATTTAAGGAAAGTAAAGCAGAGAGAGGGTGAGACTTCTTCCAGGTCATATATCAGCTGCTGAATTAAAAACAGGACCTGAGTCTTAAGGCTCCCCAGTCTAAACCTCCACTCTAATACCATCTCTAAGGTCATTTCTAAGCTCCTTCCAACTTTAAAAACTACTTCCAAATTACCAATAAGTTCAACTCACAAAATGATTTATTAGTCTGATTTTAATATAAAAGCTTCCTTGCTTGCACTGCCTGAGCTACCTGCATGCCCTCAACAGCAACTGAAATTGATACCTGTCAAATTTACTGCAATACTGCATACTTACAAAATGATAAAATGTAGTCCAAGTTCCCATTTAAGGCTTCACTTCTCAATTCAGCTTGAGAAAATGTACTACTTTCAGAAAGACATTCATTTTCCTAGGATAAAATATATATCAGCAATAATATGCCTCAGTTAACAATATTTTAATACATCAAATTTCCTACATTCTGAATATTTCTTTTTATCACCATATTCTCTAATTCTATAACTTTTAAAAATCATCTTCTAGACCAATACAGAGAATAACTGAATTTTAGCAAAAGTTCTGCAGTGAAGTTTCAACATTCTAAATTGAATGATCATCTTAAATACAATCAGTTACAAATAGAGTCTTCTTTCTAGGAAGAGTTTACTATTGAAAACTAACATTCTCTCATTTAGAAAAAAAACAAAAATTCAATGCATAGAACTAAATGATATTTTGGAACATGTTGTGACCTAAAGATTAAACCTATTCAGCGAGGCATGGTAGTACACACCTGTAATCCCAACAACTGGGAAGGAGGAGGCAGAAGCCTCATCAAGTTCAAGGCCAGCCTCAGCAACTTAGCAAGGCCCTAAACAACTTAGCAAGATCTTGTCTCAATTAAGTAAAAAGGGCTGGGATGTAGTTTGGCACCCATGGGATCAATACCCAGAACCAAAAGGAGAAAAAAAAAAAAAAATTTAACTCCACGTAGTTCATCACTTCATCCAACATTATTTATTTAACAATAAATAGGAACAGAATCTAGCTCAAATATACTTATTGAATCATTTTATAGTAGCACAAGATTAAAAATCACCTGGATAATAAATAATACACAATGAATAAAAATAACTGATATATCCATACGAGAAACTAGTATATAAGCATAAAAAATTTGTGGAATTACATATTGGTATGGAAAGGTAAGAAATGGAAAAAAAAAGTAGGTTGCTGGATAATATGAATAATATAATTAATTTTTGCTAAGAGATTTCTAAAGCATACTCATATGAAAAAACATGTTAAACAAAAGGAACAGTGGATAAGTTGTGTAGTCTTATGTTAATAGCATTTTCTAATTTAATCAATGAGTATGTATTATGTAATTTTTTAAAAAGATGTAATTTTGAACGTATAACTAAAGATAAAAAAAGCACAGCAATACCATCAGCTCTACTAAACACTTAACTTATTTCCAACCCAAAAAAACTTAACACTGAAATTCCAGCAATGAAGGAAAATGAGTTAAAAAGAGAATTAATATAATCAGATTTAGGAGAAGTTCCAAAATCAGCTCTCTCTAAAATAGATGACAAGTGAGAAAGCAAGAGTACTAACAAGAAGACACTGGAAGCCAGGCACAGTGGTACATGCCTGTAAACCCAGCTACTTGGGAGGCTGAAGTGGAAGGGTTGCTTGAGCCCAGAAGTTTCAAACCAGTCTGGGTAACAGTAAGATCTCATCCCAAAAGAGAAAAAGAAAAAGAAAACATTGGAATCTTGAATTACATTTCTTTCTTTTGTTTTCTTTTCTTTCCTTTTTCTTCTTTTTTTGTACCAGGGATTGAACTCAGGGACACTTAATCACTGAGCCACATTCCCAGCACCTTTTAATTTTTAATTTTGCGACAGGATCTCACTAAGTAGTTGAGGACCTAACTAGGTTGCTGACACTGGCTTTGAACTTGTGATTCTCCTGACTCAGCTTCCTGAGTCACTGGGATTACAGGTATGCACCACCATGCCCAGTTTGGGTTACAGTTCTGCAAAGAAAGAAAACATTTAGGGAAATGTTTTAAAATTATTTTAACAGTGAAATACCTATAGCACAGGCTAAAAATACTCTGCTGAGAACTTAGGAAGAAGGGTAAAGACACTCAAGATAGAAACACTAACATTTAGAGGATTGTAATTATGTAGTCATTTCTAGGAAAGAAAGGAACACTATAACATTATTAGAAAAATCAAGGTGGTATGTAAATAACTACCTGGATAACAGATTTTTTTGGACAAGATACTTTCTATTAAATATTTGGTGCTCTGCCATGCTGTTCCTAATCACATAGCACTCTTTATTGAAAGTGGAAAATGCAATCCTTGCACTGCCCAAGTCAATTTCTTCATGTGCCCCTTTATCAATGCCTTCCCTATTCTGGTGAAGACAAGAAGTACACAGCAGGAAAACAATGCTCTGAAGTCAAACAAAGATTATTATAAGAAAAAAACACAGACTAATAAATATACTATTGATGCATTTATGAAAATTTATATAGAAATGAAGAATGAATCAAAAAAAAAAATATTGCAATTGCATTTTAGAGTGGGATTAAGGAGTGAATATTGTTTTAACTTTTCCTGAAAATGGCCTATTGTCTTTCCCATAAAACAGAAATGCTGCTTTGCCTTTTTAAGTTAAACCACTATATATACTACCCAATATTTTTAAAAAGTTCCAAAAAATTATACACACATGACCACTTTTAGTCCTCAGTTCAATTACTTTTTTCTTCTTTTGATGACTATCAAATATTAAGGAGAAAAGATATTCTCTTCAATTACCCAATTAAAACTACCTTTGTACTCACCTGTAAAACAGCACGGGCTGACTTTATACTATCAAAGGATGGAAACACATAATTCGTATATGTCTCCTGATCAGGATTTACTCCCATTTCATGCATTCCTTTGAGGACTTCAATTATACCTGGAAGACAAAACACAGAAGTAATTAACAAAATAACAGAAGAAATTAACAAAATAACAGAAAGTTCAGTTCAATTACTTTCTGAATCATAATGCAGGAAAATTACTCAGCATTTTGTTTGTCTAAAAGAGAAAGCAGAAAAGTTATAAAACTGGGAGGTATATGATGATAAATGAAAAAAATTAATTTTTCCTTTCATCTCTATTAATTCAGTAGTGAGTGCTAAGAAAGTATTTTTAAAAATACGACTATTAGAAAACTTAAAACCATTAAACACTGTCCCCAACATTTCTAGCATCCCAACAGAATGGACCATAAACCATCACTGCTATCATACAGCAGTGATGGATTTGCACAAAAAAACTTGACAAGAATAAATGCTGCAATGGGAAGGGCTTGGGGGAGTAGAATAAGGGGAATCTATCAAACACAAAACCAGTTTCAAAAAGTGTTTTTGATTAAGCATTTAAGTAAAAAGTACTCTTAATTGTTCATATTTTATAACATAAGAATAAAAAATGAATAGAGAACAAATGATTCTAATGAATTATTGTCTTAGTGTATTTAAAACCTATTCAAAGCACTGGCATATAGCTTAGTGAAAAAGTACTTTCATCACATGGTCAAGCCCCTGGGTTTGATGCCCAGCTCCACAAAAACAAAACAAAACAAGGACTAATTTAAAAATCTAGTAATTATTCCTTTCCATTCCCCACTCACAAAAACATATTTTAATAACTTCTTAAAAGGTCATTTCATATTTGCCAAAGTTACAGTTTCCTTCAAATAGTACAAATTGATTTCTTTATATCAGATTCAAATAATTTTAGAAAACTAATTACTCACAGTTTAATAAAAAGGACATATATGTTTACCTGTTTTAAACTTACTACTTTAGCTGCACTACTCTCATATTATTAAAACTTCTCCTAGAAGTCCTTGTTTCTGACCTACAATGTCCTCTACAAATTATATTTCTATAAAATTTTGTTATATAATAATATATTTCTATATAATTTTGTTATATATAGATAATATACATAGAGTATATCATATATACTCTAGTACAAATGATTAAATTCCCACTGAGTATAGAAAGATACAGGCAACTTTAACTACATTATGAAATATCTTCACATTTTTTAGATAAAATTCAGATTACAGATCAGAATATTTTAACTTTTGAAGTTTATACTCACATAAAAGTAGACACACAGACCAATGAAACAGAATAGAGAGCCCAGAAATAAGCTTATGCATAAGCAGTCAACTAATTCTGACAAAGACACCAAGAATGTACAATGAAGAAAGAACTGTCTCTTTAATAAATGGTGCTGGGAAAACTGAATATCTACATACAAAAGAATGAAATTGGACCTTTACCTCATGCCATACACAAAAATCAATTAAAAATGGATGAAGGAATGTTAACAACAATTATTAAATCATCAACAATGGGGCTGGGAATATAGCTCAGTTGGTAGAATGCTTGCCTTGCAAGCATAAGGCCCTGGGTTCAATCCCCAGCACCGCAAAAAAAAAAAAAAAAAATCATCAACAATGACCAATAATGAAAGATTAAAACCATAAAACTCTTAGAAGAAAACAATGATCTTGGTAATGATTTTTTTTTTTTTTATTTGACACCAAAGGTAAAACTCAGTAAGACCTCAACAAACTAAAAAGCTTCAGGATGCCAAAGAAAGCAATCAACAAAATGAAAAGACAAATACAGAATAAGAGAAAATATCTGCAAACTGCCTATTTGATGATATATCTCTCTCTCTATATATATATATATATATTTTTTTTTTTCAGATCCTTTGCCCATTTTTTTATTGGGTTATCTGTTTTTTTGCCATTTAGTAGTATAAGAGATAAAGACATATATATTTACTACTACATATATAGATGCTACTAAAGATATACAATATATACGAATAGAGAGATAGATCTCATACTACTAAATGGAAAAAACCAGATAACCTAAATAAAAAATGGGCAAAGGACCTGAATACAGATTATTTCCAAAGAAGGCATAAACTGGTCAACAGGTTCATAAAAAAATGATCAACATCACTCAGTATCAGGGAAAAACAAATCTAAACCAGAATGAGATGTCACCTCACACCTATTAGAAGGACCATTACCAGGTTGGGGCATAGCTCAGTGCTAAAGTGCATCTAGCATGTGTGAGACCTTGGGTTTGATTCCCAGTACTGCAAAAACAAAAAGCCAGAATAACTATTATTAAAACTGTAAAAGGGAACAAATGCTAGTAAGGATGTGTAGGAAAGGGAACCTTGGTAAACTGTTGGTAGGGATATAAGTTGATTTAGCCATAGTGGAAAACAGAATAGAAGTTCCCCGAAAACTTAAAAATAGAACTACCTTACGTCCCAGCAATCTTTCTTCAGGATAAATTTAAAAAGGAAATGGAAACACTATCTCAAAGAGATATCTGCATGCCATTGTTCACTACAGCACTATTCACAGTAGCCAAGATGTGGGAACAATATTCTATTGGCAAATGACTGGAAAAGGTATGAATACACAATCAAAGTAACTCCACATCATATACAATCACAATAATGGGATCCTAACTAGAATAAGTTATACTTTTTCTATGTATTACAGTATGTCAAAATACACTCTACTGTCACGTATGTCTAGAAAGAACAAATAAAGAAAGATGTCAGGCATGGTGGTACACAGCCTAATCCCAGCCACTTGGAGGCTGAGGCAAAAAGATACTAATTTAAGGACAGCCTGGACAATTTAATAAGACCCCGTCTCAAAATAAAAATTTTAAAAAGGGCTTGGGACTTAAGTCAGTGGTAAGAACACTTGCCTAGCATGCACAAAGCCCTGGGTTCAATCCCCAATAGTGCAAAAAAAAGAAAAGAAAACTAAAATGTGACATACAAAGGATAGTAGGATGAGATATTATTCAGCCTTAAAAAAGAAAGAAATCCCATCATTGGCAACAACATGGATAAACCTAGACATTATGCTATGTGGAGTATGTATAGAAAGGCAAAGAAAGTCAAATATGGTCATGCAGCTTAAAGATGTTTTGGTCAATGACAGATCACACACACAACATGGATCTATAAGATAAGAATGGAGCTGAAAAATTCCTACCACTGGGTGACACTCCACTTATATGACTATTACCTATCATATTCAGTACAGTAGCATGTTGTACAGGTTTGCAGTGTTGGAGCAAAAGGCCATACCACACAGCCTATGTATGTAGTAGGCCATATCATCAAGGTTTTTGTACATAAAACTGCACTGTGATGAAATCACCTGACACATTCCAACATTAAGTGATGTATGACTGTACTAAAAGATTTCACCTATAGGTGAAATCTGAAAAAAAGCTGAACTCATAGTCAGAGGTAGTGCTACCAGGGACTAGGGAATAAAGGAACAAGGGGAGATATTGGTGGAAAAGTATAAATTTTCAGTTATAAAATAAGTAAGTTCTGGAGACTTAATGTATAACCTGGTGACCAATTAATATTATACTGTATCCTTGAAAATTTTTAAAGTTCCTTAGATAATAGATTTCCTAATGTTTGAAAACAGGTCAACAAAGCTACTGTAGATAAGATTCTTTTTCCTATATCAGACACCTTGCCCCATCAGCTATGCCTCAAATGCATTTTCTTTACTAATTCTTTAATTTTCCATGAATTTTTATTAGAGAGAAAAGAATATTCTGCTCATTTAGATAATCTGTATTGCTGGCATTTTCAATGTACATATATTTCTAACTGAAACTAAAACAGGCTTAAGAAAGCCTGGGATCACACTGAAAGCCCAACTAAGATCAGTCACT
This sequence comes from Sciurus carolinensis, assembly GCF_902686445.1. Lineage (NCBI taxonomy): Eukaryota > Metazoa > Chordata > Mammalia > Rodentia > Sciuridae > Sciurus > Sciurus carolinensis. The sequence continues at coordinate 58,429,250 of NC_062225.1, read as the reverse complement.
CCCTCAGGCACCCTGACTGACCATGGTCAGATGAAAAGAAGGAAGCACTTATCAAAAAGAAAGGAAAAGTGATAGTGTGGTACAGTGGTACATGCCTGTAATCACAGCAACCTACGAGGCTGACACAGGAGGATCACAAATTCAAGGCCAGCCTCAGCAACTTAAGGAGGCCCTGTATCAAAATCACAAATAAAAAGGTGTAGGGATGTAGCTCAGTGGCAAGATGCCCAGGTTCAATCCCCAGTACAAAAAAAAAGGCAGGGGCAGGAAGAGGATTGAGATGATATATCTATACAAATAACGCAACTCACATTACTATTAAAAAAAAAAAAAAGATATAATCTTATATTAAATTAGAGGATTCCTTGGGGGACTGAGGCAGGAGGATCATGAGTTCAAACCCAGCTTAAGCAATTTAGCAAGGCCCTAAGCAACTCAGCAAGAATATAAAATATAAAATATTTTAAAATACAAAAGAGGGCTGGAAAAGTAGCACAGTGATTAAGCACCCCTGGTTCAATCCCTGGTACCAAAAAAAAAAAAAAAGAAAAAGAGAAAGAGGATTCCAAACCTCTGTGAACTTCGAAAATTTAACCTAAGATAAATAATCTAATAAAAATATTTCAAGTGCCACGAGAAAGTTTATATATCTAGAGTACAGTTTCCATTCAAGAAGTTTGATAAGGGGCTGGGGTTATGGCTCAATGGTAGAGTGCTTGCACCACATATAAATAAATAAATAAATAAAGGTCCATCAACAACTAAAAAAAAAATGTCTGTTAATAAGAAAAAAGTTAAAACCATTTTGGGAAAGAGGGTTCACATGAACAACTAGCAATTATAACTGCCTGCTTCATGGGATTTTTACACTCTTCCCAATGCATTCATATTATTAAAAAGTAAAGTCTTACTTTTTGAAAATAAAGTTATCTATATTCTGACGCTTCACTCAACTGGCTTTACATTTTCAGATCACCCCTCCCTTATATATTTTTTCCTCTTCATATTCTTATTTTTACGTTTTCCAACTATCCCAAAGGCTGTAGATCCCCATTCATTCTGGGCGTTTCCTCTCATGTAGACAAGGGGCTGAAAAATGTTATTACTCTAAGTGGTGACTCTTTCATTTGTGCTACAGTGAAAAATACTAGTAAGATGAGCCATGCAAAAGTCATTTTAAGAATCTTTCTTATGGTACACTCCTGTAATCCCAGTTACTCAGGAAGCTGAAGCAGGAGGATCACAAATTCAAGTTTAAGGCCACCCTTGGCAACTTAGCAAGATCCTGTATTTAAATAAAAAATAAAAACAGTTGGGGATATAGCTCAGTGATTGTATACCCAGGTTCAACCCCCAGTAACTAACACACACACACACACACACAAAGTGTCTTAGAGAACGGTGACTGGTAAATTTGCAAACAGAAAATTCGATCAGAAATTTGATCATCCTATTGTTGAAAATGCTTGGTTCAGTTTTACCTGACCTCCAAACATCTTTGATTTCCTAAAGGGTTTTCTTTATTCATTATATAAAATTCCCACATATCCTCCATCACTAAAACCATTATCTTCTTTTATTTCTACCAGTATATATGTAAATGACTTTCACTAGACAAAGATCAAGTTCATTACATCAATAAGAATGCTACTTTTTGCTACAGAAACTATATGGAATACATATAGCCATTTCCCTGCTATATGAAAGAAGATTGTAGAATATAAACTTAATGATCTTCCAGGACCTCCCACAAAGGAGAGTAAATGTAACTATAAAACAACTGACAACTTTTTATGTTCTTAATTCACTATTTATCAATGAAGCATAAACATCAGTATTTTTCCATATAAAATTTTTATTGAGTAAAATAGGCTACCTCTTTCTAAAATTTCCTTAATAATGGCTGAGGGTATACGCTTACTTAGCATGCACAAGGTCCTGGGTTCAATTCTTAGCAACACATACAAAAAAAAAGTCCTTAATGTAAAAATTGGTACCTAATTTCTAAAAGACAACTGAGAATTTTTATAAAAGAAATACGGTAAAATGTTTATACAAGTCTAAAATGGAGGCATTATGGTATAAAAAGAATATTTAAATAAATCCTCCATTCTAATCCCAGAATTACTGACAGCTAGATGGAGAACCTAAGGTCAGTCACTAAATCCCTCTGTGGCTCTCAGTTCCTTCATTAATACAATGTGAGCTTTCAACAAGGCACCTTTGAAATCTAAATTCTGCAATTCTATGAAAAGAATGATTCAAGATAAAGCCCATTTTCTACTAGTTCAACTCACTATAACTATAGAAAGAAATTACCTAAATTCTTTTATGTTTACTAAGTAGCAATAATGTCATAACCAATTCAAGTCTACATACCCTGTTATGATTGAGAAAAGAAAATTTACCTGATAAACACACACTTCAACAGGGTACCAAAAGTATTTTCATACCTGTGTAAAAAGGTAAATAATACTAATATGCCCAAAGAGTTTGATGCAATGATGTAAACTTTCTATGGTTCAAAGATACTGGGTTAAAGGTTATCTCTTGTAGCTTTCAGAACTGGAGGATAGACAAAGAGTTAATCAACTAGCATATTGTTTTCACAAAGATTTTTCTAAAAAGGATTTAGAGACTTTTATAGCCAGAAACAATTAGGGAATACTTGTTTCACTATTTCTTTTAAACCAGAAGACGGCTATATATTTAAAACAAAATTGCAATATGAAAGTCTGCTAAAAGCACTTTTTTTGTTGTTTGTGCATTTTGTTTGTCACCCAATGTCACACTAACAACTCTGCATCTCATTCCAAAGCACATTATACTGTGAGATAAAATGAAAAAGACCATTTTTTGTTTCCCCAAGGGGGAAGTACTTCTGTTAAAAGCATCTTTTTATAAGACTACTCTTTCTGAATTACCAATAATGCAAACCAAAGAATTAGATACTGTACTCTAAAATTTAATATTTGTTCAATTCTTATTCATATCCTATAGACATCCCATGTGTGCAAGGGAAAAGTATGCTAAATGCTTAAACGTACTTAAGTACCTGAAAGATTGAACATTTCTGTCCTTCAATCAGCAGGCTGTCAGGTCACAAGCACGCATTTTGCAATAAAAGTTTTCCTGCCTTTCCTATTATTGTAACCAAGCTCTGTTCAGAAGAAAAAGACTGGTCCACAAAGAAAACAGCCCACTTCTTGTTTTCATGAACATGATTATGTATAACTTTATAAAGGATAGACAAACTAATTATAAATAATTAAGTTTTTAAAAAAAGACTGACAATGAATTATCTAAAACTACTCTTGCAATTTTGAATATCAAGATCAGAGATGAATTAAGAAATGAAATTAAGATGAAAGAAATCAATTATGGGGCTGGGGAGATAGTTCAGTCGGTAGAGTGCTTGACTTGTAAGCACAAGGCCCTGGGTTCATTCCCCAGCACCCAAAAAAAAAAAAAAAAAAAAAAAAATTAAATTTTTTTTTTTTTTTTTTAATACTTACATAGAGACTTCACTATGATTTAACACAATTCCACTGAGTCACAAGATCTAATATTCAGGAACAAGTATGCTTTCCCAAAGAACTGAGTTAGATGTGCACACAAACTCTGACTCTGGTTCTCTGAACCACTATTACTAATCAGTAAAAGACAAAATTTAACCTTGAATATTTTTCTTCTTCTGATGTCCAGCTAGCAATGGCCAGAAATAGTGAGTTCTGACAGGAAAACCTTCTTCCTTCATGGCCTTCATTAAAGCTTTTACCAAATCTGAAAGAGATATCATAAAATGTTACCAAACTACCTCAGCAAAACCTGCTGGTGTTGGTTTTAACTAAAACAATAACCAAATACCCATTTTATTGGCCAGTAAAGCACAATGGAGTGTGAACTGCAAAGGAGACATGTGCATCCGGGCTTCCTTTAACTTCTTGCAGTAGTTGGTCAGTTTCTCTGCAGGCTAGAGGAAAATAAGTCACCACATCAGCTAGATTGGCAAATATCCCACTTCTGGACATTCTGCAAATATTCTACCACTTTGAGGATAAAAAATTTGAACCTCTCATCCTCTTTCTACCCCAAAATCTTGCAAGACAAAAACAAGGTTTTTATGTTTACAATTAGTCTATTTCCATAAACCTTGTATTTTAAAGAATATTACTGCCAGTAATACCATCTACAAAGTAAAAAAAGACAAGATACCGTATCCACAGTCACACAGTGTCGTAAAAAGAAACTGCCAAAGTCACTTGGGCTGTCTTCCCTTGATATAGGGCATGCTAACAAAATCTGAAATGCTGTATCTTCCAGCTTTTCAGTGACTAACAGCAAAATGACATTCATTGCATCTGGGAAGAAAACAAAAATATCTTTTGTTACTAAACTGAATGGTATTTTCACACTACAACCAATACTAAAGACAAAATTAGGAATTCCCAACACCAAAAGGATATGTCTGCCTAATAAACAAACATTTCCAAATCCCCATGTACTCATTAATTCATGTTTATTAGCTTATTAAGCTTTTAAAAAGTCCTATATTCACTTACCACAATCTATTTTTATTGAGAATGCCCTTTCCACCATGTAAGAAATAGCAATTCAGGTTTACATAAAAATAATGTACATAAAAATTTTTATACTACCTGGAATATATCTTCTTTCACAGGTGATTTTTTCCAAAATTTCTGAGACATACTGAGGATATCCAGCTTTACTGAAGCTACAGATAATTTGCAATAAATCACGGTCCATAAGGTAAACTTCAGACTTATCCACCTTCTCCAGAGTCTACAAACAGTTACAGAAATTAGAACAAGTAGAAATCAGTTTTAAATTTAAGTAAATAAAATACCAAGATCCAAAAAATTAGGAACAAATGCCATGTAAAGGTTTGGAACTTCTTTAATAAAGCAAGAAATACTCTATTTCAACAACTGTTTTATATATATTTAACACCAGGGTACCACACTAAATTATTTTTTCTTAAATACTACTCTCTTCGAGAAGACATTTTAAAAATAGTGCTACAACTTCCTGTTTCATATAAAACACAAATGTTTTATGCAGATGACTTTCACGTTTCTTTACATGAATCATACCTGCTTAACATGGTCAATGGCACCCTTCTCGGCATACGCATTCAGTAATGCTAGGAAGGTGTCTGGACCAGGCTCAACTCCCGCGTCTTTCATCACTGTGAGAATATTTTCTGCATTCTCCATATCTCTACAAGTTAATTCAAAGGAAATAGAACAGATTACTATGATATTTCCAGATATAATTATTCAACCTAAAATATATTACCAATAATTTTAAATACTTGAAATTATGATATTAAAAAAGGACAAATACATATAAAACTAGTTCTATATTTCTGAAATGACAAAGATCATAAACATCAAAAAATTTTTTCAGGTAATTCCTTCCCCCAAAAACACAGATTATAAAACATTAAATAATGTACCCTCTTATACTAAGTACATTATGACTTGGATTTATTTACCTTTTAAAAATAACATTTAGTAAATTACCCATAAAAATTTTTTAAAAATTTTCCAGAGCTGTTAATAAATTTTACAAATTTAGTTACTCCAGATTAAGCCCAATTTTTAAAACTGAGTATTTTCAAATAATGTTTAAAACAAATTATAAGAGCAATTTTTAAAAAGAGTAATAAATACTAATTCTCCATATTTTTGATGATACAAACATCTATGAATTTTCTATGATTTTTTTATAATTTAAATATTGAATAAGAATGAAAACCCTGAGTTGAACATTACCCAGCTCTTGCATGCCCTGTAATAAGAGCACTGAATACTGCCTCTGTAATTGGAAGATCCTTAGTTTTCATAAATCCAAGAATCTTGCTGCAATAAAAGAGAAATGAAGACACTCTTTGGTTGTACATGTATAAATTAGGCCTTTAGTTATTTCCAATATAACAACACATGCTTACTTATAAACTGATAAAGTGAAAACTGATCCCCTTTTCATGAAATCCTACTCCCTAGACTAGTAATAATCTTAAAGTACTCTTGTTAAAATTACAAGGTAATTTTTTGAAAATTGGATTGTTTTTTCTACATTGTTAATTAACTTTAAAGTTTTATAAAACATTTAAAAATAAAACTGTTTCAACTTATGCCTATTTCCCCAGTCTTCAATACAAAAGTGGCAATAAATTTTACCTAAGCAGTAATATGTTGCAACTGATTTTATATGAATCAGTGGGATTCCTGGTTTTATACATGAACACAGTTAAAATACTAAGAACATTTCTCTTAGGAAATATTTTTTTTAAAAAAAGTAAAGGCACATTTATATCTTAATAATTTTATAGCTCTGCTAAAAAACAACATCTGTAATTAAAACGGATTATTCATCTTTCCCTCTTATATTTTATCTAAGTCATATTACCAAATTTTGCTACATTAAAGTATTTCTGAAATAACTATTCTTATTAGGAAAAGGTTATTTAAAAAATAAACATATTCTAGGTTTATAAAATTTATAAATTGTTTGCATAAACCTACAGTTATAATGAGGTCCATACCTGGCACCTTCAATATCTCCCACATTACAATAAGCAGCAATCAGCCTCTGGTATGTCACCTGTCAATGAAATGGGCTAGTGAATTTTTTTTCCCTGAGCAAAAGAAACCAAAAAGTTGGTATGGCCAATCAATATTCACCATAACAACTACCTACTCGATTTGGCTGAATGTTTGCTTCCTCCATTTTTGCTAAGAAATCAGTAGGTGAGAATTTATATTCATTTTGAAGATAGACTTTAAGTAAAGCATTGTAGTGACTCACATCATACACAGTGCCTACAAAGAAAATTTAAATCAAATTTTTAGAAAAGCATTTAAAGTCATATCCTTTGTCACAATAGAAATCATGTGTATCTAAATTTAACACCACCAAAAAAAAAGGTAAAATTTATCACTATAGCATTTCACCCAGGTGTATTAACACTTAACCCCATCTACACAGATACCCTATGAGAACAAAGCAAGTTAAGCCAATAAAACATAATTACTGAATTACTATACAATTATAAGTAACTGCCTCTTTAGATTTTAAAAGGTCTATTACATATGACACACAGTATCATCTTCCTGTTAGAAAATGTTAACAATACCTATTTATTTATTTATTTAGGTATAAGAGACTGAACCCAGGGGTACTTTACCACTGAGCTATAACCCCTAGCCCTTTTTAGTGAGACAGGTTCTCCCTAAGTTACCCAGGCTGGCATTGAACTTGCAATCCTCCTGCCTCAGTTTCCCAAGTTGTTGGACTACATGTGGGCACCACCACATCTGGCCAACAATACCTCTATATTTAAAAGTGGCTTGAAGTTTTTTCTATATAAAGCAGTTACTTATGGAATGTGACTGGAGTTCTTTTACACAGATAGGAAATGTACTGGTAATTTTTCTTATTTCTTAACTAGGTCACACAAGCCTTTGTTTGAAGAAACTTCTCCATCCCTGGTTGCAGAGTATCATTTTTAGTCAGCATGCATTACTTACCTGTATTCCAATGCCCTTTCTGTGTCCATTCTTTCTGCATCCATACTACCTAGGACCATGTTAATTAGGGCTACCACAATTAGGCTTACCCTCCCCACTCATGACAGCATAGTCATTCCATCCATCTAGGCTAACATATTTCACTAAATTTTCATAAATTCCATACCCTTATTCAACTGCTACTGGTCTCAGTCTGTGGTCATTATCTGGTGTCAGTTTAAGAGATTCTAGGAAGCGAGATCTATTATTTTTAGGGTGGGGAGGGGGAGTGAACCCAAGGACTTTCTACCACTGAGGTACATCTCAGTCCTTTTTATTTGTTATATCAAGACAGGGTCTCATTGTGTACCAATGAAATCTAGATCTACCTAATATTTACTAAAATCTCAAAATTTAGGGATATAGTCCTAAAATACCCTACCTTAGCAACCAAAAGTTATATATAACAGCATTGCCTTATGTACTTTACCTCACATTCTTGTACCTTAAATAGTATCTCACAGCTTTGGCTCTGCTATCCATTAAGGTTTTAATGTTTTCACTACCACGTTAGGGACCATTTATATTCTAGAATATTAATATTCAGAATTTTTAGAATAATAATAATAATAATCTTTCAAGCCTATATTTCTCATTTTAGCCCATTTTTAATTACATAACTTACTTAAGTTATACTTACTGATATACTTACTGATAAATAGAAAAAAAAATTTTTCAGTATGTTGCTCAAACCCAGGGCTCCCCCTATACTAGACAAGCCATCTATCACTGAGCTATGTACCCAGCACTAGAAATTTCTAATTTTTACAGCCAATTCTTTATCACTTTTCTGCTGTTTTTTGTTTTTGTTGTGTAGTGCTAAGGATTCAACCTAGGACCTTTCTCAGTTACTCAGGCTGGTCTCAAACTTAAAATCCTCCTGCCTCAATTTCATTTAGCCACTGGGATTACAGATGTGTGCCACCATGCCCAGTTTTTCTGCTGCTTTTAAACTGACAAAAATCCTTTTCCATTCTGATATCCAACATTTATATATATTTTTTAAACTTTTAAAAAATGAACTTGTCATCAATGTGAATTCAAGAGAAATTCCAAACTGTGAGGTAAGGATCGGTCTGTATTCTACATTTTTTCCTACATTTTCAAGACTGGTCCCAGATATTTTATATATTTGTGGTACCACTTAGTTGGATCTGCTACCAATTTTATTTTGAAACTAGAAAAGTTATGGATTCTCAAACATTTACTATGTCAAACTAACTTCACATCCTATTGTGCTATGCAAAATAGTTCATGGTTTTATTTTTATTTTTATTTTTTTTAGTTCATGGTTTTAGATTCTACTATGCTTACGGAGTATCCTTCTAGATTTTAAAGTTAATAAAAATCAGGAATATATATTGAATTTTAAGTCTTAAAATTGAGTCTTTTAACCTTGGTCTTTAAAGTTATTTTTTGACTATATGCTATATTCACCTGGCTTAAAATTGAAATGGTATAAAAAAGTATAGAGTAAAAATGTATCTAGTGTTTATCATCCTTCCAAAACTATTTCAATATTGTATGCACATGCATATAAGTAAATAACAGTTTCAAAGTATTATTATATAATATACATTGTTCTGTATCTTATTTACAATTTGGACAACAAATCCCCCATTAGTATTTCAATAGAGCCTTCATTTTTTTAAGATTTGCACAGTATTCTGTTATGGATGTTCCATAATTTTATTTATCCAATCCCCAGTGAGGGGCATTAGTATTGATTTCAATACTCCGCTATTACAAACAAGCGAAAATGAATACTCTTTCACACATGCAAGTATAGCTGTATCTAAATTCTAACAAAAGCAACTGTTTGATCAAATTGTATGTACAGTTATAACTTTGGTGGGCCAAATACCTATTTTATTCTTCATTTCCCTAAGTTGTAATAATTATTATTAAAAATTACTGCATTCTTAATGCCCCTAGATGTCACTATAACTCACCAAATAACATATGACCAAAATATTATGAATCAAGTAGCCCTTCTATAAAATTATAGTATTTATGTAAAAAAACACTTTATTATGAAAAAAAATACCTTTAACACACATCATATTATTCAACTAATCATACCAAGTGTCTGAAGTCTGTCCCATATCCTGTGAGCAAATTCTGTTCTCTCTGCAAGACTCAATTCAGGCAAGAGAGAACCACAGCTGCGCAATAGAAGCAAGGCTTGATTACCACCTGGGCTACCTATGGAAGAAAGGTTGATAATGTTTAATAGTAGCAACATAATGTAGATAAATATCAAAATTTAAACCGAAATCTATAAATGTTTGGCTCAAAGATAATATTGTGAGTACCCAAATATTAGAAAAATCATAATCACAATGTTACTAAAAATTACAAGTTAAATTTTTAATACTAGTCTGCTTTCTTTTTATTTTAAATTTTTTAGCTGTAGATGAACACAATGTCTTTATTTATTTATTTTTTAATGCAGTGCTGAGAATCCAACCCAGTGCCTAACATATGCTCGGTGAGTGCCCTACCACTGAGCCACAACCCCAGCCTTAGTCTGGGGTTTTACACATTTCTTAAGAAATGTGTAAAATCTATGTAATCTGTGTGACTAAATATAAAAACAATGAACCTAACTTACAAGCAGTACTTGCTAAAATTCAAAGGTTATGCTTCTCAGTATCTTATGAAAATGTTACAAAGCAGTATAATTAAAACTCAAGAATATCCAATTTAGCTTTTTTTTCAATAAATATTTTTTAAGTTGTTGATGGACCTTTATTTTATTTATTGATTGATTTATATGTGATGCCGAGAATCAAAACCAGTGCCTCATGCATGCTAGGCAGGTACTCTATCACTGAGCAACAGCCCCAGCTCAAGAATATCCAATTTAGTTTTATAATTGATTACACAATAATATAAATTTCCTCCTTCCTATGTGTATAATCTTTATCTACATGTCCCTGAAAGCTGATTTTAAGACAAAACAAAAATAAACCACCTATTAAATAATTCCATTTATATGAAATATCCAGAAGAGACAAACCTACAGAGACAGAAAATACATTAGTGGTTAACTAGGGCTGGAAGGTATTGGGGTTGAGGAGGTTGGGGATTGATGGTGAGGGGTGCAGGGGTTTCTTTTAAGGGTAACAAAAATGTTCTAAAACTGACTGCAGTGGCAGTTGAACAATTCTGAAAAATTTAGAGAGAAAATTGACGAGAATGGTTTTTAAATATAGATGACTGTACTTATAAGTGATAATGCTTTGGTATACCTCATCATCAGAGTTTACAGCTATACTTCTTAATGCAACTGATATTCATAAATAAGTTTCAGGAAGCGTGTGAGTCTTCTTTTACTACATGCAAAATTAGGTGTCTGCATGCTGGCTTTTGGCAAGGGGTGGGCAGTGAAGAACCATGGCTTCCATCAGCTTACCAAAGGCATAATCAATTTTAGTAGCTAACTGAAAACGAAAGGGCATTATCAGTCTTTTATGGAAATCCTGTCATAAAATCATCTTAGGGAAAGTTACAATAGACAAAGAAAGGTAAGAAAAACTATAAACTTCAATGACAATTTAACACTGAAAGCAACTATTTCTATAAACCACGGAAAGCAAAAAGACTAATTTTGTTTGCCGACTTTGAAATAAATACCTAAAACAAGGTGTTTCAGATACTCCAAACAATCTACAATGACCTCTCCCCCAAATACTTATTAAATGGTTCAACATTCTAAGCAGAAACAATTCGAAATACCTGAGTGACATGTGCTATCAAAGACTTTTTGCAGAAGTCCCTTTGGAATGCGGCCAGTTCTTCGGACAGAATTATCCAGTCTCATTAGAGCCCAATCAAACTGATTAGCACTTCTTCTAGGAGAAGAAATGGGCTCCTCTTGAAGATCATTCTTTTTTTCAGCAACAATGGCATATAGCCTTGCTTGGCTCAGTAGCTCTCTATAAAAAGAAACAATTAGGAATAAACTAAGTCAACTGCTACCTATATAGATCATCTTTCTGAGCAAAATTTACATAAAATTTCTAATTAGTTAATAAATACCTAAAATCACAATAGACTATTCAGAGAAGTATACATTGGTAGGAAAGTTGACTTTTGTTTTAGATAAAATCTCTCTCTCTCTCTTTCTCTCTCTCTCTCACACACACACACACACACACACACAAATTATATACACAATCTCCTGAACAATGAAGAATACCTTCATAACTCAACATAAAATCATCTAAAATAATTTCAAAAAGTAAAATATGGTGTGTTTTAAGTCACCCTTAACCAAAACCAGGTTAATTAAGGAAAATGAACTAGTTTACACTACAAAATTCCTCTTGCCTCTATAAGTGAGACAAGATATCTAAAACATACCCAAAATTCTGAAGACCAATATCAAATGTTTTCTGAGTTTATTGTATATTTAAAATGTAAATAACAAGCTTATTTTATGTAGAATAAAAAGTTAATTTCAAGTTAAAACTATGCAGTTTCTTTACAGGATTATTCAGGTCAAAATCATTTCCCATCAGTCTAAATAAATTTGAATCAATTCTTATCTGCTTTACATGTGTCAAAAAGAGTTGTATACTTCCTAATTATTTGAAACAACAAACTATCAAAATAAATAAAAACTAAGCTTTGCATTTTAAACATCATTAATTTTAGAAAAGTCAGAAAAAAAAGAAAAATGTTTAAAAATAAGCTTAGGTCATAATAATAAACATGTTTATAAAAAGCAAGCAATCTTTATTTTAATAATCAGTATTTTAATAATACAGAGACTCTCAAATGCTCTAAACATGAGATCAGAGGTATTTCACTCCATAGCGATAAAGACTATACCTGATCCACAAATATCAGGCTTAATAAATAATTCTTAAGTATAAAGAAGCCCTGATGTAAATACTTGTATTTAAAGGCTTTCTCTGCACTCAAATATCTATCATTTTTAACTGACAACACCTGTAATTCTTGGAAATTTACACATTTATTCCACAAATATCTTAATTATAGCAGCCAGTAAGTAAAACCAAGTATTACATACTAAGTATATAATTAAAAAGCAAAATGTAAAAATACTTATTAATTCAGGACATGCCTCCAGGATGATAATCACATTTTTCTGGCATGTGCACATTTCTACCACAATCATTGGTAAGTTTAAAACTAAAACTGTAGGGGCTGAGGGTACAGCTCAGTAGTAGAGTACATGCTGCTTTGCATACATGAGGCCCTGGGTTTGATTCCCAGGACCAAAGAAAAATAAAGCCATTGCTTTCCTACCTTATGTTATTAACCTAGAAAACCAGTCCCAAATGGAACGATTATGTACATGAAGTTTTATTAAAGAAAACTATACCAGAGGATTCATCATAGGATGATATAAATCACAGAGGCAGTAATTGATACTACACTAGAAATTCTACCACTGAAATCTGGGACAAATCACAAATTGGAATACAAAGGGAAAAACTGGGACACCAACCAAAAAGACTATCTTTTCTTTTCCTTCTTTCTTCCTTTTTTTTTTCCCCTCCTTTTCTGGCAGTACTGAGATTTGAACCGAGAGCTTTGCACATGCCAGGCAAACACTCTTACCACAGAGCTACATTTCCCAGTTCACAATGTCTTATCTTTACAAACCTAGTGATCAGCAAATTGTAGATAATTAATCAATGAAGTACTATTAAATGAGATGAATTAAATGTGGCATTACCTACATACCATATAACTTATTTGTCCCTTACTTCCCAAAGGTTTCCACAGCCAATTATTTGTTCCTATATCCGGTGTTACTGAACTATGCCCTTGTTAGTGTCAAGCAAACAGTAATAGTATTTAAAATCACCCATAACAATGTGTCAAGTTCAGGCAAGTGTGCAATATTGCCTACTAACAAAAGCTGATTAACACAGAAATTTCAAAATGGTAATGAAGTATTCTTGCTAGTTCTTCACACACCTCAAATCTGATAACTGGTAAAGAGAACAAACAAAATTCAGGCAGAAGGCAGTGTGTATAAACCAGTAAGTCATTCTGAACATTCTCAAGCTAATTTTCCTTACTAAAAAGTCAAAGAATTATATATTGAAACAAGGGATTCTCCAAGTGCTTTCTACATTAATTATACAGCCCAGAATTCATTCACTCATTCATTTAGTAGTACTGGGGACTGAACCCACGCCTTGAGTACAAATACTGTCTAGTATTTGTAAATCCACTCTAATACACCTTGAGGAAAACAAGAACTTCACTGACCAGAGCAACTGAGTATGTTGTAATGGAAGGAAAGAAACAGATGGTATTAATAAAGGTGGCTCCAAACAAAGGCACGAATAAGTTGGTGCATACTGCCTCCAAATTTATAACCAACATTGATGTAACCCCGTAAGAGAAATTTATCAACCAACTATCATAATAGCTCATTCACATTTTTGAGTTCAACACCTCAGATTCCCTCCTGAAACTCTGGCGCTCACCACTAATATTCAGGTTACACATGAACTTCCTCTGGTAACATCTGGCATTTTAAATGGCTATTTTTCTGGGGGCTTGTTTGTTTTACAAAAATGATAGTGATGTTAGTAATTTTATTTTTGATTTTATTTTTTGCAGTATGGAGATTAAACCCATGGCCTTGCACATGCTAGGCAAGCATTCTACCACTGAGGTACAGGCTCAGCCCAGTAGTTTTTATTTTTACTCTTTATTATAATAATAATAACAACTTTATATGCAAATGTCCATATTTCAAATATATATATATATATGTATGAACCAGATTATTATAAACAGATTTCCATAGAATTCCCATTTTAAACCTACACTATTTTTCTAAAAGCAATCTTAGGTTTACATGAAAATTGTGCAGAAAGTACAGTACCCGTATACCTTCTTTCCTTCCTAGTTTCCCTTCTAATGTCTTACATTACTGTCCTATATTTGTTACAACCAACTAATACTGGCACATTATTATTAACTAAGGTCCACCGCTTACATTAGGTTCATTCTGTACAAATCTATAGGGTGAAATATATATGAATCCATCATTATAATGCCATACATAATATTTACACTGCCCTAATGCCCTGTGCTCCACCTAGTCATGGCTTTCACCTTCCTTCTGAACTCATGGCAAGAACTGATCTTTTTATGTGTCTATAGTTTTTGTTTGTTTGTTTCTTTTTTAATATATTTTTTAGTTGTCCATGGGACTTTATTTTTATTTAGTTTATATATATTTTTTATATATTTATATATTTATTTATATGCGGTACTGAGAATAAAATCCAGGGTCTCACATGTGCCAGCCAAGTGCTCTAGCACTGAGCCTCTGTAGTTCTTGTCTTTTCCAGAATATCATATAGTTATACAAAAAAGTACACAGCCTTTTCAGATTGGCTCTCTTCTAGTTATATACATTTACTGTTCCTCCATATCTTTTCATGGTATCAAAGCTCATTTCTTTTTATTGTTGCCTCGTATTACACTACATGAATGTATACAATTTGTACCTCCAACTACTGAAAGACATCTTGGTTGCTTCCAACTTTTGGCAATTACAAATAAGGCTAAATAAACGTGTGTGCTGGTTTTTGTGAGGACATAAATTTTTAACTCATTTGGATAAACCTGTTTTTTAGTTTGTAAGAAACTGCTAGACTACCTGCCAAAATAGTGTGCCACTCTGCATTCCTACCAGCAATGTACAAAAAGAGTTTCTGAGGCAGATGTGGTGACGCATGCCCATAATCCCAGCTGCTCGGGAGGCTGAGGCAGGAGCATCAGTTCAAAGCCAGTTTCAGTAACTTAGGGAAGCCCTAAGCAACTCAGTGAGATCCTATCTCTAAATAAAATATAAAAAAGGAGCTGGGGATGTGGCTCAATCCCTGGTACCAAAAAAAAAAAAAAAAAAAAAAAAAAAAAAAAAAAAAAAAAATCTAAGGCTAATTATTTTACTGCTCAATCTCTCACCCTTCATATTCCATTTGCTGAGTCCCTGAATGTCTGTCTCTTTCTTAGGCCCTTGTTGAACACACAGATTTTTGCAATAAAATCTTCATTAGTTCTTCAGGCTTCAGGTTCTCTCTACAAAACTGCCAGATCAGTATCCCCAAAGTCATCTTTCTTCAGGTCATCGCTGCTTTAAGATCCTAAAATTGTTCCTTACTTTAATCACAATGGACCTAAGTTCTTTCATTTATTAAACAAAATATTGAGCACCCTTCTCGTATAAGACACTGTGCTGGGATCTCTGTTCAATTAGTGAGCATGTCAGATAAAAAACTTTTTATAAAAACACCAACTGTGGAAAGAGCTATGAAGAAAATTAAAAAGTGACTCTAATTAAAGACTCTAACAGCAAAGCTCTACTTTAAACATTTAAGAACAATGATATTTAAAGGTCTCGGCTCAGGATGAAAAGGAACACATAGCAGGGAATGAGTGTTCCAGAACAGTCAACATGCCAAGTAAGCAAGTAAGAGATGGCATCAGGGATGAGGCTGGAGAGAAAATGCTGGGCTAGGTCATGGATTCTAAAGGTAAGCAAATGGGATTTTCTTTCTATCCTAGGTAGATCTTATAGAAAGTATTGAATCCTATCAGAGTCTGTTAAAGGTTTATATGCAGGAGTTATGGCATGATCTATTTGTTTTGAAAAAAATAAAAACTATCTAGCTGCTGGGAGAAGCCACCAAAATTATTAAATAGATAACATTTAGGAAAAAAGATGAGACTGCTGTTCCAATCCACCAAGTGGTTCCAAATCCTTATGTACTACTAGAAAAAATTCCCCCAGAAACCCAATGGTATATAGTCCATGATTTAAAATAGGTACCATTAAGGAAGCCATTGTGGTAGTCCAGGTGGGAGACCAACTGAAGTTTAGCCCACAGTGAGCAGTGTAGAAGGGAAAGAAAGAAATATTCCCAAGGCCCCTACCTGACTTAAACACAAACTCCAGGCAACAAGTCTCACCAATACACCTTGTTAATTCTCATTTCCCATCCAATGAAGAAAATTTAGTGTAAAAGTGCCGTAACTAGGCTTACTTAATCCTTTGTATACATCCCACTGGATTATGTATCATTTTTATAAACACTTGATAAGCACAATCTTACAGACAAACAAGAGGCTTCATGGCATAGTGGAAACACCACAACTGTAAAAACACAGGCTTGGGTCCCACATTCTGGCCTGCCTTTAGGCTCTGCTATTTGTAAGACGTGTGACCTTGGACAAGTTACTCTAACTTTCTCCACTATGGTTTGAATGGTTTATCCCTCCAAAACAGTTCATGAAATTTAATTGCCCGTGTAACAGTATTAAGAAGTAGGGTCTGGGCTGGGGAGATAGCTCAGTCAGTAGAGTGCTTGCCTTGCAAGCACCAGGCCCTGGGTTTGATCCCCAGTACAGCAAAAAAAAAAAAAAAAAAAGAAGTAAGGTATTTAAGAGGCCACTCATGGGTGGTTTAATGACTTTTAAAAGGGGCTTTCAGAAATTGGTTTTCTTACTCTTTTGCCTCCCACCATGGGATGATGCAGAAAGAAGGCTCTCACCGCATGCCAGCCCTTCAGTCCTGGTCTTCTCAGTCTCCAGAACTGAGAAATAAATTTCTGTTAATTACAAATTACCCAGTCTCAGGTATTTTTTACAACACAAGATATTCTCTAAGCCTATAATCTAGAGGATAAAAACAGTATTTACTTTACAAGGCTATTACTTGTGAAGATTAAATGAGATGATGCAGTGTTTTCCAATATATCACATTTTTGCTAGGCAAGATGATTTTACATAGCACTGAGACTAAGCTGTCCATTGGTTTACTTATTTCTAAACACAATTAAAAAAAAAAAAGACCCTATGACATCAAGCCTTTGATTTTACTAGCATATTTGTTTAAGACAAAATTAAATTTTAAAAATGTTAGTTTAAATCTAAGGCCAACAGAAAAAAATATTAAGTAACAGTTTAGAAGTACTCAAATTTGGCAAAAAATCAGAAGACAGTACACAAATGCACAAAGTTTGAGCAACAATAAGAAAGTGTAAATAAAGGACCTAGCAAAGTACACATAACAAATATTAACGAAGTGTTCATGAAAGCATTTTCTTTTTTAAATGAACTAGCAGAGATCACAAGACTTATTTTAAAAGGCCTGTTGAAATACAAGCTGTGCTATTTAACAGCTGTGTGACTCTGGGAAATGTACTAGATCTTTCTAAACATCATTAGATTCTTCATTTGAATGAAAATGTCTACCTTAGGGCTGGGGATTTAGCTCAATGGTATAGTGCTCGCCTAGCATGTGTGAGGCCCTGGGCTTAATACCCAGCAAAACAAAGTCTACCTTGTGAAGATCAGGAATTAAAAAAAAAAAAAAAAAAAATGTTAAGACTAACAAAGCAGTGCTCAGTAAATAATAGCTCTTATTATAATAGAAGGTACTCAATAGATTTCTGTTGTCTGGGTTGTTTTTCCTTTTCTCTTTTAATCTTTTATAAAGCTGAGTCACAATGAACTCCCCCGCCCCCAGTACAACATTGTTCCTAACTTCCATTCCCAGTGTCTCTCTCTCCTGTAGTCCATGTAAACTTTATCAAGACGTGTAACTTCTCAAAATCCTCCAATGGGTTCTAACCATCAACCAATCAACCATCATTCTAATCAACCTTGGGGCTTCAAGGAATCAACTGGTCTTTGCCTATCAGCTTCTACCACGCTGCACAGGATAAAAGTGCAGCTAAATCTTTTCATGGGCTTCTCTATCCTTAGAATACTGCACATCCATAATCATGTGCCTCTAAAATTCGAATGGTCCCCTACCACAAAACAAATATGATTACTCCTCTCTTTGAAATACCACAGCACTATATTCCCCTCTCAGGGACAGCACACATCTAATAGGTATAAATGTGTTTGCCATAGTCTTCTGTGATTCACAGACTTATACACAAATGGAGCAGAGGTGAATCTTACAGACTTCATAATACCAAAGGACTCAGACAGACTCTTAATACCTTAAGATTTTTCCAAACTGAGAGGTAAACAAAGGAAAGTTTCCTTTTCTTCCAACTTTAGAAGTAGAGTTCACACCATTCTATCACCAAGTAATTGACTCACCTTTGAGTCAATCAGTCTAAATTCACTTCAAACAGATTGAGCTCAAACTATCTTTCCTCTGAAGCACACAAGCAATATTCTAAAATCTCTCATAAGAACTACATAAGCAGCTTCTAATCCAGAAGTATAAGGAAAAATGTGAGAAAGCAAGAGTAGTTACCCCTCCCCATCCTCACAGAGAATAAGGTAAGCACTGGAAGAAAGCATTTGTTTAAAAAAAAAAAGTGTCAGGCACAGTGGTGCATACCTGTAATCCCAGCAAATCAGGAGGCTAAGGCAGGAGGAGCCCAAATTAGAGGCCAGCTTCAGCAACTTAGAGAGGCCCTAAGTAACTTTGCAAGACCCTGTCTCAAAAAAAATAAAATAAAAAGGGCTGGGGATGTAGCTTAGTGGTTGAGCCCCCACAATACCAAAAAAAAAAAAAAGGTGCTAAAATAGGGAATGAAGAGAAAACCAAAGCAAAAAAAGATAAGTGCACACTTTCTGGTGCTTCAATTTTGAAAACAGATTGATACATTTTAATAATTTCAATCAAGAATTCTCTTGTGTCCTTCTCAGAGAGGGCATAACTAGAAATCAAGATTAGGATGAATTTGTGGAAGCAGATGTAATGATATGAATGGGTGAAGAACACTTTTTAATCTACTTTGTATCTCACAATATTCCTCTACCAACACCTAACATGTTCACTGATTTACTCAACAAATACTTGACACCTACTACAGGCCACAAAATTAGACAAAGGCAAAAGGAATTAGACTCTGCCTTCCAGGAACTAAGAGTCAGATCTGAAGTGTTGGCAGTTACATGTACAATAGTGTTAAGGAGTGTTTTTGTTATACTTTGAGAACAGAAGTCCTTCCATATTCTAGGGGCACACAAGCAGTGAGGATCCCAGAAGCATCCCCAGGTTACAAATACCTATGCTAGCTTTTAGATCTGATACTGGAACCAGCAGAAGACACAACAGGGCTTAAATGGAAATAGGAAAATGACATGATCAAGTTGCCAGGGACGCTGGGGAATGAAAATGGGGTTGGAGGAAGAGGTGATACCTTCCAAAGTAGATCTCAGAACGTAATCACCTGTGCAATAAATAAATTAAGGGGAATTCGATAGTAAGGAGATCAAGAACAAAGATGCCCAGGTTCTTTCTGGGAAAGAAATAGCAACATTCACAAAAACAGGGAACACAGGAGAAACTGATTTGGGAGAAAAGGTGAGTCCAGTTTCAGATGTTTTGGATTTGAAGGACTTATCATTCAACCTGGCAGAGGCACCTAGTAGACAGTCAATATCCAAGAGGAGAAACAAAGCTACCACCAGAGAGGTAGGCAAGAGCTGATTATCCTAAAAATGAAAAGGTCACCTTCAGAGAATGAAAAAAAGTGATTGAATATAAAGGACCAAGGCTAAAACCCCCGAGGACACAAGCATTCAATAAATGAACACGGGAAGAAAGCAATGAGAGAGAAAAATCCCACAGAAAAGAGAATCAAAAGTGACATCAATGCCAGGGAAAGGAGTTCATGAAAAGGAAGTAAGAAAACAATAATAAGCGAGAGGTTAAAGACTAAAAAATGGATTTGCTAATTAAGGCACCCTTTGCCAAAATTAAAATAAACATACACTTCACACACATCAATACCTCTCTCTGGGTGATAGATTAAGGGTGATTTTTGGTTTACTGCCCCCCCCCCCACATCTTACAATTTTTCCCCAAAAAACATGAGTTTTATCATTTAAAGAAATTACAACAAAAATTTACTAATAACACAATGATGTCCTATGCCAGTGGTGTGACTGCAGTGGCTTGACAAGTGAATGAGAAGTGAGGAATGGAAGGAAATGGGAAGATGGACAGGAAAGAGACTGTAGCTTCTAGAGTAACAGTCCTGGCAAAGGTTTGGTTTCCAAATGGGAAAAATCTGGTCTTGCTGACAGGCTCTGGAATACCAGACTGTATAGAAAGCATGTTTAGAGTCCGGGAGAAAGACAGCAAATACTTCTCTATTTCCTACTCTGATGTGAACCTAGAGGCCAAAGACAAAATCATGCTCTCATGCAGCTTGCTTTCTGCTAAGGAAACAGAGAACAAATAAATACTAATACCAGACAAGTGAAATATGTCAGGGATAAAATTAAAATAGAATGATGTAGATTTTTAGATTGATGTCAAAGTAGGCCTCCTCTGAAGAAACATATAAATGTTTCCAAAACAAGAAACTAGCTTTACCAGTAGAGGGAAAGGGCCTTGTTACATCTACAGAAAAGGAAACTGAGGCTGACATTTTAGGTAAGATGTCTAAGATTATACAGCAAGGAAATAGAGCCCAGGTCTGATAAACACCATGACCAATAACCTTCTACTACATTGACTTTTTAGTCAGTTTCTCTCAAATCCAAGGGTGAAGGTGAAAAATGACATCAACCCTCCTTTGGTCTCACAAGGATATCAAGGACTAGAGAAAAATAAGAGTAATTGGCACAACTTTCTCAATAGAAACTCTGAAAACGAAGAGATGTCATTCCATGAAAGCAAGGCATGATTTCTGAAGGCTAACTACTCAGGTCCAATACAAAAAAGCACAGGCTGACTCCAATTAATCTTTGGCTCCCTAAGATTTATGAGTAAGTTGTTTAAAAATCATAAAACATTTCCTTCTTCTAGTTTTATAGAGAAATCAGGTTTCCTGGCAGGACGCTATCATAGTAACTAATATAGCACTTACTATATGTCAGGTCCTTATATTAAATACTTTATATAATCCCATGCAAATAACAACACTACTACTGCTTCCATCATATAGCTAAGGAAACTGAGGCCTGGAGATGTTAGGTGATTTGTTCAATGGCAAAATGCAAATAAACTGAGGAGCCTACAATCTGACTTCCTCCTCCACCGCCCCCCATTCCACATCATTAGCTCTCAGTCTTTATGGTAAATCTCAAAGTACCTTTATGAATTCTTTCAACATCGCTTCTCTCCAATGTTAAACTTAAACATTTCTAAGTATATAAACTACTACTCAAATTAATACTTTCATCAACCTTCTTTATTCCCTCCCCGCAAATTGATACCAAACCTTTCTTCCCATAACCCCAGTCTATGAAGGCATTAATCACACATATAACAGCTACTGAGTTTTTACCTTGTCTTTAGTTCCCCAAAACCCAACAGAGTTCTCTGCATGTGTTCACTCATTCATTCAATGTCAGATTCTACTGCGACAACTCCCAGCCCATATGACACTTTCGTAAATATGAAAGGAAAATACCATTTAAGAAAATGCCGGCAGGGCTGGGGTTGTAGCTCAGTGGTAGCGCGCTCATCTAGCACGCATGAGGCCCTGAGTTCCACCCTCAGCACCACGTAAGAATAAAACAAAGGTATTGTGTCTACCTACAACTAAAAATACACATATGTAATTTTTTTTAAATTTCTTAAAAGAAAATGCAAGCAAAAGTCCAAAATGACCATAATCAGATATCCAGCTCTAAACTATCCGTGGTTCATCCTAAACTCCCAACCATCCCCCAGCCAATAAAAATTTTAAAAAGCTTCCCAGTTCCAAACACTACACAGTAGCTGATCACCAACAGTGAACCCACGTGGGACAACACCTAAGCATGCCAATCAAAAGGAGGGGAACACCACGCCACCCTCACAGCAGGAACAAGACCCCCACCCTTAGCTTCACTGGCCCTGGGCAGCCGAGGGGCTAAAAAGACCCAGTCCCGAAGCGGCGAGGGCAGGAGCAAGCCAGAAGCGAGCCTTGCCCGCAGCCATGACCTTCTGTAGGCGCATGACCCTGTCACCCGAAAACCCCTGTCGGAGCAAGTGGTCCAAAAGCCCCAGGAAGTTAGGTCGTGGGCCGGCTAGGAGTGTGGACGGGCCCAGTCCCCGCAAGCGCAGATGACCCCGCGCAACCTGGCTGGAGGCAGGGCCTGGACACTCACCCCGCAAAAGGCCGGGCGCGAGCGGCGGACAGACAGTGGGCTGCGTGCGGCCGACCCGGGCAGCCTGCGAGGAGACGCAGGCAGAGGGGGAGCCGCGGAGACGACCCGGCACCCAAAAGCCAGCGGGCAGGTCTCAGGAGGGCTGCCATGGCTCGGTTGTCCCCTCAGCAGGATGCACGCTCAGCTAGAAGGACAGGAGGAGCACGTGACGGCGGGGTCGCCCGGCGCGGGAGAGACCAAAGACTAGGCGCGCTAAGTGTAGGGGATATCAGGGGCTATTTTAGATTGTAAGAAAATAAAAAGAGCGTTTTTCTGAGGTCCAGAGCATCTCTTCCTGTATCTTGTTAGACAACATTGCTTGATTTATTATCTAAGGCGTTTTCATTTCCGTTCTATCGCCCATATCCCAGCACATTCAGTCAGTTCACCCCTGAGCTTTTCAGTTGGTACAATCCCCAAGAGGTCAACTCCTCCCAGGTTAGCGCAGGGGATTGCGGGGGGCCAACTAGTAAGTACCCGGAGGCTCTTGCGAAGAGCCGAGTATGAAGATCCCAGAGTGGGGGACGATTCTCTTTCCCCAGTGAGGATGTTGAGTGACGCACAGCAGTTCTGGCTGAACGCCGCAGTTTGCTGCGGCTCTAATAGGACCTTCCTTAGCTTCAGAAACGCGGGACAGAGAAAACGTTGAGGACCTTTGCACTGTGCTGTGGGCCCCCAGCGTTAAATATAATGTGAATTTTATTATCGAGGCTCGGGGACAGTGTAAAGGAATGTGCTGATCTAACCCTAAATGCCCTACACGATGCCTTGGTTTATGAAATAAGTGATTCTAACAAATATCACATAGCTTTAAAGCTGGAGTTGAACTAATTTCCGTCCCGTCCCTTCACCCTTACCTCACCCCACCCTTCCGTAAATGCACCTGCGTTAGGAGGTCTCTGGAAGTAGGAGTCAGCACCCAAATCTGGAGCAAGTTAAATATGAAACTTCCTTTGCAGGGCTTGTAGACTGGAAGGGTTCCTTGTACACACCTGGGAAGCCGGAAGAGGGCTTCCACTCCCTCTTCACCTAGCTGTCTCCTGACCATCCACCCAGTGAATGCTCAGATACTCCTTCCAGAATTCCCACGGCAATTTCCCATTTGGCTATCTGTTCCAACTCCTTGAGAAAGGGGACTGTGATCTTTCACTGTAACCCAAGTTCCTACACAATGCAAAGTACACGGTAGGTTGTATTCAGTATTTATTGAATGTATACTTGGAAATTATCTACCCTTTGAAAAATGAGGGAGTTGATATCCACCCCCAGAAAAAGGTTAAATAATTCATGCTACTGAGCATTAGAATATAATTTATTTACTCTCTCATTCAGCACTTATTTAGTGAACACATATGCTGTGCCAGGCACTAGTTGAGATCCTGGGGATACAACAGAAAACAAAACTGAACAAGTCTGAACTCTAATGAAACTCGTCCCAAAGTTGAGTTTAGAAAGACAAATAAGAACTATGATGTAAAATCAAGCAGAGTGGAAGGATTTGAGTGTATTGCTATTTGAGATAGGAAAGATCAGAACAAAAGCCTCTTTAAAGAGTTACCATCTGAACAAAGATCTAAATGAAGGAAGGGAGGAAGTCAGAAGAATTTTCTGGAGGGAGGAATTAAGAGCCCTCCATTGTTAGAGAACAGCAAAAATCAAGTCCTGGTGCAAAACAAGTGTAGCCTATTCAAAGAGCAGTCAGGAGGACTGTGTGGATGAAAGGAATGAGTAGGGGGTGAACTTGAAAGTCAGAGAGGTAGTTGGGAGCCAGATCATGCAATACTTTAAGGGCAACCTTCAGAACTTATGTTCAAAATGAGATGGGAAAACATTGGAAGTTTGGTGTTTTTCTGTGGTATGAACCATTTGCATTTTTTAAAGGGTTGCTCTGGCTCCTGTTTGAAGAGGAGATTTTAGTCGGTGAGGGGAAAGGGTAAATAAAAGTAAGAAGACCAGAGGGGAAGTTCTTGCAATACTTCAGACTAAGGATAGTAGTGGCTTGAATTAGGGAGTGACAGGTGAGATGAGAGGGTCAGAACCAAGAGGATTTACTCATGGATTGGCTATGGTGTGTAAACCAAGGATGAGTCCAAAGTTTTTGGCCTGAGCAATAGGATGAAGATGACACTGATTTAAGTGGGGAAGACTCAGGGTGAAGCAGATTTAACAGGTGACATCCAGGTGTCATATTTGAGTAGGGAGTTTTCCAGAGGATATACAAGCCTGGCATTAAGGGGAAAAGTAAGAGCTAGAGATCTGTCAGGGACTATATCCTATCTCTAAGATTTGTAGTTGCAGAAATGAAAGAAAGCATTTACGAAGAAAATGTAGTCAAGAAACGAGGTTCAAGGTTTGAAGTTTGTGACATTTCAGTGTTGGAGAATGCGTAAAATATTGCAAAGAAAACAAAAAGAATAGCTAGAGGAAGAGAAGAACAAAGGGTCCCCAATAACTAAGAGAAGGAAGTCCTTCAAGGAGGGAATTAACCATGTAAAATGTGGCTGTTATCCCCAGGGGTGATGGTACACTCCTGTAATCCCTATGGCTTGGCAGACTGAGGCAGGAGGCTCGTGAGTTCAAAACCAGCCTCAGCAACTTAGTGAGACCCTGTCTCTAAATATATTTTTTAAAAAGGGCTGGGGATGTGGCTTAGTGGTTAAGTGCCCATTGGTTCAACCCCTGATACCAAAAAAATAAATAAAATACTTGCTATTAGGTCTGGTAAAATGAGCACTCAACATTAACACAGGGTTTGGCAACTCTGAGGTTCTCTAGTGATCATAAAAAGAGCCATTTTCATGACTTGTTGAGTCAAAAGATTGGTTGAAGTGAATTTAAAGATATGTAGAAGAAGGGGATGGAGACAGAGTATAGACAAAAGCTTTTATAGAATATACTGTGAAGGAAGGAGCCCAGAAATGGGATATTATCTAAAAGGAAGATGAAGTCAACATGAGTAACTTATTTTTTTAACATAGAAGAAACAATATGTCTGATATAGATGGGAATCATCTGCATGTGGCTACTTCATTTAAATTTTAAAAATTAAAAAAGTTCTAAAATTCAGATCTTTAGATTAGCTACATTTCAAGAATTCAGTAGCCACAATGGCTAGTAGCCACCATATTGGACTGCACAGATAGAGAACATTTATCATAGAAAATTCTGGTAGGGAGTGAAAAAATGATAATGCATAAAAGACAAAAACAGAATACATTGGGCAGACAATGGAATGAAACTCAGTACAAAAGTGAAGGGGTTGGCTTTAGAAAAGAATGTGTACAATCTAGGCATTGTCAGAAGAGGGGAAATAGACATATGGGTACAGGTGCAACAAAGTTGGTAGGAGTAGTGATGAGAATGAATGGATGTTCTCTTCCAGGTGTTTCTAACCCTGAGAACCTTACTCCCCAGTCAACATTCTCTCTCCTATTTTATTTTATTTTATTTTATTTCCCATGCTGGGAATTGAACCTGGTGTCTCATACATGCTGGGCAAGCACTCTACCACTGAACTATACCACAAGCCCCCATGCTGCCTCTCAAAGTATGTAATAACTACTACTAAATTTGCCTGGGCATTCATTTATTCATGATAATTTATTCACTGTTTATTGAGCACCTGCAATCTGCCAGGAAAAATATGGTGGGTAAAGGCAGGAGTGCTTCTTACAATTATGGAACTTATATTACAAGGACAAGGTAGATAGTAATCAAATAATCACACTAAATGAGTTACACAGTGAAATACAGGTTGTGAAGGAAAGACACAGGTTTCCATGAGATAATGTGCCTCACCTGGGGAATCAGAACACCTTTCCCAGGAAAACAGGCATCATGCTTCTCAGATTTCCTTAGACATATTCCAAAAGCTGCATAGATAGAAGAGAAAACCAAGGAGATTGCCCTTGGTTTCTCTTTTAAGTTATCCTGAACTATACAATGGACTCAAATACTGATTTAAAAATTAGGTTCCTGTTTCTGGTGAATAAAATTGCCTCAGAACAGAATTGTATTAGGAAGAACAGCTTAGAAGCCAGACTTTGCCAAAATACTAACTAAACTCCCTGGTTTCCTTTTGTGCAAAATGGGTGATAATCATCCTTCCTCTCAGGCTTTTTGGGGAACATTAGATAGAATAAGTGCTTACTGTGAAAGGCATATTTTAAAAAAAAATGTTGCAGCTATTACCAGCTGAACATCTCTAATTCCAAAATCCAAAATCGGAAATGCTCCAAAAACTGAAACTTTTTGAAAACTGTCATGGCACTTTAAAATTTTTAAATTTTGGAATGTTTCTGAAATTTGGATTTTAGGATTGGCAAGGGCTGTTCAACTGGTAAAGTGTATCCATATATTCCAAAAAAAAAATTTTTTTTTTTTTGATGCTGAGGATCAAACCCAGGGCCAAAAATTTTTTAAAACTCCAAAATCTGAACATTTTAGATAATGAATCCTCAATCTGTATTGTTATGTTCAGGATCAATCTAAACCTCATAAATTTGGTTCTTTTCCAATCTCAATCTCCTGTTGGTGTCTGATTTATGACACAAAATCCTCACTACCTAATAACCTATTGATAACATCTTAAACTCCGAATTCAGGTATTCAGTTAAGTGATTATTTATACAAAGAACTTGACAAGTTACATCTCAGGGCAAAGAAGTTAGGCATACTACGCTTAGTGAACTTAGTTTATGGGAAAAGATAAAACATAAAGCACATAAGGCAGTGTAATGAGTACAGCAGAGAAGAGGCAAACCAAGTGATAGCTGGTTGGGACAACAGAAGGTCCCAGAATGGGAAGGGCATTTCATCTCTTGCAGGTTGGGGAAGATGCAAAACAGTAGAGCTGGTGGTGACAGAAGTTTCTAGGCAGAGTGAACAGCAAGACCAAAGATTAAGAGCTCTCCTCCCTGTACTACTTAAACTGAAGGAAGTGTTTTTGAACTCAGGACTCCCAAAGGTATCTGCCCAGAGCAAGGGCAGGAAAGGAAAGAATCCTTAGGAATTCAAGGAAAGGAGAGAATCCCTAAGTGGCTTTCAAGCTTCTGTGACTATGACAAATAGCAAACACTACATGTTATAGAGAATATAAATGCATACTTGCAAAAGGAAATTTCATGAAGCAATAATTAGCCCTTGGATATTAACTATTTTTCTTCTGTTTCATTTTTTTAATGTTGAGTGATCCTAATATGAACCAACCAGCTTCCAAGAATTAATGCTTATTTTTTAAAGGTGTGATAATGGCTTAGTACTTATGTAAAAAATATGCATTTTTAGAGAAACCTGTTGGCATATGTATTAGTAAATTAACATGATGTCTGAAGTTGCCTTTAAGATACTTCCCCAATGAGTAAGAGAAGAAAACCATAGAATAGAAGAAACAAATGTGAAAATATCTTAACAATCGAATCCAGGTAATGGATATTTGGGAGATCATTTTACTATTCTAACCTGTGTGTTTTTAAAATTGTTCATGAAGAAAAAGAATCTAAAATGCTGGTTTCATTTTAATTTCACTATTCATTAATACAGCATGACTTGAAGTTTGAAAAACACCATCTTCAATCATGTCGATATAAATGAAAAAGTAGATAAAAGCACCAGATAGTCAAATAGCATCAGATAGTCAATAAATATACCAGACTATACTCCTGAGAGTTGGTGGCCTGTCCTTGGGAACAATGTGATTGATTGACTTCTCTGACAAATAGTTACTCAAACATCAAAACTTGCTGTTGTTTCTAATAATTTTACATAAGATTTTAAATATCTGAGATTACATCCTTTATAATCTAAGACAGAGATTTTCATTTACAACCAAAGTTTAAAAAGAAAGAAAACTTTCATCTTCAAAATTCTGAGCTGAGAGTATGGCACTCATCACCCTAGGTGACAAATTTACAAGGTAGAAGACATAAGTCTTGTTTCTCCTTGGTCAATGGTTTTTTTTTTTTTTTGCCTTACAATAGTTTATGAGAATACAAAAAATCAGAAAATAAAACTGATCCCTCATAACTGTTTCTGTTTGTCCACTTTTTTGGAGTCTCTTCCTGTTTTCACATGAACACTTTCAGAAGAGTGTGAGCAAAGAACCAAGTGATTGCCTTGAGTGTAAATGCCTATTCTGCTTAAAAGCCTTAACATATTTTAAGCAGCAGATTTAATGTTTAGCTGTGATTGTGTTTTCTCTTAAGGCAACTTATATGATAAATCAAGGGCTTCTCCCATCTGTGACCGCATTTTTCATATCCAAATTTATTCATGTATGTAATTTCTAATTATTCAAAAAATATTCTGCTCAGACCCTTGTTTGCATACTGCTCTGAGAGTCTCATCATAAGTGGAGTTCCAATTGGTCATTGTTATACCCTTCAGCAACAGTTCTGTCAAAGGATGATTTTTTCATAAGCACACAAACCAGAAAGACAGATGCAGGGTCATTTACTATGAGAAAGTAACCCATGCTGGCAACAAGGCTTTGTTGCTGATATTTTCCCAGTGTTACCATGTGTGAAGGCTGGAAAGTTTATGTGTTTCCCATAGGGCAGATAGTGTCTGGATAAATCAATATAGTATGGTAGTCAAACATAATGGGCATTTCAATGTACACACAACTGAGTCCCTTCAAGACAGAAAATAGTTACAATCCTTGTAATAGCCAAAAAATTAACTTTAGCAAGTCTTTATTGAACATCATCGTTATTTATTAAAATGTGACATGGGTTTCTCAAATTGTTTGTTTAGTTGATTTTTTTGTATGTTGTTTTATTTTCAAGGAAGTAGGAAGTATATATTTAATTTTCTCTGAACATATGTAATGACGAACTTCTATTTTAGCTTGTGTCCTGAGGGTTGAAAAATAAATTCGCTTGAACACTTTTATGCAACTTGCCTTCTGATAATTTTATTTTAACTGTGAGAAGACTAAGAGTTTATATAAGCTTAATTAAAAATATATCTATATACATAAAGGGTTGAGGATATAGCTCAGTGGTAGAGTAGTTGCCTCACATGCATGAGACCCTGTGTTCCACCCCTCTACCAAACATATATACACACACATATATGCACACACACACACACACACACACACACACAATTTTCCATACCATTAAATCATAAGACACTAGTATGATTATTATTCTTGGCTTCTCACATTGCTTTCTTTTCTTCTTCTAATAGATACTGACCCAAGAACCCAGGAATGGGCACTTTACCAGACCAGGTCAAAGTGGTGATTCTGTAACGATCCCAGATATGAGACCCAATTTGGCCTAATCAAAGTTTTTCTCTAAAGGAGATAATAGGGGGAGTGTTTTGACTTTTAAGGTCTTGGAACTTGAAGGATATGAAGACCTGCCTGCAGACAGTCCCTTCTCTACCACGTGAAGAGCGTCCATTTTCAATGGGAGAGAATAAAATCAACATTCTGATGGACTACTGAATTCTCTAGTAAAATGAGTTAATAAATTCCTGTTGATTAGGTTAACCCAACTTGAGTAGGATTTTTGTTATTTACACCTGAAAGAATCCTAACAAATGTAGAACTTGGTATAAAGAAATGGAGTCTTACAATGTTCTTAGAGTATGTGTATATATTCAACATGTTTATTCATTTTTATTTTTATTTATTTTTGACTTATTTGTGGTGCTGGGGATGTAACACAAGGCTTTACACATACTCAGTGCATGCTGTACCACTGAACTACATCCCCAGCCCTGTTTATGGTCTCCACTAGCATGCTGGAAGAAAGAAAGAAACTTCCCTTCATGCTTAATCCATCTGGAAGCAGAAGAAGAATGGCATCCAGTTTTGCTGAGCAGCTTCTCTCCAGTTGCTATCCCTCTCAGATATAGGACTTGGAGAACTGCCAAGGCTGAACCTCTGCCTTTACTTTTAGTTGCTGTGAGCAAAATCAAGGAAGTGGACATCACAAGAGGATATAACTGGGATCCAAGAAAATTCCGAAAAAATAGAAGACTCAAGATTCAAGTTGTCTCCAGCCCTTCTTTTTCTGTACTTCTTCCCCTGATTAAAGTAATATTCCTGCCTCTCTCAAGCCATTAGCTAAGATTCATCCTAGAATCTTGGGACAAATCCTCTATGCCCTCTCCCTGATCAGTCTTGACTACAGACTCATCAAGGAGGAAGCAAGGGCCCAGACCAGGTAAGGCTGAAAGCAATTCCCAAAGAACTATCATCAAGAGTCATGGGCTTCAACACTCTAAGAGGCTGAGGAAAGCCATGCCTTGGTCATGAAGGGGGATATCTTGGTAGTGATCTACAGCATCCACCACACCAGTCTGATCTGTTACTTCACTCAGAGGAAGAAGCTGTAGTAAAGCTGTTGAGGGTTGGCTTAGTGTCAGAGCGCTTGCCTAGCACGTGGGAGGTGCTGGGTTTGATTCTCAGCACAGGATATCAATAAAGGTCCATTGCCAACTAAAAATATATATTTTTTAAAAAAGCTGTTGGGCTGGGGAGATAGCTCAGTTGGTAGAATGCTTGCCTCGCAAGCACAAGGCCATGGGTTCAATCCCCAGCACCGCAAAAAAAAAAAAAAAAAAAAAAAAGCTGTTGAGATAAGACCAAGGGATAGAATGGCAAGACAGAGTTCAGACTCAAGGAGCATAACTTGATGGAGATTTTGGCATTGGTTACTGCCAGTGTAACCCCTAAAAATCAGTTGACTAGAGTTTCAAGAAAATGCACTATCAAAGAAAAGCCTAAGGCATCCTCACGCCCTCTGAATACATGAATAAGAGATCTTTCCAATACTGATTTCAGATATGGTCGTGGAGGATAAGGGACAAGAAAGTCCCTCTGTCAAGGAGAACTGTTATAGCCAGATTGCAGACCAAGAAAATCACTCCACCACCAGGGAAAGGGGTCTCTATAACCCCTGCCCAACAGGAAATGGTTTGTGTTCTGGAGTCACGTTGATCACTTTTGTTTATTTTCCCCCTTCACCTTTCCAAGTGTGAATTTATATTGGATTATCTGCTTTTCTTCCCACTATGATGTATTGAGCATGTTGGGCTAGGTAAATTTGTAATTTAGCCATAGGTTTTTAGATCATGATGAGCCACATCCAGGAAGGAATGCAAATATGGTTCACAGAGCAGGATGTAGAAATTTGGGGGTTGTCTCCCACTGGAGAGTGAATGATATTTTTTCAACTAGTATGGTTTTATTGAATTTACTAAATTGAAGCACTTTTAAAATTAATTGTGAAAAGAGAGGTGTGTGTTTACCACTGCATGTTTGAAGTCAAGGAATCGACTATGTCGGTATTTTACTGTTGTCCTATAATGATTCCTTGTAGACATATTTCTGATTTTCAGTGTCCTCCTTCTGGTCACAGAGATCAGCATATCATACAAGCCTAACCTACGAGAGAATCTCATCCTTTTGACTGGAGTGGTTATTTTGGAACTGAAATCTCACCAATTGTAATAATTAATCAGATTTCACTATCTGCAATTAGAAGAAAGTTTGTCTAATCTTTTAGCTCTAAGGCATGAAAATGGGTATCAGTAGTTGCTGGTGGCCTCTCTCCCTACCATTCTCCTGCCCTCTAAGAAACCTGTGTGTAGTAAGAGAAGAGAATCAGAGAGCCACAGAATGGAAGGCCTGATGACATATATATCCAGCTATAGACTTCCCAGTTACATGAGCCAATAAATCACCTCTATACTTAAACTAGTTTGAGAGAAGTTTTTGCTTCTTGCACCAGGAAAAGATCTGACTTAATACAATGTTGAGTGGGGGGTAGAATTATCATTCTCTCTGGTGTTAGAATGACTCCTTTAACACACGCTTCTTCTAAACATGAATAAATGTTCACTCTTGATTGTTATTATTTAAAGGTTTTAATTAATTTTCTGTGTTCTCATCAATTTTTGTCATTTTGTTGAACATGACTTCCTTACATGTTTAAAAAATGATACACTGAAAATAGTGAAAGATAAAACAGAGCCAGCTTTATTCCAACATTTTAATAAAGAGAAAAAATCAAAGGTAAGCAAACTTTTTTAAGAAAGTGAATTTTTAACAAATCAGATACTCTTTAAGTCAAAACTAACATATCAAAAATAACCCATGGCAAAATATTGCAAAACGTTAAGGAAAGACACCCTAAAGCCAAGGTGATCAAATGGCCTAGAAATAAGACTTTCAATGATAAAAGTCTCAATTAAATTCTATGCCATGTACTACCACCATCTTCCCAAATATGATCACATACTCCAGAGAGCATAGTGTCTTCAGTTTCTACAGACCCACAGCATATATTGTAAATGAACTCCCCTGGTGATTCTGTTGCATACCGAATTATAAATTTATTAGGTATCTTATATAAATTAACTCATTTAACTTTTATAAAAATTCTACAAAGTAAATTCTGTATTAACCACATTTTATAAATGAGGAAACTGAGGCTCAGAAAGGATTAGATGCCCAAGATTTCATAGCTAGTAAGTAGTGGAACCAGGTTCAAAACCCAGGCAAATCGGTTCCCAAGCCCATGTATTTAACCACTACTGCTAAATGTTCTGTTTCAAAGAACAGTCTTAGTACACAGACACAGCAATAATGGTAACAATGCAGGCAGGCCAGTAGAAGACAGATTTGGGTTCATTTGAGGTCTTTTGCTATTCTTTTTCCCAGGAATTCTTTTACTCCAACCAACCCTGGTTTCTCTCATTTCCAAACCCCTTGTACTTAGTGTAAATATAGCGTTATTCAGCATTTAATTGTTTCCACTTGTGTTAGTTTTGCCTGCTCAACTATACAAGGACTTACTGAGAACTCAGGTCCTGTCTCCCTTTGCTTGTGAGCAGTATCCTGTTATTTGTTAACCCGACTTGCAAGTCCT
This sequence comes from Sciurus carolinensis, assembly GCF_902686445.1. Lineage (NCBI taxonomy): Eukaryota > Metazoa > Chordata > Mammalia > Rodentia > Sciuridae > Sciurus > Sciurus carolinensis. The sequence continues at coordinate 58,395,649 of NC_062225.1, read as the reverse complement.
AACTTAGCTTTAGAAACCTTTTACTGGGTGTGGTGAAACACACCTATAATCTCAGCAATTTGGGAAGCTGAAGCAGAAAGATTGCAAGTTCAAGGCCAGACTCTGCAACTTGGTGAGGTCTTGTCTCAAAATAAAAAAATTTAAAAAGGGGCTGGGGATGTAGCTCCATGGTAATGTGTTCCTAGATTCAACTCCTCAGGACACAAATAAGTAAACTTAAACAAAAAACAAAACCCTGTACTTAATGAATTTTAGATTTCTTTAGGAGTGAAATCCTGAGTTTTATATTACACTTGATTTTTAGATGTTTAACTAGATCCTTCCATCAGTCACATCGGATATCCTTTTGTTGATCTCGTTACTCAAAATCCACATTTATTTTGTTAATCAAATTGATGTGGGAATGATTCCCTTCCTGCAACTGAGAGCAGTTCTTGAAAGGTTTTCCTTTTGAGAAAGCCTCCAGTCAGCTCTTTCCCGTTTGACTTTTGTTTGCTTCCCAGAAATGCTCATGCTGGTACAAAATTACTTTACCCAGATGCCAGTGATTGAAAAATTTTCCAATTGGCCCTTGATGGTAAATCATAAAACTTGTTTGGAAACCCGTTTACTGAGCTTGTGAGGAAAGAGTAGTCTACCTAGTACTAGTAAAATAATTCTGGTATTTGGAAATGCTGAAGGCTTGATTGCATTGAATTATAAATTGAGTCATTACTAACTTAACCTCTGGGAGGTTTTCAGTGATTGTTTTATTCAGCTTTACTGACTTTGCCGCCCATGGCAACTCTGGCAATGATTCCCCTAGCGGCAGGAAAGGGCTGCCCAACCTTGCTGCAGAAATTCACGTGGCTGCATTTGCCTGCAGAGTTTGGAAAGATCTAAGGTCTTTGGAGACCAGAAATGTGTTTTTTCCTTGTCTTAACTGGCAGTATGAGCCTCTGGCATTTCAAAGTGCAAGTCATTAGTGTCCACCAGGGTGACGTTAATCTGTCTGTGTTTCAGTCTCAGGACATTTTCCAGTTGCTTCTGCCACAACAATCTCTGCCATCTCAGTGCCTCCAATGTCCCATGTGAATTCAGGAAGCTGTGCAGTGCCGGCAGGATTTCACAAAAACCGATTGCTGACCGATCTTCTTTCTCTTTCATCTTTCAAAGTCATCCCTAACGAAGCCCTGAAGCTTGTGTAAAAGCTGGGGCTTTTGTTCAGCATTTTCACATTTAAGATAAGACAAACCCGTTGTTTAAAACAATTTTCCCCCGGTGGAAAGGAGACGCTCTTTTATTTTGAATATAAGGTTTGTGTTGTTGAGTCTGCAGAACTTAAGCTGGTATTGATTACATTCAGAAAAAAGAAATGCTAGAAGTGGAAGATGTGAAATTGCCAGAAAGCAAACAAAAATAAGACACATGTACGGTTAGAAGGGGCTCAGGAGGGTTCAGATGACACTTGAAATGGATGGGAGGGGTGGGAATTGTCAGGACATCCTGTCCTCCTCCATTTGCCTGGAAGCCGAACCTCCCGCAGTCAGTTATGCTTTCGTGGAGAGAGGGGGACAAGAAGGGAGGGAAAAGAGAGGGTGTTCTTTCATCAGATCTTTCCAGGCTCCCTCATGTGATAATATGACATGATGCCAAACCTAACCGAAGAGCTGGTGGGCCATTGTTAAGAGCCTTGGCCTTTTATTTAATCATCAGAAAAACCAAGGCTCGGAGATGCTGGTAAAGTGCCAGACTAATTATTCAGATACAAGTGCCTGAGATTGGACCAAGTATTGTCTCATTAGCATGCAGTGTCCATGCTGGAGTCTGGTTAGAAAAGCCACAGAGACTATAAGAAGGATCCATGGGAAGGGAACTAGAAGAACAATAAAACCAGTTTCCCCTATACTGTGCTGTGAAATCTCACACTACTAGAATGTCCTTCTTCTCCATATAGGGTACTCTGCAGCAATGGGCCCTGACCCAGGTCCTGTTCCACAATATGCAAGACAATTATTTTACCAGGCCCTTGCATCTGTGCTCATAAACTTGGCCTTTTTTCCTGTTATAATCCATTGTATCTAAGGCCAACCCTTCCATTTACATTCAGACCTCACCTCCTTCTCTTACCTACTCAGGGACTTGTTTGCTCCTGAAATTCTCTCTCCTCTCTCTTGCACATTAAGTTCCCTTTCTCTGGTGAATGATCTCCACTGGCATGCATTGTCTCATTATTTTCTATCTTTAAAAAAACTCTGGACTTACTTTTCCTTCTAGCAAGGCCCCATCCCCCCATCTGCTTTACAATGAAATTCCTGTGAAAATTTTCCTAAATTTCCATTCACTCTTGGGTGTGTGTGTGTGTGTGTGTGTACACGCGCGGGCATGCGCATAAGATACTGGTATTGAATCCAGAGGCACTTTACCATGGAGCCACATCCCCAGCCCTTTTTTTAAGTTTATTTCTTATTTTGAGACAAGGTCTCACTAAGTTGCTGAGACTGGCCTCGAACTTGCAGTCCTCCTGCCTCAGCCTCCCAAATTGCTGGGATTACAGGCGTGTGCCCAGCTTCCATTCACTTTTGAATTTATTCTCATCAGGCTTTTATCCCCACCTTCCACTTACCAATAACTTTTATGTAGCCAAATCCAGGGGTGAATATTCCTTTTAAGTGTATTTTACTGGGTTTCCTATTTTTTTCAATCTCTAAACATTTCAATATCCCAGACTTCAATCCTCGGAGACCTCAATCCTCAAGCCTCTTCTCTCTCTACACTTCCTCCCTTGCCAATCTCCTTGAGTCTTGTAGCTTTATACAAGATGATATAAACCGTATATGCAGTGATGATGACACTGTAATCTCTGCCTTACTTCGCCTTTGAGGTCCAGTCTCCAATCTCCACCTGGATGGTCAATAAGTTAATAATGAAGGCAGTGTGGAACTGGGGTTGTAGCTCAGTGGTAGAGCACCTGCCTAGCATGTGCTAGGCACTGGGTTTCGATTCTCAGCACCACATATAAATAAATGAATAAAATAAAGGCTATCAACATCTAAAAAAAATATATAATGAATGTAGAGTTCTTCATTCCCTACTCACTCTGACTCGGCTTCTCCCACAGTCTTCCCTGCCTCATTCGTGGCTCTTCCATTCTCAAAAACTACACCAAGCAAAAGCCTAGAAGCCATCATTTTTTCCTCCCCTCTATCAACATGATGCATCCAATCCATCCAACTATGCACTCTGTCACCAAGAGGTGCTGCCCTTCCAAACGCTTCTTGCTACCCCCACCATACCCTCCACTACCATCACCTCTCACCTGGACTACAGGAAAAGCCCTTCGATGTTCAACTGTGTCAATTTTCCTTACAGCAGCCAGTGCCATATTTTTAAAACATAAGTCTTGTCATTTTATTCCCCTGCTTGAAACTCTTTATGGCTTTTCCATCACACAAAACTCTGGTTGCTGTTATTGTGTGAGATCCTGTCTGAGGTGTACCCTGCTCAGTTCTCCATCCCCACCCACCTACTAGATATCAGTGCCTTCTTCCCTGTACCCCTCCTGTGGCACCTCAGGTTTGTCTCTCAGATGACATGGTCCCAGTTTTCATTCATAAAAACAGCATACCATTTACTGAGCTCAACTACGTGAACTAGTACATGAGGCACTTACATATAATTTTATTTTTGTACGAGGGATTTAGCCCAGGGGCACTTTACTACTGAGTCACATCCCCAGCCCTATTTATTGTTATTATTATTATTATTTTTGAGACAGGGTCTCACTAAATTGCTTAGTGCCTCTCCAAGTTGCTGAGGCTGGCCTTGAACTTGTGATCCTCCTGCCTCAACCTCCTGAATTGCTGAGATTATAGGAGTATACCACCATACTGGGCTATATATAATTTTAACATTACTCATGACCCCTCAAGGTAGATATTACTATCTCCTCTTTACAAAAGAGGTAACTGAGGGTTCATAGAGGTTAAGCAAACCTCTAAAGTAGCAGAGGTAGACAGTGATGGAACTGGGTTACACATCCAGGTGTTTGTAATTTTATTTTACTTTTTACTTATATTTTGCAGTACTGGGGGTTGAGCCCAGGGCCTCACACATGTTAAGCAAGCGCTCTACAACTGAGGTACATCACTGATCCTTTTTTAAATTTAAAACTTTTATTTTGAGGCAGGGATTTTTAGAATTTTGAAATTCGAAATCTTTATTTTGAATTTTAAAGGGCTTTGGGCACAGATTTCCATGTCTATGGTTGACCAGGCGAGCCTTGAACTTTCAGATTCACTTAGCCTCTCTAGGAGCTAGGATTACAGACGTGCACCACCACACCTGGTTGTGATTTTAAATCTAAACTCTTTCCATGGCATTTTGACCAGAATAACCCAGCACTGACAATACTTTCAGTAAAAATTTGCTTTTGGTTGGTGGGTGGTTACTGGACTGATGTCCTGGTGCCGAGAGAATAGATCGGGCGTGGAACTCTCTGGCTCTCCAGAAGGGAAGTGTGCAGGGCGTCCAGTTTTTCCTGCCTCAGTGATGGGGGGCTCCAGGACGGGGGGGAAACAAGCCCTAAGCTGCAGTGAAGGCTCTCTTTTGTCTCCAAATGCTAATAGTTCTGGATTCAAAATCTTTTCTCTCTTTGACTGGACCCAGATATAATAAAACAAGAAACTTACAGCATATAATTTGGCATTTTACTGGTATGGTAGGCTCACAAAAATTTTGTTCTCCCTGACAAGGCTCAGCTAATTCTATCAAAATAAACCTCTGAAGGAAAAAAAAAAAAAAGCTTTCTTCTAAAGACTAGGAGAAGCCTTTTCAAGAATAAAAATAACACTTAAAACTGATATTCTATGTATCTTCTTTTTCTTCTTTTTTTTTTCAGAAGAAATTCTGCCCTTTCTGATAATAGAAAATAAAGAATGTCAAGGAAAAAGTGTCAAAATTTGGCATGCAATGAAGAGTGGGAATTTCTTCTAACAGTGCATTTTGAATTTTTAAGGGTTTGGAGCACTGACTGTGCCAGGCATCGGGTTTCCATGTCTATGTGTGTCCTTTGCCAGTGCTCAGGTCCATGAATGACTTCACAGTGTGTTGCACTCATTCATTAGACCTGGACTAGGAACAAAATGATTATGAGAGCCAATTATTTCAACATCTCCAATTGGTCTCCATTACATTTGCTCTATGAGGTTTGTGGACACTTCTATGCCCAAATTGCTTGATCAGAGATACTTTTCTTACAGATGGAACACACAGCAAAGTTGAGTAGACAACCTGGAATTTTATATGCATTTCACTAAAGCCACATTTACTGTGTGCTCAAAATTGTGCTAGATGGTGTGAAGGCCACGGTGGTGAAGAGGAAGAGAGCGAAACACATTTATTGAAAGCCTGTTATGTACCAGATAATTTACCCTGCATACATAATTTCACAATATACAGAGCAAGCATTGATCTTCGTGGTTAGCAAAGAAATAAGGCTTTGAAAGTTAAGGTAACTCTCTCATAGGCAAGTTAGAAGTAGCTAGAATTGAAATTTGGAATTATCTGGTGTTAAAACACCTGCTTTTTTCATTTGTACTACATTTGTGCAAAATTAAAGTTGAAATTCCCTTTCAAATGCACCCAGATCCAAGAAACTGCGAAATTTGCCAAATGTCATTGATAAATTCTGAAAAATTTTGAAGAAGAGGAAGAACTAGAAGTGTCCAGGTGACCAAGGGACGTTTCATGAAGGAGGCAAGATCTGAGCCTCAAAACCTGGGTAGGGAAATCATTGCATGTGAGGGGAATTACAGACTGGAAAACTGAATGGGTGAAGAAATAGGTGAGAAGGACAGTGACAGATGAGGGATAAAGAGGCCATTGCTCTCACTGCTGCCAGATGTGTGTGCTGAAAGCTGCAGAGGTCAAGGCTATACTGGCATTAGGACAAGTGTGTAGAGCACTTTCCAAGCCAGGCAGAGTTATAAGGAAGGATATGTGGTGGAAGGTGATGCAGTGGACTGAATGATTGTAATCCTCCTGCCCAGATTCATACGTTGAAATTTAATTCTCATTGTGATGGCATTTGGAAATAGGGTTTAGGGGAGGTGATTATGTCTTGAGGGTGGAGCCCCCAAAATGAGATTAGTGCCCTCATAAGAAAAGTTCAGAGAGTTAGCATGCCTTATTCTCACCATGTGAGGGTATTATGAGAAGTCAGCAGTCTGCAGCCCTGAGGAAGGTCTTCATCAAAGTGTGACTGAGATGGTACTCTGATCTCAGACTTCCAGCCTCCAGGTCTGTGAGAAATAAATTTCTGTTGTTTATAAGCTACCAAATCTATGATACTTTGTTATAGCATCTCAAACTGACTAAGGTGCATTCCCAAGGGCAAAATTTTGCAACTAACTGAAACATGAATTATCAGTGTATGTGAATCCTCTGCACCTAATGGAATATGTAAATTACAATTTTTTTGTTCTGAAGTATAAAAGAAACCCTTCAAATAGAAAATAAGATACATACAACTACGACCATTTTAATGCAAGTGCTGGAGTGGACCTTCAATCCATCATCACCAGCGTCCCAGAGCTAAGACTATCATGTCTAGAAAGCAGACGATGGCGTATCAGCACCATGGACAGCGATAAAGGACTCCCAGGCTTCATCTCCAGGCAGAGCAGTTTATACTTGATGTAGGTCTATAACTTCAAATCAGTGGAATGAACTCATTCAGTGAATTTCAAAGACTACTTTTTCCATCAAGTTTCCCTTTTTTGTATTTTGACCATGGAGGAGACTCCCTACCTGTGCTCTCTCTGGGAACTTGGTATACAAATGCACACATGCACACATCTGCACACATACACACACACACACACACACACAAAACTCAAAACTTTCAGAAAATTAAAATTAATTTTTTTTTTACAAAGATTAAGGATGCTGAGGAAGGAAATGGGGGAGATTTTAAAGTGGCACTTCTGCCCTTCTTAACTTGACCTTCACTGAGTAAGAATCAAGACATGGAACCAAGTTGGCAATGGTGTTGAGCATCCTAAGAGCTGCCAATTCTTCCCATCTGAGGCCCCAAGCATACTTCCTGCTGGAGTTCAAGATGTTAAAAAAAAAAATTAAAAGATACGTGGCCTCATTTTGAAAGTGTATTCTGAGGTTTTGTTGGGTCTGGGGTTTTTGTTTGCTTTTCTTTCTTATTTCTCCTTTGCAAGCTTTATGAAAATGCTTAGCTTAAGTTGAGATTAAAGAACATCTCAGGGAGGCTGGGGATGTAGCTCAGTGGTGGAGTGGTTTCCTGGCATGCATGAGTACCTCCCTTCAATTTCCAGCACCACCACCAAAAAAAAAAAAAAAAAAAAAAAAAAAAAAAAAAGAAAAAGAAAAAGAAAGAAAGAAAGAAAGAAAGAAAGAAAAAACATCTCAGGGTTAGGGCTAGACCCTTGGTAGAGTAAGTAGTATTCTTCACTGAAGGGAGTGAAAAGATGGAAAGAAGAGTGTCAATAAACTTAGAATCTATAAAAAAAATCTTTAGTACATCTCCTTCTTAAAAGGTTGGAGAAGGGACAGTTCTGTCACTGAGGGCATTATCAGTTTTACTGTCATTGGGGAGACATTAACACATCTCTGATAGGGCTACTTTCTGATAATTAGCTTCCTATAGAAAAATTGTTGATTTTTCTAAGTCTCTTGCATGGTATTCTTGGAACATTTTTCCAGTCATTCTCTTCAGGCTGACCTCTTGCCCATCAGAAATTTCTACTTCTCTCCTACTGTTTTGTTCCAATCAAAAGGTATGGGCTTCCATGCCATGGTTCTCACTGTCCTCTCTGCCCAGCCTGCTCCAAACACAGCACACATTTATCTCTTCCTGATTTGACCCACCTTTGAAGTTTTTTGTTTCATAGACTTTTCCTAATCCTTGCACTGAATAAGGGACTTCAAGGTACCTACAGTGCATAGCTTTGCATCGTGGTCCTTTGCATTGGATTCTCTCTCAAATGCCAGAGCATAACTCCTTGACAGCAGTAATTGTGACTTACATTGCATATTGGGAAAATCCTGCCTATCAGGCTACATCTGCTTACCAGTTCTCCAATTGGACCTTCAACACTGACTGTGGAGGCTGAGAACCTCTTAGAAGTGAACAAAAACCAGACAGAACCTGAATGGATTGCCACCAGTCGCTGTCTTCCCGCTGCCTCTCATGAATTCCTTTGCAGCTCAGAGAACATAGTGCTGGTTTCCTCACTGAATCTTCACTATGGTTTTTGAGGTTCTTAAAATTAACTTTACACTAATGCTTTTCTAAAATGCCACTTGACAACAGTGTACAGGTGTTTTACATATCTACTGTATACTGGCGTTGTCTTCAATAGAATGTAGTGATCAAACTCCAGATCATAATTATATCCCGTCAGTGTTTCCATTATAAGCTCCTCTCTGGAAGGATTTGTTACTCATTTGTTTAATTTGTATCAGACTTCAGTCTGACATGCAAGTTCTTAGTCCTGCTGTAATGTAGGGAATCTTTTTCTGCCTCAAAACATATATTTTAATCAGTTCCGCAATTCTGCATGTGGAATACTGTTTCTCTGCTGGGGAAGCCAACTCAACTCACAATGAACACTCATATTTCATCATTTTACCTTCTAGCAGCAACTCATGGTCAAGGCTGGGCCACTCCTCAGGGAGACATTGTATGGATTGGGTGTCATCTCTGAACACAGAGGATCCAAGGGCCCTCAGCATCATGAGCCTCTGTGACTATTTCTCACCCTGAACCCTTATGTTAAAGTGCTAAACACAAAAAACCCTCCAGATATTTCCTGGACAGGATGCCTGACTTCTCCTGATTGTTACCTGCTCACCTGGGCTAACAGTAGAACCTCAGGAAAACTGGAGATTCCGATCCTCTCACTAGAAGTCGGTCTCCCTCCCCTCAGTCCCCAGGCTTTCCTTGGCCTTTGGAGGCCTGAGTATATTGTTCCTTCCTAATTCTGAGAACTCTGCCTGACAAAGTCAGGGAGTAAGGAGGGACACCCTTGTTCCTCATAGATCTACTTTAGCGTTGAGAACATGGTTCATACTTGGCCATTTCTTTTCCCACAACCCCTATTTCCTTTTGAGATTCTATTTGTTTTCAGTCATCTCTCAGGTGTTTTTAACCTTCTTTATCTTTAAATTTTCCTGGGCTGTATCTCTCTGTGATACCAGAGAGTAGAGAAAGGAAGGGATCAGGAGAACAAAGGGGAGATAGGGCTGAAAGTTGGTTCTTTATCAAGGCTTGTTTTGTTTATGGTTTGAACCCAGGGTCTCAGGCATGCAAGAAAAGCCTGCTACAGCCCCGGCCCAAAAGTTGGTTCTTTTGATTCTCACAAGTTTGCTGTGGGAATTCCACGTAGAAAACTTTCTATTTAGAAACTTTTTGCTTCGGGAATTCTACCCGAAGACTCTGTGTAGCTCAGGCCAATTACTTATTTGCTCTATTTCCTCAGGTGTCGTGGGAGAACATTCATAATTTCATGTGCTCAGCAAACACTTACTGAGCAAGCAAACTAGATACAGACCATCTCCTTGCAGCAATAAACAATTGAAAAATCATTGACACTATGAAAAAAGAAGTAAAGATCTAGGACTGGGGGTGTGGCTCAGCAGCAGTGCATTGCCTAGCATGAACAAGGCCCTGGGTTCAATCTCCTGCACACAAAGAGGTATAGGTCTAATGGGAGATATAACAGGGACTCTGTTCAGCTAAGGCTGATCAGAAGAAATATCTTAGCTAAGACCAGAAGATGAGTAGGGGTTACTTGGCAAGAAAAGGGGAAAGAATTCAGGCTGAGTTCCTGAGGCTGAGCTTGCTCTGCTGTGGTGTACCTGGTGTGTTGCACACTCACTGTGAATTCTCTTAAAATACCTCTTTCTCTGTCAAGGGCCATGTTTCTCTCTTATGTAGAAGATAGAGAGGTAAATGGAAAAGAAAGGTAGGGGGATCTCATGAAAATCTAAGAGAAATCAATAGAATAGAGGAAAGGGACCCTCAGAGGGAGAAAAACAGGGAAAGGAAAAATATTAGGGAATGATTTAGCCAAATTATATTATTCGTGTGCATGTACGAATATGTAACAACAAACCCAACCTTGTGTACGACTAAAATGCACCAATTTAAAAAATGTGGAAAAATACCTCCTTCTCAATTGAACAAAATTATTTAGTAATAATCATAAGATGACATGAAAGAATGGTCAGAAAAATGCAGGTAATGAAATATTGCTTTTATTTATCATATATATCATAATGTGTTTGTGTGTGTGTGCATGTGGTGCCTGTAAAAGTATAAACAAATAGGGTTTGGAGTGAAGTTTAGTGATAGAGTGCATACTTAGCATGAGAAAAGCCCTGGTTTAAATTCCCAGCGCGCACACACACACATGCACGCACAAAATGTAAATAAAAATATATATTACAACAATACAGAAAAGTAATCAAATGACAATTTAAGTTCATCGATGTATCTTCTTTTTTTAAAAAAATATATATTTTAGTTGTAGGTGGACACAATATCTTTTTTTTTTTTTTTTGGTGCTGGGGATCAAATCCAGGGCCCTGTGCTTGTAAGGCAAGCATTTTACCAACTGAGCTATCTCCCCAGGCCCCACAATACCTTTATTTTGTTCTTATGTGGTGCTAAGGATCGAACCCAGGCCTCACACATGCTAGGCGAGTGCAATACCACTGAGCTACAACCCTAGCCCCGACAAATGTATTTTCTGGGGAAAAAAATGGTAAAAACTTACACCTACTTAGAGGTCTGTGACTGAATGCATACTAACATGACAGTTTCTCTTTTTGAGATTTAACTTCTACATCTTCATCAATGACTAGATCCAAACTTTTCTTTGTAAACTCTCATTCAACAGTCAGGGTAGCTGGGTTGGTCAATGCATCTTCACTCATAGTTGATCAAAGTATATTTTCATTCATTTTAGTTTTGAAAAGTTTTATTTTGCAGATATAGCAACAAATATACAAATAGAAGTATACAAATAGGAAAAGGTTATTTAAACAGGGATAAGTTTAGTAGAGATTCATAAAATTCCATTTTATAATAAATTACAGAAACTTCAGTACTTTCTGTGCCTTTTTGCCTTCCCTCCCCTTAAGATGAACTCTAGAAGCTTTCAAGCATTTCCATTTGGAGCTTTTGAAACTGCATTATTTAAAATTGTGTCTCTTTGGGGCTGGAATTGTGGCTCGGTGGTAGAGTGCTTGCCTAACATGTATGAGGCACTGGGTTCGATTCCCAGCATTGCATACAAATAAATAAATTAAAGGTTCATCAACAACTACTATAAAAATATTTTAGAAAATAAAATTGTGTCTCTTTGACTTTATTATGACTGTACTGTTGGTATTTTAAACCTACTGGCAAGAGAAGTTGGTACTCCTCACATTAGACTATAGAATACAACATACATGCACAGAAATACGCTATGGCAGGAGTCAAAGACTTGAGAGCAAGAATGACTCTAAACTGTTAAAAGATTACTCTTCTTTTTTGTATGGGGGATTGAACCCAGGAACTCTTAACCCTGAGCCACATCCCCAGTCCTTTTTATTTTTTAATTTGAAACGGAGTTTTGCTAAATTGCTTAGGGTCTCACTAAATTGATGAGGTTGGCCTCTAAATTGCAATCCTCCTGCCTCAGCCAGCCAAGCTGCTGGGATTGCAAGTGTGAGCCACCACATCTGTCTCAGTCAAATTAATTTTGATATGCAGAGTAATATATATTCTTTTCCTCAAATACAAGCTTTGTGTCCTTAAGCCACTTATTAAATTTTTTTATCTAATATAAAGCTATCCTCTTAGAGAAAAGGAAAAGATCAATGTTTCCCACATTTCCCTAATACCAGGAATCCCATATGGCATATAGTAAATTATAAATTCCAGGCCTCTCCTCAGAAGACCGTGATTAAATGAGTCCAGGGTGGGGGCACTCTACTACTGAGCTACAGCCACAGTTCCCCTCTTTTTTTTCAGACAAGGTCTAAGTTGCTGAGGTTGGCCTCAAATTTGCAATCCTCCTGCCTTAGCCTTTAGAGTAGCTGGGATTACAGTCGTGTATCACTGCATCCACCCAGCCGATTCTTCTGGTGTGGGAGTTTGGCAAACATTGGAGTAGACAGAGTCATGCCACTAGAAACTGGGTCTTAACATTCTTGAGGGACCTGAGAATTTGCATTTCTCACAAATTCCCTGAGTCAAGGAACTCCATCTAAACTTAAATCTCAGACCTATAGCCTAATTCTCTATATCCTCTCTCTCTGCTTTATTTTTCTATCACTATCTGATATAATATTTGCTTCTTTGTAAATACAGATAGGAATTTTGTTCACTGCTGTATTACCTTTAGGACTACGGGTGCTATATGGTATAATAGATGCAGAAATAAAGTTGTTGAATCAATTACTGTTTCTCCAGTTAGGTGATATCTTCTGAGATTCTGACTCTGTTTCCCACCGTCCAGTAGATATTTCTACTTGAATGCCTCATGGGAACATTAAACTTAGCATATCCAAGGTTGAGTTCATCATGTCCCCCACTTTAGCCCAACCCTGTCTTCTTTCAGCTCTCTAACTTCCTACAAGACATAATCCACTTCTCGAGGGTGTCACTCAAATGACATAATTGTTTCCCATAAACTCCACCTGCTAACACGGTCACAATGCAATGAGAGTTTCATCATATGGATTTGGGGTAAACACAAACAGTCAACTGCAGTTAGTATGCAATTCTAACCAGGACAGTGAGAAAGAAAATAAAGCATCCCCTAAGAGCTGGGAATAGATCTGATGCTGTAGGCTCCATGTTATACAAAGGGATTGGAGATCTGGATGCTTAGAATTAAGCCGTCATACTCACTTTAGCTTTTTTTTTTTTTGGTAGTAGGGATTGAACCCAGAGCCACTTTACCATTGGACCACATCCCCAGTCCTTTTTTTTTTTTCCCCCTTTTTTATTTTGAGACAGGATCTCACTAAGTTGCTGAGGCTGGCCTCAAACTTGTGGTCCTCTGATTCAGCCTCTGGCATCACTGGAATCACTGGTGTGCACCCCTGAACCATAAGATCCCCCCACTTTTTTTTTTGGTACGGGGATTAAACCCAGGGGTGCCTAACCACTCAGCCACATCTCCCCCTGCCTTTTTTTTTTTTTTTTTTTTTTTCAGAGACAGGGTCTCACTGAATTGTTTAGGGCCTCACTATGTTGCTGAGGCTGCCTTTGAACTCGCGATCCTCTTGCCTCAGCCTCTGGGATTACAGGTGTGCGCCATGGCACCCAGCAGATCCCCCTCTCTTAAATGATCTTTGCTATCTACGGTCTCTGTTGGCAGAAGTCCACCTGCTGTGGGAGTGACGTGGGGCTAGAAGCAGCAGCGGCAGCAACAGTTTCTCCCCCAGCTGAGCGGGGAACTCGCTGACCCCTTTTCCCTGCCTGCTTCTGTGGGACCACCAGTCTTCAGAGACCTCCTTCTCAGAACGAGACCTCTCCTGTCATGGATTGGGGCCTCTTGGAAGCAGATTCTGACTTGAAGTTTGGCGGTCAGTTGATTTATCAGGGAGTGCGCTCACAGTCTCTAAGGAAGGCGGAAGAAGAGGTTAGGAGTGGGTGGAGGCAGAAGTGAACTGTAGCGCCCTCCCAATAAAGGCCTCCGGGACACCACAGAGAGCTCTGGCACCAGGATGACTCCTGAGTTGTCCCAAACTGGGCCAGACTTAATGCTCTCACATCAATCAATATAAGATGCAACCCACCCCTGAAGGAGGTGCGGCCTCAGGAGAGGCCGTTTTCTTCACTGAGGCAATCTCCTGGGGGCTAAAGGCTGAGGGCCAAATCCCAGCAGCTGGAAGGGCCATCCCGACAACCAGTACAGCTCCCAGAGTTGTGGGGGTCCAGCTGAAGTTAAATCTTCAGCCCAAAAGGCTCTTGTCCCTCCATTCTCCTCCTATGGTTTATTAGTTCATATTTGCCTATCTCCCTCTCTCTCTCTCTTTTTTTTTGGGGGGGGGGGAGGGGATAACTGGGGATTGAAGCCAGGGGCTCTTAACCACTGAGCCACATCCCCAGTCCTTTTTTAATGTTTTATTTTGAGATGGTCTCACTAAGCTTAGGGCCTTGCTGAGGTGATGAGGCTGGCTTTGAACTTGTGATCCTCCTGCCTCAGCTTATCAAGCCACTGGGGTTAGAGGCGTGCACCACCCTGCCTGGCTGCACATCTCACTGGATTTCAGAAGATGGTGAATCTCTTCCACAGTAACTGAAATGCAAAGAGAAGAGGTGTTGTCTGGGAAAATGAGCCATCATCCTGGAGAGAAGTGTAAAAATGAGGGGACACTCTGCAAGATTGGCCCCATTGTTACAGCTGGTTGATTTGCTGTGGGAGAGACATCCAGTGAATCCACTGGGGTAGGGAATGGGGTAGGAGGGAGCCATACTCGTTCTGGGCCATGTTTAAAGGTTTGTCATCCAGCCACTGTGTGACTTCCCTAGACACTTTGAGACATTATTGGGAGAAAGCAAAAAAAGTGCTCTTATACCTTGACCAGTCACCTTCTCCCGGCTGGTTCTGAGTCTCACTGTTCTAACCACAGGACCTTTGGTACAAGCTCAGAGAGGAGAAAGAAAAAGAAAATATCTCTTCTAAATGATGATAATATCCCCAATCTCTTCTCACCCTAGAGGCTTATTTTGAAAATCACAGTGATTTAACTTGTTAGCAGTTTAATTCACTTTTAAAAGATTAACCAGACTAATTATTCATCAGATTTTGCCTTCTTTGTCAGCCTCAATAAGGATCTTTTGTTACAATGATTAATGTGTTTTAATTGCAGCTTCTCTCAGAGCAATAATTCGATCGCACAGTATTTGCCGAATCTATGGAAATCTTGGAAATGCTTTGACAGTTGAGCTATTCTTGGGAAATGAAAGTAAAGGAACATATGTAACTAACAAAAAGTGTTTTATAGCATATCGTTAATATGGATTTTCGCTCTCTGACAGACCTTGCTCTACTTCAGTCCATGAAGCTGCTTGCTGTGCAGTCAATTTCCCATCCAAAAGCATCAGGAGGTAGAGATCAATTAATACAGGTGATGGGACTTTCTTCAGTTGGTGTGCTCAAACGCACACTAGTCATAGTAATAATCATAGCAAATATACACAAGCCACAGGGAAAGCTAATCAATTAGCCAGTGTCCATAAATAATCATCCAATTAAGAGGTTGGATTTTGTGTTGTCCATTCTATTTTTCGCATCTTTGTTTAAATTGGTGTCTGCTGTCCAATTTGAGGATTTTTACATCAAATGGGTATTTGTAAAATGTGGTAAAGAGATAAAGTACATGTGGCCAATACTGATTTCAATTTAAAATGTGTTTTAATATTACTTTTAAAGCACAGAGTTTCTAAGAGCTTTGGAGTCAGACATATCTGAAGTTGATTCTTGGCTTTACCACTTATTAGCTATTAGACCTTGGAGGAAATTAGCAGACCATCACTTTCCTGAGCCTCATTCCCCCATCTGTAAGGTAGACATAAAGAGCTGCCTCAGAATCAATATAAATATGAGCCATTCCATGTAAGACCTAGTACACTGCCTGGGCTATGGTAAGCATTAGTTATTTTTTTTTTAAGGTGCAGGCCTTTATAATATAAGAAAGTTATATTTACATGAGCATTCCTGATCTTCACAGTAACCCCCAGACTAGTTAGGAAGGCATTGCTGTTGGTTTGTTGTGCGTTTTCAGAAAAGAACCTAAGAGGCCCAAGTTTCTGAATGAGTAAAGAGATTGAGAACAGAATAAGTAATTCATTATTTGTTGAGAGACATTAGCCCTGCTGTTGGAACATGCGCAATATATCAAATATAGCTAACAAAGCCAAGCATAACCTCATTTAATTCACATAGCAAACCCAGGAGGTAAATATCACTGTTACCCCATTTTACAAACAAAGAAACCAAGGCTTATAGATCTTAAGTAACTAACTTTGTTTGACAGATTCAAACCCAGGTCTGTTTAACTCTAATTGTCTGTGTTTTGTTTTGTTTTGTTTGACCAGGAATTGAACCCAGGGGCACCTAACCACTGAGCCACATCCCCAGTCTTGGTATTTTATTTAGAGATAGGGTCTCACTGAGTTGCTTAGGGCCTTACTAAGTTGCTGAGTATGGCTTTGAACTTGTGATCCTCCTGTCTCAGCCTCCTGAGCCGCTGGGATTACAGACCTGCACTGCTGTGATTGCCTTAATTATCTGTGATTTTTTTTGTGTGTGTGTGTTTTTTTTTTTTTTTTGCAGTGCTGGGGATTGAACCCAGGGCCTCATGCTTGCAAGGCAAGCACTCTACCAACTGAGCTATCTCCTCAGCCCCAATTATGTGTGTTTTAACCCCAGTATTCTGCTTCCTGTCAGTTCCGTGTAACAAAATGCTGTTTTTAAGAGGAGATATTTTTAATGAGCCCTATAAGTGCTGTATAGTTACTAATGACCATGCTTTAAACTGCTGTCCTTGTGGCTCAGACACCAAGACTCAAAAAAAACTTCTCCCACTTCCAAGCCAAAGGTTGGGCCTCCTGTTAGTCCTTCACTTGGGCATAAGCTCTGACCGATAAAAGGTTTCTGTGGTCAAAACCAGAATGTCAACTCTTCCTTGGATATTCATAATGCCTGTTTGCATAGTGAAGGCACGGAGAAATACTATGCTTCAAACAAATTCCTTTGGTTGAACCTGATTCCTCAACTTGACCACACAACCCTTCTTTTTAGTTATAATCACTGAGACCCTATGGGACCAGTTGTCGTGGTGCACACCTGTAATCCCAGCCACTCAGGCGCCTGAGCAGGAGGATCACAAGTTCAAGACCAGCCTCAACAATTTAAAAAGAAAAGTAAAATAAAAATATGTCAAAGTGTTGGGAATGTGGCTTATCAGTAGAGAGCAGTGCCTAGCATGTGCAAGGTCCTGGGTTCCAGTACCAGGGGGAAAGAAAGATGTTATTTTCTCTACTAAGGCAAAGGGCATGAAAATTTTTCTTGTTCTTTTCATTACTTCACTTTTCCTTTTCTTTTCTTTTCCCCCATTCAGTCTTAGGTGGAGCAGAGGTTTGTGAGAAGACAAAGTCCCAGGACTCGTTCATTTAACTAAACATACCCTAACCTATAAGAAAGACCTGGAGAAAAGGCAATAGCAAGAAAGGTGAAGACGGCCCCAAGCAAACTTTCAAGCACTACCTACCGGTGCCTTCTTTTTCTTTTGATCCTCTGTCCCCATAGAGTGCCTTTCTATTTTTTTTTTTTTTAAGCATACTTTTCCAAGTTGTTACATTAACAAATTTGCACTGGTTTCTTTATCCTTGTCATCTAAAGACTACCTTGTCAGCGGATGGTGAACTTTTCCTTCTTGCCAGGCCTGCTGCTCTGTCTAATGTCACAAGTGTCTGCTCACATTAGCTCCCAGAGACTGGAGAAGGTTCCGCATGGGGCCTTTCCAGCAAGTTGATTTGACAGAATGAGTCCCCATGCTAGCTCATGGCACTTATCAGTTAGTCAGCCTTCCTCAGGGACGGGAATTTAGAGTGCACCATATTCCGTTTCCAAATCAACTGCTGTCCCCTCAGGAAGCCGCGTGTTGCATTATTAAAAGAGATGCCTTCAACTACAGCACCATACTTAAACATTCATCCACATTTAGAAAAGAAAAAAACCAAGATGGAAGGTTTGCAGAGAAATAACACAACAATGCCCCAAACCCTTTACTGTGTTAACTCTTTCCGCCCGGATTTCTAATCGAGGTGGTCCTGTGCTTTTACTGGTAAACATGTTATTATTTTTTTTTTAAATCTTACCTTTATTCAAAAGGGGGTGTTTTTGCATGACTTTGGATGGTTCTGAAACATTCTCCTAAATTGTAAGATCTTTTCACTGAGCTCCCCATTGGAAAGTTAAATCCAAAAATTTAGTGCCAAAAAAATGGCCATAACTTTGATTTACTTTGTTCAAACAAAGTGAGAGAATGAGTTCTTCAGCGAACATGAACAGCTTTGAAGCTCACACTTTCATAACTTTAGATATTTCTAATTTTTAAAAGGTAAAACATGACCAATTTATCTTTATCCTTCCAAACAAGAAATGGACTAGATTGCTAGAGAAAAGGAGAGATCCTTTTTAAAGCTGCATGTTGATATAAATATGAAAATGGATTAAACTCTGCTTCCAATTTCCGAACATGTGTACTTCAATGAATATTAAATGGCAGGCCCCTATCACCATCATATGACTTATTTACTCACCAGAGTTTTTATCAAAAAGGGCCTGAAGTTGCCTGTGGAGCGTGAAAGTCTCCTGTAATTGAGTTTAGAGTGGTAAATCCACTAAACAGGCCACGGCCCCAGAGACACCCCGGAAACCCACCTGTCAGCTGGTGTTAGATCACAGCTCAAGCAAGGCATGGCTGCCTGCTCCTGCTAAACACTGCTATGGTCAGAAATGAAAGAAAAAAAAAAAAAGAAGAAGAAGCTGATCCCCAGGGCATGAAGGAAGACTGGGGGGCAAATCGTGGGGGTTGGGAGGGTAGGCGAAAACCTCTCCTCTAACAGCTGCCCAGTGTCAGCCGGAATCATGATCTGAGACTCAGCTTGGGAGGGGAACTGGCCAGGGCCTCCATCGGTAAGGTGTCATTGCTTTATTTCAGCATCCGCTACGTAGGAGCGTAATGGAGTGGACAAGCAGCATTTCATCACGGTTGAGACATGGAAATCAAAGCCCAGAATTTCAGCCAGGATAAAGAGGTAGCAGGCTTAAGATTGCTGCAGAAAAGTCCACATCTGGAAATGGAAGGAAGCTTCCAACTAAGGCTGGACCAGTTGACCAGGGGTGGGAGGATGAGCATTTTAAGCCAAAGAACCATTATTCATCCAATAAACATCATTGTTTGCTATCCTCCTTGACTCTATCAGTTGCTGGTTGTATAAAGATAAACAAAACATAGTCATTGCCCTGAAGATTTTTAAATGTAGCTGGAAAAACTTGTAGGAGAGTCAATTTGACAATATAGTGCTGAGGGTCGTGGGAACAAAGGTACATGCTTAAGATGATCAACTAGGGGCTGGGGTTGTGGCTCAGTGGTAGACTGCTCGCCTAGCATGTGTGAGGCATTGGGTTCGATCCTCAGCACCACATAAAAATAAAATAAAATAAATGTATTGTGTTCATCTAATACTAAAAAAAAAAAATTTTTTTTAAAGATGATCAATTAGGAAGGCTCCTCAGAGGAAGTCACATTGAAGCTGGATTTGCAGAACAAGTAGGATTTTGCCAGGCAAAGGAACAAATGGGGTGGGGAGTAGGGATGATGGTAGCAATGAGGAACTCTTGCCATATGGAAGACACACCATCAAAAGGGATGGAAAGCCGAATGTGATGGCCCTAGTCTGTAATCCCAGCAACTCAAGAGATTGAGGTGGAGAATTGCAAGTCTGAGGCAGATGGGCAATTT
This sequence comes from Sciurus carolinensis, assembly GCF_902686445.1. Lineage (NCBI taxonomy): Eukaryota > Metazoa > Chordata > Mammalia > Rodentia > Sciuridae > Sciurus > Sciurus carolinensis. Next base: position 58,376,098 of record NC_062225.1, on the reverse strand, counting down.
AGCAAGCCCCTGTCTCAAAATAAAATGTTTTAAAAGGCTGGGAGTGTAGCTCAGTAGTAGAGTGCTTGCTAAGGATATGTGAGACCCTAGGTTCAAGACCCAATACCAACGCCCCATAACACACAAAAGTATTGAGTATGGCATCCACACAGGGTTCCCAGAGGGCTTGACATGACTGGAGCATGAGAGATTGGCATGTCTTAGAGCCTGAGGCTGATGGGGCTAGAGACACAGAGAGACAGAGAAGCCAAATGGTCAAGGCCTTTATCAGCCTAGTAATAAGTTAGGTTTCGTGCTCGCTTCGGCAGCACATATAGTAAGTTAGGTTTATCCTGAAAACCATGGTGGTGGGCGGGGGTGGGGGCCATGGAAGGATTTTAAGTAGGAAAGGGATGTGGTCAGATTTACTTTTTAGGAAGACAAGTTTACCTGCTGTGTGTAGCTTAAATTAGAAGATGTAAGACTAGATACAGAAAGGCCAGCAGGGAGGCAGTTCCAGAAGACTTTGAGAGACAGGGTGATGGCCTGAACCAGGGAAGGCATAATGGAAATGGGACAGATTGAGAAATAGTACAGAAAAGAATCAGCAGGACTTGGGAGGCAATTGAAAATGGGAAAAGAGAGAGGAATCCAGGGTGACTCCAAGGTCTCAGGCTGGTGTGCAGGGTTGCTAGATCTAGCAAATAAAAATAAATGCAATGTTTGGGGCATACTGGTAGTAAAACAGTATTCCTTGTGTACTTGAAATTCAAATTTAACAGGGTATCCTTGATTTAAACTGGCCAACATACGTGGGTTATTTGCAACTTGGAGATTAGGAGGCACGCTTGTGAGAGAGGGAGTCAAGAAGATTTTACTTTTGTTTATATTGAGTTTGAAGTGTCCAAGGGATATAGCAGTCTTCTGATTATGCCCCTATGCCTTTTTGCCCTTGTTCTGCGAGGACTGTTTTAGCTAGCATGTGACCACACAGCTGAAGACTTTACTTCCAGCCTCTCTTGCAAAAGAAGTGGCATTGTGACCAAACTCTGGCCAATTGGATGTGAGAGGAAGTGAAATGCATTTTGCTCTAAGAAGCACTGGGCACAAACTCTCCTGACTTTTCTTTTTTCCGCTGAATAAATGAAGAAACAGAACAAAAGTAACCACCTTGATCTCAAAGATGAAGGTGAGGATAACAGGAGGATCATGAGTTCAAAGCCAGCCTCAGCAACTTAGTGAGGCCCTAAGCAACTTAGCAAGACTCTGTCTTTAAATAAAATATAAAAAAGGGCTGGGGATGTGGCTCAGTGATTAAGCACCCGTGGATTCAATCCTTGGTACAAAAAAAAAAAAAAAAGAAAAGAAAAGAAAAGAAAAAAGAAAAAGAAAGTGAAGCACTATCTTTCTGATTTTTGATATATATTTTTTTCTTTTTGAGACACACTCTTAAACTTTACCCTCAAGTTAGTAAAGATTTTCCAGGCGCGCTATGATAACGTTTGAGAGTTTTATTTTCTTTTCCAAAGCCTTTCCCCACTAGATAGCCATGCTTTAATATTCAGTGCTACTAAATTCATTTGTTTTTATTTGGATTTATATTTTAGTACCATCTGGGAAGTGAGTGTGTTCCATTTGGATATTTGCACGTGTCCTGGTTGCTGTGCTGGGGTCTGTGCAAGGGTCAGTTACATGCGTGTACCTCTGTAGGTGTGTCAGCACACAGGTACAATTGTTCCTCCATGTTTTGGTTTGATGGTGTGTGATCTGAAGGTGTCTTTGCACATGTGTCTCTGGGAGATGCTGTTTTTCTGGTTTAGTTAATAACCAGTCCAGTGTTACCTTTGTGATGCCTCTCACAGAAGTTTCCTGGTTCATTTTGGAGACTATAGAGTGTTTTTTTTTTTTTTTTTTAAGATCATTTCAATTGTCTCTTCAAATTCAAAATGTTTTAAGGGGGAGAACCTCCCAGACCTCTCCAGGGCCATTCCTGGCCTCTTCTATATAAGTCTACCTGTTCTCTCTAGGCACAAAACTGAGGCTGAATTGTAAATGATAAGATATGAACTATGAACTGCGATCTGTGCAAGGATCAAGGTATCATGGACTAGGAGTGTGTGTGTGTGTGTGTGTGTGTGTATTGTGGAAACTTTTAAACATTCTCAATATTAAAGTAAAAATCTCCATGTATCCATCAGTAATTATCAACATTTTGCCAATCTTATTTATCCCCCCCCTTTTTTTTGCTTGTATATTTGAAAGCAAATATTATCCATTTCAGATCAGTTTCTATCCCTAATCAATAGTATTTTAACTTTCCACAATATTAGCATTTACTTAACAAAATTAACCTCAAAACCACCTAAACCCAACCCATATTTAAATTACCTAATTATCTCATACAACTTTTTATAGTTGTTTTTTTTTTTTTCAAAATCCACATATCCCATATGGTTTCTTCAGTCTCTTTCATTCTGAAGCAGTCTACCTCCACTGACTTGAGGAAGAGCCAGGTAATTCATCCTGTATCTGATTGTTTCCTTGTGGTATTATTGATAAGTTCTTCTATCCTCCAATATTTCCTGTAAACTGGTAGTTGTATCCAGAACCTTGATTATATTCAAGGTCAATATATTTAGGCACCAATATTTCCTACAGTGGTATAACTATGAGGCATATAGTATCTGGTGGTTCACTTTTAATGATGCCAAGATTGATGGTGGATTTAGATGTTGTCAGCCCATAAAGCTCCCCATTAAACTTCCACCTGATGATTTTAGCAGTCATTACTAATTGGTACCTAGGTCCATTATTTCATTTGGAACATTAGTGCTTTTTAAAAAATTCTTTTATTCCTTCTGCACTGTTTGGCTGGGATTCTTCCAGCTCTAGAAGTTGACTGATCAAAAGAAATAGCAGATTTGCCAGGTGCTCAGGGCCAAGTGAAGATCCTGTTTTCCTGGCCTCCCTCCATATTAAAAAGGATTAATCCACCTTCCTCAAAGTGGTCAGGCCCCCATCCCAGGCTTGTCCAATCCGAGTAACCTTTTGGGCTCAGATAATATTGAAGTTGGCAAGTATGCTAAGACAGGGGTCTGTCTTAGGCTCCAAGGAAAGGGATTCAGGAGTAGGGGCCCCAGGAGGGGTCTTTTTCCAGGACACCAGCAACTCAGAGCTGCTTAGGAACTGAGGTGTGACCTCTAGAGACTGGCCCTGCCTGTGGGGGAGTGCTCTCTTGATCTCCTCCATCCCACCCCCAAGTCAGTCTCAGTCTGGGGCCCTAGCTCTCCTGCTGTCTCCTGCTGCCACCAATGTCTGTATCTGTGTCCCTGACGTTCTGGTGTCTCTGTATGTCTTCACACTGGCTCGGGCACTGGGTTGCTTACCTCTTGTAGATGCTTTTCTTTGAGGAATGAGGACAAGGTTGACTCCTGTCCAGGGTCCTTCCCAGATCTGAAGTCTGCTGCAAGAAAGCACCATGACAAACAGTCCTGCAAGCAGGGTCCAATTTCTGGGTTTAATGTTCAGAACCAAGGGACAGTGACTTGAGAGGATGCTGTGCTCTACAGACAAGTCTCCACTCAGCAACTCACTAATCAAACAGGCCATTCTTTCCCAGACAAGGTCAGCCTGCAGGGAAAAGGCAACATCAATATTCATTCTATTTAAATTCTGTATATACATGTACTTTAGACTGTTCCATAGCACACACTGTTGGCATTAAAATAACAAAACTTTTAATCCCTCCTAAGGTACTAGTTTAACTCTCTTTCTTTGAAACTGTGACCTGCCTTTAGATGGTTACAAAAACGGGGGGAAATCTGTAGCTATTTCGTATTAAATAACGTTTAGCTTTTTCTAAAAATCAAACCCACCCGAAAAATAGGGTGGTTTCTCCTCATGGCCAGCAAAGGAATACGCTGCAGACCAAGCAAGCATAGTTGAGTATAGCTGCAAGTGTATGGAATGCTGGCTTGCACCTGTGTGACCCAGGCTTGGGCACTAGATGGCAGGCTTACCTTCTAAATGAAAACGCCTGGTCCCTTCGAGATGGAAGTATCTGGCACTGGCAGCCCTGGCTCTGCAGCTAGTGGCGTGCGCTCCTGGTAGATCCCAGGGCCATCTAAGGATGTGACCACGCCTCAGTGGCAGGCCCACAGAGGTGTCTGGTTTGGGTCAGGTTTCCTATCTTGCAACTGCAGTAGGATCAGGGTTAGGACCCACGGCAGCCCCAGACTTATGGTTTGTGGCTGAGTTGACCAAAATGCTGCCAACCACACCTTCCTACCTGCCTGCCCAGAGTGTGGGGCTTAGAAATGTCTCCAGTCAATGGTGGTATATGCCTGTAATCCCAGCAGTGCAAGAGGCTGAGGCAGGAGGATGATAAATCCAAGGCCAGCCTCAGCCTTAGCAGCACAGTGAGGCTCTAAGCAATGTGCAGAGACCCTATTTCAAAATTAAATACAAACAAACAAACAAACAAAAAACAACGAGTTGGGTATGTAGCTCAATAGTTAAGCACCTTTGGGTTCAATCCCCAGTATCAGGAAGTAGGAAAGAAGGAATGTCTCCAGTTCCCTTTTGGGTTGGCTCAAGTTAGAAGATCAGAATGTCCTGAAGAGAATACCCTTTAGGCAAGAATGTATCAAATAGAGTCCGGTCCTGTGGTGGGGATTGCTCACCCAGAAAGGAAGTGCTGACCATTGACTGAGGTATGTGGTTCCATTGACTTTCAAACCTCTTGACATTCTTACCCCTTTTTCTTTTGGCTTCTCCTACTCTCCTCATCCCACCCAGGGTTTTTTTTTTGTTGTTGTTGTTGTTGTTTGTTTGTTCCAGGGATTGAACCCAGGAGCTTTTAACCACTGAGTCACATCCCCAAGTCTACTTATTTTTTTATTTTGGGATTGTGTCTTGCTAAGCTACTTAGGGCCCTGCTAAATTGATGAGGCTGGCTTTGATTGATGATCTTCCTGCCTCAAGCCTCCAAAGCCGCTGGGATTACGGGCATGTACCACCATATCCAGTCCATCCAGGATTTAGATATCAATATGTGCAAGTTCTCCTTGGGAGCAAGACCTTCACTGCTTTGCACATGATGGAAATTCAGTACTCACTAAGCAATCACATAAATAAACATTGAAACCAAAAAATTATTTGGTTTTGTCTCCTAATTGTAGAAAGGGTGGCAAATGGATGTGACTGTGTTATATTTTCTAGGATGCCTGCTTCCTTCTCAGCCCCAGTGGAGACTCCACCCCAGGATCTTGATTTGGAAGCACTGAGTCCTTCTTACATCCAGCTGAAAGCCAGCACAGTGTGAGACACTCTCTTTCGCTCTGACTTCCAGGTCAATCGGTGATGAAATTGGGGAATGACATTGCGATGGGCTGACCTGCTCCCTGCCACATTTCATACTGGGAAATTTGAGGTACTCCTAGTACCTCAGAATGTGACTGTATTTGAAAAAAGACCTTATAGTTAAATAGCAGCCACTAGGGCGGGTCCTAATCCATCTGACTGGTGTTCTTGTAGAAAGAAGATATTTGGAGACACAAAAAGACACGAGGGAGGCACACACAGACCATGAGAAGGCAGTCGTGTGCAAGAGAAGGAACTAGACCTGCCAGCACTTGATCTTGGATTTGGATGTGAAAAAACTACCTTTCTGTTATTTAAGTCATCCAGTCCATGGGTATTTTGTTATGGCAGCCCTAATAAACCAATATAAATCTGACATGACATGATTATAGTATAATGAACGTGATATGAAACTGGACATTTTACCCCTTTTGTCAGCACACCCAGTGCCTATAGAACTGTTCTCCAACGAATATGTTGTTAATAGAGGTTCCCACATTCACTTCTTACCCCTGATCTTGCCAGAAGGGCAGGAGGAGCAAGGAGAAAGAAAGGCCTTCTAAGAAAGGAGAGATGTTTACACCTGGAGTCAATGGTGTGGGTTGCCCTTCCAGGTCCCTTTTAGAAAACCAGGTTCAACTGTGATGAAGCCCCCAGGAGAAGGGCTACAGAGCATGACAAGAGTCAAATTCCCCAAAGAGGTCATCAGGGCCTCAGAGGCCCAAAGGTCAACATATCAAGATAAATCAGGTTTGTCAGAGAGAGAAAGCAGCAGAAAGGACTGCTTGTTGGAGATTAGATTAGACCAGGGGCGACTGTAATGGATCTGCAACCTGGGGATTGTGGACATGGAATGGAAAGAGGGAGGGCATGGGGCTGGCTGAGGAGGTGACAGAGAAGCTGAAACTGTGGCAAAAATAAGCTCAGTGAACGTATACCACCTCAGGGCCAGGGACTATTGAGGGACAGGCTGTGAAAAGTAAGGCAATTTCTTTTTTCCTTCCTGAGTCGCATTAAGTAGTAGGAGGTAGCCTTCTGAGAACCGACTAAAAGAAATGCACTCTCTACAGGTGGACGTTCTGGCTCACACTGCGGGTGGAGGGACCAGGATAGAGGGAGGAAGCAAACACAGACCCAGATGCCACAGGGCCTTCTGGGGGCAGTCAGGCCCTCCTCTTCCTTACACTGCTAGAGACCTTCTCTCTGTTTTCATAATGCCATCGTAAGGAGATATGATTGAGAAGAATTGACATTCAACAACAGGAATGAATGTAGGAGGGAGACCCTCATCCACCAAGAATGTCTCCCCTTTTGGCAGAGACACACAGGAAGGGAAGTAGGGAGTACCATTTAGTATTCTTCCTTAGTTTATCCTTTCTGCTGTGTCTCTGATTTCGAACTTGACCTGTTTCAGATGAAGGAACTGGGAATGGGCCTTGGTTCTGCCCATCTTGGTGCCCTTGGTCTCTTGATCTGGGACTCAGAGGATTTGCCTCCTTCTCCCCCTGTACCTTCCCCCACCATCCCACCACATTCCCCACTTGGGTTGAGGGGAAGTAGATCCTGGTCTTGCAGCTCCAGCCTTGTGTTTGTGGGCAGTGGAGCTGTTAGGTTACATCTCAATATTGGATAACAGAGTCTTTTTGAAAGGAGGAAAAAGGGGCAGGGGAAGGAATCTCAGGAAAATCTTGGAGATCATCAAATTATACCTTCATTTTCCTGAAAAGTTTTCTAAAATGGAGAAAGGACCCTCCAAAGATCACAAAGAATGAAACAAATTTTGTAATAAGACTGAAATAGGGGTGGCGGGTATAACTCAGCGGTAGAGCACTTGCCTAACGTGTGAGACCCCAGCACAAGAAGAAGAAAAAAAAAGGAAATAAATCAAAGCCATTTAGGTCATTTAAAAACACTCCCTATAGTAATAGCTCAAATATGGTCTATTTTTTAAGAAACCAGCCCTTGGAGCACTTTATGGTTCCCATTACTACTTTGTTAAATAAAATTCTAATGTGCCTATGAAGGAAGATGGAGGTTGGGGTTTTTCAAGATGGCAGAATAAAGGAGGTCACGTTCATGGCTGCCCCGTGGTGTAAAACCAAGAAAGCAGATAGGCAGCTTCACAGCAAGGTGGGTGAAAGTAGATGGAGGCTACTTCCGTGCAACCACATCTCGGTGAATGTTCAAATCTGGGCTCTGTGTTTTACAGGGGACATCAGCATAGTAGCTGAGAGACAGGCTCACTCTGGTGGTGAGGAGTCGAGAAACCAGGTCATACAAGAGCACAAAAGAGAAACCCAGGAAATTCAGCCTGCAGAAGAAAACAGTGAAGCAAGCCAGGATACAGAACATTTGGAGGTGAAGGTTGAAGGCAGGAAAGGCATGGATCATGCCCGCATTTCCTCCTCAGCCCCAAATTAAGACCCACACCTGCCAGAAGTCTGATTTGGATCCGAAAAAGAAAGCACATGTCAGGTTAGAATGTGACAGAAGCGAGTTTTCTTTCCTTCTCACTCCCATTAGGTAAGGAGAGAGGAAACTGGTGAGGTATTACCAATATTCACAGGAAAAAGACTTTTAGATCTTTTCCTTTGAGGAACCTCAAGAACTTGAGTGTTCTTCTTGGTTGGTCTGGTGCTTTTCCTGGGGACAAAGAAGGAGGTGGTGGAGGAGGAGAGGAGAGGAGAAAGAAGGGACTCTTGAGTGCATGAGTGTTGTGGTGTTGCTTAAACAGAGGAAGGTGGCAGTTCAGCTTTAGCTGGGGATGTACAGGACGTAAGTTCTTGGGTACAATGAGCTTCTGGTGCTCCCTGTGGGGGGATGCAGGATCCATTTTGCTGGCACACGGGAGAAGAACCCACAGTTGAATTGTGGTTTCCTTTGTGCACCACAGTTGCAAACACAACAGTGGATATCATACATGAGATATTTTCAAACAGGTTGATGGAGTAGAATGAAGAGGGACTCAGTGGCACTAAAGGTAGGGCCACTGTTGAAGAAAGACCAAGTATTTGCACTCTTCCATTCTTTTACCCACAAAGGGTACATTCCCCAAAGCAGGGTTGCAACATATAGTTGTGTAAGTTGTGCACGGCATCACTCTCAGGAGCATCATTCACAACCTGTGCAGCTCCAACTGGCAGTTCTACCTAAAGATAGGGACCATGAGGAACTCAGGAGCCAATCCCAAATCTGAAAAAGACTCCTTGCTTTGAGATGTGCAAGTGACCTTTTAGCAAGCATTGGTATGAGACTGATACAGTTCCAATTCTACAACTGATGACAGTGGTGTGGCTCTTCCAGTTATTTTGCCATTGGAGATGACCTTCAGGAAAATGACAACATTAGTTGTTCTCAAGTTCTCACATTTGATATTTTTCTTACATTTTTCTTTTGCATCATTTAGAAGTAACTTAACTAGTACAGTATGCTAATGGAAAATGTTGTATATTTGCATCCCACAGTATAAGCTATAGGCCTAATTTTAGTCTAATGTGATTTAAAATGGGAAACCATAGTTGCAAATCGCCCTGAATGTGATTAAACCCCAGTGGGGGTTGGGAATAATGGAGACATGACAGACCCCCTCACAATAGCTCAGTCTGCACAATAGGCTAATGAAATTATGTACCTGACACACAGCATATTTTCTGAAAACTGAAAATTCACTTAACATCTCTGCAGTTGATACGCCAGGTATTTTTTTTCCCTATGGAGAACATTAAATTTTTAAAAATTATTTGTTATATCTTTTTAACTTGCTAGGAAAAACTCTGTGATTACCCAGAGAATATATGTCCTCCTGAAAAAAGTCACCCTTCCTTCAAAGATTCACAGGAGGAATTTGGAAGAAAGAATGATAAATCAGCCATGCCACTGGAGAGGAGAAAGGTTGACGTGGCTAGAGCCATAGACTCAGCTTCAGGTGAGGAATAACTGGCCTGGTTTTCTCAGAAACTTGGGATGGAGATTGCTCCAACCCCTGGAGCTCAACAGTGGACTTTATTTGGTACAATTCTGACATACTCTATCTCTGGATGAGAGGAATATAAAGGAATTCTTTATTTATCTATCTATCTATTTATTTATTTATTTATTCCATGACTCCATCTCATTGGTCTGCTCCATTTATTGCAAAACTTTTCCCTATGGAAACCACTAAAACCAATGAAAGCTTTTACCTCCACTGTATTTCACAAAAACCTTGCCTGCCACGGTCACCAAAGGCCCACCTGCAATGAAACTTATTCGTCAGTTTTAGTCTTTACCTTAGTAGATTACTCCCTGTATTGAACCCAGTGGGTCATGCTTTTCTCCTTGAAATACCTTCTTCCACCCTCTCCTAGTTTTCTTTTGTCCTGCTTCTTGTCCTTCTCAGTGCCCACATCTCTGCTTGGATGCCTAACAGTCACCTTAAATGGGTCCCGAACTAGACCCTCAATATCCACCATCCCAAATGGATCTTTCTGCATATCAGCTGATGCACAAGTCAAAAATCGTATAGTCACCTTTACTTTTCTCTACATTCTATTATTAATTCTTGAGCAATTCCTTTTAGAACTACCTTCGAAATACATCGGAATCTAATCTTTGCTCACCACCTCCACAGCTCTCACCTTCGATCCTCCACATCCCTCCCCTGGATGACTGCATCGGCCTCCACATTGCAGTCCGCTGCCACCCCTGCTCCCACCCACAGCAGACTGTTCTCAACACCCAGCCCGAGTGGGTGTGCTATCATTTAAGCCAGATTATCAGATCTAGTCTTGGACTCTCTAAAATCCTTCCTGCTCCCTCCTTCGAAGGAGGGCATGGTCACCTCTAAATGGGAAGACAAAGACAATGTTGGTGAAATTAGGAATCAAGCCAAACCTTGAGTAACAGGTAGGATTTGAATGGACAAGGGAGAACATTGCACCCTGGGAAATGCCCCTGGCAAGGTCCCCAAAGCAGCAAGTGTCATGATCTATGGGATCCAGTGGGTGGGAGACCTTCATATTAGGGAGTGCTTGGGAAGATAGATTAGGCTCAGATGGTAGAGGGCCTTGCATGCCATCTTCCAGCATTTTCCAGTAGGCTTGGGCATGAGGGGAGCGGGAGCAACTTTGAAATTCACTTAGCATAGTTATCTCAGCTGCCTGCCAAGTAGTCTATTTAGTCCAATTCACAGGCAGAGCTTTGTTGAGCATTGAGAAGTCACTTGCTCCGTGTGAATCCAATCACCACGGCAGGCACACCTCAAAGAGGGAACACACAGCCGCCTCTGAAAAGCTTGCCCCACACTCCGGCAGCTCAATTCATGAATATGCTTTTCCAACGCCTGACGCTGCTGCTTAGCAAAGATATTATGGGACAAATCCTTGATTTGACCTTTTGTATCTCTATCCATCCCACTGTGCTAAAAGCAATTATGTGCATCTTGTGTGTGGCTGTTGGAATAGGGAGTCACTTAGCGACCGGTCCTTTTCACACTCCAACTGTCCTCTCACTCATTCCTTTTCCTCTCTCACAACGGCCAGCACAGCAGGCCTCCGCCACTGCTTGGCAGAGTCTAAAATGGCATTAGGAGGAGGCGAGCAAGGATGTAAACAGGTGGAAACAGTTCCTGTCATGGCGATTAGCATTCCCCTTGGGCAGGCACAGCTATAGATGAAAGAATGGGGCTACAAGGGGACAGAGAGGAGAAAGCTGGCTGGGGAGCAGGAGGCAGCAGAGGGCTGAGTTCATTGTCAAAGGGAGCCAACTTTCAACCAAAACTTCCTACAACTCAAAGCAATCCTGGTGGCATCAGGGTGGGTGGTAGTGGTCTCTGCTGGGGATAAATGACCTGTTAGCTGTCTTCTTTGCCTGCAGTTAGATTTATGTGTGCTCATGTCTGTGTGACTATGCATGCAGGTATCAATGTCTGCATGTGTGGGAATACACAGTTGTGTGTCTGTGTGTATGTGGACAACAAAGTTGGAGTGCCTGTATAGTTGCCTGTGTGTTTCCTGTGTATATATTCATACTTTGGAGAACTCATGTTGGTGTGTGTCTACATGTGTCTTAGGACCTGCGTATTGTGCATGCATGCATGCATATGTGACTGTGTGCATGCCATTTCTGGATATGACGTGTTCCTCTGTTGGTATACATATACATGTGTAGATGTACATGGTGGCATGAAGGGCTGAGTAGAAAGCAACACACCTATCCTTCATTTAATGGAGGAAATCAACCTGACTATGGAGGCCACTCCAATCCTGGACAGAGAAAGGATCCCTGCTCGTGCTAAAAAGCCGAAATGTCTGGTTCTTCAGGACCTGGTACCCTTTGCTTTGTTCTCTCCTCCAAACCTCAGGCTCAAGTAGTGTGGAAAGACCCCAAAGCTAGGGAAGCTGTCCTGAAAGACAGAATGCTGGGGCAGAACCCGGAGGGATTGGAAGGAGAAGATGAAACATTTTTTTCTAAGCTTCTGAATATAAACAATTTACAGTGGAAAAGTGAGCTGGACTCTAGGACAGGAGGTAAATATAGACAATGAAATAATAGTGAGTAAAGTGATCTGCTTTCAGCCCAGGCTCACCCTTGATTGAGCTGGAGAAGGAGAGGAAGGTGGGGTGGGTTATCAGAGCTGAAGGACCATCTCTGTCTGAAGAGCTGAGGACAGAGCAGCTGGTCCCAGTAAACCCACACGAAGGAGCCATCGTCAACTCTAGAAATTCGGGAAGAAAGGAGAAAATTAGCCATGGCTGCAGTCAGAACTATATCTTGTTTACCATAAAACCTCACAAACAGCAGATTTTACTCCAACTGGCAGCCTCCTGCCACTCCAACTTCCAATCAGCCACCCGTGACCGGGCATTGTTTTATTGCCCATTGCAGGTGACCTTGGGGTCTCTCAGATTATCCTCAAGGTAGGATGGGGGTGATGAAATCTTAAGGTCAGGCTATTTGCTTTTAAAATCATCCAAGAGATTCACTCAGACAGACCTTTTATGATTACTCCTTGATTGCTTATTGTATGTAAATTAATAGAAATAGAAAATAAAAATCATCCATGAGGTTACAACCTAGAAATAATCAACATTTAATATTCGATGTATATCTTCCTAGGATTTTTCTTTCTTTTCTTTATAGATAGTTACACACATACTCACACACATACACACACATCTATAAACTATAAGCTATTTTATAACTTATTTTTCACTTACTAATGTCTTGAATATCTCTTTATATAAATAAAAATCTACATTGTCATTATATAGACTGCCAAATATCTCATGGCATGGGCTTATCATAATTTATTTAACAGGTTTTATTTATTAGATATTCAGGGATCTTTTTGGTTTTGGGGGTGGTATTTGTTTGTTTGTTTGGGTCTGGATTTTTAAATATGAGGGCTAGGGATATAACTCAGTGGTAGAGCATTTGCCTGGCATACATGAGACCATTGGTTCAATTCCTGGCACTTAAAAAAAATTGGGAATAAAGATAATAAATGAGTTTTTTTTTTTTTTTAAAGGTGTTTCATAGTCCCTTAGGTGGTCTTGGTGGCAAAAGTGACTTTGAAAGCTGAGATCTTGTCCCTGGGGTTTCATCCCTTTCTCTCCCACCTCAAGAATAATCTAAGGAGGCCAGAAGGTCACCTGGGATGACTGATAAGATTGTGCACGACCCACAAGAATGATCTCTGTCCCTGGACTTAAACAACTGACTCCAAACATTACTCCAACATTGACTTCAAAGTTACCTTTATAATTTCCCTTAGGACCCTGGAAACCCTGCTCATACCATTCAGGAGGATGATTTGCTTAGTATATGGAAGGCACTGGGAACAGGAGCGGTCACCTTGTAAGCTCTCAATAATGGACAGTTATGACCACTCTTCCAAAAAGGGAAGAACCATTCCTTGAGTGATCACTTCATCCACCCTTAAAAGACTGGGCTTCCTTTGGTTGGTTAGTCGCCTTATTAATGGTTGAGTTTTCTGCAGTCTGAAAATATTAAATGAAAAATTCCAGAAATAGACACAAGTTCTGAATAACTTTTGTTACAGTATATTGTTATAATTGGTTTATTTTATTATCAGTTATTTTTGTTACTCTTACTGTGCCTGATTTATAAGATAAGTTTTCTAATAGGCATGTATGTACAGGAAAAAAATCAGCATATGTAGGGCTCAGTACTATCCATGGTGTTAGGTCTCAGAAAGTAGCCCAAGTAGGTATGGGAGGACCATTATATATCTCTTTTGACTCTAAGTAGATCTGCTCTTTCAAGTTCCTCTCTTTCCATCTCAAGAGACATGGACAATGCTTCTCTGGAAGCTATTAAAAGAGCATGACCTGAGCACACCATATTTACCCAGTGCAGAGCGCCTGGCCTCCATTATGTTCTGATATCACATAGTTCTTGGCCTCCCTCAAGCATGGTCTCTTTTCTTTTGCCTTATACAACTGCCTCCAAGCATTGACTCCAACATAGACTCCAAAGTTGCCTTTATAATTTCCCTCAGGACCCTGGAAACCCTGATCATACTTGTTGGTGGACTACAGTGACATCCAGAACTTGTGAGGTGGGCACAGAGACTCATTGGTACATTGGCTCTCATCACAAGAAAATGAAATGTGCTCCAATTTGTACATGTAGTTTTGGGTCTAAGTGCATAGAATTGTTCATATTAAGTCCTTTGTGATCTCTAGTAAATTTTTTAGAAGGAATAAGTCTGGAATTAGGAAATATGTGGGTTTCAGACAAGGCGATTCCTTCACAGCATTCGAAGGAGGTGAAGTCTGTCCCTGGGGACCCTAATTTGTCCATTCAGACCATTGTCCATTGTCCTATTTACTAATTCATTCAATATTCGTTAAGTGACTACTGTGTGCCTGGTAGTGTCCAGTGCAGGGATAGTGAAAAGGCAAGGATGGAACCTGTGCCCTTGGGGCTCACGACCAACTGGAGAGTACAGGCAATTATCAGATCATGCATTATGTTCTACAATGAAGGAAGTAAGGACTTACAGGGATACATGGCAGGGGCATCAAACTCACATTGAGATGCTTAGGGAAGGCTTCCCAGAGGAAGTGATGTCCGAACTGATATTTGAAAGCTAATTAGGAGTTAAGCAGCTAAAAGAGCAGACACACATGTGTGAAGGCCAGAAAGCAAAGGCCAGAGCAGAGAATGATGAAGAGCATGAAAGATGTTGGGTGTGTGACAGGATCACAGTGTTATAAAGGTGAGGAGAGGAGAGATAAAACTGGGGAGACAGGCAGGGGCCACACCATGATGGACATGATGAAACATGTTGAAGAGTCGGATTGTATTCTCTAACCCCACAGGACTTGTCCTGTTTCCCATTGTCCTGTGTCCTGGTTCCCAGTTTGCTGATAAGACTCTGTACTCACAAGGAAGGTGGGGAGGAGCCTAAAGTTTAGAAGGAGGAACAGAAAATTTTGCCTAAGACAATGAAGCTATAATGATGTAAAGACAGGCAGTGGGTAGTCAATTTTTTTTATTTTCAGTGCTGGGTAAAACCCAGGGCCTCTTGCATGCTAAGAAAGTGTTTTACCATTGAGCTATACCCCAAGCCCTTTTTAAGTTTTATTTTGAGACAGGATCTTGAACATATGATCCTCTTGTCTCAGCCTGCCGAACAGCTGAGAATACAGGAATGTGCCACTGCACTTGGCTGCAGTAGGCATTTTATTTATTTTTAATCTTAATATTTTTACAGCAATGGGGATCAAAACCAGGGCCTTACGCAAAGTAGGCAAGTACTCCGCCACTGAGCTACACCCCCAGCCCAGACAGGTGTTCTAAGTGGAGAATTCTGCTGTCACCTCCCCTTCAAGTAGCCACTTGTAGAAGTGCCTGCTGCTGAAACTCAGGGAATATGTTATTTTTATTTTTATTTTTCTTAAAAATTCAGTGAACTGACTTTGCCCCATAATCATGTGCTGGCATCCAGAGAGTAACCAGCGAATACCAAGGAAGAACTTAAATGGACTTAAATGAGGGGACATGTATGAAAGGGCCTCACATAGCAGACCACACATAGAACTTGCTGAACTTGACACAATTTCAACTAATGATCCTCAGATGCTCTCCTACCCTTCTTGAGTGCCAGGCATAGTGTGCAACGATAACATAAAGAAATACAAGACCTAGGAGCATGTGGTCCAGCTCAGGAGTCCGGACCTCCATTGCACGGTGGTCCTGAGGCCCAATGGATGGCCGAGACAAGTAGAACTTTAAGAACTACCTTCTGGAGAGTTTCCTATAGAGATAGGATTTGAGGAGAGTTGAACGAAGAGTATTTAACTAGGCAGAGAAGATGGGAGTCAAGAATGACAAGAACTAGGAGAACTCGGTGAAGGTTGGACAGGGAATGGGTCTAGTACCAGAAAGCATGGGCAGAAAACATAGTCCCAGACAAGCAAGGCTAGGTTCTGCAGTCAGCTGGATTAGACGTCAAACCCTAGCATCAACCTTATCAATTGAATGGCCTGGAAAAGTTGCTTTATTTATTTATTTGTGGGGTTCCAGAGATTGAACTCAGGGCACTCAACCACTGAGCTACATCCCCAACCCTATTTTGTATTTTATTTAGAGACAGGGCCTCACTGAGTTGCTTAGGGCCTTGCCATTTCTGAGGCTGGCTTCGTACTCGTGATCCTCCTGCCTCAGCCTCCTGAGCCGCTGGGATTACAGGAGTGCACTACTGCGCCCAGCTGGATAAGTTACTTTACCTTCTCTGGGTCCCAGTTTTCCTCATCTTTAAATTAAGATTAACAAGAACCCAACTAACATGTGGAGCAGCATAGCATAGACCATATGCTACAGAGGTGAAAAGCAAGAATGTGGGGGTCAGGCAAAACTGATTCCAGCTCACACTCAGTCAGCACCTGTGGATCGGGGTGATCAAATTAACCTCCATAAGCTTCTTGTTGATAATAGGATAGTTGTGGTAGTATCTGTCCAGATAAATGAATGAAATGAGGTAAAGGACACTTTGTGGGTGATAAGGAGGGAAAAATGCATCTGAAGGACTGAGTCCAGGGACAAATGCCCCCCAGATCAGCCAACAGTAGACATTACAGTGGGAACAATACAGCCCCTAGATTGACTTCTGAATGCTGCTCTCTGTTTCAATAGACACGAGAACACTGCTATAATGAACCAGCTAGAAAGGGGCTGAATGTCCATGCCTATGCGTGGGCACGGCTGGGCAGTGTGAAGTACAAGGAGTAGAGAAGGAAGAGGTCACATCCAGATTCACAAAGGTATGTTGACCCGGAGGTAAGAAGAAGTCAGTATTGGTTTCTAGGGGACAATTTTATTGTGGATCAAAATCCAAAGTGCTGAAGAGCTGGTTGATGCCTTCCATCCCAAGACAGCTCGTTGATGCATAGGCTTAGCTCTAATTTTGTTTTGCCTCCTGGGGCAAAGATTATAACAAGGAAATTTGAAAGCAGAAACATGTTCTGTTTCCTAGGGGGTTGCATTAGATCTGGCTAAGGTTAGAGAGGGGTTGTCGCACAGGAAATGGAAAACACAGGCAACCAGGGCCTGGGCAACCTCCTCCTCAGCCTCAGCCTCGCAGTTTCAGCTTCAGCCTCCCTCTGGCTCTGTGCTCCTCCCAGGGCTCCCCATTTAGTCTCCTTTATTCCTCTAGCTGCCAGTTTCTACCTCCTACCTGAAAAGAATCTCTTTCATTAACGTATTTGTTTATGTTTGTTTTTACCCTAAATGATTGTGTGCCTTCTAATGTGCTAGTTGTGGATCCAGTTTTCACACCCTGCCAGATGCATACATGGGAACATTTACTACAAGTGACAACCATTTTAGTGGAGGAATGAGCATAGAGCATTAGGGAGAGGAGAGGCCACGAGGAATATTCCCAAGGCACGCCAACACCCATTGCCTCTGTGTCCTGAGACCAATGCTGGGGCCAAAGCAAGAGTCAGTACAGAGAGAATACCCGCTTCAAAAGGATATGGGTATCACCACCAGCAACAGTGACAAGCTGGGATCAAATATTTCAATCAACAGGTTTATCCACGAATCCCAGATGTGAACTTGTAGCAGGTACAGCCACATACTGGATGTTTCCACGTTGGGAACAAGAGGAAGGAGGACATGTTGGCTGCCCTTGAGTTTATAGTCTTACCAAAGAGGTGAAAATTAAGGCAGCTAACACAGGTGGTGGGAAGGGCTTTATTCTCCCTCCCCTGTCTTCTTCTAGGAGTTGGGTGCCTGCCAGGGTGGGATGACAGAGGGTGACAGACACTCTTCTAGCGTGACTGAGTACAGGGCTGCTGTGCAGACTGTGTACTGTGGGGACATTATTCACACTGACAGAGAGTGGGGGGCACTACAGGAGGAGTCCCAGGCAGTAAAGGAAGTGAAATAATTTGAGAGATGCCAAATTCTGAAGGCAACAATTGTGAAGTTGTCTTTTCCCAACTCCATTCTTCATTTCTTACCCATTAGCTGGGGCTAACCTTGTCTGTCTTCTGTCTCCCAAGAATCACTCCTAGGTTACTTCACATCCAGTGTCTTGGAAAATATTGTTTAAAATACACACACAAAAGCTGGACACAGTGGCATGTGCCTGTAATCCCAGAGACTCGGGAGGCCAAGGAAGGAGAATTGTGAATTCAAGGCCAGCCTAGGCAATTCAGTGAGATCCTGTCTCAAAATAAAAAGTGAAAAGGAGATGGGAATGTAGCTTAGTGGTACAGCACCCCTGGGTTCAATCCCCAGTACTTTAAAAGAATAAAAATAACAAAACACACACAAATATTTTTGTACCTTGTTATTCCATCTTGGTCTGCAACCAAACTAAAAGATTCTAGGAAATCCTTACCAATATTAAAGTATTATTGTAAGTACATAATGAATACCTTATTAAAAATCCATAGAAAGCTGGGCATGGTGGCACACACCAGTGGCTCTGGAGGCTGAGGTAGGAGGATGGCAAGTTCAAAGCCAGTCTTAGCAACTTAGCAAGGCCCTAAGCAACCTAGCAAGACCCTATCTCAAAATAAAGCATTTATGGCTGGGGATATAGCTCAGCTGGTAGAGTGCTTGCCTCGCAAACACAAGACCCTGGGTTCAAATCTCCAGCACCACAAAATAAATAAATAATTAATTAAAAAAAAAAATAAAATAAAGCATTTAAAAGGCTGGGGATGTGGCTCAGTGGTTAAGTTCCCCTGGGTTCAATCCCTGGTACCAAAAAAATTCCATAGAGAAAACCCATTCTTTGAATTAATCATTGTGCTCCTTGACCTCCTTACTTTAAAAATCCTAACAATAGGGCAGGGGATGTAATTCAGTGGTAGAGCATAGGCTTTGGATGAAGCCCTGGGTTCAATCCCCAGCATCGAAAATAAAAAAGTGGTAATGATTTAGTTGACTTCCCACAGATAAACAGCCCAGACCTCTCAGCACCCAAAGTCTACAATTTTCAAAGAGAAATCAAATCAGGCTTCCTAGCATAGCTCCACCTTCCTCATCTGATCGTGACCATCCTTGGTAATGAACAGCTGAACAAAGTGATCTGAGTAGGAAGCTATAGGAAGAGCCTTCCCCGGTGAGACAGAGAAGCGAGTGAAGACATGCTGGCTTTCAACTCGTGTCTGGTCAGTCACTCATCTTTGTGGCTTTTACCTTCTAAATATTTCTTGAGTGTGTCCCTTACTCTCCATTCATGTTGCCATTACCTAGTCCTAGTCCTATCTAAAGTATTACAGTGGTTTCATGGAGTAATAGGAATACCGTGTGTGTGTGTATGTGTGTGTGTGCAGAAAGGTGTTTCTTTTCCAAATTTTCTTTCATATATTCTTTCCTCCATTTAGTCAGAAGCAAGCACAGAGTTGTTAAAACAGTAAAACCATGAAAAAGAAAGAAAGTCTAGGGCTGGGGTTGTGGCTCAGTTGTAGAGCACTTGCCAAGCATGTGTGAGGCACTGGGTTTGATCCTCAGCACCTCACATAAATGAATATATAAAATAAAGGTTCATCAACAGCTAAAAACATATTAAAAAAAAAAAAAAGAAAGAAAGTCTAGGACTGTGGTTGTGGCTCAGTAGTAGAGCACTCACCTAGCATGCATGAGGCCCTGGGTTCCTCAGCACCACAGAAAAATAAAAAAAAAAGTCTATGATTGACTTGGGTTTCCTTAATGGGATTTTTTTTTTTTTTTTTGGTCATACTGGGGATTGAACACACGGGTGCTCTACCACCATGATACAGCCTTGGCCCTTTTTACTTATTTATTTCTATTTTGAGACAAGATCTCACTAAGTTGCCCAGGCTGGCCTGGCACTTGGGATCCTCCTGCTTCCACCTCCTGAGTTGCTGGAATATAGATTTGCACCACCACACCCAGCTCTTAATGAGATTTTTAAAAAGTACACAGTTGACAATAGTCTGGCAAATCAGATTACGCAGCCATTTTGCTGATTTTCAAGTCTTCTCGTTACATGTTAGTACTCTTATCAGTCGATTCCAGTCTGGCACACAGAAATCACACTCTGTATTCCCACAAATGGAATTTCACCTGAGGAATTGCTCCCAACATGCAGGAGGAACAGAAGAGCAAACAACACAGAAGCAACTGGGATAATAACTGTAGGTAACAGCTGTGCCCCTAGAGCTGGGGAAACAGAGCAATACATTCATGTACCTTTTTTTTTTTTTTGAACAGTGCTGGGGATTGAACCCAGGGCCTTGTGTTTGCAAGGCAAGCACTCTACCAACTGAGCTATATCCCCAGCCCTATATTCACATTCTTAGAACTAGAAGCTCAAAGAGGGGCCCTGTGGGGCTCTGAGGAATGGGTGTCACCAGCGGCTGCTGGTAGCTCTGAGGGGCACTAGGAGGTTGGTAGTGGGAGTGTTGAAAGGACCTGAGAGCAGGAACCAAGTGCTGCCAAAGCGCCATGTTGGGGAAATCCTCACAGGAACAGCAAGCAAACAGGAAGTTCTTTTTTCCTTCTCCAATCTTCTAGTTTCCTCCTAGTGTTTCCATCAGCAAAATCTAATAGGAAACCCTCTGACAAAAAAAAAAATTCTAGTTTGCAGGATCCCAAATCCAACTTCACAAACAGAAGAAACGCAGGAGACACAGGTACTAGCCACACCCAGAGCTAAGATGAGGCTGAGTTGGACCACAGGAGTCTGCTGTAAGCTGTGCATTAAAGGAAGTGCCCACAAGGGAGATGAGCCTGCTGCCGTGAGAGAAGCCGGGAGGACTGCACTAGAGTGGGAGGCTGTTTTGGACCCTTAGAAACCAGGATCTCCATGTACCTGGTTTAGCTCTGGGATAAGTTAACTGAGGATTGAGAGGGAGGAGGCATTATGGGCACTTCGACCTGCTTTCCATTTCGATCTCGGAGGAGACTGGCAGCATCCCTCCTATGGGGCCAAGAGACATGTGCTCCATCAGAGAAGGGTGCCAACATATCAACCCCCTAAAGTTCTCCAGCTCCCCAGCAGCATGGAAGGGTTTCAGAAGCTCACTGGAAGGGGGAGGGGGATGAAGGCTCTAGGTGGCGACTTCTCCCAGGGGTTGAGGGCTGCGTCAGAAACCACGCCTTTAAAGGAGCCAGGAAAAGCAGGGGGAGAGAGAGGTTGGACTGTGGTGCTACTGCAGTCAAGCTCTCCATCGGTGCCACAGGGAGCTCGGACCCGGGCTGGGCCTTCAGATTTGTGTGTGTGTGTGTGTGTGTGTGTGTGTGTGTGTGTGTGTGGTGCTGGTGGTGCTGGGGGTTGAACCCATAGCCTCAGGCATGCTGGGCAAGGACTGAGCTACTTCCCCAGCCCAGTCCTTCAAAATTCTGAATAGAGACCACGTGACTAGACACTTGTACCTCTGCTTGGACTACTCATTAGATACAGACCCACCCTCCTCCCCAATAACCTCGAGCCAGGTAACTCTCTTTGGTCAAGAGCTATACTTATCAAAAAAATTAGCTGAAAGCCATGAGCACCCAATAATCCTGGCAGATCTAAAAGGGAGATCTAGCCGGGTGTGGTGGTGCATGCCTGTAATGCCAGCAGTTTGGGAGATTGAGGAAGATGGCTAATTCAAAGCCAGCCTCAGCAACTTAATGAGACCCTAAGCAACTCAAGGAGACTCTGTCTCTAAAGAAAATATAAAAAGGGGCTGGGGATGTTGCTCAGTGGTTAAGTGCCCTTGGGTTTAATTCCCCAGTACAAATAAATAAATAAAAGGGAGACATAGATGGTATACTACAGTGTCTACTATGACGGTCACCATGGGAGAGGTACAGAGTAATCTGTAGAGAACTCCAAACTGGGGATCAGCCAGGAGTTGCAGCCTGACCTTAAAAGACCTGCAGACCAATGAGAGCAGAGGTGGAGCCAAGTCACTAGGGACAAGGTGGCAGTGCTCCTGGGGGATCATGGGCATGAATTTTCCAAACCTCAGGAACCAAGTGTGTTTTACACCAGCCACAATGCCTTGGCAGCAGAGGCAGAGAGAACAGAGTGCAGAGGACAATACCCCGAGATAAGTAGCATGAGACAGCTGAGAGGGAGGAAGGCATGAACAGTAGTGGCCCCTCCCACAATGCCATGAGGCTCTGTCCATCCTTAGAGCACCCCACTGCCATCTCAGGAGGGAGGGAAGGGAGCCCTCTCAAGAGGGAAGAAACTCCTCTGATAAGGAGTATTTGGAAGACTGAAAAATTTGCATTTGAAGACTAATTTCTCAACAGAATCTGGGTTAACAACTCCCCACCCTGCTCACCCTGCCAATTTTTCAAAACCAGATGGGACCTAATTACCTTTAATGGGGAAGTTTAAAGTGTCACTTTACCCTGGCTATGAGAGGAATGGAGTCTTCAGAGAAAGATAAAGTAAGTCATAAAAAAAAAAAATGAAGACATTAAAATTTATTCCCAGCTGAATTCTGGTATATAAATTTCACTGCCTTCCAACTCCCTCTCTCTCCCAATCCTTATATTACTTCCAGAGTTATCTTTAGGAAACACAGGTTTGACAGTAAAGCACGGATGGCACGCCCCATCGCCTATGGAATCAGGTTAAAACTGCCAAATTAGTCGCAACCTGGCTCAGCCTCACCACCAGCTTCAGAGACATATTCTCTGGACATCGCCACTGGTGCCTCTGTTCTTCAGACACACTGTCAGTCTGCTTAGAAGACCTTTCTGTTCTCCTACTTCCAGACCCAGCACAGTTCTCTTGCCTCTTTCTTTTTTTACTTCCCCCTAAATTTCCTATAGGTCTCACTGGACTTCCCACTGAAGATTGATTACCAACCTGACACACTGTATTATAATCTGCTGTGAAGGTATCTATAGTCATCCTTAGATTATGAATCTTATTCATCTTGCAAGATCTTGCCTCCTCTTTGAGTTCTTCTTGCTGTTGTTTTGTTTGTCCCTCGAACCACTCTGCATTCATTTTCATGCACCTCTCTCGGCTCTTAGTACACATATCAGCCCAGGGAGCTGAGCCATGGCCAACGTTCTGGGATGAAGGATTTAGTTGGAATTTACACCAGGACTCTGGGAGTGAAGGTCCAAAAGGGGAAGTTAGAGGGTCAGAGAGTCACCGACCTGTCCCTGCAAGGAGCCTAATGGGTCCAATCATGGAAGTGGAGGCATCAATGGGAAGTTGCTGCTTCTAAGTAGCTATGCCTTGTCAATCTACAACCATGAGTTCAGTGGTGAGCTGGGGCCATAGTTGGTCAGCAGGGTCATTCTGGTAAGAAGAACTAAACACAGCAGAAGAGAAAGAACAAGTCAGGGACTGCTGGTCCCCTCTGTGTCTGTCTCTTTTAACCTTTGAAACACTCTCAGAGAGGAATGACTACTCTTCTCTTCCATATCTCATGCAAATTCTTCTTCTTCCCAACTCTCACTCAGAACCATGCGTGGAAGGGAATTTTGGGAACACCAGTTTAACCAAACTGACATCACACAAACCACCACCACAGTGTATGGTAGCCATCATTTCCCTGTCTCTCCACTCCCCGATCTCTCCACTCCTCTGTAAGGATGAGAACTCCCAGTTGTGAACCAGAACTGTCTCACTTTTATTTTTTAACTTTCTTTTTTGTGCTGTCAGAGCCAAGGACATTATTGGCAGCCTTACAGACTTGATACTCAATGAATTTTTTTAAATAAAGTTCAAAATGAAATTCATTGAAATAAAGAGTCAGTGACTCAGTCTTAGCCTTGGGTCTATTGCTCAAAGCATGGTACCTGGGTGTTTACACTTCTCAATGGTAAATGTCAAATGGATATTTAACACGTGGAATTGCCAAGAAAGATAATTTCCGAGGGGAAATGGAATATTTTGAATACAGGGTAGATCTGAGAAATGTTCTGGTTGTTTCTATAAGGATTTTTCTCACCTCGAAATCAACAGAAAACACTGTAGGTAGGGAGGGGAAGTAATTGTGTTCTTCTCCTTGGAAGTGACAGAATGTAGAGAATAACGTCCTGTGCAGAACAGAGCTCAGGGAAAGAGGTGCCAGGCCTAGCAGAGAGCACAATGGCTCCCACAACAAAACTGGAAATTGCTACACCTGGTGATGCCAAGTCATCTTCTAAGGATCCGTTCCCTTTCTGAAAGCCCAGGTTTAACTTCCTCTCCATTGTTTTGCAGGGTCTCTGCCTCTGAAAGCACGGTAGTTTGTCCACTTGGATATAACTATGTAAAATCAGCAGTGCCTTATTGCTCCCAAAACTCATTTTACCTGAAAATCTGAAAATTCAGATTTTCATGAAGTCCTTCTCAATTGGATGGTGTGAACTGTTATCTGTAGAGATGAAGAATCATGATTATGTTTTTGTCCCCAGTTAAGACATTCTCCTGGCGCAACAAGAGCAAGGAGCTCTGGTGACTTCAAGTTGGCCCTAAAGACTCCTCATCTAGGCCCACACTGTACTTCCCCTGACCAGCTGTGGAACATTTTTCTTTGTGGGTAGCAAGATATGTCAAGCAAAGCTGGAGGAGAGATTGGCTTCACCCTTCACCTTTCCTGAAATCAGACTTCCTCCTCATGTGGTAACTCCTGCTAGTCTTAGGAGACAAGATCATCTCAAAGTTTATGTGCAGAAAGGGAGAGAAAGAGCCACTCACACTGGAAAAATGCCAATCAGCACTGATCAACCAGAGCTCTGCCTGGGTTAGGAGTGCAAGACTGCATGTTCCAGCTGGACCATTGAAATTCCTTTTTTTTTTTTTTTTTGCAGTGCTGGGGATTGAACCCAGGGTCTTATACTTGTGAGGCAAGCACTCTACCAACTGAGCTATCTCCCCAGCCCTGAAAGCCCTTTAGTTTGCTCTCTTCATTCTCTCTCTTCTCCTTCCTGCATAAGAGCATGTTGTCCATGTTATAAAAAATAGTTCTTCTTCTCCTCTTTCTACTTCTCTTCCTTCTCCTTTTCCTTCCTCTCCCCCTCCCTCTCCCCTCCCCCTCCTGTGTCCTCCTCCTCCTCCTTCTTCTTCTACTTCTTCTTTTTTGGTACTGGAGTTTGAACCCAGGGGTGCTTAGTCACTGAGCCACACCCCCAGCCCTTTTAAAAAATATTTAATTAGAGACACGGTCTCACTGAGTTGCTTAGGGCCTCGCTAAGTTGCTGAGGCTGGTTTTGAACTTGTGATCTTCCAGCCTCAGCCTCCCAGGCTGCTGAGATTACAGGCATGTGTCACCGTGCCCACTCCAGTTGTACTTCTTAAAAGAGGCTTCATTTATTAGCCACTTTTCACAAACATTCTCTTGCTTCATCCTCACATGAAATAGCTGAAGGTCAGAGAATAGTTTGTCCAGCATCACACAGGTGTTAAGTGATGAACACTTTGATTCCAAATCCTATGCTATTTCTTCACATCAGTGGTTCCTCTCTCTCTCTCTCTCTCTCTCTCTCTCTCTCACACACACACACACACACAGCCAAGACCGCTTCAAAGTTGTACAATTTCAATAAGAAAAAAAGTAAAATTAAAAATTGTGTTTAGAGTATGACCTGGTTTACCTGTTTGAAAATACATTTATATGTGTACACACTGATTTCTAAGTTTTCTAAGGTAAATGTGAATTTCTTGTGTAAGAAAGATTAGAGAAAATGGAAACAATTCAATTAAAAAATAAAAGCAGTTTATTTTTCACCATGGTCAGAAACTGAATAACGATATTGTTTTCAAACTGTGTCATAATGTTTACTTTGTCATGTGGGGTGTGTGTGTGTGTGTGTACAAAGTCTGGATGAGAGTGGAGTTGGGGACCATGACAAGTGACCATTTATTAGGTAATCCCATTCTTGCCTTCTGACCCTGGTCCTCTTGCGGCCAGCCAGGGGAGGGGATGATTGCATCATGGTTCTCCCTGGCATGCACAACACACCAAGTGTTCGCCTATATTTAGCCAACATGAAGTCACTGAAACTCTATGCCTGCTGGATGCAATTAGTGCTTTGTTATTTGTTGCTCACATGGCTGATATTCCGACAGTTCTGCTTAGTTTATGTCCTTAGCTGAATTTAAAAGGACTGAAAATCTTTTGTTACTGGGGAAACTATGCTTGGAGAGTGGGAACTGAAATCCCGAAACAATGAGTCCCCTGGAAAGAACCCTGAGGTGAACACTTGATATCTCCTGCAAGTAGGGGAGACCTCAATTATCTTCTTCTTTGATGAAAAGGGGAAGACCAGGATGGGTGTGCTGGGGAGGGGTGGATCATCTATGTTCTACTCCGTTGGTAAAAGCACACTGTCTGATCAGTGTTTCCCAATTGTGGTCTCAAGTCCAATCTCCTTCCAACAATCAATCACAAGTGACACTGGATGCAGAAACACAGAGTAGCTGGGCAGCAAGAGGGGAAGGTTCAACCTGTTGGCTATTGCCTGAACTTTATCCTTGAAGTCTCCTTTGTCTAGCTTAAGGCTTGTGTATGCATGTGTGTTTATTTAGGCATTGGGAGTCTCGGTTTAGAATCTCGATTTGCAATTTTTGGTTTTTCACTTTGGATGACGATCACAGGAGAGATTTATTAGAGAGTTCAGTTTTGTTTGCCACATCAAGGGTGTGGCAAAAATAAAAATGAAACAAACACAATTTTAAAGTAGGTACATATTCATAACAGTATTTTACATGGTAAAATTCCTGAAGGCAGAGAGTCTATGCAACATTTGCCACTACTTTCTGTCTTTCAAACACCCTCATAATCTTGTTCTCTATACCTCATTCTGTCACTTAGAACTTATGTTCTGCTCCTAAAAATAACTTTATTTTTTTAAAAATAAAGATAACTGGCAGTATGTGAGAGGCTCCTTAGAAGGCTGAAGCAGGAGGACTGCAAGTTCGAGGCCAGCCTGGGCAGCTTGGTGAGACCCAGGGCTTCATGTACTCTTTTGCTGAGTTACATCCCCAACCCTTTTTAAAATTTTTATTTTGAGACAGGATCTCACCAAGTTCCTCCAGCTGACCTTAAACTAGAGATCTTCCTGTCTCAGGCCTCTTAGTCACTGGCTAAAGCCTCCTTACCTGGCTCAGGATAACTTTTTAAAAGATTATTAAATTTTATTTTGAAAAATATTTTTGAGCTGTTATTTTTATACCAAAGACTACATCAAAAGTGAGTAAATACTTCAGAAAAGCATAAACACCTCTATTTCATTATTAATTGCATAAATACAGATTTTTAACAAGCTTTAAGTATTGATTTATTCATTCATTCGACAAGTATTTATTGGGTAGCCAGTGTGACTAATATTAGTGTACATTTTATTTGTGCCATCTCTTTGACCTTTCATTAAGTAATCATAATATTCATTTATTTTTATTTCATTATAAATTGACAATGTATCATTATATATATTTATAAGGAATGAAGTGATGTTATAATTTATGAGTACAATGTAGAATAATTAAAACAATCTCTTTAACATATCCATCACCTCAAATGCACTTTTTTTTTGTGGTGAGGACATTTGAAATTCATCCTCAGCATGAATTTTGAATCAATCACAATTTTTGTAGTTTTACTAAAACACATGCTTCCAGTATCATTCTTCTTCCATTGCAAGATAGATTTGGTGAACTTATTAAAAATGTATCCTTGGCGACATTAAAATGAAGGCAACCATGTGGGCTCAACTTACAAGGCAATTTCAAGTGGCTTTGGCTTTAATGGCACATCATTATATCCTCCCAGGCTATGACCTCGAGGTTACAGACAATTACCAACACACCTTTTGTCCCTGCACAAAAGAGGCTCACAAATAAAGACAATTAATTTCAAGAGAAACATTGAGTTAACGCGGATTTACTAAAAAGTAAATGATTTCAAACTTCCGCACTTTATTATTAGTAACAAGTTAATTTCCACATACCTCCCAGCCTAATGAGAATGGCTGTGTTGGCTGGAATCCAGTCATCAACACCTCAGTGTGAACAAAGATCTGAGAGGAAATTCTAAGAGACAAGTGAGGTGGAGGGAAGATGGAGCAGGGTGTGGGCTACCTAGGGAGAAAATGTCTTTAACTTTCTAATTTCGTACAATGGCAATACTGTCAAAAAGAAATTCCCTAGGTCCTAGCCCTACCTGCCACAAAAATTGGGAAGAACAACAACAACAACAAAAACTGTGATTCATGGCCAGACACAAAGGTGCACACCTGTTCCCAGTTTCTCCAGTGGCTGAAGCAGGAGGATCGCAAGTTGGAGACCAGCCTAGGCAACTTAGCAGGGGCCTGTGAATCAAAATGCAAGCTGTAAAAATAAAAAAAAAAATTTAATAAAAAAAAGGAAATAAATAATTAAATAAAAAGGGCTGAGGATGTGGCTCAGTGGTAGATCGCTCCTGGGTTCAATCCACAGTATCACAAAATTAAATAAAGAAATAAAACTGTGTTTCAGATTTCACTTCAATTAAATGCTATGATTACCATGAAAGAAAAGGGAAGTCTGCTTTTTCTGAAGCTTTGTGTTATCAGTCACTATAGTGACCATTTATGACCATTGAAATTGTTGTAGTGAGATTGGGAATAAATATTGTTGCTATGGTTTTAAAATATAAATACAGCACTGGGGGTATTTTCAGTGGTAGAGCCCGTGTCTGTCATGCATGAGGTATTGGTTTAATCCCAACACTTCAAAAATAAAATATAAATGCATAAAAATAATTCCATTAGTACAGCAATTAAAATATACAGGAGTATAATTCTCAACAGTTTTTAGTACTATAAATATGTAACAGTAACTTTTTTAAAAGCTCATAAAAATAGCATATTTCAAATCTGTGTGAAAAAGATAGATTATTCATTAGATGGGATACTCGTTTGAAAAAGAAAATAAACCTTTATCTCATCCTTTATGTAAAATACATTTCAAATGGCCTGTGATTTTAAAATAAAATAAATAAACCCATTAAAGTTCTAGAAGATAAACTAAGTATCTTTATAATCTTGGCATCGAGAAGTTCTTTTGAAGCAGAAATCCTCAAGGAAATGATTGTCAATTGGTCCTTTTTATTTTTTTCCCAACTATAATGTCTCCTAGGCAAAAAACATAGGAAACAAAGTTGTCACAATACTGGAAAAATATTTGCAATATTTACTACAAAGGGATATAATACAGTAAACACAGAATATTTACATAAAATGACCCCAGTAACTTTTACATGTAAGAACAAATAATCCTAAAAAAAAAAAAAAAAAAAAAAAAAAAGCAAGAAACTTGAATAAGGAGTCCAAGAAGGAGAAATACAAAGGTCCCCTAACTTTTCAGCACAGTAAGATGTTAGAGCTGGAGACACTTTTGAGATAGGCAGTCTAAATTCCCCATTTTACACAGGAGGAAACTGCCTCAAAGATGTTCAGAGAGGTGTCTCATGTCATTCAACCAGTTAATGCAGAATAATTCCCACTGTTTCTTGAAATCAGTCAGTAGTGATCATCTTGATTCATCATACATGAAGAAAAGATCGGCATGTGTGGACCTGGGGAGATCTTGGGAAGAACACCAGAGAAGAAAAATGAAGGTTCCCAAGGTCCCCCCTACCCGCCTGGCCACAGAATAAGAGAGAGCTGAGCTCATTTGGCCTGGGCTGCTCCTGTAGTGGCTTCAGAGGCTGGGATGCAAGACAATGAGTTAAGAAGACATTCTAGGTCAGCCCCCATTTGTTTGGGTGACGACCACCAGCCCAGCTCTGCTAAAGGTCACTACCTGCAGGGCAAGGCTTTGCTGACGATAGACATGAAGACCTGGCCTGCCCTCAGAGCTGGACCCTGATGCAACCCGAACGGAAACCAAGAGAGGCAGGCAAAGAAAGCAACATATGTATGATTGTAACAGCTTTAGCTACTTGTCAGGTCGGGGGTTCTTGAAGTCTTCCCTGCACACAACAGAGGACATGGAAATAAGCATTTTAGGTCGCACACACATTTAAAATTGCATTGGCCTTGCGTTTGTTTCAACGTGTATGAAAACACACTGGCACATCAGTCATGATTTCACGTCCACATTTACCTTTTTTTAGGATGAACCTGTTGTAAGCATTTAGGTCAAAAGTGACTCCATTTGAAAAGCAATCCAAAGTAATTAGTGGTGCAGGCATTAATCGAATATGGCAAAATTTGTGAATTAAAATTAAAAAAATTTTTTAAGTTGTGATGGACTTTTTATTTATTTATATGCGATGCTGAGAATCAAACCCAATGCCTCACACATGCCAGGCAAGTGCTTAACCACTGAGCCACAACCCCAGTCCAATTTGTGAATTAAATTTTTGTATCCGCAAATAACTTAAGTTTGGGAAACAATGACAGAGTTCTTTTTTGTTGTTGTTGTTTTTTAACCAATCCTGGAAAAAGACTTATTTTTTTTTTTCTTTTTAGTACTGGGGAGTGAACCCAGGGGTGTGCTTTACCACTAAGCTCTATCCCCAGTCCTTTTTATTTTTTATGTTGAGTCAGAGACTTGCTAAGTTGCTGAGGCTGGCCTCAAACTTGTGATCTTCCTGCCTCAGCCTCTGGAGTTGCTGGGATTATATGTATGTGCTGCCACTCAGGGCAAGAAAGACTTTTTTTTTGGCTACCAGGAATTGAATTCAGGGGCACTTGACCACTGAGCCACATCCCCAGTCCTATTTTGTATTTTATTTAGAGACAGGGTCACACTGAATTGCTTAGCACCTCACTTTTGCTGAGGTTGGATTATAGGCATGTGCCACTGCACCTAACAAGAAAGACATTTTATAATGCCTGCCAACCCAGGCATTATACATACACAATTTGTACAGCTGTCACAAAACATTATTATTATTATTATTATTATTATTGGTACTAGGAATTGAAATAGGGGGTGCTTTACCACTGAGCTACATCCCAGCCCTTTTGCTTTTTTTTTTTTTTTTAATTTTGAGATAGGGCCTCACTAAGTTGCTTGAGGCTGGCCTTGAACTTGCAAACCTCCTGTCTCAGTCTCCTAAACCACTGGGATTACAAGTATGCGCCATGATGCCTGGCAACAAAGCATTAGTTACTCTTGTTTGTGAGATGCATTCTGGACCCTCGACTTCTCTTTGATCCCCCCTTTTCCCTTACCCTTTCTCCTTCTCCTCCTATTTAATTGTCTGTAAGTCCTTTCTGTCAGTTCTGCTTTTAAATGCTCTTTATTTATCCTCTTTTCCCATTTCTAAGATTTCAATTTTGGCCTATGCCCCTATTACCTTTCACCTGGATTAGATCCTAACTCATCTTCTCACTTTCAATCTAACTTTTCTCCTTCAATCCACCCTCACACTATTGCCAAAAACTGCTCTGACCCTGTCATGCCCCAGTGCACAGAATAAAGTCCAAGTTACTTAACAAGACTTGAAAGGCATTTGCCTGTTGGTCCCTGCTAACCTCTCCAAACTCAAAAACTGGCAGACCCAGGACTATAAACCCAGGTTTCTTGATTCTCAGGGCTTAATTCTTGCGTACTCTTCTTAATGCATACTTCTGGCTCCTCAGAGCCTTTCACAATTGTTATTGCACAGGTGGTACCTGCAGCACCCATTCCTGCCTCTCTGGCTCAGGGCATTTTGAGTAAAGCCTCTTATGAGATGGATAGAATGTCATAAAATGAACCAGATTGGGACAAGGGTGTTGCAGATATCCTTGAACCCACAATGTAACAGTAGGTATCATAGAATGAACAAGTGATAGAAGTGAATAAAGAGGAAATGAAAGTGTTCATTAAGCAATATTACATTCACACAGGAGACCACCGGCACTACACAACCATATCTATGCCATCTTCACTTTGCAATGATCCCACAAGAAGCAGGTATCCCCAGTGAGAAGGCAATGACACATTGGACTAGTCTTCTGTGTGATTCTTTTTTTTTTTTTTTAATTTCTTTTTTAAAATATATGTTTTTAGTTGTAGGTGGGCACAGTACCTTTATTTTATTTTTATGTGGTGCGGAGGATTGAACCCAGGGCCTCATACGTGCTGGGTGAGCACACTACCACTGAGGCACAACCCCAGCCCTCCTCCACGGGGTTCTATGTGCCCCCACACCAAGGATAGTCCTGGGATAGTGAAGTGAAAGGGATACTTCTTGACAATAGTCACCCCTAAACCACTCTGGAAGCACTTATCTTTGTCTTTTTGTTATATAAGATAATAATAACCTTATTTTTAAGTCACTTCTTGTCAGATATTCTTTTACTTGTAGGTAGCAAAACCTCCTCACCAATTCTACCCTTTCAATGGCTTCCAATTATTTTTAATAATGAAGTCCAAATTCTTCTGTGGCCCGCAAAGCCCTAGGAAATTTATTGATTGATTGTCCTCGGGACTGAACCTAGGGCCTTGCACACACCACACAAGTGCTCTACCCACTGAGCCATATACCTGGATCCCTCGGAGATTCATTTTGAGCTGTGCTCTTTTGTGCTCTGCCAGTGCTTGCCTTCTTTCAACTCTTCCTCCCACCAGGCAAGGGTTTTATTTTGATCCTGAGAATTGAACCCAGAGGCACGTTACCACTGAACTACATACCCAATCCTTTGGAGTCAAGGTCATGCTAAGTTGCCCAGGCTGGCATCTGGCCTCAGCCTTCCCAGTCACCCAGAGACAATAAGGCTTTTGTACCTCCTGCCTGGAATCACTTTCCTTTCTTTCCTCCCTTGTTCACTTCTCCCTTAGACCTTTAGCTCAGCTGTTCCTCCCTCAGAACACACTATCTAGTTGCAGTGTTTTGTTTTTCTTGGTACTGGGGATTGAACCCAGGGGCACTTAAAACACTGAGCCACCTCCCCAGCCCCCACTTTTTAAATATTTTATTTAGAAACAGGGTCTTGCTGAATTGCTTAGGACCTCGCTAAATTGCTGAGGCTGGCTTTGAACTTGAGATCCTCCTGCTTCAACCCCCTTGGCCACTGTGATTATAGGCATGCGCCAGGTGCCCAGCTAGCTGCAGCATTTTAAAGTGAATTACAGGATGATAACACAGGGACCATCCAAGATGGAACAGAGCACCTTGATCACAATTGATATGGGTTTATGATAAAGTGCTGAGGAGGACTCTCTGAGGGAGCTGGATAACATGATCATGGGCACAGGAGATAGTTAGGTCCTGGAAACATTAAGATCAAATTTCTAGAGTTGTCATGGAAGCTGGATTCAAGTGGAATTTTTTAATAGTGAGCTATGTCTTAGAAATTCATATGTTATGGATGACTATGAATGCCTTCTGCATAATTTCACCCTTATTTGTGGGGTTCTTTGGTGACTGTCTCCCCTCCCATCTAAACTCCCATACACAGGAGGCAGGGATGGAGGCAGTTTTGGCCAGTGGGAGGGAATGAATACGTGAACAATGGAATCTAAATTTAAATCTGGCTTAATCTGAGGAAGAGGAACCGGGCTTTGAGAGAGGCTGGAGAGGTAATCCTTCCCTAAAGAGGCTAAACAGTCTTGAGGACAATGAGAAGTCATTCAAAAGTTTTAAGAGGGAAATGTACATTTAGAGACAAGTAACTGCCTTGTTTTTTTTTTTTTTTTTTGTTTGTTTGTTTGTTTTTTTGTTTTTTTTTTAGACTTGTACTTTAAAAGTCAGACTTCTTCCCGGGTCATTACTGGTCCCATGACCCACACTTGACCATCAGCTCCTCCAACATCCACCCATGACCCTGAGACTTCCCACAAGAAAGGGGGGGAGAAGGCAAACACCACAGCAGGGTATTGCCAACTGTCGACGTGTTTCCACTAACGTGGAAAGCAAAGCATGGCAGCTAGAGACTCCAAATCCTCCCTGAATTCTCTAGCATCTTTGCAGTAAGGTGGCCCCATCTGACTAGTTTTGAAAGCGGAGCTGTGAGAAAAGGTGGTACATGTCACTTCTGAGTTGTTGAATCCACAGTTTGCTCCTCCCCAGCTACAGCTCAGTGCTCCTGATGGAGCAGCCACAAAGATGGTAGTGTCCGTGTCAGTCATGGCCCCTGAGTGATGGAAAGTCCCCTGTCGACCTGTGTGGGACATTCAGTGTGAACAGAAATTAATCTCTGTTGTATTAAGCCACTGTGATTTGGGAGGGTATAACCTAACTGCTGTCAAACATGCACAGCAAGACAGAACAAAGTTTTATTATGTATTCTAAGAAAACAATGATGTAACTATATAATCATATAGACCACTCAAGCCTGAAAGGGAAAATGGAAACCACTTTAGAGTCACAGCTTATAAGTAAAGTTTCTTCCTTTAAAAAAAAAAAGGGGGGGGGGTGGAGTTCTTCATATTGTTATTTTAATAATTAAAAGTTGTCCCCTGCCTTTTACTCTCATACTGTTTGCCATGGGACTTTGCCAAAGCTCCCAACAGGTAGGCAGAATTTATCCCACTTCTTCCACCCCAGTGATGTTGGACTTGGCAGTGTGACCTGCCTTCGCCAATATGGAATATTAACTTAGATGACACTAGCTGAAGCTTTGTGTTTGCCTGAAATGAGTGGCCTTCCTGAACATTCCATCCTCTGCTATGGGAGGAGCATGCCCCAGGTATCCACTGTTCCTTTGACTCCTTTCCAGGAATGGAACTTCTTGGAACAAAACTGTGTGGGGTCCCAAAGCTGGAGTCCAGCTACCTCCGCCAAACCAGTGGAGCCCTGCTGAGGCCAGACCAGGGCTGACCTGCAGGCTCACTAGTGAGAAAAAGCAATGTTTGTTGTCCTCAGCCACGGAGATTTAGAGGTGATTTGTAACGCAGCAAACCTGACTAATCCAAAAGTAAGATGGGTTTTGTCTTTGTTTCCATTAAGTTAAAAAACAACTCTGTTTTCCTATTGTGGATCATCTACAGGGAGGGAAGTAATAACCACTGACCTTCTCCTACCCCCCAGGACATTTCTGGGGCATCTCCCAGCATGCTGGTTGTGTAATGCAGAAGGTTGGGCAGCCTCATTCTTACATTAGCCTGACAGGAAAGTAAATGAGGACTCAGACTCCTGCACTCCCTCCCCCACCAAAGTCACAGTGAAACCCAAAAGCTGGACAGAAAACCCGCGGGCCCAACCATGCCACGCTTCTCCCTCCAGAGACTGGGAATTGTTTTTAATAAGGATGCCTGACCTTCAGGGTCCTGTCCTCACACAGTGTCAGCCAAAACGTTTTCTAGTGAGAACTCACAACTCCTTTTATAAAAAAAGAATGTTCCCAGGAGAAAGCCAGCAGGGACAACGCCAATTGTCCAGTGGCCTGGATTCCTCAGACCTCGTTTTCTTCTAGGTGAGGACGTGGAGGAGCTTCTTCCCTCTTTCCTCTGTGTGTCTTCCCCTCCCCACGTGCTCCCAGCCCCAACCAGTTTTTCCCAGTTCTCTTCCAGGGGCCAAAATCCGCTTCTCCGCAATTCGGAGCCGCTGCGCCATTGCGGACACTTCCCTCAAGGTGGCAGCAGAGAGCCGCTCCCTGCCCAGCACGCTGACGTCACCTTGTTTACCCGGCTCGGGTCATTTTTAGATCTAAGATCACAGGATGTTAATTGGGCCAATGATTTCCCATTTGTTTGGCCCAACTCCCTCCTAGTGGGCGTCCGGACAAGTATGATGTCCTTTTTGACAAATTTTGCTGCGGGGAGTGTTCGCAAACACTTGGAAATTCATCTTTAGGAGATGGGAAGACTGTGCATTGCTCCGTGCTGTGGGCTTTTTGGGTCACTTTAGTTTGGGAGCCCTAGAGTGGAATCAACCGGAGAGAGAAGGCAGGCTAAGTATTGCCATGGTGTCTGGGGGGACACCGCCAGAGCAAGTGAGAGTCCTCAGAAGGACTCTGCTGTTTTACTTCCTCTTCTCCCTTATTTATAAAGTAACAACTCAGCAGGAAAGCATTTGGACTTTGGAACTTGGAAGAAGAGAGAAAGCAGCTGATTTAGTCTAGCTGTGCCCTGATTCAAAGTGGGAAGACACCGTGAAGTTTAGGGCCTTAGGAGGCCCCCGCCTCGCATGCCCTCACCCAGGAATTGGATCTGAATGTTTCAAAGCCATAAATCACCCACTCCTCCACTGGAACTTTTCATCCCAGTAGTTAAAAAAAACACCTTATTTGTTACCAGTATGATACCCAGTTACTGAGGAAGAAAGGTGAAGAAGAGCTAAATGACTTATCTGGCGGTCTCATCTCTGGGCTTTACCTACCTTTAGCAAAAGCAAAAACATCAAAAGCACTAGGTTTTTGCTCTTGTAGGACCAACTGGTGCGTGGGAGACAAAAGGGCCTGGGAGTTTGTCTATGACCATCTAAGATGCAAAATAAATAAAATTCCTCAGCTAAGCAACTCTTTACAGAAGTGGAAACATGCTAAAAAGGAGAAAAATCTAACATTAAGAGTTTAATGTTATAAACTGGTCATGGTGGTGCATGCCTGTGACCCCAGGGACTCTCATACTGAAGCAGGAGGATTGCAGGCTCAAGAATATTAGCAAGACCCTGTCTCAAAATAAAAGGTAGCACTGGGGATGAAGCTCACTGGGTTCAATCTCCAATACCAAAACAAAACAAAACAAAAAAACCTTAAAATAAATGAGCCTTAACATTTTTCAAGTGCATGTTCCTCCCTGTTCACCTCCCTTCTCATCCTTTCACCTGCTGTTGCTGATGCCACCATAAAAACCAACTTCCAGAGAGGGCAAAGTCCTCTCCCTCAAGTAGGTTTGCTGTCTACTGGAGTAATCATGCTAGCCTGAAGAGATGGAGGCTTTCATGAAGGCAGGAAAGGAAGGCAAATTCAATTTGGTTCTATTCGTGGACCATTTCTTGAGCTCCTGATCTGTCAACTGCTCAGATAGGCAATGTGACTTATAAAAACTTGTACAGATGCGATTCCTGCCACTGTGGAACTTCAAGCCTAGTGGAGTTGATAGGCATGGGGAGTTTTTTTTTGTTCCTTTTGTAAGCACAGAATGAAAGAAGGGTAGAAAGAGATTACAATAGAAAGGAAGAATGCGGGGTAAATGGCTCGGAAAAGTGTTCCTCCACTTTGCTCTGGGGTCTGCTTTAGAGTGTTGTTGGGGACAGGCCCTGGAAACAATGGCAGAGCTGTTTGGCAGGGAAGAGGAGCCCCACACTCCAGACTTTCAAGAGTTCCAAGGAAGCTAAGAGAATTTGAAAGAGGAGAGAGGAAACTGCTTGCTCAAAGGTCTGATTGTCCAGTGAAGGACGGGGATTTGGAACCAGACAAGAACCCATGAACTCCACAGAGAAGATATAGGAGTATAGAGAATCTCCAGGTGTCATTCAGGAAAAGTATTGAGAGCCAGCCTGAGTTTCTTGAATCTGTGGGTAGGAGGAAATATGTGAATAGGAAGAAATAAGTGGCTCAGGTCTGCTTATCACCAGTAAAATCACCTTTTCAAATGCCTGTTGTCAAGAACCTGGCAATAATTCAGTCTGTCCTAAGCACAGGGAAGACCAAAAGGAGAGAATGCAAACAATGATAAGTCTTTGTTTTATTATGGCTATATGAATTTTTAAAAATTATTTTTAAAAAATAGTTTTAATTGGACTTAGACCCTGTCTCAAGAGACAATAAAAAGGGATAGAGTTGTAGCTCAGTAGTAGAGTAAGTTGCCTAGCTAGCTAGCATGCATGAAGCCCTGGGTTCAATCACCAGTAGTAGGACAGAAAAAATAATAAGAATAAATTGGGGCTGGGGATATAGATCAGTGTGGTAGGGTGCATACTTAGTATGCACAAGGCCCAGATCTTGAGCACTAGCACTATAAAAAGAAAGGAAAACTTTTTAAAAATTGTTAAATGTAAAGCAAATATAAACAACATAAAACAAATGTACAGTTTAACAAAATAAAAGTCAGGGCTGGGGATGTAGCTCAGTGGTAGGGTGCTCACCTAGCATGCACAAATTCCTGAGTATAATCCCCAGCACCAGAAGAAAAAGAAGTTAGAAATAAAATATAAGACAAACGCTCCAGTAACCTTGCATGCACCCATGAAAGGAGAACCCTGCCAACAAACCCAGCAAGACCTTTTAAAACCACAGTAACTGTTGCAGACTCCAAGGATAGACTGGGTGGGTCACTTACAGGATATTCTACCGTCTCTAAGAAAGGAAAGGGCCCTTTAACCATCAATCAGATAATATTTATGGAGTGCATATGATAGTGTCACATCAAAGTATAGAACCCCATCTAGTCTGCATTGAGTACCTACTGTATGTTAAGAGTTTCACCTAAACTATCTATAAATTAGATAAATTAACCTCAGCCCTCACTACAACTCTGAGCTTTATGTTAGAATCTCCCCTTTACAGATGAGGAAATGAGTGCAGAGACAGGTTAAGTAACTCACCCAGGTTCACATGGGAAGTAAGAGGCAAAATTGACACTCGAACCCAGGCAACCAAGGTTCTAGAGCCCTAATCTTCCCCACCACTTTAAATAGTAAGTTGGTCAGAATGCTGGATCCTTCTGTTGGCTCTTCTAGATCCGCCCTCCATCCTTACCCTACTCTAGGCCACAAACTATACCACAGACTGTGTTCTGTGACTTCTGTTTGAGTTTATTCTGTGGGAATCCTAGGTAAAAGATCAGAAGAAGAAGTATGAGGGAGGCCT
The DNA here is from genome assembly GCF_902686445.1 of Sciurus carolinensis. Lineage (NCBI taxonomy): Eukaryota > Metazoa > Chordata > Mammalia > Rodentia > Sciuridae > Sciurus > Sciurus carolinensis. The sequence goes on along the minus strand of NC_062225.1, from coordinate 58,337,656 downwards.
ACGGGGTCACCTCCAGACTAGCTGAGGCCCACACCTCTGTCAGTTGGCCCAAAACTTGCAGGGCACACTGTGCAGTTTCTGGTGACTATACTGCCCCTCACCCCTACAAGCCAAGGGGTGGTCAAGTAGCTGTTAGTTATTGCACTACCCCTGTGGTTTTCCTACATCCTGCCCACACCTTTGTAAATGGCCCCTTTATTCAACTCTCCTCAAATTACCCAATTTGAGTGTGCCATCTGTTTCCTGCTCAGGTCTGGCTTGATATAAATAGGAAGTCAGGAAGGCAGGCGCTCAGAGGCCTGGCTGCCTGTGTGGGCAGCATTCCTTGTGGGTGCAGGACTAGTCACAGGTGAATCAAGGTGTCCTCTTACTTGAAGGGCTTCAGGACTTTTGTGGGGAGGTACCCAGGGTATCCTGAGTTAAGATGGGTTACAAGTACTTCTATGAGTTTAAAGGATCCTAGGCCTTGTCTGAGAAAAGCTAAGGGTACAAAGCAGAATATGGAGGAGGTTAAGGAGATGGGCCCCAGAGCCATAGAGCATGGATTCAAATCCTACTCCTGACTGACCAGGTATATGACTGGTGCTGAGGAAACCCAGAGGAACACATGAATCTTGGGGAATCTGGAGCTCTTTGGAAATCAGGAATCTCACCCTGGAGCAGATTGCCACCGAGTGGATTTGGGACCAACATAGGAAGTTAAGGGAGAATCAGAACATGGAATCCTTCCAATACTTCTTGGTCCCATCCTGGATTAGGCAACCACTTGGGGGTACATAGAACAGATGTCTATCACAAGACCAGAGCAAATAAAGTTGTATAAAGAGCTTACACTAAGGGTGTAAGCGCAGAGGTAGAACACTGGCCTAGCATGTTTAAGGTACTGGGTTCCATTCCTAGCAATGCAAAAATTTTTGAAAAGAAAAGCTCAAAATGGAAGAGAGAAGCATCCCTCACCTCTACCCTTACCAAAGATTTCCCTTTTGAAAATATCACTTCTTTCTCTGGCCTTGTTGATTTCTCTCTGTTTATAGGAATATTATTCTGAGCATGTAAACATACTCTAACATCTCTACATCTCTTTTTCTAAACTCTCCTTTGATTGTTCATCTGCTTTCATTTCTTTAATCCCCATAATAGTAAATTTCCTTCCTTCTTTCTTTCTTCCTTCCTTCCTTCCTTTTTTTTTTTTTTTTTTTCTTTTTGTGATACTGGGGGTGGAACCCAAGGGTCTTACTAAATTGCCTAGTTTGACCTTCTTACTGAAAGCCAGTCCAATAACAAGGACACCATTTTGAGAAAAAAGAAGGTTTATTGTTTTGCTAGCAAAAAAGAAACCCTAAAGGCTGTGATTCTGGTCATCAAGGAGAGCAGGGGGCTTTTAAAGAGGTGACTTAAAGGCTGCATTCCACATGTTCTGTCCAGAGTTGTAATTCACTTGTTAAATTGGGAGACAGTCATTTCTGAGATCTTTTGGTGCCATCCCCAAAGTCTGAAGTACTTTGTTCCTGTGGTGGGTGTGTACCCAAGGACAGATAACTCTGCCTAGGATGAGGAAGAAAGATAATCCTGTTTCCCCTGAGATTAGGGAGGGGGAGAGATAAGGGAGGAGCAGGGAGAGAGGAAGAGAAAGAAACAGGTTCAATTTAAAAATAAGTTGCAGTAGCAGAGCAGTAAGGGCTATATTCAAAGCACCAAGTGGACCCTTGTTACAGCCTCAAACTTGTGATCCTCCAGCATTAGCCTCCCTAGTAGCTGGGATTACAAACACATGCCACTGCCCCCAGCAGAACTTCTTAAAGAACTTATGTGGACACTTCTTTCCTCCTCTTCTCTCCTTAATTCATTATCATTTCACTACCACTTCCCCCAAACAGAGTTCTTCTCACTATCACTGATAAGTTCCATGTTGCTTCATCTAATGGCTGCCTTTCAGTCTCTCAGCCACCTTTGGAGAGTAGGACACTTCAGGTTGACTTAACTTCCTTCTTTGGTTTCTGTGGATCTCATGGACCTTTGTGGATTCTCCTGGATCTCAATCCCAGGGTCTCCTCTCACTGTTCCACATTGGGCACCTGTCCCGGCAGTGAGCTCTTGGGGTAAATACTGTGCAGAGATAAGTTCATTTATCAGTTCTTCACAGCATCTCAGGAAATGTGAAGAAACTGGCATCTTTGGGTGACCAGTAGACGGGTTGGCTGATGGGAGTTAGAGAAGGGCTGTGGGGTTGACGCAAGGGGAAACCCTGGAGCTGGTGCCCGAATCTCTCGTTCATCTTGCCCATCCTGGGAGCAACCAGATTCTGACGTTCCTCTCTGGGCCTATATGGTAATGGCCCCTTATTATTATTCTATTTTACAAGGGAAGAAAATGGGAGCCAGGAAAGTATGGGATTTATTAATTTACTTGCTCGGGGACACACAGGAAAGGCAGTGTCTCTCCAAGGATGGCACCTCCACCCTTCCTCACCCAACTCAGTCTGCAACACCTTTCAACCCCTTACCAGAAATCAGTCCTCTCCTGAGCAAACCAGGATCAGGATAGGGACCAGAGTTCAGACCCAAGAGGTTCTCACTACTATTCTTTTCTCTCCTTACTAGGTGCCATGTTTTTGTGTTTTGGGGGAAAAGTGGAATAGGAGAAGAACTGGGAAGAGACAGGAAAACAAAGAAAACAAATTCTTTTTGATCTTGTCTACACAGACTGTTACCAATATGAAAATCAAGATTTCCCTTAGAATTGCTTGAGAGAAGACAGTGTTGGTCTTTGACCTTTAAAAATACTTAACTCCAAGAAAAAAATAAGAAAAATTAAAAAATTAAAAATAAAGAATGCTTGGTGAGTTAACATTTCCCATGGTAAATAAAATTCTTAGCTCATGTACCCGAAAAAATAAATAAATTTTAAAAATAAAAATACTAAACTCCATGGCACGATTTTTAGGAACCCCACAGACAAAATGTCTAAAGGGGCTTCCCATTTCTTCTTATTATTAACGCAGCATCCATGACCACTTTTTTTTTTTTTTTTGTACTGGAGATTGAACCCAGAGGTGGTTAACCACTGAGATACATTCCCATCTCTTTTTAATTTTTTATTTTGAGACGGGGTCTCACTAAGTTGCTTAGGGCCTCGCTAAATTGCTGAGGTTGGCCTTGAACTTGCAAGTCTTCTGCCTCAGCCTCCTGAGTTGCCGAATTACCAGTGTATGCCATCACACCTAGCCAAGTACCTCTTTTAATGGTTGTTTTGGAGGAGGACAGTGGTTTCATTACCCATCCAGGCAATTTCAGTAGATGGGATTTCTGTTCCTTTATTCCTTCTATCCCCTATCATCTACTAACTATAGATGCAACCTGACTTATGATGGGGATATGTCCCAATAAACCTTCTTGGCAAGCCCTGACTGCAAGACTCTGTTTCTTGACCGTAAATGCTTATGAACCTGACTCAGGGTTTATAGCACTGCCCTTTGTTTCCTTATTTCATAGGACATTTTGGGCACCTTCTCTCTGTCAATCTCTATGAGTCAAGACCTCCAAAATTTAGGTTCTAAATTTGCGGAGGTTGACATGAAACTATGATGTCAGTACCTCCAAAGCCTGAGCACAGGCTTTTCTATGTCTTGCCATGTCTGCTTTTCTAAGCAAGACAATCTTTCTGAGACTCCCCCAGCAGACTTCCCATCTGATCTCATTCACCAGGATTATCTCACATGTTTATGCATGGCCAAGAGGAAAAAGAAAACTGATTCAAATAATAAAGTTCCCTTCATGGAGTTATGTTGAGGATTAAAGTCAATATTTATATTTATATGATCCTGGTACACATGATAGGTGCTCAGTAAGCAGTACCTGTTATAACACAGTTTCCACTAGGCAAATCTTTCACCTGAATCATTCTTATATAAAAAGACCTCATTAATTATTTTTATCAGTAAGAATGCTTTCAGGCTATAGGAAACAGAAAATTCAACTGAGAATGGCTAAACAATAAGAAGCATGTGTTATCGATTTAGCAAGAAATGTAGAGGTAGCTTCAGGGTTGGTTGATACATAACTTAACAATGCAGCAGAGGCCATATATTCTTCTCTCTCTCTTTCTGCTCTACTTCCTCAGTCTGTCTGCTTTGTCCCCAGGTAGTCTCATGGTTTCAAGATAGTGATCACAGTTTTTTTTTTTTTTTTTTTGGTACCAGGGATTGAACACAGGGACACTTACTACTAAGCCACATGCCTAGCCCTTTTTATGTTTTTATTTTGAGATAGGGTCTCCTAAATTGCTTAGAGTCTTGCTAAGTTGCTGAGGCTGGCTTTGAACTTGATATCCTCCTGCCTTAGACTCCTGAGCTGCTGGGATTACAGGCCTGCGCCACCTCGCCACTGGTGGGTACAGTTCAAGGGGTCACATGGAAACACAATAACATCCAATAGCAGAAGAGGATCATTTCTTTCTGTGTCTGCCTTTTGCCATAAGGAAATCTTCTGAGAACCCCCCAGCGGAATTCCCATCTGACCTCATTAATCAGGATTTTCTCATGTACTTATGTTTGACCAAGATGTGTATAATCACTAAAAATGATTTTTTTTTTTTGTACTAGGGATTAAATCCAGGGGCTTTTAACCACTGAGCCAAATCGCCAGCAGGGTCTTGCTAAATTGTTTAGAATCTTGTTAAATTGATGAGGCTGGTCTTAAGTTCTCAATCCTCCTGCCTCAACCTCCCGAGTCACTGGGATTACAGGTGTGTATCATTGCATCTAGCTTTCTAAAAAGGATTTTTAATCAAGTTTTATTCCTGTATTAGGGAAGATAGCCATTGGATAGACAATCAACCAATGATGTGCTCCAGGGTTTATCAACAACCAAAAAAATAAATAAATAAATTTAGTGAGCAACTATTCTCTGCTCAGGCTTTGGAGGTAGTGACATCATAATTTAATGTCAACCACTGCAAATTTAGAACTAAATACTGGAGATCTTGACTCACAGAGAAAAGGTTCCCAAAATATCATCTGAAGCAAGGAGCTAAAGGGCAAGGCCAAGGTACCTGGGCCAGGTTCATAAGCATTTATGGCCAGGAAGCAGCAGTCTTGCAAGCAGGGCTTGCCAAAGAGGTGAGGAGCTCCCCATGTTTCAAGCTGACACTCAGCTCCCAATTATGATTCCAGGATTATTAGCTTTGATTCTGTGAGAAAGAAACACATCAAAGCCAGAATCCTATGAATTAAAACGTTGACTAATCGAGCTAATTATAGTTCAGTCATCTGAATTTTCACACAATGAACAGAGTTCTCATGCAAGTCTTCTCTTGGACAGGAGGCTTTGATGATGAAGCAGCTATTTGTGTCCCAGGCCCAGTTCTCGCTGTGGCTGGGGGACCTGCTCTGGAGTACCTTTTGCCCACTCAAACCCCCTGTGTATTGAGCCTGGGTTTCCTGAAAGCTAACACATCTCAGTTGAGGTGGAGATTCTCAAGATTTTGGGAGCAAGATCCCCCTCCCCGGAGAAATATCTAACAAGCATGTCGGGATGTCAGGATGGGATTCTTCTCATTTTCAATTTTATTCCAGATTTTCAAATACTTAGGTAATTTACATAGCTTAATTATACTTTAGGGAGAAACTTCTCAACTTAACATGTCTCAGTTATCAGATATAGAGTGGTATAATAAATTTTAATCACTGTGTCGATGTTCTTTGCTGCTGAGGTAATAATATAACTAAGCCTAAATTATTGATGAGCTAGAAGAGGTAAATTCTAGGTGTAAGGCAGTATTTTCCAGACAGAATTCATTTATTTTGAGTGCCAGTTGGGCACCAGGAAAAGTGATAAGTTAAAGAGTAGTTTGCAACTGGGGAAAATTTTTGTGCCCCTCCTCCATCTTGCCAGGAACACTGATGAGTGTCTGAAGACATTAATATATATATATATAATATTATAATATATAATAATATTATATATATTATATATATGTATATATATTTTTTTATATGCAGTGCTGAGACTCGAACCCAGTGTCTCCCACATTCTAGGCAAGCGCTCTACCACTGAGCCACACAACCCCAGCCCTGAAGACATTCTTGCTTGTCTCATCTGGCAGTGGGGATAGCTGCTACTGGCATCTAGTATATAGAGGATAGAGATGCTGCACATCCTGCAATGTATAGTTCAGATCTCTACACAAAGGGTTATCTAAATTAAAATGTCGATAGTGCCAAGGTTGAAGCAGAACTCCCCGGTATTAAAGGGGAAGTTTTTTTTTTTTACTCAGCACTCGGTATACATTCAAGAAGACATCACTGGGCTGGAAATGCAGCTCAGTGTAGAGTTCAAATTAAAAAAAAAATAAATCTAACTGCCCCAAAACATATGTTTGCTTTTTAATTAATTTTTATTTGTTGTAATTTGTTTTATGTGACAGTAGAATGCATTTATACATTTTGGTAGATCCTATGTAAATGAAGCGTAATCGCTCATTTATCTTATGCATATTGTAGGATCACATCGGTCATGCAATCATACATGTACACGAGGTAATAATGTCTGTTTCACTCTACTATCCTTCCTTCCCCATACCCTTCCCCTCCCTTCGCTCCCCTCTACCTAATATAAAGTAACTCTATTCTTCCCTATCACTGCCCTCATTGTGAATTAGCATCCATATGCATATCAGGGAAAACATTCGGTCTTTGGTTTTTTGAGCCAAAACACATATTCGTATGACTCCTTTACATTTAGCATTTCTAAAAGAGAGCTAGGAATAAAGACATAGATTGAATACATGGCAAATCATAGGCTCAAGTCTTATGGAAGGTGATGAATTCTGCTTGCTTTTCAGGGATTTGGCACTCACTGGACGACAGTGATATTTGTTTATGGATGTCCAGGCTCCTCTCGAGTATTCTTCCTGTGTGGCTGATTAAAGAAGTAGGTATGTAGAACACCATCTACTCAGAATACTTCTTTCTGCAAATTATCTCTTCATTGAACACATTTTCATTTCTGTTATAAAAATTCTATAAGCAATGAGAAATTTTAAAATCATGCCAGACCTAGGTACAAATTAAGTCTTTTTTAAAAAAATTAAACTTAATTTATCAAACTTTGCTTAAATCAACTAAAAACAAAAAAACCCTTGAGCTGTACACTTGGTTCCAATTCTTTCCCTTACTATCCCATGTATTTGAAACCTGCAATTAATTTTGCTTTTTCAACACGCTTTTTTTTTTTTTTTTTTTTCCAGTATCAGGGATTGAACCCAGATGTGCTTAAGCACTGAATTACATCTCCAGCCCTTTTTTATAATTTATTTAGAGACAGGGTCTTGCTGAGTTACTGAGGCTGGCTTTGAACTTGCGATCCTCCTGCCTCAGCCTCCCAAACCCGTGGGATTAAAGGCATGAGCCACCATACCCAGCTTCAACACTTTCCGCTATAAAGACTGTCTGTTCCATCTTATCCATTTCCAGATGGATCATTTAAAAAAATATTTTAATGAATATATGTTCAGAATTTTTAAGGTCCAGTAATAGTATTAAAAGATTAATGAAATTCAGCAACTTCATCCCTCGGTCCTTCCCACTTCTTCCTGACTTTCTGTTTTTTCTGGCATTTACATGTTGCTATATTTTAAATAACATGCATACACTATTTCTCTCTGTCTCTGTCTCTCTCTCTCTTTTGAGCACTAGGGATCAAACTCAGGGCCTTGTGCTAGGCAAATGCCCTACCTCCCCGTTCTGTACTACTCTCTTCTGATCCAACAATTTAGCTATATTTCTTTCTTTTTGGGGAGGTGGGGTACAGGGGATTGAACTCAGGGCCTCTCAATCACTAAGCCACATCCCTAACCCTATTTTGTATTTTATTTAGAATCAGGGTCTCACTGAGTTGCTTAGCACCTGCCTGTTACTGAGGTTGGCTTTGAACTTGAGATCCTCCTGTCTCAGTCTCCCAAGCCTCTGGGATTACAGGCGTGCACCTAGATATATTTCTTTCTTATTACAGTGAGACTTGAGTGTTGTTTTCAGACATCCCCCTCTTTTCCCTCTCCAATCCTTTCTACATACTTTATAACTTTGGGTTAAATCAATATTAGGTATTTACATGTGAACAAAATAGAGCATTGTAGTGTACTACGATTAAGTTTGTTGCCTTTTGTTTGTTCTGAAGTTAATAATTGCCTTGTCTGTCATTAGTAACTTCTTTACATTTCTTCCTTTGCAATCACCTTTGATTAAAAAAAAAAAAAAAAAAAAAAAAGTACTTGTGACCTGATTTCTCTTTGCCGAGGCCAAATTTAGCTGACATTCTGAGTTTTCAGTCCTTGAATGTCATCTACCTTTCGGTTCACCAAAAAGAGACTCTAGCCTAGAGGCATATAGAACATTTCGCACAGTCAGTTTTATTTTCCCAAAATGGGTCATTCTTCAATCAGAGGTTTCATCTGCATTGAAACACAGTTCTTGTCAGTTGCGCTGGTACACACCTGTAATTGTGACTACTCGGGAGGCTAAAGGAGAAGGATCATTTGAGCCCAGGAGTTTGGGGCCAACCTGGGCAACATAGCAACATCCTGTCTCCTATAAATTTGTAAATAAATAAATCATATGAATAAAAAGATCTGCATGTCTAAGAGCATCTCCCCAGTGAAGAACTTCTCTCCTGAAGAATGCAGACCTCTCAAAGTGTGAATGGCAGTGTCCTAACTTCTCTGGTTTAGTTCTGGTCTGCCTGCTTTTGGAGGGTGACAGAACACATCAGCTTCCAGGTGACAGCTGGTCTCAGCCTGCAAACCTGGGTCTATTCCTGTACCTTTCTTTTTTTTCTCTTTCTTTCTTTCTTTCTTTCTTTCTTTCTTTCTTTCTTTCTTTCTTTCTTTCTACTGGGAATTGAACCCAGGGGCACTTAACCACTGAGCCACATCCCCATCCCCAGCCCTTTTTTATATTTCATTTAGAGACAGGGTCTCACTGAGTTGCTTAGCACCTGGCTTTTGCTGAGGCTGGCTTTGAACTCGTGATTCTCCTGCCTCAGCCTCCCGAGCCACTGGGATTACAGTCATGTGCTATTCCTTTACCTTTATGGAATTTTTTCCCATCCAAAACTGAGCTGCAGAGGAAGCAGTCTACCCTATAGAGTCCTGAAGCATCTAGATCCCTCACCCAAATCAGTAGCTCCTACTTCTCACAGAAAGACAGAGGCACCTGCAAGTGTTGAAACACCAACACAGTATCTTTTCCTCAAGTTCAACCCTACCTTTCTGCTTCTGTATCTCTGTTTATTTCTCAACACAGAACAAAGGGGGTTTTGTGTGAACAGACACACCCCACAATCCTAGTTTACAGAATTTATTTTTAGCCTGAACTACATTTAGAAATATGCCAGTAATAATAGGAGGAAGAAGAGAAGGCATGTGTGTGGATTCATCTTCCTAGGGACGTGTGGTTCATGTTAATATTTAAAATGGTCTCGAGTTCTCTGAGCACACACTGACTGTCTGATGGGGGAGGTGGTGAGAAGAGGGACAGGTGGCACTGGGAAAACTGACCTAGGATTAAAAATTGATTGTGCTCGATTTTCAAATTAGATCATTGTAAGCAGATGGCTATGAATTTTAATGTGATTTCATATTTAACATTTGTTTTTGAGGAGACTTAAACTCTATTATTCACCAACTAGGCAATTTATGAACTCACATTTCAGCTTTAATTCTACCTCATCACAGTAGAATTACAGGGCTGGAAAAACTCCCCCAATCATCTTCTGTTGGAAAGAACCGCACCCAAAGCCAACCAAAGCAACAGGGATCCCTAACACATTTTTTAAGACTTCTAATTTAAGGTATTCCACAGCCAGTCTCCCTTGGGAGCAAATTCTGGTGTTCCACTTTTCCATTTGGTCAGCCTCTGCCCTATTTCCTCTTCCCCTGCTCCATGCAGCTGGACAGACCGAGGCACCTTCTATGTCCCATCCCAAGGCTTCTTCAGCTTCAGTTCAGTTCTGACACCAGCACAGGGCTTGCCATCCTGTTCCATGAGCTGTGGAGTCAGGCAGGCTAGATGGGCCACAGCCTGGGGGCCAAAGAGGAAGGAGGGTAAAGGGGAGGGCCCCACCCTGCCCTACCCACCTAGGGCGGAGTATCTGGACTGGAAGAAACTAACCCCAGTCCAGATGCTGGCCCCACAGGGCCGCTGGGTCTTGGGGAAAAGAAAGCCTGGCTAAGTAGTGATGTGAGGTGTCCTATTTGGATGGTGGTGTGTGGCAGGGAGAGATGCTGGGCAGCAGCAATACTGCAGGAATTAGATCCAGTAGAATTGTGGTTCTGGAAGAGCTGAACACACACACAATGTATCTGCAAATGGATGAGGGCATGGAAATAGGTTTTTGTTTTTGTTTTTTTTTTATCTTCAGGGAAGAAACTGGCAAGAACAAGACAGGGTATCAGGGCCCTGAATTTAGTAAACTGGGAGCTGGAATAGCCCTCCTGTCCAGCAGGGAAAAGGGGTCCCCTCCTAGTGGTCATGACCCCACTCGCCCCTTCCTGTCTCCTCCATGTCACCGGAGTCACATCAACCTTCTTGCAGCTCCCATCCTGCCTCCACTCCTCTGAACTCTTCTCACATCTTTGAAGTCAGTGGCTACCTTGATGTCTTCTGTTTCTGGATCTCTAGTCGAGCTTTCTCCTGAACCCCAAACATTCATGTCCAGCTGCCTACTGGTCTCCTCCATTTATATGTCCAAAGAAACTCACAAGTTTCTGCCCCCTGTTTCCTTTCCTCTCCTCATCTTTCTCCTTCTTTTCCTTTCAGTACTGGGGATTAGACCCAGGGAGGCTCTATCACTGAATTCCATTCCTAGCCCTTTTTATTTTTTTTTATTTTGCGGGGGGGGGGGGGGGTACCAGGGGTTGAACTCAGGGGCACTTGGTCACTGAGCCACATCCTCAGCCCTATTTTGTATTTTATTTAGAGACAGGATCTCACTGAATTGCTTAGCTCCTGGCCATTGCTGAGGCTGGCTTTTAATTCTCTATCCTCCTGCCTCAGACTCCTGAGCCACTGGGATTACAGTTGTGCGTCTGCACCTGGCCCTTTTTATTTTTATATTTTGAGACAGGGTCTCACTAAGTGGCTAGGGCTGTCTTTGAACTTGTGAACCACCTGCCTTAGCCTCCCAACAAGTTGAGATTATATGTGTGTGCCACTGTACCTGGCTTCTTCCTGTGTTTTATATGTTTGTTTTTGTTTTTAATCTCAAAGAGGAGAGTCATTCCTGGCTCTTCCTTCTCTTTACCCACTATACTGTTCTTCCATCAACCTGCTATTGCTCCCACTTTTCTACCCTCCTTGCCATTTCGCTTCTAGTGTCTTAGTATGTGTCACTGTTACTTCTCACCAGAATCTGTGCTCTTAACTCTGGGCATGTATATCCTATCCCAATGGTTCCTCCTCAGTACAACTTTAATTTGATCTCTCTTTTGCTTAAAACCCTTCATTGGTGCTCATAATCCCCAGCAAAAAGTACAAAACTTATTAGTATGACCTAAAAGCTCCCAATCTGTCCCACCTGCCTATCCACCTTCACCTCTAGCCCCTTCCAACCTCCTCCAGCTCACTGTCCAACCATAGAACATTTCATGCAGGTCCCTTAAGATGAAGTCTTACGCCATGGCTGTGCACCTGGGGTTCTCACTCTTCATTTGGGTAACTTCTACTCACCTTGTGGGATGCAACTGAAAGTTACTTTTCCCAGGCATCCTTCCCTAGGTAGGGTCCTCTCCTACCTGCTCCCCCAGCCTCCGAGTCTACCTCTTACCTCATGCTTGTCTCCTGCACATGCCTTCCTGACTAGAATGTCAACAATTTGAGGCAGAGACCAAATCTTTTTACCGAGGAACAGCTCTGCTATGGAGAGACCATGGAACCTGGAAATGTGTTTGAAAATCAAACCTCAAGTGAGACATCTGGGCAAGATTCTCATCTCAGGCGCTCTGTCTCACAACCTGTAAAATAGTAACACTTCCTTCTAAGCTATTATAATAATAATTCAAACCACTTACACTGAGCCTGACACTTTCTAGATGTACCGTGTTGTTGGATGAAGAAAATGCAGGAAGTAAAGTTCCAAAGAGGCTTATGGGCTTGTTGTGGTCCATGATGAGAGAGGCCTAAGTGGGGCACCACTGCCTCAGCCAGCAAGGAAGAGAGCCGGCAGGCCTGGGTGGAGTTAAGGTCCCATTCTTGGTCTAGAAAAAAAATGCTGACTCCAAGCAGAAGCCAAGCAGCAACCAGGGCTAACGAAGAGCGAGACGAGGAAGACCGAATGCAGGAGGTCTCAGTGAGACTGTGCAGCAGCATTCGGCTGTGACAGGCCCTTCCTGAAGGCTCCCACCCTGCGAAAGGGCAAGCTTGCCTAATGCTATAAGTGGGTTTTGGGCATCAGGAAGCACATTCTCCACCTTGCTCTGGAGCCTTGGATACACCCTTGTCTGGTACCCATCAGCAGAGACTTGGTTTCAGGTGATCTGACATAGAACCAGCAGTGGGCATTCTGACACGCTCCTCAGAGAATTCTGATTCAGTAGAGTCAGAGAAGTGCCATCACCACTCTAGAGTGAAGGCAGACAAGTAGAGAAGTGGGGAGAAGGTACCACACCTGGCAGGCCACGTGGGTACAGGGTGAGAACACCTAGACCAAAACTCCAAAATCCGATATGCTTCAAAATCCAAAACATTTTGAGTGTTGACATGATGCCAGAGTGGAAAGTTCCATGCCTGACCTCATGTGACAGGTCACAGTCAAAACACAAGTTCACGAAAAATACTTAAAACTACCTGTGTGTATAAGGTATATACGAAACACAAGTTAATTTTATGTTTAGACTTAGATTCCAACCCCAAGATATCTCATTGTGTAAATGCAAATATTGCAAAATCCAGAAAAAAAATCTGGAATTTGAAACACTTCTGGTCCAAGAATTTTCGAAAGGGGATACCCACTCTGAACTGGGCATGGCCCCAGGCCTCCAGTCTGTTTTGGCTGAGCATAATTGAGGGGGTGGTTGGTAGTGGGTGGTTGTATTCTCTTTTGTGCCCTAGTGAAGACTTGCTTTGCCGGCCCATCCACAGATCCAGTGACAGGGAGCAGGGAAAGATGGGGGAAAAACGAGTTGCGTTGGACTCATATTCTTCCTGATCTCCCTTTCTGGAGGAGACCAGCTGTTCTTTGGTAGATGATGGGGTGGGAAGACATTTTTTCTTTCTTCATGTCCATTCCAATGGCAGAGGGAAACTCAAAGGAGGAGATGCTTTTTCTGTTCCTGGGAGCAAATCAGAGATAGCAACTCAGAGCCCAAGACCATTCTAAGTATTTAAGCAATTTTTTTAGATAAGAAATTAATAATCCCCAGTCAACTACAATGGATTCTTAATTTGAAGGGGTCCTAAACAAAGATGAGAAAAAAGGATGAAGTCTTATTTAAAAATTAGATGGCTGGCTCAGTGCAGTGGTGCATACCTATACTCCCAGGTTCTTGGAAGGCTGAGGGAGGATGATCACAAGTTTGAGGCCAGCCTCAGCAACTTAGTGAGACCTTCAACAACTTAGCAAGATCCTGTTTCAAAATAAAAAATTAAAAGGACTGAGAATGAAATTCAGTGGTAAAGTGCCTCTGGGTTCAATGTTCAGTCCCTGGTACCGAAAAAAAAAAAAAAAAAAAAAAAAAAAAGAAAGAAAGAAAGAAAGAAACTTAAATAAAAAATCAGAGGACTGGGGTTGTAGTTCAGTGGTAGTGTACTTGCCTACATGTATGAGGCCCTGGGAGCAATCCCCAGCACCATAAAAATAATTAAATAATAAATAAATAATAATTAAAAAATAGAATCAGGGTCTAGGTTGTAGCTCAGTGGTAGAGTACTTGCCTAGATGTACAAGGTCCTGAGTTTGATCCCCAGCATCAAAAAAAAAAAAAAAAAAATCGACTGACATTGATTTGAAAACTGCCTAGTTCTACTCTGTGAATTTCTACCATCTGTATATCTGTATATGAGAATGGTGACACATATTGTCATTCACAAGTAGACCATCCAAGAAAAGACATCATGAAGTGCCTTTTAGTAAAAGCTGTCCTTTGTTTTATCACCAGACCTGGCAAATGTTTGATGATGGAAAGTTATTGATAGTGAAATTTTGCAACGCAAGCCGCCTCTTTCTCAGTCCCTGCCCAGAAGGAGATTTTTTAAAAGTCAGTGAGAAATATAAATGGCATCTCCTCCCATCAACTGTCAGTGCAGAGGCAAAGCCTGGGGTAGGAAAGCAAATGAAATAAAGTCACAAAAGGCAAGAGATCACACATTTCTGACCTTTACGTGTCCCCTGTACACACACCTCTTACCATTTTACACTAAAAACAGTTCCTTACAGAAACTGAAACCTTGTGTCAACAGAGCATTTTCCTCCCCTGAAACTAGGAAATTTTGGAAAGTGGTTCATGATCTTCCTGGAACTTACCTAATTGTAAAAAGACCTGAGACTGAAGGGACTTCCGTTCCCTCTGGGCAGAAGAGTGACAGAGACTATTTTAGTTCAATCATCTCTTCCTTTTGGAAATTAACAGTTCAAGTCTCTATTGATTTAACATGCTGTCCCTGTGATACTGTGGGGCTTTCACACAAGTAATGAGGACAGGCTGTTCCCTGCTTCTTTAACCCTGCTAGTCCTTTGTTTTTGTAATTTTCTCCAGATGATAACAACTCCAATGCATGGAAGAATCTGCTAGAGGGAAGGAGATCGAGATCTGCCTTTCCTCTGCTACTTTAAATGCATATTGAAATACACATAGAAATATGGGAATTTCTGCCTGTGTCATTGTCTTGTGTGTCTGAACCGCAGGTATTCTTGTAAAAGAGCAGGCTCCACAATGCATTAGGACAATAAACAAGCCACCGGGCAAGGAATTGAGGGAGGGATGAATATGTTCCTTAATATTCTCTCAACTCTTTGTCTTAAAGTCGTCTGGAGCTGTGTGATGATATCAGCTTGCTGTGGGTAGAAATTATGACAGTGGCCTAAATTGGGCACCATGACTTCAGTGTTGGGGAAGGGAGGAGGAGGGGGGAAGGAAGGCTGGAGCTGCTGTTTAAAGTACAGTAAATGGAGTAGCTGTCAGACCCATCAATTACTTTGTATAAAATCAAATTGTCAGGGAGCAAGCATCTTCCCCACATTGAGAGGAAGGAAGACGCAAAGTCCTTTATCTCTCGTGATTTCGAGAACAAGAAGTCATCCAAATTATGGAGGAGGGGGGAGACAATATAAAGAGAAGCCTTATTACCCAGGTCACTTAGCACATGTTCAGCAAGCACCTACTGTGTGCAGAAGACTGAACTGGCAAAGCAGAAACCTGTCCCTGATGTGATCTTGCAAGTGGCATGGGCATAAAAGGAATGGGGCATCCTAAATTGTGCCCTGCTTAGACAATGTTTCAGTCTCACCCACTCGTTAAGTTAGGGGAGTTTGTCCCTGGAAGCCTCCTCCTCACTCCTACATCTTCTGGTGGCTCATCCCTCTGTGATCTTTAGGTTTAGCCCCACTGGCTGTCAATCTGGGCACTTCCCTTTCATTTCTCCTCCCTGAGTTTATGTTGGTTGGTTTCTTCTCTCAAACTCTGAATGGGGTAGTTGGAAGAGCACTGGTCTGCCCTCACAAGCTAAAATTCAGCATTTCATTGCACTTTGAGTCTCATTTTTTTTTTTCTGTAAATAACACCAATAATATCCCTAGTGTGAGGATTAGATGAAATAATGAATGCAAAACTCATAATAGCTCATTTTTTGGGGGGAGGCGGGGTACCAGGGATTGAACTCAGGAGCACTTAACTACTGAGCCACATCCCAGCTCTTTTTATTGTTTATTTTGAGACAGGATCTCTCTAAGTTGCTTAGAGCCTGGCTAAATTGCTAAGACTAGCTTTGAACTTGTGATCCTCCTGCCTCAGTCTCTCAAGCTGCTGGGATTACAGGCATGTGCCACCGTGCCCAGCATGATAACTAATTTTTATTGAGAATGTAGCACATGCAGATGTCAGGATGCTCATTTTATTCTTCCAACAGCCGGTAACATAGGCATTCTCCTGTCCATTTACAGTGAGGAAACAGAGGCTCAGAGAGACGAGCTTGCTCAAGTCACACAGTTAATGGGAGTATCAGGAGTTGACTTTGGTTCTTCAAAGTCTTTGCTGGCAATCACAATACCGCACTGCCTCTACAAATGAATAAAATGTCAACAGAAGAGAATTTTATTAGACCCACAGTTCATTCATAGAACCATTCATTATTAGACAGATTTCAATGTGCCAAAGATCATGTCATTTACTGATTAAAAAAAAAACACAGGTGATTAATTTACACAGACAATTAATCTGCACAGAACCATAGGTCATTACAAGCGAAAGGGAGCTTTGAGGTGATCTAGGTTTTAAAACTCTGCTTCCCAGAGCCCGCCCCCCCACCAAAATCCACTTTGATGTGTTTTAAAATTTGTTATTATTTCTAGGTACTCTTTCGTCTGAAGAATGGCTCTGAAGTTTTCTCTTTTCTAATTCGTTTGCTGTCTTGATACAGTGATCTTCTTTGGTAACATTTTACTGAAAGTTTTCAGACAAAGAGACTCAAGGCTTTCTGACTTCTTACCCAGGGTCCTCTCAGCTCCTTAGTCCTGTCTATTGGCACAATGTATCCAATGTAATACAGGATGTATCTTAAAAACTAATAACCAAGTTGAGTGCAGTGGCCAACACCTGTAATTCCTGCGACTCAGGAGGTTGAGTCAGGAGGATTACAAGTTTGAGGCCAGCAATTTAGTAAGACCTTATCTCAAAACAAAAAAATAGAAAGGACCAGAAGTTAATTTCCTTTTGCTTCCCCCGCCGCCCCCTTTTCTTTTCTGGTAAAGCAAAGATGGGCCATCCAGCAAGACTTCTTCACTGTAAGCCACAAACTGATTAAAACCCGTACCACATTGTCTTGGGGCTACTGCTAACTACAAGTTCTGCTTTCAATGAGTATAAATAGTTTCTTAAGGTCATTTCTTCTCATAGAGATAAAAATGGCTATTCCTCAGAATCAGAGCTCAGTGGCATTTTTACTTAGGTGTGCCCTCCTTTAGTTGACTTCTAAACAAGTGTCTGCTAGGGTAACCACACTACATATCTATTGAATGTTTGAAAGAATATGAAAAATGAACTGTACTGATTATGAGAGACTAAATTACTGAAATAAGTGGACTCTAAAGTATAATCACTCAAACCCAATAAATATTCATTGATCATGAAACAGGGTAAATATTCCAAATCAGTAGCAGTGCTTCGCTTCCCCCATAGAGAATCATGGCCCTAAGCTCCTGAATCTGAGATTCTGCTTCCCTAGGGCCTTGATGTCTTTCTTTCTTTCTTTCTTTCTTTTTTTTTTTTTTTTTCTTTTGTCTCTGGGATTGAACCCAGGGTTGCTTAACTAGTAAGCCGCATCCCCAGCCCATTTTTATTTTTCATTTTGAAACAAGGTCTCACTAAGTTGCTTAGGTACTGGCTAAGTTGCTGAGGCTGGTCTTGAACTTCCCATCCACCTGCCTCAACCTCCAAAGTCACGGGATTATAGGCAGTCACTACTGCTCGGGGCAGTTTGGACACCTTCTTACATGCCTAACTCAGGATTGGCTCACACTATTTCCCCTCATATTTTGTTGTCAAAAATTAGTCACATGGCCACATATTTCAGGGAATGATGGAAAGTTGTCCCAAGCTGGGTAACTGCTGCTAACCACAAGAAGATTTTAGTGAGCAGCTATTATCTTTATCACAAACATTGAAAGAGAGGAAAATGAATAAAATGGACATTCACTGTTTGAAAAGTTTCTCATAAAAATGCCTTGAAATTCCAAAGCATTCTATAATTATTTTCTTGGTAATATCAATACCTTCCAGATAGATCCTTCTTCAAAGTTTCAGATAGAAACCTACATAAATAGGCCACAAGCAGGCAATTATATATTGCTTGTTTATTAAAACTCTGATTATTTTTTTTAAATTAAGGAATCTGACAACAAGATAGATGGCATTAATAGCAGTAAATCAGGAGAGGAAGTCAAATTTTTCCAATCAGAGCAATTTAATTACATAAATATTTTTCAGTATCTTTCCTGTGCTAAATAACTGGGGGATATATATTCATTTAAACACACACACACACACACACACATACACAAAACTGAACAAAATCGCTCGCAGTGGCACATGCCCATAATCCCAGCTACTCATGGGACTGAAGGCAGGACAGTCTCAAATTTGAGGCTAGCCTGGGCAATTAAGTAAGACTCCATCTCTAAACAAAAAATAAAAAGGGCTGGGGATGTAGCTCAGTGGAAGAGCACTCCTGGGTTCAATTTCTAGTAACACACACATACACACACAAAGACTGAAATAGAAGTGATACAGTCCAATGATACTATTGATTGCCAAATGGATTCCAAAGGAAAAAATGTAAGCATGGTCAGACGACATGGAGAAAAGAGGATCTGAGCAAAGTCCTGAAATGTGAATGAAATATTGATAGGTATGATGGATGGGAAGATATCACATGGATGAGAGTTCTAGAAGCAGAAGAGAACAATGTGTACAGGAGGGACAGAGGCACTCACCATGGATAAAGGTTACACATTCCAGCAGCAATTCTCCTTGGAGTGTATAGAGTAGGGGGATTGGATGTCAGCCTTCTGTTCTTCAGGTGGGAATGAGGCAAAAAGTAGTGTGTATTGTTTTTCAAGTGTCCATGAATGGCTGGGGATATAGCTCAGTTGGTAGAGTGCTTGTCTCACAAGAATAAGGCCCTAGGTTCAAATCCCCAGTACCGCAAAAAAAAAAAAAAAAAAGAAGGTCCATGAATGAATTCTATTACATGTCTTCATTGAAACATTTTGACACCCAATTTAAATATGCTATATTTAATCACTTATTAAAAGGTCGTCTTTTTTAAACCTGAGGTAGACTTTAAGTTAATTTATTTTTTATTGGCGCATTTTCAATTTTGCATAATAGTGGGAATTATAGTGCCATATTTATGAGTGCACATAACATAATCAGTCTCCTTCTCCTGCACCTTCACTCTCCCTCCTCCCCTCCCCTCCCCAATCAGCTTGTTCCACTCTATTAAACCTTCGGAATTTGAGGTTTTTTTTTTTTTTGTTATTTATTTATTTATTTATTTTTGGTAACAGGGACTAAACCCAGGAGTGCTTCACCACTGAACCACATCCCCAATCATATATATATATATATGTTTTATTTATAGATAGGGTCTTGCTGAGTTGCTTAGTGCCTCACTAAGTTGCTGAGGCTGACTTTGAACTCGTGGTCCTCCTGCCTCAGCCTCCTGAATCACTGGGATTACAGACGTGTGCTACCATGCTCAGTCAGACTTTAAGTTTTGGGGCCCCGAAAATCTTTCAGATTAAGAATAAGATTCCATTCAGCATGACTGTGGCTGGCAGGATGTACTCATTAAAAGACCAAGAGAGTTATTATTTAATTGATAAACCGACTGACAAAAACAGTAAGATAGATTCACAGAATAACTATATGGTAGGTAGAATTCTCAAGAGAGCCACCAAGATTCCTGTTTTTAATCTAACATTAATCCTGGCAATGCTATGAAGAGATTCTGCAGATATGAATATAGTCCCATATTAAATTAAGATGTAGATGGCCTTTTAAAAGCAGGGAGTCTTCTCTGGCTTGAATAAAAGAGGGTGACAGAGAGATCTGAAGTGTGAGGAAGTCTCAATGGTCTATGGGTCAGCTTTGAAAATGGAGGAGACTGTGTGATAAAGAATGTAGGTGGCTTCTAGGATCAAAGTGTCCCATCCAGCCAATGGGACATCAGTTTCAAGAAATTGGATTCTTCCAAAAACCCGAATGAAGCTGGAAACACATTCTGAGAGCTTCCAAATTTGAACCCAGTAGAACCCACATTGATTTAGACCTTAGAAACTCTAAGCAGAGAGCCCAGTCAAGCCTGCCCCACAGAACTATGAGCTAATAAATGTTGTTTTGAGCCATAAAATTTATGGTGACTTTTTGAATGGCAGTTGAAAATAGATAGAAACAGATACTTGAATTCAGTTTAAGCAGAGCTTGTATAGTTCAAGGTCCCATTCTAACTTTCCATGAAAACTTTTCTAACTCTGTTTATTTTTTTATGTGGTGCTGAGGATCCAACCCAGTGCCTCACAAGTGCTAGGCAAGTGCACTGCCACTGAGCCACAACCCCAACCAGACCCATGCTGACTTTTCTTGATCACCCTGGACTGATCCCTTCCTGTTCTCTACAAGACTTAGTTTTTTAAAATTCTGGAGTCATGGGCTCAAAGGTACAGCACTTACTTGCCTAGCACGTGAGAAGCCCTGGTTCCAATCCCCAGAACTGACAAAAAATTTTTAAAAGTACATAAAATAAAAATATGAAGTCAGATGTTATATATTGCCACACTTTGTGTATATGACTTGTTTTCTCCTCTTAAATGGTAAGCTCCTGATAGCAAGAATTAAGTCTTTTTTTTTAAGTTGGAATCAGAGAGATCATTTATTCTGAATAATTGCAAAGTTCTGTTGGTAAAGGTACAATAAGAGAACATTATGTGTAAGTGCAAAAATTGTAAGGTTAGCTAGATTAAAAGATTACTTTTCCTTTCATTCCAAAAAAAAAAAAAAAAAAAAAAAAAAAAGTAAGAATCAAATCTTAATGTTTTCTACTGCTAAGAGTACAAGGGTCTAGAAGGAGACAGTGTGACACCCAATTTTCAAGAATTTTCTATCAACAAACACCAATGAATGTTCTTGAGGAAGAGCAAGTGGCTGTCATTTCCCCTCCATAAATGAGAACCTGGGCTAACCTTCAGTTGCAAAGATCAAAGTTAAAGATCTCTGAGTGCCAGGCTGAGCAGGGTATGATCCCTGCACATGGGCAAACCAGAATGACTAGTCTGACTTACAAAGGTATAATTGAGACCCTTCCAGTTATGAGTCTGTTTTATTCTTAGTGCCAGTTATTACTCCATAACCATCATTTCTCCCTATCCCTGTTTGCTGTTGAGGCTGTGACCTTGGCAGGGTGTAAAGACCTGGTTTACAAATTCAATGTTCCTTTCTCAGGTTATCATTTGAAAACAGTCTTACTAGCCTCCAGATGCAATATCCTTTATTCCTGAGAAATTCCTTAATATACATCTTTTTTTTTTTTTTTTTTTTGTACTGGGGCACTTAACCACTGAGCTGCATCCCTAGCCCCCCACCACCCCTTTTTTTAAATTTAGAGACAGGGTCTCGTTAATTTACTTAGGGCCTTGCTAAATTGCTGAGGTTGGCCTCAAACTTACAATCCTCCTGCCTCAGTCTCCCCAGCCACTGGGATTACAGGTGTGTGCCACTGCACCTGGCTTTCTATTTCTAATACAAGTGAATTTTATCCATTTACCTTTATGTGCCAGATGTGGTGGTGCACACCTGTAATCCCAGTGGCTCGGGAGACTGAGGCAGGAGGATTGTAAGTTTGAGGCCAGCCTAGCAATTTAGAGAGAGACCCTCAGCATTTTAGCAAGAACCTATCTCAAAATAAAAAATAAAAAGGGCTGGAGATGTAGCTCAGTAGTAAAGCACTGTGAGTTAAATTCCCAGTACCCATCCCCCAGTAAAAGCCCCAAATAAAACAAAAATCATTTACCTTTTTGTGTGAACCACTGATGCAAATATGTTAAATGTTAAAAGTGATCAGTACAAATGTGTCAAAATGCATTTACTGTCATGTACAACCAATTAGAACAACAACAACAAAAGTGATCAGTACATGTAATAAACCTGTAGACTAATTCTGCAATGTATTGGCAAGGCACCCTTATAGTTCTGGAAGGAGTTTGAGGGCCTTCAGAACAAAGAAGTCATTTCTTTCCTCCCCCCATGAGTAGCAAAGAAAGACTTTTCCCCTTTTGCACAACCTGCAGTATTAGGAGTGATCAGACAATTGCTGAAACAAAGGAGTTTTGTTGGGGACCAATGCTTCACCAGAGGTTAAAAAACCTGATTTCAAGTAATTGTTGTGACATTGAGCAGTGACATGATTTACTAAGTTTTGAAAACTAAATCAGATGTGTTTTTTTTCTTTTTTTGGGGGGGTGGGTGGGGTCAGTTTAAAAATATTTAAAATTTACTAGTAATATTTTTACTTAATTTCTTCAGACTCATGTATGCTACAATTGTTCTTTTATTTTTAAACTGGTTTATTCACCCATTCCCCAGTCCCACTTTTGTAATAATTAGGAAAGTATTTTATTCCTCCTACTCAGCCTCCTCAT
The DNA here is from genome assembly GCF_902686445.1 of Sciurus carolinensis. Lineage (NCBI taxonomy): Eukaryota > Metazoa > Chordata > Mammalia > Rodentia > Sciuridae > Sciurus > Sciurus carolinensis. Next base: position 58,315,256 of record NC_062225.1, on the reverse strand, counting down.
CCACCACCACATTCAACTATTAAACAGACCTCTGATGTTCTTTCTCCAAAATATCTCTCAAAACCAATTCCATGCCTCCATTACTCCTCCATCCCCACCTTGGTCAAGGTCCCCAGTCTTAACAATCTTTCTCACCTGCAAACTAGATCTAAAATGATTTTTCTAGCCAGGCACATTGGTGCACACCTATAATCCCAGCAACTCAGGAGACTGAGGCAGAGGATCACAAATTCAAAGCCAGCTTCAGAAATTTAGCAAGGCACTAAGCGACTTAGCAAGACCCTGTCTCAAAAACAACAACAAAGGGCTGGGGAGATAGCTCAGTTGGTAGAGTGCTTGCCTTGCATGCACAAGGCCCTGGGTTTGATCCCCAGCACCACAAAAAAACAGGACTGGGATGTGGCTCACTGGTTAAGCACCCCTGGGTTTAATCCCCAGTACAAAAGAAAAAAAAGAATTTTTTTTTTTTTTTTTTTTTTTCTAAAACATCTATCTAGGGGGCTGGGATTGTGGCTCAGTGGTAGAGCACTTGCCTAGCATGTGTGAGGCACTGGGTTTGATCCTGGGCACCACATAAAAATAAATAAATAAAATAAAGGTATTGTGTCCATCTACAACTAAAAATAACATTTAAAAAAAAAAAGAGAGATGGATAATTAAAAAATCTACCTAGTCATGTCATTCACTGTTTTGCCTAAAACCCTACTTTTCCTTTTTGCAGTACTAAGAATCAGATCCAGCATTCTACCACTGAGCTATACCTCAGCCTTTTTTATTTTACTATGAGATAGGTTCTCGCTCAGTTGCCCAGGCTGGACTCTAACTTGCAATCCACCTGCCTCAGCCTCCTGAGTTGCTGGGATTACAGGCAAGCACCATCGCACCCGGAAATTTTCTCCTTTTCTCCACTATCATGGCGTGTGTGCTTGACTCTTCCTCACCACGTCTTCTTACAAGACTTTCAGAAGTGAGTGAGTTTAGCCAAGAAACAAAAGCAAAATTTAATCCAAAGTCTCTGAATGAAAACTGGTAATAAAATCAAGTATGACTCCAAGAGGAGACATTGGAGAAAAACTAAACTGGGTCTATAAGGAACTGCTCATGATACAGCACAAGTATTTATGCTGTATCAAGGTTACTATCATCATTTCTTACTGAAAATGTCACGACGCTGTAGACAGTGAGACATATTTTTACATGTGATTTTTTCTCTTTGTCTCTATGTTCTACACTGGCAGGACAATTTAGTAATAAATATGTGAAATCTTTGGAAAAGCTGGGCAAGTTGGCAAACGCCTGTAATCCCAGTGGCTGGGGAAGTTGAGGCAGGAGGATCATGAGTTCAAAGCCAGCCTCAACAACTTAGGGAGACACTAAGCATCTCAGTGAGACCCTGTCTCTAAATAAGACACCAAAAAAAGGTTGGGGATGTGGCTCAGTGGTTAAATGCCCCTGGGTTCAATCCCCAGTAGCAAAAGGAAAAAATAAATAAATAAATAAATAAAAAAAAAAGAAATCTTTAGGGAAAAAAATCCTTCATATCAACGTCATCAGGGTATGTAGTACTTTAAACTCCTGAGATGGGCTGATTGTCCCCTTCACTACTTTGCCAACTTATATTCTGTCTTCACTCACTTCTTATTCTTCTCCAGTGTTTCCCCAAGTGAGAAGTCCTTGGACAATCCCCAAGAAAATCTCTATTTATGAAAATTACAGATTCTCGGGTACTGTTGAGGTCTAGAGGATCAGAAACCACAGGAGTAGGAGCTAGAAATCTGCGTCATTAATGAGGTCTGGATGATTCTTGGGCAACATGATAGTTTGATTGCTGTCAGCAGCCTTTCTGAACTGCTTGGGGCATGTCCTGCCTTCTTTCTTCTTCATGCCTTTGAAGGGTTTGAGGACATGTGACCCCAAAATACAACCCCTTGGCATTTGAGGAAACAACAGAAGTAGAACACAGAAACTAGAAAGAAGAGGTGGGGTGTAGAGAGGTGGTAGAGCATGTGCTTGGCATGCGTCAGGTCCCGGGTTCACCCCATGTCCCCTGAAGCAGGTCATTAAACCTAGATGATCTTCTCTGAAAGTGGGTTACAAGGCCTCATTCCAGAGGGGGCCCCTCCCAAACCCAGAAAAAGAAGTCTCTCAGCTGCCAAGTTGGGGAGACACCCAGAACAATCTGAGCAAACAGTCCTTGAACTTCGTGATGAGTGAGGAAAAGATACCTTTCTCACCTACACCATTTTGTGTGTGCTGTGTGCCCTGCACACAAACACTTCTTTGCCTGGCTGAGTTTGGGCTGTTCTTCTAGAATAGTCTAAATTCTCCTTAAGGATCACTTGCGACAAGCCTTTTCTGACTCCCTAGGCTGGCCTAGTGATCCGCCCTTGCTTTGCCCTCCTTGCTTAGTCTTGCTATTTGTTATTGTTGTTGCTATTTACCTGTCTGTTTCAGCACCAGATGAATGGCTTACAGATTGGGGCTGTTTCTTTCATCTTTGTCCCCAGAGCTTGGTAGAGAGCTAGGAATATAGTAGTCTCTAAGTATTTGTGAATGTATAAATAAACAACAGTCCAATTTTCAGATCTTTGTCAGAAAACAATTTGATACAAGAGAAAAATATTTAAAAGGGATCTTAAACTCAGGGAATTTTGCATTTCCCTAGTATAGTTATTGGTGGTAACTGACAGGATCAAAAATTCCAATAGCTAGGTGGACTTGTTAGTGCATGCCTGCAATCCCAGTGACTTGGGAGGCTGAAGCAGGAGGATCTCAAGTTCAAGGTCAGTCTTCGCAATTTAGCAAGGCCCTAAGCAATTTAGCGAAACCCTTGAAATAAATGTTTTCTGGAAATAAAAAAAATTAAAAAGGACTGGGGATGAGGGTCAGTGGGTAAGCACCTCTGGGTTCAATCCCTAGAACGTTACTCCCCCAATGAAAATTCCGGTAACTATCACTGATAGATTTCACTTTTCATAGATGAAATTGTGTTTCTCTACACTTCTCACTTCTTCCTAATGACGTCCTCATCTCTGATGTGCTATGTCACAGGAAAGACAAATGGATCTGGGAATTCAATTGTACTGGGTTCAAATCTTGATTCTGCCAAGTGCCAGCTATAGGACTTTGAGCAAGTTCTAAAAATTTCTGAGTCTACTTCCCTGTTATGGGAGTCAGAAGACTTTCTATGAAGGGAAGAATAATATGAACTCATAGAGGAAAAAAGGGGGCTGGGGATGTGGCTCAATGGTAGAGCACCCGCTTAGCAAGTATGATCCCTAGTACTGCTTAAAAGGGGCAGAGGTGGTAGATAATAAAATAAAGTGTGTAAGACATAGCAGATACTGAAAAAACAATCCTGTTTTTTTCTCCTCTATAGTATAAAGAAATGTAAACTGGGCATGCCTGTAATCCCAGCTACTCAGAAGGCTGAGGCAGGGGGATTATAAACTGGAGGCCAGCCTGAGCAATTTAATGAGTCCCTGGCTGAAAAGTTAAACTTAAAAAAAAGGATTGAGGATGCAGCTTAGAGGTAGAACACTTGCCTAGCATGTGCAAGGTCCTGGATTCAATCCCCAGTGTGGGAAAAAAAAAAAAAAAAAAAAGTAAGTTTGCTCTGAGTTTCTGTTGTATGCCAAGCATTTCATTAGATATTGGGAATGGAAGTAGAATGTAAAAATATGTATGTATGTGTGTGTGTGTGTGTGTGTGTGTGTGTATGGGGTATATACTTTCTAATTCAAGAGATAGTATTTTGAAAGAGCTTTTAGGGTATTGAACATTGTAAACAAATTAATGAACTAGCCTTATTAATTTTTAGTTTTTAAAATGTTTCAGCCAGTCACAATGGTGCATTCCTGTAATCCCACCACTTGGGAGGCTGAGGCAGGAGGAACACTTGAGCTCAGGAGTTGGAGACCAGCCTGGATCACAAAACAAGACCCTATCTCCAAGACAAAAACAAAATAACCAAGAAAACAAAAAACCTTCAGCTACAAGGAGATTGATAGTTGTCCTCCTAGTTCTTTCTTTCTTTCTTTTTTTATACTTCATGTATTTTATTTCAGTTACTCTTGAGAACAGTCACATAACAAAGAAACTATTATCATCCCTCATTTACAGATGATAAACTTGAAGCTTAGAGAGATTATTACTTTGTCCATATTCACATGATTTATACAAAAATAATATGAACCCAGTTCAGTTTGTCAGAAACCAAAGTCCTTTCTCTAATGTTCATTATAGTTTTTTCAAATAATTATTAACATTCTTAAATTCTAAAAGAACCTTAAAATGTTAGAACATAATCATAAAGTTGGTATTCCTTTGCCAAGAATGAACTTATACATTTATACATTTTCTTGTCTGACAAAATGGGTGTCCTCCTATTTCTATAGTAGAACCTTAATTCAAAAGTCAAGTATTTGACCGTGTAATTAAGTTTACATTTCTGGTCTCTTTAACAAATCCATGGGACCATACACCTTAGCTCTGGCTAAATGGGATATGAAGATAATGTTACAAAATTGCATCCTTAAAGAAAAGGGTGAGCTTCTCGTGCTTTCTCCTTTCTGTTGCTTGGCTGTGGACTCCATCACTGCAGTGAGAAGTCATTTGGGGCCATAGAGGCTGGATGGTGAGGATGCTGAAGCAGCAAAATTCAAGGGGCTTTGTCCCTGATGATTCTTTGATACCCTCATAAAAGCCCTGAGTGGTTTATGTTTATTTGAGAGACAAACAAATTTTCCTGTTGCTCCGGGCCTTGTATCGTTCACAGCTGAAGTTAATCTTTACTAATACAAACTAATACTAACTCACAAAACTTTCAACTGTGTTTGAGTTTTTAAAAGAAGAAAGATTTATGTCATAAGAAGTGAAAACAATGCAGGACATGAAACTTCTGTATGAAAAACTGCGTAGAAGATGTTTAGGAAGGAAACATACCAAGGCATTCACTTGTTGATTTAGGATGACAGAGGAACAGGTAGGTTTTTTTCTATTTACTTCATTTTTGTTTCTCCTTTTTCTTTCTTCTTCCCGGGTACTGGAGATTAAACCCAAGGCCTCACATATGCTAGGTGAGCTCTCTACCACTGAGTCATATCCCTAGCCCATTTCTTCCCAATTTTTTAATGGAAAAAAATATATTTTCAATCTTTTGAATAGAGACATTTAAGCTCAATTGGTGCTAATCATTGTACGAATCTAGTGCTTTTTATTATCTAGTTCTTTAAACTTCCATTATTTCCTATGTCTGTAGGAGATAACAGCAATGTGGTTGAGAGTGTGACTAATGAGTCAGCCTGTCCTGGTTCATTAGTACTTTCTGGCTGTTTAAATATAGGCATCTTGCTTCTCTGAACTCCGAGGTCTTCGTCTGTAAACTTAGCAGAATAATTTTGCTTATTGTATAAGATTATGGTCTGAATTAAGTAAGGTAATAAATAAAAAAATCACTTAGCACCTCATACATATAAAGCAATCAATAAATACTACATAATAATATCATTATATCTATTTCCATGTGATGATCATATCTACTTTCTGGCATTTTCTTTTTTGTAGGACTGGGCATTGAACCCAACGCCTTATACATCCTAGGCAAGCACTTTAGTACTGAGCTACATTATCAACTCTTTTTATTTTATTTTAAGACAGGGTCTCACTAAGTTACTGAGGATGGCCTTGAACTTGTATTTTCATTAACCACATAATGCCAGTATTTCATGGCTTGCTTAGCTATATCTTTACTACTAGAAATGTATGTTGTTTTCAAATTTTTATTAATAATGAGGTAGACTCAAATTATCCAAGACAAAAGGCTCTCCAAAGTAGAGTCACGGATAACAAGGTGACCATCCACGATGTAACAATTTTTTTAAAATATAGCATTTAAAAGCAGAGTTAGGAGTGGTGGCACATGTTTGTAATCCTGGCAACTTGGGAGGCTGAGAGAGGAGGATCACAATTTCAAGGCTAGCCTTGGCAATTTAGCGGGGTTCTAAGCAACTTAGCAAGATCCTGTCTCAAAGTAAAAAATACAAAGGGGCTAGGGATGTGGCTCAGTAATTAGGCTCCCCCTGGATTCAGTCCCCAGTAACACCCCTTCACAAAAAAAAAAAAAGAAAGAAAGAAAGATAATAAAAGCAGAACTGTTTTGGAAAATCTGGAACATTATTATTGCTAACAATTTAACTGGTGGTTGAAAACAAATGGCATAGTGTTCCAAATAAATGTTTATTAATTTGTTTTAGTTGGAGCCAAAAACCCCCGGTTTTCAGAGAAGTAAGATGATAAACTGGAGTGTGTGTGTGTGTGTGTGTGTGTGTGTGTGTGTGTGTATTGTGCTTTTGAGATGTGAGACAATCATTGAGGAAGCAGTAATCCGAAGAGCTGGAATTAGATACAGAAAATGTTCTGGAAGAAACATAAATTAAGGATTTTTTTTCCCCCTAAATATTCCCCTTAGGATGGTCAAGTTTATTTTCATAAAAAATTATATTTTAGTAGAGTTTAAGGACATACATGCTCAATGATGAAAGTAAAACCATCAAAGAGATCTCAAGAGGACTAAAAGTAACATAAGAAAATAAATGAATATGCATTTTTTTTGACAATGGAAAAAATTCTCATTTGTTCTTAAATACTAAAATACTGCTTTCTATCAAGGGATAAATAGATCTGTTACTATCCTTTTTAAGAGACCATCTGAATAATTGGGAAACTACACTTACTTGTTTTACCCAGATCCAAAAATAACTTAGTTTTGTGACAGAGACCATAGTGTTTACCAGATATCCCATCTGCTTCCCTAGACTCTCATTCTGCACTCATTCTGCCCCACCTGATCTGAGACTGGGTCTCAGAACCACTTATAGAGACGGTGGGGTCACAGGAGACCAAGCCTGGAGTCCTGAATGACTAAATGGAGGAGAGTGTCACCAACACTCCATGGCCTGAGTGAGGAAGAAATAAACTTTTGCTGTGTTAAGTCAGTATATTATTTGACTAGGGCTGCCAAACAAAATAACACAGACTAGGTGGCTTAAACAATGAAATGTATCTTCTTACTAGAATAGAAGTCCAAGATCAAGGTGTCTGGCAGATTTAGTTTCTCTTCAGGCTTCTCTTTGGCTTTCACAACCTTCTTTGCCATGTTCAATTTCTCTCTCTCTCTCTCTCTCTCTCTCTCTCTCTCTCTCTCTCTCTTTCTCTCTCTTTCTCTCTCTCTCTCTGCTATATCCCCATCCCTTTTTATTTTTATTTTGAGACACGGTCTTGCTAAGTTGCCCCGGTTGATCTTGAATGTGCGATCCTCCTGCCTCAGCCTCCTAACTTGCTGAGATTACAGGCGAGCACCAGAGTACCCGGCCTTGTTTGCCCTCACATTGCCTTTTTTCTGCATCTATGTCCCTGTTGTCCCTTCCTCTTTTTATAGACACCAGTCATATTGGATTAGGGACACCCTAATGCCCTCATTTTAAATTACTTACCTTTTCAAAAAGGTTATCTTCAAGTTCAGGTGCATCCTGAGGTACTGGAGTTGGGGAACTATACACATGAATTGAAGAGGGGGAGACCTAATTCAGTCCATAACAGTCCCAGAAATTTTGGTATTTATTTTGTTACCACAGCATGGCATAGCTTATCTGACCATACTGTTTTTGTGGGAACAGGAATCGAGATGTGTTTGTTTTAAATACATAAATTGTGTTTATATGTATGGGTATATTTCTGTATGTGTGCATACATGTACACACATGAAAAAAACATATGTCAGAATAGCACACCCTGTGAATGAGGTGCGAAGTGCCAGGATACTGTTCCACTTGGGACAGATAGGTGGATAGGACCTGGATGAGAGTGGCCAGTCTATTCAATCCAAGCCATGAGCGGCATCCTTCCCCCATTCACCCATTGTGCACTACAATTGTGATTTTCTGTGTATGTGATGGTTTAAAAAATGGTAAGACTTTCATTCACTATGAATACTTTTATCGTATATATATACATATACATGGTATATATATACACACACATGGAATTTCCCCCATTTTCTAGAATCAAGGGAAAAGTCAATGAGAACTGAAGTGCCGAGCACCATTATAAATATTATATTTATCTAATACATAAAACTCCAAGTTACATGTGTTAGTCTCCCCACCCCCTGCTTTATTTAAGTACTGGAGATTGAATTCAAGGGTGCTCTACTACTATCCCCAGCCTCTTTTCTTTCTTTCCTTTTTTTTTTTTTTTTTTTTTTGGTCCTGGTGATTGACAAGGGTGTTTTTCCACTGACCACATCCGCAATCCTTTTTATTTCATATTTTGAGACAGGGTCTCACTAAGTTGCTTAGGGCCTTGCTAAATTGCTGAGGCTGGCCTCGAACTTGAGATCCTCCTGTCTCAGCCTCCTGAGTCACTGGGATTACAGGTGTGCACTACCATACATGGCATTCCCCTGCGCTTTTCTAATAAATTTAGTTTGAGACAGACTCAAAACATTATGCTGAGAGAAGTCAGTCACAAAAGTTTCACAATACCACTCATATGAGAGTCCAGAATAGGGAAATCTATAGAGATAGAAAGTAGCTCGGCATGGTGGTGCACACCTCCAATCCCAGAGACAAGAGAGGCTAGGACAGCAGGATCACAAATTAGAGACCCGTCTTGGCAACTTAGCAACACCCTGTCTCAAAATTTAAAAAATGAGAAAGGCTGTGAATGCAACTCAGTGGTAGAGTACTTGACTAGTGTATGCAAGGCCCTGGGTTCACTTCCCAGTCCTGAGTGGGAAATAACGTAGTTTATGCTTACTGAGGGATGGGCCCAGGAGGAAAAAGGAAAGGATAACTAAAAGTTAAGAAATTTCTTTCTGTTTTTGTTTGTTCTTTTGTTTTGGTGCTATGGGCCTCAAGCATTCTAAGCAAATACTCTACGATTGAGCTATGTCCCCAGATCCCAGACCCCAGGGATTTCTTTTTGAGATGATGAAAATGTTCTAAAATTGACAGTGGTGACAGCTGTATATATCTGTGAAAATATTTTAAAACTTTGACTTGTACACTTTAAACAGGTAAATTTATGGTATGTGACTTATATCACCATCAAGTTATCAAAATTAATTACATTATATAAAAATTTAACCGTGAAATATTTTGAGGTCTGGGATGATATTGAGAAGTCATTTTATAGATGGGGAAAGTAATACCCCCAGAGAGATGAGGGGACTGTCTTAAAGTCACAGAAAGCTGGGACAAGAACCCAGGCTTCTGGTTCCTGCAGTAGAGTTCATTTCGTCCTCCAGATTGGTAATACAATGCCCCTTTCCCTTGGGAGGAGAAAATTCCAATGATCATAGCAAATGCATTCAAACTGGAGTCAGCCTCAAAGGTGAAAAGAAAATGTCTAAAAGAGAAGTACTCTATCTGCAGTTCCCTTCTGAACAATGTCACCCTTTGTGGAAAGAAATGGGAAATTACAGAAAGGCTGAGCAGAATAAGAGAGGAGAAAAAGAATTTACCTTCTTGCTTTAAACTCTACACCATTTATGGGCAGGCTGGTAAATGCTGTCTGGTCAGTTGCCCAGGCTTTTGCCAACTCCTTTTAAAATAGCTCTTCATAAAAATAGTAGACAAAATACAGCACCAACCTTTTGCTAGGTCCACAAGGCTAGTAAGTATCATACTCAATCATGGTCAAATACATGGTAAAGCTTAGGATGCTGCTTTTCTCACAAATGTTTTGGTGCCAATGCTGGTTAGTGCCAGACAGAACTATAGTAATACAGCTGATTGACGTCACACTTTGAGTGCCAACCTGCTTTTGCATAGTATCATGTCGGACACTCAAAACAGCCCTGTGAAATCAATAGGGCAGGTATTATTAGCCCCATTTTGCAGATAGGAAACTATTTTTAGGAAAGTAGGACAAGGTATTATTACCATCCTCATTTTATGAATGAGGAGACATCTTTTACACAAGCAGTGTGATATAAATAGATACAGGAGAGAACTTAAACCTCTAGCTGATGCATGAAATTTTGGAAACTGTTTAAAACAGAAGAACAAGAGAATAGAATATGCCACTGGATACTCATGGAAATGACAGGTCTATTGCTGCTTTATATTTATGACACATTTCATAAACTGCTTTAGACAGAACAAACTCTGGACCTCCAAACCTTGATATACTAGAGAATGATTGGCAGGGCTGTCCCTTGCACAACCCTGGACAACGCCATTCACATGGTGGTGACGCCATCCCCCTAGCATTCATTATGAGTGGCAGGTGTTCCTTGGAGTTGACAAGCAGTCTTGACCCTAAAGCAGAGATGCTACGTAGATATCACAGACATGAATCAGACAGATCTCAAGACCCATCTCAAGTTACACATTTTCCATGTAATCTTCTCCCCCTCTCCTGTCTTAATAGTCCTTTCTCTACATCATATATTTTTGTATTTGTTTATATCCCATTTTAACTGTAATTTATCTTTTCACCTTATTCTTCTTTGCTTCACTTTCAAGTTTGTCTTTTTCATTCAGTGAAGTTTTGTCTCCTGGCTAGCTCTTGGGAATAGAAACCATATTATTCACTTCTTTATGCTTCAAACTTTCTTATGCATAATTATAGGTACAGCAGTTAAAATTTACTTGTTTTTCTTTCAACAACCAATTATTTGGTATAATTACAGTAAAAAAAAATAAGTAAATCAAGAAATGCATCAGTTAGTCCACGAATAATATTTCCCTTCAAATTTACTAATTTACTAGTATTTCATGTATATAGCTTTCTAATGTCCAGATTATTGCTTAGATCTTTGTGCCCTTATTTGATGAATCACATGGACAAACCAATTTGAATTTTGTTTACTCTGGTTATTGAGTATCAAGAACCAACTACTGGCAGAACAGATACCCAATCATTCAAAGCAATGCCTGGATTGCATTTTCTAAAGGATAAGGTATTAATTATATAGCTTATAGTTCTAAATAGTTTATCTAAAAATCAGGATTTCAAGGGAAAATCCAAGTTAATTTAAAATAAACAACTACTTACTAAAGAGTGTTATCAGTGGTTGGCAACTCAGCAAGACCCTGTATCTAAATGAAATATCAAAAAGGGCTGGAGATGAGGCTCAGTGGTTAAGTGTCCCTGGGTTCAATCCCCAGTACCAAAAAAAAAAAAAAGAAAGAAAGAAAGAAAGAAAAGAAAAGAAAACAGTGTAGAATGCTTATAATCCCAGAGATTTGGTGAGGCTAAGGCAGAAGGATCCAAAGGTCAAGGCCAGCCTCAACCATTTAGTGAGGCCCTCAGTAATTTAGCAAGACCAAGTCTCAAAATAAAAAATTTAAAAGTTTGGGGTGGAACTCAGTGGCAGAGTGCCACTGGGTTTTAACCCCAGTATCAAAAAAATAAATTAATTAATTTAAAAAACTGTATCAGAGGTTGACTTCAGTTGTATGTAATAGAAACTTGACTATAGTAGTAGCTTAACCAAATAGGTTTTTTGGTTTTGTTTTTGTATTTCTTTTGCAGTGTTACAGATTGAACCTAGGTTTGGAGCACACAAGGCAAACATTCTACCACTGAGTGACATCCCAGCCCCCAAGTAGGTTTTTTGTTTGTTTGGTTTTTGGTACTTGGGATTGAACTGAGGGCTACTTAACCACTCAGCCACATCCCCATCTCTTTTTGATATTTTATTCAGAGACAGTGTCTCACTGAGTTGCTTAGTGTCTCACTAAATTTCTTTGAAGTCACGATCTTCCTGCCTCAGCTTCCTGGGCTCTTGGGATTACAGGTGTGTACCTGGCCCCTTGTGCCTGGCCCAAGTAGGGTCTTAATGTTTTCAGATATCAAGAAACCTAGCCTGGTGCAGTGACACATGCCGTAATACCAGCTACTCAGGAGGATGAGGCAGGAGGATCACAAGTCAAGGTCAGTCTGGGCAACTTAAAGAAACCCTGCCCCCAAATTAAGTTTTTTTGAAAAAGAGGTGGGAATGTAGAGTTCCCTTTGGTTCAAAACCTATTACTGTAAAAATAGAGTCTGGAAGCAGAGTTGCCAGATTTAATAAATAAAAACATAGGATACCAGTTAAATTTTAGTTTCACATAAACAATGGACAATTTTTTAGCCTAATATGTCCTATGCATAAATTTAACTGAGCAACCTGCATTTTATCTGTCAATCACAGAAGCACTGGCTGGTGCAGCCACTCAAGGATGTCTGTACACTCCTTCTTCCGTTCCATCCTACTAACCTTTCTTTGTGGCTTTTGCCTGCGTGGTCGAAGGATGGATACTCTACACTAAGGCATCAAATTCATGTTTTAGGTGGGGTGAATGCAAAAGCAAAATGGGAAGGACAATAGTCCTAAACCAGTGTCATCTGATCCAAGAAATAATAGCTCCTCTGGACACTCCATCCAGTAGACTTCCACTTACATTTTATCTGCCAGAACTGGACTACATGGCCACCCCTGGCTGCAAAGGTGACCAAGCAAGTGAGTTTTTAATTGGGTACTCTGACACTCTGAGCAAATCATGTTTTCATCAAGAAAAAGAGAAGAGGTCTGGGGATATAGCTTAGTTGCTAGAGTACTTGCCCTGCGTGTACAAGGCCCTGGATTTACTCCCCAGCACCACACACATACACACACCCACAAAAAAAAAAAAAAAAAAAAAAAAACAAGAGTAGACATGGGCTAGGAAAATACCTACAGTGAAAGGAGATGTAATTTTCAATGTTCGTTTTGAATTTCATGTTGACCACACAAATATGCACTGTGAATCTGGAAGGTGAAACCAAAGATAGAATTTTGTATCCTTATTGGTAGTCTTAACTCCCTTAGGGCCCTCTAACTTCCTGAGAATTGATTGTCCTTAGTTTTTTTGTTTGTTTGTTTGTTTTGTTTTGGATACCAGGGATTGAACTCAGGGGCACTTGACCACTGAGCCACATCCCCAGTCCTATTTTGTATTTTATTTAGAGACAGGGCCTCACTGAGTTACTTAGTGCTTTGCTGAGTTGTTGAGGCTGGCTTTGAACTAATGATCCTCCTGCCTCAGTCTCCTGAGCCTGCTGAGATTTTAGGTGTACACCACCGTGCCCAGCTGATTGTCCTTAGTTTAAGAATATCATTGATCCGAGAAAGTTTGTGGGGAGATTCTAAAGATTTTGTAGAAAAATGAGTAGAAAGTGGAAATATCATCCCTAGAACCATAATCCAAAAGTTGTTGCCTAGAGGTTTCTATTAGATCAAAGACGCAGGACTCAATTTTCTGAAGTCTGTAAATTCATCTAAAATATGTATTAGTGTGAATCTAATCTCCATGGCCAAAAACTCATAGATCTGATAAAACGGAAATCTCATCCTACGCAAATTTACCGTGTGGTTTTGTCCCCGATCTAACAGTATTATGTGCATGATTTTCTTACCAAGAAACAACTAGCAGAGGGCATCAGCCATCTCTCTCAACTGCGTCAAACAATTAACATCAAATTATTTCTTTTCATCTGGAAATGAAAAAGGAAATCACTAGCAAATGGTGTCCAATTACAAGATTTTTTTCTATTTAATAAATAGTGATTTTATAAACACTATGGGTTCTTCTTTTCTGGTTAAGCCAGCAAGAGTTTCACAATTTTAATTTTCTTCTTTTTTTTCTATTCTATTAATTTTTTATTTGTTCTAATTGGTTATACATGACAGTAGAATGCATTTTGACATACTGTACCCAAATGGAGCATAACTTCTCATTCCTCTGGCTGTACATGGTGCTGAGTCACACCGGTAGTGTAAGCATAGGTGTATGTAGGGTGATAATGTCTGTCTCATTCTACTGTCCTTCCCATCCCACCGCCCCACCCTTCCCCTCAATCCCCTCTGCACAACACAATTTTAGTTTTAATGGGACATTTTCCAGAAAAAACAAAACCATTTGTTCATCTAATTTGACATTATCAAACCAGTGTCATGTGATAACAACTAAGGCCTTTTTCATTTTTCTGTACTGATTAAGAACTATGTATAAAATAAGAACATTGTTTTCACCATGAATAATAAGTACATTTACAGTATTATTGCTATAAAGACAAATACTCAAAGAAAGTTAGCAATTCAGTTTTAAAGGAGCTTTTCTTCATTTTGTTTTGTTTTTACAATTTGGTTACCTTGTCTGTCTTTATTAAGGTAATACTTATTTGATCTTTAGTTAAAAGAAAAGATTTATGTCTACCTAAGTAAGCAGCATCATTATTTTGTCAGAGTAATAAAAACAAACATTTCCTCAATTTTCTGGAGTGGTGTAGTTTTTATAAGCTCTGCAGAAGATATCATTCAGATAAGGTCGCCCCAAACAGAAGTTTCGCTCATTGGATTAAAAATAGATCAGCTCAGTGACTCAGCATGCAGCTTATTGCAGTTGCCCAGTGAGAACATCCTAATTCTTTCTTGTGCTCCATCACAGCGGAGTACTCATGTGGCTTTATGGGGATTAGCTTATTTAGCTATTAGAAATAAGATCACAGTATATCTAGGACATTCTGGGAGAGACAACGACACAGAGAATTATGGGTGGAAGTCTAGTTAAGTATATGTAAGCATGTATTCAACCTACCTATTTAAGTTCCTTTTACTGAGAATATCATGGGTCAAATACTGGTTAAGTATAAGTAAGCCATATTCAAGATAATGACTTACGTTTCTTCTTTAAATTCACAATAATATCATGGCTAAACTGAAAGCTAATGGTGGAATCAGGTCACAGAAAGTGCTTGAATGAGCCTGATTTCTACAGCAACCTGCTTTATTATCCCTACCTGACTCTCCCTGCTGTATGGGAAAGTTAACTGGAGTAGGGGGGTTTTCATAGCTTCCTTTTTCAATACCAATGAAAGGAGTCAGACTGTGCTACCCCAAATATGTCACTTTGGCACAAGGGCTATTTTGAATTCAACACAATTGAAAAACAACAGAAACAGGAGGAGCTCTTGGCCCTGCTTCTGTCTGCCTAAAAGCAGGACATAACTTTCTTTTTGAGGGGAAGAGGGTTATTTGGGATTGAACCCAGGAGCACTTTACCACTAAGCTACATTCACACACCATTTTTTTTTTTTTTTTTTTTTTTTTTTTTTTTTTTAAATTTTGAGACAGGGTTTCACTAAATGGCTGAGGCCGGCCTGGAACTTGAGATCCTCCTATCTCAGCCTCCTAAGTAGCAGGGATTATAGGCAAGCACCACTCATTCCTGGGTTGGTATAACTTTCCATTTGTAAAAGCATCCCATTCCTCAGTATCAGGAAAAAGAGAATGACTCCAGGTAACTTGTCACCAGAGACAATTTGAGTTGTATAAGAAACCTTACTGAACAACCTATCTACCATACTTTTCATAATAACCTTCCCACAATTTACCTATTGTCTTTACCACTTTTTTTTTTTTTTTTTTTTTGGTCTAGTCGTTTCTCTGCAATTAATCACCCTTTGTTAAAATGGTATATAAGTCTCAGGTCTAATCACTTCTTTGGGTTTTGGCTTCTTTTATTTTGCTTTTTGTTTTTGTTTTTGGAAGATGGAACCCAGGGACACTTTACCACTAAACTGTACCTCCATCCTTTTTAATTTTATTATTATTATTATTATTTTATTTTATTTTATTTTTTGTTACTAGGGATTGAACCCAAGGACATTCAACCACTGAACCACATCTCCAGCTCTTTTTATTTTTTATTTTGAGACAGGGTCTTGCTAAGTTGCATAGGATAAGTTGCTGAGGCTGACCTTTAGGAGGTTCACAATCCTCCTACCTCAGCCTTCCAAATAACTGGGATTTCAGGTGTTTGCCACTGCACCCAGCTTGAATTCTTTTCTATGAAGCCTCTGCTCATAAAATAAAATCTGTATGCTTTGTCTCCTGTTAATCTGTCTTTTGTCAATTTAATTTGCATGGGAACTAAGAGTGTAAAGATTTTTCTTCCCTACAATCACATTCAGGCAATGATCAAGAAAAGTCATCTCTAGCTCCAGAACAATCAGGGATGATCTTACTGAAAAATGGAATTTATAATTCTCCTGAAAGGACACATGAGGAATAGAAGGTGCTGTGGCTTGAATGTGTCCCCCAAGGTGATGTATTGGAAACTTAATCCCCCATTCAACAGTGTTTGGAGGTAGGGCTTAATGAGATGTGATTAGGTCATGAAGGCTCTGCCCTCACCAGAGGGTTAATGTCATTATCATAGGAGTATTTGTGCTGTTGTGAAAGTGAATTTAGCCAGGCACAGTAGTGCACACCTGTAATCCCAGCAACTCAGGAGGCTTAGGCAGGAGGATCATGAGTTCAAAGTCAGCCTCAGCAACTTAGTGAGGCCCTCAGCAACTTAGTGAGACCCTGTCTCAAAATAAAACACAAAAAGGGCTGGGGATGTAGCTCAGTGGTTAAGCGCCCCTGGGTTCAATGCCTGGTACCAAAAAAGGTGGATTTTCTAAAAGTGAGTTTGGCATATCAAAATTTCTGGGAAACTATAAAAGGCAGTTCTAAGAGGAAAGTTCATTGCATTGAATTCCTGTATTAAAAGAATAGAAAATAACCAAAGAAATAACCTAACATTACAAATGAAAGTCCTAGAAAAAGAACAGTACAACACCAAAAATAGTAGAAGACAGGAGATAATTAAAATCAGAGCTGAAATCAATGAAATTGAAACAAACAATTCAAAAAATTGATTACAGTTCTTTGAAAAACTAAACAAAATTGTTAAAACCCTTATCTACACTAATTAAAAGAAAAAGAGAAAACTCAAATTACTAAAATTTGAGATGAAAAAGGAAATATCAAGACTAACACTACTGAAATACAGACAATAATCAGAAACTATTTAGAAAATTCATACTCAAATAAAATAGAAAATCTCAAAGACATCGACAAATTTCTAGAGATATATGATCTACCCAAACTGAAGCAGGAGGACATACACAATTTAAACAGATCAATTTCAAGCAGTGAAACAGAAGATGCCACCAAAATCCTGCCAACCAAGAAAAGCCTGGGACTAGATGGATTCTCAGTCGAGTTCTACAGGACCTTCACAGAAGAACTGACACAAATATTCCTCAAATTATTCCATCAAATAAGAAAGAGGGAACACTTCCAAACTCATTCTATGAAGCTAGTATCACCCTGATACCAAAAGCAGACAGAGACACATCAAGGAAAGAAAACTTCAGACCAATATCCCTGATGTACATAGATGCAAAAATAATCAATAAAATTCTGGCAAATTACACACTAACACATATTAAAAAGATAGTGCACCAGGATCAAGTGGGGTTCATTCCAGGGATGTGAGGTTGGTTCAACATATGAAAATCAATAAACATAATTCATCATGTCAATAGACTTAAAAGACAAGAATCATATGATTATCTCAATAGATGCAGAAAAAGCATTTGACAAATACAGCACTCCTACATGTTCACAATACTAGAAGAACTAGGGCTAGTAGGAACAAACCTCAACATTGTAAAAGCTAACTATGCTAAACCCAAGGCCAACATCACTCTAAATGGAAAAAAATTGAAAGCATTCCCTTTAAAAATAAGGCAGGGGGAGATAGCTCAGCTGGTAGAGTGCTTGCCTCGCAAGTACAAGGCCCTGAGTTCGATCCCCAGTACCGCAAAAAAAAAAAAAAAAGACAAGGATGCCCTCTTTCACCACTTTCATT
Organism: Sciurus carolinensis; assembly: GCF_902686445.1. Lineage (NCBI taxonomy): Eukaryota > Metazoa > Chordata > Mammalia > Rodentia > Sciuridae > Sciurus > Sciurus carolinensis. The sequence goes on along the minus strand of NC_062225.1, from coordinate 58,297,524 downwards.
CAACATCATCCTTGAAACTCTGTTCAGAGCAATTAGACAGAAGAAAGAAATTAAAGGAATACGAATAGGAAAAGAAAAACTCAAACTATCCCTACTTGCCTACAACATAATTCTATATTTAGAAGACCCAAAACACTCCACCAAAAAGCTTCTAGAACTCATAAATGAATTCATCAAAGTAGCAGGATATAAAATTAACACCCATGATTAAATCTACTATACAGATTTAATTCAACTCCTATTAAAATCCCAATTACATTCTTCATAGAAATAGAAAAAGCAATCATGAAAAATCATGAAATTCATTTGGAAAAATTAGAGACCAGAATAGCCAAAGCAATCCTTAACAAAAAAAAAAAAAAAAAAAAAAAAAAAAAAAAAAAAAAAAGAAGCAGGAGGCATCACAATACCAGACATTAAACTATACTACAGAGCTATAGTAACAAAATGGCATGGTATTGGCACCAAAACAGACTTGTAGACTAAGGGTACAAAATAGAAGGCACAGAGACAAACCCACATAAATACAATTATCCCATACTAGACAAAGGTGCCAAAAACATGCCCTGGAGAAAAGATAGCCTCTTCAACAAATGGTGCTGGGCAAACTGGAAATCCATATGTAAAAAAATGAAATTAAACCCCTATCTCTCACCCTGCACAAAACTCAACTCAAAGTGAATCAAGGACCTAGGAATTAGACCAGACACCCTGCACCTAGTAGAAGAAAAAGAAGGCCCAAATCTTCATCATGTAGGCTTAGGACCTGACTTCCTTAACAAGATTCCTAAAGTGCAAGAAGTAAAATCAAGAATTAATAAATGGGATGAAATCAAACTAAAAAGCTCCTTCTTGGCAAAGGAAACAATTAAAAACGTGAAGCAAGAGCCTTAAAAAATGGGAGAAAAATCTTTGACTGCTGCACCTCAGATAGAGCACTAATTTCCAGGATATATAAAGAACTCAAAAATTGTAATACCAAAAAAAAAAAAAAAAAAAGTAACTAACCCAGTGAATAATGGCTAAGGAACTGAATAGGCACTTCACAAAAGAAGAAATATGATAGGTCAATAAATACAAGAACAAATGCTCAACATCACTAGCAATTAGAGAAATGCAAATTAAAACTACACTGAGATTTCATCTCACTCCAGTCAGAATGGCAATTATCAAGAACATAAGTAACAATAAATGTTGGTGAGGATGTGGGGGAAAAGGTACACTCATACATTGCTGGTGGAATTGCAGATTGGTGTAACCACTATGGAAAGCAGTATGAAATTTCCTCAGAAAACTTGGGATTGATCCACCATTTGACCCAGTTATCCCATTCCTAGGTTTATACCCAAAAGACTTAAAATCAGCATACTACAGTGATGCAGCCACATCAATGTTCATAGCAGCTCAATTCACAATAGCTAACCTATGGAACCAAACCAGGTGTCCTTCAACAGATGAATAGATAAAGAAACTGTGGTATACAAACACAATGGAATATTACTCGGCCATAAGAAAGAACAAAATTATGGCATTTGCTGGTAAATGGAGGGAACTGGGGAATACCATGTAAGTGAAATAAGTCAATCCCAAAAAAACAAAGACCAAATGTTTTCTCTGATCCATGGATGCTAATTTAACAATAAGGGTGAGCAGTTAGGGAAGAATAGAAGTACTTTGGATTAGACAAAGGGAAATGAAGGGAAGGGAGAAGGGATGGGAATAGGAAAGAGAGCAGAATGAATCAGACAGCACTATCCTATGTGCACATAGGATTATATGACCAATGTAATTGTACATCATGAACAACCAAAAGAATGAGAAGTTATACTCTATATATGTGTAATATGTCAAAATACATTCTACTATCATGTATAACTAATTAGAACAAATAAAAAGAATTTTAAAAAGTGAGTTTGGCTCTTTTGCTTACTCTATCTTGCCCCTTCTACCTTCCATCATGGAGTGATGCAGCACAAAGACGATGCCATCATGATGTTCTTGAACTGCCTAAGTTTCTTTTCTCTATAAATTACCTAGTCTGTGGTATTATGTTGCTGCAACCCAAAATAGGTTTAAGACGGGAAGCCCATCTTCTCTTCAAAGCATTTGCCTCCAAATTATTGGTTATCAATTGGAAAATGCCTTAAACTTACTATCTTCTATGAACATCTTAGTATACCAGTATCCACTTAAAAATCATTCTTTTACAGCCATCATATGTTAGGTGCTGAAGATACAAAGATGAATGAAATTGGGTGAACTTTCTAAAAGTTTCATTTAGCCCCTGACTCATCAGATCCCAGTGGTGATGTGAGGAAAAGGGAAAGTAGGAAGTTGGGGAGGTGGAGGAGGCAGGTCCAACACGGCCCCGAAATGCAGTCAGCTCCCATCAGCCAGGAAGCAGGCCTGGGAAAGGGGGCATCTTGAAGGGAAAACTATGCAGGTTTTGAAGGCAGGGGAAATATCAAGGGGCTTTGAGAATGAAGAATATATCTTCATTCTTTTTTTTTTTTTTTTTTTTGGCGGTATTGGGGATCAAACTCAGGGCCTTGTGCTTGCGAGGCAAGCACTCTACCAGCTGAGCTATCTCCCCAGTCCCTATATCTTCATTCTTATAAAATGTAGTCTAGGGTTGGCCTTGGAAGTGCTGCCTCTTAATTTGGGCCTTTAACAAAACAGAAAACTGGGTATGGTGGCGCACACTTGTGTTCCCAGCAACTCTGGAGATTGAGGCAGGAGGAGGGTAAGTTCAAGGTCAACCTGGGCAACTTAGTGAACCCTGTCTCAATAGGAAAAAATAAAAAGGGTTGGGGATGTAGCTCAGTGGTAGAGCACAAGGACTGAGCTTTCAGCAACACTAGTACCAAGTAAACAAAACAGAGGTCGCTGAAATTTGTCTCTGGCAGGCAATCTCTATTTTCCTTTAAGGTAATTCTATTTCCTTCAGAATTGCTGGATTTACTTCAACCTCCCCCCACCCCCTGCCACTTCTTGTTGCATGTGGACTTTTCATCCCCGCTAATGTTTTTAGTTGATAACAAAAAGTTAAAGAAGACTTCATGGATAAGGGCTTCAAGTGAATTCCCAGCTAGTAATATTTACATTTTGACACAGGACTCTGGGAAGCTCGTACATGGTTCAGATACTGTCACCAATACTGCACATTCTCAGGCCAACTTCTGTGTAGGAGATATCGCTCAGCAGCTGAGTGCCTGCCTGGTATGCACAAGGCCCTGGATCGCATCCCCAGCACCACAAAAAAAAAAAACAAAAAACAACGAAAAATAGGCTCAAACCAACCTCCACGGTTAATGTATAAGATTGTTCTTACTATCTCTTACTATCTTGAGTCTCCACCCTAGACCTCTGCTATGGTTTAGTGTCTCCCATGGGTTCACATGTTGGAGTTTGATCCTCAGTAGTATGTTAGGAAGTAGGCAGACCTTTTGAGAGGGGGAACCGAGTTCGGAGCCCTCATGACCTCAGTTCACTTCTTAGAGGCTCCTCCCAACATGGCATTGGGGTTAAACTTCCAGCACATTTGGAGATTATATATATAAATACACACACACACACACACACACACACACACACACACACGTGATGATTTTATATATATAAATACACACACACGCACACACACGTGTGTGTGTGTGTGTGTGTGAATGCATGTACTGGGAATCAAACCCAGGGCCTTGAATACACCAGACAAGAATTCTACCACAGACCCTCATCCCCAGCACTAACATTGAACATAAATAAATGGAAGGGGAAATAATGTATGAAGTAGTTTTGAGAATACTGACTGATTTAATGCTAGAACAGTAGTAAGGGCAAAGACTTTCTCCCTTTTGAAAACTAGGAAAGAAACTTTCCATTTCTGCTGTTTTTCCTTCAAGATTTCTTTCTCTGTCCTTTTCAAAAGGATATAAATCTTTTTAATGCCTAAATAAGCCTCTGGTCAGTCTCACAGCTCAGGAATGTTTCCCCAAGGACCTGGGAGCCATCTCTTTGAAATGTAATCATTAAGAAAGATAAGTCTTCACCCCTACCCCACCCTTCTCTCCCTTTGCCTGGGAGTTGATGGGGCCTGTCTACTTTGTCACCTGACTCCTAATTGCAAAACCTACCTCAATTTGCTTGGTTGTACCACTTAGCTATAAAAAGGGTCAAACCCTTTATTGGATTGTTTGCATTGGGCATCACACTCTGCTTTCATGCATATTCAATAATAAAATTGTTTTTCCTCTCTTACCTTCCAGGAGAGGTTTTCTGGATTGGGAGGAGATTTTGTTTTCTTTTTTAATACTGAGATTGAATTTAGGGATGCTCTACCGCTGAGTTACATCCCCAGCCCTTTTTATTATATTTTGAGACTAGGTCTCGCTAAATTGTCCAAGCTGGCCTTGAACTTGTGATCCATCTGCCTCAGCCTTCCAAATTGCTGGGATTATAGGTGTGCACCTCTGCACCCAGTTTCTTTGATTTTTTGGGGGGTACCAGGGATTGAACCCAGGGTCTTGTGCATGTAAGGCAAGCACTCTACCAACTGAGCTATATCCCCAGCCCTGATTCTTTTTCAGTAAGAATATTTTCATGTATTTTTTGAACATTTGTATTTATTTTATGACATGCCTTTGCCTTCTGCTTTTCTCTCCTCTGTGATTTATTTATCTATTTTTTATTCATTTGTAGGAGTCTTGATAAAAGAATATTTCTGTTGTTTGCTCTGTGCTTTTAGCTCTGTTTATAAGAATCATTAGCACCCCTGAGTTTGAACTTGTTCTCATCTCCATAACTTTGCAATCCGCTTCTGGTTTCTATTTAGCTCTGTCCTCCACTCTGGTTTTCTGACCTTCCTTAGGTCTGTTTGGGGAACTCCTTGTGAATTTCTACTTTGTTGTTGTTGTTGTTGTTGTTGTTAGTGCTGGTGATTGAAGTCAGGGGTGCTCTACCACTGAGCTACATCATCAGCCTTTAGATTTTTTATTTTGAGAAAAAGTCTTGCTAAGTTTCCCAGGCCGGCCTCAAATTTGCCATCCTTCTGCCTCAGCCTCCCAAATTGCTGGGATTATAGGCTTGCACAACTGTGCCCAGTATACTTTTATTTTTTTAACCTAGGGCCTCCTACCAGTCCTCTACCTCTTAATATACCCGTGCCCCAAGACAAATAAAAATCTTAACTGAAATATACCATGACAGAGTGCTATTCTAAGAAGATTAGACTAGAGAAATGTGGAAAAGCCATTCATTTATTAATTTGACAAGTATGTATTGAGAGTCGGCTCAAAAAAAGATGCTGAGGAGTTAAGAAACTACTTTCCCAAATGCCAGAATCATACTGCCTCAACAGTAATCTGGGGAACTGAGATCCAGAAACTGATGGTCCCATGAATACACCACCTCAGCTATGATTTAGGGCATTAGAAAGCTGCCTCCAGGAGCTGAAATAGATTCTGGGGCCATATTCAATGAATAAAGTAGATGAAGATTTTATGGAACTGACTTCACAATGGAGGAGCAAGACAGACACTAAATAGAAACAAAAAAGTTTGAACTCATTTGTTGGGCCTGCCATTACAATGTACTACAGACTGGGTAGCTTAAACAGAAACGTAGTGTCTCACAGTTTTGGAGGGTACAAATCCAAAATCAAGGTTATAACAGGGCTGGTTCCTTCTGAGGCGTGTGAGGGAAGGATCTGGTTCAGGCTGTCTCCTTGACTTTTAGATGACTGTCTTCTCTCCCTAAATCTCTTAATATTAAGTTCTCTCTATGAGTACATGTGTACAAGTTTCAAATCCCACCCCCCCCTTTTTTTTCCACTACTGGGAATTGAACCTAGGGATGCTCCCTGGTCCATTTTTTATTTTTTGTTTTTTGAGACAGGGTCTTGCTAAGTAACTGATAGATTTGCCAAATTGCTGAGGCTGGCCTCTAATTTGCAATCTTCCTGCCTTGGCCACCAGAGTCACTGGAATTACAGGCATGTGGCACCAAACTCAGCAAATTTCCCCTTCTTTTTTCTTTTCTTTCTTTTTTTTTTTTTTTTTTTTTTTTTTGTTACTGGGGTTTGAACCCAGGGACACTTAACCACTGAGCCACATCCCTAGTCCTTTAAAAAATATTTTTGTTAGAGATAGGATCTCATTGCTAAATTGCTGAGGCTGGCTCTGAACTCAAGATCCTCCTGCTTCAGTGTCTTGAGCCACTGGGATTACAGGTCTACGCCACTGTACCCGGCAAATTTCCCCTTTTGATAAGGCTCCACTGTATTGGATTCAGGCATATTCTATGAACTTGTTTTAACTTAATTGTCTGTAAAGATTCTATCTCAAAATAAGATCACATTCTGAGGTATTTGGAATATAGGGAGTAACAGAAGGAAATATATGTAGGTTAGGGCTCCTTAGTGGGAAGGCTGAAATGCTAAATTGAGGAATCTGTGCATGATTCTATAGTGAACCACTAAAAGTTTATGATATATGCAAGTAACATGATCAGAAAAAAAAATCAGGAAGACTAAACCAATAGAATGTCTGGATTGAATTGGTAGGACCTCTAAGAGACCAAAAGCTTTTTCTAAAAGGTTATTTATCTGAGGATGTAACTCAGTGGTTGAGCACTTGACTACAGGCACGAGGCCCTGGTTTCTATCCCTGAACAACAGTAAACTGTGGTAATCATTTGAGTTAGAGCAGTAGTTCTCAACTGGGGATCATTTTGCTCCTCAGGGGACATTTGGTAATGTCTGGAGACATACTTGATTTTCACAACAGTGGAAGTGCCACTAAATAGTGGGTATGGATCAGGGATGCTGCTCAATATTCTCTAGGGCACAGGATAGCACCCCACACCCCAAAGGATTATTCTGCCCCAAATGTCAATGTATCTAATTTAGCAACCCTGGGTTAGAGATAATTAGAATAAATAACAAGCCAAGTATGGTGACGCGTGACTGTAATCCCAGCAGCCCCAAGGCTGTCAGGAGGATCGAGAGTTCAAAGCCAGCCTCAGCAACTTCAGAAGGCCTAAGCAATTTAGGGAGATTGTGTCTCTAAATGAAATAAAAAAAGGGTTGGGGATGTGGCTCAGTGGTTAAGCACCCCTGGGTTCAATCCCTGGTACTAAAAAAAGAAGAAGAAATAACAAGGGAAAGAATGGGCAGACCCGAGTGCCACTGTGGAAGCAGAACACACAGAACTGTGAAAACATATAGACAGAGGAGAACTCAGGAGTCATACAGAGCCATTCGGAGGGGGACAGCAGATGCTTGGGAAGTCAGTGGTGTCAGGAGCAAAAGCAGAAGTCAGAAGTGGGAGGGCCGAATTCATTCTGAGTTTGTGCTGTCAACTGGATACCTTAGTGCAATTCCAGAGGCAGCTGAAAAAATGTGCTTGTGGAAACTCACAAGAGAAATGTACCAGAAGACATTTCATTGGTTAAATAAAGGGGAGCAAATGAGAGTGCTGTAAGAGCAAAGAGGGAAGAAGCCTGAGAACAGAATTTTGGAAGACTGGGAGAGAAATGCTAAGCTCTATTTAGAAAATCATATATTATTTTCCAAAATATTTCTCTCCTTTAGCAATTAATTTCTACTCACGAATCCATCCCATTAATTAGACTACCCGGAAGTGAGTCTTTTTCTAACTGTCCTAAACTCTTGTTAAATCCACGTCAAAGAGTCTCTTGTTTTCTTGTTTTTAAATCATTGTTTATTAAATCCTCAAATCCTCTAACAAATCCCAAACATATTCCCCAAGCTTGGTTCCAGAGAACAGTGTTTCTGAACATTCTTTTTCTTTCATTCTCTGGCTGTCTTCAGCATTTAAGAATTATTTAGAAATTGTTGTCAAGGTCAGCCCTGTGCAAAATCAGGAAGTAGGTTATTTGATTTCAGAGCATCTTAAGCCTGCGGCATTTCTCTTCTCCATAGAGGAAAGGAGTACATGGGAGTTTTTATCTTGGCTCTATCACTAGTAAGCTGTGTGACCTTTGGTAATTTTCTTTCTCACACTTTTAAAAATTTTTATTGGATTTGGGCTGAGGGTTTAGATCAGTGGTAGAGTGCTTGCCTAATATGTGTGAGGCCCTGGGTTCCATCTCTAGCAGCGCACACGCAAACTGTATTATGCCTCACCTACAAAAAAACAATTTGAGTTTTGTCAGAGACTAACATAAATATTTAACATGGTGCTTGCCCACAGATCTATTGCAGAATAATTTATAATCCACACATTCAGTGTAAATTCCTGGGCACAATTCAGAAGCATTATAGATTCTTTTGAAAAATTTCTAGTTTTTTTCCTTTTTTTTTTTCCCCCTTTAGTTTTGTTGTTGTTTGTTTGTTTGTGGTACTGTAGATGAACTCAGGCCCGTGCATGCCAGGCAAGTGCTCTATAACTGAGCTACATCCCCAGACCCAATGTTTTCTAAAGTCTTTATATTGGAAAGTAGAAAACCTTATATAAATTTGAAAAAAAAATAATACAATGGGGCTAGGGTTGGGGCTCAGTGGTAGAGTGCTTGCTTAGCACATGTGAGGCACTGGGTTTGATCCTCAGCACCACACAGAAATAAGTTATAAAAAAATAATACAATGAACCACATACCCTTCACCTAGACTTATCTATTGTTTTAGTCAGCTTTTTTGCTGCTGTGACTAAAAGACCTAACAAGAACAATTTTAAAGAGGAGAAGTTTATTTGGGGGCTCATAGTTTCAGAGGTCTCAGTCCGTAGACAGCCAGCTTCATTCCTTGGGGCTCGAGGTGAGGCAGAACATCATGGAGGAAGAGAGTAGTGGAGGGAAGCAGCTCACATGATGATCAGAAAGCAGAGAGAGACTAAGTTCAACTCAACAAATATATACCCCAAAGGCATGCCACCAATGCCCACCTTCTCCAGTCAGCCACATCCTACCTGCTTTCAGTTACCTGATTGGGTTAAGGCTCCTCTAAACCTTCTTGCATCATCCCCCACATGAGCTTTTTGGAGACACCTTATATCCAAACCATAACACCTGTCATTAATTCAACAACATTTGTTTCCGGTCTGCATTTATCTTTTCTTTTTTATTAAATTACTTAAATCATAAATTATAGGTATCATCAAAGTTTATCTTAAAATATTTAAATGTGTCTCCTAAGGAACAAAGACATTCCGCTATGTAACCAAATATTAACATCTCACACAAGAAATTTAACATTGAGAAAGTAGTATTATCTAATATGTATTCAAACACTTTATATTATTCCTCAAATGACCTTTAAAACTGATGTTCCCCCCCTCTTCCAACCTAGGATTTAATCAAAGTTCATGTCTTTCTAATCTTTCATTGAGATAAGTCCCCCCGCCCTTGTTTTTTATTTTTGACAACACTAATATTTTGGAAGCTGGCATTGTATTGTAGAATGTCCCCCTGTCTAGATTTGTCTGATTGTTTCTCTCTGATTACTTTCAGGCTAAACACTTACACACACTAACCAGATGAAAATCTTGAAGGAGGTTTTTATGAGCTAGGCTGAAAGTCCTGCCTATCGCTTACGCCCACATTCCACATGCCAAAACCACGCCTTATCTGTAAGGGAGGCTAGGAAATGAGGCCTGGGAACAAAGTGACACAGCTTTGCTGAGCAGCCAATCATTCTCTCCCACAGGGGCTGTTAGAGGTTTGATAATGCCCACATGGGGCCACCTGTTCCCACCCTGAGTGCCTTGAGTGACTCAACGCTAGGGAAGTCACAGTCCCTCAACACCCCCAGCCCCAGGTTCTCTGTCGTTTTTGGCCATTTTTGTCTCACTGTGTAAACTTTCACTCGTACTGAATGTTGAAAAGTGCTACAGTTCACAGTGGCCCACACTCCTCTGCAGGGTTACTTCAGTAACTTAGGAATGTTCTTAGGGCTCGAGGTGCTGTTCAGCAGCAGAACCCTTGCTTAGCATGTGGGACACCTGGGTTTGATGCCTAACACTTCCAAAAAAAAAAAAAAAAGAAAAAGGGAAGGAAGAAAATAAGAAGCAGCCCCACATTCCCACTACTTCTGTAATGCTCCTTTGGAAAAGTTACAGTTTGTCAAAGAAGGTGACCTCAGCGATGTGCAAGTATGAAAGTGACCTTATTCATCACCAGCAGTTTCAGTTAAACCTCCCTGCTCATGTGAAAACTCAGACCTTATATCCAGTTACTCCCAGATAACCGAAAGTCCCCTGGACTCTTTCAATAAGAAGGGCTGTAGTCCAGATTTCCTGAAACAAACGTGCTTTGGGGGAAAGCGATACAGGCTTGATGAGTGGCCAAAAAGTTGCAAGAGGTCTGGTAAACTCTCACTTGAAGTTTCACCTGCAATGTTTTTTGTTTTTGTTTCAAAGCTGGGGCTCCAACCCTGGACTAGAGTCACACATGTTAGGCAAGTGGCTACCACTGAACTACATCCCCAGCCCCTTCGCCTGCAAAGTTATAAAAAAGTGTTTAAATGTCTTACTGACTGGTGCGTTTCAAGGAAAACTACTGAGGCCTAAAATGAAGTGAAAATAGGATTCTTAGGAGGTAAAATGAGCACCGAAGATAGCTTAGCCCTAAGATCTCTTGGCAACCTCAATTTTCCACTTCAGTGGTTACACAGTTTGGGGAACAGGAAACAATACCTAGGACCTACCCAAGTAGAAAGCGAACTAGAGGAGCCCTATAAAGTTGGAGCCTCCTCCTCCACTGCCAAAGATCCAAAGAGAAATAAACTTATCACTCAGAATTGGACAGCAAGAAAATTTTCTGTCTTGACCATGAACCTGAGTAAGGAGAATAAAATGAAAAAATCTCCCCTGAGCATTTTTTACTACAAACTGGCCTCCAGGTTGATATTTGCTCCAAAAGCATTTGCTCCCTGTGAGGTTTGAAGCCTCAAATGATCATATAATTCAAAGTAGCCCCAGGTTGATAGTTCCCCTAGGCAATAGGCAAGAACACTGAAGTTTCAACCCAGACCTCAAAGAAACCCCACAGATAAAATGCCAAAGCCAGTGATTCAGTTCACAGTAAAAGAAAAACTAACAACATACGGAAATAAGGCACTCAGGGCAAGAATTAGCAGAAACAAAACAGTGAGATCAGATCTTCAAAGGTTTCAAATACTGCAATTGTCAGACCCAACTATAAAATTACTTTGTTTAGGGCTGGGGATATAACTCATCAGTAGAACTACATGCTAGCATATGCAAGTCCCTGGGTTTGATCTCCAGCACCTCAAAAACAAACAAAAATTTCCAAACTGTGTAATCTATATCTGTGCGAGTACATGTGTGCATGAACATTATTAGGAATCGAACCAGAGTCCCCATGCCACTGAGCTATACCCATAGCCTTATTTTTTTATTTTTATTTTTTTTTTTGAGACAAGGTCTTACTAAACTACCTGGGTTGGCCAGGAACTTGCTATCCTCCTGCCTCAGCCTCGAAAGTAGCTGGGATTACAGGTATGTGCCACTATACTTCTCCATATTTAATATACTTAGAAAAATAAAAACCAGGTTTGAAAATGTAAGCAATGAAAGAAAGAGTATAAAGAAGGTTTGAAATATAATAAATAGTCAAACAATTTCTAGAGATAAAAAAAATTATAATGATTAGAATTGAAAACTCGATAGATGGATCAAGCATTGTAACAGAAACAGCTGAGGAGAGATTTTGTAGAAGGGTCCAATCCAGGCTTACAATTACATTACTCCAGTCTGGTAGAAATTCCAAATGCGTGCAAAGCTAAGCCTTCTCTCTTCCCAGGCAGGCCTGCGTCAGGCCTTAGAGCCTGACCTGGGGGAGATGGCCTCCTCTGCTGGGGCACTCCTCCCACTAGACTTCCCACTAGGCCTCCTGCTTGCTGATAGCTGTTTCTGACCTCTCCGCCCTGTGCCAGGGGGAAGGAGGATTAGGGGAAAAGAGAAACTGTCTTGTATGCCTGGTACTGCGTCATCTGGCATCAGTGCCTTCTGGGTATGGAAAATGTCCAAAGCTGATTTTTTTTCTTTCTAGATTTCTTCTCCTAAGTTCTTCTCTCACACATTGAATGCAGCTCCCCATATAGACAACACCTCTGCTTGTCAGCTTTTATGATTCTTATCCCAGGCTTCTGGTGCTTCTTTTCAGATGATTTTAGGCCAGCAGTTTGTGTGGACTCCACTTTGTTCCCTGGGATACAGTCTCCTTTGCCCACTGTGAGTGAAAGTTCATTGATACCCAGCATGACTGACTGCCCTCACCGGACACTTCTGCCATGTTCCCAGTCTTCTCACTTGGAGAGAATCAGACCCCAGTACTTCCTAATTCAGCTCCAGAGGATAAATTCTGGGTGGTCCTGACTTTCCTTCCCCAAGTGAATGTTGAGAGGAGAAATAAAGCACTTTCCAGAGACATCCTCACTCAGTCTTTTCTACAGTAACCTCTTTATACTTTCAAGGTCAGTGTTGGTTTTTTTTTTTTTTGCAGTACTGGGGATTGAACCTAGAGCTTTGGGCATGCAAGGTAAGCACTCTAGCACTGAACTACATCCCCAGTCCCAATTTGGGGTTCTTGAAAGCCAGAAGTGTTTACATGCTTAGCAGGTCCAGAATGATTGGAAATACCTGTGCATTGGTTTCAAATTTATTTATTTATTTATTCATTCATTTATTTAAATATTCCAGGGATTGAACCTAAGGGCACTTTACCACTGAGTCACTTCCCAGCCCTTCTTAATTTTTATTTTGACACAGGCTCTCACTAAATTGCTGAGGTTGGTCTCCAACTTGTGATCCTCTTACCTCAGCCCTCAGAATTGCTGGGATTACAGGCTTGTACCGCTGCATCCGAATCGGTTTCAGTTTTTGAGGTATGGCCGAAACAAAGCAGTGCCATCTGAGTATCTCGTTTCATTGGATTTTTAATCCTAAATAATTGAAATAATTGTCTTTAAAAGAAGCAGAAAGAGCCCACGTGGTGGCACACACCTGAAATCCCAGCAACTGGAGAGGCAGAGGCAGGTGAATCACAAGTTTGAGGCCTGCCTCAGCAATTTATTGACACCCTTAGCAATTTAGCAGATCCTGTCGCAAAAGAAAAAATAAAAAGGGCTGGGATGGTGCTCAGTGGGTAAGTGCTCCTGGGTTCAATTTCCATACCAAAAAAAAAAAAAAGAAGCAGTAGCAGCGGTATTGAGCAGAAGCAGAAAGTTCAGGCCATGGCATACGCCTGCAATCCCAGCCACTTGGGAGGCTGAGGCAAATTCCAGGTCAGCCCAGGCAGCTTAGTGAGACCTTCAGGGACTTAGCAAGATCCTATCTCAAAATAAAATTAAATTAAAAGAACTGGGGGGGCTGGGGCTGTAGCTCAGTGGCAGAGTGCTTGCCTTGTATGTGTGAGGCACTGGGTTTGATCCTTAGCACCACATAAACAAATAAAATACAGGCATTCTGTCCATTTCAACTAAAAACAAAAACAAAAACAAAAACAAACAAACAAAAAAAACTGGGATGTGGCTTAGAGGTAGAGCATCCCTAGGTTTGATCCCTACTACCCAGCCTCCCCAAAAAAGAAACAGAAAAATGTAAATAAGGTATTATAGTTTCTTTCACATCAAAAATTCAAGGCTGAAAATGGAAAATGTAAACCACAAAGGGGAAGAAAATACATTGCATATTATAAAGGGCTTATGTTTAGAATACATGGGAATTCCTACAAACCATTAGAAAAAATGGCCAAAATCTTGAACAGGCTTCTTATAAAAGGAGATACCCAAATGACTGACAAAAATTAAAACTGAGCTGTTTGCAGTGGTGCCTGCTTGTAATCCCAGAAGCTTGAGAGGCTGAGGCAGGAGGATCATGGAGTTCAAGCCAGACTCAGCAAATTATCGAGGCCCCAAGCAACTTGGTGAGGCCCTGTCTCTAAATAAAATACAAAAAAGGGCTGGCGATGTGCTCAGTGGTTGAGTGCCCCTGAGTTCAACCCCCAGTACCAAAAAAGAAAAAATTAAAATGGGGCTGGGGATGTAGCTCGATGATAGAGCACTTGCCAGCGTGTGCAAGACTCTGGGTTCTACCCCCAGCACCACAAAATATAAAATAAAATAGTGTTCAGTTGAAGCTCACTTGTTATCAGGGGAAAGCAAATTAAAACAATACCATATCTATTACATACTCACCAGAATGGCTAAAATTATAAACAGAAAGCACCCAATGCTGATGAAATTATGGAGCAGCTGGAGTTTTCGGTATCAATGAGGTAAAGAAGCGTAACTGATAAAAGCAAGTTGGAAAAACTGCCTAGCAGTAGCCATTAAATTTGAACTTTTGTGCTGGGGGTATGTCAGTGGTAGAACACTTGCTCAGCATGCGCAAGGCCCTGGGTTCCAACCCCAGCACTACAAAAACAACAAAGATACAACAAAACAAAACAAAAATCCTCTGAAACCTTGACCCAGCAGTTTCATTCCTGGATATTTATTCAGTGGAGTGTATACCAAAGGATATATATATTCATGAAATCTCCTAGAAATACCATTCACTGTAGCCCCAAACAGACTATAATCCAAATATGTATACATAACAGCATGGAGACACAAATTGTGGTATATTCATAAAAGGAATGTTGTGCATAAAGAGAAATGAAGGTACAACTGTTATTCACAACAATGGGATGAATCTCACATCAATAAAAAAATTTGAATGCAACATGTTCACATTACATGATGCCAAACATAAAGTTTGAAAATAGGGAACTGGGGATGTAATTCAGAGGTAAAGCATTTGCCTAGCATTGGAGAGGCCTTGGGTTCAATCTCTAGCACTGGCAGGGGGGAGGGGAGGAAGGTTGAAAATAGGCAAATCTATGGTATTAAAAGTTAAGAAAGTACTTTCCTTTGGGTAAGAGTTAGGGAATGACACTAAATAAATCATTGGACATCTTTTGGCCTCAGTTTCTTCATCTGTGAAATAGAAATGATGTTGTAATACTTCCTTAGAGAATTATTACGAAGGTCATATGAGAGAATATGTATAAATATACTTTGGAAACTGTAACAAACATCCATTATAATAATAAATATACTAAATGAAAAAAATTACAAAGCGAATTTTTTTTTTTTATAAAATTGTTCTCTTTTAAGAAATTATCCATCCTCCAACTGAGAAGCAGGAAATGAAGAACTCCCATACTATTTAATCCTAGTGAGTCATCAACAGATGTACTGTATAGCCACATAGGCATGAGTCTACAAGACAAATTTAGAAGTTTTTCATGACAATGAAATATTGGCATCTTAATATGACCGATTCTTTCAATGGACAATTATAGGTAGGCTCTCTTTTAATCCGGATGTCTCAGTTACAGACTATTTTGGTTGCAAATAGAAACCAACTCCAGTTAGTTTAAGCAAAAAAGAATGTGGAGCTATCTCACAGAACTCAAGGGCAGTAAATGGCTAGGCTTCTGGAATGAGAAACTACTCAGCGGTGAAGAACCAGAGTGTGCTTCCTTCTCGTTCTTGCTTCTCTCAGAATGTCTGCTTCATTCTTCTCTCACAACAGATTGGCTCTCTCTCCTTCCCTGGGCACAGCATGGGGAACCTGGCCCTGAAACAGTTCTGAGTTTTGACAGCCTTTCCTCTCAAAAGACCAGTCCAGCCTGCTGGGCATTTTCTTGGCCTAAAATCAAATTTCCCAGTTTGGCCTTGTTTGGGAAGAATGACCACCCTGACCCTGTAAAATATCCAGAAAAACAGTGTCATTTAGTACCAACGTGTCTGCTGGAGGTATATCCCACTGGGTAAGTAGGAAATTTCTTAGAGAAAGTGGGTTCTGAGTAGGAAAAACACCCGTATAAGTTTGTATTAAAATTTTCTGAATTTACATGTCATGGTTTCTTTGCTATTTTTTTTTTTTTTTTTTTATGGGTCTTTGTTGCCCAGGTTGGCCTGAACTCCTGGGCGTAAGCCATTCTCCTGCCTCAGCCTCCTCAGTAGTTGGGACTACAGGCACATGATGCCTCTCCTGACTTATTCTTATAGATTTTTTTGGTGGTGCTGTGGATGGAACCCAGGGCCTCATGCATGCAAGGCAAGCACTCTACCACTGAGTTACATTCCCAGCCATTCCTATAGGTTTTTAACTGCATCGTTGCATCAGTCAAGTTGCTTTTGCCTTCTGTGTCTTTTTTTTGAGAGTTGTTAACACAACTCTATGTCAAACCACATGATCCTGATGTCCAGGTGACAGCTGATTGGGCCAGGGATTAATACCTAACTCATTAGAGTTCTATCATGTTTCTTTTTTTTTTTTTTTATTGTAAACAAATGGGATACATGTTGTTTCTCTGTTTGTCCATGGAGTAAAGGCGTACCATTTGTGTAATCATAAATTTACATAGGGTAATGTTGTTTGATTCATTCAGTTATTTTTTCCCTTCCCCCCTCCCCTCCCACCCCTCTTTTCCCTCTATGCAGTCCTTCCTCCATTCTTGCCCCCCTCCCTCACCCTAACTCTAACCCTAACACTAACCCCTCCCACCCCCCATTATGTGCCATCATCCACTTATCAGCGAGATCATTTGTCCTTTGGTTTTTTGAGATTGGCTTATCTCACTTAGCATGATATTCTCCAATTTCATCCATTTGCCTGCAAATGCCATAATTTTATCATTCTTTATGGCTGAGTAATATTCCATTGTATATATATACCACAGTTTCTTTATCCATTCATCAATTGAAGGGCATCTAGGTTGGTTCCACAGTCTGGCTATTGTGAATTGAGCAGCTATGAACATTGTCTATCATGTTTCTTCTGCCAGAAAATTTGGAAATAAGATGTGAAGGCTGGGTCAGTTACCTGTGGGGTCCCAGGCCAGGGAAAGGTGATGCTGGAGTAGCTACACACAGACAAGAGAAACTTACCTACGTCTACATAGTGAGAAGCAACTGAACAGAGAAATGGAGAAAAGAGAGACTATGCCAGCTTTTAGAAAAAGAGACAGTACTGGTTTCTCATTTTCCAATTCCCTGTTTCATCCCCATGTAGTATTAATCACCAATCTACATTTGGGTTCCATGAAATCCTCCTGTTTGCCTATTATAGATGCCTAACTAGCTAAACCCGATTAAGTAGATTTATGTTCACTGTAACCAGATGATCTGAACGAACTTTAAATAGCAGTGCCCAGGGGGAGTCCTTTCTACTCCATATAGACATGAAGTCATTTGCTTTGAGTTCTGATCACCGTTGTACAAAATCAGTTGCTCCTTTTTGAACTTTGCTACAGTCGACAAGACCTGACAGTGCTCACGATGTTCAGCAGAAAAGCAGTAAAGAAATATGACATATAGTCCTAACCTCTAGGATTACATTCTACTTGAGAAAAGAATACAAAACATGCCTAAAACAATTAGATGCTAGCGTAAAACAGTGCATAATTAAGTGCTAAATTGTTTAGCACAGAAAGATCACTCTGTAGTTTGGGAAAGAGAGCAACATCCTTGAGGTTGCAAATGGCCCTCACGAGAGAGAAGGGGGATTCCACAGTGAGCAAATCAGCAGAGTCTGGAGGAAAAGGTTTGAGTTGCTAATTAGTAGGAAGTTTACTTCAGAATGGTTGTCTTGTTTCTGATTACTATTCTAGTTGATGTTGAGTTCTGTTGTAATTTTGGGGAATAATCAAAGCACCCTGTTTTAATTGAAGTTGTTCTCTATAATCTTATAGTATTTTCAATGCAGTCTACTTTCACTGAGGTCAGCTTGATGTTGGGAGGTTAGGGTTCCCTGGGGCCAATCATCTATTTGTTATACTTGAAATATTTTGAAACATTAATAATCATGTTTAATACCTTATGTTGGTTATTCTACACTACCCTGCATTAATAATCCTGTGCAATTATGGACATACATGTATTTGTGTAGCAACTGAAATTCACGAAAGTGCTTAACTTTATGATAAAATCACCTTAAGTAAATAAAAGTAAGGCTATAAAGTTACAACAAAACAAAACTACTAGTGTAGGTGTACATAATCTTCTAAAACACACAAAAAATATAGCCAGGAGAAAGAAACAAAAAATTCATACATTTTTATGACTTATTATTATGAAGTTAATAATTTCATTCTAGAACTGACCTATGTAATTATGAACAATAACCTTTAGTTGGTGTTAATTTGCCATACATAGAGTATATGAACTTAGTGCTAACAAAATCTCCAAAATGACTATCCTTTGTGGATAGAGGACAAGTAGGATATAACTTAAAAGTTATTTTATTGCTGATAAGCAACTATGTTATAAAATAATACAGTGAAAAGTCTACTTTAAAAGATGGCTGTTCCCCTCACACACATGGTGTAGTTATTTACTGTGTCAAATTTAACCTTAAAGTTTAGTGATGAATAAAAGAGAGATCTAAGTAGAGAATTTTCACAACCCATCTTATCCATTTTGCATGCTTTTTTAAATGGGGTTCTGGAAAGGATAATTTTCTTTTAATCTTTGGTGTCTTATTTGATCTTTTCACTTCAAAGATAATCAATTAGCTTTTAATTATTTTTCAGAAAATTAGAATGCTATGTATTATGTATCTCTTTAATTTCTTTTTAGAATTAATACACATCAAAGACTTATTTATTCATTAACAAGAGAACGAGTAGGACAGCTTGTCCAAAGTTCATCTTTTTAATTTTTAAAAGTAGTTCTATTAGGGCTGGGGATGTAGCTCAGCAATAAAGCAATGTGTGAAGTCCTAGGTTTGATCCCCAGCACCATAAAAAAAAAAAAAAAAAAAAAAGCAGATCTATTAGAACTGTCCATACTTTTATTCTTTTTAAATGTCATATTTTGAAGACTTAATATGAAATGTGCTTTGCATGCACAAGACCCTGGGTTCAGTTCCCATTGAAAAATGATTAATATTGCAGAAATATAATCACAGGAAAACTGAAATATTTAGATTAAAATTTTATTGTAAAACAATGATTTAATTCATTTTCCTTTTTCTTTTTGGTACTAGGGACTAAACCCAAGGGTGCTTAACCACTGGGTCACATCCCCAGCCTATTTTATTTTAATTTTATTTTCATTTTGAGACAGGGTCTCACAAAGTTGCTTAGGGCCTTGCCAAGTTGCTGAGGTTGACCTTGAATTTACAATCCTCCTGCCTCAGCCTTTTAAGTCTCTGGGACTTTTAAGTCTCTGGGACTACAGGTGCCTCTCTGCACCTGGCTTTTTTTTTTTTTTTTTTTTTTTTTTTTTTTGAGTGCTGCCAGGGTTTGAACCCAGGGTTTCACACATGCTAGGCTCTACCACTGAGCTATGCCCCCCAGCCCTTAAATTAATTTTGGAAGTGCTTTTCTGAAGTCATTTTAACGTAATACACTCAAACTGAAAGTGCTCAGAAACTACTTTTAAAACATAACCTCAAAGCAAAGCAAGATAAAAAGTAATGTGAAACTGCAGTTTGGACTTTATCATGTTTTATAATTGGGCAACAACAAAATATTCAAAGAAAGAATCAAATTTGGGAAATTTACCAATCTTTCCTAAACAAAAGAAAATTGGGAACTAGGGGAAAGAAATAAGCATTTATTAGGTTTCTACTTTATGTAAGGAATTCATATATGACTGTTTCAAAGTTATCCTACTCACTTTACAAAGTAGGTGTGGTCTCCCTACAATGTAGCAGAAAATAACCTCACTGCAGCCAAATAACTTGCTTGGGGAATTGTAACTAGTGACCTCTGGGACACACTTATCCTGTAAATTCAAACTTCTCTTTCTACCCTTCAGTGCTGATTTTATTTGAAATCATATCAATTGATTATTAGGCTGAACTTCAAAATCTCATAGAATCTCAGAACAAGAACTTCTTTCTGGGTGAAAAGGGAAATTGAAAAATGTATTTCCAATAGAACTATTTAATAACACCATTAAAACTGCTTCTATGACCAGGCACAGTGGCACACACCTGTGAATCCCAGCTTTTCTGGAGAATGAGGCAGGAGGATTGCAAGTTCAAGGCCAGCGTGGGCAATTTAGCAAGACTCGCTCCTTTTTTTTTTTTTTTTTTTTTTTTTTAGTATTTTTAGTTGCTGACAGACACAATACCCTTACTTTGTTTATTTAGTTTTATGTGGTGCTGGGATTTGAACTCAGTACTTCACATGTGCTAGGCAAATGCTCTACCACTGAGCCACAACCCCAGCCCTAAGACTCACTCTTAAAAAAAAAAAAAAAAGTTTGGGGATGTAGCTTAGTGATAGAATGCTCACCTACTATGTGTAAGACCCTGGTTTAATCCCCAGTTACCGCAAGACAAAACAAAAACTTGCTTCTGCAATTGCCTGTTTATTTATTTAATTTGCAGTGCCGGGGATCAAACCCACAACCTCAACATACATTAGATAAGCACTCTACCACTGAGCTAAAACCATGCATGTACCCCTGCTTTAAAAAAAAAAAAAAAAAAAAAAAAAGACTAGTTGGGCTCAGTGGCAGTGGTCTATGACTGTAATCCAACCACTTGGGATGCTGAAGCAGGAAGATCACAAATTTGAAGACAGCCTCAGCAATTTAGCGAGGCCCTCAGCAATTTAGCAAGACTCTATCTCAAAAAATAAAAAGGGATAGGGATGCATCTCAGTGGTAAAGTGCCCCTGGTTCAATTCCCATATCCTGCCCCCCAAATATTGGAGGGGACAAGGAGTGTAGCTCAAAGGTATATATGCAGATACAGATATACACAATGAAATACTAGTCAGCCACCTCCCCAGGCACGCTAAGCACACACTCTATCACTGAGCTACACCCCACAGTCTCTTGAATTTTTTTTTTTTTAATGTTCTTTTGTTTCACTCATTCACTTCCTGGTCTCTATAGGCATATGATTGTGTGATTTCTGAGATATTTACAGAGGCCCTGGCACATTTATGGAATGCTATATCCATATATGCATCATCATGTACCATCATTGTCATGTCACAGTCCTACAGAAAGGAAGGAAGGAGAGGACCAAGTTTCAGAACATTGCCCTGATGTTTTTAAGAAATTCCAACTAAGGTGATTTCTGTTCAAGTGTAATTTCATTTGTTAAGTAATGGCAGCATGCTTATTTAAAGACACTTTGCTTAAGCATTTCTCCAGCTATCCTCTGCAGAGAGGATAATTAGAGAGTAAGTGCCCCTCTTGTCAATTACACTTAAGTGGCACTGAATACCAGCGCCCACTCCCTGCTTTTTTTTTTTAATGCAGAGGATTGAACCCAGGGCCTCACCCATATTAATCAACTCACCTTGTCCCCTGATTTTTTTTTTGTTGTTGGGAATTGAACCCTTATGCATGCCAGGCAAGCACTTTACCAGTGAGGGCACATTCCCAGGCCTCTGATTTTTAATACATAGAAGCATACTGAAGGTTCTGAAAAGTCCTGAAGAAATTGTTCAATGATTCATCAAGTAGGCAAACTATGTGGAAGAGTTCTGAAAAGTTATTCTCTGAAAAAGCATTTGGAAAATGCCTCGTCCTTCCATCCCTCCATCCATTCATTTAACAAATTTGTTTTGAATGCCCACTATATGCTAGGCTCTCTGAAAGATGAAGAGGCGGCTATGATCAATCTTTTCAAGTTATATGAATCACTCATGTCTCATGTGGACTATTCCAGGGTATTTACTGCACCATTTTCTGTTTTGCCACTAATGGTAATTTTATTAATAGAGAGAAAGATAAAGTTAGGAGGAAACATTAGTACAACTGACTAGAGAAAGGGAAATATAGAGGAGGCTAAATAGGGACATTTCAATGCCTTGACAGAGACAATAAACTTGAGTAACCTTTTTTTTTTTTTGTGGTGCTGGGGATTGAACCCAGGGCCTTGTGCTTGCAAAGCAAGCACTATACCAGCTAAGCTATATGCCCAGCCCTTGAGTAACCTTTGAGGATAAGAACTTTGGTTTGGATCATATGTTTCATTTGGGATGCTTTTGGTTGCAAGTAATTGAAAATTTAACCAAAAGAGGCACAAAATAAAATTATTTCCTTAATAAGAAATTAAGGAGTAGGGCAGTTCCTGAGTTGTTTAAATCAACAGCTTGACAACATGCCATTAAGGTCCTTCCCATATTTCCATTCTGTTATGAATAGTAGCTTGATCTTTGTCCTCAATCTCATCTCTTCATGGCCCCAAGATGGCTGCCATAGCTACAAGCATCACATCCTTACACAATAATAATACTGATAGCTAAAACTTGCATAGCACTTTTGATAGACCAGACACTGTTTCGAGCATTTTACATATATTAATTCCTTTGGACCGTGTAGCAATCTTGAGTTGGTTATATTATCCCCATTTTACATATGAGGAAACTGAGGTACAGATAATTTAAATTACTTACTGACTAGTAAGTGGCATACCACTTCAGGAATCTGGCTCCAAGAGTGGGAACCTTTTTTACCTGTTCCTTTTATAAAAGTAAGGAAAATTCGTGAGAATCCTTCACCTCTAGCATATTTCCTATCAAGTGCCATGAGTCTGACTTGCATTGCTTACATATCCCTAAAGCAAGCATACAAAAGGGGGTTGAATTGATCAGGAATAGATTAGACTAATCAAGGTTATCTCTGGGACTGAGGAGCAGCTCACCTTCCCCCAAAGCATGTGCCCTTCCATACTTTGATTTAACTGAGGTTCTGTAATAAGGCACAAACTCAAGACAGAGAAGTTGCCAGGGAGGCAACCATTAGTGTCTGCCAAAGAATGAAATGCCACGGAACATTAAGGTGGACAAATACTGTAGGTAGCTAGGACACACCAGGAAGATGGGGCTGGTACTCTACATGTGAGCCTCAGATGAATGGAGGCAGTAGTTGGAGTCATGAATAGGGGGCACATTGTCAGAAAAGATGACTTAGAAATCAGAGGGCTAAAAATGGAAACTTAGGAAAAATTGGTAAATGGGGAGCAGTGGCACATGCCTGTAATCCCAGCTGCTTGGGAGGCTGAGGGAGGAGGCTTGGAAGTTCAAGGCCAACCTGTGCAACTTAGTGACACCCTGTCTCAAAATAAAAAACATAAGGAACTGGAGATGTAAGTTAGTGATAGAGTATTTGGTTAGCCTCAGCGAGGTCCTGGATTCAATCCCCAGGAATGTGAAGAAAAAGAAAAAAAAATTGGTAGAGGGCTGGTTGAAGCAGCTTGACAACATCATCAACGATTAAGGTCCTTTCCACATTTCCCCTCTGTCCCGGCCCGCGGGACATCAACGCAGGACGGCAAACCTAAGAGAGAAGGAATGAAGGGACAAGAGACACAGGGAGTGACAGCAAGACAGGAATTCTGATCAAGCTGCAAATTTTTATTATTCTCAAGGGTATTTATGCTGAGGGAATGAGGGGTATGATGAGACACAGGCTGGTTGGCTGTGTTTTTCTTTTGGGCTCCTGATAAGGTGCAAGTTCACGCAGGCGGGAAGGTGAAATCCCGGAAGAGAAGCGGGGGGCGGGCCATAGGCAAAACTATCAGCCGGGAGTGGGGAGGGGGCGCGCTCCGGGAATCCGTCAGCCTTCAGCTGCAGGGTGTTTGTACAGGGGAGGCAACCGCAAAATGCTCCCTGGGCTGCTGCTTATCATAAAGGTCAGAACGTCCTCAGAATGAGAACTTCTTCTTGGTCCCTGACACCCCTCAGTCATGAATAGTAACTTGGTCTTTGTCCTCGAATTTATCTCTTCATGGTCACAAGATGGCTGCCACAGCTACAAACATCACTATACGTTTGTATGTTTCAAAAAAAATGTTGAGAATTGTTTAAGGTCTGTGATGGGTTCCTTAATTAATTTTATTGTCTATATTTTTGAGTATTTGAAACTTTTTCTAATTAAAGTTTGAGCTGGGTGCAATAGTGTGAGCCTGTAGTTCCATCTATTCAGGAGGCTGAGGCAGAAGAATCTCTTGACTCCAGGAATTTGAGACCAGCCTGGGCAACGTGGGAAGACACTGTTGGGGTAAAAAAAAAAAAAAAAAAAAAAAAAAAATTTGAAACAAACGAAAACCAAAACCAACCATGGAGACTTTAGAAACTCTCACTATAAAGGAGCTTCCTCTCTTTGGTCTCCAACCTCTATGCAACCTTGAAATTTAATCCTTGTGTAGGGTTTGAATCTACTCCCATACTTTGACAAGTTCTGGTTTCAGACAGGGAGGATGGGAGAAGCCCTAGTATGGCCTCTCATTAACTCATTTTCTAGTCATTTCTTTCTTTCTAAGTGTATTTAATTAGCAGTTTAAAAATGTGCAGGGTGTGTGTGTGGTTCTGGGGATTGAACCCAGATTTTTGTGCATTCCGGGCAAGCCCTCCATCACTGAGCTACATCCCCAACCCTTTTCAGCCTTTTCTGCTACTGGCATTCTCTGGCTCATTTGCCAGTTTCTCACATTTCTGTTCCCATCACCATTTCTTGACCTCAGAGCCTGAATTTCTCAACCGTAATCTCCAATATTCAGTGACCAGGGCCTAAGAAGATTCCTGCCTCAAGAACGGTGGTCTATCTGCTGAGTATCCACTATTTGTCAGAAACCTTAGGCATTTATCTAAAGGACGTTAAATGTGGGCCTTATAATGAAACTTTTTAAACGAATAGCACTCAAGTCCTGTATTTGCCTTTCACCATAAATTTTTCATTTGTGAGTTTTCTTACAACCACTTTCCTGTATGCTTGTTCTTAGAATAATCAAACAGTGATTTTCCTTCTGGGTTCATCTCCTTGATGTCTGCTCCATTCTCATAGTCTGCTTATATTCTTCAGATGAGCACTCAAGCCAAGCTTCAATGGCAGGAGAAAAAGAGCTTTCAGACAAGTAAACAGGAAAAGAGTGGTTGCAGATGTGGAAGGAAAATAAGGGAAAAATAATGTTTCTTTTAGGTTTTTCAAGTATGAGCAAACCACCATATTGCATGAGTGAATGGCAATGCTAAGAAGCAAAGGATGAAGACTTGGCAGAAATGTATAGTTTATTGTAAAAGGGAAACAGCATATAACAAAGTGAATGAATAATGTAAATGAACTTGGGCATAAATGTTAGATTGTTTACATAAATGGCTGTTATTAGAGTTTTCCATTGCCAACCATATTTAAACATTGTGTAGTTTGCAGCATTTATACTTGGGCCCATGTGAATAGTTTTTCTGATACCACCCATGGTGTTGTAATCATAGTATCAATCATCTCATCTGCATGACACTCACTTTTAAAAACACATCTGGCTCTGGGGCAGCAATTTTGGACTCTCTGGCTGTGTGGATTGCACGAGGTTGGTAATAAGTTGATCAACTTCCTGTCTTAGGAGGAAGTGGGGTTGGGAGGCAGGCTCAGCCTTGGGTGGTGGCACAGAAGAAAGAGAAAACATCCAGCAGACTACTTGAAATTCTCCAAATGCAATTTAGTGAATTTACATATTGAGCATCTATTGTGTACCATACACAAGAACAAGAACAAAAGAAAATGTCTTTGCTGAAATGGAGATTATTGTAAACATAGCAGGGATTACTACCCCTTATTTTGGCATAGGGTTTTTTGATAAATCCTGTGGAATCCTTTTAAGAATCAGACTCCCCACCACCACCACCACCACACACACACACACACACACACACACACACACACCTCCACTGGTGATTGACACCATGGACACTCCACCACTGAGAGAAATCTCCAGTTTTCCCTTCACCCTTTTTAAAATTTTGAGACAGGGTCTCACTAAATTGCCTAGGCTGGCTTTGAATTCTTGCCTCAGTCTCCTAAATAGTTAGGATTATAGTCCTACTCCACCATGTCCGGCCCAGAATTATGTTTTTTTTTTGTTTTTTGTTTTGGTACTGGGGATTGATCCTAAGGGCACTCAATCACTGAGCCACATCCCCAGCCCTTTTTATGTTTTATTTAGAGACAGAGTCTTTCTGAGTTGCTTAGGGCCGCTAAGTTGCTGAGGCTGGCTTTGAACTCGCAATCTTCTTGCCTCAGCTTCCCCAGCCACTGGGATTCCAGGAGTGCACCACTGTGCTCAGCTCAGAATTAAATACATAAAATAAAATCATAAAATTACAAAGGAAATCAATTGCTGCCTGTTGAAATAGTTATCAAACCATTAAGCAAACAAGCTTGTGATATAGTATCAGTAACTTCTCTTGGCAATTATGGCACAGGTACTGCTAGTGCTAATACGATTTATTGTCTATATTCATAACTGAAAGAAAGACTAAATGACAGGTAGAAGTTAGTGAAAATAAATATGCAATTTTCTTTCTCATCCAAGTTCTCAAACCCCTGAGTTCATTTCACAGATCTCCTTGGACTCCAGATCCTAGTGTGTGTGTGTACTTGTGTGTTTATGTGTGTGTATGCATTTGCGCTCATACACATGTCCTTCAAAGAAGGTTGGAGCACTAAAATTATCTAATATTTAATGTGATGGGACTGAGGGTACTGCTCAGTGGTAGAGTGCTTGCTAGCATGCTCAAAGCTCTGAGTTGGATTCCAAGCTGCAAAAAGAAGAAAAAAAAAGAAAAAAAGATGTAACATAGGATAAATGTACTTGGAATGGAAAAATAAAATATTTACAGGGATTCCAGAAGGGCAAGGAGGGAAAATCAGAAAAAGAGATTCAAATGAGGTAAAAGAGGAAGAACAGAGAATAGGACAGGAAAGGAAGGCATTTTACCCATGGGAAAGTCTTTCCTTCCTGCCGCCCCTTCTCTCCAGCTTGTTAAATAGACTAAAAAGCTGGTTTACCTTTGAAGTTAGCCTTGTGTGGTGTATGATTGGGAAAAGTTCTCAGTTTGGTATCTGAATCTCTTTGTTACTGAGGATAAGCCCAGGACCTCAAGTGTGCTAGGCAAGTGCTCTACCACTAAGCTACATATACTCCAGAACTCCCTTCATACCTTACACTTTATTGAGGAAGTCATGAAGTTTTTGCTTATGTGAATTATTTTTATAAACATTTATTGTATTAAAATTTAAAATTGAGAAATTAAGAAATACTTATTAGCTCATAATAACAATAATAAACCTATTATGTGGCCACCTTTTTTTAGTGAAACATAAACACCCTTTTTTTAGTGAAACATAAAAATATCTAAAGCATAAATAGTGAGGAAAAAGACTTTGTTTTCAGTTTTTGCAAATCTCTTTGATAACTGGCATAACAGGACAGTTGGTTTCTCATATCTGCCTTGGCATTCTTATATTACACTAATAGGTTAGCTGCATTCCACACTGTACTTGTGAGAGAGTGAGAGTGAAACAGGTGAATAATATTTTAATATTATTGTGAAGTTTTGACCTTGTGGATCCCCAGAGGTTCCCTGACCATAATTTGGAAACAATTGACTTAGGGGTTTCTTCTAAACATTTGTCTCCTTTGCTGTTACAACTTAACTTTTTAAAATATAGATAAAACCAATTCTACAGGCTTAGAATTCAAACATGTATGTATTGGATAGCTCTTGTCCCTACCAATATCCAGCTGCCCTTCCATCTTTCTTCATCTTACTCTGTGACCTATAGGCAGAATATCAGGAGATTCCTTGGTCCTCTGAATCAATCCTTGATTCTGAAAAGTCCTGTCTAGAATTGGAGTATGATTTTATGGTCTCACACAGCACCAGTATTATATAATATTTTCACATAAATACTAATGAGAATGAAAACAGAATTCCTCTTCATTGTATTAGGTACTATTGTACATTATATTCCATTAAGTCTCTGAATTAATTGTGTGGAGTTGTTTGCACTGGATTTCCTTTGGCCAGGAACCACACTTGGGGAACCAGCAAAAATGGTTGGGGGTAGTAGATAATCTATCGTATCTTATTTAAAAAACATCTGTACTGTAGCCAATATGGGAAAAATCAGAGTCTTTTTCTAAATTACATTTAGTATTCAATTTTAGATTATATATTGGGGAGTGCTTTGCATTATTATAAGCATCTAAAGTTCTTAATCTGGCTGTAGAGGAAGATGTTATGATTCCCATTTTACAGAACAATCCATGGCTCAGAGAGTTTAGTTACTAGCTCAGGTCACAAAGCTAGTTAGTTGCAAAGCTCATTATGATGGTACTCAATGTTTATGATACATAAATGTGTATGATGATATATATCAGTTTTCCTTTTAAAGTTGTAAGTCTTGGGTCTTCTTTGATGGTTTACTGTTTTAATCAAATAAAGCATACAACAAAGTTAACCTGATTATGTTTTGGTCTCTGTTGTATTCTTAGCATCTAGAACAGTATTTAATACTTTTTAAAAAGTGATTGAAAAAAAATGATACGCATCAGCCCACCTATGTGACTGAACTTTAAATTAGTTTTGAGGTTAACGGGGGAAAACTGAGAAGGAAATCAAGGGCAAGATACTGTTTTGATGCCTATGGTTCCTTGGATTCTCACAACATGAATCTCCAGATTTGGAAGCTGACTCCTTTCCCTTTATAAAACGTGTGTCAAGCAAAGGAATGCGATTTAAAGAAGTATATTTTATAAGTCATTAAATAATACTTTGAGAGCTAGATGATCCCATACTGACGATAAAGAGGACAAAGGAAAGGTGACATTTAAATGAGTCTACATCCTCTTCTTCATTGCTGCCCCCTCCTCCAACATGCAGAAATGGGAAAAAGGAATTTTAGTTTATGGCTGTTTCCATTACAGCGCTTGGCAGGCGCACATTAACTGGGGAATGAACGAGTGAATGTCAGAGCTTAGGCCGGGAGTTTTAAAATACAATACCGACAGAAAAACAAAACAAGGAAATGCCAAAGTCGGAATGCCGGGCACTGGGGGCAAAGAAAGAATAAAAATAATCCCCAACAGCACAGAATCCTCCTGAAGGGAGAACTTGTTCCATTTTCTGAACTAGCTTTCCCGCCTTTCCCGGAACCCTAATTTCTCGCCCACTCTCCCCTTGGGGAGACAGGTCAGGCAGGTATCCCAGCTTAGCGGCTCTGATTGGTCCGTGATGATTTCATTGTTAGGGAACATCCGGGCCTTTCCCCTCCCAGCAACACCTCCCCAGAGCACTGTACGCCCAGGTTCCTACTCCCGCGTGCGCCCCACCCTTGGCTGAAGCAAAACAACCGCCTCTCCCCAGCCCGCTTCTTGTCCTTGTCCGCGCTACCCCTTCGCGTCTCTACGCCAGAGAGAGGCGTGTATTTTCTCCAATGAGTGCCTAGGAGGGACTTTGCTAGCCAATCAGTAGCCAACCCCCTGTAATTCCGGGTGGGACTAGGCCTCCACACCTATAACTGGACAGCCCGTTGGCTCCTTTATGGCGCTTGTTTTACGCGAGGCTTAGAGGTCAAAAATAAGGGAGCACGGTCCTCGAAGAACGGGAAGGATCAGCACAGACTTTCTGGGTTTGACCGTTTCTGAAGACTAGCCAATCGCTTTTCGGATATTTCCCCGCTTTTTGCGCGTTCATTTAAAAAGAGCCGGTGTGACGGATTTGGAAATTGGTTCAGTGACGGACACGTAGAGAAAGCCAATGACAGAGGGTTCAGACTACCATTTGGACCAATAAGACAAGGGAATCGCTGGGCTCGGGCTCTGCAAGGCGGAGCACAGGTGGGAGTAATTTGACTGACGGAGGTCTCTACTTATGGTTGGTCGCAGGGCTGGTCCCTGACGTCCGGAAGGTAGTGCCCTGCAGAGGCGGGGCAGAATGAAGTAAATGGTAATGAAGGGTTGGGTCTCACTCAGTAGGAGGTGTTTGACGGATAGTTGACCTTGCCAATTGAAGGTGGTCACTGATGCCCAATGGGAAATTAGGAACTCAGAGGCGGGGTGTTGTGGGCGGGGAAAAGTAAGTACGGAGGCACTAGGGGAGCCGAACTGGGCGGGAGAAAAGAGATTGACAGGCCTATAAGCAAATAGGGAACCGCGACAGGACGCGCGGCGTCCCAATGGGTGGGTTATGGGGGCGGGGCTCGACGAGGGGCGGGGAAAGACGGGTTGCGGGGAGGGGGTTGCAGAAGGAGCCCAGCGGCTGCTGCTCAATGGCGGAAAAGCCGCCGGTGTTCTGACCGCCTAGTCCCCCTAGCAGTTGCGGGGGAGTTTCCTGCCGGCGCGGCTGGAGTCTCTGTTTCTCAGTGTTCGGTGGCTGGAAGATGCTCCAGAGAGACGAGGCTGCGGCGGAGGAGGTGGCGGCGGCCGAATCGGCAGCGGCAGTAGGGTGGAGAGAAGGTGGTGGCGGCGGCGTGAGGGGCCGGGCGGTGTAAACAGCCCCCGAGGCGGCGGAGGTGGTGGCCGAGACCCGAGGGCAAAGCGGCGGCTGAGGCAGGGTCGCGCCTCTGGTGGAAACCTGGGCTGAGTGCAGCGGGGGCTCTGCGGTGGGCGCTAGCGAGACGCCCTAGACCTCGCCTCCCTCGCCCCAGGTAAGGCCGCTGGGCGCCGATCGGAGGGGAAACGATTGGCCGCACCGCCTAGGCACCCGGACCGTTTTCGGGTGCCGCCGGGCTTCGGCCGAGGCCTCCGCCAAACGAGGCTGGGGAGCCGAACGCCAGGCCGGGCTTCTAGGTAGGCCCCTTCCCCGGCCGCCGCCTCCGCTCGCGGCTGAGGCTGGAAGAGGTGCGGAGAGGGAAGAGTTTGCTCCAACGCCTGAAGTCAGCTGCTTTCTCTGCTTTGCTTTGGTCTACTAGCATCTCTCAGTAGCGCACTGGGGCTACCCGAGACCGTGGCTCTTCCTTCCTTGCTTCTTGTCTTATTTGAGAACACTACCTTTCTCTATTTGCTTCTGCTCTACTCTGCGCCCCGCTTCACTTCCTCGTTAAATCTTATTTAATAGTGAAGTTCTTAATTGAAACTGCTATTGTCAGTACCCCGAATCAACCGGAGGCCCATTAAGAGTAGACTGACCAGCTTTGTATGTTAAAAGTTTTTTTTTTTTAAAATACTGTAAGTCTAACATCCTTAAAAGTAAGATTGTATCATTAAGCGTAGAGTGTGAAAATAACACTGAAGTAATTTTTTAAATGAAGGGCTTAGTGATGTTGGAAAATAGTTCTTTCTTCCTTTTTTTAAGTTGCATGACCTCAAATGTCAGTTTTAGCAGATCTAGGACGTTTGCCCATCATATTTGGCAAAAATACTTATTAAGCATTTGATAGCAGCCTAAATTCATCAGTATTCAAGCCCTTCTAAGACAACTTGGAAATTAAAAAAAGAAGACATGAGCAACTAGGAAACTGTTTTGATAAAATCATAGTTAAAGATCTTTTAAAATAGGCTCCACATGTTTAATGTATCAAAATAAAGTTGGCAGGAGTCTTGTAAAAGGATTATTTAGGAATTTGAGTGGTCTTAGTGTTATGTAGCTATTTTGAGAAAAACATTCTTTTTCTGTTAACAAACGTTTACAACTACTGTGATGTGAGAATTACTGAGGTTTATTGTGGAATTAACACAGGAACTCTTTTTATTTGAGCTACTGCATGGATGGAGAAATGGTAAATTGTTCAGGGAAGAAGACAGTGTAAGTCACAGTATGTTCTGGGAGTTGGGAGAAACATGCCATCAACACTGAATGTTAATAGATATTATTTCATTTACTTTTTCTATTGTGCAATATTATAGTTCCTACTGTTGGCCTACTTTTAAATAGAGCATTTCTAAATAGTGAGATCAGTTATTATTATAATATAGACTTTTCCAAGTGTATGGGCATATATATGTACACACACACACACACACACACACATATATATATATATATATATATGCACACACACATATAGTTGAAGTAATACTAACATGATCATTTTTTTTAAATGTTTTGGTTGGCCTCCCAAATGGATAGTGTGTTGTTACAGTAGGATTTTTAAAATTTAGTATTTAGGACTTTTTTTTTTTTTTTTTTTTTTTCCTTTCTTTTCAGGAATAACTTTTGTTTTAAACTTATTTTTTCAATGCCTTCTTTGTCCTTTTTTCCTCTTTTTTTTTTTCACACATAAAGTCTTATAACTGTTTCTGTAGTAGTTCTTTATGTTGCGTTAGCATGGAGTAGTATAGTTTTATTTGCGCTATACACATTAATTAATATTTCTCCATTTTCTTGCACATTATCCTTTGGATTTGTCAGTGTAGTGAATATTCTCTTAGAATTGACCAACAGAGCTTTCAGCATCTGTGTTGTTATACTGGGTGTCTGATTTCTACAAAGAAATCAGTTGAGAAAGCCTTTTGGGTTTGTCTAATGGTCATGTTCGTAAATAGTGTTGTATTAGTAAGCCACGTATTAAAATTACTATAGCCCTTAAGATTACATCATCTGAAGAAATGGTGTAGAATCTAAATAGCTGTGCTTCCAAGAACGTTGATTGAAAAGTTGATAAGGTCAGAAAAAGTGACTCTTTTTGAAAGTTACAACATTTTCATATAATTATATTTTTTTTACAGAGTCTTTTAAATTAGACTGTGATACTGATTTGACGGTATTCAAAGAACAGAATTTGTCATAGTATTACTTGGTGATTATGGAAATTGAATAAAAACTGTTTGAGCCAATATGGAAGATTGCAAACAAGCCCTTGTATGTGAGTTGGTAAACATTTTTTCTCTTAAGAGCTGAGGATTAAACCCAGGGCTTCATACATGCTGGGCAGTCACTGTCCCACTAAGCTCCCATCCCCAGCCCTAAACATGTTTTATTGTATAAGATCCTGGGAGTGAACGGTACTGTTTTCCCACACTAATTGGTGTTAGTTATGCATACAACCTATATTTTATGTGTATTTGTATATTATATGTAATTATTTTAAAGTATTTTGTGATATTACCTAAAGTAGAAAATAGTAAAATAATATTCTTACAGCAATCCTTCATCAAATCACTTCATAATAGAGTAATAAAATTAACTTTCTTAAAATACAACACAATATTTTACATTTTCCATGAAGTATGCCTTTCATAATTCACTGATTTTAAGGGAAATTAGTTGAAAAACAACTGATGGTATCAGAGTAATAAAATTTTTTTCTGTCAAGCATGGTGGTGCACACCTGTGATCGCACCTACATAGGAGTCTGAATGAAGCAGGATTACAAGTTCAAGGCCAACCTGGGAAACTTAATGAGACCCTGTCTCAAAATAAAAAATGACTGGGGCTGTAGTTCAGTGGTAGAGCACTTGCCAAGCATGCTTGAGGTTGAGAATTCGATCCCCAGTACCATGCACACACATACAGGAATTGTGCCCCCCCCCAAAAAAAAAAAATAGAAAAGAAAAAAGTTTTTTCAGTACAGGAAATGGAACCCAGGCCTTACACATGCTAGGCAGTTGGTCTACCCCTGAACTACAACACCAGCCCTTTTTATTATATTTCAAGAGAGGTTTCCTTACATTGCCCAGGCTGGTCTTGAACTTGCAATCCTCCTTGGCTTAGCCTCCCAAGTAGCTGAGATTACAGGTGTGTGTCATTATGCTTGCCTTCCTTTACTAAGTTCTTAATAAATTATCAAATTTTCCAAAAGTGTAATCTATATACTTCTCTCTCTCTCTCTCTCTCATTTTTTTTTTTCCTTTCTCAGACTAAACATTTATTTTTTCATTTTTTGGTTTTGGGAATCAAACCCAGGACTATGTGCATGCTAAGCAAGTGTTCTACCACTTAGCTACTGCAACCCTGTTTTTTTTTTTTTTTGCGGAACTGGGGATTGAACCCATGGCCTTGCCTTTTCATGTGCTTTACCACTGAACCACATCCCTGACCTCTTGGGGCACTTTATTTTTTCTTTTCAATTTAATATTTGATATTTTGATAAACATAAGCACTTTGCTTCTGAATGATAGTAAGATGCGGTACAGAAGAATTCTCAAGTAGATGTTTTACTACACTCTAGTGTGGGACCACATCTACAATATCTACAATATCTTATTATTGCTTGGCATAGCATATACTTTTCCTAATCATACTCCTGTAATAACTTATATAGCATCAAGAACCTAGTAGCTGAATCATCTGTAGCATTTCAGTGTGTTCGTTCTTATATTAGACCAAGATTTAATACAGTTTGTAACATTTAAAGCATAGTATCAATTTAAAGCTCTTATAATATATCAAATAATTTTTTTGTTTTGTTTTGTTTTTGTGATGCTGGAAATCCAATTCTTGGCCTTGCCCCCATGTGCTCTACCACTGAGCTACATCCCCAGCCCCAACATATTAAATATTAACTTGCTAAAAATAAGATGGATTCCAAGTTTTCTTTTGGAATATATTGAAATATCAATTTTATATTTTTTGACTTTACATGAATTTATTTCTTAAAAATTAAAAATCGTGAAGTTGAGAAACATTACTACATGGAAAACTTAGTTTTGCATTTTTGGAACAAAAGAACTTGGGGTCAGATATGTTGAGAGGAGAGTGACAACATTGGAGGCTATCTCCTGATTATAAGGAACTTGTCTTATAGAGAAGGGACCAATTGTAGTGCTATAGGGAGAATAACATTTGTCTCTAAGATTGTTGTCATTTTTGTCCATGTTGAATGTCCTTCAGTTCCAAGCAGTTTATTGAAAAAGGTACCTTGTATGATAGAAATAGGGAAAACTTTTTCTTTCATGGAAAACTATTAAAATGGTTAGGTTATCAGGTAGAATCAAATTTGTTATATAAAAGAAAATAAGACAAGTAAATAAGTTGTGTTTGATAGGTGGTACATACGTGAGAAGAAGCAGTTTTGGTAAAGGATAAGTATATTAATTAAAGGTCCAAAGGATTTCAAAGTATTTTTAAGCTTAAGAGTATCATCACTGGTTCTTAAATTTAATTGCCTTTTTTTTTTGATGGAGAGATCAGGATCATTCCAAACATTGAAAAGGGTGGTTAATAATTTTTTGTTTTGTTTTATTTTGTTTTTAATCCCCAGGCCTTTTTTTTTTTTTTTTTAATTTTGAGACAGGGTCTCCCTAAGTTACCTAGGGCCTAACTAAGTTGCTGAGACTGGCTTTGAACTTGCTATCCTCTTCCCTCAGCCTCCCAAGTTACTGGGATTATAAGCATGTGCCTATAATGTGCAGATGTTTTTAGTAGATGTTCTCATGCCAGGTGAAGTGCTGCACACCTCTAATCCAAGCTCCTCCAGAGGATGAGGCAGGAGGATTGTAATTTCAAGGCCAACCTGAGCAAATTAGTGAGACTATTTCAAAAATAGGAAGGGCTGGGGGTGTGGCTTAATGGTAGAGTGAGACTGAGTTCAATCCTGAGGCCAGGGGATGGAGTGGGGGGCTAGTTCTTAAGAGTAGGAGAATCTAGAAGGAGTGTCTGTGTATCTGAGCAGTGTTCCCTCCCTCACTTTTTTTTTTTTTGGTGTGTGTGGTGCTGGGAATTGAACCCAGGGCCTTGTGCTTGCGAGGCAGGCACTCTACCAACTGAGCTATATCCCCGGTCCTTCTCGCCCCCCCACTCACTTTCTAACTAAAGCATTCACCTCTGAGGTAAAGAACTGGTATCTCTTAAACACTGGTGGCTCTTTGTAGTTCACTGAAAAGAGGAAATAGTTTAATTCAAAACAACTCTGAATGACAGAATATATAGATCAAGTTTAGATTTGGAAAGTTTTTGTAGCTCTGTTTACTCTAAGCTCCAACCTACTGAGAAGTAAGAAATTCAGAATAGTCTAATAGTATTTAATTGGCAGCCCTCATCCCCCCATTATTGTTGCATTCATTCACTGTCTGCCTTTAATATGCAAGGCACCATTTCAGGCTGGAATCTGAACAAAAGAGACCAAGTACTGTCCTTAAAGATCTTAAATTCTGGTTACCAACACCACTTCTCCAGTTTCCATTACAGCTATGCTCCCTTTTGTGAATGGCTTAAAAGATTGAGTGGTACACTTTGGGACATATGTTTTCTACACTACATTTAAAGCTGCGATTCCTCACCAGTAACTGGGACTCC
This sequence comes from Sciurus carolinensis, assembly GCF_902686445.1. NCBI lineage: Eukaryota > Metazoa > Chordata > Mammalia > Rodentia > Sciuridae > Sciurus > Sciurus carolinensis. The sequence continues at coordinate 58,261,572 of NC_062225.1, read as the reverse complement.
TGGTATGCCCTGCCACACCTTGCTGAACTTTACTAGTTTTAACAAAAGAAAAGGAAGAGGAATTTTTCTGTAACTGGGCAGGGGTTGGGGTGGGGGCACAAAGACAAACAAATCTGGAATATGTTAGGAAGGAAGGTTAAATACTGTTGTATTTAAAAAGATATTTATTTCACATTAAGAGGGGGCCCAAATAGAGAGAAAACAATCCCTACATTAGACAGGAATGAGGGCATTTAGAGGCTTCAGATGTTTCTGTTTGTTTGGGAGTTCTAGCAGCTACTCCCATACCCTTAACCGAAGAATTTTCTTCCTCTACCAAGGAAGGTTGTCCTCTTCCACTGAGTGTGCAGCCTCAGGAGGGACTCACATGGAGCTGTAAGGGAGGAAGGGGACACCTATCTAGGCATCCAGATCAACCCTGGCAGTCAGGGGGGTGACAGATGCTACAGCCAATTCGTCCTCACATCCTTCTGTCCAGTTCTGGATAGATGAATTTCTGAAAATGAGAGTGGGAGAAAAGGGATAATGAATGGGAGGAAGGTAAAAAGGACTTATAGCAGGTCTGTTTTAAGTAACTTGGGGGTGGGAGGGCTGGGGATGTAGCTCAGTGGCAGAGTGTGAAGCCCTGAGTTCAAGCCCAAGCACCACAATAAGTAATGACTTGGGATGTACCTATAAAATATATGTTGTCTTTTGTGTTTGAAAAGACACTGTTATTTCTGTTATGTGAATATAGCTGAAAGATTAGTGACTGGCCAGTAGTGTCTGGTAATAAATGCCACTGACTTGTGACTGCTACTTTTGTTCTCTGGTTGACAAAATTCTGAAAAATTATGATTGATAGGCTCAATTTGTTTCTTGGTTTACAGTACTTAGATTGTATATTTATCATTGCTCTGAATTCTAGAACTGCGGTGTATTAGTTGAGGTTATGCCTTTGATTTTCCTGTACTGTGAATTTTTGCATGAGATTGTCCTGTTGAACTTACTTTTGAAGCAGGTGCTTAGTTTCACCTTTCTGTAGCTTTCAGAAGGATGATACAATTTGGTAAAGATGTTTCTTCTTGAGTTTACATACTGCACACTGAATAAGCCTGAAAAGTCTTTGATCTTGATACTGCCGTTTACCTGTGTGGAGTTCTGCTCCCTTTAATGTTGAAGTTTGAACACTAGAGAAGCACGCCAAGGAAAGCATATTAAGCAGGTTTTATTTAAAAGTAGTAATAACACAGACTTCTCCCAGGAGCCATGGCTGATGTTCTAAAGTTCCCAGAAGTGAGCGCACCCTACATCTTTTATAAGTTGAGGTCTCTTTTGTTCTCCAGTTCTCTCCCCCCTTATCTCTCCTTCCTGTCTAGTGACTAGGCCTGGTTTTGTAGGTGAGATGTAAAAAAGTGAGAAGTGGATGGTGCAGGGAGAGGGCCAAAGTGATTCAGCCAGGCAAGGGCCCAGGGGGCATTAATTAGCAGCTCCTTGCTTACAGTCCTTGATAAAGGTAGGAAAATTTGATAATCAATGGGCTCGGGAGATCTTTGACATTCCATTCTCCCAGGGGCAGTCTCCAACTTCCAGAGGCAGATGGCTTTCTTGGCCTTCATTTCCTTGATTTGACCCAATCCCCTATTTCTACACTAACTGCCTGTCCCTAATTCTGGCTTCAATCTTTGATTTTTTTTTTCCCCCCCATACTGGGGATTGAACCCAGAGGTGCTTTACCACATCCCCAGTCCTTTTTATTTTTTATTTTGATACAGGGTCTTTCAAATTGCTTAGGGTATTGCTCAGTTGTTGAGGCTGGCTTTGAACATGCAATCCTCCTGCCTCAATCTCTGAACTGCTAGATTACAGGTGCATGCCACCCCTGATCTTTTGTTTTTAATTCTTGATAATCTTTTGCTTTCGTTTGTGCGTTTCAAGTAATCTTGATTGCTGCAGTGAATTGATTGGATTTTTGGTTTATGTATGTATTTATTGGAGTGTACCAGGGATTGAACTCAGGGGCACTCACAGGGGTCATCAAACAACATGCTAAGCAACTCAGTGAGACCCTTTTTCCAAATAAAATACAAAATAGGACTGGGGATGTGGCTCAGTAGTTTTTATTCGAATTACTCCAGAATAGTTGAAGAGAAAAAAATGTAAAATGAAACAATTTTTAGCTTAATATGTAAGTTTTCAGTTACATTCTCTTAGGTTTTGGATTTCTGTTTTATAAATAGTTTGTAAGGATAATACAGGTTTGGAAGAATTAGAGATGAGTTAGATTACATAATTCCTTTAATCATACATCTTGAATCTTTTCTTAGAGATAGAGTTATATTTTAGTTCTGGTTATTTTATGAGCTTTTGTTTTCTGTTGATTATTCTGCCTCTGGCTTTGCTTACTTGATTTTTATTTAAGTAAGGTTGATCATCAAATTTGGAAACAGATGGATACACAAATTGTTCATTGATCTTGTGTTACAGGATATATTTAAATAATATGTGTGTTTTCAGGTTTTATGATCAGCCTATTGAGGGTGAATTTGTGTAGTTGGATCTCTGTCTTGGTCCAGATTTATATTGCATGACCAAATGACAGAGCCAAGTATAAGGTATATTTTGAATATAAAGGAGTAGAGATAAGTGGTTTTAGAGAGTTGCCTGGAATCACATTAAGCCCAGATTTTTAAGACAAATGAAATGATCTAATAAGGTAAAAATAATTGTGATATTTAATTGGTTGTCAGGTGGTTTGGCTAAAAAGTTTGGGAAATGTTGGATAGTATTAGCTTCAGGAGTTTACTTGGAAGATGTTTAGAGGGGTTATCATTTCATGAACAGTGTGCAGTGAAGCATCTTTTCAACAGCTATGGGTAAAGCTTTCTTTTATTTTGGTACTGGGGATTGCACTAAGGGGTGCTTTACCACTGACTTATATCCCAGTCCTATTTGTTGCTGGGTCTCTTTTAATACCCTATTAAAAAACAAAACAAAACAAAAAAACCTTTCTTTTTGGAGAGATATGTTATCTTTTAAAATGTTCTCTATTCAGAATTTTGTTTGTTTCTTTGAGATTTTGTTTAAAACTCACTCTTCGGGGCCTGGGATATGGCTCAGTGGTAGAGTGCTTATATAGTGAGCACGGGACCCTGAACAATTTTCAATCTCCAGTACTGCAAAAAAAAGAAAAGAGAAGACAACTTAGTCTTTGTCTTCTGTGTACTGTTAAGATAATGTAATGACTGTTAGATTCATATTAAACTTTTTGGCTGCATATTTCATAGGTGATGCTGCTTCATATTCCATTGCTGCAGGAGGCACAAAATAATCTGACTGTGGCACTGTTAGCCGTGCTAAGTTTTGATCACTGGGATACTTGTGGGGACGGCTGCATGTCTCCATTGAGAAGGAACATTTTCCCTTGTGATTACCAGATAATCTGAGGCATATTTTGTTACTACGTGAATCCATTTCCCCTTCAGATTTTGATTTAATGAATTACTGATTTCTTTTTGAAGATGGGTCTAGACACAGGGGTCATCAAACAACATGCAACCCATTGGTCAAATTCAGCCTGTGCCTCCATGCACCCCTTCAATATTGGAGATCAATCCTAGCGCCCTGTGCATGCTAGGCAAGCACTCTTCTACTGAGCTACATCTCCTTCCTGGTTTTTGATACTGGATAATAGACCCAGGAGTGCTTGACTCTGAGCTTCCCTAGCCTTTTTATTTTCTTTTGAGCCAAATGTCTCAGTGAGTTGCTTAGGTATTGAGACTCCCCTCCCCCGAATCAGTGGTGAAAATATTTCATTTTGACTTTAACTTTGCATTTTCCTTTACTCGTGAGGGCCAGTAACAGTCTCTTATTTTTATTAGCCATTTAAATTTCTCTTTCTGAGTATTTGCCATTGTCATTTGCCTTATTTTCTATTTTCCTGATTTAAAAAAAATGACTAAATCTTATGGGCATAAATGTGGAATTACTTAGCCATTAGGATGTGTACCTTCCTTTTCTCTTTTTGGGTTACTGGGGATAAAACTCAGGGCCTCTACCTGGAGTAGGCCAGGTGCTCTACCCCTACCGCTGAGCTACATCCCCAGCCCTTTTTATTATATTGAGATAGGGTCTTGCTAAGTTGCCCAGATTGACCTTCAAAGTTGAAATAGTTTGGCCTCAGTCTCCTGAGTACTGAGACTACAGGCTTGTGCCTCCATGCCTATGTATTTATTTGTATGAATTGTGTTTAGGAGGTTTTAGGAATTTATTAGATTGTGTATCTGTAAAGGGATTATGCTAATTAAAGATTTTAATCTAAAGGCAGTTCTAATCCCAAAATATTTAGATTGAAGTGAATGCTTGAAAGGATAGTACCTGAATGGTATTATTGGGAGCGGGAATGGGAGGTGGCAAGGTGATTACATTATGTTTAAACAGTCCTTTGTCTCTATTTCTTTGCCTCTATAACATCCTTAGTTTTTTGTGCTTAGTCTTACTGATCTTTTGTCCACCCTAAGCCTCAGGATCCCTGAGAAGAGCCAGGCTACCTGGATTCTGTTCTAGAGTCAAAGATGTTCTCAAAAAGCGTTATTGGAGGGACTGGGATTATGGCCCAGTGGTGGAGCGCTTGCCTAGCATGAATGCAGCACTGAGATCAGTCCTCAGCAACACTTAAAAATAAATAAATAAAATAAAGGTATTGTGTCAATCTATAACTAAAAATTTTTTTTTTAAAGTTATAAAGATGGACTAATGGGCATAAGAGCTGCTTTATCATTAAGAAATAAATGGAATGATATAAATTCATTAGCGTGCCCTCTATCTGGTCTAAGCGGGTATATTTGGCTGGATTCTTTAAATGAAAATCACCAAAAGTAAAATTCCTGGAAGTCAAATACTGCATGAACTTAATAAATGTTACAGTATATGATAGAGGTTAATCAGTGTTCCAATAGATCTTTAGATCTCTGGCAATTTATTATTTCTGGGAATGTTGGAATAGCTGACTAGGGTATGCTTTTTTTTTGTGGGGGGGTACTAGGGATTGAACTCAGGGGCACTCAACCACTAAACCATATCCCAGCCCTATTTTGTATTTCATTTATAGACAGGGTCTCACTGAGTTGCTTAGTGCCTCCTGTTGGTGAGACTGGCTTTGAACTCTCGATCCTCCTGCCTCAGCCGTCCAAGCCTCGTGTGCCACAGTGCCTGGCAGGATAGCCGTTCTTGAAGAAGTATCTTTTAAGTTAACGTGTATTATTCAGTGCTTGCCAGGTGCCAAGGTCACAAGTTTGGGTAGGAGGGCATGAATGTTAAAAAGAATGTAAGTGATTGAATAGGAGTGGTGAAAGGGTGGGATGAAGGGTTGGGAATGGTATCAAGGAGAGAGTAGTGTTTCATTGGCACCTTAAAGGATTTGGGCCAGCTAAATTAAGACAAATTGAGTGGGAGGTGGGAATGAGTGTGATGTAGTTGAACAGTGCGGGGCCTAGGTATGGCAGCCGAGAGAGGAGGATTCCTAATAAGTAACTAAAGAATAGTTACTTTATATTTTCTGTTTTGGGGGAATTGAAAGCCATTACATCTTTTTGGGACAGACTTTGTTTTTGGGAAATCAAGCTGGGGATAATATGCAGGGTGAATTAGAGGAAGGAGAGATTAAAGTCAAGGAGACCAACTTGGTGGCAGGTAGCTAATCAGTACATTAGGTGATGATGTTTGAGATTAGGACAGTAGGATGAAACACTTTTAACCAAGATTTATGGAACATGTTGACTCATTAAGTAGTGGTGGGATATATATCAGAAGATTTATGGTTTTTGCTCCATATTCCATGAGTTGGAACACTATTAATACATATTAGGTAGATTTGGATTTAAAGGTGGTTTAGGTGTAGATTTGAAATTTTTGGTTACATTATATTTGAAAAGATGTAGCATAACCAAACTTAATGTTTAGAATCTAGGCTTAAATTCATCCAAGAATTAATTATAAAACTGATAACTGAGGAAATGAGATTGCAGAAGGTAGATAATGTGTTTTGGGTTGAAGGTTAATTATAATTTGAGGGCCCAGCTCCCTCTTTAGAAAGAGAGTAAAGGAAGAAGAATGAACACAAATGGTGGCAAGTGTTAGGAAAGTCAGCATAAGTGTAAAGACTTTCTTGAAGGGGAAGAGTTACTAATAGAGTTACAAATTATCTTATTTTGAGAAGCCTCCTCCTTAAGACCATATTGATGTATGGGCTAATTGTCCCAAGCAATTAATACATCTGTGTTTGAGTTGTGTGTTCCAGTTGTTTTCCCAGGAATACTGGGATTTGGGAACTGCAATGGCTATATATTATGAGAAACATTCACTATATGAAATTTTCTAGACACATTAGACATTCTACAACCATGTTCCAGGGCAAATTCTCTTCTTTGCATATTAGGACTGGGCTATACTGTCCATGTTCTGTCACATTTCATAAACTACTCATAAATACAGCACTAAAATGACTGAACAGTCAAGCCTATAAATAAACTTTCCTCTAAAAGCTTCTTAACCTTTACTGATTTTTCTTTTTCCTAATTGACCTATTTGTGATCAAGAGCTGTTTATCTAGAGGGAGGGGAGCACAAAGAACATCTAGAAGGAAAACCATGTAACCCTGAACTTTTTCACTTCCTTCATAATTGAAAACTCCTGGGAATAGGAAAAGCCGTTATTTATTCCTGGGCTGCTTTACCGAAGTTAAAAAGGTGATATCTGCCTGTGTTTGAAATCAATCTTGTAGAAAAATGACCAAGCATAAAATCATGATAAAGTTCCACATAGTTCTGTATTTTTTTTTATTATTCAGGTTGATAAATTGGAAACACGAATTCTCTCTGTTCTCAGCAACATTAACTGATAAAATTTAAGTAATCTGGCAAGGGAAACCTTTAATAGACCTATGCTGATGTGTTCTGTAGCCTAAAACTACTTTCTTTAGACTTTGTCCAAATCTATTAAAACTCATAGTTTTAAAAAGCCATAAAAAGCAATTAAAAACCACAACAAACTCTAATGACAAACACAACATGCATGGATCTCAAACATTATGAAAGAAATCAGGCTCAAAGGAGTATGTTTAATGTATATTTTCACTTACATGAAGTTCTAGAAAAGGCAAAACAACTCTGGTGGAGTAAGCAGAACAGTGATTGCCCTCAGGAAGGGATAGGGAGATTGACTTCAGATGGGTAGGAATGGACTTCTGGAGTGAAGGAAATGTTCTGTTTATTTGGTGGTTACACAAGATGTATATTTGTGAGAATTCAAATCATATACATAAAATGGACTGTTGTATGTTAAAAAGCAAAACCAAACCACAAGGTGTCTTTTAAAAACAGGGAGAAGTTGGATAGCAAAATAGAGCTTTATGGATTGAATTCACATTCAACAGTCTGAGATTTTCGTAGTGAACATTTTATGCTGATGACACCCCTTTTATGTCTCTGACAGGGAATATACATCAGAGAAGGTAATTCAGATAAATGCACTGATTTCACTGAATTTTAAATATAAGCAATCACACACACACACACATATATATGTATATCCTACACACACACACACACACACATATAAAATCTGACCGAAATGTTTTGATAAAACCTAGGCTGGGGAGATAGCTCAGTTGGTAGAGTGCTTGCCTCGCAAGCACAATGCCCTGAGTTCAATCCCCAGCACCGCAAAAAAAAAAAAAAAAACCTAGTTAAGAGCTGGGCACTGATGCACTGGTGGTGAACCCCTGTAATCCCAGTGATTGGGAGTCTGAGACAGGAGGATCCAAGTTTGAGGTCAACGTCAGCCACTTAGCAAGACCCTCAACAATTTTGTAAGACCTTGTGTCAAACAAACAAACAAAAACCTAGTTAGTAGGTTTTTTTTTTTTTTTTCCTAATTTGATTTCAGAAGTTGAAAGGATTTTAAAAATGAAAAAAAAAAAATTTAAATACAGCCTAATTTAAAAACTTGAGAGTTCAAGATGTTATATTCATAGGATGGTCTACCTAAACATCAGATGATTTCTCATTCATCGATATAATTTGTTGTATTAGTCTTTTTGTCCTGGGGGGTTATATCCCGAGGCACTTTTACAATTGAGCTACATACCCACAATCCTTTTTATTTTTTTATTTTGAGACAGGATCTCGCTAAGTTGCCCTGGCTATCTTGAACTTTCAGACAACCTCCCAAGTAACTGGGATTATAGGTGTGTGCCACCTGCTCCTGTGCCTGACTGAAATTATTGGACTATAAAAGGAAGTAGAAAAGCAGAGTTTGGTGGTACTCACCTCTAATCCCAACTACTTGGACAAATGAGGCAGGAGGATTTCAAGTTTAAGGCAAACCTGAGCAAAATCTGTCTTAAAATTTTAAAAATACACAAAAAGATCTGGGAATGTAGAATATCCTAGAGTTTAAATTCCAGTACCACATGCATAAATAAATAAAGTCCAATTGTTTACTGTCTTAGTATTGTCCTTTCTGGGTAAAATTTTTCCTCAATATGTGGTATATCTGTTATATGTAGTTTCTGGTTTATTTCAGGGACATTTTCTTATAGTTTTCAGAATTTGTTCTGTTACCTTGCATTGGTTTCCTTTTTCTTGTGATTCTGTTTTATCCTTTTTGTTTGTTTGTTTGGTACTGGGGATTGAACCCAGGGTTCTATGTATACAAACGCTACCACTAAGCCACACCCCAGTCTTTTTTATTTGATTTTTGAGATAGGACCTACTAAATTCTCTGGGTTGTCCTTGAACTTGGAATCCTCCTGTCCTAACCTGAATAATTAAGATTATAGGTTTGTGCGCCACCATGCCTGGCTTTTGATTTTTAAAATTTGTTTCTGTTTTCTCTTTCTCATTAAACTTTATCAGTTTGTTTGCTTCTTATGTTCTCTTGCTTTGTCTTTGTTTATGAAATCATTTTAAAGTTTTTCTTTCCTAAGTTTTTTTCACTCTTCAATTTTTTCTTTAATACCTACTTTTTAAAAGTTCTAATTTTGATGTTTTTCTTTTTTTTCACTTTTGTGGTGGGGTACCAGGGATTGAACTCAGAGGCACTCGACCATTGAGCCACATCTCCAGCCCTATTTTGTATACATAGAGGCAGGGTCTCACTGAGTTGTTTAGCACCTCACTTTTGATGAGGCTGGCTTTAAATTCTCAGTCCTCCTGCCTCAGCCTGCTGAGTTGCTGGTATTACAGGCAGGTGCCACCTCACCTGGCCTTTTGTTACTTTTTTTCATTTCTTTTAGCATATTTTAACTACTTTTTTTTCTTCCTTGCTAAGTTGCTGAGGCTGGCCTCAAATTTGCAATCCTCCTGCCTCAGCCTCCCAGATCTCTGGAATTACAGCTGTGTACCACTGTGGGTGAGCTACGATAGTTGTTTTTCATTTTTATGGAAAAATTTCCTGAACTTTTAGGAGGATAGGATGGGTATGGTCTTTTGCAACTCAGATTCTTTTCCAGCAGTTTCTCTTTCTGTGAAGATTTTCCTACCAAGGGCACTTTTGTTTGTTGTTAGAGTTTACAGGACCTAAATTACTTCAGACTTTATTGTATTAGGGTCCTCTTGCACTGTCTTACCTCTTGGGTCTTACAGAATTCCTTCTCAGTTTTGGTTTGTTACTAGATTTTTGGTTAGTGATGTTGGGAGTTTGCCTCAGCTTGGGATCTTCAGAAACTTATTTGATTTCCTTCTGCTTTTTTTGCATCAGTACTTAATACCACTCATGTCCTAACAGCAGTTGGTGGTAATGGGGGTGAGTAATGGCTTTGTCACCTAGATGTGGTAAATATTGTGCATGGTCTGTCTGTTTGGGCAAAAGATATTTTAAAACTATCCTATTGCCACCACTACCTTCTTAGAATGTTCTGCCAGAGAATATGTAATACGGCTATTTCAGTGAAGAATATGCACATTCTGCCCATAAATATTTTTCCCATGTTGTTTTGGAAGCCATTATCTGCATAGGTAGGATAAGTAAAACAGAATAATATTGGAGATTTGGCCTCCGGATAAACTGCAGATGGATATTGGGGCTAAGTTTTACATAAGTTAGGTAGACTTCAGTGACCTCAGTGACCTAGAGCCTAAAGAAGCCAAAAGGTTTCTATACCACCATCCACTTACACTCCCAAAGCTACTGCTTTTTTTTTTTTTTTTATCACTTAAGTACAATGAAGGACATATCTACCAGCCCCAGGAGAAAGATTATTATCTGGAGAGCTTTTAACCCAAGTATGAGAGTCAGGATGGTGGTTAAAAGATCTGACTTTGGAATTGGACTGCATGAGTTGGTATCTTAGTTTTGTGTCCTTGGCAAGTTTCTTGATCTCTGTATTTGTTTCCTTGTTTGTAATGTGGCTATAATAGTCCCTTCCTCATAGGATTTTTGTGAGAATTGAATGAGTTAATGCTTTTAAATATGTTAGAACAATTCCTAAGAAAGAATAAAAATACAAGGGCTGGGGAGATAGCTTAGTCGGTAGAGTGCGAGGCCCTGGGTTCCAACCCCAGTACCGCAAAAAAAAAAAAAAAGAGTAAAAATATAATAATCGTCTATTGCTCAAAGTTGCTCCATGGTGGTTCTATCTGATAGGATGCAGAACTATTTGCAGCATTTGACGTAGTTGACCACTTCCTCCTCTCAAAACACATTTTTCTTTTCAGGAGTACCATTCTCTTGGTTTTCCTCCCACAACTCTGGTTTCTGATTCTCAGTAACCTTTAAAACTGCATCTTTTTCATCTTCTGACCTTTAAATACTGCAGAGCTCTAGAACTTAATTCTTTAATTCCTGCCCCTCATCGTTCCCCCTGCTGGTACCAGGGATTGAACCCACTGGTGCTGAGCTAATCCCTACATCCCCAGTCTTGTGTGTGTGTGTGTGTGTGTGTGTGTGTGTGTGTGTGTGTGTGTGTGTGTGTGTAGTGCTGGGAATAGAACCCAAGGCTTCATGCATATCAGAGAAGCATTCTACCACTGAGCCACATCCCCAGTTCCCTCAGTCCTTTTTAAATTTATTTTTAGACTGAGCCTTGCCAGGTTGCTCAATACTTATGCCTCAGCCTCCAAAGTCACTGGGATTACAGGTGTGCACCATCATGCCCAGCTAGTTTCTTTTCTTTTTAAATTACACAATCTTTCTGCTCTTAGGGGACTTAATTATCATCTAATGCACCCAGATATATATCTTCAGCCCCGGTCTCATTCCCGAGCATCATATTCCTAAATCCCACTGCCTGGGGTAACTCCACTTGGATATGTAATAGTCATCTCTAATGGAACATGTGCAAAACTGACCACCCGACGTGTATCATGCCTCCCACTTTCTTAAGTTGTTCTAGTCCCAGGTTAAATCTGGTCTTCTTAGGCGAGATTTAGCTTCTTAAGCTTCTTAAAGGCAGATCATATTTTCATTTTTGTTAGTCTCTAACTAAAATTTAATGTTTTCTTAAATTGATTAAATCACAGTAGTATAGCAATACTTTTTGACTTTTCTTCAGGAAACAGATATGTATGTATCATCATAGTTGTTGCAGGAATCTCAAAGTATTGTTAAACTCATCACCTTCAGAGTTATAGTACTTTATTAGACTTGCCACTGACTGTCATTACTGTGTTAATGAAGAAGATAATAGTTTCTTCTGGGTTTCATACACTCACACACACGTTGTTGCCTTGATTTTAAATTTCTGGGCCAATGGAAAGGCTCAGAGGTGGTAGCACTTGCTTGATATGTATGTGTTCCTGGGTCTGAGCCCCAATACTGGAAGAGAAAAAAGAATTTCTAAGTATGTTTTTGAGTTAGGGAGAAAAAAAAAATCTAAAAATTATTCTCATACCCAATATCTTACATATAGATCAGTTTCTCAAATCTGATCTGAATTGATTTGTTTTCATAATCTCTCTTTTTTTTTTTAAATATCAGGTATTAAACCTAGGGACGGTTAATCACTGAGCCACATCCCCACCCCTTTTAATTTTTTTATTTTGAGACAGGTCCTTGATAACTTCTAAGGTTGCCTTTGAACTTGCCATCCTCCTGCCTCAGCTTCCCAAACTGCTGGGATTATAGGTGTGTGCCACCACATCCAACTCCAGGCTCCATAATCTCATTTTTGAGGGATTCTTAAAACTTCCCAGCCTTGCTATTAGAGTTGGGTGTCATCAGTACCTGATCATCTAACATCATAAAAATGGTAAAATATCAATTTAACAATTATTTAAAACTATTCTGAACCTTTTGGACTTTTCCTATTTGATATGATTATTTCAAAGATCTTAAGCAAATGCCATTGCTACTTGGAAGAAGAGTGGGCTTTCTATTCAGTCCTGAAAGCATTAAGCATTGGAGAGGACTATGGGGTAGAGCTCAGTAGTAGAGTTCTTGCCTACCATATGGAGGTCCTTGGTTGGATCAGCACTGCAAACCCTCCCCCCACCAAAAAAAAAAAAAGAATGAATGAGAGCCCAAATGTTCTGTTTCTGTGTTTATTAATGTTGGGGTATGGGGTGCTCTTTCTGTTCATTCAAGCAGTAACGTTAGTGTTTTAAGATGCAGTTATTTATGAATAAAATGCTCTTTAAATCCCTGATTCGCTATTGGTAATTTGTGACTTTTCAAGTATCTCTTTGAACATGAGCATGAGCTGATTTTTATTAGTATCATAATTTATTTTAGCAACATTTTAATAATATAAGCTGTTAAAATAGGTGTTGTGTCTTACAGCAGGCTGGAAGTAAAGAACACTTAGCTAGATGACAGAAACATTTAAAAAATTTTTTTCAGTACTGGGGATTGAATCCTCAGGGACACTTTTTACCACTGAGCTATATCCCCAGTTCTTTTTTTTGTTTGTTTATTTTGAGACAGGGTCTTGATAAATTGCCCAGGCTTACCTGGAATTTGTGATACTCTTGCCTCAGCCTCTGAAATTGCTGGGATAATAGGCAAGTGACAGCACTCCCGGCTGGAAGCATTTCTTGATAACCCTCGTGGGCTACATGGCCTCAGTGAAATTTTGAAAATAGAAAGAAGCTCTGTTTTAAGCATTTCATGTGTATGAGTTTTTAAATTCTCATAACTCTCTGAGAGTAGGTATTTTTCCTCCTATTTTGTAAAACACTGAAGCACAGGAAAGATGATTTAACTAATGTCACCTAGCATGTAGATGATATATCTAAATCCAGGATTCAAATCCAGACAGCCTGCCTCTAGATTCCTTGCTTTTAAATGCAATTAAATAGAATAGAATACATTGAGGAAATAAATGAAGAGATATTGACTGAGAATCTTCCAGACTTGAAACCTGGGTCATCCACCTCAGGAAGGTCATTGAGTCTCAACCTAAAAGTGTTTAAAATTTTAGGGCATTTAACTAGGGATGTAGGTTTCTACTATATAAAATTAATCAAGTTTTGTTTCTGCTATCAAATTATACATTTTTGATAGCCTGACTCATTTTAAAATTGCATATCAATATTGTCAATTTTAATTCTTTAATTACTATGATACCATTTGTTATCAGCAAGTATTCCTTTAAATTTATTTTGCATTAGTTTTCTTCATTTCTAAATGCCATTTTATTACCCTTACAACTGATTTTTTTAATTGATATGGCTTCATGCATGCTAAGCGCACACTGTACCACTGAGCTATTAACCACTGAGCCAGCCCTATTAACCATTTTAAGTGTATAGTTAGTTTGGTACTATTGAGTATATTTACCTTGTTGTGTAACAGATCTCCAGAACTTTGATTTTGCAAAATTGTCCTCTCTGCCTATTAAAATAATCCCAACCAGGCACTGTGCCTATAATTCCAGTGACTCAGGAGTCTGAGTTCAAGGTCAGCCTCAACCATGTAGTGAGAACCTGTCTCAAAATGCAAAATAATTTTAAAGAGGGCTGGGGATATAGCTCAGTGGTAAAATTCCCCTAGGTTCCTTCCTCAGTATCCCTCCCCACCTGCACTTCCTCCATTTTCAAATGCTGAATTTGCTTAGAAAGGACTGTAGAGCAGGGCCAACTCTGCTGTCAATCTTTGCTGGACACTTAGGGGCTGCCTGTGCCAGGCAGATTTACTAGAGGGCAAATTTGCCATCAGTCTCAAGAAACTCATGAATTGACTGAATGTTTATGCATGTGGCTTTCTTAGATTTTCTTAGTGGGCTGGAGATGTAGCTCAGTTGGTAAAGCACTCCTGGGTTCAATCCCCAGTATCTGAATGAATGAATGAATAAATGAATCCCTAGTACCTGAGTGAATGAGTACATAAACTCCCTTTCTCTTAGCCCCAAGCCACTGGTAACTATCATTCTCCTTTCTGTTTCTATGAATTTGACTACTTCACATGCCTCATGTAAATGGAATCATGCAGTTCATCCTTTTGTGACTGGTTTATTTCACTTAGCAGAGTATCTTCAAGCTTAATCTTTATTATAGCATGTGACAGGATTTTATTCCTTTTTTTCTTTCTTTTTCTTTCGGTACTGGAGATTAAACCCAGGGGCAGTCTACCACTGAGCTACATTTCTAACCCTTTACATTTTTTGTTTTGAGATAGAGTCTAGGGTCTTACTAATTTGCTGAGACTGACCTCGAACTTGCAATTCTCCTGCTTCAGCTTTTCAAGAGCTGGGATTATAGGTGGCCCTGTACCCAGGGATTTTCCTTCTGTTTAAGACTGAGTAATACTCCATTGTATGAATATAGTACATTTTATTTATTCATTCATCCTTCGTTGGACATTTGGGCTGTTTCTACCTCTTGGCTGTTGTGAATAGTGCCGCTGTAAATTTGGGTGTGCCAATATAAATATATCTTGGAGGCCCTGCTTTCAGTTCCTTGGCTCAGAAGTGGGACTGGTGAATCATATGGTAGTTTTTAATTTTTTTGAGGAACCACCATATTATTCCCCAAAGATTTTAAGAGTTGCTTTTAATGTTCGCTCATCTTAAAGTTCACAATGATATGTCTAGTTGACTTCTCCCCAAGTAGTGGACTTTGATTCTATTTCTATCTTTCTTTGACTCTGAGAAATTACTTTTGTTGGTGGGGCAGGTATCCAGGATTGGGCCTTTGATCACCGAGCCACAGCCCTATTTGTATTTTATTTAGAACCAGGGTCTCACTGAGTTGCCTAGATACCTTGCTGTTGCTGAGACTGGCTTTGAACTCTCCATCCTCCAGTCTCAGCCTCCCAAGCTGTACCTAGCGAGAAATTACTTTGTTTGCTTTTATTGTATTGTTTGACAGTTTGTTTCCTGTTTTGTTTCTAGAATACTTTTTTGTTTGTTTGTTTTGGTACTGGGGATTGAACCTAACTGCACTTTACCACTGAACCACACCCCCAGCCCTTTTTATTTTTTATTTTGAGACAGTGTCTCCTGAGTTGCTTGGGGCCTCCCTAAAGCTGGTTTCAAACTTGCAATCCTGCTTCATCATCCCAAATGACTGAGGTTAGAGGCATGCACCACTGCACCCGAATGTTTCTAGAATATGTGTTCTGTGCGTTGTTGCAATTCCTATATTGAACTTCTATGATGGTCACTCTTTTTTTTTTTTTTTTTTTTAATATAGGTTTGGGAGATTGTTTTAGTTCATTTAAACTTTCAAAAACTGTCTAAGGAGACAGGCTTTGTTTTTTTAAGAGGAGATAGATTGAGGCTCTCATGTTTAAATGTGAATAGCTGTTTCTCATCTTCTGTTCTATTTTCATAGCATCCTGTTCTTGTTTTATGGAAGCAAGATGAGATGTCTTTTTTAGTTACAATAATTCTGATTTTTTTTTTAATATTGTCTTTTATTTTTCAGTGGTGCTTTTCCTCCTACCCCTACTGTTTATCTTTCTGTCTTTTAGCAAGAAGGATGAACTTTACATCTGATTATTTTTGTCTATTTATCCACCATAAACCTGAACCCCAGCCCTTTATTCTTAGATATGAATAGATAATTCACCTTAAATTTCTTGGGAAAATAGCACTTGTGATTTTTCTGTTTGAGGCAGACTGAAGTTGATGGCTTTCTTCAGCTTTTAGTAGCTCTCTCTGTTTTTTGTTTCTGTGCATGATCTCATTTTACATAGCACATGCTATGTCTGAGTTCTCAACCCTGGTAGGATTTTCTCCTCAGTTCTAATTTGTTTAACCACTAATCTTTCTGTGCTTCTATCCTCATTGCATTTACCAAAAATTTTAAATATTTTTACCTATTGGTGGTATATTTCTTGTCTCCCTTGATTCCTAACTTTTCATTGTTATGTGTTTTATAGCTTTAAAAACTTCCTTTACTAACGTTTTGTGGAGTTTTAGGAGAGATTCAAGACAAATGACTGTCCATCTGTCTTGAACTAGAAACTCTTTTATCACATTGGTTAAATATTTCACGAGTTATTAAGCTACATTAGGGCTTTTGTGTATAGATTATTTGATAAAAGTGATAAATTTGGATACATTTGATTTTGACAAAATATTGATATTTGAAATCTTACTTCCTGTATCACTTTTGAATCCCCTTGCTTGTACTTAGTTTTGAAGCATTTTTTCCCACTTCCTTTTTAAGTAATTTTAAAGAATCTTAGACAATTTAGTAAGTAGATAAAATTTAAATGACTTGATCTTTTATTTGTAAGTGTTAGACCAGGCATCTGTTAAAACAGAAGTGACATTTATTTTGGCTAAACAGTTTCTGTTCTACATATGTGTTTACATAGCATTTTCACACTCCATAATTGAACTGAGCAAGTACCTTTTTTGGAGGGGAAGTGGACTAAGTTTTATTGGAATGTTTGTCAAGGAAATGGGTATTAATTAGCATTTAACAGTGAAATTGGTATAGAACTATTGGGGCGAAATAAGAATTTATTTAGAAATAAATTTTTATATTTGTATATGCAGCTTATTTGAATAGTTTTGCAACATGAAAATTTAAGTGGATTCTTAAGGCTCCCCGATGCCATCACTAAATATTTTACAGACATGGACATTTTGCTATTTGCTTTAAACTTCTCTCAGAGGGAAAGAAAATCTTACCAACTGTATCAAGATATTATCACTCCTTCATTTGTCTTCTCTTAAAGTAACTGCTATCAAGATGGTCTGGATAGTAATTTTAGTTTTTGTACTATTCAAACAGTCTTTAGTACTTTTGCTATATATTTATGCATCTAATCCATTGTAAATTTCACAACTTTACTTAAGTGGTATCATAGTTCATGTATCCCTTTCTATCTCTTTTTGTTTTTGAGGTTTATTCATGGTAATATATGTAAATGTCATCCATACTTCTACCTTCTTAGAGTATTACATTGCATTAGAATCATTGTATATTTTTCCTTTTGTATATATGAGAAATTCCATAGTTCCACAGAAAAATGTTCATGTTTACCAGATTTTATTCTGGAGATTTTTAAAAATATATATATAAATAATAAATATATATAATATAATAAAATAAATAAATATATTTATTTATTTATTTTTTTAGTTGTATGTGGACACAGTACCTTTATTTTATTTTTATGTGGTGCTGAGGATTGAGCCCAGGACCTCACGTGTGCTAGGCCAGCACTCTACCACTGAGCCAAACCCCATCCCCTATTCTGGAGATTTCTAATGCAATTTTGGTGTCTTTTCTAATGTGACTCATTTTTTCCCTCTGGGAATTTTTAAGGTTTTATCTTCATCACCAGTGTGTAACATAACAGATATTTTTTTGTTGTGGTGGTTCTTTTTTCAATGTTTATATTCATGTTGTTTAGCTCTGGGAAACTTTTCTTTCTTTTTTTTAAAACTAGGGATTGAACCCAGGGTTATTTGGCACTTTTGGGTTAGTACCCAGCACTTTTTATTTTTTATTTTGAGATGACTTTACTAAGTTGCTGAGGCAGGCCTTGAACTTGTGATCCTCCTGCTTCAACCTTCCTGAGTAGCTGGGATTACAGGCTTGCACCACCACTCCTGACTCTGGGAAACTTCTGAATAATTTATAGTGTTTCTGTTTCCTTTTCCTTCTGTAATATTGACTAGTTGCATGTCATACCCTAGACTGGTCCTACAACTTTCTTAGTTTTTTTCTCTCATTTCGAGTCTCTTGATTGGTTGGTTGGTTGGTTGGTTGGTTTGAGGGGAAAGGGAAGAGGGATGTAAGAAATTCTAATTTGGGGGTGATTTTTTTTTTTTCCAACTTGATTTTAATTAACAAATTATAGTTGTATATACCTACAAGATACAATGTGCTGTATATGTAGATGATGAATTAAGCTAATTGCTAGCATATCCATCACCTTAAGTACTTATTACACCTGTATAATTTTAACTTTGTATGCTTCGGCCAACCTTTCTCCATTCTTCACCCTTCTTACATCCTCTGAATGAACATTCTATTCTCTGCTTCTGTGAGTTTGGTTGTTTTAGATTCCTCTCACAATCAGCCCTCCCTATCTGTGGATTCTACATCTCTGAATTTAACCAATTTTTGGATTGAAAATATTCAGGACAAAAATTCCAGAAAGCTCCAAAAAGCAAAACTTAAATTTGCTCTGTACCAAGCACCATGCCAAATATATGTAAATGTAGTGATGTCTTTGTATACCATGCAGTAGCCTCCCTCTCTTTCCCACACAGATCCTGTTTCTCTCTAGCAGTCAGTGTTTGAGCACTTTACCTTGCTCCTTGTTTGTGTATATGTGGATAGGCCTACAAGTGTTGTGTCTTTACTGGATGTGTATGTGTTTTTTTTTATTTTTTTGGTACTGGAAATTGAACTCAGGACTCTTTAACACCAAGCGACATCAGCACTTTTTTTTTTTTTTTTTTTTTTTTGGTGATGCTGGGGAATGAACCCAGGGCCTCACACTTGCTCAGCAAGTGTTCTGTCACTGAGCAACACTCCCCAGCCCCGCACGTCAGCAATTTTTAGTTTTTATTTTGAGACACGGTTTCACTCAGTTGCACAGGGCCTTGCTAAGTTGCTGAGGCTATCCTTGAACTTGTGATCCTTCTCTTTCTTTCTTATCATTCCCTAAACAATACAGAATAACAACTATTTATGTGATAGTTACATTATACTATTGTAAGTAATCTAGACATGGTTTAAAGTATATGGGAGTTGGGCAAGATGGTGCGTGCTTGTGATCCCAGCTACTTGGAAAACTGAGACAAGAGGATCACAAGTTTGAGGACAATTTAGTGAGACCCTGTCTCAAAAAAAGAGAAACTGGGCATGGTGGCACATACCTGTAATCCCAGCAGCTCCGGAGGCTGAGGCAGGAGGATTGCAAGTTCAGAGCCAGCCTCAGCAATTTAGTAAAGTCCTAAGCAACTCAGCAAGACCCTGCCTCTAAATAAAATATAAAAAGAACTGGGGATATGGCTTAGTGATTAAGCACCCGTGGTCCAATTCCTGGTACCAAATAAGAAGAGAGAGAGAGAGAGAGAGAGAAGAAAATAAAGTATATGGGTAGATTATATGCAAATAATGTACCATTGTACCATTTTATGTAAAGAACTTGAGCATTCTTAAAAGTGGGAGTGGGGGCTGGAACTAATTCCCTGCAGAAACTGAAGGACTATATGAATGAGAACATGTGTTTTTATGATTTTTTTTTTAGTTTTCACAGTACTGGGGATTGAACCCAGGACTTTGTGCATGCTAGGCAAGCACTCTAATACTGAGCTATATATATCTCCAGCCCTCTTAATTTTTTTTTTGAGCAGGGTCTCACTGAATTGCCCAGGCTGTCTTCCAATTTGGGATTCTCCTGTGTCAGCCTCCCAAATGCTGGTTTGAACCACTGTCTGTTCATTCCTGATAACTTAAGTTGGTTTCCTAACTTGGCTATTGTAAACACCACTACTGCAGTCACATAGGTTACTTTGTAGGTGTGCAACTATCTCTTCAACATACTGATTTAAATTTCTTAGGGTATATACCTAGAAATTGGATTGCTGGATTATATTGGTAATTCTAGTATCAGTTTTTTGAGGAACCTCCATGTAGTTTTTCATAAGGACTGTACTTATTTACATTCTCAAAAGTGTTGTACAAGGTTTCTTTTTTTCTTCACACTTTGTAATTTTTTTTCTTTTTAATAATAGCCACTCTGATCTGGTGTTTAGCTCAATGATCAAGCACTTACCTAACATGTGTAAGGCCCTGAGGGTTTGACTTCACAGTCCTGGAGGTTGGGGGCGGGGGAGGTGATAGCCAGTCTGACAGGTGTGAAATAATTAATGATGTTGAGCATTTTTTTCATATATCTATTAGTCATTTGAATGCTGTTTTAATTTCTACTAACACTTTCTTTTCTCTGATTTTTTTTTTTTTAATAACATCTTATTCTTGGTCCTCAAATGCAGTACTCTTATTTCTCTTGAGGATTTTTTTTCCTACTCTTTGAATATTTTGTGTGCATGTGTGTGATTCCTTTTTGATTCTTTGATTTATTCTCTTTTTCCAAGTTGTGTATTTTCCTTTACTACTTTACTTGGGTGTCTATCAGGTAATCCTTGGTTTTGTATTCATATTTAAGTGTAAGTTTGGAAGCCTTATGTGGATGTCATTTGGTAGAATGTTTTTTGGTAGGTCATGTGTTAGGGTAACTGGGGAGACCTGAACATGGAGTGTTCTTGTTTGTAAGTAGTCTGTAGCTACATTATCTAGGATCATTGAATGTCCTTAGAGAGCAATTGAATAATTGAACTGTTATTTGTCTGAGGTTTCTAAGATTTCTGGAAGTTGAGTTGTGAAAGAAGTCTGAGTATTTCAACATTTATTATACAAAGTAGAGTTAAAAAAATCTGATTTTTGTGGGCAGGGGTTGTGGCTCAATGGTAGAGCACTTGCCTTGCATGTGTGAGGCACTGGGTTCGATTCTCAGCACCACATATAAATCAATAAAGTTCATTGACAACTAAAAATTTTTTTTAAAAAATCTGATTTTCAATAAGACTTCCTTCTCTTCCCTCAGCTAAATCTGTTATCTGTAAAGCCAGAACCTCTGTAGTTCACCTTTTTCTCAAATCAAACCTCATCTTTTTGCCTTGTGTGGTAGTTTTAATACATGGTTGCAATTTTTTTTTTTTTTTTTGCTATCCTGGGGATTGAACCCAGGGCCTGGCATCTGCTAGGTACCCTGCAGCTGAGGTACACTGCCAGTTCCTGCAAATTCTTTATTAATCCTTCTCTTTGAGAAGTGGGATCTATATCCCTTTCCCTTGAATCTAATTAGGCCTTAATGACTTGCATGTAACCAACAGAATGAAGACCAAGTGACACTTTTGACTTCTGAGGATAAATCAGAAAAGGCTTGATTCTTCTTCTGACATTCCCTCTGGGAAGAAGGTGCCCTGTAAGAAATCTAACAATGTGGAGATTGTTGAACAGGAGAGTCCATATGTAGGTTTTCCTTGGGGCAGTTCCAGATGAATTCCTAGTCAGTCTTGTAAGTGAGCTTATAGATGACTGTCCCCAGTCAATATCTGTATGCAGCTATAAAAGAAAACTCAAGGGAAAACTGCCCAGTTGAACACTTAGAATTGATGGGCTAATATCGATACATTATTAACTGAAGCCTGCAATTAATTCATGTTTTCTTAGTTTTTACCTAATGTCCTTTTCCTGTTCCAGGATAACCTTACAAGTATATTCCATAAACGTACCACATTACAGTTAGTCATCAAGTTTTGAAGCTCCCTCTTGTTTGTGCATCAGTTTCTCAAACTTTTCCTTATTTTTCATGACCTTGACAGTTTTCTGTAGCACTAGTCAGATACTTTGTAGAATAGTGTTCTGTTGGAATTTGTCTAGTACTTTTCTCATGATTAGACTGAGGTTATGGATTTGTTTTGTGAGGGAAGACCACAGAGGTAAAATGTCATTTAAAACACATAACAGGCTGGGGAGATAGCTCAGTTGGTAAAGTGCTCATCTTGCAAGCACAAGGCCCTGGGTTCAATCCCCAGCACCACAAAAAAAAAAAAAAAAAAAAAAAAAAAACACATAACAAAGAATATATTCTATGTACATGATTTATAACGGTTGTTGGCTTTGATCACTTCGCTGAATTGAAAACTTGTCAGTGTTCTCCACGTGAAGTTTCTTCCCTCCATTTTCATTTTGTGGTTTTTGCTGGGGGTGTAGCTCGCTTTGCTTGCCTAGCATGTGAAAGGACCTGAGTTTGATCTCCAGTACCACCACCACCACCAAAAAAAAAAAAAAAAAGCTTTAATTTGTGCCCTTTGAAAAGGCAGTTGCCATCCCCAGTCCATACCTGAGGGGGAGTAAGTTACGCCTCACCTCTTTGAGAGGAAAGTATTTATATGTTATTCAAAATTAATTTTGTACTGAAGATTTATCTATTCTTCCCATTTATTTATACAATCAATTATTTATTTTTGGTACTGAGGATTTAACCTAAGCGTGCTTTACTACTGAGCTATATCACCAGCCCTTTTTTATTTAGTTTTTATTTGAGACAGGGTCTCATTAAGTTGCTTAGGGCCTTACAAAATCCTGAGCCTGACCTGAGCCGCTGGGATTATAGGTGTGCACCACAGCACCCAGCTCCAATAATTTATTTTTATCAGTATGGATTCATGGATATTTGTTTTACACTTTGGGTTATAATCCAGTACTACTAATTTTATTTCTCAGGTTATTCAGTTTCTTCATTCTACACTGGTTGAAATGGTTTAATGCTTACCTTTTACTTATCATTTTTAAAATAAACACTCAATGTTGAAATAATTTTGGATTTATAAAAAAGTTGCAAAGATAGTGCAGAGAGTCCCCTCAGTACCCCTTATTCAGTTTTCTTTAATGTTAACTTGTAACAGTACTGTGGTACATTTGTCAAAACTAAAACACCTACAATAGTATTGTTTCCTAAACTCCAGATTTTATTTTTATTTCACCAGTTTTTCTAGTAAACCTCTTTGTGTATCATTTTTCTGTTGTAAAATGAGAATGTCAAGAGTGCTGACCTTATTAGGTTGTTATTAGAATTAAATGATACAGTGCATATCAATATCATAGGAGTGTCTGACATACAGAACGCATACAAAGGCAAGTATTATTATTGCTATTTATATTACTTTTTTAGTCAAAAGAACAATATGCTAGTTTTCAGAAACCCTTGGGAATATCTTGTACATGAGCCGGAGACATCCCTGATGTTACCTCATCCTCTTGGTAGAAAGCAGATGGGATTGACAGATTGTGTTGTTATTGAGCAAGGCTTGCCAATGTCCATGTGCCCCTCACCAAAAAGTGTGCCAATTTCAGTAAGGAGCAGAATTTTGCAAAGTCTGAATGTCCTTTGTGGAAGGTTTTTTGTTTGTTTGTTTGTTTTTACAGCACAGGGGATCAGATCAGGGCTTTGCATACTGAGCTACATCCCCAGCCCCTTTATTTGAGACAGTGTCTCACCAAGTTACCCACACTGGCCTTGATGGCCTTGATGGCCTTGAACTTCTGATCTTCCTGCCTCAGCCTCCCACCTTGCTGGGATTACAGATTTGTGCCACTGTATTATAAGGCCTTGGAGTTTTATGATTTACTTTGTCTAAAGAGTTTAAGTTAAAGATCTCTGAGAATTTTTTACTTGCTTTTTCTTTCCTTTTTTTTGGGTACCAGCGATTGAACTCAGGGATACTTAACCACTGAGCCATATCCCCAGACCTTTTGTATTTTATTTAGAGACAGGGTCTCCCTGAGTTGGTTAGGGCCTTACTAAGTTGCTGAGGCTGGCTTTGAACTCGTGATCCTCCTGCCTCAGCCTCCCAAGTTACTGGGATTACAGGCGTGCACCACTGCACCCGGCTTTACTCACTTTTTTTTTTTTTTTTTTTTTTTTGCTTGCATATTTTAAAGTGTTTTTTTTTTTTTTTTTTTTTACTTGTTGATGGACCTTTATTTTATTCATTTCTTTATATATGATCTGAGAATCCAACCCAGTGCCTCACACTTATGAGGCAAGCGCTCTTCCACTGAACGACAAGCTCATCCTCTTTACTTGTATTTTTGTTACTTGTTTTCTTAAGGGTAAAATTTAAATGAGTTAAATGTTTGTGAAACATTTAAAACAGAGCCTGCCATAGAATAAGCACTTTAAAAGTTTTTGCTTATTCCTTAATGTTTCAGTTAAGATATAAGAATATTACAGCTACAGGTTATAATGAGCCTCTGGTGCAAAATTAAATGAAATATTAAGAGGTAGGAGGACCATTAGTCCTCTCAGATGAGTCTCCTGGTTGTCCCTACAGAGGCTTGATTTTAGGCCAGACCTCTGTGCAGTGTGTCCCATCATCCTGTTTACCAGATGAAGAGTCTTTGGGCCTAGAACTGGTAAAAGTGGAAGTAATATCTGGTTTTTGTAATTGTTAGGGAATAAAGGGGGAATGAAATTGTTAAGGCAATTTTTTTTTTCTCTGCATGTCCTGCAATTTGAATTTCTCTGGGATCAAAAATATCCAGGTGTGACCCTGGTGTAAGGGTGCACATGCCTGCAATCCCAGCTGCTTTGAGAGGCTGAGGCAGGAGAATTGCAAGTTTGAGACCAGCCTCAGCAACTTAAGTGAGACCCTGTCTCAAAAAAAAAAAGTTGGGGGGCTGGGGAGATAGCTCAGTCGGTAGAGTGCTTGCCTTATAAGCACAAGGCCCTGGGTTCAATCCCCAGCACCCAAAAAAAAAAAAAAAAAAAGTTGGGCATGGTGATGTACCTGTAATGCCAGTGGCTCAGGAGGCTGAGGCAGGAGGATCACAAGTTCAAAGTTAGCCTCAGCAGTTTAGCAAGGTCCTAAGCAGCTTAGTGAAACCATGTCTCAAAATAAAACATAAAATGGGCTGGGAATGTGGCTCAGTGCCCCTAAGTTCAATCCCTAGAACCAAAAAAATGACTGGGATGCAACTCAGAGGTAAAGTACCTCTGGGTTCCATTCCCACTATCCTCTTCCCCCACCCACATCAAAAAAAAAAAAAAAAAAGATCCAAGTGTGGTTATTCAGGAAAAAGTGTCCTAATTTTGGATGAACCTAGAGGGACAGCATTAAGTTAGTTTTTAAAAATTCTTGTCTGGAGAATTTCTGACACATGTAAAGGGAGAAATAATAGTATATATTGAGCTCCCATTACCTATCACCCAGCTTCAGCAATTACTGACAGTCAGTTAAAGATAGATTTGAGTCTGTATAAACTCCAATAGCCTCACCAGTCTCATAGCAAATATATATATTTGTGTGTGTGTATACACACACACACACACACACACATACACATATATATATTTTTTATTTTTTTAATTTATTTTTGTTTTTTTCCCTCTTAATGCTGGTAATTGAATCAGGGTCTTGCATTTGCTGGGCAAGTATTCTATCTCTGAGCTATATCCCCAGTCCTCCTTATGTATTTTTTATATGTACAACTTTTATGTTTTACAGTAAGAATACAAGTGTTTTTGTGTCTTTGTGTTACCATTTATAGTTTTTAAAAGTAGTATTGGAGGTATCCATCAGTGGAAGATGACATTTTCTATTTTACACTTCTTAATCGCCCTCTTTGTTAATTTGTTTTTCTTTCCGTATTCTACTCTGACTTCATCTTGGAAAGGATACAGTAATCTTTTTTTTTTTTTTTTTTGAGTTGAGGATGAACACAGTGTCATTATTTTATTTATTTATTTTGTGTGGTGCTGAGAATCGAACCCAGTAGGACACAACGTGCTATACAAGCACTCTACCACTGAGCCACAACCCCAGCCTAGGTACTGGTATCTTTATGTTGCAAAAGACAACAAAGTAATACATACTGATTTTTATGTATTTAAATGAACATTATGTAGAAGAGTTATAGGTAGGACTTTTCGGTTTTTTGGTGGTGCTTGGGCTTGAACGCAAGATGCTGTACTTACTATTGCTTATTTTAAGTCATTTTAAGTCTTGGTGTGGGTGGGGAGTAAGCATCTAAGTTTTGAAGTGTTGAGAGATGAGAAGATGACTTGAACTTGAATGCATTCCTTCTTTTGGCATCCTTAATAAATTACATAATCTTTTTGAAAAAAAAAGTCTTAGGGCTGGGAATGTAGGTCAGTGGTAGAGTGCTTGCCTAGCATGTCCCCAGTGCCCTGGGTTTCATCCTCAGCACTGCAGGGGGGGGAAAGTTTTAATGTAAGTCTTTTCTTCTTTTACAAGAATTCAGTGTTCACTGTCAGTTCTTTTTTTAATATTTTTTTAGTTTTCAGTGGACCTTTATTTATTTGTATGCGATGCTGAGAATTGAACCCAGTGCATTACACATGCTAGGCAAGTGCTGTACCACTGAGCCACAACCCCAGCCCTTACCATCAGTTCTGTTAGGACTTAACAATTCTTCTTTCCTAAGTAGTCTCAACTAAAAAAAAAAAAAAAGAGAGATGTCTTTTCTGATCTTCTTACTATTCTCATTCTTCTGTTTTGTACATATTTTAGTTTCATCAATGTCTTTGTTAAATTATGGTTCTCAGAACTGAACACCATACTTGGTTTGGCAGATCAGGGCACCAAACTTATAGTAATTTATACTGTTGTATTTACATTTTACAATTTTGATGAGGTTGAGTCAGTAACTTTGGTTCACTCATTCTGTTCCAGTAGGGCTCCCATAATGTGAGCATTATCAGATACATATTTTACATAGCAGGCTACTTGATTTGGCGTTCACTTGCTCATTCACTTATTGATTTCACATAAGTGAAATCGATTTTTGTGCCATGAGTAGTTTTATTAGTTTTGGTAAAGAACAAGACAGATGGAGTTCATCTTTTCATGGAGCTTACATTCTAGTTAGGGTAAAAGTAAACAATTTAATGAAAACAATTTCAGCAAACTACGAGAAAAGTAGGGATATGAGATGTAATGGAGAATGTGTATGAGGATACCTAAGATTGGAAATTTTCTTTGAGTTGACATTTGGACTGAGATCTAAATGTCAAAAAGGAATTAGCTCTGTAGCTATGGGTATGTAGGGATGATTTTAGGGTATGTAGGTGATTTTAGAAGAGAGGTTCAAAGATGGGAAACAAACTTGGCATATTAGGGGAATGGAAAGAAGGCCATTGTGGCCAGAGAGCAAAAATGATGATGGAAGAGTTAACAGGAAGTAAGGTTCAAGAAGTAAGCAGGGATCTGATTATAAAGAATTGTCATGTGTTTGGATTTTCTTCTAAACTCAGCTGGAAGTCTATAGAAACATAATTCCATTACATTTAAGAAAAGTCACTCTGGAAAATGATTTATAGGGAGGCAAAGCAGAAGCCTCTAGTCAAGAGACTGTCATAAAAGATAACTTCAGTTGGTCCATTGGGATAGTGAAAGTACTAATGGACAGGGTGGCCTGATTTGGTCCATCTTCCAAGGTAGAATTGATGGAATTTGCTAACCAAAGTATGAAAGAAAACAGAATCAAGGCTAATGTCAACAGTTTTTTTTTGTTTGTTTGTTTGCAGGTGGGAGAGGGGTCAGTGGCACTCTGTAGAACCCAGGACACTTTACTCCTAAGCTGCATTCCCAGGTTTCCTTTTTTTAAAAAATTTGAAACAGTGTGTTACAGAGTTGCTGAGTCTGGTCTTGAATTTGGGATCCTCCTGCCTCTCAAGTTGCTGGGATTATAGGTGAGAGTTACTGTGCCTGGGAATGGAGATTTTTTTCTCAAGTAAAGAAACAGATTTGTCTCAACACAACTCTGGAGAAAATTTTTATTTATTTATTTGTTTGTTTGTTTGTTTGCTTGTTTGTTTTTTGCTCCCAGATATTGAACTTACCCTGAATGAACCATAGGGTAAAGTTGCCCAGACTGTCCTTGAACTTGTGATCCTCCTGAGTTGCTGAAATTATAGGCACACACCACTGCACCTGGCAAAAATTGGCATACTTTTAATATCTACTGTAGTATGTGTTGGTGGTAGTTAAAAGCATGAACTCTTGAGTTAGATATCCTGGGTTAGAACAACTCAGCTACCTACTTAGACAAGTTTTCAGTCTTTCTGTGACTTCGTACCTTCATCTACAAAATGAAAACAATAATGTACTTTATAAGACTGTTGAAAAATGAGTTGATATAGATGAAGTTAATATAGGTTCTGATGCCCATTTTAAAGAAACTATAAATGTTAACTTTTATTATGTCTAGGGTTTTTGCAAGGGTAATTTTAGTCTACATGTTAGCCATATGGAAGAGAAGGTTTTTGTTGCTAACTAAAATCTGTATCAATATTGCTCTCATATCAAGCCTATGAGAGTGCACTTACACTACAGTATCTTAGACTAAAGAAATATCTTGCAACATTTATCAGACATTCGATTTTTGCTAACATCCTTAATAATATAACATTTATGTCAATGTCTGGGGAACTCTGCTAATCTTATTTCTACCAAATTATAAAGTGCATGGCAAGGATTTTATTCAGTCTGTTATGGAATTGGAATTCAATTAGGAGAATTTGATACTTGTACTTACAGTGTAGCCGCACTAAATATTAAGTCAGTAGCACAAAATAAATTCCTTTTAGAAAGGAAGTTTTCTTTCTGTTATTGTGTTGTCTGTGTCTTCATGAATTTATGATACACTATAGTGTAGTCTGATGCTGTCTTAGGCCATTGCTTCCCAGTTCTCATCCTGAATTGAATGTAGAATTCATGATTTTATTTATTATTTTTTTGATAGTAAGGTTCACTAGTGTATTTACTTCTTTGAGGAAAGGACAATGTAATTTTAAAAGAGAATGTATCTGCTTGCTCTCAACGGCCCACTCACTATCAATGTGGGTGATTGCATCTTTACCGAGAAAGTTTTTTTGAGTATCAGTATTGATATTTATAATAGTTTAGACTTTTATAGGTTATAGGTTATTGCTAAAAGAGGATTCACTTACCAGGTAGACTGGTGCATGACTTAATCCCAGCCACTTGGGAGGCTAAGGCTAGAAAATCTCAAGTTTAAGGCCAACCTGGGCAATTTAGTGAGACCCATCTCCAAAAAAATAAGAAAGAAAAAACGGTTTCACTCAAAAGAATTTTCCTACTTGAAATAACATCCATTAAATAATATTAAATTTTAAGTGATTTTATTTTTCTTATGTTCACATGGTTAAAATGGAAAAGGTATACAATGTCTCTCCTGTCTCCCAGCCTCTTGATCTCTCTTTCCCCAAGTTTCTAGTTCTGGTATAACTTCAGAGAAGGAAATACACACTCACACACGCAAGCATGACTATATATTTTACAAATTGTAGTGTATTATATCTATCATTAAATATTTATCCACAACCACCTATTAAATAAAAATAGATCCCAACTGGGTGATGCAAATAGTTTCATGTCTTTCTTTTTTGCAGTACTGGGGATTGACCCCAGAGCCTGGTTCATGCTAACCAAGCATGCTATTACTGAGCTACATCTGCAACCTTTTTTTTTTTTTTTTTCTTCTCTTTTTGGAACAAGGATGGAATTCGGGAGCATTTAACCACTGAGCCACATCCCCAGCCCTTTTTTGTATTTTATTTATAGGCAAGAGTCTCACTGAGTTTCTTAGGGCCTCGCTAAGTTACTGAGACTGGCTTTGAACTCTCTATCCTCCTGTCTCAGCCTCTAGAACTGCTGGGGGTGTGCAGCACCCTGCTCAGTCTGCAGCCCCTTTTAAAAATTGTATTTTGATACAGGGTCTCACTAAGTTGCTAAGGATGGCCTGGAATTTGTGATCCTCCTGACTTGGCCTCTCGAGTTGCTGGGATTCCAGGTCTGCACCACCACACCAGGTCATGTTTTACTCTTACTTGCAGTGATATAGTGCATAAGCATTTTGTAAGAGTAAACTATAGATTACTTTTTAGAATTTGATTAAAGTTAACATGCAAATGTAATTTTAATAGTTTTATTAAATTTCCTCTGAGATTGTACCAGCAGTGTGGGTATTTTTCTGAATAATCTCTTCAAGATAATGATTACAAAGTCCATGATCTTTGTCAGTCTGATATGTGAAAAAATATTTCATTGTAGTCTTAGTTTTTATTTCTCTTCCTATAATGTTGAATATAGTGAAAAATCCATTTATGGGTTTTCAGGGTCCATTTTTCTGTCATGCTCATTTTCTTACTGATAGGTAGGACCTTTTTATATATAAAAGAAATTAGCTTGTGATATGAAGTTCCTTGTTATGGTGTAGTGTGCTCTTATTTTGTGCTTTGTATAGATAGTCGATAGTGTTTTAAAATTAAAATATATTTTTACAGACTTTAACGAATCAAATGATTCTACAAGCCTTGGTAATTCCTGCCTTCCTCTCATTGGTTGAGTTTGCCCAGAGGTGACCAGTTGGAATTCTTTAACAGCTGATTCCTTCACAAGTTGATCTTCTCATCCCTAAATGAAGTGCTTCTATTGTAGGGATTATCTGTTGGCTTTCCCTTTCAGAAGATGAGATTTTAGCTTTTTCAGTTCTTTGACCTCATTATTCTCTTCCTTATTTCATGAGAGGACTTTCTTTTTTTTTTTTTTTTTTTTTTTTTTTTTGCGGTACTAGGGATCGAACTCAGGGCCTTATGCTTGCGAGGCAAGCACTCTACCAGCTGAGCTATCTCCCCAGCCCAGGACTTTCTTTTTAATCTTATGTATTTTCTTACTCCTTTTTGTTTGTTTTGTTTCTTTGACTCCTGAACCCTCTGCACCTATTCTCTTATATTTTACCATCTCTGTCTTAAGTTCTAATTTCTTCAACTTTTATCTTCTCAGCTTTTTTTTTTTTTTAAACGTTTTTACTTTTCAGGGAGTCTTTTGTTCCTCTGAATGTTCTTATTTTTCTTTTAATAATGTTCTGTCATGGATTCAAAATATTATATTCCTTAAAGGAGTTTTTTTGTTTTTGATTTTATGTTTTGGTTGCTTCCTTTCTGCCGTCTTTCTGTACGTGTTCTCTCTTTCCAGTGAAGTCCTTTTTTCTTCCAATATTTCATTTTCTGCCTGTTTTGATCTCTGATTCTTATATTAGGAAAATTCTTTTATGTTGGGCCATGAGTGGCCTTATAATTTAAAGTAGGTATTGATTAGAAGCGCTGTGCCTGTTTGTGAGGTTCATTTGCTGTGGGGTTCACTGTATGGTGATTGGCTAACCTCCAATATTATTATCTTTAGATCTTCCTTTAAAGACTCTTCTCATTTTTTGTTTAAAGAATGTAAATTGATACCAGTATTTTGGAAGCCAGTTGTCTGAAAAAACGCCAGTAAATCAAATAAGTGTATAAACTTTCACTTAACATTATAAAAGTGTTCCTACCTTAATCTGTTTGGTATTCATCAATTCAGAAAATCTCATTCATGGTACCTCCTTTTTTTTAGTAAGGGGAATTGAACGCAGGGCTGCTTAACCACTGAACCACATCCCTAGCTTTTTTTTTTTTTTTCTATTTTATTTTATTTTATTATTATATTATTATTTTTGCGGTGCTGGGTATTGAACCCAGGGCCTTGTGCTTGCAAGGCAAGCACTCTACCAACTGCCTCAGCCTCCTGA
This sequence comes from Sciurus carolinensis, assembly GCF_902686445.1. Lineage (NCBI taxonomy): Eukaryota > Metazoa > Chordata > Mammalia > Rodentia > Sciuridae > Sciurus > Sciurus carolinensis. Next base: position 58,230,007 of record NC_062225.1, on the reverse strand, counting down.
ATTACTGATTATAGGTGTGTGCCCATACCTGGCCAAAGTGACTTTCATGACCTGTTCAGCAATTAATTTTGCTGGAAAGGAGCAAAACACTTCAAACAAAATGTTACGTTCCCTTTTTTTTGTTTTTTGTTTTTGTTTTCATGGATTGAACCCAGGGGCATTTAACTACTGAGCCACATCTCCAGCCCTTTTTATATTTTGAGAACAGGGTCTTGCTAAGTTGCTGAGATCAGCTCTGAACTTGTGATCTTCTTACCTCAGCCTTCCAAGTCACTGGGATTAAAGGTTTGCGACACAGTGCCCGGCTATATTACATTTTGACAAAAAGAATTTTTTTTAATATATAGACTGTCAGTTTTGCATGACATAACTTGTTTTGACATCATTGTTCTTGGCATTTGAGAATAACTGACTTCTTGTGTCAAATCTGATACCATCTTGAACATCAGTAGGTCTGGGAGAATTATGCTTTCTTCTGTTCGTTTCTCATTACTGTTTTAGGTATGCTAAGCAGATGTCTCTTGAAATCTAACAAATTGATGAGACCTTTCTTGTCTTTGTTTACAAATGTGTGAACAGTTCATGCATTTATGATATACATATCAATTATTCAAGTGAACAAAATCCTGCACCATTTTTACCCCTAATAGAAGTGGAATATTTGAAAACCAGCCAATCCCATTTTTCCACACCACACTGAAATTGTTTTAATTACTCACTGCCTTTGGTTGAGGCACATTGGTTCTATTTTTTATTTTATTTTTTCCATCTTTGAACTTTGTCAAGTGGTTCCACAGTGTCATAGCTCATTCCAACAATGACACCTGTGTTATTTAACCATTTTAAATGAGAGTATACTTATTTTGATTGAATTATTCAAACCAAAACCTGTTTCAGAGGACACTTGTTTACTCTTTGTTGTTATTGTTGTTCTAATTAGTTATACATGACAGCAGAATGCATTTTGACACATAATACACAAATGGAGCACAACTTCTCATTCCTCTGACTGTACATGGTGCAGAGTCACATGGGCCGTGCAGTCGTACATGTATATAGGGTAATAATGTCTGTCTGATTCCACCATCCTTCACACCCCTACACCCCGCCCCTGCTCTCACTCCCCTCTGTACAATCCAGAGTTCCTCCATTCTTCCCTAGTTGTCCCCCTGCATTATGGATCACTGTCTGCATATCAGAGAAAACATTGGCCTTTGATTTTGGGGGATTATCTTATTTCACTTAGCATGATATTCTCCAACTTCATCCATTTACCTGCAAATGCCATAATTTCATTCTTCTTTCAGGCTGAGTAATATTCCATTGTGTATATGTACCACATTTTCTTTATCCATTCCTCTGTTGAAGGGCATCTAGGTCGGTTCCATTTAGCTATTGTTTAGTCTTTTTTTTCTCTGGTACCTATAAACTTGGAATTCAGTATTTCAGAGGTTTACCAAGTCATAATCAGTGACTAGATTGTCAAAAAATATTAGAGTGTGATTGTGAACACTTCAAGCAGTTGTAGAACTATTCACCAGTAAAAGATCATCTGGGGCCTTCTTGAGTACTTTTTCCATGGGACAAAATTATAACAATATTCTGATACTCTGAACAGTGCCCAGAATTTATAACCAAATCTTATGGGCTTATCTCTTATAAACTTTTCAGCACATTGTGTTCATAATGTCTGATAATTGTTGCTTCCAGTCGTCGAACATTCCAAATTCCAGAAGATAACCAGATTTCATTAGTGTTTTTTTTTAAATTTTTTTCTTTTGTGGTGCTGGGGACTGAACCCAGTGACTTTCCACCACTAAGCCAACTGCCCAGCCTGTTTTTTATTTATTTTTTTTGAAGCAGAGTCTTGCTAAACTGGTTTAGCTAGCCTAGAACTTGCAATCCTTCTACCTCTTGAGTTGCTGGGATTATAACACAGCTGTGTGACACCACATCTGGCCTCAAACATGATTTATTAGAGGACAAATTTTAAAACCTTTATCTTCAATATTCTATTGTCATTTATTATTGTTGCAGAAAATGTATGATACTTTTCAGGCCCTTTCTCTTTTTTTTTTTTTTTTTTTTTTTTTGCGGTGCTGGGAATTGAACCCAGGGCCTTGTGCTTGCAAGGCAAGCACTCTACCGACTGACCTGTATCCCTAGCTCCAGGCCCTTTCTTTACACTGCCTTTTGTGTGTTGGTGTCTGTGTTGCTATAAGTCAAACCCAGGACTTTGCACATGATATGCAAGCATTCAGTCTACCACTGAGCTATACCCAGGTCTATGTTGGAATTTTTTTAATGATAAATATACCCCAATTTTTATCATTTGACCTATGGATGGGAGTTTATGATAACCTGAAAACATACAGATTCCTAAAAATGGGGTATTCTTTGTTTTTTCTTGGGGATTGAACCCAGGGTCACTCCCATCACTGAGCCATATCCCTAGCCCTTTTGTTTTTTATTTTGAGACAGGATCTCACTAAGTTGCTGAGTTTGGCCTCAAGATTAGTCCTCCTACCTCAGCTTCCCAAGTCACTAGGATAACTTGTGTGCACCACCATGCCCAGACACATGATAGTTTTAATTGGAGTGGGGTGTACCATTTCATACAGGAGGACATACTTGGCTTGAAAAGTTTTGGGTTTTTGTTTGTTTTAAGTTGGAGAAAAGATATGGTTGTCATCATTTTGTGTTCCATGGCAACAAGCCTACATAACTCTTCTAACATATCCAGAAATTAGGTATCTGATTATAAACTTTAAAAGCTTAAAAAAAAGATCAGGTAGTCTTTACAAAATGCTAACATGTCTAGTTAAATTGTGTCTATCTCTTGTGAGCTGAATTCTTGTTGTATACAATTATAGCTGTCGGCAGCAGTTGGTAATTCAGTTACTAATCAGATCCTAAAAACAATTTCACAACAGGCAGAGGCATTCTTTTTCTTGAAAAACAAACACTTGGTAGAGTGAGGGTAAAATAATGTGCAGCTGTTCTTTTTCTTGTTTCCTATAGTTCACTGCCTAGGTTTATCACTTGCACTTGTGTTTGTGTGCAAGTTAGTGTGCATTTATTATTTTTGAGGTTTTTTTTTTTCTTCTTTTTTTGGTGTGTGATGCTGTGGGTTGAACCTGGTCTTTGAGCTATATATCCCCAGCTGTTATTTAGTTGTTTTTTAAGATGGTCAGCCTCTCAAGTAACTGGGGCTATAGGCATGTACCACCTGGAGAGTGTGATTTATGTGCTTTTATTAGAAGAAATTTATTTTTTAAAGCAGTGTAGATTTCTTGGTTCTTTTGGGACCATTTTGTTTAGTTTTATTAAAGTCCAGATCTTTGTGTATATTCAAACATATAGTGTGTTTTCTGGGCTTCCTATTATGAAATGTTCCAAGGTCATTTCAAAATGCATGGCACCTGATCTGATAGTTGTTTCTGCAATTCATATGAATAAATTTTCAAGGGCAAACCTTATAAAGGATCCTGTAAAATTGAACTGTTAGTTAAAATGTTATAATATGTGAGTAAATTTATTACTTTCTTTAAAAAAAAAAAAAAAAAAAAGGCCCAAGTCAGGAATGGTGCTGCATGTCTGTAATCCAAGTTACTTGGGAACCTGAGGCAGGAAGAACTCTAGTTTAAGACCAGCCTGGGCAACATAATGAGACCCCTTCTCAAATAAATAAATAAATAAAATTAAAAACAATTTTTAAATCCAAGTCCAAGCAGTTAGGGGTCCAGACCCTTTCACTCTCAGGTCTCTTATACCAAGATTTATCTCCACTGGGGGTACCCTACCCCTTATCACTGTTTCCACCCGTACTGAATTAATGGGGACATTATTCATTTTACCTTCAGTGCCCTTTCCAGAACACAGGTAGGAGACTTTTTCACCTTAATTTGACTCAGGATAATTCAGAAAAATTAAGATCTTTTAAACTTTATTAAAGGGTAGAGAATATCCAAAAGGAAATAAATGTAGAGCATAAAAGCCAAATATATGATCTAGTCTGTGCTTGTCTTCTAGGTTACGTGACTTTGTATAGTATGACTGCTTGATTGCCATCATGTGGTAGATGACGTTTTAGCAACCTTTCTCCATATCCCATTCCAGGGTGCTGTATTCCCCAACCCCAGCCCTGAAGTCTTTTTCTGAAAGAAAAGTCTTTTGTACTACCTACTTAGGTTGGTATTTATTTTTGTTTTTGCCTGAGGCCATTATCTTTCTTCTTTAATACAGGTAATGTCTTTTTCTTTCAGGGAGTCCACCCTGGCTCCAGGGAGAATGTAGCTATAAAAGATCACATTTATTGGGAATAGAAGTGTTGCTTGGTTAAACCACTTTCTTCAAACTAATTTTTAAAAGATCATCTTCTAACTTTTATTCACTATTTGTTTTGGCAGGGACAAAAAAGAAGTGGAGGTAGAGATACACTCAGAAGGGGCATTAAATATGCAAAGTAGCAAGTGCTAAGTGTTGATGGTAATGAAGTGTTAATGAAGTTTAGTAGAGCATCTTGGGGAAAGGATTTCTAGAAGACTCGAAACCTGGAAGGATGACTTTGCAGAGTTGGGGGGTAAAGAAAAGAAGGCATGATTTTAAAAATAATTAGGGCCTGGGGATGTAGCTCAGTAATAGAGTGTTTCCCTGGCATGTATGAGGCCCTAGGTTCAATTCCCAGCACTGAAAAAAAAAAAAAAAAATTAGACATCCTAATATGGTAGACAAAAATAGTCCTCTTGATATTTGAGTTACATTAAAATCAGTTACTACAAACATTTAGTGCAATAACTTTCCCTTTTACTTTTATATGTGTGTCACCTGGGTGTTTGAAGAACTGTGTTCTTTGATACCCTATTATTTCCCATATAAGTATGTTTATGAATGTGAAGTAACACTGGGCTTGATTGTAAACTGAGGGCTAACTTCAGGTTTGTTCCACTTAATACAGTCTGATTGGTGAGAACAGCATGCCAGCAATCTGCCAACAAAGAGGTTTAAATTTGAAATTGGATTTTTTTAAAAATAATTCTTCAGATCAGTTTTCTTGTTCTTTGTCAGAAAGTTTATCATCAAAATTATTAACTACATATATTTAATATTTTTAGGAATAGTAGGAAATTTCATCCTTTAACTCTTATGCTGTTTGTTTTATATAGTTGGAGATTAGTTTTTGTTTGTTTTGTTTTTCCCCTCAAACAACTATGAATCCAGTTCTTTATTAAAGAACTGAAAACAGAATACCATACCACCAGGGTGACACTTGCATTTGTGATTTTTGTTGGAGGGGAAAATATCACTATTAACCGTCAAATTTTTATACTTTAAGCCCTTTGCAGTTTAGGTGCATATTGTAGGAAGACTCATTCATGTGCAACAAGATTGTTTAAGACGGCATTGTTTACAATAAAAAGAAAAAAACAGGAAATTCAAATGTTAACTTGTAGTGGAGTAGATAAATAAATTGTACAGTCATGTAATGCAGTAGGAAGATACTGCCCATCTGGGTGGGAGAGGGGTCCAGAAACAGTTTTAGTGGTGTTGATAAATGGTGTGGTGAGTGCATGGTTTTATTACTCTTTAGCTGTATACACACATTATATAAACTTGTGTGTGATGTCTCATAACATTGTAAAAATTAACGTGGGAAAAATCCCACCTTTAAAATGACATCATTTTGGAACTTATTAAAAAATTACCAGTTTGCAAAAGAGTGTGATCCCTGATAGAGCTGTAAGGTGTTCATGGTTATCTATCTCTGTCAATTAGATGCCCATTCCCAGAACATTGAATCTAGTGCAAGTGCTTTTCAGAGCGAAAAGGGCATGGAGGGAGGAGTCACTGCAGTGAGAAGTTAGCAGACAAGCAAGGCTGTTCTTGGGGAGACCTTCTCAGTGTTCTGCAGCCCAGTCTTAGGAGATGTTTAGGTTTATCATTGTTTTCCAAGCCGGCCTTCCCAGCTCACTTTGTTTCTTAGGATCCATAAAACTTTCTATCAAAGATCCCTCCTTAAATTAAAACCAAATTTGGCAGTAGAAATTTCTAAACTGTTTAAAAAGAAATTGTAAAGTAGGAGTTCTTGTGGATTTTGAACCTATTTGTTAAAATGTGTACCAGCAGCAACTTAATTGCAAGAACATCAGAGAAGATGGAAGCCATGACAAAACTTTTTTTTTTTTCATATTTGGTAGATGGAATTGTAAAGTCTTTTGTTAAATATATATAAATAAAAGGAAAATAATCAACATGTAATATAGCCAACGATTTGATTTCATTTGCATTTAGATATCTTTGTAAGTTTCCTTTTTTAAAAAAAGATGAAGTAGCCATTAATAGAAGAATTTAAGTAAAAGTACTTAGAAGTAGGCTTTCAAATCATTGTCACAGAATATTAAAACAGCATATTCAAAAATAAAGCACTATGCCGGGGATGTAGCTCAGTGGTAAAGCACTTGCCTAGGATGTGCAAGGCGCTTGGTTCAATTCCCTAGTACCTCAAAAAAAAAAAAAAATTCTGTTACATTTGTATCAATACAAAATGTGATACATTTTGATATATATTGAATAAGAAATAATTTTTATTTTTAATTTAATCCTTTCAAGATTCCTTTTTTGTAAATATATGTGTAATTTATTAATATAGTTATTTATAAATGATAGATACACAGATAAATTACAAATATAAAATTGATATATAATTTATATATGCATATATATTGAGTGGTTTTCAGATCTTATTAAAATAAGTGGGTTATGTAACTTCATTGTAAAGTTATAATGTATAGCTGAAATAAGATATCTCATAAAGAAGCCCAGACCCGGGCTGGGGAGATAGCTCAGTCTGTAGAGTGCTTGCCTTGCAAGCAGAAGTCATCTGATCTAGACCAGTGTCTCAACGATGATTCCTTTTAAAAAATGTTTTGTTTGTTTATTTGTTGGTACTGGGATTGAACCCAGGAACACTTTGCCACTGTGTTACATCCCCAGCCATTTGCTTTTTATTTTGACACAGGGCTCTGACTAAGTTGCTTAGGTCCTTGCTAAATTGCTTGAGGCTGGCCTCCAACTTGAAATCCTCCTGCCTCCGCCTCCCAAGTTACTGGATTACAAGCATGTGTCACCACACCCAGCTCAAATTGTGATTCTTAAATCTATAGCAAGCTTTATTGAAGGTCAAATCCAAGATCTATTTTTTTAAAAAAATAAAAGACTTTGGGTGAGGGGATAGGCCTTTGGAATTTATGTTTTGAACAGATAGTAATAGTATTCATTTTATAGTGTTTACTGATGTTTTCAGTACTGTTCTAAGCACTTTGCATTATCTCATTCTTCACAGCAACCCTGTAAAGTATACCAGAGACTAAGAAATGTGCCCAAGGTCACACCGCTATAGTGTGTAGGAGAGTACTCTATAATAGTAAAATTGGTCAGGGAGATGTGGGGGACACACAGCAGTATTTTACAATTCTAAGGTCTTTGCCAGCCAACACTAGGTAGATATTTCATGGATTACAAAGCTTGGCAGTATGAAGTATGTGCTTTAGCGCTATATTAAATTTGTTTGTTCTTAATAGAATCCAAGTGTAATGAATATATTATTTTTGATGTAATGTACAGTAAAACTGTGATAAAACCAAATGTATGAGGCTAAGCATGCACCTGTTGAGCCCAGAAGTTCAACGTCAGCTAGGGCAATATAACAAGACCCTGTCTCCTTAAAAAAAAAAAAAAAATGCCACCAACATCAAACCAAATGTTTGTAGAATGGAGATTTTTATATTTTAATTGAATTTGAAGAAGAGTTATCTGTAGGATCACTAGGGGAAAATGTTGATTTTCTTCTTTGTTTTGTGAAGTCTTTATATTTTTCTTCCTTAATTTATTGAACAAGATGACTTACCGTTCCAAATATTCTCATGGTTCAGTATTCTCTAAAATTTATTTATTTTTAATGTTTTTATTAGTTGTTGATTAACCTTTATTTTATTTACTTACTTATATGTGGTGCTGAGAATTGAACCCAGTGCTAGGCAAGCACTCTACCACTGAACCACAACCCCAGCCCCTGTTCAGTATTTATTTGTATAGACTTATATATGAAACCCTAGATTTATCTTGTAAACTGAATTTTTAAGAACTTCTTAACCAAGTTGTATTTCTTGGTTTTTCTTCCTCCTACAACAGTGGTTCTCAACTTGGCTACATGTTCAGATCACCAGAGTGGTTTTAAGAAATACTGATATCCAGGTCCCAGCTCCAGAAATTCTGATTTAATTTGTTCAATTTTAATGTGGTAGGTTGAAAACCACTGTTCTAGAAAAAGGATATAGGGAGAACTTTTTTGATTTCTTTTTTTATTTTTCCAGTAAATTAGGATAATAGTGATAAATATACTTGAGATGAGTCACTTGAGAATAGAATATTTTAGAAAATTTTCTATCCAATTTAAACATTTTAACACCTATAATTTTTTTTTCTTTCTTTCAGATTTCATTACTAAACATGGGTGCATTTTTGGATAAACCCAAAACTGAAAAACATAATGCTCATGGTGCTGGGAATGGTTTACGTTATGGCCTGAGCAGCATGCAGGGATGGAGAGTGGAGATGGAAGATGCACACACAGCTGTCGTAGGTATTCCTCATGGCTTGGAAGACTGGTCATTTTTTGCAGTTTATGATGGTCATGCTGGATCCCGAGTGGCAAATTACTGTTCAACACATTTGTTAGAACACATCACTACTAACGAAGACTTCAGGGCAGCTGGCAAATCAGGATCAGCTCTTGCGCCTTCAGTGGAAAATGTCAAAAATGGTATCAGAACTGGCTTTTTGAAAATTGATGAATATATGCGTAACTTTTCAGACCTCAGAAACGGGATGGACAGGAGTGGTTCAACTGCAGTGGGAGTTATGATCTCACCTACACATATCTACTTTATCAACTGTGGCGATTCCCGTGCTGTTCTGTATAGGAATGGACAAGTCTGCTTTTCTACCCAGGATCACAAACCTTGTAATCCAAGGGAAAAGGAGCGAATCCAAAATGCAGGAGGCAGTGTGATGATACAGCGTGTTAACGGTTCATTAGCAGTGTCTCGTGCTCTGGGGGACTATGATTACAAGTGTGTTGATGGCAAAGGCCCAACAGAACAACTTGTTTCTCCAGAGCCTGAGGTTTATGAAATTTTAAGAGCAGAAGAGGATGAATTTATCATCTTGGCTTGTGATGGGATCTGGGATGTTATGAGTAATGAGGAGCTCTGTGAATTTGTTAAATCTAGGCTTGAGGTGTCTGATGACCTGGAAAATGTGTGCAATTGGGTAGTGGACACTTGTTTACATAAGGTATGTAAGCTTTTTTGTTACAATTAAAATGCCATATTAATTTTGAAAAGACATGGTAAGTAAATTTAAGCAAACTTAAAATTTTTAAAGGTTTAAATATTTTCATTAGGAAAGACCTATATATTTTAAAATAATTGCTTCACCAGTAATGAAACCACTGGGGGTTTTTGTTTATTTTATTTTTTGCCTTCCCTTCTGCCCCAACCTTCTATTTTGTTTGTTTGTTTGTTTGGTTTTCTGTGTTTTTTTTTTTTTTTTTTTTAATTGTTGTTTTTTTTTTTTTTTGGTTGTTGATGGACCTTTATTTTTATTTACTATTTTGTTTTAGTTGTAGGTGAACACATTATCTTTATTTTATTTTTATGTGGTGCTGAGAATCTAACTCAATGCTAGGCAAGTGCTCTACCATTGAACCACAACCCAATCTTCTAATTTGAAAATTTTAATAAATTTGAGACTTTTGTTATCAATAGTACTTTATAATTTCTGCTGTTTCAGAGGTACCTACACAGAATTGTGACTTTTGGTTCACATTTGTAATGCTGGCAGCAGCCATCTTCAGCATGATTTTGAAGCAACTTTATAAAGTGTTTGTAGTAGAATTCTGTCTTCCATATACTAAAAGGTCAGGAACCACATAGTATTGGAAGATATGCTGAAGCCAAGCCCAACTAAAAATTTAGTTCTGAGCCTTTTAGGAGATAAGACTAAAACTGAAATAAAAGTATGAGTTTTATTTTCTTATTGTCTAGTGACAGGAGCTTTCTCCTATCAATAAAATTGAAAAGGAATTTATATATAATTCTACATAAAAGTAATATATGACTTGATGGATAGTAGATGATAACAATTCTTTTCATATAGATGTTTTAATTATCACTGATTAAAATCAAAGGCTTATAAAATTTAATCCTGTGAAGAATTCCTATGGAACACTAATTTTCTATGAATCTTAACTTGATACAGTAATAGCAGAAATTCTAGAATAACAGATAATTGATAGTTCCCTTGAATGTCTTTAAAATATTCAGTTGTTTAAATAGGTCTTTTTTTTTTTTTTATAGCATCTATATTAAGTTTTAACTTAACTAGCAAGTGCCTGGGTTATGCAAGTATTCTTTGACTCTGACTAAAAAGATATGAAGAAAAACCAACCTGAGCAACAAAGAGTTTGACTTATTTATTCTCTCTAGATTAGAACTACTCTGTCTCCCCAACTACATAATTTTTTTCTGGAAAGTGCAGGCTAGCCAGAAAGTTTTTCAGGAAGAATCTATGGATCTGTGGAAATACTTAGGTTTTAGTGAAATATTTAATTTTTTTTCCCCATAAAATCTTTTCCCAAAAAGACTTTAATGATGACACTTATACCTCCTTGGATTTTTATTTTAAGCACACTATACCCTTATTTCTGAATGTGTTTAGTACTGAAGGTTGATAGTGATCAAATATAGCGACTCTACAAGTACTTTTCTTCTCAGAACATAAATGGAGCAATGCTGACTTACAGCTTTTTGAAATGAAAAACAGACATAAGTTTTTTGATTGATGAGTAAATAAAAGCAGAATTTTTCCCAGATATGAAAAGTACTATGTACTTGTTACTGGAAGGAAAAAAAAAAATTCTAGGTAATACAGAAAATTCAAAGAAAACACTCAAAATTTTGCTACCCACGTTAAGTCATCTACTTTCATTGTGGCGTATGTTGTATATCTTTCTAGTATTTTTGCAAGTATTGAACTGCAAACATTTTCATGATTGCATAGCATTCTATTGAATGAATAATGTGGTTATGTGGGAATATCAAAAAATCTACTGGGTCTCTAATTTGAGTTAAGTTTAATCTTAGTTTGTGACTGTAACTATCTTTTGGAATGAGATTTAAATGATGCTGGTGATATATCTTATAGCTTTATCAGCCTTAAGTGATCATTCATGATGATGCAGGTGTTAAAAGATTTTATACGAGTCCTAGAATCTTAGAAATTGGAATGATATTAACAGACAAGAAGTTGGGGCTGTCTGAAAATTGATGTTCATAGTTTCTTTGAGTGAAGTTACATTCAGATTGAAATCAGTTTTGAGAAATTTAGCTGGTTTGGGTTGAAACATAACAGGTATTGTCTTTTAATCACCCAAAGGAAGGTACTTAAGGAATTAAACCTTTTGTCTCTTTTGGGGTTGTTTTTGATGATTGTTTTGGTTTTTGTTGTTAATGTGTTGGCTCTAGGGATTGAACCCAGGGCGCTTTACCACTGAGCTCCATCCCCAGTCCTTCTTTATTTTTTATTTTGAAACAGGGTCTCACTAAGTTCCTGAGGCTGACCTCAACTAGTCATCCTTCTGTCTTAGCCTTCGAGTCACTTGAATTACAAGCATCTGTGTCCATGGCCTGGCTTCCCTTTCTTTTTATTTTTTTTTAACTATATCATTTTGTCATTACACATATTTGTATTGTAAAACCAAGGGTTAGCCTTATTATAAAATTGAACAAGATTACTTGAAATTTAGTGTGAAAGATTGGATATTAATTTTAAAATCCATAGGAAGTACCTAATGATTGCTTAGTGGGTGTGGCATATAAGAGGATAAAGAAAATCCACTTAAATAGATGTTTCTCTAAGAGATTTAAATGAAGTCAATATCTTCCAACACATGCTTTAATGTGTTAGGTGTTATGCTTTAATAGTTTATAGGTGTGTTCTTATGTTAACTCATGATATCTTGGAAAGTTGTGATAATCATCATAATCAAAATCAAATAGTATTTGTAAGTTATTGCTTTTCATGGGCCAAATACTGTTTTAAGAAGTACTTTGTACATACTTTAACTCATTTTAATTTTTACAACCATATTGAATGAGGTAGTTATTGTTGCTAATCATTTTTCAGGATTACCTTTTCACAGGTTTAGAATTTAAGTATTAAATGAATTTGGGTAGGTATTATCCTACATAAATTAGATACAGAATGCTAAAGGAGAATAGTCTCTAACAAAGCAGCCTCCCCATTTTATTGCCAGTGCCAGCCTTCATTGTCTCATTCCAGAGTGCATAATGTGTGAGTGCTAACCTTTCATAACTGAAAAAAATCATAACTTTTTAATCTTCATAGTAATCTTCTGAGGTGAACAAAATTTTTTTTTTTTTCCTTTTTTTCAGGGAGAGTGGGATACCAGGGATTGAACCCAGCAGTGTGTAATCACTGAGCCACATCCCCAGCCCTTTGAATTTTTATTTTGAGATAGGGTCTTGCTAAAGTGCTGAGGCTGGCTTTGAACTCATGATTCTCCTGCCTCAGCCTCCTGAGTTGCTGGGATTACAGGATTACACCCATTTTCCTTTGATTTTTTTTCTAATTATTAGAAAATTGATACTTTTTTGGTAACAAATGCAAAGATATTTTTAAGTAAAGTTACTCATTTTTATGTTTCTCCTTTCCAGTCTCATCCCCCTTAGATAACCACTGTTTACAGTTTGCTGTATATCCTTTTAAATGGTTCTCTGTTTATTGATACAAAAAGAAAAAGCATAAAAATAGATCTTTTACCATTTTTTAGAAATGGATCATGTTATATATGTTTCTTTGCTTGCTACCTGCTTTGTTTTTCTTACATTACTAAAGTCAGTATTCCTTTGTTGTTTTAAAATACTATTTGATTTTCCTAAATTCAAGTCATATACCACCTGTCAGAAGCTTATTTATTTTAAAACATGAGACAAAATCTTAAAGTTGGATAAAATTGGAGATATTTTCCAAGGCAGTATCATTTTAGAGTATTCAAACAAATGGAAAATACATTTGTGTATCCCTCAGAATAATTGTTCTAAACTCAGGACCTTTTTCATTATAGTTTGCAAAAAATGTAATCATAACACAGAGGTAGACATAGAGTGGAGCGTGTTTACATTTTTTGAGACGTAGAGGAGAGAAGGAAAAGGGCAGTATGTATGAGGGCAGTGTAATTTAGTGTAGAAATTTCCATGCTTCCCTGGTTAATATTACCCTAGTGTCTGAGTAATTTTTTCACAGAACTTTTTAAAGATTTTTTTAAAAATTCCGTTCTTTATAAAAACCAGTTACTTTTTCTTTCTTTCTTTTTCTTTTTCTTTTTGGCAGTCCTTGGGATTAAACCCAAGGGCTTTGGACATGCTATACAAGCACTTCTCCACTGGCTACATCACCAACCCTTTTTGCTTTTTGGGGAGTTACTAATGAGTTCTTGTTGGACACTACACAACTTCTCAAACCTCAGAAATCACTGAACACTGCCACCTTCATTTCCTGTATCGAATTGCATTTTAACAGGAACACCCCAAATCATAGCTGTACAAAACTAGGATATTGTTGGAAAGAATATGGCACCAGCTAATGTTGAAACTGAGCCTTCAGTTAGTTGATGAGATATTCATAGATGTTAAGTATCATTATTTCCTTCTCATTTAAAATACTGCTATCAGCACACTGGGCTGCTATCAGTTTGGGCTCCTTGGCACACCCAGAACCATAGTTTTAGCATTAAGAACAGTTTTTGATCTGGTTGCAGTGGCACATGCCTGTAATCCCAGCAACTCAGGAGACTAAGGCAGGAGGATCTTGAATTCAAGGCTGGCCTCAGCAACTGAGCAGGCCCTCAGCAACTTAGCGATTCCCTGTCTCTAAAACATAAAAAGGGATGGGGATGTGGCTCTGTGGTTAAGCACCCCTGGTTTAATCCCTGATTTGAAAAACAAAAAACAGTCTTTGGAGCCAGCCAGCTGGATTTAAGTTATTATATTTGGGCAAAGCCTCTGTTATTTCATTTCTATGAAAGAAATATAGTGTCTTCCTCATGGGTCATTGAAAGTAAAGCTTTTAGCAAGTGACTGAACTGTGTTTGGTTTATAGACCTCAATAAATTTTAGTTCCATTGATAATGGTCATGAAACAGAGATGTGTTTTTGTAGAAGAAAAATTAGTTTCAGGTATACAGTAATGATGGAAGCAACAAATATTCTTCAAAGGAAGTAGTCATAGGCTTCAACCCTTCATGGATAGGTGGTCAGGTTGGCTGGAGTGAGAACTATAGTAAATAAAATCATTACAGTGAGTTCCCTGTTTAAAAAGTGAATATCAACGGTTAACTTCTCAGGTACTTATTTACTATCTTTGACAATGAGAGCTTCTCTTCACAACCTATTTCATATGCTATGTTCCTGGATACTTCTTTATAATATTGGAACATTGAGCATTAAAACTAACAGTATCAGATCATTTTCTGCTTAAATTTAGATCCCTATTTACGACAGAGGCACTGGTTTCCTTGACTTACGACTATCTCTTAGTTATTAGAGTTTAAGTTCTTTAAGAGTGTTACTGCTGTGCAAGTAAAAAGAAAATAAATAATTGAGTTTTAAATATGCAGCCAATCACCATGGTTGATTCTATTTAGAAAATATGTTTCTGGATTTAATGAAAAATTTATACTGATTACACAAGGATGATTTGTCTCTAGAAAATGGAAGAGTCATAAAGGAAAGGACCTTTTTCAGTTGCTATGTAAAAACTACTGAAATGAACTTCATAGTTTGTGTTTAGGGGAAAATCAGTTTTACATAAAAAGAGAAGCAGCATCTTTATAATCACACATGCCTGAAGTGTGAATGTAGATTATGTTCTTTCAAAGAACCATAAACTTCTTGAGACAAACTTTCAGTTAATTTTCCAAATGATAGAATTTTTATGTCTTATATTTTATAATTTATAAAAATGTGGTGAAACTTGTACAGCCTTTTTTTTTTTTTTTCCCTGAAGGTGGTACTGGGGTTTGAACACAAGGTCTTAAGCATACCAGGCAAGCACCTCCTTCCTTAAGGCCTGTCTTTTGGGCCATGTCAGGTGAACTTTGGAAACCCTAAGCCAAGCAGTGCCAGCCTCGCTGCTGACCATCCTGACTTAAAAGACTAGAGTAGGTGTGACCTTGGCTTCTTTCACTTGGGTTGGCAAGCCCACTATCAGACAACATAGCTTATTGCATAACTCCATTAACTTAGTTTTTTGCAGGGATTAAGGTTGGGACAGTAAAAATAATTATTACTCTTACATCTGCATCTGATCTAAAAAAGCTCAGTTTAAGTAGCAGGAAAAGCAATGAGATGCTGGGTGTGGTGATACACACCAGTAATCCCAGCCACTTGGGAAACTGAGGCAGGAGGAGTTCAAGTTTGAGTCCAGTCTCAGCAATTCAGTGATACCCTATCTAAAAATAAAAAGGGCTGGGATGTAGCTCAGTACTAGTAGAGTGCCCCTGGGTTCAGGCTCCAGTACAAACAAAACAAAACGAGACAAAACAACCCAGTAACAAGAAACTTTTAATTTATTGCTCATAATCATGATACAAGGATAATGTATATTGTTTGTTTTTTAGTCTAACTTGCTTTTAAGAGTGTGATTAAAAGGCAGCAGAAATTCATCCTTAAATTAGCCATTTTAGTGTTCTCTAAAGACCTTGAAATTATTTGTGATTTTGCTCAAGCATCTGATATATATCTCTTTTAAAGTTATCCATATGCTGGGCACAGTGGCACGCACACCTATCTGGAGGCTAAGAAAGGAGGATCTCAAATTCAAAGCCAACCTCAGCAATGGCAAGGTGCTAAGCAACTCTGTGAGACCCTGTCTCTAAATAAAACACAAAAAATGGCTGGGGATGTGGCTCAGTGGTTGAGTGCCCCTAAGTTCAGTATACCCCCAAAATTATCCATATGACTAGTTGGATCTCAGTTTCAAACTTGTATCAATTTCTTCTTCCCTTATAGTCCGTCGTTCATTGTAATAGCTTCTTGGCTAATTTTCAGCTATGTTAACTTCAGTGGAGTTGTGCTAGCATTGCTCTAATTGGGTTAATTAGCTAGAAAAATTTGTAGATGCTTAAAAGGATGCATTTTGGATTTAAGCTATGTTGAGAATATGTGATAGGTATGAAACTATATGTCAATTCTCAGGCTTTGAAATGTTGGTAAAGAATAGTTACATAGGATTAAAATTCAAATGTAATTACAGATCTACTCATATCTAAACATCTTATTTCTTCAGGGTATATTTTAAGTAGTTCTTTGGAATAAATAACGTGTTAAATGTATACATCTGTATGATTAATTGCTTAAGGTAACTTTTAAAGGAAATAATACAAACTTAGTAGACTGCAATAATGTATTTTTTTCTTTTTTTAACATACAGGGAAGTCGAGATAACATGAGTATTGTATTAGTTTGCTTTTCAAATGCCCCCAAGGTCTCAGACGAAGCAGTGAGAAAAGATTCAGAGTTGGATAAGCACTTGGAATCACGGGTTGAAGGTAAGAAAGACTTTTTTTTCCCTTTAATTTAGAAGAAAAGGAAAAGTATTCTTTCTTATCAGATAATTCTCCTAAAATTTCCTTAGAGAACAGAGTTATTTCAAGACAAGCCAAAAAAATTGCCTTAAGATTTACGATCTTGGATCTGTCTATGTAAATTTGAGAAGGGATTAATCTATTCTAGTTTTATAAATATAGACCCTAAACAATAAGTTTAAAGCTTTTTTGGTCTGTAATTTCTTTAAATGATCTTGCTGATACGTCTCAATGAGTCCTGCTTTTTTGGTGATGGAAAGATGAGAAACATGCAAACCATATCAGAAGCACTCATTCCTTTTGATAATATAATTATTAAGAGAAACCATTTATGAATATTGTTAATATACATTTCCTGATAATATATAATATATTTGGGTGACAGTTTGCTGACTATAGTTCTTCAGAAGACAGGAATGTTGAGTGTCCTGTTTCTTTATTCATAAAGAAACCAAGCCGGTTTTATTTTGGGACAGCCTCTCCATTTGGTCAGCTACTTGTTATGTGATCCAACCTGCTTAACCTCTCAAAATTCCCATTTCTCCATTTCTTCTTCTTCTTCTTCTTTTAGGTGTTTAGGGATTGAACCCAGGGCTTTGCACATGCTAGGCAAGTGCTCTACCACTGAACCACATCCCCCAGCCCAAGATTCTTGTTTCTTTTTGTTTGTTTGTTTGTTTGTTTGTTTGGGTTTTTTTTTTTTTTTTTTTTTTTTTTTTTTTTTGCGGTACTGGGGATCGAACTCAGGGCCTTGTGCTTGCAAGGCAAGCACTCTACCAGCTGAGCTATCTCCCCAGACCTTTTTGGGGTTTTTTAATTGAAAATTTGTTATTTATTTGACAGATAACCTGATTAATATAAAGAAGTGCCAGTAACTTGTATATACACTAATTCAAAACATTTTCACTATGCACAAAGAAGAACAGTTGCTGATGTTTTCACCAAAAACACTTTTATCATTGAAAGACTGCCTCACACTTCATATGTTTAGGTTTATTTTATTAATTTATTGTTATGTGATGCGCAGCCCCAGAAACCTAAAGCTGCCAATCAGAGTTTCTAACTTGCATGAGATGACCAAGTTAAACCCTTATGAGTAAAAAAATAACTTTTAGATTTTGACCAAGGGGATCTCATGGCCTCTGGCTGGTCATCACAGGTCACAGGTCACAGGTCCATAAGCCAAATTCCGCTCTCCTAGCACACAAACAAAATAAGTAATATGTATATACAAAGTAAGTACAAAGTATCATATAAAAATAAATGTTCTTATATATTCAAGGAGAGTAATGCCTCTTTCCCATGAGCATACAATGTAGCAAGGGGCACAGAAACAGATACCATTCACTAACCCACAAGACAGTGGAAAGAATAAAAGTCCTGTGCCCTGGAGTGGAGGCTTCATGGACCAGGTGGCATCCAGGCCAGACTAGGAACATGAGTAGATATTGAGGCACATGGGGAGGGATCTTCAGGACTGGAAGGACAAAACACATCAAAACATACCATAGGCCTACTGACTGTTCAGAAGACAGTGTAGTGTTTGTACTGGCTGAAGGAATGTAATCTAAGAGATGCATAAAACAGAACAGAAAACCACCTCCGACAAGAGGGCAAAATACCTTCCCCACAGAGGAGCCACGTGCCCTCTATGGAGGTGAAGTAGCTGAGGATCTCTCTGCAGGTCACCCTCCACCCCAAGACCCTAGTCCCTTGGAATCAAATCCATGAGCAAGAATCTCCCTTCATGTAAACTGCCTTCTCTCTAAAAAGCAAAACAAAAACACAAGCAAACAAAACTCAAAAGAAAAAAAATCAGACCAAGCTTTGACCCCTCATACTTGTGTCCCAGCTAATCATGCTAAGGGAGACAGGATCTGCTTTGTTACTCACACAGGTTCATTACTGCAAGGCATCTAGCACAGCGTGTGCTAATACAGCTCCCCTTAAAACTAACACCACACAAAACATAAACTTACCCACATAAAAGGCAGGAGCATCAACTTAAGGATCTACTATTACTGCACTAACCTAGCATATTTTAAACCCTTTTCAGACCCATTTACAAAATATCTGCACTCTACTTCTCTGGAAGCATTACAAACTTTGCATTAAATTCCTCTTCTTGAGGTAGTTCAGAGTCTTGTGGCAGCAAATTTGCATATTTTTCTCCACTGCCTTGGATGGGTAGTTATAGTAAAAGTCCCAAAAGTAAAATCCTCCTCCCCACCCCATTCTCAGAGTACTGTAATTTTCTCCCTCAGATCATAACAGACTAACAACTGGGAAAAAAAAAAAAATATATATATATATAAAGTCATACAAAAATCTTTAAAATAAGCAAAAAAAAAAAAAAAAAAAAAAACAAGAAAGAATTTGTGTTATCAAACTAATAGTCTAAACTTTGCTACAAACAAAACCTCACTTCAGTTACCAAGCTCTAGGCATTTTATAAAGTACTCAAGTAATTAACAGCTCATAAAAATGGGAAATTTTTAGGTGAAAACAAAATTAATACCAAAATTAACCAACTCATTCTCTGGCAAATAGTTCTTCTACAACACCATGCCCACACAGAGAGAGGTTTGGCACAACTGTCTGTAGGAGACTGTCTTGTAGGTCAGTCCCCTCTCAGGTCTGCTTCAGAGGTGCAGGGATATTGGCAGACGCCTGCTCCAGGTAGGCCAAGGAGTCCTGAGGGACCTCTGCTGACTTTGTGCTGCACATTGATCTCCTCCAGCAGCTGCTGCCAATGCCTCAGCTTTGGTCAAGTACTTCTGCACCATAGCATCTTATGGCTGCAGTTCATTCCTTAGTTCTAAGACGTCCTCTTTGATAACTTGCTCTGGTTTCTGGACAGACAACTGCAATCTTTTTTGTAGAAAAAAAAAATTCTGTCTTGAAATATCCAGAAACTTCTGATACACTGATCAACACCAGTTCCAATTTCTTCCTGATTGGTGCCATTGACATGATCCTGACTCACAAGAGAAGCAAAGCAAGGCTCGAATGATGACTCCAACTGGTCCACCAAGGTGCTTGCTAGAAGATCTCTGCACGCCAGGCACTGTCTGAAGAAGCAAGGCCCGGCCAGGGAGTCTGGTGGGGGTGGCAGGGACTTTGGTGGCTTTCCAGAGAACATAGCGCACAGCGGGGCCACCAAGTCTGGGATGGCTGGCCGTGCTGTGGCCCACTGCGCAAGTGCAGAAAGGACAGAATTCTTGTTTATTGTAAACCACCAGAAAAGAAACACCAACTTCAGAGTTCATTTTAATAAACTGTTTAAGAAACGAGTTTATTCATGACAATCGTTAAAGATAGCAAGACAGACTTTATTCAGTGGGTCCATAGTGATAGATTCAGGGACCACTGCACTGGTAGATAGATTGAACTCAACTTAGACTCCATCTAGGGCAAGTGGAAATTTATAACCAAGGAGCAAGGTGGTGGCTGGTGGGTGGAAAATTACTAGGAAGAAACATCAAGGTCAAGGGTTTGTGGCTAAACTGACTTGATAGGATTATTGCTGAAAGTGAGCCAAACAAGCTGTAATAATAGTGATAAGGTAAGGTGGGAGGTAGGGTAGGGAGTGTGGGGGAATTTCCCTAAACTCTTCTTAGTATCATTCTTGCTCACACTGTATTCCTTAAGTACAAAGACAAATTTCACAAAGGTTGTTCTAGTCAGAACTCAAGAACCTGGTCAAAGAAGAGACCTTTGTTAAAATAAATGAGCTATCTAGGCACCCAGAATAATACCTAACATAAGTCCTCAGCAAACTATAATTTTTCAAAGCTATGATCAGTTCTGTTCAACATGGATTGTTAACTTTTAATATTATTTATTTATTGTGTGCTTTGTAACTTTTCAAACTGTGTCTTACATGGCAGAAATGGAAAATACATAGTACCATAATCCCTGGGTTCATATCAAGTATGATTATAATTGTGATGGATATAAAAAGATAAAGACATCAGTTGAGAAAAAAACTTTTAAAATCCTTGACAAGGCAGCTGCTACAAATCAGTTCAAGTTGGTGTTTAAGAGTAACTTAATTTTTATAAGGCATCATTCTTTAAGAGCATTGTGTTTCTATTGGAATTTTAAACCATGTAATCTGACATTAAATTTTGGAGCTAAAAGCATTGATACATTGGGTAGGGCTATATACTTGTTTTTGTTTTTGTGGCGCTCTAGATAGAACCCAGGACCTTGCACATCCTAGGTGCTTTACCCCTGAGTTCTATCCCCAACCCTATGTTTATGTTTTAGTGGGGGTGGGTTGCGGGAGAATTGTAGAGTTAAAATAAATGAGGAATAATAGTATTTAATATCAGTTGATAACTTTAGGTATTATTGACTGCTTTCTACATATACTTACTCATTCAATGTTGAGTACATGAATCACCAAGGCTATAGTGAAAAATAAAACAGGTATTGTGGAATTTTTATTATAGTACAGACCAATTTAAAAATTTTTTTCAGTTGTAGATGGACACAATACCTTAGTTTAATTTATTTTATATGGCGCTGAGGATTGAACCCAATGCCTCACACATGCTAGGCAAATGCTCTATCACTGAGCTACAACCCAAGCCCCACAGATCAATATTTTAGCAACCAAAAAGGAAAAACTGAATAAGCAGAGAGTAACAAGAAATGTTGGCTAGGAAACTGTGTGAAGATTAACTTTTAGCAAAGACCAGGATGTGGAGAGAGCAGATATCTGAATAGCACTCCCAGCAAAGAGAGCAGCAAAGACTGAGGAAGGAATGTGCTGTGCCAGTGGGAACATGGGAGATTAAGACAGTGGTTAGGAAGCACATCGTATAGGGTTCTGAAAACCAAAATGAGGACTTTGGACTTTATCCAGATTGTGATGGAAAGCCAGGAAAGGTGACAAATACCTGTAATCTCAGGAGGATTGTGATTTTGGGCCAGCCTCAGCAATTTAGCAAGACCTGTCTCAAAAAGTAAAAAGGATGGCAATGTAGCTCAATGGTAAAGCACCCCTGGGTATTCAATCCCCAGTGTCAAAAAGGGGGGAGTGGGACTTGTATCAGAAATTTATTGGAAATTTTTGAGCATAAGATTGACTCGAGGGTTGGGGTAGAGCACTTGCCTAGCCCATGTGAGGCCCTGGGTTCACTCCTCAGACTGTGTAAAAAATAAATAAATAAATAATATAAAGGTATTAAAAAATTTTAAGAAATGACTTGGGCTGACTGGTTTTCAAAGAATCTTTCTTACTAGCTGTGTGGAGAGGGTACAGTAGAGAAAGCCAGGATACCAATTAGAAACTGTGCACTTATGCAGGTGGCTGATGGTGGTGAGTTGGACTGGAATGGCACTCGTGGAAGGTACATTGGTTGGTAATGTGCTAGACTGTAGTATTTTTAATTGGGAAATACTGTCTCCAGTTGACATATGACAATGCCTGTAGGTGTTTTTAGTGTCACAATTGAAGGAATGCCATTGGCATCTAGTAAATAGAGACCAGAGATGCTGTTGTGCATAGGCCAGTCCCCACAACAAAAAAATTGGTCCTAAATGTCAGTAGTGCAAGGATGAGACATCCTGTGCTATAGCAGTACAAGTCTCAGGTAGAAATATTATATAGTCTTTTCATGAAGCTAACAGCTTAAGGTACACAGAACATCAGTATATATGGATGTTTAGAGCAGTATACCTACTTTCGGTATCCGTCAGAGGAGGATTGGACACAGTCATGTATGAAGTTGAAGCTGAAGAATGACTAGGATTTAACCATACAAAGGGATTGACTGGATTGGCATAAAAAAATGTTCCAAGAGTATGTACACATGAAGATCTAGAAGCAGAGAAAGTTGGACAGAGTTGAGAGGGAGGAAATGGTGAACACTAAACTCAAAGCCCAGGATCTTTGTGAGGATTGGTAAAAGGTTTGGATTTTGCCTCTGAGGGCTGTTTAAGACACTGCTTTTTTCCCTCTCTCTTAAAAATAAATTGCCATTGTTTGATTTTTGAGAAGTTTATGTCTTTCCACTGTCCAGATAATCATCATTTAAAAAATTTTTTTCCATAAATTGTAATAGAAATTGAAAATGTAAATTTTTGTTTTAAGCATTAGCATGATTTATTTTCCTTCTGTTTATTTACTTTATGTATCTTTGTATGTGTGTACTGGGCTTGAACCCGGTGACATTCTACCTCTAAGCTACATCCCCAACCCTTTTTATTTCTAATTTTGAGGCAGGGTCTCACTAAGGTGCTGGGATTAAAGGCATGTGCAACTGTATCTGCCTTCCTTCTTTATTTTAAATAAATTGTAGAACATTACCTATTTAGGTAACAAAAAGCCACAAAAATTATTTTTAATTTTCCTTATGATCCTCCTCCTCCAGATGTTACTTTCATTTTCCTGTAATTATGGCATTAATAACATATTTTTACTTAAAATTAGGTCATAAGTGTTTATTCCATTCAGCTGTCACTTTGTTCATTTTTAGTAATTGTAAACCATTTCACTTGGTGGTTGTACCAAAGTTTTGTTTTCTTTCTTTCTTTCTTTCTTTTTTTTTTTTTAATAAGTTTTCTTAAGTGCCTCTTATTACTGGAACTTCAGTGCTCTTTGCTTTTATGAATAATACTGGAATGGACCTGAGTATGCAAATAACCATACTACTTTTCCTTCTTAGTTGTAGTACTTGTTTTTTTTTTTTTATTTTATAAAAGTACCTCTTGTTTCACTTCTTTGTGAATACTGGATTATCTAGCAACATTTAGGAATTTTTTTTTTTTTTTTTGTAAACCTACAGAAATTATGGAAAAGTCTGGTGAGGAAGGAATGCCTGATCTTGCCCATGTCATGCGCATTTTGTCTGCAGAAAATATCCCAAATTTACCTCCTGGAGGAGGTCTTGCTGGCAAGTAAGTACAACGAAAAGTTAATTTTAGTAATTTCATTTAGTAATTATATAATTTTAGATAAGAAAAACAAATCAGAAGCACATCAGTTATCTAAGGAAATGAGTTGATGTTTCTTAAATTAGAGAACTTTAAAACTTCATCTAAAAAAGATTTTTAAAAATAAATTGTCATACTCTGAGGATGAAGATCTTTCTTATTAAACGGGAACAAATGGATTGTGCAAGATCAAGTTCTCAGTGAAATGTAGAAACTGTGTTCTTGGCAAGTGTCTAGTGATAGTTTTTTAGTGTGGTCAAAATGAAGTATTTGAAATACAACCTTAAATTATGTGTAATTTAATAAAACTAAAGCTTTTTTTTTTTTTTAAGGCGCAATATTATTGAAGCTGTTTATAGTAGACTGAATCCACATAGAGAAAGTGATGGGGTAAGTTTTATTTTATTTCCTAAGAATTTGAAATAGTATCACAATATATTCATATAATGAATTCTATAATAGATTATTATTTTTTCATTTTAAGGAACAATTAAAGGTTTAGAAAATGTATTAAAATGGAAAAAGATAAAATTATTTTTCGAAGATAGCTTTGTCATTTTCTGGGCGTCAGATGGTCTTTTTGTTTGAGCTATCCCTATTTCCTCCCTGTATGTCTGCATTTTCTTCTCCCCTATACCTTAATTTTGAGGCAAGAATGTGCTTTTCAGTATCTCAATTTCTCCTGCAGGCTGCTACCAGCACAAGAAATTAAGAGTTATTATTTTAACAACCAGTTCTTTCAGTGCCCTGTGTACCAGTTGTTCCAACCTGAAGATAATTTCTTTCTAATACTGACATATTATGGCTATGTGAACATTGAACTAAGACGACTGTCTCTGTTGTATTCTGCTGTGTGTCGTCAGAGCAGAATTCTTTGTCCCTTTACCTTTTGATGCCAAAACTAGAGGCACTGATGAGCTATCAGCTGCTCCTCTACATAGTTTGTCTTGTTTTAGTGCTCGTGCCAGAAGACCAAACAGTGTCCTTTTTTTAGTCACACTCAATTTCAGAGTTAGTAATTCAAATATGAGCATATTTTCTACTCTTTTTTTCTAGTTTGGGGACATCTAACAATATATGACTTAATTTTTAATATATATGCTGCAAAATTTTAAGGGAGCCAAACTTTTAGTAAATGAAACTCCTTGAGAAAAATAGAGTAACCCTCCAGATCTCCCTCCAGCACCTCTTGGCAGGTCTTAAGAGAGAGAGTTGCTATTAGAAAGACATTATTCACCTCAGTTGCATTGTTTTCCAGGATTTTTTATTGTATAGCAATAAATATAATTTCTTTTTCTAAACAATAAAAGTATCCTGGTAAAAGGAAAATTTTACAGTTAGTACAATTAATGACAAAATTTACTTACATCTTAGTTCTAGAGCAGTGATTCTGATTCTTTTGTGACTGGTACTATAAATTGTGTCCAAAGCTATGAACATTAATTTAAAAATAAAGATATGTCATGTGATATATTCAGAGGAACCTCAAACAAATGAATATAGGATCTTGACACAATTAAAAAGGTGGTGGTACTCTTGAGAGGTGAGGAGAAGAGAATCTTAATTCTTGGGCTAGATTATAGATTCCTTGTGGCACCCACCACCTTTGTTAGTGGAAGTAAACCTTAAGAAGGTAGCTGTTGGATTCACCTGTTAGCCATAGCTATACTCCCATTTCCTCAGAGTTTCAGAATGTGACCCTTGTATGTAACCTTAAAAAAATATATTATTATACCTTGCTGAATTTCTTGGTCCCTCAGAATGTTTAAGACAAGGTTCATTGTTGCACACTTGTAATCCCAGGGACTTGGTAGGTTGAGGCAGCGGGATTGAAACTTTGAAGCCAGCCTTGGCAATTTAGCAAGACCAGTAGCAACTTAGCAAGACCCTATCTCAAAATGAAAAGGGCTGGGGATGTAGCTCAGTGGTAAAGTGCTGCTGGGTACCATCCTCAGCATCATTTTTTTAAATAACTACATTTCTTCTTAACATATACCAAGGATGATTTTTTTCTTTTCTCCCTCACCACCCCCTTCCCCCTTTTTTAAGGTCCTGGAGATTGTACCTAGGAATGTTTTTAAGGTCCAGAAGATTGTACCACAAAGCTACATTCTTAACGCTTTTTATATTGAGATAGGGTTTCACTTAATCGCCCAGAATGGCCTTAAAATAGTGATCCTCCTTTCGCAGCCTCCCGAGTAGCTGGGATTATAGACGTGTCATCATACCTGACTGACTTCAAAATTTTTTAAAAAGAAAATAACTATATATGGTAGCTCCCTAATGGTGAACATTATGCACCAAAACCATGAAACAGGTCTATGCCTAAGATATAAAACTTGCAAAAAAAAATAAAATAAGAAAATAAAAACTTGACTTAAATAAGATTATTATATGGCTATATACATTTAGGATTACATACTTAATTACCTTTATATATAAGCTTCCCATTAATATCACAGATTAACCATTGGCAGTCTACATTGTAGTGAATTGACGGAGGAGACTGTGAAACATAAGACATTGATTGTTCCATCCATATGTTCATGATGTTTACAGTGTATTTAGAAACACAAGTTTCATAAATATTTCATGTAGTTTAGTAAAGAATGAAAGAATGACAAAGAACGTGACTGGCTCTAGCTGTCACTCAGTGGTAGTAGTGTACTTGTCCAGCATGTGTGAAGCCCTGGGTTCAATCCCCAGTACTAAAGAGGGGGAAAGTGTGTGTGTGTTTGTGTGTGTGTATGTGTGTGTGTGTGTTTGTGTGTTTGTGTGTGAATTGTACAGGGACTGCTATGAAAGTTCACCTAAGGTGAGAAAGTCAGATTCTTAGAGCAAAGATGAGATTTGAAGAGCGATTTGAGTGGTAGAAATGAGATGAAGATGGTATTTCAAGTGAGGGAGAAAGGCAAGAACAAAGTGTATCTTTAAAATAAAGGTCACCTTTTTGGCTAGAGTAAAGAATTGCTCTGGTGAAAAAAATAAAAGAATTTTAGGTTGTATAGCGATTGACAGAGAAACTGGCTTTTTGAAATTTATGTTAGAGTAAAGAATCACACCATATGTTTGGAGCTTAGAAATGAAAGACTCAAAGGAATATCCATGACATATTTATGTGTTGGAAACATTTGCAGTATTAGTTTAGAGATGTTGGAGGTCATGTAGTTTTGAAGTAATTGCAGAGATCAAATAATTAGTATAAGTCCATTATTGCTATATAGATATGGATAATAGAAACTTTCCCACTTACTGTAAAAACTGACTTGGAGCCCAGAATCCTATTCGGAAAACATTTCCAGAATAATCACTACCCTTTGAGAATAATCACTACCTTAGAAAAATATTGAACGAGTAGCAAAAATTTACTAAAAATATTAAAGAAGTAGAAAGAATGAAGAAAATACAGACATTTAATTAAATCCCAACTCTTAACTTGATCCTTTTTAGTAACCAGTTAGGCCCCATTGTTCTCCATAAATGCTTCTTGACTTCTGTCTCCCTGGGTGTGGAAAATTTTGCCAGGAGGCACAGTGGCAGGAGCTTGTGTTTAACCTGCAAATGTGAGGTAGAAATACTGAAGAGGAGAAAGTTGGAAGGTGTTATAAAAATTAAACTTTTATAAAATAAGAAAAATTTTTGTTTAGGTATTTAAAAATGCTAGTCACCTAAATCAGATTGTTTTAGATTCTTAAAACATCTGCTTTATGTCAGAATTGTTCTCGCTGTGTTTATAAGTAGTACCATTAGAAATAAGGGTTCATTCATTTTTCTTATGTTAAAAACAAAATGTCTTAGATAATAAATGTATTTCAAAAAAGCTGGGTTCAGGGCTGGGGAGATAGCTCAGTTGGTAGAGTGCTTGCCTTGCAATGCCTTGCAAGCACATTGCCCTGCGTTCGATCCCCAGCACTGCAAAAAAAAAAAAAAAAAGCTGGGTTTAGTGTAAGCCAGAAATCAAATAATTTTAAATATGTTCAGAAAGTTAGGGAAGATTTAGGGGAATTTTTTATTTACTAGCCTTGTTTTTTAGTTCAACTCTTTAGAATATGTTGTCTTGTTAACACAAGCAATATTGATACGCTCCTGACTTTTAAAATAAAACTCTGTGGGAAAGTCTAGTAGAAATTCTTAACCCACGAGTTCATTACCCACCAACACCAATTTTTGAAAATATGTTTATGGTTAGCAGTACTGACCAAATTATATTGTAATATTGTATGCATGCTTGAGCATGTAACAACAACATCCCTTCATTATATACAGCTTCAGTGCAACAATTGAAAATGTGAAAGAAGAGAAAAAAGAAAATGTGTATGTGCATACACATTCCTTATTGATGAATTCATCTGTGGTTTTCATCAGTTTCTCAAAGGAGTCTGTGACTCCCCCACTCTACCCCCTGCCCCCAAATTGCCAGAATGTGACCCCTCCATCCACCATAAAATTTGTGAAAAAAACTGTTCTTGTATTAGACAGGACTCTGAGAAGACTACCCTTTCCTTTTTCCAAAATGCTGGTTGTTTTTTTAACTAGAATATAAATTTTGTGATATCTGGCACTTTGTCTCAATTATTTATACTTATAATACCAGCACCTACAACAATTCTGGCATATGATGAGAGATCAATAAATACTTCATTTCTGGTAGTTGGCTTAATATTAAAAAAAATAATAATTCAAAGTTGCTAATTCGTATAGAAGTCTGTATTTTTTTAGAGCTTTATATTTTCCATGCAAAAATGTTTCCTCAAAGAAGGCTCACTGTTATACTATTGACAGAGTAGCTGTGTAAGTTGATGATTTTCCAAGAGTAAAGGGTAGTAAACTTGTATTTACCCAACTCTTATTTATGCCAGGGTGTATGTATTGTATGTAATCTCCTTGGCACCCTTTTACATGAGACTGAGATTTAGAGACAAGTGAAGCTGACTCTAAAACCTATTCTTAACATATTCCACACTGCCTCTTTTTTAGGTGCAGAGGAACACAATACCTTTATTTTGTTTATTTACTGTTATGTGGTGCTGAGGATCGAACCCAGTGCCTTAAACATGCCAGGGAAGCGCCCAACTACTGAGTTACAACCCCAGCCCTCTATACTGCCTCCTGACATTACTGTACCCCACTTCTCTTCCATCCAAGAAAAATAATTTTCTATTCTTATGTAGCTCTTGTGTTCCATTGTTTTAAGACACTTCTTTTTAATGAGAATATTTTATATGTTGTTGAAACTTAAGCATTTAAGCCAGTTCCTTATCAGTTATTTATTCAAGTACACATTTTTATTTATGCTAATCCAAAAACTTTTTTAAGGCATTTAGATTTTTCAGAAAGGGAGGATAAACAGAACAGATTGAACTTTCTTTAATCCCAAAGGATCTCCATATTCTGTTCTCACATAATTAAATTTTATATGGAATCTTTTCTGTTTTTCTCCAAATGAGTTATGAAAGAGACATAGCTACTTTTACATAGTTAAGAATTTTTACTTATAAAAAGTTTTTTGGCTTATAAGCAGGGCATTGGACTTTACAAAAACATATTTTTACTAGAGCTCTTATTCTTTTAATTGATCATTAGAAGAATTTTACTATGGCAACTTTAAAAAAATATGCATTGCTGCAAATAAATATTAGCTAAATTTTAATTTTTACTTGGGTTCAGATCTCCCTTTTCCCATTTCCTTTCTGCTTGATTTATCCATATTGTTATGCTTTATTTGATAAGGCCATATTTTGATAATTAGATTGGTTCTTAAACTGTGTTAGCCCAGCTGATACTAGACTCTTAAAAGCTAGAGGAAAAGGACTAAATTTTCATCTAACTTGTTTAACAAACAACAATTTGAAACATCCCATCTAATACATATTTTCAAAAAATACCATAATTTCCTATTATTTTATTAATCTTTACTGTATCAAGAAACTACAGCATATGATCCATACTAGGGGGTGGGTAAGGAAGAACGAAGGAACTTTGTGCAGAGGAGAGTGAAGGGAGGCGTTGGGTGGTTGGAATGGGAAGGACAGTAGAATGAGACAGGCATTATTACCCTATATACCTGTATGAAAAAAATTTTAGAAAACAATATTTATCACTGTCAAAAAAAGATAATGAATAAATTTTTCAATATCACACACAAAATAAAGAAGCTGCAGGATAGATTTCAATATGAAATAAACCAGTATAGTTCTATAATAATTTTTATGAGTATTTCTTTAATAAGTATCTAGTTATATGGGGTTCTTCTATGTAAGAATATACCCACCATTTTGTCTGCAATGGAACATTCAGGTGGATATTGATTTAATTAAACTGGCACACAAATCTGAGCTCTGCCACTTAGTAACATTAACTATTGAATCTCTTTGAACCTTTTCCTCACTTAAAAAATGACAGTTGCAGTGCTTAATTTATAGATAACTGTGAGGATTAATATAAAGTTTATAGCACAAACATTAACTTTCCTTCCATAGGTAATAGGAGGATATAGAAAGAAATAAGAAATTATCTTTAGTCCCAAAGAATTTACAATCTAGTTAGGGAGACTTGTGAATAGTTAGTTGTAAGGTAGAGTTCATTGCTATAATGTATAAAATATAGCTTTATAAGTTAAGGTAAAGAAAAGTGCAGGAACCTAGGTAATAACTTCCTCTTCTGATATTAGTGAAAACCCATGAGAGTATTATGTAATAGTTTTTTACTTTTTTTTTTTTTCCTGGCATTACTGGAGATTGAACTCGGTGGCACTCTACCACTGAGCTATATCCCCAATCCTTTGTATTTTTAAATTTTGAGTGAGGGTGTTTTAGTCAGCTTTTTAACTGCTGTGACTAAAAGACCAACCAAAATTGATCTAAAATTAGACTAAAATTGGTCTAAAAGTTTATTTGGGATCTCACAGTTTCAGAGGTCTCAGTCCATGGACAGTTGGTTCCATTCCTTGGGTTGGAGGTGAGAGAGATCATCATGGTTAAAGAGTGTGGCACAAGGAAAGGGCTCACATGATGATCAGAGGGCAGAGAGAAAGGAGAGAGAAAGACTCCACTCAGCAGATACAAACTATGTACCCCAAAGGCATGCCCCCCTGTGCCCCCACCTCCTCCAGCCGCACCCTACTCGCCTTCAGTTATGACTCTGTTAATCCCATCGGGGAATTAATTTACTAATTGGGTTAAGGCTCTTATAACCCAATCATTCCTCCTCTGGACTGTCTTTCATTGGCCCACACATGAGCTTCTGGGGCACACCTCACAACCAAACCATAACAAAGGGTCTCTGTAAGTTTCAAGGTTGACCTTATACTTGGAATCCTCCTACCTCGGCCTTATGAGTAGGTGGGATTATAGGCATGTACTACCATGCCTGGTATGTAATAGCATTTTGAAAAATCAAATGTAATGACTGGGAAAGATGTTTCTGCTACCCATCATCTCTTATGTAACTTGTCATAAGGTAAAATGACCTTTAAATATGGTCATTACTAAAGTTCTTTTTAATTCAGTGACAATACCAACTCTGTGAATTTTCTTCTATGATTGCTTGACTAGTTTGGTGGGGTGGTTTTGGCAGTACTGGGGATTGAACCCAGGGCCTCACATGTTAGGCAAGAGCTACATTTCCAGTCCAAGTTTTAAAAAAGCAACTTCTTTTCTTCTTCCCTAACTACCACTAATATAGCAATTCACAGGATCAGAGATGATTGTTTCATCATAAAGGTGTCACTTGGAGAATGAGACAGGTGCCCTCCAAAATGGTCTCAAATATAACAACCTTTGATCCGGCCTTATCAATAATTACAACTCCAAGTAGATTTAGTCCATATCTGATTCTCAACCATGACTGTATATCATTATTACTCTTATCAGGCTTTAAAAACAACCCATGTCTGCTGAACCTATATAGAAAATCTATATTGTTTTTTAAAAACTCACACTTTGATTCTAATGTGAAACCAACTTGACACTCATTTCTACATGTAAATTAACTGCTCATTTGAAGCACATTTTGTTTTGAAGTTCAACAGTTTTTCAAAAAGCTAAAAGGAGCTCTTTATTTGTTTGCTTTGGTTGGTGATTTTCTTCTTTTTGTTTTTTTGTTATTGTTTGCCAAGTGGAGGGTGACTTGGGCCCTCTATTTTAGTCTTTGTGATATACTATGAAGTAGAACTTTTCTTTTTGGAAGACCTGATTAAGACTAACTTGGTTTCTGGTTAGAATGTACCTTTTTTTCGTTTGTTTTAACCAGGGATTGAATCCAGGGACACTTTACAGTGAGCTATATCCCAGTCCATTTTATTTTTTGTTTTGAGACAGGGTCTCCCAAAGTTGTTGAGAATGGCCTTGAACTTAAGATCCTCCTACCTCAGCTTCATGAGTCGCTGGGATTATAGGCATGCACCACTATGCCCAGTTTAGAGTGCACTTTTTTCATTGTTTTATCTTAACCCTTCCTGAATACATTCAAATAAGAAACTTTATTTAGTGAAACATATTGTTTTACTATGGGGGAAAGGTAAGGAAAAGAAAAATAAGAAGAAAAGCTTCAATCAATAAACACATTTTATTGTGTTCACTGCACATAATAAATTTTGCAAAAGTAAGTTAATTTGACAGGTAATATACTCATAGAAAATTGGAAAATTCAAAGAAAATAAAGCATTTTTAACTCCACTAGCCATAGTCATTATCATTATATTGGTATATTTTCTTTCTTTCCAGGCATTTTACATATCCTAAAATGAACAAATACATCTACACACTTAAAACACACAGGCTATAAACAGAATCATCTTTTGCTTTTTGCCATAAGGCACTTAAAAAAAATTAAATGCTCTCATCTTTCTAATAAGCTATAATTTATTATGTTTCTATTACTACTCTTTTTGCAAAATCATAGAATAATAATGGTTAAGGGTTTGTGTTAGATGTTAATTTTTTTTTCTCAACATTTTATGATGAAAACTTCTAAATATATTAAAAAATGGAAATGATAGTGAACACCTATCTGGTCTTCTACCAAAATTCAACAGTTGCTCATATTTTGCCATAGTTGCTTTATCTCTTTTCATATGGTACAGGTATGTAGATTTTTTTTTTTAATCTTTTTTCAGCTGAACCCTCTGAAGGCATATTCTAGACAGCATAATATATACCTGTAAACATTTCAGAATGCAACTTTTAAGAATAAGGGCATTTTTTCTACATAGCCATAATCACACCCAGGAAAGTTAATAAATTGTACGAGACAGGTAATAGTGAGTCCCACTTTTTCCCCAATTGGCCCTAGAATGACTACTTTGAAACATGGTCTCGGCAGGTTAGGTCATCAGAAAAGCACATTAAACAAGATTTTGATCCAACTCCCTTCTCTCCCACCTGCTCTTTTTGTCCTTACACTGACTTTAAAGAATGTGAGCCAGTTTTGTATAGAATGGCCTACTTTTTGGATTGTTATGATTGTTTTCTGATGGTGTCCTTTAACCTGATCTTCTGTTTCCTGATTTCTTGTAAAGGAAGAATTTCTTTATTAGATCCATATTAAACATTTTGGGCAAGAATGTGGGATATGATTCTGTATTTCATAATGCCTTACATCAGGAAGCATATAATTGTAAAGTTGTCTTGATTTTGGTTTATCAACTTAATTATGATCAGCTTGAATGAATAGTTTGTTCTGCTAATAAAATTAAACAGCTGCTATCGTAGAAATCTGTAGACTTTCCAAATTTTAATAGAATATAAAAGGACTGAGTAATTTATAGCCATATCTTATAATATTTAAAATAATCTATGTGCTTTTATCTAGAGATGTTTT
Source organism: Sciurus carolinensis (assembly GCF_902686445.1). NCBI lineage: Eukaryota > Metazoa > Chordata > Mammalia > Rodentia > Sciuridae > Sciurus > Sciurus carolinensis. The sequence goes on along the minus strand of NC_062225.1, from coordinate 58,196,517 downwards.
TATTCAAATACTGCATTTAAAGGAAAAATAAAAATTTTCTCCAAGAAAGCTTTAAAATTCTCCAAAATTCCAGCTTAAATTTATGATTTTGCAGTTTGTATCTTCTCTCGTACCTGTCATTTAGCAGAAATGAAGAAACTAACATACCCTGCTTTCCTCTTCTTTTCCTCGCTTTATAGACTAATTTACTTTTGTATGAAATCATATAGCCAATGATTTTTTTTTTCAAATAAGTCACTTTTAGGAAATGTTTGTTGCTGTTGAATTCTAAAAGCTGAGTAAATTTCAGATTAAACTTCAAACAGTAGTTGAAATAAGACAAGGTAGTTAATGGTCATTTGCTAAAAATAACTTGAGGCATTTCAAGTTTTTACTAATTTTCCCAGGTAAGAATTGATATGTATTTAATTGTTTTCATGCTTAGAATATATTGCTCATGGTAGAAAAATTAGTATTTGTATAATATGTTATGAAATACATGTGATATCCTAGTTTGTCTACTGACACTGGGGTCTTAAATCTTAAAAAAAGGCCTCCGATGAAGCAGAGGAAAGTGGATCACAGGGAAAATTGGTGGAAGCTCTCAGGCAAATGAGAATTAATCATAGGGGAAACTACCGACAACTTCTGGAGGAGATGCTGACTAGTTACAGGCTAGCTAAAGTAGAGGGAGAAGAAAACCCTGCTGAACCAGCTGCTGCAGCTACTTCTTCGAACAGTGATGCTGGAAACCCAGTGACAATGCAGGAAAGCCATACTGAATCAGAAAGTGGTCTTGCTGAATTAGACAGCTGTAATGAAGATGCAGGGGCAAAGATGAGTGGTGGAAAAATATGACTTTTTTGGTAATATTTTTGTGATCTTTGATTTGGTGATTTTTTTCTTAGGAAGTATAATGTGTGCATTTATATAACCATTTTGTTATTTGAATCTTGGAAAACTAGTTTTATTATACTTCAAATAGCCTTGTTTTTTAAAAAGGCCTTGCATACATCTTTATGAGATAGTTTAAAATTGACTTTTATAGTATTTTGAATTTAATGAAATTATATGTCATTTCACCTTGTATGTAGGCTACCGATTATTAAAGCCAGTAGTAAAATTCATACTCGAAAGGATTAGAAATGACTGATAAGAGAGATTACTGTATGTTGTAGAAAAACTTGTTAATGTAGAATTATACTGCTTATTTTACATATTAGTACACTCACAGTTAGCTTTGTAATAAATTTGTGTTTTCTTTAATAATTTTAGTTCTTCAAAGAATGGCTGATACTGGCCTGTAATTTTTCTTTCAAGGTTGATTTGTGTGTTGTTTGATTTGTTTATATTTAACATCTCTGTAGTTTTATTTTTAGAAGTTGTGAGATACTGGATGTGTGGTTATTTTTTCTTTCTCTGTATTCTTTATGAAACATAAGTTTTGAAAAACCTATGTATTATTCAAACAGCTTTGGTTTGTATATTCTGTATAGCCTAACTACACACATCAAAATGTATGTCAACCAAGTGTTTAGAATAAAATTATAAGTGTTAAAGCCCAAATAAAGCATGTGATGTGGAATAATCTATGCATGTTGTACTTATTTTTTTAAAATTTTTTCAATAACCATGTTTGGGATATTGGAAAACTATTGATTAGAAATTCATTTGTATTTATATTAAATTTAATACACTTTTGGCTTAGTTTTTTCATATCAAAAAGGAAACATTTTTAATATGAAATATGTCTTAGTCAAAATAAATCAATTTCTTTTTCCCTTTTGGGGCATAAAATATTCAACTATAACCACATGGACACATGTAGACATGTGAGAACACATTAGGAACATTGTCAGTTTTGTTACAAGTATGCATCAGGTATTAATAAATGCAAGAATTGCAGGCTATTTTAAAAATAAATGTGTTTTGTTTTTGTTAAAAGAGGCTTTAAATTATAGATGGCTTTTAGTCACATGGGGAAATTTTTTAAACAGTTACTTTTTGTCTGTATAACATTAACTTTTCTTCTTGTTTATATTTTATATCATCATGTCTTTAAAGTAATTAAAGGTACTATAATTTGAAGTTTTGGAATCTTCAGATGTTGTAGCTGATGTTTTGATCTATTTTTCCAATACCAGAATATTTTAAGTGTTTTGAGAAAGAGGAAAGCATTTGGTGGAGAGGGGAGGAAAAAATCCAACAGTTGTCTATCTATACTAGATAGATACATGTGTATGTACACATTATACAATACACACATCTCTCTGTATAAGTACGTTTTCAGACAAAGAAAGGAAGGTAATTTGTTCATCTAATTTTGTTTTCTTTTGAAATTCAACCCAACCTGGAAGTTGATATAGGTAAATAATAATATTCTTCCTTTTCTCTTCCTGTAGGGTGCTGGAGATCTAGAAGACTCATGGTAGCCTTATAAACCTTCTAAAATGCTTTTGATTCTGAAAATTGGGGGAAAAAAAAACTTTTAATCACAATTTTCTTCAATACAAGGGAAAAATATTCTTGTGGATTCCCAACGTTTTGTGATATGAGCAGAAAATCATTAGCATTTCCCATCATTTGTTCTTATTTGTGTTTTCTGATATTTGCCACTCGTAGCATTGCCTGTACTACAGTATTTTTTGCCAACCTCATGCATACTGGTCACATCTGTATTGAACTTTTGGCCCTAGAAACCAGTGGAATTATTTTACTACAAGCAAACAAATGTGCCTGGGGTGCATGAGAATATAGTTAGCTGTACTCTGAAGATACATTATGTTTTATTTTAAACAAAACACACAACATACAAGCATGTAAGAGTAAAGAATTGTATGAGATGTTCCTTTTTTAGTTCACCAAGTTGGAAAGCCTCTTTGGAGTTCTGTGGCTTGGAATTTTATTTGAGCAATTTACTATAGGATATGTATTTATTATTAATTGTTATTTAATTTTTTCCAATTTTACCTGTATTACCAAACTGGATTCTTCAATAATGTCCAAATTCTAATGTTGCCTTGCTTCAAGATAAAGTATATTCGGCAATAATATTATAAAACCCTTACAAATTTTATGCATGTATCTACTACATACTTCAACTCTTTACTAGAAAATCTTTTGAAACCAAATGGATTAATTTATGGCTATTTATAATTTGCTTTGACATCTCACTGCTGCAAATTCTTTTAAATGATGATATTTGCCTTTATAATGTAAATTGTGATTTTTGTTTTACATGTGGGTTTCTATAGTTTTAATTTTTTCAGCTTTTAAGATACAAGTTTTGTGTAATTTGGTATAATTTTTAACTGTATATGTTATTTTAAAAGCTCAGAATATCACATTGAAATTACTATAAATACATTTAAAATTATCTATTTTAGATCTAAGGAAATATTACAGAGATATTTTCATGGGTTCAGTAACCTTTCATTTTATAACATTGGGCACGGTACAGAGTGGCTATCACAAGGTACTTGAAGATTAGTTTAATTCTATTTTTACAATAACTTTGAATTCTTTTGAGTTTTGCATGTATTAAATCCAATTAATGCTGAACATGAAGAGTAAAAGTATTTATCTAAAAGAAGTTACTGGGGTAGCAGAAGTAATGAATGTATCCATTTGTACATGATTTACATGTTGTGGATGCTTTGTAAACATTTTTCTATATGTTTAAATTGTGTTTCAGCAGGTTGTAATTGCCCTTGTGTGTAGTTAAAATGAGTCATCATCTGGTCCTGTGTGAAATGGAATTCATGGTATTTTCTGTAACATTTTCCTGAAGCTGTTTTTGGAGAGCCACATGCATTTGAATACAGACAGCTTTCCTGATCACTTGATTTATTGTGCACCTGATTTTTGGTCTAAAAGGAATTACTGCCACAATATATTTTATTTATTCTTTAGATCTTAGCCTTGTAAGTTAAAGTGCTTTACATGATGGTGTTAAAAGCTCTTTGTCCCTTTACTGGGTTTGGGGTTTGTTAAAAGATAGGGAATGAAGAATGCAAAATGGTTTATTGTTCAAACTGTCTACTCTGATCCAACCCTGTACTGATAGTACCTTTCCAGTATGATATTGTGACGTTTCATACAATGCAGTGAACATAACCAACTTGTTACCTAAATAAAGAATTGATTTTAAAAAATGTGTGATATATTACTATTTGGTGTGGTTTTCAAAAATAAAAGGGCAGTTTTTAATGTTATTTAGTTAGCATATTGTGAAAATTTCCAAACAAAACCATGTAGATGAACTCTAACTCTGAAAGGGAATTAATCAGACCATATAGGACAACATTCTTCCTTCACTCTAAAAACATTTTTATAGTACTTGGTGGGGAGGCTGTCTTTTTCAGGGAGGTCTATGGCCCTTTACATACAAGTAATGTGTGACTTAGCAAAAGAAAAATCCTTGTCTAGTATTCACTAAACTAAATCCCCTTGTCTGTCTCTTATCAAACGTTTGACTCAGGACCCATTTATACTCATAAAAATTGGATATCCCCAAGAAATTTTGCTTTCGGGATTATATCTGTTGATATTTACTACATTAGAAATTGAAACATTTTACATACTATAATAATAACACTACATATTAACATAAATAACATTGTTTTATGAAAAATATTCTTCCAAATCTAAAAAATGTAGTGTAAAATGTGGCACCAGTTTTCATTTTTTAAACCCTTTATGATGGACTGGATTGTCACATCTGCTTTTGCATTCAGTCTGTAGCAGTGTGACACATTGATTAAGTATTTGAAGAAATCTGGTGTCACAGATAGGGAGTTGGAAAAGTGTGTTTCAGTAACTTAAGGTAATTGTGGATATCAAAACTTGACAACTGGTATTTTCTTGAAGGTTAGTTGGAATGTGACATCTGAAAGCTAATCAAAGGTCTTTTTTTGTACCCTGTTATATTAAAATCCATTGGGTGTATCTTGCATTGGAATTGGAAAACTGTGCATGGTCTTATAATACCTTGAGTTGGTCATTTGGAAAATACTGGCTTACTGAATTATGCAGTTCTTCTGAATGTTAACATTATTATTCATTGATTAGAATTTCTTTGTTAAGGAGCTGAGATTGCGGCTCAGTGGTAGAGCGTTTGCCTCACACGTGAGGCACTGGGTTTGATCCTCAGCACTACAAAAATGGAATAAAATAAAGGTATTGTGCCCATCTACAAATAAATTTTTTTTAAATTTCTCATCAAAAAAATCTTTAGTATTGGGAAGCTGTCAAGCTCAAGATGATGGAAGGATATATTTCAAAATTCTAATTTTCTTTTGAAAGGTGAAATTTTATCATTGACAACAGATTTTGTCAGTTGTTTTCCCTAAGTGACAGGCTTGTTTCATTTATTTTAGAGGAAATGTCTTCTGAATAACCATAGTCTGTCAAGTTAACAACAGTGTTCCATGAAAAGTGGCTCGATCAGTGCACAGCTCGGAAAACAGCCAGGAGGCAACCATCCCACCTGGATATGTTTTAGAACCAGGACTAACCATTAATAGAGTATTAAAAAGAGTATTCTCTATTAATACTAGAGTATTAATAGAGTATTAAAAAGAGGTGTGCCCAAGGATAGAGGTTTAATAAAAATTTCTACTATGTATTCATGAATATTGTTGTGACTGGGTATGTAGCTTTGTGGTAGAGCATTTGTCCAGCATAGTTGAGAGGCCCTGGGTTCAATTCCCAGCACCACCAAAAGAAAAAAAGGCATTAACTGAAACTGGTTTTTTTTTTTGCTTGCTATGCAGTGTGTGGCAGTGAAAATAGAGTTATAACTAGTCATGTCAATGGTACTGTCTTGATTTGCACTAAGGTGCTTGCTGTTTCACCCATTGTTTTATTTTGCATAATCAATGCAAATGTCAATATGAGGAAAAAAAAGAAAACTCCACAGTATTTGATTTTATGGATCTCCTTCATAGGTTCTTGGGGACCCCTAGAGTTTCACAGCTATTGCCCTAGTTTTTGGATAACTTCGTAGTGGTTTTGTTTATACCTAATAATAATAATGTAATAAATTAATAAATGAGTCAAGGCATACAGGTCTGAAAAAAAATTTACCACAGGTGGCTGGGTGGTTGTCATAGCAAGATAAACAAGGTAGAATTGTTTCATGTTGTTTGAAAGATGAAAATTTTTCAGAAAATTTCTGTGATGTATATAAATTTGGGAAACTCGTGATTTAAGGTGAAACTTAACAATAGAGTTTAATTTTCATTTTTAATCTTTTAACTGTCTTTAGGTATTGGTCTCTAGATTTGTGTTATTTGTTTTGAAAGGTCTCATTCTACATTGAATCTAGATGCATTTACCATGAGTGAGATGTCACAGGTTAGAACTTTTAATTTTTTTTTTTTTAATGACAATGAAGAAAGATTAGACCTTAATGCTTTGTTGTTGTTTTTGTTGTTGCTGTTGGGGGAAGGAAAGGGGGCAGTGGTTACGAATTTCAGTTTTCTGAATGAAATTCATCAGGGTTGAGGAAAGTTGCCATGGAGATGTAAATTTCTTAAAACAAGTTTACTTATGATTTCTGTTACACATAGACATTTATTGTCCAGTATGTCTGTGTCATTATGATGTTCACTTAAGATTCTTTACTTTCTTTTTTTCTGTTCAACTTTGGAACTAATACTGTGAACCCTAAAAACAAAACAAAACAAAAAAATGCTAAACAGCTGTTTTTTTGGTTATTTTTGCTACTCGGGATTGAAGCTAAGGTTTGTAAGCATGCTATGCAAGCACTCTACCACTGAGCTACAACCCAGCCCAGATGGTTTAACCCTCATTTTGGTGGTTCATGTACATTTACATTGTAATGTAGGAGTAAAAAATGCACTTACTAATACAGAGTAAGCTGATTTTCAGGCAACATCAATACTTCTGACTGGCTTTCCTGGCTACAGTATCTTCTCAGCTTTATTTGACCTAGCAATCACTACTGCTAACTAGGACCACATTTCCTCATCAGGTGTACCTGTTAGATATGTTCTTGTAGTTCAGGAGTGAGAGATTCCAGAGGTTATTTTATCTTGAGTGTCTGCTACTCTGGTGGGATACGGAAGAGCCTTACCTTTGCTAACCAGGTAGAATCAAAGGTTTGGGTTTACTTTATTTTGCCTCTTGACTGAAAATCCCTTGTTGGTAATATTGGAGACACTAATTTCTTTAGAAATTAAATCTGTATGACATATATTCATTGTTTCCATAGGATATTCGCCTATCCTGAAAATACTTGTGTATGCATTTGAGATGAGGAAGACTAGTACAATTCAAGAATCATCCTAATATGTGGATCTATTATCTTTCTCCTAAGTCGTTCACACTTATTTTTACTTGTGTGCTCATTATGAAGAGGTAGTTTTGTTTCTTCATTTGTAACTTGAAGGCATGAAGTATAATTTACTTTGGTGGGATTCCATAGTAACATGCTTTAGAGGACCATGGATTTAATTTTCATAAGATTTTGCTTGTGAATTAAAGTCTTGCTGATAAATTGATGTACAACTTAAATACTCCTATTTAACATTTGCTATTACAAGTGACCTCAAGGCAACTGGTTATAAGGCACTTTTGCTCCATTGCTCCTGAATTGAAAGTTAGTGGATTTAATTAATTCCTGATCTTATAAGTTCCCTAGGAACCTCTAAAGCTTTCATGAAAACTTCACATATTTAAATTACTTATACCTATAATTAATACTCTAAAGAATTTTCATCTAACTTGTGCCTGGTGTTATGGCGAATGCCTATAATCCCAACAACTAGGAAGACCGAGGCAGAAGGATTACAAGTTAGAGGCTAGCCTCAGGAGCTTAGCGAGACCGTGTCTCAAAAACAAAAACTAAAAAGAACTAAGGATGTAGCTCAGTAGCTCAGTGGTAAAATGCCTGTGGATTCAATCCCCAGTGTCCAAAAAAAAAAAAAAAAAAAAATTTTTTTTTTTTTTTTCGTGTAACTCAATCTTCCCCTGAACTGTTATGATTTTCAGAGGAAGTTCCTGGAATACCTGTTAAGTATTTACAGTTTTTGATTTGGTGATATGACCTACTATTGTGATTTAGTTCTTAGTTCAACCATAAGTCAGTCAATCATCTCACCTTTCTCACATATCCACAAGCATGCATTTTTTTATTTTGGGGTGTATTACGGGGGGAAAGGGTGTTTTCCCAGCCTCAGGTTTAAACTTACCTACTCACATTATGACGTCTATATCCCCTTCTTGTAAAAAACAAAAAAGGTAGTAACCAAAGAAGAATAACTGGTGTAGTACCCCATTGTGTGACTACTACAGTGTATGTTTACATTTCCACATTGAGGTTTACTTAGGTTGTTTATCATTTTTACTGCAGCAAACACTACTGGACATACTGGTGTGTGCATGCTAGTACGCACGTACTAGTGTTTCTGTAGAGTGATATTTTCTAAAAGTAAAACTGGTGGCCCTTGGGTATACAGGTCTTCAAGTTATTACAAAAACATTATATTAAATGTGTAGATTTAGGGGCTGGGGAGATGGCTCAGTTGGTAGAGTGCTTGCCTCACAAGCACAAAGTCCTGGGTTCAATCCCCAGCACCACATAAAAACAAACAAAAAAAAGTGTAGATTTACATGTCTACCAGAAAGTAGTAGATTCCTATTCCTCCATCCAGTCCCATCCTCAGTAATACTTGATATTGTCAGACTTTGAATTTGCCAGATGATCATGCGATAGTATCTCCTACAACTTGGATTTCAGATTATATGTGAGAATATCTTTTTCTGTGTGTATTGGCCTTTTGAGTTTCCTCTTCTCAGAATTGAATTCTCATATCATTTACCCTTGTTTCTTTCTATTTGTTTTTACTTTTATTTTTATACAGAGTGGTGGTTTTTTTTCAATCTTTATGATTTTTGCTATTTTTCTTAAGAAATCATTTTTGCTGGGCATGGCCATGCACTCCTATAATCCCAACAACTCAGGATGCTGAGGCAGGAGGATCTCAAGTTGAAGGCCAGCCTCAGCAATTTATTGAAGCCCTAAGTGACTGAGTGAGACCCTGTCTCAGAATAAATAATTTTTAAAAAGGACCGGGCATGTCGCTGAGTGATTCAGCGCCCCTGAGTTCAATCCCCAATACCAAAAAAATAAAAAAGAAATCATTCTCATGTTCATACAGTCTTTAATCTTTTCATGCAGTAGTTTTTGTTTGTTTTGGGTTTACCCTTTCAGCTTTTAAAGGTATAGTCAGATAACAGTGGTAGGGGATTTTTTTTTAATGTTTTTCTTATAAAATCAAAGTTTAGTTCTTTGGTGTAAAATAGGCTCTTTGCTGTTCACAAATTCCTGAATTGCAAAAATTCTCTCCACTACTATTCTAATGAACCTTGGCTGCCAAAATCAGAAAATGCAAGGGCACTTGCTGTATCTGTAGAGAAAACTTTGGCAACAGACAGTAACTGTTCCCAGTCTGTGAAATAGATGCATTCTTCAGTAGTTTCCAAGTTGTCTTACCATCTCCCAAATATACGTACATATTTATGTTTTTAATTCATCTTGAATTTACTGCTACATATAATATGAACTAAGAAATCTTAATCTTTTTTCACACAACTACCTAATTGTGCCAGTGCCACACTACCCCATCGAATGACCAATTTTCTAACTATATGTAATCCACTCCTAGTGTCTGTTCTGTCTTTTTGTCTAACCTTGTGCAAATATTAGACCATATTTATTCAGCCTTATAAATGTTGGTTCCTGGCAGGGTACATTGTCTTATTTAAATCTAGTTCATTTTAATAAAAATGTAATAATCTGCACTCTGATTCTTAACAGCTTGCATTCATTTGGGGATCTAATATTGAAAATTCCTCCCCTCCCTGTGATTACTTGTGTGTTTCTCTTGTATATTTAATTTTAAACTGTAGTGTGGTACCACATCGCTCACTCATTCTAATCTACCACGACCACCCTTCTTCCCCTTCGCAACTGGAATGTAACAGTGCTATGTCAAGCTATGAGAAAGCCTAAGGCAAAAAGGAAATTCAGAGTTATAATTCTGCCTTTACTTAAAATTTGGATATTTATCATGATTTTTGCATTCATTCTGATATTTTAAAATGTCGCAATCAAATACTTATTTTGGCTGGTGCTGCATGCCTTGTAATCCCAGTTTCACAAGTTGGAGGCCAGTCTCAGCAATTTAAGGAGACCTAGACTCAAATTTTTTAAAAGGGCTGGGAATGTAGCTCAGAGACAGAGCGCCCCTGGGTTCAATCCCCAGTACTTAAAAAAAAAAAAGTGACATTTTTCTCCAAGGCAAGTGCTTCAATCTAGTTCTAGCTGGGAAGTATGAATTCCTGAGTTTTTGAAGTAACTGTCTGTAGACTGGTTTTTTCGATGCAAGGCAGATGTTGCTAAGGAAGAACTGCTCCTTAGTCTACAAGCATCCTTTAACACAGAACAGTTTTTGTGGGGCAGCTTCGTGAAATGGAGGAAGGGTCAGGCTAATGCAACCTGAACTCTGGCATCAGGTATTTGCTTTGCTTCTGCAGGCAACAGGTATTTTTTTTTTTTTTTTTTTTGGGGGGTGGGGTGCTAGGGATCAAACCCAGAGCCTTGTGCTTACAAGGCAAGCACTCTACCAACTGAGCTATCTCCCTAGCCCCACGGGTATGTTTTAATACTTTGAAAACCTAAGACAGAAACAGAACAGGTTATAAAAGGTTGTCTTTTATGTAAAAATGTAAATCTCCAAAATGTATTCTTGCACAGTTTTTTTTTTTTGCCGTGCTGGGGATGGGACCCAGGGCCTTGTGCATGCAAGGCAAGCACTCTACCCACTGAGCTATCTCCCCAGCCCCCTTTTTTTTTTTTCTTTTTTAAGGCACTCAGGATTGAACTCAGGGCCTTGTACGTGCTAGGCAAGCACCCTACCACTGAACTACATCACCAGCCCAGTCCAAAACGTACTATTTTTTAACAAGACACTTTAATATCTTTGAAGTTGGGAAGCGTCTTAAATCAGTGGCATCTTTCCACTGTCATTGGCTAGGCAGCCACCATGGTACCTTGCACCAGCTTGGTCATACCTATTCATATTTCCATTCATAATGAGGTACACTGTTGGTTTAAATGTGATCTAAAATGTCTTCAAAATGACCACACTGGTTTAGCATATAACAGATACAGCATTCTAAAAACCTGTTACAGTAAGTATAAAATAATCATAAGTTTTCATGATGCATTTTTTGTAGTTTAATTGGCAGCATTTTATGATACATATTTTCAGTTGACACATTGTTGATTTGTGAGAGCTCCTTACATTTAGGAAATTAACCATTCTGTTAAATACAGCATGAATTATTTTCTTCAGCTTCCTCTGCCTTTCAGTATTGTAATACTATTCATGGGTTTGTTGGTATTGTTTTAATGAAGGGTTTTGAGGATCGATGAGACCAAGAACAAAGGGCACCTATCAATACTGAGTTGATTGAATTCCTGAAAAACCAAACCACAAGCTCAACATCATAGATTTTTTTTCCCCCCTAAATCTTATATTGTGCTACTATTTCTGTGCATTTTCTTACCCTAACCTTTTTCTGTTTGTGTTAGCATTTCTTACAGGCAGAATAAGGGCTTTCAACTCACTCTGATTGAAGAGGTAGTGGAGGAAGGAAGGCTAAGATCTGGAGGGTACTGGATAGGTATCCTTGGTCAAAAATATTCCCTTTTGCTCTCCATATACCCTTTAAATCAAATAGGGTGACATTTGTTTTGCTTTATTTAAAAAAAATTGAAGTAAAATTTATATTCAGTAAATTGCAAAGAACTTAGGTGTTAAATTTGATGAGTTTTGAGAGAAGTGTTTTAACATCAAAAAGTTTTAGAATTTTATCATTTTCTTTGACAGTTTCATCAACCTTCAGATGTATACCCTGACAATGTTTTCACATTATGAGTAAGTAAATATTTTTCTTTCATGACTTTGACCTTTTTAATAAATATTTGCTCATAAGTATTTAATACAACTGGTACTGCCAAATAAAAATCCTGTTAATATGTTGATTATGTTGTTGTAGAGATGAATTTGAAGGCCACTGATATCTTAAGCAGAGGTGAGTTCCATCCAGGAACATGCTCTATCTTTCTATTTATGCAGGTGTTTATAATGCCCCCAGTATAGTTTTAGAGTTTCTTTCATGTGGTCTACATCTTAAATTTATTCCTTGCTGGGCTTGTTGACGTATGCCTGTAATCCAACGACTTGGGAGGTTGGGGCAGGAGGATCTCAAGTTGGAGACCCGCCTCAGCAGCTTGTTGAGACCCTCAGCAACTTAGCAGGACCTTATCTTAAAGTAAAAAATAAAAAGGGCTGGAGATGTGGTTCAGTGGTAGAGTGCCCCTAGGTTCAATATCCAGTGTCAATAAAAAAATTTGATTCCCTATTTTGCATCTCTTATTTTTTTGTTATAATTAACTATACATGACAGTAGTTCTGTTTTATATTTCCTACTGCTGTAATAAGCTACCTGCCCACCCCTCAGTATAGTTTATACCTTCTTAGTAGCCAACTGACTTTCTTCACTTAAAAAAAAATCATTTTAATTTCTGTCATTTCCACCAGATGGCAGTCTTGGGCATGTCAATTTGTAAACCTGCTGAGACAAGGTGACAAGGCAGTGACTGGCCAACCTACCAAGAGCCCTGAAGTTCAAGGACAAAAAGGTTGTTTTTTTGGTTTATTTGGTTTTTTTTTTTTTTTTGTAAACCCGAAAGAAAAATGAGCCCATCAGCACATAGTTATAATATTTATATTTGTATTAACTCTTAATCTTTTAGCTGATTAGTGGAGGCAAAGAAGAGCTTTTATCACCATGTCCTTCAAATTCATGTTTTTCCCTGTTCGTGCAATAAACACCTGTGGCTTCTTGGTAGTACTTGTGGTTTTATTCCAGGGTCTCTCATGGGTAAAGGCCAGCTTTAATCTGTCATTATTGTTTCAATTCTCCTAAAAGCACCACTTATATCAGCAGTTACTGGATTTCTGAATGTATGTGTAAGAGCATCTTGTGACTTTTTTTTAACATTAGAACTTTGATTTTTTTTAAATTTTTATTTTAATTCATTATACCCATGGGGGTACAACTGTTGTTTCTTCGGGACTCTTTTTTTACCATTCCTACATCTCTTCTGTAATGAGTTAGTGTTTATACTTAATGTGAACATGAACCTAACAACTCCTTTTAACGAAGCCCTTTTGGTCTTAGATTAGGTGATTTCCAAGACCTACATTGAGAATGTGGGAAACAGTTAATCACTTTCAGGCCAGGCTTTGACTCAAGTATTTTCTAATAGGTACTCTTCCAAGTGGCCAAAAAAATAGTACTTTGGGACAGCAGTACATTGCGTAGGCAACCCCTCTTCTTGTACCACTTATGATGATTCCATTTGTTAGTCAGTGTGCTTTTATAATCAGGGAGTGGTAAGTGACTGTACCCGTGGAGTAACTAAGTACTTTTCCTTTCTGAGATGATATTCCCACAGTGAGATAGAAAATATGGTAGGAAAAAGGGAATACAACATTTAGTTCTTGAACACAAAGGTATACCAAGGTTAATGCTTGCCTTTCCAAAGAAAAGTAAATAAGTCTTCCAGGAAATGATGTAGCAAACACTTTGAGAGATAATAGGTAATCTCTTTTATCAAAAATCATAGAAAAGTTTCCTTTCATTTTTGGATCCCTGGTTAATTCTATTTTGTGACTATGTGAAATGTCAAACTTCTTTAGTATATTTAATCTGAGAGAGAACGTTGAAATAGATTTTTTGGAATGTCAGCACTGACTCAGGCTAGCTTACAGTATACTGAAACATCTATAAGTAAAGACCAAATTGGAGTTAGTCAAAATTAGGTATTTTCCACATGTTTCAGAAGAGTTAGGGATAACTTCAATCATATAAATAGAATCATCACTGAAATTCTAGAAGGTTGACTGTGTAAAAGTATCTTTAAAGCCACAACTTTTTTTTTTTTTTTTCATTTTTTATTTTTTTCCCCCAGTACTGGGAAGTGAACCCAGGGCCTTGTACATGCCAGACAAGCAGTTTACCACTGAGCTCTATCCGCAACCCTTATAAGATTTTCTTTGAAAAGGGAGGAACTCCTAATAATTCATGAATGTGTTTTGTTATATAGCATGCATGTACACATATATAAATAAATGTCTACACAATATGTATATACATATGTATAAATACACACTTGTGTATTTATTTTTAGAGCTTTTGACTTTTTCAGAATTAGCCACGCATGAATCTTAGGTTAAGGCAGAAGTTCCATATAGTATAACGGCATGCTATGCTACACTAGTAAAATGTCTTTCACCATCAGAAACATATCCATCAATGCCAGTTGCTTTAACATTAGAAAAAATAGGCCAGTGTAAACTACCTTTTCCTGACTGATTTCACATCAAACAGCATACATACAGCTGCTTGTCCATTTGAGAGAAAAGATTAGTCAATAAAGCAAACACTGAATGATTTATAGTTTTATATCTTCAAAAGTTTTAACAGTAGCTCTGAAGATTGGTCATTTGTATGTTCCTCAAAGATAGGGTAATAAATTTTATTGTTGGATAGATCTTTAAGTAAGTATATACTTATGGAATCTCAAAGTTGGAAAGAACCTGAGTGCCTTATGGTCCTGCAGCAACCTCTGTTCTGACCTGGGCAGAGTTTCTTCGAGCTGTGGTTAGATCTGCCTGAACTAGTTGCAGGTTGTTCCTTCCTCTACTTGCCTTTTTAACTCTTGGAGCTAGACAGTAGCCACAGCTCTCGTGCCGATTCCCAGCATCCCTTTCCTATCCCTGTCATCTCATTCATTATATATCATGATGGCACCTGTACTTACCATCTAGGACATTTTTCTATAAGTGTGCTTTCATTTTCTTGATATTTCTTACTTTTTTTATTTCTTAAAAGTGTATAACCCCACACAGAATACTCATGGGTAGTGGAATTGTCTCATTTTATCTAATTAATACTTTTTTTTCTATGTAATACCCCCATATCATACTAGCTTTCTGACAAGCACATGATATTACTTTTAGTCCTTTGAGCTTAATTACGTTTTTTTGTTTGTTCGTTTGTTTGTGTTGTTTGTTTTTGTTTTTCTTGGAGTGGGGATTGCTGGCGATAGAACCCAGGGTCTGGCACATGGTAAGCACATGGTCTACCAAAAGCTACACCCTTGGCCTTGGTTTCTTTGTGTTGTTTTTGTTGTTTTAGGTGCATCTCCCTTCTTGTACTGCATCTATATTGTACTTCAGGAAAAAGTCATTTGAAAAATAACCCTGATGCATTAAAAGAAAATCACAGCTGCCACTTGGTCTGCAACTTGAAGGTCAAATGCAGCAGTGAGGTTGTGCAGGATAGAGCAGTGCCTCATGCAAGAGGATGTCATTTGCATCAGAGACATGGGGACTTACATGTAGCAGCAACTAGAATAACTGCAACAAATATCCGATAAGGGGTACTGTGCTAGCATGCAGAGGAAGTGAGCTGCATGTGGGCAAATCCTAAAGGAGCAGCTTTGGCTTTTTAGCCTTGAGTTCAGACTTGGAAGAGCCAGTGACTCACTCAGAATTTTAACTCTTGTTTTCTAGACTTCCTCAGTTACCAGGGCTTGAAAAACAGCAAGTGGGAAAAAGGGTAGAAAGGAAAGATGCCCCAGATATATAAAGGGCATTTGTAAATGTCTGCTGATATATGTAGTACATGTAACATATAGAGAGTATAATTATACATATTTATGCTGTACTTCAATTAAAATTTAAAGAATGAACCTTGGCTGGTACAATAACCCTCAGGTATGTTTGTTTATATAGTTTCTTCACAGTTCAGTAGAACACATGCAAATAGCTGAGTGGATATGATGGGCATGCTCTGGAGAATATAAATACACTGTATGTTGTACAGAAAAAAAAAATCACTGTGTGCCTACCCAGTAGGAATTGCCCTACCCAGCTGGATGTTCCCATTACAGTTCACTTCCATGGAAGACGAGGAACATGCTTTTGAGGACAGATGGCTATTCTGCCACAGGCAGCCATTTTTTTCTTTTATTGTCCTGACTCTTGAAATATAACCAATTGTTTGAGAAATATGTCCTTTAGTAAAAGAAACAATTAGGAAACACTTCTTTAAGACCCAAAGAGCTAAGTTTAAAAATTTTTTAGTTATACATTATAGTTATGTGTAACACTGAGGTTCATTTTGACATAATCATACAGGCATGGAATGTAATTTGATCCAGTTCAGTCCCCTGTTCTCCCCTTTCTCTCCTCCCTCTCCTGTTCCCTTTACTGTTCTCTACTGGTCTTCCTTCTATTTATTTAGAGGTGTTTTTTTTTTTTTTAATTCTTGCTTTATAGATACATATAAAAGGGAAATTCACTGTACATATATGAATATGCATAAGATAGTTTGGTCAATTTGATTCCACCCTTTCTCTCTTTTCCCACCCTTCCTTTCTTCCTTCCTTCCTTCCTTTCCTCCTCAACAGTTTGCCATTCATCAGAGCAGTAAAAACAGATTTCACTGTTGTGGGGGATGCATACTCATTAAGGCACTGTGGACAGAGAAAACTAGTAACAATTTAAGCACAGCTTCAAACATGAGAACACCCCAGCCAGAATTACTGAAATTAACAAAACTGAGTAGGGTGTGGTGGTGCACACCTGTAATTCCAGCAGCCTGCCGGAGGCTGAGGCAAGAGGATCACAAGTTCAAGACCAGCTTCAGCAATTTAGTGAGGCCCTAAGCATCTTAGACCCTGTTTCAAAAAAAGGTGTGTTGGGGGGCAGGAGTCACGACTGGGAATGTGGCTCAGTGGTCAAGTGCCTTTGTGTTCAATCACTGGTACCCATGCCACTCAAAATATATAATGTTCACAAAAAAGACTCATATAATACAAGTATGTTCAGAGTAGCACCGTTCATAATAAATAGCCCAGGTACCCATCAGTAGCAGAATGGTGTCAAAAGACAAAATTGCAACAAATTTAGTTCTAGATCTTAACTGGCTTCTAGAATCAAGCAAGACTTCATTCCATAAAACAGAATTCGTGCTCTTATAAGCTGAGCCCAGGACAAAAATAGACAAAGGGCAGAAGAAAGTAGAAAACAACAAAAACAGGTTGGTTGCTCTAAAGTTACTGTTCCTTGTAAGGACTAAAGCAGAAAGAAATTCATTATCATGCCCACTGAACTTGTCCTCTGGGAATTTGGTTATTATCGCTCTCCTGTTTTCTCAGAAAATCAGGTAAACAATTTGGTTTTGACTTGGTATTATGGAACTTAGCACAAGTGACTCTATTTTGGTTTGGTTTGTTGGGCCTAGTGCAGTTCAGTCCACACCACAATGTAAACTGTGGTGTAATCATTGAATGCAATGCTACTCAGCAATAAAAATGAAAGAGCTGTCATTAATTACAATAGTGTGGCAAATCTCAAAATGTGCGGAATAAAAGAAGTTGTACAAGGAATATATACCATATGGTCATGATTACACGAAGTTTTAGAAGAGGCACAACTAATTCATGGTGGAGAATAGCACAGTAGATAGCTCAGTGGGGCAGGGTCATTGGAGTTGTTTGACTAGGAAGGAGCAGAGGGAACTTTCTGGGAAGATGGGTGTGTTCTTTTTTTTTCCCCATCTCTATAGAGGATTGAACCCAGGGCTGATTTACGTCTGAGCTACATTCCTAGCCCTTTTCATTTTTTGAGACAGAGTCTCACTATGTTGCTTAATACCTCACTGAGTTGCTGAGGCTGGCCTTGAATGTGTGATCCTCTCACCTCAGCCTCCTGAGGGGCTGGGATTACAGGTGTGCACCACAGCACTGGGCTATGTTCTGTGTCATAATAAGAGCATTACATAGGTGTATGCATTTGCCAAAATGTTGCACATGTTCACTTAAAACGCGTGTATTTCATTGTATGGAAATTTTATCTCAAAAAATATAATTTATAAACAAATATTCAAATTTAATTATAGGCTTGCTAAAGTACTTAGGGGAAAATACACTATTATTTGCAGTTTACTTTATATGCATAAAAAACTAAGATGATTGATACACAGAAGATTGCATAGATAATCATGATACAATAAATATAGTAAATGTTAAGAGACTTCAAAACTATCCAAGATAGAGAAACGGGGATTGGATTTATTATCCCATATTAAAATTAGAAAACCTGTAAGTATACAAAACAAAGGTTTGTGTGAGAGGAAACTACCTGAAAGCAGTAGGCAGAACAACTTAAGACACAAGTCTAGGAGTAGTTTGTATTCCCACCAACCAGAGCAAAATGACCCCAGCATACAAAGGGTATTAGGAAGAATCCTTTGAAGAGTTAAATGTACCAGACTTAATGTACCTCTGGACTCAACCTACAAATCTTTATAAATCAAACTGATTGTTAATATAAATGAATTCATTTATAGATAAATGAAATCCTAATGAAAATTCTGGCAGCTATTTTTTTTGTAGAAGTTGTCAAACCGATTTTTAAATGTATATAGAAATGCTCAAGTAGCTAAAACTTTTTGATAAAGGCAGATTAAATTGAAGGATCTCTGCTACTAGATTGTAAGAATGACTATAAAATTAAAGTAATTAAGATAATGCGGTTTTGCTATCAGACTCTCAATATCAATGGAACATAATAGAGAGTCTAGAATAGACCCACCCATATATAGTCACTTGAGTTTTAACAAAGGGGACAGGAGAATTAATTGAAGGAAAAGAAAAAATACTTTAAACAAATAGTTCCGGAATAAATATATAGCCATATGCAACCATAACAACCACAACAAAAACAGGCTTGATCCCATTTATTTATATATTTATTTAGGTACTGGGATTGAACCCAGGAGCACTCTATTACTGAACCATAGTCCAGCCCTTTATTTTATTTTTTATTTTGAGACAGGGTCTCACTAAGTTGCGTAGGGCCTCACTCAATTGTTGAGGCTGTCCTAGAACTTGAGATCATCCTGCCTCAGGCTCCCAAGTCCCTGGGACTATAGGCATGCACCTCTGTGCCTGGCTTGAACCCCTTTATTTCATACCACACAAGAATTAACTAGAATTACAAACTAAACATTAAGTGCTAAAACTAAAATTTTATATATTTTTTATTTGTTCTAATTAGTTATATATTACAGTAGAATGCATTTTGACATCATACATAAATGGAATATAACATCTCATTTGTCTGGTTATACATAATGTAGATTTACACAGGTCATGTAATCATATATGCACACAGGGTAATAATGTGCAATTCATTCTGCTATCATTCCTATCCCCATTCCCCTCTCTTCATTCCCCTCTGTCTAGTCCAAAATACTTCTGTTCTCCCCCACCCCTTATTGTGAATTAGCATCTACATATCAGAGAAAACATTCTGCCTTTGGTTCTTTGGGATTGGCTTATTTCACATAGCATAATGTTCTCCAGTTCCATCCATTTACAGAAAAATGCCATAATTTCATTTTTCTTCAAGGCTAAGTAATATTCCATTGTGTGTGTGTGTGAAGACCACAGTTTCTTTACTCATTCATCTGTTAAAGGGCACCTAGGTTGGTTCCATAGTTTAGCTATTGTGAATTGAATTGCTGTAAACGTTGATGTGGCTGCATCACTGTAGTACGCTGATTTTAAGTCCTTTGGGTATAAACCTAGGAGTGGGATGTCTGGATCAAATGGCGGTTTCATTTCAAGTTTTCTTAAGAATCTCCATACTGCTTTCCATTAAAACTCAAATTTCTGTGGTGATTACCAAGAATACAAGCAACGATAGGTGTTGGAGAGGATGTGGGGAAAAAGGTACACTCATACATTGCTGGTGGGGATGTGAATTAGTGCAGCCACTCTGGAAAGCAGTGTGGAGATTCCTTTGAAAACTTGGAATGGACCCACCATTTGACCCAGCTACCCCACTCCTCAGCCTATACCCAAAGGACTTAAAATCAGCATACTACAGAGATTCAGCCACATCAATGTTAATAGCTGCTCAATTCACAATAGCCAGACTGTGGAACCAACCTAAATGTCCTTCAATTGATGAATGGAAAAAGAAACTGTGATATATATATATATGAATGAATATTACTCAGTGATAAAGAATAGTAAAATTATGGCATTAGCAGGCAAATGGATGAAATTGGAGAATATCATGCTAAGTGAGATAAGCCAATCTCAAAAAAAACAAAGGATGAATGATCTCGCTGATAAGCAGATGATGACACATAATGGGGGGTGGGGAGGCAAGAATGGAGGAAGGAGGGACTGTATAGAGGGAAAAGAGGGGTGGGGGGGAGGAAAAATAACAGAATGAATCAAACATTATTACCCTATGTAAATGTATGATTACGCAAGTGGTATGCTGTTACTCCATGTACATACAGAAGCAACATGTATCCCATTTGTTTACAATAAAAATAAATTTTAAAAAAACTCAAATTTCTGGATAAGAACATTGGAGGAAATGTTCGTGACCATGGGTTAGCTAATACTCAGAAAAGACAGAAAGTATAAGAGTAAGCAAGCAGCATAAAAGGAAATATTAATGAATAGACAAATAGAAACTTGTACTCTTTAAGAGATACTGTTTGTGTCACTTATCTTCTCTGATAGGCTGGGGATGTCTGCATCCTGCTTTTGGGGTGTGTGTATCTTTGCTTTGCAGTTCTATAATAAATCTCTACTTGCGCCTTGCTTTTGATGTGTTCTGAAATTCTTTTCAGCAGTATTAAGTTGAGAACCCACCCAGGTCGAGTTGAGATTCTGCTGTATTTACTCTTGGAGAGACCTCCTTGGATCCCTGTCTGGTGACATTTTGTCTAAAATACTAACTGTTCAATAGAGTTGAATGCTGGGTGTGGTGGTGCACGCCTGTAATCCTAGCTGGTCAGGAGGCCGAGGCAGGAGGATCCTGAGTTCAAAGCCAGCCTCAGCAATTTAACAAGGCCCTAAGCAACTCAGTGAGACCCTGTCTGTAAATAAAATATAAAAAAGGGGGCTGGGAATGTGGCCAGTCACCCTGGGTTCAATCCCTGTTACTAAAAATGAATAGAGTTGGAAATTCACAAGAGATCTTTTATTTTTCTGGTTCTGGGCCTGAGATAAGCAAAGGAAAAAAAGATGATAACCTATATTTAAGTTCTATTTCTAATTTCTGAAATGGCATAATTTTATAATAAGTTAAAAATTGTGGAGGTTTTGTTATTTGTTTTTGTTGTTGTTAATTGATCATGAATTCTAGCAGTACTTTCAAAAATTAACTGTCAGCAAGATGTTTTACTGCCTCCTTAAACTGTAAAATGGATTTTGTACTAGGACTGATGCCAAGGTCTAGTAATGCTTAATTCTGGAGCAACTTAAAGGAACTTTTAAAATGCATTTATAAGTAGGATCCAACAGTCTGGCAATGACTGACCACTTTTAGTAGTCTACAAAGTACTGACTTAAGAACAAAGATTTTGTTTTATCAAGGTAATCTTGTGTTTTCTGCTGATTTTGTTATGCTTTTAATTGTTTAAAAGAGAATTCTTATAAGTTAAGATTTATTCAGATCTTCATTGGTTCTAAAGTCTCTTTTATTGTGGTTTGTATCTCTAGTTACATGAACTAGTATTTTTATAATCATGTTGTATCCACTTCACCTTTTGAATAAAACCCTTCCTGCTTATTTAATTTAAGTTAATTAATTTGTTTATTTATTTTGGGTACCTGGGATTGAACTCAGTGCACTTGGCCACTGAGCCACATCCCCAACCCTGTTTTGTATTTTATTTAGAGACAGGGTCTCACAGAGTTGCTTAGCACCTGGCTTTGAACTCTAGAGCCTCCTGCCTCAGCCTCCTGAGCCGCTGGGATTATAGGCATGGGCCACCATACCCCGCTCTTGCTTATTTTAAAAGGATCTGTTTTTCTTCTCCCTCTCCCCCTCCCTAACCTGGGACAGGTAACAAGATTACCTTTTCCCATCTTATACCTAGTTATCTCTCGTTGAGCAGACACTCACCACGGGAAGGAGATGTCATTGAGAAGACAAAGTGACTATCTCCCAAATTAACAAGTGAGTTTCAACACACCATCTGGATGCACCTGAGGAACACCGCCCCGCTTCCAGGGCACACCTGGAATGCAGCCCTGGAGAGCTTCTTTAAGAGCCCTCTGCTCTCCCTTAAAGGCAGAACCACAGCCTCCAGGACCTGGGTGCCTTGTGTGTCTCCTTTGCAAGCAAAGCAGTAAACCTTTTCCTTTTTCTCAAAACTATCTCCTTATTAAATTGACATGACCTGGCATTGGGAACAAGGACTGAGCTTTTGGTCACATTTTTATTGATAAAAATGCTCTAAAAGCTTAAAAAATCTGACAGTCTAGAATATGATGCTATAAGCCATGATTGTTTTAACATATTGTACGGTAACTCAATTGTCTTACAAGATTGTGAGTTCTCTAGTAGTAATACATTCTGTATTGTTGGTAGTCATTTAAATATATATAATGTGAGCCCTGTTTCTGTAGTTAATAAGTGGTATTTCTGCCTTGTTCCTCCTCCATCCTCTATCTCAAGATGAAGTTAAAGATTTTAATATCTGTTTACATTGTGTTGTGACTTAGTTTACAAAGTACATTTCAGTATATATGTATGTTCTTAATTGATGGAATGACATTAATTTTTCTTCAAAGTTTTTACAGATCTGTAACATGTAACTAAATTCTAAAGATGCTTTCTATTCATTTGGTGATTAACCTTGATTTACAAAAGGCCTCTAGCTGACAGGTACTCTCTAATTGTGCAAAAGGACCGGATGCAGACCTCAACGGATTCAGAGAAGCCTTTATTCATTTGCAGACTCCGGCACCATCAGGGCTCATTTTCTGGATGTGAAAATGGTCATCAGTTACAGAGGGGATTTTGGTTTTATAGGGTAGGACTAATCAGCCATGGGGGAAGGTCAAGGTTTAGGGCTCATTGTTATCAGGAAAGGATCTGCTGAGAGCCTTGGCTAGTTTCCCCTCCCTCCTCCCAAACCACACCTCTCTCCATTATTTGGGGGGACTATCTTGCAGGAATATTATTTTCCATAACCCTTCAATAAGCATCTGACCTCTTGTATTCGGAGTTCTGTGCAGGAATATATAATGATGGACTGCCAGTCAGCCAGATGACAGGGAAGCCCCAGTTCCCCCAAGATTGAGAGCATAAACAGGGGCAATTTGAAACAGACTGAATTTGAGGGCTACCTCCCCCCTGAATTAGGAGCAAATTCCTCCTGTACAGAAAGGAAGCTGAAGGCTAGGACTCCCCACCCTGACAGGTCCTAAAGACAATGGGAGATGACCCATTCCCCAGACTTCCACAGAGGCTAACTAAGTCTGCACATGTACGTTTCCTGCCTTTGTTCACTGCCCTGCCACTGTCGCTTCTTCTCTGCCTCCTCTCCTTTAAAAGTACTGCTCAAGTTCAGGAGTTTGGGGGATGGAATCTTTGAAACAAATTTCTTTCATTATCCTTTAAACCAGTTCCACACCCCAACACCCCCCGCTCATTACTGAGAATCAAACCTAGGGATATTCTACCACTGAGCCACATCCCCAGTCATTTTTATATTTTATTTTGAGACAGGGTCTTACAAAGTTGCTTAGAACCTTGCCAAGTTGCTGAGGATGGCTTTCAACTTGTGATCTCCCTGCCTCAGCCTCTCAAGTTTCTGGAATTATAGAAATGTGTAACTGCACTTGACATCAAAGCTGGTTTTGAGTAAAACCTATTTTCCTTAACAAAAAAAAAAAAAGAGAGATACTATTAAGAAAATAGAAAGATAAGCCTTATGAAAAACATAATCTGATAAAGGACTTATTTATAATAAATGCTTATTATGGCTCAATAACAAAAAAAGTATAAATGGGTAAAATATTGAATGGGCATTTCACTAAGCAAATGGAAAACAAACACTAATATTTGAAGTTATCAAGGAAATGCAAAACATAATACTGCTAACTAGAATGATTAAAGTTACATAGAATGGCATTGCTAGTGCCCAACCCCTTCAGAAGACAATTTGGTAGTTTCTTATAAACATTATATTAACGTTAGGACTCAGCAGTTCCACCCCTCAGTAATTGCCTAAAAGAAATAAAAGCATATCCATGCAAAAACTTGTGAACCTGTATTTTGTGTACATGAATGTTGACAAAAAATATTATGTTTATGGATGTTCATAAGATCTTTATCTGTAATAGTCTAAAATTAGAAATACTCCCAAAGTCTTAGAATTGGTGAATGGGTAAACCTCATCCATACACTGAATGCTATTTAGCAATAAAAAGGAACAACTACTATTACCAGGTGGCACAGATTCCACCTATGGTAGAAAGGAGATAAGGCATACTGCACCCTGCTCCAGAAATATTTGGAGTCAAATTGTAGAAAAATAGGTTTTATTCAAAACCAATTCTAAAGGAAGATGGAACAAACTACATTGTTTCAGAAGTTTCATCTCTGAAAAGCTCCAGGTCTAGGAAAGCCTTTAAAAGGGAAAAGGAACACATTAAGATGAAAGACAGAATTTCACAGGTTTTGAACAGGTTTTCCTTTTAAGTCATTGTGTCCCAAAGAAGGTTGATAGGTTTTTGCTCCTTCTAAGTCCTTGGACTTCTGGAGCCAACATCTGTATCTTCCTAGTTTTAATGGAGAAGGTACACCTAAATTCAGTCTGCTTCACTCTTAATGGAATATTCAACAGTATGGGTGAATCTCAGAAGTGTTGTGCTAAATCAAAGAAGATGGACACAAAGACTGCATGAAGGATCATGGAAAATAATATTCTTATAAGACAGCTGTAAGAACCCAGAAACCACTCTGGACATGGGAACTCACATAAGAGAGTTTATTAAGCAAACAGGCAGAGTGTCTCCCTGCAAGGTAAGAGAGAAAATGAGAGGAAAAGAGAGAGAGAGCACGCAAGAGAGAGAGTGAAAAGCCAGGAGGAGAGAGCATGAAAGCGAGGAGGAGAGAGAGAGAGAATGGTGGGGGAGCTATTATTAAGCAGTCAAATTTCGCAGGCTAATGGGACCAATAATGCAGAAGGATACCTGCAAGCTGACTGATGAACCAATAGCTAGCTAGGATGTTCACAGACTGACAAGTTAGGTTGTAAGTTGGGAGGTGGGGAAATGACTGCAGCGTAAAGGGTGGGGGAGCAGCTTTATATTTCTCCGTTTTTGTTTTTATAAGAAGATCTTTTGTCTCCAGTTCTCTCCCCCCTTATCTCTCCTTCCTGCCTATGTGACTAGGCTGGTTTTACAGGTGAAATGTAAAAAGTAAGAAGTGGATGGGGCAGGGGGAGAGCCAAAGTAATTCAGCCAGGCAAGGGCCCAGGGGGCATTAATTAGCAGCTCCTTGCTTGCAGCCCTTGATAAGAGTAGGGAAATTTGAAAATCAATGGGCTCCGAAGATCCTTTTCCCAGGGGCAGTCTCCAACTTCCAGACTTCCAGAGGCAGATGGCTGTCATGGACTTCATTTCCTCAATTTGACCGATCCCCTATTTCTACACTAACTGCCTGTCCCCAATTCTGGCTTCATTCCTCCCTCTAGTTTTAGGAACTCCTTACTGCTGTAGGGAAAGGGGGTGACAACTGCTCTGGCTTCTTCAAGCTGGAAGTGGGCAGCATGGGGCAAGCAGTTTGGAGTTCCCTTTTAGAAATCAGGTCAATCGAGGGGTCCATGGTAGAAGTCTGGTTGGGGAAGAGCAGGTTGTAAAGGCATCTGGGGATGGGTGCTTCTATGAGAGAAGAATAAAAAGACATGAGTACTGAAATGAGGTTAGTACAAGATAAATGTTGCAGAATCTGAAACATGTCAATGAATATCATGAAGATGACAGAAGTCAATAATTCCTCACCAGGAGGTGGAAGAACTGAGAAATTGTTCCCATAACAAGGCTTAACAAAGACTGGAGAGGACAAGGCCTTTATTTGGGAACTTTAACATTGTCCAGGTTATCAGGAATGTAAATACAACATTTAACTCTTAATGTCATTGATGTCCCCAGAAAATATAGTCAAGCTACTTTATTGGTATAACCTGTGTTTAGTAGAGATCTCTATATTTCTGTTACTAGCAAACATAGATAAAGCCTACCTGTGTCTGTAGGCCTTAAATGGACTAAAAACTTCTGACTCTGGCAGTTTCTCTTGATAGTTATCAGGCACATTTGCCTAAGAATCTCTCTTTTGTAGCTTCCAGTCTTCATTCTAGTGAGCTAACACAAGTGTATATTTTAAGTTACACTTAACTATTGTTTCTTTTAAATGCCCAAGAATGGCTATATTTTGGTTTTAACTGTCTTGCTAGGTGTCTAAGATCAAGCTGGTCAAATTGACCTGTTCCTGTCTTGTTGAAGAGTCAGCTGAGTACCCACAGGGGTCACTCATGGGGAACTTGAGAGCAGCTTCTTAGCTCCTTAGTGCCATTCATTAGGCAGTGTCTCCTCGATGAGGTGGCTTCCCTTGGAAGCATCAGGGATGTCTCCCTTTTCCAATGACCCTCCTCTGCAGCAGGTGCACTGATTGGCTTTTTATCCTCTAGTGGTCTCACCAATCTCCCTGCTCGGGAGGTTGTGTGACCCAGAGTTGCAAAGCTCCTTAGTGAAGTCCTCTTGTTCCCTGGGTTCAGGCTGACTTTGAGGGCAAGATACTGGTTTTTCTTGGCCTCTGTATTTAATTTCAATCTCTAAGTTTGATCTTAACCATCCAGCAAGCCAGTCTCACCAGTCATAAAGTAAGAGTACTGGGCTTTAACTTCAATGTCTATAACTTTACAGTTATTTACCCTTTTATTTAACTAGAGTCTGTATTGTACTGGAATTTTTCATTATGTACTATCTGTTCTGTAGGTGATGGCTTATTATCACAAGTTACCTAGGTTCTTGAAGCAGTACCTCTGTAAAACAAATAACAGTTTTATAAAATGAAATTAGCAAGAGTCAAAATATATTCAGCTTGTATAATAGCTATCTTGAATTTTTGACTGAGCTCTACATTATATCCCGTTTGAGATCACAGTAGTTTTACAACAAGAACCAATCTTTTGAATATAACTTTAAAGAAGCTGGAGTCTGTCTTATTTTATAGGCACTCTAACATGCAGTGAGGTGGGAGGGGAGCCTTATCTCAGGTAAGGCGTGGCTGTTTACATTATTTTTAAATTTTTTTTATGTTTTTGCGGTGCTGGGGATTGAACCCAGTGCCTTGTGCTTGCAAGGTGAGCACTCTACCAACTGAGCTATCTCCCCAGCCCCTGCTTCTTTCTTAAATGTCATTTTAAGAAGTTTACATATATTGATTCCTGAGTCTATATGAACATTAGTTAACACAATTTAACATTATATCTAAAACATGAATTAAAGAAAGGCTGAGAGAGCTTTTAACTTTTCTTTTGTGTGGCAAAGTGGCAAAATGCTTTCATGTTTCATGATATTAACCTTTAAACAAATCAGGCTCTCACTAACAATTAGAAATACATTTACATTTAAATTTTTTTTATCTCAGTGTAAAAAGTAACAAATTTTACATATACCCTATTGATGACAGGTCCTATAATAGAACATTAAATGATAGAAATAAATCCCCAATAACATTCACACTTCTTATAAGTTTAAAATTAAGATTACAGACAAGTTTAATTTGGAGAATAGCAGCTTGATAAATTTTCTGCTTTAAAGACTTGTATACCTGGAAAATATGAACACATTTAATATACAAAGAATGACCATTTCACAACTACCTTGATACCTTTATATTACCAAATTTAGTTTTTAAAGAAAAATTTAGACTTTGTAATATAGTACAATACTCTAACAATTGTTGTTTAACCATAAATGTATAAACCCCAATTTTTTTTTAAGTTTTAAAATTTCTTTATTTTTTTAATTGTAAACAAATGGGATACATGTTATACATGTTGTTTCTCTGTACACGGAGTAAAGGCATACCATTTGTGTAATCATAAATTTACATAGGGTAATGTTGCTTGATTCATTCTGTTATTTTTTCCCTTCCCTCCACCCCTCCCACCCCTCTTTTCCCTCTATACAGTCCTTCATGCCTCCATTCTTGCCCTCCTCCCTAACCCTAACTCTAACCCTAACACTAACCCCTCCCACCCCCCATTATGTGTCATCATCTGCTTATCAGCGAGATCATTCATCCTTTGGTTTTTTGAGATTGGCTTATCTCACTTAGCATGATATTCTCCAATTTCATCCATTTGCCTGCAAATGCCATAATTTTATCATTCTTTATGGCTGAGTAATATTCCATTGTATATATATACCACAGTTTCTTTATTCATTCATCAATTGAAGGGCATCTAGGTTGGTTCCACAATCTGGCTATTGTGAATTGAGCAGCTGTGAACATTGATGTGGCTGAATCTCTGTAGTATGCTGATTTTAAGTCCTTTGGGTATAGGCTGAGGAGTGGGATAGCTGGGTCAAATGGTGGGTTCATTCCAAGTTTTCTAAGGAATCTCTAAACCCCAATTTTTAAGACTAGTTGTTCTAAAGAATAGAACTTAACAGACATAATATTAAGAGTAAATTAGTGTTTTTAAGAAATCCTTGTCATTTTAACATACAGATTAAACTTTGTTTTATATCAGTACATTAGTATTTGACCTTAGGAAAAACCTTAAATAGCTGTAACTGATTGTCTCACATACTTGTAACCAACTTAGTTACACACAAACTTGTTGAAATTTGCCCTTTTCTTACAGACTTTCTTAAAAAACAAGATATCAGACAAGTGTACTAACAGTCTCTTTCCTGTTGAAGAAAAGTCCTAGAAAAAAGCTGATGTTAGACATTTCATAAACATCAACATTTTATTAGTTTGACCACCTAGAGACTGGTGACTTAATTTTAAAGACATTTTACTTTATTAGTTTACCCAATTTAAATTGAACCTTTTTAAATCACGTGAATTAAAAGTATTTGGATCCATTTTTTAAATTTTAATTTTATGCACGCTTATATTTAACACAAAAGTAAAGGCCTTGTAATGTTTATCTCCATTGCAATGTAACAGATGTTCAAAAATAACTCTAGAGTTGGATAAAAAGAAATGACCAAAAGTCATTTACCTAGGTATGTAGGATCAAAATTGTGAGCTCAAAAAATATAACATTTAAGAAAAGCAAGAGTCCTAGAAGAAAAATGATAATGGCCATTAATTATAGCATGAGAGAGTGAGAAAGAGAAGGGCAGAGAGAAGGGGTGAGAGAGCGAGATAAACAGTTCTGTGCTGCAGCCCAGGAGAAATTTAAAATGGACACTTTTTTTTTCTTTTTTCTTTAATCTCAGGTTGGTCCCTCGCTGAGCCAGCTGCAGTCTACATTCCAATGTAGGCTTCAGCAAGGCTAGGTAGGGGGAATTGCCTAGGGCTTTTAAACTTTTTTCCTGGTTGGGAATCAGGTCAGGTTTGGATGCAGAAAATTATGAAACATTATCTCCTGCTACTTTTGAGGAATGGGGCTGCTATATCACAGTCCTTACTGTGACATACCACTGACAGTTGGGCTGGTTAGGGTTACTTCCTCCACACCAGCCACCTCCGGTAGGGGGGCTGGAATATGTGTGCAGGACCTCATGGCAGGAGGACCGGGTGGGCTGGCAGGAGAACGGAAGCAGAAACAGAATGGGGTAAAGGAGATGGAGAAGCAGACCCATATCAGGGTGGTTTGTTAGCTGAGTTGAAGTCGGAGGAGGAGGAGGGATTAAGAGGGGGAAAAGAAGCCAAAAGGAGGTGTTCATGTTTGCAGGAAGAGCAAAGAAGTGCAAGAAAGAAAAGACTTGAAGATAAGGAATCCCTTTCCATCTGCCCACTCGCTCATAGAAGCTGTGTGCCATTACGTGGCCATTTTCGATTGATTATCTAAAGGG
This sequence comes from Sciurus carolinensis, assembly GCF_902686445.1. NCBI lineage: Eukaryota > Metazoa > Chordata > Mammalia > Rodentia > Sciuridae > Sciurus > Sciurus carolinensis. The sequence continues at coordinate 58,166,504 of NC_062225.1, read as the reverse complement.
TAAGTTTTGATGGCTTTAAGCTGGGGGTCAGGCAAAGGGTTCTAGAGTTGTCTACTAGACATCCCAGGGTGAATCTGCCAGAATGGAGGACCCAGATCCCATGGTGGAGATGATACAGCTGAGTCAGTATCCAGGGCATCCTGAGGTCAGAGTAGTTGGCTGGAGACAAGAAGGCAGCACAGAGAAGGGGTCGTCACCCAAGCATCAGTCTGTGTGCCGGGCAAAAGCCAAGAGAGTTGAGGACCTGACGTCAGGGTTTTTGAGAGAGAGGGGGAAGGAGAGAGAGAGAGAGAGAGAGAGAGAGAGAGAGAGAGAGCCCGAAGAGGAGACTCAACCCAGAGAACCCACCTGGCAGATAAGACTGACTAAGGGGGCCAGCCGTAACTACAAAAGTTGTGGATGGGGGATCCCCAATCCCTCAACAACCTCGAGGGTACCGGACCGTCAACGATCATGTCTCGGTCAGCAGAGGAGTGTTTATGCTGACCTAGGGGAAAACTTACTAATCCGAAGGCTGGTGGTGGAGCTTAGAAAACCAGAATGCCAGTAGGGATTCTGTGCTTGTGAGGTTTCAAAGGAAAATAATAATTCTATTGGGAATTGAACTAGAGACCTCTTGTATTATGTTGTGGCAAAAAAAAAAAAAAAAGTCTAGAGCCGGGGTTGTGTCTCAGTGGTGGAGCACTTGCCTAGCATCTACAAGGCACTGGTTTGATTCTCAGCACCACATATAAATAAATAAAATAAAGATCCATCAACAACTAAAGAAAAAATTGTCTTCATTTTGTCCATTTCCTGAGACTCTGTGTGAGTTTGAATTTAAAGGTGCTGGACTAATTAATCCGATGGAAGATACTTCAAGGCAGCATAGCCTTCAGTCAGTGGCATGAATATTGCTGGTAACTTTTAGCCATTACTGTGAGACTTGACAGCAGAAAGCAGAGCTAAAGGATTTAAAAACTGGGCAGTTTGGCCGGAACAGAAAAGTACAGTAGAACTGGGGCCAAGGACGTTGTGCTTGTTGAAGATGTGACAGCCCCTAAGGAGATGCTAAGTGCTTTGCCTAGGGACAATAAGGAAGATGGCTTGGGGGCATCTCAGGAATTTGCATGGCCACATCCACTGAAGGCTCTAGGATATAGAAGCTTAAGAAGAGATCATGGAGGCTCTCACTCACACCAGGGAGCCTAGGAAGTTGTTTCACCATGCTGAGCCACACTGGCACTCAGAGGCTGTTGCAGGCATGATTCCAGGGGGCCCAGATATGGTGAGCTGGCAGCAGACCTTGGCCTTATCCACTGGATGCTGGTTCTGCAGGAATTCAGAATGCTGGTGTTAAGGGTTCATGGAGGCTTCCACTGAACTTTCAAAGGAAGGCCTGGGAGGCCTGGCAAAGTGTAGCAGTGTTGGAGTCCCCATGAGCTGCCCCTGAGTAGACAATTCATGAAGCTGTGAAGGCAAAGCTGAAGCTGGAATGGAGACCCCAGGATTTAAGAGATGCCAGTAATGTGGACTGTCTGCTGAGAAAAGCTGCTGGCAGTGGAGAGACCCAGGCCAAAGAGAGCCCATGTGTGCTGCAATTGGCAAGGGCAAAGAGGCAGGGCCGCCCATGCCTTTTGGAAATACTGCCTTACAGCCAAGCGTTCTAAATGCCATAATCCACAATATGGGTGGAGTTACAGGACCAGTTTGCCCCACTGGATTTGGTCTTGCTTTGGTCTCATTCCTTCTTTCTAGATCCCTATTCCTCCCTTGTGGAATGGGAATGTTTACTCTGTGCCACTGTCTATTGGATATATATAACTTGCTTTTGATTTTTATGGGGCTCACAGAGGGTTCCAGAGGAGACTTGGGATTTGTGCAATGCTAGAAGCGTTAAGACCACAGGACTCCTCGGTGTGGCTGCAGAATCTTTGGTGGCTAGGACAGTGTGACCTGCATCTGCACATGGATTTCTCTGCTGGATCCCTGTTGGTCTCTGCTGGCAAGTTGGTGGTGCAGTTTGGTGGCAGGTGGTTACAGCCCAGTCTGGTTGGGGTTCCCAGACTCCGGGGGCCTCCCTACCTTGCAGCAGACCCTTGGCAAGGCGGGTGGAAACGAGTATTAGAGAAACACAAGCACAGGCGCCACTGGATCTGTGCCTGAGCATGCACAACGGAGATCAGGCCATCCTTTCCTGCTCAAGGCGTGCTCAAGGGCTGCAAGTCTCTGAGCCCCTGAGGAGTGTGACGCTGCCGGCAGGACCCCATTAAGACATTTCCCTTGCCTTGGACCCCACCTCCAGCAGAGAAGACTCAGTCATAAATGCTCCCCAGATTGTGGGTTTGGTGTAGGGAAAAAAGTTGGGGTGGAACAGGAAGTGGGGGACTGATAGTCAGACTTGGCCAAACCTCCTTTTAAGCTTTTGAATTATGAGGAATTTTGAACATTCGGTATAGTACACAGAATAGTACAATGAACCACTCTGTCCCCAGTATGAAGCTCAGACCACCGATGACCCACAACAATCTTGCCCCCTCCTGTGTTACTTTGAAGCAGATCTCAGGCATCAGGTATTTCTTCTGGGGATATTTCAGAATGTATCTCTCCAGGATAAGGACTCTTTAAAACATAATTACAAAACTATAATCCTCACCCCCACAAATTACCAGTAATTTATACATGTCATTAAATGTTTAATTAAAAAAAAGAAAGACTGTAGGACTCCAGAGATGTAACTAAATGCATTTTGCATTGTCAGATGGACAAGAGCTTTGGGGGTCAGGGGCAGAATGTTAGAGTTTGGATATGAGATGTCCCCCAAAAGCTCCGTTTAACACAGGAATATTCAGAGGTGAAATGAGTCCATTATGAGAGCTGTAACTTAATCAGTCCATCCTAGTTTGAATGGACTCACTGGGTGGTAACTGTAGGCAGGTGGGGAGCAGCTGGAAGAAGTGAGTCATGGGGGGAAGAGGGGGAGGGTGTGGAGGGGGGCGCATTCCCTGCAAGGCTGCATCTTCTGTCCCTTCCCCCACCCCCTGCTTCCTGACACCATCATGAGCTAAGCACTTGCTCCACTGGGCTCTTCTCCCATGATGTTCTGCCTCACTCTGGGCCCCAGGACAAGGGAGTCAGCCATCAATGCATTGAAACCTCTGAAATTGTGAGCCCAAAATTAACTTTCCCTCCTCTAAATTTTTCTTTTTGGGTAGTTTTATTAAGTGATGAAAAACTGACTAAAACACCCCTGGAAGTTATGTAAAATGGTACAACCATTTTATAAAATAGTTTGGTAGTTTCTTAAAAAGGTAAACATATACTTATCATATGTTCCTGCTGTTTCACTCCAGGGTGTTTACCTAAATGGAAAAGAAGCTATGTTCTTACAAAGACTGGTATTTGATTGTTCATAGCAGGTTTTTTTTTTTTTTTAATTGCTTTTTGAATGTTGATGGACTTTATTTTATTCATTTATTTTTATGTGGCGCTGAGAATCAAACCCAGTGCCTCACACATGGCTCAGTGGTTGAGTGCCCAAGTTCAATCCCCAGTATTACTCCCGCACTGAAAAAAAAATTTTTAGCTAATTTTTTAAAAAGGGACTATTGATACACCAAATGAGATGAGTATACCTCAAAATAATTGTGCTGGGGGGGAAAAACCATAAAAGAGCATACACAATATGTGTAATTCCATTTATATAAAACTCTAGAAAATGCAAACTAATCTATATTGATAGAAAGCAGATTAGTGCCTGGAAATGGGGAGGTAAGTGGTTCAGGGAAGGATCAAGGAGGGTCAGGGAGATGGATTAAAAAGGGGCACGAGGAAACTTGCACGTAATGTATATGTGCATTACCTTGACTATGGTGATGCTTTCATAGGTGTATATATGTCCTAAAACTTAATCAACTTGCAGCCAGGTGCAGTGGCACACACCCAGCTACTCGGGAGGCTGAGGCAGGAGGGTTACAAGTTGGAGGTAGCCTGGGCAATTTAGTGGTACCCTATCTCAAAAATAGAGGAGGTGGTAGGCTAGAGACAAAACTGTGACAGAGTGCTTGCCTGAATACCACCCCCACCAAACCACTTATCACCTTGTATATCTTAAATGTGTATAACTTATTATTTTTCAATTATCCTACAATAAATCTGTTTCTGAAATGCCAAAATAAACAATAACCCAACCATTTATTCATTTTCATGATACAACAGCTGTTGATTAGGAAGTTTTGCTGATGTGAAGTAGGCTTGCTTGTCCATCTGCAGTCAGCTGGCAGTTAGGCTGGAGCCTCCCTGGTCTAGGAGGACTCTGGCTGGAAAACTCAACACTCATTCTCACGCCTCCAGCAGGCATATGGTCACAGCGGTGGCAGGAGTCCAAAAGAGGGGCAGAAATGCAAAGTACTTTTTATGTCTAATTATGTGTCAAGTCTCATTGGCCAAAGCAAGTCACATGGTCAGTCTCAGAGTCTAGGGACTAAAGTTATGGGAAAAAGGCATGGATGCAGGGAGGCCATTAATTTAGCTATTAATGCAACTAACATTGTGTACCCTAACAATGTTTTGATTTTGATTTCTCTAATTCTATCTGGAAGGTATCTTTGTGCATTACTTATATATAACTTGGCAATCTCTTTATCTCATTGAATGTAATTTGGCTATTGATTTTATGTTTGTGTTTATATGTGAGGAAAAGTAAGGTTTTGTAGTGACATTTATCATATTTTCATGTTCTGTTTATATTTCTTTCACTATTTGTTTTGGTTACCAAAATGTATTAAAATAGTTTAACTTTTTAAAATACTCTTTTATTTCAGTAGCTACATTGGCTTAGCTTCCCTCTTTAGTTGGGACAAATTATTTTTTTTTTTCTGTTTTCTTCTGATTAGAACTGTTTTTAAACAACACTTTTTTCTAGACAATATTTATAATGCTAAGCCTGGGACCAAATTAAATTTGACAGCTGAGAGCTGGGGATGTGGGTCAGTGACAGAGCACTAACCTAGTACGTGTGAGGCTCTGGATTCTATCCCTACCCAGTACCATAAGAAATTAAAGAAATAAATATTTAAAACTGAGGTTATAGAGACTTAGAGAAGCCGACAGATTGATTTGTCTCAGATCACTCAGAGAGCCAATGGTAGAGGTAAGGCTTGAATCTCACTTCCTCTGATTTAAAGTTTCACTTATTAAACTGTACCAGGTCAAGAACACATGGTTGCATGTACAGACATAGCATAATGAATACCATCATTATGTATAATTATATGTACCAAAAAAAAAAAAAAGAAAGAAAAAAACACATGGTTAACTGAAGTGATAAAAATCTACATTTTTGTGCAGAATGTACTTTCCACTTTCACTCTCCATTCACCCATTCTTCTAAAGCATAGATTTAGATCTAGCAATTTTGAAATAACTATCCTTCATTCAGGCAATAATGTACCAGGCACTGAGCTAGATGCTGTGAACTTAAAGATCACTATGTAACATGTCCTACTCTCAGCTCATAGCCTCTGTGAGTGAGTTTGGTAAACAGGTAAGTGAAATATAGCAACTCCTTCTTCTATTTTAGCCATTTACAGATCAGACATCTTATATGCTACATGCACTTTGGTGGGTTGTTGCTGAGTGGAAATCTTTATGATGTGATGGCTTTGTAATTCATTATATATTGATTTTCATTGAATATTCCTTTCTGTATGCTTCTTTGTTGAACTGCAGGATATTTCTGGGTTCTGTGATATTCTCATCCACTTTCTAGATATTGCATTCTTTGTTATACTACCATGATTGTGTTAAGTGACTTCAGATTTGAATTTACTAACTGGTTTATCTTCTTTATCTTAGATTCTTTCTTTTTGATTATTGGAGTTTTTGTCCCTTATTCATATTTACACATTTTATCTACTATGTTCCATTTTCTAACAATCAGCATTTCCTTTAAATCTCTTTGGAAGTGATACTGATACTTTGTACTTGCTTGGAATTCTTAGCTTTGTGGCTGTTTTCTCCAGATTACTACCAACTTCCTCTTCTCTTTCTCTGTTTCAATACTTGCTAATTGAACCTGTGATTTCTCTCTATTTTTTTCCTCTTAGTTTTGGTATCAATATGGGCTTTTGTGAATTTGGGGTGGCTACTGCTAATAAGAATCACACTGCAATCTACCACCTGCCTAAGAAATTCTGGGGAGATTCCCCACTCAGGATTCTCTAACTTATTTTTCTTTTCCCCAGTAAAAGAATAATATACATTTATTATAGAAAAAATTAGAAAAATCCAAAAAGGATTAAACACCAAAATGAGTATTGTAATCTTAGAACCCAGAGATCAACACTCTAAACATGTTTCCTAATAGAACATTAAAAATATATGTGAAAGATTTTTCACCCAGTTAGAACAATTTGTTTGTATCCTGCATTTTTCCAGTCAACAAGACAATGTGATATTTTTTCCATGTCATTAAAAAAATCTAGGAAAATAGGTTTAATGGCTAATGTATTGCCAAGTTGCTGAGATTGGCCTAGAGTTTACAATCCTCCTGTTTCAGCCTCCTGAATTACTAGGATTACAGGTTTGTGCCTCTGTGCCCAGCTTTCAAGTTATTTTTAAAAAGCTTCCAGTTTAGAATAAAATTATGGCATTTGCAGGCAAATGGATGAAGTTGGAGAATATCATTCTAAGTGAGATAAGCCAATCCCAAAAACCAAAGGACAAATGATCTTGCTGATAAGTGGATGATGATACATAGTGGGGGTGGGAGGGAGACAAGAATGGAGGAAGGAGGGACTGTATAGAGGGAAAAGAGGAGTGGGAGGGGTGGGGGGAAGGGAAAATAACAGAATGAATCAAACATCATTACCCTATGTATGATTACACAAATGGTATGCCTCTACTTCATGTACAACCAGAGAAACAAGTTGTACCCCATTTGTTTACAATTAAAAAAAAAAAGTTAAATCATGCACTAAGTCTTAAATATGTGATCAGAAACTTCTGTAAGGCATTTATTAATATATCTTTATATCAAGGAAACATTTATCGAAAAAAAGAACCTTCCAGTTTGCATGTTCTAGAAGTTGAAAGTACTACTGTCATTTTAATTAAAATGTAAAGAAGAGGAAAGATTTCTGTCATGAAGATTAAGAGCTTTTTTTTAGTTTTTTTTTTTTTTTTTTTTTTTTTTTAGTTGTAGAAGGACACATCCCTTTATTTTATTTATTTATTTTCACGTTGTGCTGAGGATCAGTCTCTGTGTCTCCATGTGCTAGACATGTGCTCTGCCACTTGAGCTACAATCTCAGTCCCAGATGAAGTGCTATTATGTGGAGTTTTCTCTGTATTTTTATGATTGTATATTAAGAATGTAAAGTTTTATATTAAAAGTGTTTCTGTAGTTTAAAGTTATTTTAAATTATGGGTATTTTTGTACATTGTTTTTTCCCAAACAGTAACTGAATTCCAATAATTCTGCTGTAAAAATTACCACTGTGTGAGAGATGAAGCTATGTGAAGACAGAAAAATTAAGTTGCTTCAATATTTTAAAATATTCAACATGTATAAGTAAAAGTGATGAGAGATACCTCTTATTGGATACATTGAGCCAGGTATTGTGATTTACTCATTTTTAAAAATTAATTGTCTAAGATCAAGTTGCTCATTCCTCTCTACTAGGTACTGCTTCAAGTCACTCTACCAAAAAAACTCAGTAAGGTTAGGGACCCAGGTAACTTTGCTCATTTAAAGTAAAACAAAGTCTCATTATCTGATCAAATGACTCATAGAGCTATATCAACTACCACTGATTAAATGGAAATCATGAATCATTATATTCTTTTAAGTCTTACATAATCTTCTGGGAAAGCACTTCCTATCTTAATGTAGTTTCCCCAGTCTTGCAAATATTCTATTTTAGGTTTGTCAATAATTAAACAACTAGTTAGTACTAGTATTAGGACTATTTACCTCTAGTGAAACACTTGAACTTGCTGATGGAATCTTTTTCTCCCTCACCTTCTGGAAGTGCTTCTAAAAATGGACAGCCACATACTTTTCTGAAACAAAAATAAAATTACCTGGGGTGGAGTTGACCATACACAGGGACGTGTGCTTCTTTTCCTCCAGATTCTCTCCCGGTAAATTTGTATTTAGAGAGGAGGCCTTTAAAACCAACAAAAACTTTTAAAAGCCTGTTTCCCTTTATAAAACTCAGGATTTATTTCTTTTTCTAATACCTTCATTAATTTAAATTAAAAATTAATTTAAAAAATTTAAATCATGGTAAAGTAGACTTAATATTTACCATTTTTACCTATAAAGTTCAATGGCAAAGAACATGGATGGTTTTGTGCCATACGCCACCTTGAGAGCTCTTCATCATCCCTAATGGAATTCCATACCCACTGAGCCCAATTCACCAGTACCTCTCTCCCCAGTGCTGGCAACCAATTATTTCCTGTCTCTATGAATTTTACTATTCTGAGAACCTCATATAAATGGAATCATAAAATCTCCCTCCATCTGGCTTATTTTACTTAGCATCTTCAAGGTTCATCCATCTGGACGCTTGTATCAGAATTCCCTTCCTTTTTAAGGTTGAATAGTTTTGTTTAACCAACTACCTGAGGATGATCATTTAGGTTGTTTCCACCTTTTGACTTTTTTGCATAGTGTTTCTATGCAGTGGTGTTCGACCAAGTAGCGTCCTAAATTGCATGGTTACCTAAATTGCAAGGTTAGCCTCCCAGGTGTAAACGGAATTTTTTTCACCCCCCCTTTACCTTTACCCTTTCCTCCTCTGCTGGACTTTGTCCAGCCAGGTTTATTTATAAACCGTGCAACGCTCATTAAGAAGACAAAGCATTCAGCAAGCCACACTTACACCTGCATTCCTGCAGGAAGGCACTCTGAAGGGCTAAGTAGGGGACACATGGCAGAAGACAAACGGAAGAGAGACTCCATCCGGATGAGCATGAAGGGATGCCAGACAAACAATGGGTTTGTCCAGAACGAAGACATCCCCGAGCAAGACCCGGATCCAGGCAGTGTCGTGGGCAGCCCGCAGCACAACGCCGTGAGCGTCCCGGGCCCCGAGGAGGCTGACCTGCAGGACATCCGGCCCTACGCAGGGATGCCCAAGGAGGTGCTGTTCCGGTTCTCCAGCCAGGCCCGCTACCGCGTGCCCCGGGAGGTCCTCTTCTGGCTCACCGTGGCTACTGTGATCCTGCTCATTGGGGCCACCATAACCATCATCGCCATCTCTCCAAAGTGCCTTGACTGGTGGCAAGCGGGGCCCATGTACCAGATCTACCCTAGGTCTTTCAAGGACAGCGACAAAGATGGGAATGGAGATCTGAAAGGTGCGTGTTGCTGGACAGTACAGGGAGGGGGTGGGATGAGGTTGGTTTATGGCCCTCCGCTTCCTTGAAACCGAATTGTGCTTTGGTTTCCCAGTAAGCACATTCCAATGTGGCTGGTCACCCAAGATTTTCCTTGTTTATGATATTTTAAAAATTGCTCAGCAGAACTTAGCCGTCCTTCCCCTCCATGAAAGGCTGTTTGCTGGAGGCCTTTGAGCCAAGAGTTTAATTTATTGCTCACTAAGTTCAGGAGCTTGTTTGATCATCAATTCTCACTGCTGATCCAGAGCAGGTTTCCTCTGAAAATGTGTTTCTTGCTTCTCTGAACTTTATGGGTGGATATTTCAGAGTGACAGCTGAGAAGTGCTTGACCAGTGTTTAATGTGGCTTGTTTGGTAGTCTGGCTAAGAGTGTATTAATAAAGCACAAAAATTCCATACTATCTTACAAAAATTCTAAGCACTGTCTTTAAAAGGCTGAGTCTTCAAGTTTAAATCCTAAGAAGTAAAAGGAAAGAATAAAAGCAGTGTATTGGTTGTTACTTGAAGGATTATTTAAAACAATATCTATATTAGTAGAAAAAAAGAAAGTGAAAAACATTTTAATTCTTTTAATTTTATTATTTATTTATTTTTGGCCCAGGGATTGAACCCAGGGGTGCTTAACCACTGAGCAACACCCCCAGTTCCCAGCCCCCCAGCCCTTTTTAAATTTTTATTTTGAGACAGGATCTTGCTAGTTTGCTTAGGGCCTTGCTAAATTGCTGAGACTGGCTTTGAACTTGGGTTCCTGCCTCAGCTTCCTGAGCTGCTGAGATTACAAGTATACCCCACTGTACATGGCTAAAATTTTATTTTTTTAAAGTTAAGCTAATAATTTCCTGGGGTGTTATATGTAGAATGTTATTGTAATTTATTTCTCCAGCCAGGCCAATTTTAAGGGTAAAATTGTGGCAAGTAGTAGGCATAAAATAGGACTGCTAGGGAAACTGGTTGGTGTAGGCACCCTAGTTAAGGGCAGTAATAAGAAACAAGTAAATAAACTAACAAGCAATCTTTTTTTTTAACAGTGATTATTTGCTTGAGGAAAATAAAACAAGATGATATGATATAGTGCGGAAAGTAGGAATGGGCTTAATTTATTGTTAAAATGTACATCAACTCTTGAAAGCCTCAAGTTTCTTATTTTTTCCTCTAATTTCTTTAATAATCTAATAAAAAAGACCTTGCTTCTGCCTCACTTATATCATATTCTCCCCACTTCCCCACTTCCTTTTGTGGCCCTGGGGATCAAACCCAGGGCCTTGTATACAATCAAGCAAGCTCTCTACAACTGAGCTCTATAGCTCTGGTCCCATTTTCTCTTTTAAAAAATCTTCCTGCATCTTCACTAATTGAAGAAGTGTATTTGTTCATCCAGGTGTGGCTCGAACACATTGCCTTCATTAATCTTTGTTTAATTTCCTCAATCAGAGTGTGGGCTCCCTCCCCAGATTCCTGTGGGCCCTGTTGATAGCTCCCTTCCATATTGCCTTGGAACATTTGTGAGTGACTTCCCTCCCCCTGCCACATGACCCCAGCACCTGCTGCCTCTCACACAGTAAATGGTTAGCAAAAGTGGTGTTTTAACTGAATAGCGCCCTGAATCCCTAAATCCAGAGATACACTCCTCACTTCCTGCCCCTAACTTCTTAATCTTTTTCCAGATAGACACCACATTCCCTCAGGTAAGATAGTTGCTAATCAGCTCTTCTGTTTTTCATTTCCAGTAAGTTTTCTTTGAGGGAATGGTTGTTTCCTCTAATCAACGGGCATTGGTCCTTGAGGCTGGGGAATTTTTGTTGTTACTGTTAGAAGAAACCATTCCAGGTTTGTTTGTGATCACTCTCTGTTCTTGGGCCCTGAGACTGGGAGCCCTTGTTTACTTTGTCCATCCCCTTTGTTTTCATCATCACGTTCGTGTGTGTGTGTGTGTGTGTGTGTGTGTGTGTGTGTGTGTGTGGTGAACTCAGGGTTCGGCACACGCTCTATCCTTAAGCTACACTCATAGCCCCTGTGCTTGCTTTTAAGACATATTGCATTGCTACTCTGCTTTAAACCAAAACCCTTATGTCACCTATTGATACTCTGATCTCACAGCCACCCTTATTGGGGATCAAGTATAAGAGGACAAAAGTAAGCAGCTTGTATAGGGAAAGAGCCCAGATCCCAGGGTCAGGTGACTTTGTACTTTGGTTTCAGTCATCTCCAGACTGAGATAGCAATTTGGGAGTAAAGGAAAAGATACTGAGTCTCCAGGAAAGTGCCCATAGACCATTGAAAGGCAGAAAGTAGCCATGAGCAATTTCAACTCTTGATCCACATGCCTTGGCCCTTGCCCTTGACTCATGCCCTTGTAACATGAGGACGATGTACAAGTGAAGGGAAAACTTTCAAAATTAAGTAGTGCCGCCCTGTCTCCAGACCCCAGCACCTACCCTCTATAAATATTAACAGCCCACACCAACCGGCCACTGTCTCTCTTTCTCATGATAGCTCATATTCTCTCTTGAATGTGTATTTCTTGCTTTGGTCCAAAGGTGTCTCTCTTGAGGCTGCCCTCATTCTCTCTTGAATATGTATCTACTTTCCTAATTATTCCTCTGTCTGCGCCTTTGCCTGGCACAAGCAGAAATTCTTTTCTATCACATATGTCGAGAACCCCGGTGTTCCTGAGTCAAGTTCCTCCTTCCCTCTGGGAACTCCATGGACACTTCTTCCAAAATACATGGTGAGTCTCTGTGTGGCCTCTGCCGTGATCTTGGAAGCCACATGGACGTCACACAAAAAGTTACCAGAGATTAAATAATAGACGAGTCTGAGTCTGCATTTAGGACTCTGAACTATAAGCAAAAACATAACATCTCCTAATTATCCTGCAAGGTTCCAAGTATGGATTGCACTTCCATATAGTATTTTCTTCTGTATAAATTCTTGGCTTCCTCCATAAGAGAACAACAACAACAAAAAAAGGGTCCAGATTACAGTTTGCTCTGAAGACAGTCTGAGTAGAACGAAACCTCTTTCAAATATTGGTGTATACTTACCTTCCACCTCTTGGAACTCTCTCCCTAACCCTGTGCTGCATGCAGCTTTTCTCATTGTTGTCTATTCACTTATTTATTGTGCTGGAGCCCAGGACTCACCCTTTTTTAAACAAGCCTTCTTGTGTCTGGTTTTTCCTTTCCTTTGCTGCAAAGCCTTCACTGTAAACCACCAACCTTTACCTTTGCCCACCCACCCACATCAGCTGCCTGTGTCCTGAGGGACTGGGAGCAAACACCTTGGTGTCCTTAAAGCACCTCCCAGAGCTCTTCCAGGTTCAGTTTTTGTTCCATTCCTGCCTGTTTACACTTAACTATCGCAGCATAGTACAAAGGAACCTAATGGGTTCCACATTTATAAAAGTTAAAAAAAAAAAAAAAAGAAAACAGGTGAAATTATTCTAATAATATATTTTTCTCACTCCAATATATCTAATATATCATTTCAACATGTAATCAGTATAAAATATTCATATTTTACATTCTTTCTTTTTTTGTACTGGGTTTTGAAAAGCTCACGTGTGTTTACCCCTATAAAACATTGCAGGTGCTAGTCACATTGCAGGTGCTCAGTAGCCACGTGGAACAAGTGGCCATGGTATGGAGCAGTGCCGCTTAGACCACATATTCACCAGGGACCATGAGTCATTCTTCTTTGTTCCTTGGCACTAATCCAGCACCTGACTTGGAAACCATGTATAGAATAAATTAATATTACTGTATTAATGGTTTTAAGTAAAAAAATTTGAGCAAGTAGCAGATCTTTTAATGTTATGTACCTAAAGATCAAAGATTATTGCTAGAATGTTAATTTGATGATATTCAAAGAACTAGGCCTGGTTATCTGGATTTTACTCAAACTCAACAAAATTCCAAATATTTCTGCTTTCAAAAAATATTTAGATCTTATAAATATCAATTTTATTTTTAATTCTTCAAATAAACAAAATAGGATATGTTCATGATGTTGGTTTTTTTCTTTAGGCATTCAAGATAAACTGGACTACATCACTACTTTAAATATAAAAACTATTTGGATTACTTCATTTTATAAATCATCCCTGAAAGACTTCAGATATGGTGTTGAAGATTTCCAAGAAATTGATCCTCTTTTTGGAACAATGACAGATTTTGAGAACCTCATTGCAGCCATACATGATAAAGGTAAATTGAATGGGAGGTGAATGGGATAGGGTTAGGGTTGAAATAAGCACATCTCCAAATGCTTACTGAACGCATTTCCCCCTTAACTGTCATGTATCATTCTAGTATGATGTTTTTCTAATATCTGAAATGTTTTCACTCATTAGGTTTAAAATTAATCATCGATTTCATACCAAACCATACAAGTGATAAACATGCTTGGTTTCAATTGAGTAGGACGCGGACAGGGAAATACACTGATTATTATATCTGGCATGACTGTATTCGTGAAAATGACGTAACTATACCACCCAACAACTGGGTAAGTGCCAGCCTGCCTGACTTGCAAAGGGAAATGGGCAGATCTGTGGGATCCAACTGGTGATTTCTGAAGCCCTTTTAAGGAAAAACGAAATGATATAATTTACGGGGCGGGGGGAAGAATTAGACATAGAAATAAAATAGAGTTCCCTAGTGTCACTTAGATTTCTGATTTCATTGTAGAACTGATGTGTTCCAGCAAATAAAACCTATTCTCATTACTAGCTTCTCCCCTTGCCTCTCTTCCCACTTGAGCAACTTGGAGTCCATGTTTGTTCAATACCATTTTTTTGTTTGTTTTCATGATACTGGGGATTGAACCCAGGGCCTTGTGCATGTGAAGCAAGCACTCTGCCAAATGAGCTACATCCCCAGTCCTCAATACTGTTTTGTTACTGTGCAGATTCTTGTCTCTCTGCCTTCTTGACTCTCATGTTGGACAAAATCTTGGCCATAAATGAACCCAATCGTTTCCTTTCTCTTTGTCTGAACTTTGGTATTTGAACTCTGAACACATCCCACATTTGTTTTCCCCATCTGAACTGAGCCACTAAATCTTCTTGGGAAATTACTAAATCCAACTAATCCACATGCCCTCCCACTCCTCTTCAAACAGCCTCCTGGCCTCCTTCCCATCTTATCACTCTCAGCAGAAAGCTGCTCTGCAGAGAACAAAAGCCTCAGACCTGCAGGTCCCCATTCCCACCTTTTTCCTACTTACCACTTTTACAACAGAAGTCATTCCTTTCTGTCTAGCATGACCTGATTTAGCAAATAAAAGTTTAGAATGTCCAGTTAAATCTGAGTTTTAGCCAAACAGTAGATAATCTTTTAGAATAAAAGATTGTATAGGCTATTCTTATGCAGTCAGCCTTCCATACCTGTGGATTCTGTATCTGCACAATCAACTGCATATAGAAAATATTTAGAAAAAAGTTGCATCTGTACTGAATTAGTACAGACTTTTTTTCTGATCATTGTACCCTAAACAATACAACTATTTACATAGCCCTGACGTTGTATCAGGTAATATAAATAATCTAGAGATTATTTAAAGTGTAGGGGAGTATTTGCATAGGTTATATAAAAATGCTGTGCCATTTTCATGTAAGAGACTTGGGCATCTGCAGATTGTGGCATCTGACGGAGGTCTTGGAACAATCTCCCATGGATGCTGATGAGGGCTGTACTAGAATACTATGCATTGTTTTCTGAAATTCAGGTTTGTCTGAGTCCTGTGTTCCATCTGGCAGCTCTACATCTGTCCCAGGCCACGTCCCCCTGTTCTGATCTGTTTTTTTCTCCCAGGTCTTTTACTCTGGACCTTCTGACCCTCCTCTAGTCTCTTCTTCTTCCTCTTCATCTTCCTCTTCTTCTTATTCTCCTCCTCCTCCTCCTTTTTTTTTTTTTTTTTAATGCTGGTGATTGAACCCAGGGGTGTTTTACCATGGAGTGACATCCCCGGTTCTTTTTATTGTTTTTTTATTTTTGAGACCAGGTCTTAGTAGGTTGCTGAAGGTCATCCTGAGTTGCTGAGACTGGTCTTGAATTTATGATCCTCTTGACTCTAACCTCCTGAGTTGCTGGAATTACAGGTGTATGCCACTATGCCCAGCTTTTTTCTCTTCTTGACCGTCTCTGATAACATTTAAACGTGCTGGCTTCTGGACATCAACTTAGAGAAAATGCGGGGTTGATATGTTTCCCGGTTGACTGTGTGATCTTATCGCTCCACCTCCCAAGCTCAGTGAATGGTACCTGCACGCATCCTGGGTATTAGGCTGTCTACAAGTACTGGCAGTTTTATATCTTTCATTTTCCCCTCCAATCTACTCACTTGTTAAAAAGGCAATGATATTAGCAAACATTTATTAAATGCTTACCATGTGCCAAGATCTCCACTGTTTTATTTGATTAATTCATTTAATCTACCCTGTCAATCCTATGAATTAGGCTTTAATTACTGTTTTTCAGACAGGCAAACTGAAGTTACATAACTAGTTAATGAAAGGGTTAGAGAATGGATGTAGTCTACTAGTTGACTGTTAAAAATTACTGCCCATATCTCAAACCCTATTTTCTTTGGACAATAGGATGGTAACAACTGCCTCTTTTGGCATGAGTTTTTCCATCCTTGCATCAGTTCTCCACTGTAGTCAAGATTGCATATTTTAGGGCTGGGGACATAGCTCAGTTGAGTGCTTACCTTGCAAGCACAGGTTCAATCCCCAGCACTTCAAAAAAAAAAAAAAAAAAAGATTGCATATTTTAATATAATAGTTCACATGTATAATATACATGTAATAAGCTGGGCGTGTAGTGCACACCTATAATCCCAGTGGCTCAGGAGGTTTAGGCAGGAGGATAGCAGGTTTGAAGCCAGCCTCAGCAATTTAGTGAGGCTCTAAGCAACCTAATGAGACCCTGTCTCAGTGACCAAGTAGCTCTCAGTTCAGTCCCTGGTACCAAAAAAAAAAAAAAAATCCATGTAATATATAATAGATGGATGAATACCTTGTGGCATAGCCATGTGATGGAATACTACTCAACAATAAAAAGGAATTATTGGTGCATGCAACAAAATGACGTATCTCAAAATAACTAAGCATAGTGGAAGAAGCTAATACCAAAAAAAGAAAGAAAGAAAACTAATCCATAATGACAGGAAGACAATTAATGATTATTTAAGGATGGGAGAGATAGAATGAGGAATGAGAGTAAGGGGACTAGGGATGTGGGGATGTGGCTTAGTGGTAGGGTGTTTACATGGGCCCTGGGTTTGATCCCAGCACTGAAAGAGAGAGAGAGAGAGAGAGAGAGAGAGAGAAATTACAAATTACAAAGATATATATTTTTTTCTGGCTTGATTGTAGAAATAATTTCTTAAGGATATATATCAAAACTGATCAAACTGGACATTTTAAACATGTGCAATAATACCTGAACAAAACCATTTAAAGCTCTATGTCATATGTCTAAGCTGGGGAAGACAATAATATCAATAAACAATAAACCCCTCCCCAACACAGACGCAAAGTAGGAACTTGAACTTTGCCACTCTGTTCATGCACACTTTCATGTTCCTCTCTGTTCTTTCCTGATGTTTTCTCTCAGAAGCAACCCCTACCTTGAATTTCATGTTCCTCTCTGTTCCTTCCTGATGTTTTCTCTCAGAAGCAATCCCTACTTGTTTTTTCCAAGTCCTTGCCTCTTGTTTTGTCTACATTACACTATGCTATATATTTTTTAATTTTCTCTATTTTGAACTTTGAGAAGCATCTTGCTACATGTAGTCTTCTGTAACTAACTTTCTTTCACTCATTTTAAAGATTTATTCATGTAGTGTTGGTAACTGTGGTTCAGAGACTTTCATGGTTGCATACTGTTTCATTGTGTAATTATTCCCTGAGTTATATTTCTACTCTTCAGTTGATAGGAAACTGGGCTGCTTTCAGGTTTTAACAAATATTAATGTCATCAACACTCTTGGTACTCTATCTTGAGGCACATGTACAAGGGCTTTTAAAACAACATAACTGCTTGTTAAATTACCATGCAGAATATTCCAGGCTCAGTGCTACAAGTGGTTGTACCAATTTATAACCCCTCCAGCAGTATGAAAAGTGAATGTTCTCATTTAAATTCCTGGCCAGGAATAATTAATGAGAACATCAGTTATTGGCCAGACTTTGTGATTTTTTCATTCGTGTGAATATAAAGTAGTATCACATTCAGGTCTCAATTTTACATTTATCTAATAACTAGTGTTGATTTATCAAATTGCTAATGAAATAATTATATAATTATTAATGATGTTGATCATCTCTTCATAGTTATTCGTCTGAGCTTCCTTTTCTGTGAAATACCTGTTTATGGTTTCATCCCCTAGTTCTCTTCAGGATTTCTTGTCCCTGTGAAGTTGCTTTCTGGAGGTCCGTTTGCATTCTGGATCCTGATCATTTGTTGGTTAGACATCCTATGAATATCTCATTCTGATTTGTGCCACATGGTAAACTGGCACAGGGTATGTTTTCTTGAAAGGTAGCAGCTGCTACTCAACTTTGACCAATTGCCATAAAAATGCAGATCCCATGTGACTAGGTCTTCCAACTAAAAGGGAAAGGATTCATGTAAAATCCCCCAGTTTTTCAATGCTTTCTAGATGCACCCTCTCTCCCTCCTTTCCCCCGCACCCCACCTCTTTTTATGAACTCAGGGGTACTCGACCACTGAGCCACATCTCCAGCCCCTTTTTGTATTTTATTTAGAGACAGGGTCTCACTGAGTTACTTAGCACCTCACTAAGTTGCTAAGCCTGACTTTGAACTCGAGATCCTCCTGCTTCAGCCTCCAGAGCTTCTGGGATTACAGGCCTGCACCACCACGCCTGGTTAGATGCTCTTTTTAGCATGAAATGAACATAAGCCTGAGATAAAGCCCAAGAAACTTCCATGTTTAAGGAGGCATTGTGTATACTAAAAGGGAAGGGCCACGGATTGGGAAGGCAGCATGGGGAGAGCATTAACATGGAGCCATGAACCTGAGCATTTCTAGGAAGAGGAAAATGGCCATGATGTCAAATGCCACTAAGTACCAACACTTGAAGGTGCTAGATTTTTGTTCCTGAGGACTGACAGAGTTTTTAAGAGAATGGTTCTAATAAAATTTTTTATAACTATACTTTGAATATTCAGTATATGTGTGTTTAAGCTCCAAGACCAATAGAATGTGTCTTTTACCCACATGAACTGCTATTTGCTTTTCTTTACAAACAGGAGGCCAAAGTCTGGATAGAAGAGTCTAGAAAATATGTTAGCAATGTCTGTTCCTTAAGTTGGTCTTGTCCTGTATTTGAGAGCATTGCTTTGCTGTTGTGGTATGAACAGCATCTACTGGACAGACAGGTCACACCCATGTTCATGGGACATTAGGCCAACTGGTGACATTTTGGGAAGTTAATTTATTCTCAGGATTTATGTACTCTGCCCACACAGGGCCTGGGATAGCCTTGATCATTTCTCTGTGGGCCAAACCATCATATGAATAATGCTAAGTTACTGACATGCTCTTTTGTTTCTTTGCTAGTTAAGCGTGTATGGGAACTCCAGTTGGCACTTTGATGAAGTGCGAAAGCAATGTTATTTTCACCAATTTACGAAAGAGCAACCTGACTTGAATTTCCGAAATCCTGCTGTTCAAGAAGAAATAAAAGTGAGTATAGATACTCTTCATTTATGGCAGAGGTTATTTTAAACACTCTATATGGAACAATAATTGTGCAGGTAAAATGAAAGTAGTATAGTTAAATTCTCAGATTAAGGTGTCTGATGCAAATATAGACTCTTTCATGTGTTGGTGGCTCCTTTCTTCATCTGACCCAAAATAATACAAATGGAAGGGGGTAAGAAATACCTGATGCCTTAGTGACAGTGAGCAGGTGCAGGGAGGTGGGGCCACATGAGGGCTTTGGGGTCTGGCTCCCATGTCTGTAGTGGGCCTCTGGGTGAATTATTTGGCTTTTCTATGCCTCAGTTCCCTCATTCATTAAACACAGTTGATTTGACTCAGAGGGTTCTTTGGAAGATTAAATGAGAAAATCCATGCTTGGCACTTCTGTTTCCATTCAATAAATATTAACTCATTGACTGCCTACCCTGTGCCAGGCCCTGTTCTGAGCACTGGGAATATAGCAGTGAATAAAGGAAGCCCTGCTCTCAATGAGTCTCTGGAAGGCCAAGGGTAAAACCGACAGGGAAGAACTAGGCATAGCATATGTCAGGTGCTGGTGAATGCTAAGGGAGGGTGATTAGGAACTACCCCGTGATGAGTTGCTGCCTGACAACAACCTGAAGTATAAAGGGTGCCCTGGAACTTTTTTTTGGTACCACGAATTGAACCCAGAGGTGCTTAACCACTGAGCCACATCCCTAGCCCTTTTTATTTTTATTTTGTGATAGGATCTTGCTAAGTTGCTTAGGGCCTTAGCCTCCAGAGTCGCTAGAATTACAAGCATGTGCCACAATGCGAGCCCTGTGACTCTAGGGGAAGAGGATTTCAGGCAGAGGGCAGAGATGGGGAGGGAAGGGTACGGTTCATGTGTTTCAGGAATGACAGGGAGGCCCATGTGTAGACTTGCCAGATTTAGCAAATAAAATACAGGATACCCAGTTAAAATTTAAATTTCAGATAAACAGTGAATAATATAATGTTTGGATGTGCTTCTACTACAAAAGTATTCATAGGTCATCTGATATTAAAATTTAATGAGGAGTCCTCTGTCTTTTGTCTGGCAGCTCTACCAGTGTGCTGAGATCCAGGAGGGCAGTGGGCAGAGAGTGGAGGTCCCCAAAGTAAGAGATGAGAGCTAGGCAGACAGGCCTTGAAGCTCAAGGAAGGGCACATGCTGAGCCAGCGAAGATCCCTGTGGGGCTCTGTAGGCAGGAAAGCAACCCAGCTGATCTCTGTGGGCTTGCCCCTGAGTGGTGCTGACAGTTCTGGTGATTGGCAGTAACTAGCAGCCATGTTGTTCTTAACCTTGCTGCTGCTGTGGCCAGAGGGGGCAGGAATTTAGATGAGAAGGGTAGTGGTCTGAGGGAGAGAGGGAGAACACCCAAACAGAACAGAGAGCCTCGGGTATCCTGCAGCTCATCATGTCAGCCAGATAGAGAGGATGCAGGTCACTGGGGGTACCTAGAACCTTAGTGTATTTTCCTTCATTTTGTTTTTAAATAACAGTTTATTGAAATATAAAGGATAATTTTTCAAATGGGTAATTCAGTGGTTTTAGTATATTCAGAGTTATACAACCATCACTACTAATTTCCCAGTATTTTTTTATCATGCCAGAAAGAAACTCCAAACCCATCAGCAGTCATTCTCCCTAATACCCTGACTTTCTCCCTGCAGGCTTTGGCAACCACTAATCTACTATTTTGCCAACTGAGGACATTTCATATAAGTGGAATCATAAAATAACTGTTTATATAGCTTGTCTGTCTATCTATCTGTCTTTCTTTCTTTCTGTTCATCCATCCATCTATCCATTCATCATTCTTTACTTGAGAACTGCCAAAGTATTTTCTACAGCAGCTGTACTACTTTACATTCCCATAAGTAATTTATAAAGGTTTCCATTTCTCTATATTCTCACTGGTAAAACTTGTTATTGCCTATGTTTGTTTGTTTGTTTTTGGTACCAGAGATTGAACCCAGGCATGCTTAAACACTGAGTCACATCCCCAGTCCTTTAAAAATTTTGTTTAGAGACAGGGTATTGCTAAGTTGCTTAGGGCCTTGCTAAGTTGCTGAGGCTGACTTTGCACTCACAATCCTCCTGCCTCAGCCTCCTGAGCCCAAGTGCTGAGATAACTCCTGTTTTCATTAGAGTTAACCTAGTGCAGGTGAAGTGGCATCACACTGGGTTATATTTGTATTTGCATTTTTTCATGTGCTTGTAGTTTACTTCTGTATCTTCATTGTAGAAATGTCTATTCAGATTCTTTGCCCATGTAAAATTAGGCTTATTTGTCTTCTTTTTTTAATGGGTTGTAAGAGTTCTTTATATATTCTGGATACATGATTTGCAAATACTTTTCTTCCATTCTGTGGGTTGTCTTTTTACTTTCTTGATGTAGCCCTTTGAAGCATAACAGGTCTTAAAATTTTAATGATGTCCATTTTTCTTTTCTTGTATTGTTACCAAAAACTCAGTCCTTGTCCCCAGTGCCAATTTAATAAGGAGGACATGGTTTTGAGAAAAAGGAAAAAGAAGATTTATTCCTTTGTTAGCAAAGGAGAAGCACAGGGGGCTCCTGTCCTAGAGTCTGTGATTTTCCCATGAGGGAGAGCAGAGGACTTTTAAAGAAGCTCTTCAAAGCTGCATTCCAGGTGCGCCCTGGTGGTGTGTTGAAATTCACTTGTTAATTTGGGAGATAGTCACTTCCTAGCTCTTCTGGTGACATCTCCTTCCTGAGGGTGGTTGTGTGCTCAAGGAGGGATAACAAGGCCTAGCTTGGGAAAAGGTAATCTTGTTCCACACCCTCAAATTAGGGAGATGGAGAAGAGGAAAAGAAAAATGAGTCCCTTTTAAAATAAGCAGCCAGGGCTATATTCAAAAGGTGGAGCGGGCCACTATGGTAGGATGTGCTCTCATCTCATGTGTTTGTTTTATTTTGTTACTGGGGACTGAATCCAGGAGTGCTCTACCACTGAGCTACATCCTCAGTCCTTTTATTTCATTTTTGAGATAGGCTTTGATGAATTTCTGAGGCTGACCTTGAACTGGCGATCCTCCGGCCTCAGCCTTCGGAGTCTCTGGAATTACAGGTGTGGCCACCATGCCTGGCTTTTCATTGTCATATGTAAGAACTATCATGGAATACAAAACTAGAAAGATTTATTTCTGTCTTCTTCTAAGGGTTTTATGATTTCCGCTCTTATATTTTAGGTGGTCTCCCATCCATTTTTTGTTAACTTTAAAAAACTGTTTTTTTAACTTTTACGTGTGATGTGAGAGTAAGGCGTCTAACTTCATTCTTTTGCATGTGGCTTGGCCATCCTGTTATCCCAGAAATGTATATTAAAAAAGACTAATGTTTCCACATTAAATTGACTTCAACTCTAGTTGAAAGTCAACTGACCACAGATGTATGAGCTTATTTATTTTTAGACTCTCAACTCTGTTCTATTCATGTTTATGTCTATTTTTATGGCAGCAGCAAACAGTCTAGAAATATTTAAAGTAGTGTCATTCATTCTGTCAAGACATGCCAGCCCAAACATTAATGATTCTTTGACTAACCTGGCTGTTCTTTTGTAGGTGTCCAAGCAATGGGGTTTGTGAATAGGATTCTGATTCCCTAGTCCCCTAGAGCGAAAGTCCTGTATAATGGATTACTACTACCTTCGGTTGAGAGGCTAGACATTATTTGCAAGGCAGGTTTGTTAGAAGTAAATAAGAAATAATGAGAAACTGGGCGGGATGGGACTTTGCTCCTGGAAATGGATCTTTCCCTTGAAGGGGACTTCTGACACTCTCTTGTCCCCAGTCACACTTATCTCTGCAGTAGAGTTAAGAAGGTTAATAATTTGCAGCCCAGATAGTTAGTGTGAGGGGCATTTGAAATGACTCCTGCTCACATTCCAGCGGGCACCAGGGAAGCCACAGCCTTTTTCTTCTGGCTCCTATCAGTTCATTTATCTGCACAGGAGGAAATCCAGCATGAACACCCTCTCTCCTCAGTCCCCTCCTATCCCACTGGCTATCAGGGGACTGGACCTGCTCCCAGCCTCCCAGGGCTTGAGTGCTTGACACTGGAGAAATCAGAAAGCCTCAGAGAAGTTGGGGACTTATATTTGTATAGTAGCATTTTTTTACATTTCCAGTTACTTTGTTTTTTTACTTGCCTCCAAATCCCTTTTTTGATAAATAGGAAACAAATACAATAAAGTGAAGTGGCCACTAGGATAGTCATACAGCCAGGAAGAGACTGCAAGTGGCCTGGCTCCATGTCTGGGCTTGGTGTGATCCTGACCTGCCACATGGGAATGCTCAACTCTGGAACATTCCACTCATGGGGAGTCACGGTGCTCACTGCAGCTGGGGGTGAGAAGCCAAGAGGCACTCCCAGCTTAAGACGGGACCCAGAGCAAATGTTTAGGCTCTGCTTTGCCCTACTGAACACAGTACTGCTAGAGGCAAGCAGTTCACGCATAGCCAGGTGCGGTGGCACATGTCTGTTACCCAGCTACTTGGGAGGTTGAAGCAGGAAGATCACAAGTTCAAGGCCAGCTTCAGCAATTTAATAAGGCCCTAAGCAACCCAGTGGGACCCTGTCTCAAAATATGAAATAAAAAGGGATAGGGAATATGGTTCAGTGATAAAGCCCTGCCCTCCCCCAGTTCAATCCTTGGTATCAAGAAATTAAAAATGAAATAAAATACAGTTTACTTAGTATCTGCTTTAAATACCAGCTCTGCTTGAAGATAGCTGTATCCTTTATTATACCTTCTCTATGCCAGGTGCTCTATTATGATCACGCACTCATTTCTCTGTGTTTTAGTCAGCTTTTTCACTTCTGTGACTAAAAGACCCTTCCAGAAAAATTTTAGAAGAGGAAAAATTTATTTAGGGGCTCATAGTCTCTGTCCATAGATGGTTGGTTCCATTCCTTGGAGCTCAAGGTGAGGTAGAACATCATGGCAGAAGACCGTGGTGGAGGGAAGCAGCTCACATCATGATCAGAAAGCAGAGAGAGAGAGAGAGAGAGAGAGAGAGAGAGAGAGGTGGGGGGTGGGGGAGAAGGAGAGAGAGAGAGAGCGAGATCTCTACTTGCCAAATACAAATATATACCCCAGAGCCATGCCTCCAATGCCCACCTGCTCCAGCCACACCCTACCTGCCTTCAATTACCACTCAATTAATTGCATCAGGTGATTAATTCACTGATTGGGTTAAGGTTATCATAACCCAATCAGTTCTCCTCTGAACCTTCTTGCATTGTCTCACACATGAGCTTTTGGGAGACGGACACCTCACATCCCAACTGTAACACACAGTAGTGTATTGGCCATGTGCTAGTGGTAGGGTGGTTGACAAGATACATAGTGTGACTGTCATGGGACTTATACTGTGAGGGGAGATAACAAACAGCGATCACAACAGAGTGCTCTGAGTGGTCATGGCAGTAGGAAGTAGGAGTAGAGAGGACTGGCACCTCACCTCCACAGAGCGGAAGAGATGAGGGAAGCATTTTCACTGGAGACAGTGACGTCAGTGGATGAACTGGAGTGAGCCAAATGAAGAGGTATGGGTGGGAAAGTTCGGGCAGAGGGCATGGCAGAGGGGCTGGGAGTTGTCAGTATGGCTGGAACATGGTGTATACGTAGAGAGGTATGACCCAGTGAGAATAGAGTGCTCAGCAGGGCTGGGTCATGAGCAACACTGAAAGTTCTGGTAAGGATTTGAATTTAAAAGTTTTAGGCAGGACTATCATTTTTGATTTGCATTTTAAAAAATCAATCTGGTTTTGGAGAAGGGGTTTGAGTACACGGTCAGGTGTGGAGGCAGAGGGCTCAGGGGAGGGTAGTGCGTAATGTGGACCAGCAAGGGTGGTGTGGGGTGTAGAGAAGTCATCAGGACTTAGAGGGGAGTCCAGTGTGAGGGCCAGCTTTCAGATTTGAATCCTGGGTGGGTGGTGGTGCCATTTGCTGAATTGGAAGACACGGGAAGAGGAAGGAGGGCATCGTAGGTGAGTCTGAGCTCTCTATGAGACATCCAAGCGTCCAATGGAGAGTTGGATGTAAGGATATGGAAACTGGGGAGGCGTGCTCTAGGGATAAAATTTGGGGATTTGTTGATTTATGGATGATACTTCCAGAGCTCCGGCAGGTAGCCAGTGAGAGAAGTAGGCCAGCTGAGAGGAACAAGGGGGTCAGTTGTGAGTTGGGGGAGCCAAATGTTGCCATACGGGAGTGAGGGCCCCGTGTAGGCAGAGCTTCCAATTAAAGAAAATAAATGGAGTCAGCATAGCAAACAGGGTGGTTCCATGTGGTTCCAGTCTAGATCCGCTGCTTGCTAACTGACTGCAGGGCCTTGGTCAAGGTGCTTCATCCCACTAAGCCTTTTTTCTCAAGTACAAAATAGGAACCATCATGGCCCATAACTCTTAGGGTTGTTTGATGATTAAATGATTTAACCTTTGTTCACATGCGTAGGGTGGTATGTTCCTTAATATGAAAGTGCCTGCTAGGTAATCCGTGAATGATTCCTTTGTGAAGTGAAATGAATAAGGGCAAAGACAGAACCTCAGGGAGCTCTAACATTTAGAGGACCCCAGAGCTGGTGCGGTGGCGCAC
Organism: Sciurus carolinensis; assembly: GCF_902686445.1. Classification (NCBI taxonomy): domain Eukaryota; kingdom Metazoa; phylum Chordata; class Mammalia; order Rodentia; family Sciuridae; genus Sciurus; species Sciurus carolinensis. The sequence goes on along the minus strand of NC_062225.1, from coordinate 58,140,754 downwards.
GCCTGTAATCCCAGCATCTTGGGAGGCTGAGGCAGGAGGATTGTGAGTTCAAGGCTAGTCTCAAGAATTTTTTGAGATCCTGTCTCAAAAAGAAACAAACAGGGCTGCAGTTGTAGCTCAGTGGTAGTCAGGGTTCCATCCTCAGCACACATAAAATAAATACAAAAAATAAAGTTTTTTTTTTTTTTTTTTTTTTTTTAAAGAAACAAACTAAAAACCCCAAACCACAGCAAAACCCCTCAGAGAACACAGAGAAGGAACAGCAGTCCAAGGGGCGGGGCTTATGGACCCTAGGGATATGTGTATTTCTTAAAAAAAAAAAAATTAGTCAACAGTGTCAAGTATTGCAGAGAGATCTGGGAATACAGAGACTGAACTGTCATTGACCCTGGCAGCAGTACCCCTAACAGAGGCCCTGCAAGGCTGGCACTCTTACTGATGTGTGGTTTAGCGAGGTCATGCAGATGCTTTTACTCATGTAGCTGGAGCACAGGGCATCTGGGATGGTATCCAGATGGTCAGATTCCAAAGTCCTGACTCTTCCTCTATTTCCTCTACAAGGACAGTGTGATGTCCTGGGAGTTGGACAAGAACTGGGGACCCAGTGTACTGTCCCCAGGGTCCATGACACCTACAAGGGTCACCCAGAACTGGCAGAACCAGGCTTTGCAGCCATTTTCATATCTTGCATCCTGGGAGAGCTGAATTGAAGTGAAGAGAGTTAACAATGAAAATGTGCATCTCTCCTTCCTCACCTGGTTGAGAGAATAAATGACGGGAGGAAGTGTTTCTCAAGAGCAAACTTTGGATTCTCTGGGTTAAAACTTCAGCATTTAAAATGACTCATCAAGTCAAGGAGGCAAGATGGTTCTACCTCCAAGTTTGCCTCTGTCATAAACCTTGGCCAGGGTGCACGTTTCTCATCCTTCAATGTCAGGTCAATATTTAGCGATGCAGAGGCCCCAAAGGGAATAAGGAGCCCATGAAGAAAATGACCAGCTCAATTCTAGAAAATCAGCATCCCAGACTTAACATTTACAATGGCCCGTCACCTAATTCTTTCCCACACTTCATCAGAGCCTGCTTGGGTGGTTCATGACGATTTGTGCTCTGCTTCCACCAGTGTTCACGCTCGTAAAACAAAGCCCATCTGGGGAGACTCCAGGCTGCTCACTGTCCGAGGCTTACGGACACTGGAGGCCTTATTAAAAATAAAGACTGCAATTTTTTTTATTATTTTAAAATTCCTTTTAATTAATTCTGAGCTCAGGTCAAGTGTAGAAACCTTCATAGTTACAGAGGTCAGCAGTAAAACTTTTTCATCATTGCTCAGAAATGAGTAGCCTTAGACACACACATGTGTGAGCTCTCTCTCTCTCTCTCTCTCTCTCTCTCTCTCTCTCTCTCTCTCTCTCTCTCTCTCCCTCTCCCCAATTTCACTCATCCATTAACATGTCCTCAGTTGTTCACTTTACTTTTATGAACACACACACCAACACTCACACCCACAACCAGACACAAGCCCAAACTGTTTTAAATTACTTTGTAGCTCTGCTTCTCAGAACACTACAGAGCATGCATCAGATTGACTGAAAGGTCTTCTGATGCTCAGATTTGGCTATTTTCATCATTGATCTACTTTACTAAGAGCAGATCACAATATTAAGGACAGAAAAATGGGTGTTTATTCAGGATGAGAAAGGGGAGGTGAGAAGGGGCCGGGGCAAGAGGGCAATCTGGAAGCTCGAACTTAGTTGGCTTAATCTCAGCCAGTTGGCTCCTGAAGCCCCAGAGAAGCCTCTCTACAGGTGAGGGGCCTTCTGTGCCTAGCAGGCCTTGATGTTTGGATTTCTCCAGCCTGAGCTGTGAACAGCTGGCCTCACTTCCTGCCCTCCTGCTGCAGATCCTTTGTGACCAATGACTTATAAATAAGGGAGAGTGGCAGTGGGCTCTGCCTCTGTTCTGGTCACCTATGTTGCTGGAACAAGGGACAAGCTACTTGGCAAACGTTGATTTTAGGCTGATGACTCCCAGATTTACATCTGTGATCACAGCCCTGTCCTAAGTTCCACTTTTTTTTTTTTTTTTTTTTTTTTTTTTTTGGTATAGGAGATTGAACCCAGGGGTGCTCAACCACTGAGCCATATCCTCAGCCTTTCTTATATTTTGGAGACAAGGTCATGCTAAGTTGCTTAGGGCCTTGCTTAGTTGCTGAGGCTGGCTTTGAACCCAAGATCCTCCTGCCTCAGGCTCCCTAGCTGCTGGAATTACGGGCACGCACCACCATGCCTGGCACTAGGATCCAGACTTAACAAGCTACCAGCCCACTCCGCATTCCCACCCACATGTGCAGTAGACACTTCACACTTGATGTGTCCAAGTTACAACATTCCATCTTTCTCCCTCAACCAGCTGTTGCATCTCAGTGAATGGTACACAGTCAGTTCAAGAACCTAGGGTCAGCCTAGATCCCTCTTTCTTTCACAGTGCCCACACACTACCAGCAGACTGGGGAGTTCCACCCTCAGCAGATTCAACATCTGCCAACTTCCTGCCTCTTCCACCATTGTCTCCCCACTCCAAGCCACCAGGGTAGGCTCCTAAAGGGAGTCCTCAGCCTTATTTAATTTTTTTTCTTTTGGCAACAGATTTTTTAATATGTGATTCACATACCATAAAATTTACCCGAAGTATACAGTTCCAGTGTTTCTAGTGAGTTCATAAACTTGTATAACCATTATCACAACCTAATTTTTGAACATTTTCATCACCCCACGAAAAGCAAGCTTGGGTTCTTTCGCCCTTACTGCCCACCCAATTGCATCATCCCAATCCCTGGTAGCCGCAGATGTGCTTCCTGTCTCTGTAGATTTGCCTGTTCTGGACATTTCATATAAATGGAGTCCTATGATATTTATCCTTTGTATCTTTCTTTCATTTAGCAAAATTTCATTTTCTAAGATTCCTCTTAAGTTGTAGCACGCATCAGTATTCTGTGCCTTTCTGTGGCCTGATAATATTCACTATGTGGCTGTATCACGGAAGGTTATTTCTGATTTTTGGCTTTTGGATCATGCTGCTATGAACCTCCCCTGTGTGCAAGTTTTTGTGTGGACCTGTGTTTTCACTTCTCTTGGATATCAACCTAGGTGTGGAATTGCTGGGTCTCAAGCTCCTCTTGAGGAGCTGGCAGACTGAGCAGTTTGTTCTTCATACATCAGCTCTTTGAAAGTCTAAGTCAAACCACAGGATTCTCTGCTAAACACCATCTGGGGGTTTCCTATCACTGCCCTAAAAAAAAGCTAGGTTTCCTGGGCCCAACCTCCCCCTTCCCCCCTTTACTTATAGTCTTCTGGCTACACCGTCCTCTCTTTTCATTGCTCAAGGAATCTATGCTCTTCTGCCATACTACACCATACCTTCCCATGACTCCATATCTCCCACGGCACTGTGGGCTCCTCATGGTTCCATGACTCCTCAAAGCTGTTGGCCTTCTGTGCCCCACTCAATGCCTCTCTGTTTCTTTACCCTTCCTTGTTTTCCTACATGGTACCTATGAGTCACCAGCTACATCATTCGTAGGGCACATGCAAAGTCGAACTTTCATTTCAAATTCTCAAATCCTTGAGAATTTCATGTAAATGAAACCAAGAGCAGGCGTATCAAACCAAGCTCAAGGCCCTTCTGAGCCAGGGGCCCACTGCAGTTGCACAGGTCACACACCGTGCAGCCAGTCCTACCCCTGAGACTGCCTGGAATGACAGGAAATCCCACTCCTCCCATTCACTCCTCTGTGCTCTCCATATTCCTCACTTCCCATTTCCTTCTTGTGAAGATCCTTCCTGGAGTGCCGTGTTGGTTTCGTCTCTTCAGTCTTTGGACTCAGCATTGAAAATGCCTGGCGTCTGGGCAGACCAGGCACAACAGGTGTGCCAGGGGAGGCTGGCATGCACATGCTACCTTCTCTTTAGCAAAGATGTGTCGGGAATCAGGTAGGGGTGTAGAGAAAGCCAGGGACACGCACATGTTAGCTTGGTCTCCATCAGACATCTTTGGGAGAAAGTCTGTCATTAAATAATCCAATAAAATGTGTGAAAACCTGAATATTTTAGATTTGATTATTTTAGCTTGGGATCAATTTCCTTGTTAAAGACAATAAAATAGTGGCTTCTTTGGGTAATGTGCTGTTTACCTTCTATTATCTGAGTGTATTCAAGATGTTTGTATCTGAGTTCTACCACTGATCTTCACTCTTTTTCCTCATTATATTCCTGGTTGATGATTGATTCTTTCTACTTGGTCTTGTGTTTCTTCCATGGTACTCTCAATAGGAAATCCTCAACTACCCAAGCTCTTGACCTTTTATTTGCCTTCCTGATAAGGAGTGAAACATTTAACTATTGAACAATTGGTTATTCCTTTAAGTTGGAGTGAGAGTTAAGGAGTTGGGAAGGATGGAAATGAGATATTGTCCCAGTTTCTCCAGAGTCCTATCTTTCATGATGGCATCTTTTGTTTCAATTGGATTCTCTAAACTTTGGAAACATGCTCATCATATCAGTTATAAATGTAATTATAACTCTGAATTCAAATATGAAGGAAATGTGGGTTACTTGAGGGTTTGTTATACTAAGATAGTTACATGAAGTAAATAAATAGCTGAATATATGGATATTGTTTTGTATGTAGAAATGTCTATTTATGATGGAAAGTCATTCACAGAAAAATCCTTTATTAAAATTATGATTATCATGTGTAATCAATGTAACTAAGTTTTATTTCTTCATGTTTAGGAAATAATACAGTTTTGGCTTGCAAAAGGTGTCGATGGCTTTAGTTTTGATGCTGTTAAATTTCTTCTAGAAGCACATCATCTGAGAGATGAGATACAAGTAAATAAGTTTCAAATCCCGGTAAGGTTTTAAAGTTTTGTTTTTTTTTTTTTTTTTTTTTTTTTTTTGCCTTTTCTGAAAATGTCATCAGTGTTTCCTTTCTCAGCTTGAGATACCAATTACAAAGGCAGGTCCTGTGCCGTCTCTGGGAACTACTTTGAGCCACCTTCTTTAGGAAGCATAGGAGTTTCTAATGCAAGCACTCAGATGTTGCCTGCCACTGACTTTTTCCAGAGTGAGGGCTCCCCTGAGTTCGGCTTTGTCCCTTGATGCAGGTTCTGAGGACACAGAGTGAATTCTATCAAAGACCATAGAATGGAGGGCAGTTTGCTCACTGAGATTTTATCACCTCGCTCAAGCTGCAGTGAGGAGTCAATTCTCCAGGAGTTTTTCTAGTTGTTCAAGGTTAGATAGTTGAAGGTACCTGGCACTGGCCTGGTGTCCCTGGTACGCCATGTGCTATTTACTTATTATAGTGCATTTAATTCTTGTAACAGCCTATTTGAGAGGTTTCATGATCCCTATTTGGCAAACCTTAGAGAACTCATCAAGGGTTATAAAAGTACTAAACAGAATTTTGAACCAAGCCCATCTCACTGCTGAATCAGGCATCATTGTACACAACTATAATGCACTAATAAAAAATATGCAAAGAAAAAACAGGTCTACCACATGGACCTCAGGTCAGGTTGGCCAGTTCAGTCAGTCCATGTCCCAGCCCAGGACCTACAACCTTGGCTTGTGTGAGATGTAATCTTTTGTTTTTGATTCTTATACTCCTAGGAAGAAGGCACAGAAATGAATATCAGGAAAAATTACTGAAATCCTGAGAAACTGTAACAGTAAAAATGAAGGATAAATATGGTAAAGAAACTAATTTAGATGCACAATATTGATATCTGTATGAACAGATAAAGTATAGTAATGAGCTCTGTAATCATTAGGATCATTTGCTTTACAAGTGTCTGAAGCACTTAGACAATCACCTGGGTTAGGAGGACTTTGTTAAATATTTATTACTAGATTTATAAAGTTGACGATTTAAGCATCAAATGAAGTACTAACAGTTGTGAGTATTGTGAGTCCACACCCCTTGAGCGTGGCGGTCTCACTGGGATCATCTCTGAGCCTCTCTCTTGCTCAGCTTGAGTCCTCTGAAGAGACTACCAGTATTCATACGGAGCCAGCTGTGGGTATGCGACATGTGAAATGACGGCATTCCTATTGTCCTGGTTTTCAAAGAACAGCGTCACGCACTACTCGGAGCTGTATCACGACTTCACCACCACGCAAGTGGGGATGCATGACCTTGTCCGGAGCTTCCGGCAGACCATGGACCAATATAGCCGGGAACCCGGCAGATACAGGTGACCACAGGACACACGTTTGCTCTTCACAGGCTCAGGGTGCGATCTGCAGTTTAAACCTCACAACCAGGCCAAGTTATAATTTAACAAACCTGCATAATTTTACTTCAGCTAGGTTATGCCAGGGTCTGACATATCTTCTCACACTGCTGATTTTCAGTTTCCTCTTTTGCGGGATGTTACTAATTACAGCACTGACTTCAGAGTTAGGTAAAAATTAAGTTAACTAAAATGTATTAGTTAAATGTTAACCATGAACTACTATTTTTATCACTATTATTGGGCCTATATTTCCCTATAGAGTATGAAGCCAAATAGTGGAACTAACCTGTTGGTATATCACATGCTTAAGAACTTAGCTTTGGATTCAGATGGGCTTGAGGTGGAATCTAGCTCCATCGTTGGTTGGTCTTGGGCTGGGTGGTTAACATAAGTCTGTTTTCTTATCAATAAGAAGCTAATAGTGGGCTGGGGAGATAGCTCAGTCGGTAGAGTGCTTGCCTTGCAAGCACAAGGCCCTGGGTTCGATCCCCAGCACCGCAAAAAAAAAAAAAAAAAAAAAAAAAAAAAAAAAAAAGAAGCTAATAGTAATAACCTTTTTAAGGCTATTGTGAGATTAAATGAGATAATGTATATAAAGTACTTAAAATAGTGCCTGGCATATAATATTCTACAAAATTAACCCAGGTTGTTATCCCTAATCTGAGAATCTGAAAATTTTGGACCATTTTTGATTTACAATTTTTGGATCAAGAATTTTCAATCAGTAAAAGTCTATGTAAATACTATAAAATCTAAAAAACCTCCAAAATCTGAAATACTCAGGTCCCAAGAATTTTGGTTAAGGGATACTTAACTTGTGTTAGTTTGTACTGATCACCCAAAAGAATCAATAGAAAAGAACCTTTAAGAGGTGGTACTTGAAGTGGTACTCCGATTACAACCTCCATCTCATAGATGAGGAAACAGAGGCTCTGAGTGTGCAGTTAATGGTCACGTGGGTAGTGATGGCAAAGACAGGATGTGAACCGTGACAGTGGGGCTCGAGACTGCGCAATGACCCACTAGTACACTGCCTCAAACACCACAGGTGACCCAACATGACCTTTCTTGGTCATCTGGCTCGACTGCTTCCTAGTGAGCCCGGGCCCTATCTGGCTAACAGTGTGTGCTTAAAGGGTGTTTAGCCCTCACATCTTTTAAATAAGATATAAGCAAGAGGCAGAGTCTTTAGCCAGTCTCCTGACAGGTCCCGAAAACCCCAACCCCTGCCGACTCTTACAGATTCTTGGGAGCTGAGGTCTATGCAGAGAGCATCGACAGGACCATGATGTACTATGGGTTGCCGTTCATCCAGGAAGCTGATTTTCCTTTCAACAATTACCTCACCACACTAGACTCTCTTTCTGGGAACATCGTGCATGATGTCGTCACATCCTGGATGGAAAACATGCCAGAAGGAAGATGGCCTAATTGGATGGTAAGTCCTTGTGCCCATCTTGAGCCCTCTGCAGAGACCATCTGTGTACACATGGAACAGACCGTGGGTATGTGACATGAAATGACAGTATCCGTGCTATCCTGGTTTTCCAAGGACTCAGTTCCCCGTAACTAGGAGCGGTATTATGACTTCACACCGCACAGTGTTGCACCTGCTGGACAGAAACACCTAGGCTATACTAAATTTACCAAAAAAAATTTATTGAGCCAGGTGCAGTGAGTTATAGTAAGCCATGGTTAATTTATTGTTGAGGAAAGAAAACAAAAGATTTTTCCCTGTACTGGGGATTGAACCCAGGAGCACTTAACTGCCAGACCATCCCCGGATCTATAGCTTTTTCTTTTTTGGTACCCAGGAGTGAACCCAGAGGTTCTCTGCTATTGAGCTATAAGCCCATGTCCCCAGAGCTTCTTATTTTTTGTTTCAAGACAGGGTCTTTCTTACTAAGTTGCTCAGGGCCTCGCAAAATTGCTGAGGCTGACCTGGAACTTGTGATCCTCCTGCCTCAGCCTCCTGAGGTGCTAGGATTACAGGGGTGCCCCACCATGACTGGTTTGCTTTCATGCTTCTTAAGGAGCTTCTCCACAGTAGCTTTTGCCAAAGTCTTCACTGTGAATTTTCTTGAGGGTTCTTCTTTTCTCTAGCAGTTCCCTTTGCCTTGCCTTTTCTTCAACTTTGTTCCTGTTCCAGTCCCATTATCACTCTGAGACCACTGTTGTCTGTAGTCTGTTCTTGGCCAAAATGTTATATTTTATTCCTTTCAAGTTATTGTAAATGGAATTATTTTCTTAATTTCATTTTTGGATTGTCCATTATTAGTATATACAAATCGAATAGACTTTTATATATTGATCTTATATCCTGCCTGCAACACTGCTGAACTTATTAGTTAACAGTTTATTATGCATTCCTGAAGAACCTTTTAGTGGTTTTTATTATGGTAAAATATATATAAAATTTAAAATTTACAGGGGCTGGGGCTGTAGCTCAGTGATAGAGCGCTTGCCTAGCATGTGTGAGGCACTGGGTTCGATTCTCCATACCACATAGAAATAAATAAAATAAAGGTTCATTAACAACTAAAAACAATTTTAAATTTATCATTTAAAATATTTTAAAATCTGCAACTTATTGGCATTACGTACATTCACAAGTTGTTCAGCTATCGCCATTATCCATTTCTAGAACTTTTTCACTATCCCAAACAGAAAAGTCATACAGTAACTTCTGACTCCCACTCCCAGCCTCTGGTATCTTCCATTCTGTTTTGTGCTTCTGTTCTCAGAGTACCTCCTGAAGTGGATTCACACAGTATCCTCCTGTGACTGGCTTATTTCGCTGGGTATACATGCTTTCAAGGTTTCTTTGCACTGAAGCATGAATCAGCACTCCATTCTTTTTCATGGCTGGATAATATTCAGTTGTATGCAGATACTGTTTTATTCATCCCTTCATCTCTTGGTGCACACTGGGATGTTTGCTCCTTATGGCTATTGGAATAATGTCATGAACTTTGGTGTACAGTATCCGTTTTAGCCCCCTCTTCAATTCTTTTGGATACATACGTAGGAGTGGAATTGCTGAATCATACAGGACTTCTACGTTTAACTTTGAGGAACTGCCAAATTGTTTTCTACTGACCCCCCATTTTACATTCCTATCAGCAATGTACAAGGGTTCTAGTTTCCCATATCCTTATCAACACTTGTTATTTTCTGTGTTCTGGAGAAAATTACACTCATCATACTAAGTGTGAAGTGGTACGTAAAAATTCTCTTTCATTATTGGAGAACAGTTTTGCTGGTGTAGATATCTTGTTTTTTCCCTTTTATTGCTTTCAAGATGTCACCACATTGCTTTCTAGCCTCCTTAGTTTCCAATGACAAGTCAGTTCTAATCTTATCAAGGATTCCTGATATGTGATGTGCTAATTTTCTCTTGCTGCTTTAATCAGTATTCTTTCTGTGCCTTTTTGTTTTGGTGGTACTGGGAATCCATGCTAGGCAAGTACCCTACCACTAAGGTACATCCCCAGCCTTTTTTCTCTGCCTTTTGACAGTTTGATATGTCTAGTTGGGAGTCTTGATATGCAGATTGTTTTTCACCATCTTTGGGAAGTCGTTGCTCATTGTTTTTTTTTTTTTTTTTTTTGTTGCTGTTGTTTTGGTACTAGGGATTGAACCCAGGAACCCTTAACCACTGAACCACATCCCCAGCCCTTTTTTCTATTTTATATAGAGACAGGGTCTCGCTGAGTGCTTAGGGCCTTGCTAAGTTGCTGAGGCTGGCTTTGAACTCGCCATCCTCCTACCTCAGCCTCCCGAGCTGCTGGCATTATTGTTCTTTCAAACATTATTTCTCTCCCTTTTTCTATCTCTTATTCTTTTGTGACTTTCTTTATGTGTATGTTGGTATGTATGATGATATCCCACAGGTCTTTGAGATACTGCTCATTGTTCTTCATTCTTTTCTTTCTGATTCTGTCCAGATTCTCTCAACTGACTTGTCTTCATGTTTTCTGATTCCCCTGCCAGTTCAAATCTGTCAAACCCTGCTAGGGAAATTTTGTTATACTTTGCAACTCCAAAATTTGCTTCTTTTTGAAAATTTATTTTTTCCTAATTTCTCTATTAATAAATAATATCTATTTGATGTGACACCGTTCCCATATTGTCTTTAAATTCTTTAGCTATAACTTAGTTCTTAGAACACATAATAGCTGATTTAAAGTCTCTTTGATTAGTCAAATATTTAAAAAAATTTTTTTTAGTTGTTGATGGAACTTTATTTTATTCATTTCTTTACATGTGGTGTGGAGAATTGAACCCAGTGCTTCATGCATGAGAGGCAAGTGCTCTTCCACTGAGCCACAACCTCAGTCCAAGTGTTCAGGTTTCCTCAGCAACATTTTCTACTGATTATTCCTCTCTTCACCAATGTATGGGCCATAGTTTTGCTTCTTTGCCTATCTTGTGTTTTTGTTGTCATCAAAAACTGGACTTTTAAAGGCATATAATAGGGTAATTCTAGAAATCACATTCTCCTCTCCATGTTTGTTGTAGTTGTTATTCTTTCTTTTCTGTCTTTCTTAGATGAATTCTGTATAGTCTGTGTTCTTTTTTCCATGTGGCCAGAAACATGTCTACCTTGTCAGTTAACGAATGGAAAGATTTCTAGATGGAAAGGATGTCTCCCTGTACTGTGAAGGGCTGTGGTGCATGTTGGGCATGCTCTCAACATCTAGCAGTCAGTTGACAACTCGGTCTTAGTTGTCAATTTCTTTTTCTTTCTTTCTTTCTTTCTTTTTTTTTTTTTTTGGTACTGGGGATTGAACTCAGGGACACTCAACCACTGAGCCACATCCCCAGCCCTATTTTGTATTTTATTTAGAGACAGGGTCTCACTGAGTTGCTTAGGGCCTTGCTTTTGCTGAGGCTGGCTTTGAACTTGTGATCCTCCTGCCTCAGCCTCCCTAGCTGCTGGGATTACAGGCGTGCACCACCATGCCTGGCCCTTAGTTGTCAATTTCTGATTGCACAGAGCCTCAAGGGTAGCCAGAGGTGAGAGGTCAGAGTCTTCGTAGGTCTTCCTGGGATATATTTGCACAGCCCTCAGCATGCACACGGGCCTGCCATTACTGTAGCCTTCTGGATTCCCAGGGATGTGTTGGAACTTTTGAAAGCCCCTCATGGACATCTCAATCTCAGCTTTAATTATTTTTTTTCTTTTCTTTGCTCAGCTTCTGGTTAGCTTCAATTAGTAACACCATAAGCAGGTACAATGTTGAACTGTTTCCAGCAATGTTCTGGGGACAGGGCTGTTGCTGTTTGCAGTCACCCCTGAGTCAGATTGGACTAAGAAAACCAAATGTGAGCTGCCAGTAATTTATAGAATGAGTTTCCTATGGATGGAGATCTTGGTGTATTTTAAAGCTGTTTTGCCCTTCCTGTGGCTGCTAGGCTGCTGGTTTTTAGTCACTATACTTGCATGGTTATTAGTTTTCAAAGCCATCGTGGATTTGAGGAAGTGTGCATGAGATGAGGGAAAGTGCAAATGCTACAAAGCTCGCTCTTCTGAGATGCGGTTATTTTTCTGGAATAAATTCACCTTGGATTGTTGCAGTTTGTAGTGCTCTATGTGTAGAAGACAGGAAATCATTGGGTTTGTTGTGAGAAGATAAAAGAGTAAAAGGATAGAGGCAAAAATTGACCTAATTAGAACAATACTTTATTTGGCTTTCAGAGGTATAATTATGAAGATTATTTTAATACATATAAAAAAAAGGAAAATAAAAGATTTTTTTTTTAAAGCAACCTCCTTTTCCCTAAATTTTAACAATTCCTTTCTAAGACTCAGGTTCAAAAGCTGGTTCTTCCTCATACTATAACTTGAATAAAGGATGTAAATTCTCAGAGTTGGCTTCCTCAATTGTAAAATGGACGTAATGTTTGACAGCATCGTTGTGGAGAAGGGAAGTAAGATCACATAGGTGTGAAAATGCTTTATGAAACAGTGAAGTTCCTGCTTAGCATATGCACGAGAGGTTAAGTTGTGGGGTTTTGGAGACAGTATGCAGATGTTGCAGTATGTAACTAGAGCATTTGGCATAGAAATATATATATATAATATATATATATATATAAAAAGAGCAAACTTCACAATTTTCTCTATGTAAATTTCTTTGTATAAGTTGATTTACCTTTTAAAATTTAGTTTAAATAGTTCAAAAGTCAAAACAATAAAAAAGGACATGTCAAGCCTACCGCCTCTGCCCTTTCCACCTTGCTTCCTCATCCTGCTCTTCATGGAGGAAACCCTTTTGTTTCCTGCCAATATTCTTATCCAAATGTGAGAAAATATGAATATGCATCCTCTAAATGCTATCTTACTTGCAATGCCATTGTAAATTCTGGCACATTTTGTGAGTCATCAATGGCCAAGAAGTCAATGGGTCAGTTACACAGCAATCACTAGGCTAGGGTTCAAATCTAGGCTTGCTAACAATTACCTTTCTGCCCAGTGAACTATGAAGTAGGGTAAGTCTTCCAGGAAACTGTATAGTGCAGTATTCTTTAAAATATCTACCTTGCAGATTGGTGGACCAGACAGTACCCGACTGACTTCTCGTTTGGGGAACCAGTATGTCAATATCATGAACATGCTTCTTTTTACACTCCCTGGAACTCCCATAACTTACTACGGAGAAGAAATAGGAATGGGAAATATTTTAGCCACAGATCTCAACGAAAACTATGATGCTGTAAGTTTAATACAATTTAATCATACACCAGAGCTGTAAAATCAAATCCTAGTTCTTTTGCCAAATCAGAGATTTTTTCCTATTCCATTGCTGCAAGTCAGTTACTTTGCTTTTTTTTCTTACTGTTTTTTACTGTAAGAATCATGAGCTTTCTTGATCAAAAACGTATTAAAAATGGTTTTATAAGCCATACAATTAAATTTGTTGGGCAGAGTCAAGAAGTCTGTATTTTAAAAAAATATTTTGGTACTGGGGATTGAACCCAGTGGTTTTAACCTCTGAGCCACACCCCACCCCTTTTTACTTTTTGAAATGGGGTCTCACTAAGTTGCTTAGGGTCTCACTAAATTGCTGAGGCTGGCCTCAAACTTGTGATACTCCTGCCTCAGCCTCCTGAGTCACTAGGATTACAGGCATGCACCACCACGCCTGGCAAGGAATCTGCATTTTAAAGACGTTTTCCAGCAGGATCTTAGGCACACCAGAATTTGAGACCGGTGGCTTTCTCTGCAATATTATTCATTTCCCTTTACCTGAAACATGGAGAGCTGGGAGTATTTCTTCAACCTTTACTCAACCTGCAAATCTCATGACTGTCGCACAGCCTTATGTTCTCAATGTTTAATCCAGAGCCACACAGTTAGCTTTTCTTTGAGGCTCAGGCTCTCCTAATTGTGTTGCTGGGTGGATGACCGATGCTGAACCTTTAATTTGTATGAGTTTTCCTAATACTTGGTTAAGGTGAAACATTTTCTCTGTCAGCTTCTCAATTTGTTTTTGCTCATATGCAATAACCAGTTTGGATAAATGAGTAGGATAGAATTCAGGCTTGCTTATACCTGCCGGTGTTCTTGAATTTGCCATAACTTTACCACAGAGAACACAGCACATTTTAAAATCCCAAAATTACTCAGTTTTCTGAAAAAGCAGCAAAGATTCTAAGCATATTAAAGTTCATTTATTATGGTCTATTCAAACTCAAGCTATTAGCTATTTTCCAATTAGGAGTCTAAAACTGGTGTACATATTGAATGTTAAGGCTTTTTCATCATGAATAATGAATGTACACATTAGCTAAAAACTACAGGGAAGTAAGTATTTATTAAGTAAATCAGGAAGGACCAAAGTATCTTTCACTTAATAACATTGCTTTCTCTTTCTGGTCTCTTGACACAGAATACCCTTCTCTCAAAGTCACCAATGCAGTGGGACAACAGTTCAAATGCTGGGTTTTCTGAAGGCAATCGCACCTGGTTACCCACCAATTCAGATTACCATGTTGTGAATGTTGAGGTGAGTATCAGTGGAAATCTGCTGATTCTAGAAACAAGAAGTGAGTTTCTGTACTGACAACACAGTCACCCAGTGAGTCTAAAACCTTAACTAATAGTCTATATCTGTCAGGGACTTCCCTTGCAGTTTTCAGTTTGCAAGGAGTTTGCAAATCATATTTTTGTAAAAATCCAAACTGGTGAATCTGAAGAATCATTCACAACATAAAGCTCTTCATCGGAATGACTTTTACTGAGACCTTTGAGCTCTGAGAAAATTTTATAGAAGTCTTTCAGCAAGCCCAGCTCTCCTTTTTCCTCCCTGTCTTCCAAAGGCAGGGAGGGAGGTCGATGGGCAGGCAGAAGATAGTCAATGAGTTCTGGTTAATATGGATCTGAGAGCAAGGCTTTTACTTGCAGAAGCAGAAGAAGCGTGTAACCCCTGGAACAGCTATTCTGGGAAAGTATATTATTTGGCTTTTGCCTAGATTTTTTTCTGTTCTCACAGCACTGGTGTCATGCGCTAGTGAAAAACTTCACTGGGAAACGATCTTAACTGATTTAGGTGAAGATAGATTATAGGCATAACATAAGGATACCTAACACATTTACAGTTCTCTAAGAAATCTGAAGAAACTCCTTGGTTTATTCTGATACAGAACTCATCATATGACCTTCTGTATCCACAAATGACCATTCCAAGTACCACCAATGATTCCTATATACATTGTGTTCCTTTATATCTTTAATGCAGTGTCTCTTTATTTTATTATGTCCCAAATGTTCCCATAGACCAATATGTAAGAATACCTACATAAAATGCACACCAGCAAAGATGAAAAAAAAAAAAAAAGTAAAAACAAGTTAAAACAATGATCCCCTCCCCCCATCAGATTAGTGGTCATGAAGAATGATCATGAGTGATGCTGGGAGGGACGCTAACTCCTAACTTCAGGCAATGGCATTTTAATAAAATGTTTATCCATAACAGATCTAGAAAAGAATGATACCTAACGGAGAGAATATACTTTCTAAATGAAGGTGAAGTTAGCATTACAGAGCATATGAATGTAGAAACTGGAATCTAAACTACAAAGGAGAATTTGAGCAGAGCAAAGCTTAAAATAGCGACAAACTTCTACAAGGTCAGCAGGAGGAAAAAAAGGACAAGAAGGCCTAATTCTGGGGCCGTTCCCTAGTTTACTGTGGAAATTTCCCAGAAATGAGAGCACTCCCCCCTCTGCAAAACTGAAAATAGACTACCTGATAAAAGGACTAAGAGTTGAACTGGCCTCAGACATTTCAACTGGATACTAAAACACATTAGAATTTTATTTTGAAAATTGTAGTGGAAACTTAATTCTAAGCCTAGAATCCTTTATTAGTTTGATACTCAAACTATCATTTAACAGTAAGATTAAAACAGAGATGGAAAAGACAGGACCCAGAATTTAACATGTTTAGCCAATTTCTCAAAGAATAATCAGAGGACTCTAGCAAAACAAAAATGAGCCTAAAGGGAGACCCATGTACAAAAAGTAGGAAAGGAACTAACAAAACTTAAGGATAATTTTTGAAGCATAATGTAAAATAACATTCTAGAAAAAAATTCTGAGTGGCTTTTTTCTATATGGGGACTGGTGGAGATGAGTGGAAAAAGAGCAGGTACGTGAAAGCAGGCTAATGTGTACAGAGGATGGAAAAAAGAGTACCTCTGGATTCAGCCACTCGGGAGCCCTTAACCCTCACGATCATTGAAATTAAACAATTAAAAATTCAGTTCCTAAGTCATATTAATACATTGGGTGCTCAACAGCTAGCTAGTGACTACCACACGGGGTGGTACAGATATAGAACATTTCCAACACTAGCCAGTATTTTTCTAAATGTTGAGAAGAGCTTACATATTAAAAGACAAAAATAGTAAGAAAAAATCCACATATAAAAGACATAGCTAAAACAAAGGATGCAGAAAAAATTTAAAAGACACAGTAGGCAAATAGTAACAGAAAGCAAGCTTTCAACTTAGCTGTCAAAACAACAAGCCGGGCATGGTGACACATGTCTATAATCCCAGTGACTCAGAGGATGCTGAGGCATGAGGATTCCAAGCTCTGAGACCAGCTCAGCAATTCAGCAAGGGCCCAAGCAACTTAGTGGGACCCTGTCTCAAAATAAAAAATAAAAAGGGCAGGAGATGTGGCTCAGTGGTTAAGTGCCCCTGGGTTCAATCTCTAGTACCAAATAAACAAACAAAACAAAACAAAAAAACCCAAAAATATATTTTTTGACCTAATCTTTCTATTCTTGGGTATCTGTATCTCATATGCAAGGGTCTTTGCTAAAGTACTGTTTGTAATAGCAGAAGACTCTAGAATGATTTAAATATTTTATTAATAGAAAACCAATTCAATCAATTATGGGACTAATATGTTGCTTTTAATATGAATGAGAATATGAGAATAGTTGTACTGTATTAAATAATAAAAAACAGTCTAGAAGGTAACATGCTACCATTTGTGTAAGAAAAAATGTCAGGCTGGGGTTGTGGCTCAGTGGCAAAGCGCTTGCCTACCAGGTTCACACTGGGTTTGCTCCTTGGCACCACATAAAAATAAATAAGTAAAATGAAGGTATT
This sequence comes from Sciurus carolinensis, assembly GCF_902686445.1. Classification (NCBI taxonomy): domain Eukaryota; kingdom Metazoa; phylum Chordata; class Mammalia; order Rodentia; family Sciuridae; genus Sciurus; species Sciurus carolinensis. Next base: position 58,123,825 of record NC_062225.1, on the reverse strand, counting down.
GTGTCCATCAACAACTAAAGAAATATTAAAAAAAAAAAAAAAGAAGAGTCTACCTATGTTTGCATAGGCACAGAATTATTTCATATGATGTATAAAAAGAGGGAACACACAGCTGATAGTGTCTGGGAGAGGAGCTGGGAAGCTAGGCAAAGACAGAAGAAAACCTTTTCATTGTACACATTGTTCTTGTAATTGAATTTTACACTGTGCATACATTTGTCTAGTCAAAAAATGAAGTTATAAAAAGCAGGTTTGGAGATATTTAATAGCAGACAAAATAGAATTCAATATGAAAAGCATCATGAGACAAAGGCAATCAATTTTCAAAGATTGAAAAACAATAACAGTCCACTAAAAATCATGAATCTTTATGTAACAATAGCTTCAAAATATATAAAACAAATACTCTGAGAAATGCAAAGAGAAACTGACAAATCCGTTATAAGAAGAGATTTCAAATTAGACAAAAATAACAGCTAACACTGAGCACTTCTTATGTGAGCAGCACTGAACTATGTGCTTTTCATGCATTACCTAGGCTACAGAAAATGTTAGTAATAAGTTTGACAAGTCGTACACATGTACCATAAATATTTTGTACCTGATAAACAAAAAATACACTTTTTCTTCAAACACCCATGAGACATTCATTTAAGACACATATTAATCACCCACCCCTGAACAACAACAACAACAACAATAATAATAACCACCACCACCCCAGAAAACATGGCTGGCAAGAGTACAATGAAATGAACATTGTTGATTTGGCAACAGCTCTTATGAAGAATAATTTGGCATTATGCATCAGATGTCCATACTCTTTGACGTAGTAATTATCTTTCTGGTAATCTATCCTAAATAAATATCCCTAAAAGATGGGGGAGGGGAATGAAATTATACAATAATGTTAGAAATGTAAACATTAAAATGACATTTATGGAGGTTACATAATAGAAAAATGCTTAAAATGTTAAAGGGGGGAAAAAACAATATAAACGTATTAAATTATGTATGTTTTATATAGTTGTAAAATAAACCCAAATCTTTAATGGACTTATACTGCCTTTTATGGTTTAAAAAAAACTCTACAATACCTAACTTTCACTTTAGGCAGATTTGTGTGTTTTGTGTGTATTTGTAATTTTCTGTTTTATCAATCATTAGCTATGCAAGAAACACATCTGCTGAAGTTACATGATCTCTGCACAATAGCAACTTACATGATTCCAACAAAAGGGGACAAATAAGTCCAAATTCATCAGAAATTCTGAGTCCATTGCCTTGATGGCTTTTTTTTTCTCCTAGGCATTTGGCAGTTATGATACAGCCTAGAGTAATTTCATGTAGGCAAGTTAACTAGGGTTAACTTAGATACAGACATTGTTTGAGAATCGAGTGCAGTCAGTTTGTTTCTGCAGCAGTTCCAAGATGGAGCAGAGCAGTGGCTCCTAGTTGGGCTCAAAACCTGAATTTTGCAATTTCTATTCGTTTTTATATAAACTATTCTTATCTACTTATTAATGCTTATATTGGCAGTTATTTTAAGGGGAAAAATGGAAGCAAGCTTTGGGGGAAATAACTCATTAGATAATAAAATATTAAAAAAATTTCTTATAATCAACCATTTATGTAAATGTTCTTTTAAAAAATAGGTCCAAAAGACTCAGCCCAGTTCGACTTTGAAATTATATCAAGATTTAAGTCTACTCCATTCCAATGAGTTGCTCCTGAGCAGGGGCTGGTTTTGCCTTGTGAGGAATGACAGCCACTCTGTCGTGTACACAAGAGAGCTGGATGGCATAGACAGAGTCTTTATTGTGATTCTGAATTTTGGAGAATCAACACAGTTAAATCTACAGGAAACGATTTCAGGTCTTCCTACAAGACTGAGAATAAAATTAAGTACCAATTCTGCCTCCAAAGGCAGTGAAGTTGAAACACGTGGCATTTTTCTGGAGAAGGGAGATGGCATCATCCTGGAACACAACATGAAGAACCTCCTTCATCACCAAACCGCTTTCAGAGATAAATGCTTTGTTTCCAATCGAGCATGCTATTCCAGTGCATTAGACATACTGCACAGCTTATGTTAGGAACCTCTATGAAAGAGATGGTGACACTGGTATTTGGTTGTTGGAACTTCATGTACAGTATGCTGCAGGGGTAAACTTCATGAACAGTCATTAATTCTTAGATATTTCAGTAGCTTGAATGTAACTGCTTTAGGAAGGATCCTCAAAGGTTTGAAATAAAATGTTTAAATGAAAATTTTTGCTCGTAGGAACATTTAACTTTATTGAGATAACACCGATAAGCGATGTTCAGAACATGTAGGACCCAAGATTATTTGAAAGCTGTAAAGCATTTAAATGACAAGAATGTTTATCTTTCTTATTAAATGGTAGACATAGAAACTAGAAGATAGATTCACTGTCCCAATGTCTAAAAATACTCACTAGCAAAGAGGAAGGACATTGATTTGTAAACTGTTCAAAGAAAATCCTAGTAAAACAGACAAGAACAAAGTTGTTCTGACTGGAAGGGAGGCCTGGAATTCCATGGCCTCCAGTCTTTCCCTTGTTCCTTTCTCCATGTTCTTTTAAGGAACGTGATTTAAAAACTACTTTCCCAGGCTAAGGCATGTATGCCAGTGGAAGAGAACAGTACAGCGATTGTAATACAGACTTAGCAAAACTGGATGGAGAAGCGACTTTAAAAAAATTGTCTAGTAACTTAAAATCTCACATTTGCTAATCACCCAATTTGGAAATAAGACTATGAAATATTTCAGTGTGTTTCCAATTCTCAATTGAACGTAATATTTCAGAATTTTAGGTATTTCTTAAGATCCTCGAAAACACTGGTGCTGTCAAGTCCAAGTTCCTCATACAGGAATTTAATCTGGGCTGTAATCTAAAAGAAACACATTTTAAAGTTAGAACTTTGTGGTAAAATTCTAGTGTTGTAATCCTTTCTTTGTTTATCCATCTTCACCTAACCCTGAAGCCAGTAATTTATGACAGAAGTATTTCTATTTGGGATGGAGACAGAAGCTTCCAAGAATCTAGATTCAATTACCTTCTTTAACAAGAGTTTCCTCATCAAGTACACGAGAGAATCTTTTCTCTTGCTTGACCCTTTCTCCCCTCCTGGGTCTCAGCTACAGACCTGACATCTGTTTTTTTTTTTTAAATATATTTTTTGTAGATGGACATAATACCTTTATTTTATTTTTATGTGGTACTGAGGATCGAACCCAAGGCCTCATGCATGTTAGGCGAGTGCACTACTTCTGAGCCACAACTCCAACCCAGACCTGACATTTGTGAAGCAACTCTGTCACAAACCCTGCTATAACACTGATACAACCATCTTTCTGTGGTCAACTGAGAACATACCTTTTTGTGAGAATCTTCAATCACATGATTCCCTCCGGGCTGAATATCTAAAATAATATTGGGAGCCTGATAGCCTGAAAGAGTTAACATATAAAGCAATTAGGAAGTCTTTGGAAGATTGAGACCCATGTCTTTCTTTCCTTTTGTTTTTTGGTACCAGGGATTAAACCCAGGTACATGAAGTTACAACACAACCAAATACCAGTGTCACTACTACTACTGAGCCACATCCCTAGTCCTTTTGCTTATTTTTTTAGAGTCAGGGTCTTGGTAAGTTGCTTAGGGCCTCACTAAGTTGCTGAGGCTGGCTTTGAACTCACGATCCACTTGCCTCAGCCTCCCAAGTCACCAGGATTACAGGTGTGTGCCATCGTACCTTGTGAGACCATTTCTTCTCTTTCCTTCTGAGTACTTTATTCAAATAAAGGAATAAGGCGAAGGCAAAGGAATAAGGCAAAGGAATAAGGGTGAAACCACTATAACCACCACCAAAGAAAGGGAGGGGCGAGCAGCAGAAGACAAGTTTCTAAACTAGGGAAAGTGGGAAGAGGCCCAGTGGCTGAGGAAGCTAGATGGAGCAAGATGTGACTATGGAGGGAGTCACCAGCTCTGTTGGAGTCGGAAAGACTCTGACTTGTAGGTAGGTCCTCTTGGCATGTCTTGGCATGCAATTTCAAGGCAAAAAGGAAAAGTTCTTATTTAATTAAAGTGAAAAGAACCCTCTAGAAGAAACTAAGCAGCTAGTTTGGGCAATGAAGCTCCAAAGCAAAACCCTCAAAATCTGTCTTTCAGGGATTCCCAGGAATGATATCTCAATAAATATCTTTAAATGAATAAATGATTGCATGAGAGTACATCTCCAAGTTACAGTTGATATTTAAATTTGCTTTTTCTTTGTGTCCTTTGAAAGAGGTGAGGTGGTTATAGTTTTATATACTTTCACTGTGTAATCAATAGAAAAAAATTATTTGTCCTCAATCATGGTCTGATGATTTGGTTTGAAGCTTGAAATGTATTACTCCGAGCTGTATGCTGAGGGTTCTAGCCCATCAGCCACATTCCCAGTTCCTGGAGGTCTCCTACCTTCACCTGTGTCCTTAGCATGCTCCATGATGGCTTCCTTCAGTTTCTCAGTATAGTTAACAATTCCTTTTAGAGGTACACGTTCATCATTTTCATAAGCTGTGATGTGAATTGAAGGATAATGCTAAAAGAAAATACATGTATAAAGAGTTTATATTACTCCTTATGGTCTCCTTCCATTACACTGTAAAAAAATAATTACCTCTAATTTTTTCCCCTAAGTGCTAGAGGCTTTTTTCTCATTTGATATTCTTGAGTGAGTTTACTTGTTACCTAGTTTATTCTTATTTAAAAAGAGCATGACTTCATCTCTAGTAATTAATTTATAGTTTTCCTGAAGTATTAAACTGAAACAGACAGCATGCACATAATGGTGCTGAAAGATGTTTGGGTATCACAGTAGAAACATCTAAAACCACTACCTACTCCTGCCTCATCACAGTTAAGCATCCCTTTATCTTCTCTGTTGCTTCAGGACAGGATATCACAACTACATTTTCCCTACCTGAGGTTTAATATTTTGATAAGGGCAGTAACGTTTTATGTAGTTCTTGTGTTTTTCATCAGATGAGGGATTCCCCCACTCTTCTAGTTCTTCTAATGTCAGAGGAAGTGTAGTGTCCATCATGGTGTTGAGAACATCCAAGAAAGGTGCCTAATAAAAAAAGTCAAAGAAACTTATACTTCATCTATGAATTTGGCAACACAAGTTTCAGAAAAATATTACTTTCTAAATAAATATACTGATATAAGAGAATACATGTCAAGAAGTCATCGGATTCCTAGAAAATCTGAAAAATATTCAAGGTAAGAGAAAAAACCACCACTGGCTCTTAACCAGAGTAAAAACATTAAATAAAATGAGGCTGCTTTTTTTCCCCTCTGGCCTTATAGCCTTACACTCTTTGGTTTAGACGCTTTTTAGCTTTTTCTCATATTACCAGTAACCACGTCTAGTGGGCTCACCTATAATTCTTTTTGGCTGCTGAGTCTCTGAATGCTTTTTCTGCATTTGGAAAATTGTCAGCCTTACCAGACACAGCCTGTCTCTCACTGTAGAGATCTTTCTATCTTTCCCTGAAGCTTAAGAGTAGTCAACAATCTAGGTGTCACATCAGACACATGTGCTCCAGACTCTGGATGGAAAGTCAGTGATTCAAGGAAGTACTGATCATGGAGAATTTCTTTATAAAAGTGTGACATTGTCTCCAGTTTGTAGAAGTGGTACTGTTAGCAGAGGTGATTTGTGCTCAGCAGTGGCAATAGTGGTAGCTTTGCTGGGCCAGTTCTGTATTTGCCTGGCAGCCTCTAACACTGGTTCTGAATGCACATCTTATCTAAGACCATTTAATAAAATCCCTTTCTGCTTAAATAAGGGTTTTGCTGCTTTTATTAAGAACTCTGAATCATTCATGAACCCCTATTGGTGGATATTTTAGGCTGTCTCTTCACTATGATAAGCAACATGGGAATAAATACCCATACACATATATTTCTAATATCTAAAAATAAAGGTAGTACCATTTTCTTTATATTGTAAATTATTCTGGTATTTCTATCTTTGTGGCTTAGCCTGGCATCCTGCAACTTAGTATTTCTGTATTTTTTTAAACAGATTTATAGGGCTGGGAGTGTAGTGTAGTTCAGTTGTACAGCACTTCCTAATGTGCCTGTGGCCCTGGGTTTGATCCCCAGCAATGCCAAAAAGAAAAAAAGAACCTTTAAAATAGATTTATGGATTAGGGCTATTTAAAACTTATTTACTTACTATAAGCCCACAGTGTATATACCTCTCCCTCAATACAACACTGAAAAACCCTGAAAATAATTTAATTTCTCCATTCCAGTCATTATTTTCCAGAGTAACTAGAAAGCAAGAGAATGACAGGTGAAACCAAATAGCTATAATATATCTTAATAATTCTGAACACTAGGAAAAGACTGTAGAGCATTTTCAGAACAGAGTATTTCAACTAAAGTATAGGAAAACTACACCTCAAAGACTACTGAGAAAGTAGTATCTAAAAATAGCCCTTAAATTCAGTACTGATGTAATCCCAGCAGCTCAGGATGCTGAGGCAGGAGGACTGTGAGTTCAAAGCCAGCCTCAGCAAAAGCAAGGTGCGAAGCAACTCAGTGAGACCCTGTCTCTACATAAAATACAAAAAAGGGCTGGGAATGTGGCTCAGTGGTTGAGTGCCCCTAAGTTCAACCTGAGGTATCCCTTTTCTATCCTCCCTGCAAAATTCAGTACTGAAATGTTGATGGGCAGTAGTGTCAAACTGACTAGGAGTCACAGAATGCATAGCACTCTGTCATAGATGCCCCACCCAACTTGTGGAACTGTGAGGCATATATGCTTCATCTTTTCCCCACAAATTCAAAATACTCTGACAAAGAGAAAATGGTCAATGGGAATAGCCATTAACCTTTCAGTGGAATCCTCAAAAATTAGTAAAGAACACTATCAGAGAATAATATGTACAGAGTAAACAGATTAAAATTATTTTAGAAGTTCTCCTAGAGCTACAATTTTGTTTAAACTTAAACTGTGTTACATTCTTAGGCTGTGGTAAAACCATAACAGGAAATTTTTTCTTAGAACAGTCTATGATTCAGGCCTGCATTTTGTAAGCAGAGTATACTTACCTCCAAAGTCACAGCTCTCAGGAGCTCTGGATTAGAATTACACAATGCTCCCACAAGCACCCCTCCAGCACTGAAAGCAGTCAGGGTTGTTAGACTTGGCTGAGAAAAGCCTTGGCCATGAAGCGTCTTAATGCAAGCCTCTAAGTCAGCAAGGCCATTGAGTTTTTTAGTTAGCCGGCCATCAGCATGCCACTGGAGGCCTAACTCACCACCACCTCTGAAATTAAAGGGCAAAAAAGTTTTAGTAGAAAAAAAAATGATACAGATTTAGGTAGAGGTCAGCAAACTATGGTTGGAAGTCTGTTTTTTTTTTTTTAATGGATCTCCAGCTAAGAACTATTTCTACATTTTTAAAGGCTATGGAGAAAACAAGAAGGAATATCAACACAGACTGTGGCCTAAAAAGCCTAAAATGTTTACTATCTAGGTTTTTTTTAAATGTGTGTGGTTCTGGGGATCAAACTCAGGAACCTGGTCATGCTCTACACTGAGCTACATTCCCAGGCCACTACCTAGTTCTTCAGAGAAAAACATTGCTAACCCCTAATATGGACAACAAAAGATTGATCCAATAAATAAGTTTTGAGTGCCTCCCTACTACTTATCAGAGATTGTCTAAGTGTCTGCTAACCTTAAAAATATAAACAAGAAAATATTCCTGTGGAGATCAGAATTTTGTAAAGAAAGAAAAGTTACAAAGCATTGTGGTCACTGCTGTAACAGTGTACTCAGGTATCAAAGAGCAGAGGAAAGAACGTCCGCCTTTCAGATTAGGAGTACTATGAAGGAAGAATATGAGTTTCTAGAAAGGCAAGGAAATGCCTCAAGACAGATAAGATGCAACATGTAGAAGGGCAAGGAGGTAGCAGAGCATTTATTTTGAAAGGACATGATGATAGATGCCACTAGAGGTGAGCCAAATCATTGAGAGCATTAAACTGAGCAATTTGGATTTTGTCCTGGAGATGGAGAAATGGGAAGGATTTTTAGCAGAAACAAAATTATATCTGTGTTGGGCAGGTGGTATATGCTTGTACTCCCAGTGACTCGGGAGGCTGAAGCAGGAGGATTACAAGCTCAAGGCCAGCTGCAGCATGTTGGCAAGGTCTTAATGAACTTGGCAAGCTCTGTCTCTAAATAAATAAATAGATAAATACATAGGACTGGGCATGGTGGCACTTGCCTGTAATCCCAGTGGCTAGGGAGGTTGAGGCAGGAGGATCGTGAGTTTAACGTCAGCCTCAGCAAAAGTGAGGTGCTAAGCAACAGAGTGAGACCCTGTCTCTAAATAAAATACAAAATAGGGCTGGGGATGTGGCTCAGTGATTAAGTGTTCCTGGGTTCAATCATCCCTATACCAAAACAAAAAAACCCATATATATGTGTCTCTATATATGTAGAGATACGTATATATAGATATGTATATATATTTTTGTGTCTTGAATATAGCTAAAATAAAATGGAAGTTAGGCTGGAAAAAAATTGAGTCTGGTATACAGGCTATTTAAGAAAAACCTAAACTCAGGAGAATCAGATGGAAATAATAATGTAACCAAGTATAGAGACTGATATCCTAAAAGTATATCTTTTTGCTCTTTGGATCAACTAACCTATTACTGAATCAAGTTCTACCAGCACAGGTTTTAGGAATACTTATAACCAATAGTACGAATGAGAAAATAAGTTTTGATCCCCAATGTATTGTTATTTTAGATATGTTGCCATGTTTTGGAACTCAGATGCTAGGTGTGCTAACTCACCTAACATGGCAATAGGCTAAAATCCATCCATCATCTACCAAGACCCGCCTCTCAGGTCTGAAATTCATTTTCAAATCCATTCCATAAGCTCCATATACATGTACCAAGAGGGGTTTCTTCTGTAAATCCTCAGAGTCCGTTTTGTGGAAAATAGTCATTGGCACTAATTTTCCATTCTGGAAATAAAGAACAACTATATATGTAAAGAAGAGTTTTTTTAAAACAATATTTATTACCCCTACTTTAAAATAAGTTGAGGTGTACTTTCACCTTCTCATATGCTATTTATTGATGTTGAATATAAAATTTATTTAAAAAAAAGTTATGATCTCTAAAACCACATCATAGTTCTTGGTTTCAATAGCCTGACTTACTGTATTAACCAGAAAAGAGCAGCAAGACTGGTTTCAAAACATTTTATTAAACATAGCTTTCTATAACAGTAAAGTGACTTTTAAAAAGAGTTCCTTATTACTTAGTATTACTGTAATTTATTTCTTTCAGAGCAAGCCAAAATACCTATTTAGTTTGCAAACCAGTACAGAAGTCTTCCTGTGCCTAAGGAATTTCTCATCTTTGTATATTTAAAAATATAGTGACTAAAAAGTCTTATCAATTTTCCATTCTTTATAATTCTAAAGTACTAGAACTAACACTACTGACAGCCACCCACACATCCTCTTCAAATCCCTATTTAACTTTATTTAAAAAAAAAGGTTTAAAGTGCTTAAAGTAAGTATCATAAAATTTAACAATTAAGTTGCTTTCAGATCATCTAATATTCTCCTATGTAGCTCAAACTCATCAACAACCCGTTGACCAAAACCCTCTGGGCAGAAATAATACAAATAATGGAACTACTTTTGATCTACCTCATAAAAAAAGGGTGGAGAAGGGCTGGGTTGGTAGAGCACTTGCCTAGCATGTGTAAGGCACCAGGGTTCATCCATATAAAAAATAAATAAAGGTGTAAAAAAGGAATAGATAAAATAATTGCCCTATTGAAGTGCGGTGTATTGTATTTGACAGAAGGAAAAAAAAGGGTGAAGAAGTTGCTTCTCAATCTGCTTAAAGAAGTGAATAGAAAAGCACAAATTTACATATGGAAAATAACAAAAAAAAGTTACTTTCCCTGTTTTTCACCTTGATTTTGAAAACTTCAGTGTAGGGCAATAGATGGAGTGTCATCGAATTGGCAGGAAATCTTATTCTTTTCACACTACTATTCACTTGTGACAGCATAAGTGAATTTACTATGTTCAGTAAGATTAATTCTTATAAATCTCCCTTTGTGTGTATGTGTTGCTGGGAATTGAACCCAAGGCCTTACAAATGCTAGGCAAGTGCTCTACCACTGAGCTGAGCTATATCCCTAGCTGTATTATAAACTTTTTTTTTTTGGTACCAGGGATTGAACTCAGGGGCATTTAACTACTGAGTCATATTTCCAGCCCTTGAGTTGCTTGGCACCTTGCTAAGTTGCTGAGGCTTGGTCTGAACTCTTGATCCTCCTGCCTCAGACTCCTGAGCTGCTGGGATTACAGGTGTGAGCCACTGTGCCCGGCTGTATTATAAATTTTTTAAAAAAATATTTTTAGTTATAGATGGACACACCTTTATTTTGTTTATTTTTTAATGTGGTGCTGAGGATTGAACCCAATGCCTCACATGTGCTAGGCAAGTGCTCTACCACTGAGCCACAACACCAGCCCATAATAAATCTTGATGTGGACTAATCTGTAAAAAAAAAAAAAAAAAAACCTTGGTCTTTCCATCCCTCTGCCTCTTCCACAACTTCAATTATATAATCAGAAAAAAATTACTGATTGCAACCTTGTGAAGTGATAAAAATAGTAGGTAGTCCTATGATGGGCTGGATTCCAGAGTTAATCAGCAGCACTATGAAATGCCTGTGGAAAGGAATGGTACCTTCCATTTAGCACTGCTTTTCCCCTATGCCTGAAGAAACCCTTGACTATGAGAATTCAGGTTAACTCTTTATTTATTCTGTCTGGGATAATTCACAACTTTTTGGTAGACTGGTTTATAATCTCATGTTTGTAAAACTAAAAAAACTTAAAAAGTATGTATCTTGATAACAAACCAACCAACCAAAAAAACAACTGAAGGCATTTAACTATATGATTAACAGCAATTTTTTCTAAGAGGAGCAGCAAATTGGACTGAAAAGTAGTAATTCAAACACTGTACATTCTGTATTTTGCATTTATTCTAACAATGTTTTGCTTTTGCAATTTGAAAATAAGATTAGTATTTGCCTAAAGACATTAAAACAATGGGTTAAAGAAAAAATTCATAAGGAAAAAAAAAGTGTTGCAATTTATTCTTTGTACACATGAAACTACTTAAAACGTGATATGCTAAGGTTTGAAAATTCCTTAAATTCAAAATTAATTTATAATTTTTCTTCCTATTTGCATCAATTTATAAATTCTGTATGATGCCTACACCTGGAATATGGATATTTGTTATTTCCTTTTTTTCTCCTTGTGGTACTACGGGTTGAACCCAAGGCATTCTATCATTGAGCTACCTCCCCAGGCTCAGGGTCTTGTTATATTGCCACAGTTGGCCTCAACCTTGCCATCATCTAGCTTCAACCTGATTAGCTGGGATTATAGGAATGTGCTGCCCTGTTTCTTATTTTTTTAAATTTCTTATCTCTCTCTAATGCTCTATTAATCTTCTTTTCTCTATGTTGGCCTTACTATCCTCCTTAATACTTCTTTTTGTGTGTGATATTGGGGAATGAACCCAGGGAGTGCTATGCCACGGGTCTACATCTCCAATTCTTTTTATATTTAACTTTGAGACAGAATCTTGCTAACTTGCTTAGGTTGGCTTTGAACTTGTGACCCTCCTGCCTCAGCCTCCTGAGTAGCTGGCACTATAGGTATGCACCACAATATCCAGCCTACACATTTTTTTTTTTTAACACTTTTTGAATGGTATCATTTCTCCACACATTCTGGGCTTTACATACACTGGGCTCTTTTGCCCCTTTCCAGCTTACTCTTAGTCATACTAGAAGTCATCCTAGAAGTCTTATGTGGGACAATGTTCCTCAGAGAAGACTGTCCTGATCTCTGCAGACTAGCTAACGGACCTTTGCCGTAAGTTTTCACTGCATTCAGTATGTCTTCCTTTGCAGCAATCTGTGTATTAGTGATTACTTCTTGAAACTCTGGAATCCTCCATGGGGGTAGCAATTGTATCTGCCTAGTTCATCCCAGTCAGCTGCTTACCATACCTTCATAATTAATGCCATAATTGCAAACCATCTTTATTTACGTAAGTTTTTCTTTAACTCAACTTTTTAAATTCAAACAAAACAAGTGAGGCTAAAGGATTTGACATCCTACCTACAACTTTTTAATCCATGTTAAAATAAAAATGAGTATTAAAGTTAAAAAAAATCTATGTACCTCCTAAAATCATTTCAGCCTCGCTGTGCTTGAAAATATCAATTTTAGAAAATAGTGCTGATGTAATTCCAGAAACTGCACATTATGCCTTTAAGAAAGGGAAGCTGAAAGTTGATTCCAAAGACCTACCTTACTTTTGGCTTCTAGACGTAAAACACGACTAGTCTTTGTAATTGGGTCCTCATGCCCAGTTTCCTCAAATAGTTTGCCTTCTGCAAACTTATATGTGTAATATTTTGGGGGTCGTATTGGAGAGCAGAGTTGAAAGGGGCAGTTCTTTGGGTCAGAATTTGTATCCATTATAAATCCACAGGCCCAAGGAGGAAGCTAAAGAAATAAAACAGTTACTTGCACTCTATTTCTATACTAAGTATCAGTGATTAAGTTTCTGAGTCAACTCAAACAAGATGATGTGAACATCTAGTTTACTTTCTGTCACCACATTTCATTTAAGAATTACTTCACCACAACAAAATATATGTCAAGTAAAATCAAAACTCTATATTAATGACCAATAAAATAAGGAAAAATTATAGCAAAGATTTATCATGATTCTAGATTTACATGACAGCTCCTTTAACACAAAAGTTTATTTGGGGGTGTTAAAATTGGGCAGTAAAATAGCAGAATGGTTAAGAATAAGAGTAAATCAAACAGTAATTCCAGAACCCAGAAATAGTCTGAAGATCTCCGTTCTCATAGAACATGAAATCCCTCGCAGGTGTGTTTTGCATAATTTTCCCACCAGTCCTTAGCCTGCTGCCTGGACAGCCCAGCGATGACAGTTATTATTCTAGGGCTACAAACGTGCTCAGCAGCACTAAAGCATTTACAATTTGTTTCTAACTTTAGCTTCCAGGCTAACCATTGTGCAGAACAAAACCTTTCCACGCACATCTCCTCTGAGAGACTCGCGGCTATTATGCTTAAGATTCTTAACTTTAAGAAAAAAGGAAAGGAATCAAAATTTATTCTCTTGGATCAGCAGGGTCCAGCTTCAAGCCTTCCACTAACATCCCACTTACACCTTTTAAAGAACTCTGGTAAGCAGGTTGACGGAGAGTTAAAAAAGGTACTGAGAGTCAGAACATTAAAAGAAAATTGCCTTTTTTTCCTGAGTAATTGTAGAAAGAGCAAATTCCTTAGAAAATCAGAGGTCTTGGCACAGCAACATTGCTGGCAGGCATTACTGAACAAGGGTAGATGGGGGATATGTGAAAAAAGAGCACACCGTTTAACCTGCAGAATCTACAAAGAATTTATGTTCACCAAGCAAATTTCTTCTAATTAATCCAAAGAATCTGTTTTTGTGAAACAATAATAAGGACATGCATTTGCAATGTCTAAGAATTCCTGCCCTATCCTCCTCAGATTGAGGATTAAAGAAAGAAGCAAAGCTGCAAATCTCATAACCAGGCATCAGAGTGAGGGTACAAGGTTCCTTAGTCCACAAAAATGTAAGGTTTTCTGTTTTTGGTGGGACTTTAGGACCATTTCCATATGATGCAAGTATTAAGCTGTCTTAGTTTTAAACCAACTTGCATCAAGATTATAATTTTAATCATGACCATAAATGCTCTAAGAGTATGGACTTTCTAAAGTTTGCCCAGATAATGTAGAAGTAAGTTTTAATGATCTCCAGGATATTTAAGTCACATATCCTATTGAGATAAGCCTGCAGTGAATCTGTGTATATTAATGGACGGTACCTAAAAATGAGTTGGCCAGGTAATAGGCAGACATTACATATACATTTGACGGAAACAAGTTTGGTTCTACAACTCTGATAACAAACTACAGCCATTTCATTGAAAGAGTGCTTCAGACATATCAGGCAGAAAGAAAATCAGCCTGGGTATACAGACTCCTCTTCCAAATAAAACTGATGTTAGTACAGTAAAAAAAAAATTCCCAATTTGCTTAAATATAATAACCAACTGCCAAACATAACTTCTTTTTGTGGAAGAAAAAAATGCAACCAGAAAACACTGGTTACACAATAACCAAGGACAGAAAGCAACCTAGGTAAGAATTTGTATTTCCATTCAGTGTCAGAAACACAGGGTTCATGACCACTGCTTTACTAAGGACGTAGGACTTGGGAGCACAAGCCAGTGGATGGGCACTGAGTTATTGCTAAAGTTATGAAGCTTTCTTATAGAAATATGGAGAAAGAGAAATATAATGACACTTAACTACTTCTGAAGTCCATGCTATTAGGCAGTATTTTAAGTAAAATTGCATTAAAAACGTCCTCCAAATAATTCTAAAATAAACCTGGTAAAATATCCAGTACACTGAATTCCTTTTAAGAAAAAGGACATGATATTAAAAATCTGGTGTTCTGTTAAGCTAAACATATGTATTTTGGTTAACAATACTGTCTTTTGGAAAAAAGACATACCTTCAGAGACCGCACTGAATCATCAGCCAGACCAATCACATTAACATAAAGTAGATTGCTGTGCTTCAAGAATAGAACACAGTGATCCTTAAACATGTCCAAGTCTACAACTTTTGTATTTCTCTTCATTGTGAAAAACAAATCCCAGTTCATAATAGCTGGGGTATCAGCTGCTGTTCTCATTAGCTGTGTGGAACAAGTAAGAAAAAAACATGGGTAACAAAACATGAAGGATAAAGTATCCAAAGATGAAAACTAGACCATACCAGTTTTCACTATCTTATGAAAAGCTAAAGAAATAAGCTCTGTATCAGGGATGAAGTGTGAACATCACCCTGTGAACGAGATCAGGCTAGTTGGCTGGGTGCACATGGCAGTGCTCAGCTGACAGCCAAGCAGCAGACATTTAAGTGAGGTCACTGACAAACCAGTGGACTATGGGTGCATCAGTGAATCCAGAAGAGAACAATCCCAACTGCCAACTTGAAAAATCTTGAGTTTATAAATTTGCTCTTTTAAGCCACTTAAGTTTAGCTTTGATAACATCATCAGTATAGACTGTTTCATTTACTAACCTTTTGGGATCAATCACAATAAGTAGAGGCACTGGCTAAAGGAACAGAAATGGGATTGGTAATGGGTAGGAAGGCAGCACCAACTTCTAAACTTTAACACAAGTCTATAAAATAATCACGTAACTTTTACAGCAAGAAATGTTGAGGACTTAAAATCAGCATACTACAGTAACACAGCCACATCAATGTTTATAGCTGCTCAATTCACAATAGCTAGATTGTGGAACTAACCTAGATGCCCTTCAACAGATGAATGGATATAAACTGTGGTATTTATACACAATGGAATATTATTCAGCCATAAAGAATAAAATTATGGCATTTGCAGGTAAATGGATGCAGTTGGAGAATATCATGCTAAGTAAAATAAGCCAATTCCAAAAAACCAAAGGCTGAATGTTTTTTCTGATAAGTGGATGATGATACATAATGTGGGTGGAGGGTAAGAGAAGAATGGAGAACTCTGGATTACATGGAGGGAAATGAGGTGGGGAAGGAGGGGTATGAAAGATGGTGGAATGAGACAGACATCATTACCCTATGTACATGTATGATTACACGAAAGGTGTGAATCTACATCGTGTACAACCACAGAAATAAAAAGCTGTACCATTTGTATACAATGAATCAAAATGCAGTCTATAAAAAAGAAAAAGAAAAAAAAGAAATGTTGAGGGAAGTGTCACAGTGTCACACTTAATAGCCTAAGGGGAGATAAGCCAGAATCTAGAATTACCTTGAACTCTGTAGGCTCTCCAACATTAGTGAGAATGTATAATTCATCATCTCTGTGTTCAACATAGTAAAGGACCCCATGTATTCGCTTCTGGATAAGTACTGGTGGGTCCCAAGGGCTCAGGCCATCTATCAACCACACTTCAGAAGTGGTCTTGTTCATAATATTTATAGTGAGGAAACGACTATCCTTTGTAAGATAAAGGAAAACAAAATAGCTAGAGAGAGAGAGAGAGAGAGAGAGAGAGAGAGAGAGAGAACTCAGTAAATTTCAAATGGGTGCTGTCTTATTACTATTTCAAAGGTGGCCCAGCTATATATTATTTATACTTAATATTTTTAGATCAACACAATACTTTTATTATATTTAGTTATATATTTTATGTGGTGCTGAGGATCGAATTCAGTGCCTCCCATATGCTAGGCAAGTTTTCTACCACTGAGTTACAACCCCAGCCCTATACATGTTATTTATAATGCAGACAGAAAAATTTAAAAATTCCTTAGTGAATATTGATTGCAAATTTAAAAATTGGTTAATATTTTTCACATTCTTCCTCCAAAGGCAAAATTATATTTTTCTAAAATTTTATCATAGTTTTTCTATCAGAGAAGTTGCTCAAAGAACTGTAAAGCAAATATCCAAATACCCACCATGTAGATTCTATCATTGCTAACGTTTTCCTTTATTGCTTCTCTATGCATCCATTAATCCATCTTTATTTGGATGCATGGTAAGGTAAACTATAGACATCATCTTTCAATGGCAATAATAGATTATAGGGCTTTTTGCTGAGAAAAGGAAATAAACCTAGAGGAGATATGAAATAGGGAAGAAAAGAAACTATCCTTATTTTGTTCTTTCTCTGTGTGCATCTTGGATTTCCTTTCTTCCAATTCTTAAAACAAAATGTAAGGAAGAAAAATCCTCATAAACTCACTAACATAACACATTTAAAAACCTAATAAAACTCATTTTCTATTTTTCCTTTTAAGGTTTATTTAGATTTCATGTAGGTCTTTAAACAGATAAAATTATACTATAGATATGATTTTTGACTCTGCATTTATTTCATATAATGTTGCTATTTCCCCCTACATTATAATATTTATGATTACCATTATTAG
This sequence comes from Sciurus carolinensis, assembly GCF_902686445.1. NCBI lineage: Eukaryota > Metazoa > Chordata > Mammalia > Rodentia > Sciuridae > Sciurus > Sciurus carolinensis. The sequence goes on along the minus strand of NC_062225.1, from coordinate 58,106,644 downwards.
TGTCTAATATTCTATCAGGATAAACCTTAAAATTTAGATTTCAATGTTTTATTGTAAGAAAGGATATTCATGAATATCTTTCCCCTTCTCTGGCCTTTACAATTATTTCCTTAGGATTCATTTTTTAGGAACTGAAATACTAATTTAATGGTGAGTATTTTTATGACTCAATAAATATACCAAATAATTAAGGGCATTATACTGTTTCATACTGATACACTAGATAGCTTTAAATGTTATGTTTACATTTTTCCTTATCATAAAAGCAGTCTATACTGAAAATCCTAAAAAAGGTAAAGAACAATGATAATTCTGAAGCCCACTCCAGAAGCCCTGCTTATATTTTGGTAAAATTTCTTCTGTATTGTGTTATATTATTACATGAATTGATCAGCCTCATTTCTTTTGTGAAATGTCCATATTAAACTTGAGATGTTGTTTAAATTATTGGTAAATATACCAATTAAATTATTTTTAAATTATACCAATATGTATATAAATTTGTGCTCATAAATTAAGGATATTCACTTATATTTTTGAAAATACTTTCCTCCATTTTATTGTCTAGATCTTAATAATAGCATTTAATATTTTTGGTTAGGCAACGATACTGGCACTATGCATTGTAATTTCTTCACTGATTTTATGCTTTGGAAATAGCTCAATCATGTTCAGTAAAATACTTATATTTTCATCTCTTTCTTTTGTGGGGGTTTATTTTTCTCTGTAGATTCTTTTAATCTCTTAGCAATGTATGCTAACATAATGAAAAGATGAAAATTATTTTTTTTCCGAATAGTCAATATTTCCCACAGCATCACAAAGTAGTAACTACTTTCATTAGTCTGTGATGCCTCTTTTGCTATCTAAGTTTTCATACATGCAAATGTCTATTTTAGAGTTATATATTCTAGACTTATTTGTCTGCCAATTTGTATTACCTTAGTTGTTGTAGCTTCATGTGTTTCAGTGTATGATTGTAGGGTAAGTCTTCTCCCATACTTTGCTTTTTATTGTCAACACTTTGTTATTTTTATCTATTTTGTTTGTTTTGTGATAAGTCAAGTTACTTGGTAGATATACAGTCAAGAGAAAGTGAGAATACAAGTGGCTCTAGAGTAAAACGTTTCTTAGAAAAAGGAGACAGGGAAAGGACTAGAAGACTACTCCTTTTTTCTCATTTACTTCTATTGATACTTTTATTTTCCCAAATTGTTTTAAAAAATAATGATTATTATGAAAGATAAGAACAATAGGATAAAACCTTTATTAAACCTTTATTAGTACTTTGGTATATTTTCTTTTAATTTTTTTTTTAAAAGATGCATATTTTTTTCCTGAAATGTAATTGATACCAAATGTTCTTTTTTTTTTTTTTTTTTTTTTAATCTGGCACAATACATGTTTTGGTTAGTTTAAATTATAATTTAGTAGCAACACAAACTTTAAAATTTTTAATATACAGCCAAGAATTCAATGGTTAAAAGGTGCTCAACACTTTGCACTGGACTAGGGGTTTTTAACTTAAAGGAGAGAATCTGACCTAAATGCATCATTTTCTCAACAGGCACTGACTAAAAACAGCATTATCACAGGCCTGGCACTCTGCTTATCAAGGAAGATGCAAAGGTGACAGATATTCAGTCTGTTTACAGTCTGGCTATTCCAGGTTGTCTATGAATTTACATGAATGGACTGTGTTATAATTCACAAAATTTAAAATTTCAATAATTAAATTTCTTTTTTCTTATTAATGGTTCCGGTGGAGCTAATTACCTTTCTTACCTAAAGAGTTAGCTTCTACCACAAAGGAAGAGCAGGGATGAACAGTTAGAAGGCACCTATTTTGCTGCTCACCAGCTGTACAATTCCAGGTTACGTTTAACTCTCTGGACTTCAACACACTAATTTCTAAGAATGTTATACATGTATCTTTAAAATTCCTCATGAACTAAGATGTCAAGTTTTGGTGTGGCATGCAAGGTTACTCTGAGATTGCTTCACTGGGATTTTTGGCATTTGGATCCCCAGAGGCTTCAGAGAGGCCACTTCCTGTGCTTTCCTAATTTAATTTAGCCCTGTTCCTGGTTCCTGTACAGTGAACAGCATTCACATTAGAAAAAACAATTTTGGGAATGTGAGGGAATGGTTATTTTTCAGTGACTTAAAAATCAGATCTTTTAATTCTGTTTAGACCCTTCCCTTTAGAATCTACATAATAGTGCTCTCCTTAGAATGTATGAATTACATGGCTCTTGAAATATTTGAAGACAGAAGTTAACAATCAAACTGTACCAACCTTTAAGAATATATTAGCAGGCATTCTGCCTGAACATGATTTTTAGAGACACTCTACCACCAAAATAAAATAAGAAATTATTTTTGAACAAATTTACTGAAGTACTAGAAACAAAGATGATAAAGAACCCAGCTGGGAGAGGTTCTTTCTGGTCATATTTGCAAGGATAATTTTTTAAAAAAACCAGGTAGCCAAATCTGGGCTAGCAGGAGTAGATAAGCTGAAATTATAAAGTCAGTTTAGCAAACTATCTGTGGGTTAGTTCTATGGGTTCTAATAATGTTATAATGTAATTTTTCCAAATCTTTATTTCTTCTTATAAACTAGGGATTGTATAAAATTTTCTTTAAGGTCTTTCTTAATTTTGATATTTTTATGAAATGGAGGATTAGTTTTTTTGTTTTGGGAATCAACTTTACCACCATAGATTTGTTGGAGTTAAATTATATTTTTTCCTCTAAAAAATTTATTCAGAAACCATCCAAACTACAATGCTAAATGATGTATGAGGTCTACCAAATATCTGTGTTTGAAGATAACCCCAGTCTCTAATTTTGAACATAAGCAACTAAAAAAAAGGAATGACCACCATAGCCTTATTATACAAACTCAACATTTCAAGTCAAGCAATACCAGTAGTTTTAGTAAATAGAAAACCATTCTGGAGAAAAGGACTTAACTGCATTCTAGTACCTTGGGTCTTTTTCTGTATAAAAACGTTCATTACGTTTGTTATCACCAAAAGTGGCTCGATATACATCATGACAGCGAAGATTCCTCTGGAAGGTGTAGAATAAAACATCTTCATCTTCTTCATCCTTTACCCATTCTGAAAGAAAGTAAAAGAATGAGATGTAGTTACCTACATAAGGGGGTGGGGGGGTGGGAAGCAAGGTCCGTTCTAGTATTGAGTGCCAAAGAGAAAATACAACATAGGTTTGACAGCAGCCAGCCTGTTACATATGTGCCCGAGTGCTTTCCAGAGAATAAAACACTACTATATCAGTTTTAAGTTTTTAAGTAGTTTAGTCTCAAGCTACTTAAGTTTCTAAATAAGATCTAATGTTCAACATTTAGGAAAGAGACTGATAAAATCACATTTGCTTTCAGGAGATGAATTGTGTTTAAATCTATAACTTGTAATTTAAGTCTGAAGAAATACTGGATCACTTTCTGACATGCCTCAATTTTTTCTGTCTTGTTTCAAGTCTTAGGATATCTCCAGCTACCAAATATGTTTGAATGATGGTTCTTTAGAATCTGTCAATGGAAGTTTGTGCACAATTACATCATAACTGCCACCTGGCTGACAGTGATTATAAGTCACTGTATAGTATGCATCCTGATTTCAGAGGTTAAAATATACACAATATATTTTTTAGAATTCATGTGATAGGGTATAATTTCAATTCATTGCAAAATCATTTTTGTAGTTAAACAATGGGGAAAATGAAGGCAATGAAAAGGGAGGACAAAGTATCAATGTATCTACCACTCAAGGATAAATGATAAACTTAAAAGCTGATTTTCTTTTCTTTTCTTTTTGGGTACTGGGGATTGAACTCGGGGGCACTCGACCACTGAGCCACATCCCCAGCCCTATTTTGTATATTATTGAGAGACAGGGTCTCACTGAGTTGATTAGAACCTTGCTTTTGCTGAGGCTGGCTTTGAACTCTCAATCCTCTTCCATCAGCCTCCCTAAAAGCTGATTTTATTATTTAAAATGTCATTGTTTCTACTTATAAATCAGTTAGTTCAAAATGTTCCAAAGTTCCTTAGTAGTGACTTTGGCCATCTGCTACAATAGCTTTACGAGATAACAAAAACCCAAAACAAAACAAAAACAAAAAACAAAAAACAAAAACAAAACAAAACCAAGCTTAAAGTTGAATAAAGTATTAAGATGCAAAGATTTATTGTACATAATAAACTGGCAAAGAATACATTATACAACTAGAATTCTGATTGTAACTCTTTTAAAAACATGAGCATAATTTAAAAATCATCCATTGGGACATATATTTAGAGTGCCTAATCCATATTTCTCCCTGTGGATTTCCTATGGGCACAGGGACACACACACACACACACAAAGGTTAAAAAGTATGGGCAGTTCTCTCACTTTTGCCTTTTCAACAGAGACCATTTTGGTTGGTGGCTTACCAAAACTGGACACGTTTGGGAAAGAAGCTTCCATTACTGGCTGATCACTGAGCTTCACAACGACACAGGTAGATGCTTCAGAATCCTCTGTTCTTATCTTGGCAGCCACATATTTCTCATCTGGAGCAACTCTGATACAATCAATGAAGGGCTGGTCTAATTTAAGTTCCTCCAAATTGAATAAAACTTCATAATTATCATTGTCTGCTGCATAAAGAAAAGTATGAAAGAGATAACTTCAGTATGTACTTTAAAAGAATTTAAAATTGTATTTTAATAATTTAAATTAGCATTTCCTTTTTTTTTAAAGCACTTCCCTTCTTCAAGAGGTCACATTTGTTTCCTTCAACAATGATGGAAGTCTAACTGGTACATAAATTAGAATCGGTTATTTTATAATATCCTATGGTATTGACTATTATTCTATGTATCAACCTATGAGATATTTGATGTTGTTTAGAGACCATATAGAAATTGGAGAGTAAGAAAATACAAATGACTTAAATGCCTAGTATAGAACCTGAGCATGGTATACACTCAAAAAATGCTGAAACCCATCTCCATTCACTCTGCCAAAGCTTTGTTTTTGGTACTGGGGCTGAACTCAAAGGGCACTCACCACTGAGCCACACGCCCAGTCTTATTTTGTATTTTATTTAGAGACAGGGTCTCACTGAGTTGCTTAGTGCCTCACTTTTGCTGAGACTGGCTTTGAACTCACAATCCTGCATCAGCCTCCTGAACTGCTGGGATTATAGAGGTGCGCCACCACGCCCAGCTCTGCCAAAGCTTCTGAGCATAGCTGTTAACAAAATCCTAAGAAAACCCAAATATTAAAAACTAGTTATTTAAAAAAGTTCAGAAATAATCTTTAAAAATTCTTTTCTATGCCTTTGAGAAATTAAACTTCCTATAAAAATATAAAATCTGAAAAATCAGAGCACATTAAATGGAAAAAAATGTGCTGTACCTTCTTCATCTTTGGAACGAACCAAGCAGCAGCCTTCCTGATAATATACAAAACCACCATGTTTCACCTGACAATGAAAAGAAACAAATGGTTTACTTAATAATAATTTAATTAACTTTTTAATGTTCTTTCTGTCCAGAATGAAACTAAAAAAAGCAGATTTGTTAAAGTACATGAATGAACAGATATGAAATAGAAAATGGACCACTTTTTACAATATACTTGGTAAGATATGGTTCTATGTATGTTCAGAATCACTGAAGGGGTTTCTAATCCATAAATATAAGAGGAAATACAAGGCACATAACAAAATCTGTTGATTCTCATGACTGTATAAATAATTTTAGCTATGCTTTGGGAATATCTGATATCTGCATAGTGGGATCCAATTAATGAAAATCAAATGGCTTCTTTAAAATAAGCCAAAATGATGCAGATGAGAAAACTGTCTTAGACTTGCTTGAAAACCCAATTGATAACTTTCTGAGGTTTTTCCCTTTAAAATATGCGGTCATCACCAATTGTGCAGTCTTGACCTGATTTTATAAAGTATCGTGCCTTCTGTGGGATGATACATATAGTCTGAGACTGAGAAAATAAATACTACTAACATACAAATAGTATTCCTATGTAGTAAGTGCAATTTATTGATATGATTTCAGATGGCTTAAGACACATTGTCTGCTAGTTACTAGCATAATCTGAATCTGAAATTTCTACTGCTATTTTTATTTTACAAAATATGTCACTTTCATTTATAATCTGTGGCTGTCTTAAGAGGAATTGAAAAAATTTCAACTTCTTTGTTCAGTCTATCATTTGCATATTTGAGACTGCTAACCATAAAGCCATTAGCTTTCATGGTATTATACTAAAGTGAATTTACTTTTGTTAAAAAAAAAAGAAGTAGAGCAAGCAAATACTTTTTGAATAATAAATAGAAATTAGTATCATTTGAACTTTCCTTTCAATCTTCAAAAAATTTTAAACCAGAATTGGTTGCTTCACAAAAGCAGAATATATTACATTTCAAACTTTAGTTTTGATATTTAAATTCATTTTAAGGACCACACTCTCCTTTTTTTTTATTCACTGTACACAAATGGGGTACAACTTTTGTTCCTCTGTACAAAAAGTAGAGTTGCACTGTTTGCATAATCATACATGTACATAGGGTAATAATGTTTGTCTCATTCTATTATCTTTCCTTCCCCTCCCCTCCTCCCCAGTCCTCATTATTTTTTGCTCTTTAAATTTTTCAACATATTCTGAAGGCCCAGAGTGGTATAATTTTGACATAAGATTATGTCTAAATCATAAGGTATCTTGTTTACAACCTAACTGGTTATATCAGAGTTTTCTTAAAAAACATGATATATCCTACCTCTGCATTGATGATTTCATATTCTTCTTGTGGTTGTGTTTCTAATTTTGTTCTCACTTTTTCAAATGCATCCATGTTTTCAGAAAGGGATTTTTTGTTTTCTTGTTTAACAGGCAGAAGATCCTAGAAAAAAGTTTTATTGGTATGATTAAAATATTTCAAATCAGGGAGAAAAACCCTTGCTTTTAAAAGAGAATATTGTTTCCTTTTCATGCAAGTATCACAATTTTAGGTCCATACTTATGAAATAATGTGTTTCATTGGTCTACATTTAAGAAATAACATGTTTCACAGATCTTAAACGTTTTTTCTTAAGCTCGTTAATAAAGAGATCTCTTTTTCATTTAAAAAATGGAAAAAAAAACAATAAGATAGACATTTACTGGTTATGCTGTTATTTTAAATGGGTAAGTCCTTGAGATACAGAACTAAGAAGTTCTGGAGAGTGTTCAGAAATACTATGGAAAAGTCACAATTAAGGAGGAAAGGAAATTTCATCAACTTTTACATGTGTTAACAGAAATGAGGAAAAAAATCTACTGATTTCTTTTAAGCACTGAAATAATTCTTAAATGGAGGGACGTATCAAAGGGAAAGGAAGACATTATCTTTACTAATAGATGTTGACTATGCACAGCTGCAATTATGATAAAAACATTAATCTGGGTTGGGGATATAGCTTAGTGGTAGAGCATTTGCTTAGTATGCATAAAGCCCTGAGTTAGTTCCCCGGCACTGAAAAACTTGTGGTAAAACTAGTGGAAAGCTGCTGGGCACAGTGGTGGCCACCAGTAATATCAGCTACTTTGACTAAGGATACTGAGACAGGAGATTGCAAGTTCAAGGTCAACCTGGGCAACTTAGCTAGATGCTGTCTCAAAATGAAAAACAGAAAGGGCTGAGGATATAACTCAGTGGTAGAGCACCCTGGGTTAAATTCCCAGTACTGGAAAAAACAAAAACAAAACAAGAACAAAAATAAAAACAGGCAAGTTAATGAATATGAGTAGCTATAAAAGAAAACAAAAAAAGCACTCCCTGTGTCTTTTTGGGAGTACCTAATAAACTAAGAGCTTAAGTTGATCTCAGTGAGCAAATAAATATCGTAAGTCTTTAAAATTTGGATAAGGCAAAATTTAAATTATCAAATTAAAAAAGTGTTCTATAATTCAACAAGCCCCCAGTTTTTATTTTGTTTAAGCAAAAGAATTTTAGCCAAGATTTTTGATTTCAACTCTTTGCCAAAGATGACAAGTGTATAGTGATTTGTGCCAGAGGCAGCACTAGTCTTTGGTAAGGACCTCCAACAGCTGGTACATATTTACTGAACAAGTATATCCATGATACTTTACAGACACTATAGAGAATGTAGGCTATAAATATAATTTATATTACAAGAATTTATAATTTAAAATTAGATATAAGAATAAAACAGAAAAGTCACCAAAGCAGATTAAATGGAAAATAATCATTTTCATGAAGTATTTCCTTTTATATTTTGTGGAATGCTTTATTGATGTGGATTAGATTCAGATTTTCAACAATGGCTGTTATGGTAGTCTCAATCATTTATCCTCTACTTCCAATCATACCATTAATTTTCTGAGCAATTATCTGAAGTACAAATACTGGAAGGCATATTTTTCATTTATTTTTTAGTATTTCTACAACATCTATTGCTGATCTTTGAAACAGCAAAGCAAAATATATCAATAGTATCCTAATATCACTCAGAGAAACATTAAATTATTGATCAGAAGATTATTAGAAACCTGTCCTGAAACTAGCATAGCAATAGGAGTTACCTTTTCAATTTCAGATATAGGCTTTTCTATTCTGTAATCCCCATGAGTTCTTGTGAGAGGCAGGTTAGCTATAAAATGTAATTCCCTCTTTTATCCTGCATCTTCTAGCAAATTCTGGGTCACAGAACTACATTTTGTCACTTTTAAAGACCCATTCTTACTGAGAACCATGGCCCAAACAGAGCTAATGGCAACAGAGGCCTCGGAGCTTTACCACAGGAACTGGAGATGAGTTTGGCTCAATACCTGTCCTCTTAAAATTTACTTTACATTCCTGTTTAAGACCAATTGTTGAATAAAGAAGCTTATTTTTTCTCTATGTTCAATGCCTCCAATTCCTCTACATTTGCCCTTCTCTCTACTGACTGCTCTTGTCAATGTCACTGAAAGGCTACATTGCAGAGGGCAAAAGTTAATTTTCAGCACTCACATCATATGCATATTACCTGATCTATCAGTCTCAAGACACCATTGATCACTTCCTCTTTCTAAAATACTCCTTTACTTGGCTTCCAGGACACCTTATTCTTGTTTTCCTCTCATTTCATGGATCCTTCTCAGTATCTTTAGCTGGTTCCAACTCAACCACCTGCCTTAATATTGGCATGCTTAGGGCTCAGTTCCTGGACCACTTCTCTACACTAATTCCTTTGATGATCTCATTCACTCATGACCTTAAATGCTATTTATATGCTGAGGACTCCCACATTTATAGCTGTAGTCTGAGCTCATCCCTGGAACAAGCTGAACTTGTATATCCAACTGACTATTCAACATTTCCACTTGGATATCTACCAGTTATATAAAAAAATGTTGAAAACTGAACTTAGAAATCCTTATATATCCTCTCCCTACCAAAACAAACAAACAAAAAAACTACCAAAAAATTCTGTTGTCTAGGCAATCTTTCTTCTTTCTACAAATGATAAATGTCCTTCTAGCTGCTCATGCTTAAAGTCTTAAGCCTTCTCCTCTCTTGCCACAATTAAGAGATCTACTAAATCCTGTCAATTCTACTTTCAAGTTCTGTCTAGATTTGACTACTTCTACTAACTTGCACTGGCACTATCCTGGTACTATCATCTCTTCCTTGGATTACTGCAAAAGTTAACTCTGCTTCTGCCCATGCCTCCCAGGCTATTTTTAATAAGGGAGTTCCAATGAATCTAAATTGAGATTATGTCATTCCTCTACTCAAAACCTTTCAATGCTTTCCCATTTTACTAGGAAGAAAAACAAGAATCCTTACAATGGTTTACAAGGTCCTAACTGATCTTGCCTCACTACTTTGCTGACATTGGCTACTATAGGCTGAGCATCCCTTATCTAAAATGCTTGTGATCAGAAGTGTTTTGGATTTTAAAGTTTTTCAGATTTTGAAATATTTTCCAATTTTACCAGCTAAGAATCCCTAATCTAAAATCTTAAATGCTCCAAAAGATTTTGGAGTATTACAAATTTCCAGGATAGGGATGCTCAACCTGTACTATGTATCAGTTGTGTCTACTTGACTCCAAATGAACCACAAAGGCCTCCTTGATGTTTCCTGCATAGACCAGGCTTGCCCCACTTCAATGTTTAAGGACTTGCTGTGCCCTTTGGCCAAACACCTCCTTCAGCTATTGCTGAAAAGCCACTTTCTCAACTAGGCCTTCCCTGTTCTACTAAAAATCAACCCTCCCTATCCCCTTACTGCCTATTTATCCCCTTATTTTCCACTGAACCTATCACCTCTGATATACTTTGTATTTCACTCATATATTTCTTTACTATCTCTTTGCACCCCATCCCATGCAGGCTCCATGAAGGCAGGGTTTTTGTTTATTTTGTACACCACTATATTCTCATGGTCCAGAATAGTGTGTGTTAGGTGTTCAACAAATATTTGTGGAGTTGAATGGAACACAGGACAAAACATAAAATTCAAACCTCATTTAACAGAAAAATATAAAGTGGAAAGACAGAAGAGATATAGAAAAGATATTTACAGCACACACAAAAGACAAAGAACATATAAAAAAACATTTACGAATCATAAGAAAAAGACAAACAATAGAAAAAAACTGGTCAAAGGTATGAATAAGCAACTCAAGAACATAAAACTAATAAAGTCAATAAGATTAAGAAGAAAAATGTTAAAACTCATTATTAATCAGGGCAATGAGAATTAAACCACATTGATATATAAGTTATCTGTAGGAAGGGCAAAAAGGAAAGTTCTCATAATATCAAAATTTTATGGGCTGGGAATATAGCTCAGTTGGTAGAGTGCTTGCCTTGCAAGCACAAGGACCTGGGTTCAATCCTCAGCACTGCAATAAATAAATAAATAAATAAATAAATAAAATAAAAAAATAAAATTTATCTAGAACACAGAGTTAGAATTCTCACATATTTTACTTGAATGTATATTGGTACTATTAATTTGGAAATCAGTCCAACCAAAAATGTTAGAATGTGTACATAATCAGGAATTCCAACTCCAGGTATATTTTCTAGAGAAAGACTTAACACATATGCATAGGAGATACCCGTAAGACTGTGATTTGCAGGTTTTTAGCTACGTTTGGAAATTGGAAACAACCTACATTTTTGTCTCCCCAACACCTCAACACACAAAATTATGGTATACTATACAATCACATACTATACAACAGTTACAATAAGTAATTTCAAAATCATAATGTTGAGCAAAGGAGTAAATTATATAATTGTACATATTTTATCCACATAAAATTTCAAAACATGTAAAACAGTATTATCTACAGATACAAATACATGTGTATTTATATGGAAACATGCAAGGAGAGGTTAAGAACACTGTTCACCACTGGGGAGGTAAAAGAATATGTAAGAAAAGTAGACAGTAGTTCTTCAAATTACAATTTTTGTAGTTAAGAAAAAAATCATATTGAGTAGTAGATCCATGGTAGGATTGTTATATTTTCTATGATACTGTACATATTTGCAATTATTTATAATAAAAGGTATTAAAAAGGAATACTTTGAATCTAGTGAGACTACTAATTTTCTTTCTTAATTTCAGACTCTATGACTTTCGGGTTTTTAAAAAAATTTTGGGGAAAAAAATCCCCCCAAACTCCAAACTTCCTGATTTCAAAATTTACACTAATTAACGAACTATAGAAATGATCCCTGAAAGTATAGTCTTTTTACACTAATTAAGAGAGTATGGTACTAGCATAAAGAAAGACATAAATCAGCGGGACAGAACTGAGGGTCCAAAAATATACCCATAGGTCACCTGCTTTTTTTTGGTGGTAGTAAGGATTGAACCCACAACCTGGAGCATGCTAGGCAAGTGCTCAATCACTGAGTTACATCCCCAGCCCAGGTCACCTGATTTTTGATATGGATCCCGACACAGTTCAATGGGAAAAAATGTCTTTTCAACAATAGTTCTAAGATAACTGGATATCTGCAAGCAAAGAAATAAAGCTGGATACCTACCCCTCACACCATACACAAAAATAAGCTCAAAATGGATCATACCCATAAAAAAAGAGCTTGGGTTAGATGATTTTTTCTAGCAACAATAATTATGGTTACATGGAAAGAAAAAAATTCATTTAATTAACCACTGAGCCACATTCCCAGCCCTTTTAAAAAAATCTTATTAGAGACAAGTTCTCACTGATTTGCTAAGAGCCTTGCTAAGTTGCTGAGACTGGCTTTGAACTCATGATCCTCCTGCCTCAGTCTCCTAAGCCGCTGGGATTACAGGTGTGTACCACTGTGTCCGGCTCATTCCATAAGCATTTAATTACTTATCTACTCTGGTAGTCATTACACTATTGCTGGGCAAGTTGTATATTGTAAAATACTTGTCTTTTAAGGATTTCTCAATCTAACGGTCAGACAGAAAAAATTCAAATGATAAAATAAGTAAAGGCATAGAGGTAAATATATTCTTATGGTTACCATGGTTTTGACTACTACCTATACATAACAACTCTTGCCAAATTCCAGAACAATATCCAACTGCTATTGAAAGCTCACTTTGGTAGTGAATTGTATTTATTCCTTGCCCTTTCTCACCCTTAAGAGTTAATAACAGTAAGTCTAATGTGACTGAGAAATAAGTCCATGAGACATAAAGATGATCCAAATATTTAATTTTTAAAAATTTTATTATTTGTTAATTTTAGATATACACGACAGTAGAATGTATTTTGGCATATTATACACACATGGAGTATAACTTATGCTAATTAGGATCCTATTCTTGTGGTTATACACGATGCAGAGTTAACCTGGTCGTGTATTCAAATACAAGGTAAGGAAAGTTATGTCTGATTAATTCTACTGTTCTTTCTATTCCCCTTCCATCTCCCTTCCCTTCCTTCCCCTTTGTCTAGTTCAATGGACTTCTACTCTTCCCCTCTCCACCCTCCCTTGTTGTGGATTAGCATACACATTATCAGAGAGAACATTTGGTCTTTGGTTTTTTGGGACCAAAAAACCACAACACTGCATGATATTCTCCAGTTCCATCCATTTACTGGCAAATGCCAATAAGTTTTAGAATTTTATCATTTTGGAATCTTAACATGGTACCTATCCCAATTTATTGATACCATCCTGTGATCAAGGACAATATGATTTTAGAGCAAAACATCTATTAAGTGAGCTAAATGAAGATCATCATAGATTTGTGTCTAGTTCTGCTCCCTTGCTCTCAATTTAAAAACTTTGATTTTTCTAAGACTTTTGGATTTTAGAATCCAAAGAGATTACCACTCTACTCTTAATTAAGATATCCTATAACAATGAAGTTCAACTGATTCCAATTTTCCTTCAAATATACTTTATTCTCATGACTTAATTTAAGCTCTCATCTTCATTTATCTGAATTACAAGGTTTCATACTTCTAATTTATTTTTTGCAAATCTCTCATTGATACTTATTAAAATGCAAATCTGATTGCACCTACATTCTTCAATGGTATTCTAATGTTTTTAGGATGCAGCTTGAATTTCTCACAAGATTTACAAAACCACTTACACATGACTTGGCCCTCTTTACCTCTTTTGGCTCATCTTTGACCATGTTGATTACACTGCTCGTAGAATTTAATTCTGAGCTTTTACACATGCTGCTCCCTTTGCCTAGTTCCTTCTCCTACCTTAGAGCTTGAATATTACCTCCTAAGAAAGTGCATTTTTGACCATGTTACCATGGCCAAAAGTAAATTCTAAGAAAGTAACATTTAATCAATATGTAAAACAGAAGAAGGAACTACTAATATAGTGGTGAATGGCATCAGGGAATCCTGTAAACATCCTGAGATTGCTGAGAAAAAGTGGTGTTCTTTCATTTGGAGATAACCTCTGTGGCTTAACCAAAGTAAATGGGAGTGGGGGAGTGGCATGAAATGAAAGAGGGACTAGATTAAGCACAGTGTTAATTATGAAACTGAATTTTATGTTCATGATATTAAAGTTTTAGAAAGGTTTTAAGTTGGGAATTGACATTAATTTATACTTTAAGGTCATGCTTCTAATTCAATGGAAAATGCATTGGAAGAGAAAAAGAGGGTCAATAAGGAGTCTGGTTAGGAGTCTACCAGTGGTCCATGTGAAAGATAACTACAGTGATGGTGGCAAATATGGAGAAATACAAACTAATATAATATATACTATACACACACACACACACACACACACATACACACACATATATATATTCTGGACGTTACTGAAGTGTTTCTGAAAGCATGCTGTACGTAATGGTATGATGATTTGGGGTTTATTAGAAGGACTTTACCTAGAATATCAAATCAGTGATTTAATGAATATTATTACTTGGGATAGGCTGAGCTGATTAAAATAAGTAAAAATACAAACTAGGTGATATCAATATATGGCAAAAACCACAAAATAGTATGTGATACACTGTTAATGGACATGATGAAAGGGTAAAGGAATGGGAAGAATAAAAAAATGTTTTTCAGTGTTGTGGCCTGAACAACTGGGTACACAGCAATGATATAAAGAAGAGTTGAATTAGGCCTGGGAGAGCTAAAGTTCAACTGTGGATAATTTGTCTGGGAAATTGGGGAAATGTCTAACTTGAGACTTGTTAAATGGGAAGCAAAATACCATGTGGTTCAGAGGGGAGTCTGGCATGAAGGTAATAATTGCTATGGTACTTAAATCCATGGGAATGGGTAAGATTACTTAGGAAGAAATTAAGGAGAAAAAAGGGTCAGAACCAAGTCCTAAGAAATCCTCGAATTCAGAGGTCACATGGAAGAAAAGTTAGAAAATGAGACCCACGCTTGGAAGAGGAAAACCAGAAAAATGGGAAGTCAGGAAGTCAAAGAGAAGGTAAAGGTTAAGTGTGTTAAATTTGCTGAGAAGGCCTATAAAACAGTAGGAAAACGAATATCCACTGGTTTGAAATGTATAACATCTTTGGTGACCCTGACCGAAGTTTTAATGAAGCAGTCGAATCAAACTGGAGCAGGTTAAAGAGAAAACAATATGGAGAAATAACCAATAAGTGAATTACTCATACCTAAAGGCAGTCCTTTAAAATTCATCTTTTCTGTTTCATTTCTGATGGTAAACCTACTAGTTAAAACCAGTGATTCTGCTGGGCATGGTGGTGGTACATACCTGTAATCCCAGTGGCTTGGGAGGCTGATGCAGGAGGATTTAGAGTTCAAAGCCAGCCTCAGCAAATTAACCAGGTGCTGAGCAACTCAGACCCTGTCTCTAAATAAAATGCAAAATAGGGCTGGGGACATGGCTTAGTAGTTGAGTGTCCCTGAATTCAATCCTCGGTACCAAAAAAACAAAAACAAAAACAAACAAACAAAAAAAACCACACACACACACACACACACACACACACACACACAAATGATTCTTGTAAACCACACATCACAGTACTGAGAAAGATGTCTGTCAATGCATCTATTTTGGTGACTTGCAGTACTCTGTCAGTCTATGTAATCAGTAAATAAAGGCAAATGACTCATATTTAACCAAAGGATTTAGTAGTGTTTTTACTTATTCAATTTTTGACAAAAGATCTTAAAAATTACTTTTGTAGGCAGAGCAGTGCAGTATGATATGGAAGATAAATGTGGTGTCTGGTTTGAGGCTAGCCTTTTGAGTATCACTAGCTGGCATGTATGTGAGTGTAATGGAATAAGTTCATATTGCCACCTGGCTAATTCAAAATGGAAAGCTAAAGTACTTGCCAAAAAAGAACCTCACAATTTCAAGACCTCAATTAGAGTTAGATCAACAACATCTGATTAGCAAGCATCTAAACATATGTATAGGGACAGTAGCAGGCTAGAAGTTTCAGAATTATTTGAGCAGCTTTAAAAAACAGATCCTTAAGCCTCAACCATGGATATTCTGATCCAGTCTATCTGCATTTCTAAAAAGTTCCCCAGGATTTCTGATATACAACATGACTGCAGAAGTTGGTACTGAAAAATCCCAAACTTATAGGTGATAATCTGTTGCTTAGGTAACAAGGTAGAGGTATAGAATTGTGAAATTTTAGTACTTGGACTTTAAGAGGACACTAAGATGAAACTCTTCATTTTTTTTTTTTTTTCCAGTTAGGAAAATTAAGAGTTCTGAGTAGTTCCGACATAGATACATCTTTTACCTTCCAGTTCTGCCATGGTGCTTGTTCTTTAGTTAACTTATAAGTAATAGGTGCTTACTTTAAACAGATGCATTTAAATTTGCCAAAAAGCACTTTTTTTTTTTTTTTTTTGTACTTTACTATATCCTGTTATAGTAGTCAAAGCTGGAACTTGTGGATGCTTGCTGAAAGAAGAAGGAAATGTGCATTCTAAGTTTCTTCACAGCTGAGGGGCTATCTCTATAAAGCTTCCCCAGGTCTTAGTGATCACAGAGGATAAAGACAACAGCTTTTAAATTACTCCCATATTTATTACACAGGAAAGAGCTGATATACTATGTGTGAAAGCAGGACCACACAGAAGGTTAAAAAAAAAAAAAAAAGTACTAAAAGAGCTACTCTTGAAGTCACTGAGTCAGGTTATAGTTTCTAGGTAATGGGTATCTGTGAGAACTGAAAAGTTGCTTCAGGGACAAATGGAGAGAAAAAATAGTCCACCTCCTGTTTAGGGTGTGAGCTAATCTCACAGCTGCCAACCTGACAGTAATTCCTGCTTACTATTTATAACCTAAGTATAAAATGACAAAATGTGCAATGCAAATTAAGCAATCTAAAGGTCCAAAATTGAGTCCAGTAGGTAAAATTCAAAACTTTATTACTATGAAATAGGACAAGGCTGTGCAAAATAAATACATAAATGGCATAAAGAATTTAAGTATGTTAAACAATCAGAGTGCCAAACTAAGACAAAATGCTAAAAAGCAGAACAATTTCAAAGGCTAAAATGTAAAGAGTAAAAGTCCAGGGAGAATAGGGACCCAACTTAAAAAAGTTAAAGTCAGAGAAACACAACCATAAAATAGTCATGAGCTAAAGGAATTCCAAAAATTGAATAAAAACTAGAAAAATTAGAGAAAATAAGATTAAAAGAGTTTGTTAAAAAATTAAACTGCTTAAGTGTTCATCAACAGATGAATGGAAAAATGTAACTTGTATATATAATAGAATATTTTCCTACAAACATGAATGAAGTTCTTATAATGCTCTGATATGGATGAATCCTGAAAACATTAGGCTAAAATAAAACAAACATAAAAGTACATATGCATATTATATTGTTCTACTTGTATGATATATGTAGAAAAGGCAAATTTATAAAAACAGAAAGTAGATTAGAGGTACTAAAGGCTAACAGAAAAGAAGAATGGGCAATTACTGCTTAATGGGTGCATTTTTTGGGGCGATGACAGGGTTTTGCAAGTAGTGGTAAAAATTGTACGACATTATGAATATAATTAATGCCACTGATTTGTAAACCTAAAAACGGCTAAACTGGCAAAGAGAAAGCCAAAACAGATTAAAAGTCATTATGCAAAACAATTAAACCCCAAAATTGATTAATCATAAAATTGCCAAAATGCTACAAGAATACCACCCCCAAATGTAATTTAAGGAAACTAAGGCACATTAAGTAAAAGGTAAAGGATGTTTGCCAAAGAGGCAGCAGCATCAATAGGTAGCTTCATTTCAAAGAAGTAGGATGATCATATCATTTAAGATCTTAGCCAGGACACTTCTGAGACGTAAGGGGACTATTAATAATCACAGGGGACAACAGGTAGAGAGTGGTACTATTCTAAACAAACTGGGATATGTGGTCTACATTGGCAGGCACATTAAAGAAGTCTTGAGCTGAATAATTTTTTTGTAAATGTACATTTTTTTGGTTACAGTTCTATAGAGATATGTACATATTCTTTTACACTTACAGATAACTGAGACTGAAAATTTTAAAAATCAAGATAGAATAACTTCAGTTGGTAGAGCGCTTGCCTTGCGTGCACAAGGCCCTGGGTTTGATCCCCAGCATGGGGGGGGGGATAGAATAACTGAGAAAATTAGTAGCTCCAATACACTATCCATTATTTTAAAACTAAAGTTAAATCTTATTGACCCACATACAGGTTAACTTAAATAGTCCATACCTTACATGAGAAGCTCCGACTTGGAATGTTTCTTGCTAACTTTGATATCTTGGGTTTATTCTGCAGACACTTGGTTAGGTGACATTTTTTCAATTTTATTGTACTGTAATAATGATCAGCGAAGTTACAGTGATTCAAATGCTGTTTCTGCATGCATTTCCCAAGGTGAGGAATACTATACTTCAAAGCTTGGAGAAATAATTTGGTCTTCTGCTGCATGATATCAGTCCCTGGTTTATGCTCCCTTTGGGGCTGCCAGGACATGAATGATTTAGTAGTGGATTCATAGGCATCTAAGATAACCAGATCTTATCCCTCTCTTTCAGGAAAATGTACCCCTTTGGTTATGAATATCTGCAGACTGCAGATAACTTTGGTTAAATAAATTTAAAAAACTTGTGTAAGTTAGTTTCATTCAGATCATACTTCTTGACAGAAGTGACTTAAAAGTTTCATTTTAAAAAGGTCCATTTTATTAGTCTTTAGCTATGCAACACTAATTCTGGTACACATAGAGGCAAACTAAAAAAAAACAGAAAACAGAATAAAATAAACATTTGCAAATAAGCACAGTCTTAATGGAGTATCTCAGGAACTCTGAGGGATTTAACAAGCAAAATGGAATGAACCTCATATAATTCTGAATATATCTTTGGTATATATGTTGGGGATCACTAGGAATAACCCAACAACTTAATAATGAAGGGGAGATTAATATTTGTTGAGTGTTGGCTATGTGCCAGATACTTTTGTCTAATGTAATATATGAACTTGATAAAGTAGCTGTAATGATGCTCATTTTACGGATGAGCAAACTGTGGCTCTGGAAGGTTTAAGCAACTGCCTCAGTTCACTCCAACAGAAAGTTGTATAGCAAAAAGCCCAATGTGGTTTGGCTCCAGATTTTGGACATAAACTGCAAGACTTTAACTCTGAAAGGGCATTTTGATTTTTAATTAAAAATAAAAACACTGCAAAGATGCACAGATAAAACGTGAGACCTCACTGGTTTCTGCTGGTAGTTAGGCTCTTTTTAGCCTTGATAGCTAGTTAAGCAGTTAAAAGTCAAAGACCTGGGTTCAGGTTTTGGACCCTGCACTTAACCAGTTCTGGGCCTCAGTATCTTCATCTGCAAAACTAAAATAATGGCACTTTCTGGGGTTATGAACAATGACGCAATCAATGTTAAGACCTAAGTGTCTGGCACGTAATAACCACTCAACGAAAGGTAGTTAATTTTACTAGCACAGGAGTAATCTAGGTATGTTGCACGTAATCATGGAATTGTCCTACAAAAAGTCCCTGTTGTCATGGGTAGAACACTGCGTCAGATTCACCACAGATCTCACCAGCGATGACGACCCCTCCCCCCTTAGTCTCCTTCTATGTCGCAGCAAAATAACGGTCAAGTGGGGATAGGGAGGCAGCAGCCGACGATAACAAAAAAGAAAAAGGCCCCTAAATCACCGTATTTGTCCTCACAGCCTCAATCCAGCACATCCTTCATTTGCACGGAGCAACAGTATGCAAGGCTAGGGATAGGGGTGGAGAAGACAATGGGTGTTCTCAGGGGGGTACCTATTCGTTTTCCCCGTGCAATATTCCATCCTGGGATGTGACAATCTCGGTGCAAGAGGGAGTGGTACCAGTGACCACGCAGTGAAAAGACACGGGTCAAAAAAGGGGGACAAGGGAACTGAGCGGTGGTTGGGTGGGGGGCGGGAAGGGATTTCGGAAAAGACCCCCAGCACACCCCCTCCCCCAATACGTACGCAGATTGAAAGACAGTCCCGCTCTAGACAGAAACGAGTGAAGACAGGAGGATAACCTGAAGTTCTCAGGGAGAAGCAAGAGTCACCTCAGCCGCGTCCACCCGAAGTCTGCGCTCTGCAACCCGCAGATCTACAACCTACCCAGAGCCGCCCAGAGCTGGTTTGCAGCACGCCGATCTACGTAACCCCAATCCAGCACGAGGACTACGCACATTTCGCCATCTTTATTGTGGTTATGGATGTTCTCTTCTCCTCCTGGCCTCTTTAGTCTTGAAAAATATGATCCTTTTGGGTCTGCGCTAACCTTTTGCACTTAAGACGAAGCAGGATAGAAGAAAAGAATTAGAACAGCACCCCACTAGTTCAGCCACAACTACCTCACGTTCTGGTTTGCCCTCACTCAAGATGGCCACCAGCGAAATGGTGCAATGACGTGACATCGCTGCCCTGGTTGCCAAGGAGACGTGAATACCGGAAATGCGGAATTCGGGGAGGGCGCGCGCGCGCGCAAGAACTGTAGGCAACGGCCTCGGCGTCACAGGTCCTGACAGGGAAGAAGTTGGCAGGTCCTGACAGGGGAGAGCTGTGGCGGCATCACCTCCGCGTACAGACTGTTCCAGTGGGATGGAATCGCTAGTCGTGGACGCCGGGACCAGCGAGACTGAGCTAGCCCCTGGTGGGAGTGTGGTTGTTGGCCGCACTACTTCGGAGCCTGCAGTCTCGACGCCCCTGGGAGCCGCCCGGTGGAAGCTCCTGCGGCAGGTAAGCAAAAGCCCGCTCGCCTCACCTCTGTCTCTGGCCACTCCCCTCGGAGGTACCTGGCGAGCGGACTGGCACCCCGAGTTACCTCTCAGTTTGCCGGGAGCCACTTGAGAAGCGTCCTCTTGCTTCACCTAAGCGTCCCACCAAAAAAAGAATCTGATGGGGTTGGGGGGGTAGCGGGTCTGGCATGGCTGAGCTCCCGGAAAACTCGAAGTAGGAGACCCCCTGTTAGACGTTTGTCGGACGGCGTGGGGGGCTGTACCTGCTCGCCGGTCTGATCCGTGGGACCGCAGCTCCCCACCGCGCACGGCTCCTCTCCTGCTTCTGCTTTGCCGCCTTCCCCACGGTTCTTTTTGCTTCTTAACTCCCAGCTTGAAACTCGTCACCGATTCCCAGTCTGCGCCCCTTGTCCCTAAGCCTCTCGGAGAGTAGCGTGGTCGCCTGTGTTGGTACGGTGACACCACTCGCATTGCCTTGGTTCCTTGCGTCGAGCGGAGTGTAAAGAGACCAGGAAGAGCTGGCTGTCTTTCTCCCTCTCTCACCGCGATGTGAAAGGCACAGTGTGAAATGATGAGCGGTGTTGGTGTCCGGGGTGTACTTGGAGTGTGTGGCTTGGTTTGTTAGACCACGGTGTCTTCTAGTACTTGAGAGTTGCCGCTGTTCCTTACCACTTCACTCTTGTGCAGCTTTGACGGGAATTCTGATTTGTGCTCGCTGACACTCTTTCCAAACTCCTGAGGTTTCCTGCAGAAAACTTTACCCGAGTAAGCTTTCCACTTCTGAGTCTTGTATTTGGAGAAGAGTTTTCCAGCTATCCCTTCTTACTTGAAATGGTGTTTTTAGTAGTTCTTGGATTTTTTTTTTTGGAGTCATGCAGTGGTCTTATAGTATTGTTATGACATAACTCGTTAGCATTAAGATCATTTCTTTTTCTTTTTAAGCCTTTTGACTTTTGACAGTCTTTCCAGAGCGTTAACATTTTGGTTTTGTTGTAATGTTGTAAATGGTATTGTAGGACAACAAAATGAATATCCTTACAGATCATTGTCATGGGAACTGTCTATAAATCAAGTGAATTTTTTTTTTTTTTGCACCTGTATTGAACCCAGGGGCCCTTAACCACTGAGTTATATCCCTAGTCCTTTTCATGTTTATTTTGTGAGGTAATTTGCCTCACTAAATTGCTGAGTGTGGCCTTAGCTGAGCCTGGCCAGGAGCTTGTGATCCTTCTGCCTCAGCCTCCCTAGTCACTGGAGCCACCACCCTGTAGGAAATGTTTCTTAAAATAGAATTATCAAAGTAGTAAATAAAAGCCTTAAGTTATTAAAAAAAATATATATACAGATATATATATGTATCTGTATATATATATATATTTTTTTTTTAGCATTCTAAAAATCTAAAAATTTTTGATCTGAAAATCTAAATGCTCCAAAATTTGAAACATTTTTTAGCACTGATATGAGCCACAGTGGAAAGTTCCACACCTGACTTCGTGGAATGTGTAGCAGTCAAAATGCAGGTACACTAAATATATTGTATAGAATTATCTTTAGTCTATGTTTATAAGGTTAATATGAAATGTAAATGAGTTTTGTGTTTAGATTTTGGTTCCATCCCAAAGATAGCTCATATATATGCAAATATTCCAAAAATTCAAAAGAATCTCAAGCATTTAGTTCAAAACATTTTGGGTAAGGGATTCATTTTCATTTTCCCTCTCCCTCTTTCTGTACACATACATATTTTTCTTTTGTTTTGTTTTTTAGGTAGACACTGTCTTTTGTTGCTTTGCAACATGACTTCAGTAGTTCTTAGTATAGTAAAACCCTAGTTGACCAGCACTTATGTTTATTCTGAATTGCTGTCTAAATCAAAACAGTGACAAGTTTCAACTGTGGCTGCCATTTGAACTCTGCACATTTTTACATTTAATGGTATACATGTGCCTACTTAGAGTCTTTTAATCTTTACTACATGGTCAATGACTGCTCGTCTTCCACACCTCCCCTCTACTGCAACACCCCACAAAGGTCCCCTACCTCCCTCTATCCCACTCTCTCATTCACTCACTCACTCACTCTGCTAGGGAATCCCTTTATTGTTTCACGATTATCTAATAGAATCTTTCCTACTAGAATGGAAGTTCTCCCTGGGGATAGATGATATGTTATTAATCTCCATTAACAGCTCCTAGCTAGTTGGTTTTAATGGATTATGTTAAGAGCTTGTGGAAAGTATCAGATTCAGTACAGTCTTTAAGTGACCCAAAGCCCTGAATCCTTAGTGCAGTGTATTTGTTAGCTATTGATGAATAACAAAATAATGTCAACAAACAAACATCACATTGACATACAACAGTGAGCATTTGTTTGTACATCTGTGGGCAACCTGGGAGTTGCCTGACATAGGCTGTGATCAACTGAGTGGCTTTGTGCTGAATACGTGGTCCAAATGCCCTTAATTCTTGGACCAGCTGGCTGGCATATTCTTGTGTTGATGGCAGAGGCATAAGAGAGCAATCCTAACTACGGAAGCATATTTTAAGCCCCTGCTTGCATGTTTGCCTGTTGACCCAAGTAAGATACTTGACCAAGACAGGAAAATATACTCTTCCCTGGGAGGTTGCAAGGAGGAAGTGAATATTTTTTAAAATAATGTAATCTACCACATATATTAAACATTTGCAAGCTCTTAGTAAATGTTTAAAATTAATGGACCATTCATTTCTCAGATATACCCAGAACTGGAGAACTGTGAGGAATCTAAACATTGCTAAAGTTATGGAACTCTCTTTCTCTTTTTTTCCTTTGTTCTTTTTAGACATACATGACAGTAGAGTATTTTGACATATACACATGGATTATAATTTATTCTAATTAGGATTCCATTCTGTGGTTGTACATGATGTGGAGTTTCACTGGTGTTGTATTCATATATGAAAATAGGAAATTATGTCAGATTCATTCTACTGTATTTCCTATTCCCATCCTCCCTCCCTTCCCTTCATTCCCCTTTGTCTAATCCACTGAACTTCTCTTCTCCCCCATCCCATTCTCTGTTGTGTGTTAGCATTTGCATATCAGAGAGACTTTTCAATCTTTGGTTTTTAGGGTTTGGCTTATTTCACTTAGCATGATAGTCTCCAGATTCATTCATTTACCAGCAAGAGGATTAAAGTCATTCTTTTTATGACTAAGTAATATTTCATTGTGTATATATACCACAATTTCTTCATTCATCTCTTCAAGGGCACCTAGATTTGTTCCCTAGCTTAGCTATTGTGAATTGAGCTGCTGTAAACATTGATGTGGCTGTGGCACCGTAGTATGCTTATTTTAAGTCCTTTGAGTATATGTGAAGGAGTGGGATAGCTGGATCAAATTCCAAGTTTTCTGAGGAATCTCCATACTGCTAGTGGTTGCACATATTTGCAGTCCCACCAGCAATATATGACTTTTCCCCCCACATCCTTGCTAACATTTATTGTTACTTATATTCTTGATTGTTGCCATTCTGACTGGAGTGAGATGGAATTGCAGTATAGTGTTTTTTTTGCGGGGTGTGGGTACTGGGGATTGAGCTCAGGGGCACTTGATCACTAAGCCACATCCACAACCCTATTTTGTATTTTATTTAGAAACAGGGTCTCACTGGGTTGCTTAGTACCTCCCTTTTGCTGAGGCTGGTTTTGAACTCTCAGTCCTCTTGTCTCAGCCTCATGAGCTGCTGGGATTATAGGCATATGCCACCTCACCTGACTCTCAGTGTGGTTTGAATTTGCATTTCTCTAATTGCTAGAGATGTTGAACATTTTTTCATATATTTGTTGATCATTTGTATTTGTATGAAGTGCCTGTTCAGTTCCTTTGCACATTTATTGATTGAGTTATTTATATTTTTTGGTGTTAAGTTTTTTGAGTTCTTTATACATCCTAGAGATAGATGCAAAAATTCTTAATAAAATGCTGGTAAATTTCATACAAAAACATATTAAAAAGATAGTGTAACATAATGCTGGGTTTCATTCCTGGAATGCAAGGTTGGTTCAACATACAGAAATCAATAATGGTAATTCACAACATCAATAGACTTAAAGACAAGAGTCACATGACTATCTCAATAGATGTACAAAAAGCATTTGACAAAATACGGCATGCATTTATGTTCAAAATACTGGAAAAACTAGGGATAGTAGGAACATACCTCAACATCATAAAAGCTATATACATTAACCCCAAGGCCAACATTATTCTAAACAGAGAAAAATTGAAAGCCTTCCCTCTAAAATCTGGAACAAGACAGGGATGCCCTCTTTCACTGTTCCTATTCAACATAGTTCTGGAAACTCTAGCCAGAGCAATTAGGCAAAAGAAAGAAATTAAAGGGATACAAATAGAAAAAGACGAGTTCAAACTATTTCTATTTGCCCACAACATTTTTCTACATTTAGAAGATCAAAAAAGCATCACCAGAAAACCTCTAGAACTCATAAATGAATTCAACAAGGAGCAGGATATAAAATTAACACCCATAAATCAATTGTGTTCCTTTACAACAATGATGAAAGATAAATTAGGAAAACTATCCCATTCACAACAGCCTCAAAAAACAAAAATAAAAACAAAACAAAACAACAACTTGGGAATCAATTTAATAAAGAGGTGACAGACCTCTGTAATGAAAACTACACAACACTAAAGAAAGAAATTGAAGACCTTAGAAGATGGAAAGATCGCCCATGTTCTTGGGTAGGCAGAACTAATATTTTCAAAATGGCCATACTATGAAAAGCACTATAAAGATTTAATGCAATTCCTGATAAAATTCCAATGATGTTCTTCATAGAAATAGAAAAAGCAGTCATGAAATTCATTTGGAAGAATAAGTGGCCCAGAACAGCCAGAGCAATCCTTTTTTTTTTTCATTGTAAACAAATAGGATACATGTTGTTTCTCTGTTTGTACATGGTGTAAAGGCATACCATTTGTTCATTCTGTTATTTTTTTCCCTTCCCCCTACCCCTCCCACTCCTTTTTTCCCTCTATACAGTCCTTCCTTCCTCCATTCTTGCCCCCCTCCCTAACCCTAACTCTAACTCCTCCCACCCCCCATTATGTGTCATCATCCACTTATTAGCGAGATCATTCTTCCTTTGGTTTTTTGCGATTGGCTTATCTCACTTAGCATGATATTCTCCAGTTTCATCCATTTGCCTGCAAATGCCATAATTTATCATTCTTTATGGCTGAGTAATATTCCATTGTATATATATACCACAGTTTCTTTATCCATTCATCAATTGAAGGACATCTAGGTTGGTTCCACAATCTGGCTATTGTGAACTGAGCAGCTAAGAACATTGATGTGGCTGCATCTCTGTAGTATGCTGATTTTAAGTCCTTTGGGTATAGGCCAAGGAGTGGGATAGCTGGGTCAAATGGTGGTTCCATTCCAAGTTTTCTAAGGAATCTCCACACTGCTTTCCAGAGTGGCTGCTCTAGTTTGCAGCCCCACCAGCAATGTATGAGTGTACCTTTCTCCCCACATCCTCGCCAACACCTGTTTTTGCTTGTATTCTTGATAATTGCCATTCTAATTGGGGTGAGATGGAATCTTAGGGTGGTTTTGATTTGCATTTCTCTTATTACTAGAGATGTTGAACATTTTTCCATGTGTTTGTTGATTGCTTGTAGAGCTTCTTCTGTGAAGTGTCTATTCATTTCCTTAGCCCATTTGTCGATTGGATTATTTGCATTCTTGGTGTAGAGTTTTTTGAGTTCTTTATAGATTCTGGAGATTAGTGCTCTATCTGAAATATGAGTGGCAAAGATTTTCTCCCACTCTGTAGGCTCTTTCTTCGCATTGCTGATAGTTTCCTTTGCTGAGAGAAAGCTTTTTAGTTTGAATCTATCCCAGTTATTGATTCTTTCTTTTATTTCTTGTGCTATGGGAGTCCTGTTGAGGAAGTCTGGTCCTAAGCCAACATGTTGAAGATCTGGACCTACTTTTTCTTCTATAATCTGCAGGGTCTCTGGTCTGATTCCGAGGTCCTTAATCCATTTTGAGTTTAGTTTCGTGCGTGGTGAGAGATATGGGTTTAGTTTCATTCTGTTGCATATGAATTTCCAATTCTCCCAGGACCATTTGTTGAAGAGGCTATCTTTTCTCCATTGCATATTTTTGGCCCCTTTGTCTAGTATGAGAAAATTGTATTTATTTGGGTTTGTGTCTGTGTCCTCTATTCTGTACCATTGATCTACCTTTCTATTTTGGTACCAATACCATGCCGTTTTTGTTACTATTGCTTTGTAGTAGAGTTGAAGATCTGGTATTGTGATACCCCCAGCTTCACTCTTTCTGCTAAGGATTGCTTTAGCTATTCTGGGTTTCTTATTCTTCCAGATGAATTTCATAATTGCTTGCTCTATTTCTGTAAGGTACGTTATTGGGATTTTAATTGGAATTGCATTGAATCTGTGTAGGACTTTTGGTAGTATGGCCATTTTGACAATATTAATTCTTCCTATCCAAGAACATGGGAGATCTTTCCATCTTCTAAGGTTTTCTTTAATTTCTTTCTTTAGTGTTCTGTAGTTCTCATTGTAAAGGTCTTTCACCTCTTTTGTGAGATTGATTCCCAAGTATTTTATTTTTTTCGAGGCTAATGTGAATGGGTAGTTTTCCTAATTATTCTTTCCAAAGATTCATCACATATGTATAAAAATGCATTAGATTTATGTGCATTGATCTTATATCCCGCTACTTTACTGAATTCACTTATGAGTTCTAAAAGTTTTCTGGTGGAATTTCCTGGTTCCTCTAAGTATATAATCATATCATCAGCATATAGGGATAGTTTGAGTTCTTCTTTTCCAATTTGTATCCCTTTAATTTCTTTGGTTTGTCTAATTGCTCTGGCTAGAGTTTCAAGGACGATATTGAATAGAAGTGGTGAAAGAGGGCATCCCTGCCTTGTTCCAGTTTTTAGGGGGAATGCTCAGTTTTTCACCATTTAGAATGATATTAGCCATGGTCTTAGCGTAGATGGCCTTTACAATGTTAAGGAATGTTCCCACTATCCCTATTTTTTCTAGTGTTTTGAGCATGAAGGGGTGCTGTATTTTATCAAATGCTTTTTCTGCATCTATTGAAATAATCATGTGATTCTTGACTTTAAGTCTATTGATATGGTGAATTACATTTATTGATTTCCTGATGTTGAACCAACCTTGCATCCCTGGGATGAAACCTACTTGATCATGGTGCACTATCTTTTTAATATGTTTTTGTATGCAATTTGCTAAAATTTTTTTGAGAATTTTTGCGTTGATGTTCATTAAGGATATTGGTCTGAAATTTTCTTTCCTCGATGTGTCTCTGTCTGGTTAGGTATCAGGGTAATATTGACTTCATAGAATGAGATTGGGAGGTTTCCCTCCTCTTCTATTTTATGGAATACTTTGAGAAGTATTGGAATGAGCTCTTCTTTAAAGGTTTTGTAGAACTCGACTGAGAACCCATCTGGTCCTGGAGTTTTCTTTGTTAGTAGGCTTTTGATGACTTCTTCTATTTCATTACTTGAAATTGGTCTATTTAAATTGTGTATGTCCTCCTCGTTCAGTTTAGGCAATTCATATGTCTCTAGAAACCTGTTGATGTCTTTGAAATTTTTTATTTTGTTGGAGTATAGATTTTCAAAATAGCTTCTAATTATGTTTTGTATTTCACTGGTGTCTGTTGTGATATTTCCTTGTTTGTTCCGAATTTTAGTGATTTGGGTATTCTCTCGTCTTTTCTTTGTTAGTGTGGCTAAAGGTTTATCAATTTTGTTTATTTTTTTGAAGAACCAACTATTTATTTTGTCAATTTTTTGTATTGTTTCTTTTGTTTCAATTTCGTTGATTTCAGCTCTGAGTTTAACTATTTTCTGTCTTCTACTACTTTTGGTGTTGGTCTGTTCTTCTTTTTCTAGGGCTTTGAGCTGTAGTGTTAGGTCATTTATTTGTTGAGTTTTACTTCTTTTATTGAATGCGCTCCATGAAATAAATTTTCCTCTAAGTACTGCTTTATTGGTGTCCCAGAGATTTTGATATGATGTTTCTTCATTCTCATTTACCTCTAAGAATTTTTTAATTTCCTTCCTAATATCTTCTGTTATCCATTCATCATATAATAGCATATTGTTTAATCTCCAGGTGTTGGAGTAGTTTCTGTTTTTTACTTTCATTTATTTCTACCTTCAATCCATTATGATCTGATAGAATACAAGGTAGTCTCTCTATCTTCTTGTATTTGCTAACATTAGCTTTGTGGCATAATATGTGGTCTATTTTAGAGAAGGATCCATGTGCTGCTGAGAAGAAAGTGTATTCGCTCTTGGTTGGATGGTATATTCTATAAATGTCTGTTAAGTCTAAATTATTGATTGTGTTATTGAGATCTATGGTTTCTTTGTTCAATTTTTGTTTGGAAGATCTGTCCAGTGGTGAGAGAGGTGTGTTAAAATCACCTATTATTATCGTGTTATGGTCTATTTTGTTTCTGAAATTGAGAAGGATTTGTTTGACATATATGGATGAGCCACTGTTTGGGGCATAGATGTTTATGTTTGTTATGTCTTGCTGATTTATGCTTCCCTTAAGCAGTATGAAATGTCCTTCTTTATCCCTTCTGACTGGATTTGGCTTGAAGTCCACATTATCTGAAATGAGGATGGATACTCATCCATCCAGCTTTTTTGCTGAGACCATGTGCATGGTATGTTTTTCCCCATCCTTTCACCTTTAGTCTTTGGGTATCTTTTTCTATGAGGTGAGTCTCTTGCAGGCAACATATTGTTGGATCTTTCTTTTTAATCCAATCTGCCAGTCTATGTCTTTTGATTGATGAATTCAGGCCATTAACATTCAGGGTTATTATTGAGATATGATTTGTATTCCTGGTCATTTGGTTCATTTATTTTATTTTATGTATTTATTTATTTTTTTGACACGACTTGGTTCCTCCTTTATTTAACAATTCCTTTAGGATAATTCCTCCCTTTGCTGATTTGCTTCTTTGTTTTTCATCTCTTCCTCATGGAATATTTTGCTGAGAATGTTCTGTAATGCTGGCTTTCTTTTTGTAAATTCTTTTAGCTTTTGTTTATCATGGAAGGATTTTATTTCATCATCAAATTTGAAGGTAAGTTTTGCTGGGTATAAGATTGTTGGTTGGCATCCATTTTCTTTCAGGACCTGAAAAATGTTGTTCCAGGCCCTTCTAGCTTTTAGGGTCTGGATTGAAAAATCTGCTGATATCCGTATTGGTTTCCCCCTGAATGTAATTTGGTTCTTTTCTCTCACAGCCTTTAAAATTCTGTCTTTATTTTGTATGTTAGGTATTTTCATTATAATGTGCCTTGGTGTGGGTCTGTTGTAATTTTGTGTATTTGGAGTCCTATAAGCCTCTTGAACTTGATTTTCCATTTCATTCTTCAGATTTGGGAAATTTTTTGATATTATTTCATTGAATAGATTGTTCATTCCTTTGGTTTGTTTCTCTTAGCCTTCCTCATTCCCAATAATTCTTTTTAAATTTGGCCTTTTCATGATATCCCATAGTTCTTGGAGATTCTGTTCATGATTTCTTACCATCTTCTCTGTTTGTTCAACTTTGTTTTCGAGGTTAAATATTTTGTCTTCAATATCTGAGGTTCTGTCTTCCAGGTGTTCTATCCTATTGGTTATGCTTTCTATGGAGTTCTTGATTTGGTTTATTGTTTCCTTCATTTCAAGGATTTCTGTTTGGTTTTTTTCAATATCTCTAACTCTTTATTGAAATTATCTTTTGCTTCCTGTATTTGCTCTTTTAACTGTCGATTGGTGCTATCATTCAATGCCTGCATTTGCTCTTTCATCTCATCATTCAATGCCTGCATTTGCTCTTTCATCTCATCATTTGCTTCTCTGATCATTTTAATTATGTACATTCTGAACTCCCTTTCTGTCATTTCTTCTGCCATGCTGTCATTGGATTTTATTGATGTAACATCTAGATTTGTTTGGGGCATTTCTTCCCTTGTTTTCTCATATTGTTCAGGTATCAGTGGACTGCTAAGATATTGCAGATTTCCTCTATTGACTTATAATGTCCCCAAAGATTTCTAGTATATCCCCTCTTAGCCTTCAGTAGCCTGAAGTCTTGGAGGAAGTTGATAATGCGGTGCTCCACAAGGAAGCTGCCTCTCTAGCGGTGGTGGCCTCCAGTTGGGGTATATTCCCTGCTAGTGGGCAGAGGTGCCTGCACTTGTTGACCAATGGTCATCCAAAGGGGAACTAGGCTGCGGGCTGAGGCAAGACCTTTTTGGGCCTGTGTCTCTGGTTTTACCATACTCGTGGGAAAACCTCACCCGGCAGGGAAGACTCACCCGGTGGGGAGATCTCGCTGGTCAGTTCCCCTCCTAGCGGTTCCCCTCAATCTACAACTACCGCCTGGGCTGGGCTGCCTTCCTCTGCAATGTTCCCAGGTGCCTGGACCTACCTCTTGGGCCTGGGAGCCTCACCCTTTGCAGATGAGTCTCCTTAGGCTGCCTCTCCTCAGAGAATCTGCCTGCAGTCCTGGAACCTTCGCTCTGCCCCTAAGCGTGTCTCTGTGCGGCTCTTCCACCAAGAAACCTCCTAGGTCCTGGGACCCTGCTCTGTACCTAATTGCCTGGCTATGCGGCCCCTCCTCTGAGCAGCCACCTGGAGCCCCGTATAGTCGGTCCGAGTCCCAGTGACCCGCTGCACACCTCTTCCTCTGGACAGCCGCCCGGTGTTCTGGTGCGGTCACTAGGAGTCCAAGCAACTCACTGCGCGCCTCCTCCTCCCGCCAACCGCCCGTAGCCCCGGGCAGACACTCCGAGTCCAAGTGACCCGCCCCATTCCTCCTCCTCCTCCGGGCAGCCCCCCGGTGTTCAGGAGCGGTCGCTTTGAGTCCAATAAACTCACCACTTGCCGCCTCCTCTGAGCAGCTGCCCAGAGCTCTGATGCAGTCACTCCGAGTCCAAGCGACCCGCCGTGCTCCTCCTCTTCCTCCTCCGGGCAGCCTGCCCCTGCCCCCCGTGTTCAGTAGCAGTTGTCCAAACAGCTTGCGGCCCAGCTCCTCCTCTGGCATCCACCTATAACTCTGGTGCAGTCACTCCAAGTCCAAGCAACCCGCCGGGCTCCTCGTCCTCCTCCTCCGGGCAGCCCTCCCCCCCGTGTTCAGGAGTGGTTGCTCTGAGTCCAAACAGCTCGCTGCGCAGCTCCTCCTCTGGGCAGCTGCCCGGAGCCCCAGTGGTTGCTCCAAATCCAATCGCTGTGCTGAGCGGCCTCCTCTACGATGCTCCCAGTTGTCCATGTTCACTGCTCCAGCGGGGGGAGGGGTGTCTCGTTGGGCAGCTCTACTTCACAAAATTCCCTGCGTTCCGGGACTACCACCCCATCCGGGATGCCTCCCCAACAGGAGAGACTCAACCGGCAGCTTTGAGTTGGTCCCAAGTCTCTCAATATCTCCTCTTTGAATCCTGAGTCCTGGAGCAACACGAAATGCAGCCACCCTCTAGTCCGCCATCTTGAAATCCCAGAGCAATCCTTAGTGAGAAGAGTGATGTAGGAAGCATCACACCATCAGACCTTAAATTCTACTACATAGTTATAGTAACAAAAATAGCATGGGGTTGGCACCAAAACAAACATGAAGACCAATGGAACAGAATTGAAGACACAGAGACACACCCACATGAATACAGTTATATCATACTAGACAAAGGCACCATAAACATACATTGTAGAAAAGATAACCTCCTTAACAAGTGGTGCTAGGAAAACTGAAAATCCATATGTAGCAGAATGAAATGAGACCTCTATCTCTAACCCTATACAAAACAACTCAAAGTGGATCAAGGACCTAAGAATTAGAAGAAAAAGTAGGCCCAACTCTCCATGTCAGCTTAGGAACTGAATTCCTCAACAAGATTCCTAAAACACAAGAAGTAAAATCAAGAATCAATAAATGGGCTGGTATCAAACTAAAAAACTTCTTCACAGTAAAGGAAACAATCAAGGAAGTAAAGAGAGAGCCTCCAGAATGGGAGAAAATATTTGCCACCTGTACCTCAGAGAGCGCATTTATCTCCAGGATATATAGAGAACTCTCTTTTGTGTGTCAGCTTCATGACATCTGTTTATATCTGCTTTAATAGGGCTTCAGTGTTATCTCATGGCCCTTCACTTTATGTGAACTGTTTGATATTTCCTAATATGTGAAATGAGAATTTAAAACTAGTTATTTTTACTTCACTGTATCATTGGAAGATTTATGTTTTAGGTTTTATTCCAGAATATTTTTTTTTACAGGAATAAACAGAATGTTTGCTCTAAATATGTTAATCTTAAAACAATGTATGCTCAGAGTATGTTAACCTGAAGAGCAAAGATTAACATATTATTCTTATCTTCTGTATGCTTTTTAAAAAATTTTAAAGACATCTTTATTTTCATGTTTACCCAATTTAAATTGAACTTTTTTAAATTTAATTTTTCTATTTGCTCTAATTAGTTACACATGACAGTAGAATGCATTTATGCATTTTGACAAATCATACATAAATGGAGAATAATTCCTTATTTTTCTGATTGTACATAGTGTAGGATCACATTGGTCATGCAGTCATATATGTACATGAGGTAATAGTGTCTGCTTCACTCTACTATTTTACCTGTTCCCCTCCCTTTACTCCTCTTTACCTAACTTTATTCTTCCCTAGTGCCCCTCACCCTTTTGTGAATTAGCATCTGTATTTCAGAGAAAGTATTTGACCTTTGGTTTTTGGGGTTTAGCTCATTTCGCTTAGCATGATATTCTCCAACTCCATCCATTTACAAATAAATACCATAATTTCATTGTTCTTTAAAGCTGAGTAATATTCCATCATATACATATATATGTATACATATGTATGTGTGTATATATATGTGTGTGTGTGTGTGTGTGTATGTGTGTAAATATATCTTACATTTTCTTTATTCTTTCATCTGTTGAAGGATGCCTAGGTTGGTTCCATAGTTTAGCTATTGTGAATTGAGCTGCTGTAAGCATCGATGTGACTGATTTTAAGTCCTTTGAGTATAAACTGAGGAGTGGGATAGCTGGGTCAAACAGTGGTTCCATTCCAAGTTTTCTGAGGAATCTCCATACTGCTTTCCATAATGGTTGCACCAATTTGCAGTCCCACCAGTAATGTATGAGTGTACCTTTTCCCCATATCATCGCCACCATTTATTGTTGCTTGTATTCTGTTTTTTAAGATTAATTTTTATTGGTGCATTATAATTATATATAATGGTAGGATTCATTATGACATATTTTTACATGTACATATCATAATTTGTTCAATTTCATTCACTAGTACCTCCCCTTTTCCTTTCCTCCTCCCTTCTTCTACTAGTCTCCCTTCCAGCGATTCATATTTTTGAGAGAAAGTCTCGTTGGCCTATTTCATTATTGGTACCAGGCTATACAAATTGTGGGTATTTGAGTCCTTTATTTAATTAATTAGGTGAGGTCTGGAAGTCAGTGGTTTAATAGCCATAGAGCTGTGGATGTTGATTTATTCTCCTCTTCATGGGTCTTTTTACTTGATAGCAAAGGTGGCTATTGGCAGCCTCAGGCTTTTGCCCTCCACCTTACTAGTGATCCAGAAGAAATGACCCATTTCTGCAGCACCTACTTAATTTCCTCCAAATGACTCTGATAGGCCAAGTTTGAATCATTTGCTGTGTCTAGGAGAATGGGGCACTTTGGCTGACCTGGGTCATGAGCCCACCCTGTGACAGGGAAGGTTGTCAACCCCACAGAATTACATAGCGTGAAAGAGGGGCTGTGCCCAAAAGGAGGCATGTAGGACAGATGAAAAAGTAGTAATAACCATTATACACTTACACAGTTATTTACAAACATCTATGGAATGAAAAATCTTTCCTAGATGGCCAAATATTTGACTGAAAAACCTGATTAATGTACTATTTCACAGTGTGATTAAATTAAGAAGCTATGTGTTTGACTACGATAAGACTTAAAGAGGCAGCATGATTTTAGAATAGAATTTAAGTTCTGCCCTTAACTTTGTATGATGGTGAATAAGCTCTTTGGGCCTTGATGTTTTCATTTGTAAACAAGGGAATGAGGCTGTATTTCTTGGGCTGAGATTGTGACTCAGTGGTAAAGCATGCTTGCCTAGTATATATGAGACCCTGAGGTGGATACCAGCACCACCAAAACAAAAACAAAAAATAAAAAAACTAAATAACAAACAACTTACAAGAGTTTTCTTAATACTTTTTCTATTTCTGATTATTTTAAAGTATAATTATTTTCCAGATTTAGAAAAAATTTCATTTTCTGTTTTCTAATCCTATTATTTTTTGTATTTCTAACACAGATTTTATTTTCTTATTTAACGTTTTAAAACATTGCCTATTGGGCTATGTGTGATGGTATAAACCTGTCATCCCAGTGACTCAGGAGGCTCAGGCAAGAGGATTCCAAGTTGTAGGTCAGCCTCAGCCATTTAGTGAAGCCCTAAGCGATTTAACGAGACCCTAAACATAAACTTAAAAAGGAATGGAGATGTAGCTCAGTGGTAAAATACCCCTGAGTTCATCCCTAGTACCAAAACAAAGAAAGAAAAACAAACCCCATGTTGCTTATCGGGTAAATAGGCACAGACACAGCTGAGATTGTCATAGTACTGTTTACAATATTGAAAAGTTGGAATTAATCTAAAACAGGATATAAACAATAAGTACAGTAGACCCTTTTAGAAATTAGCATAGCTACTTGTCTATATATGTATAGATGGATGCTTAACAGTGTACTCAATATACTATCTCTAAATGGTGGCATTTTGGATGAGTTTTTACTTCTCTGTATTTAAGCCTTTTTTTTTTTTTTACAGTGAGCATAATTATTTTCAAACCATTTTTCATCTTTTCCAAGGTTTACATTTAAAAATTTAACAACTCTGCAATTGGGATAGTCTATTAGTTGATTGCATGCCATAATCATATGACAGTCTATCCAATATAACATCAGAAGGAAGAAAGAATTTGAATTTTATAAACAGTAGAATTTCATATATGATGAATAATTGTTATGGGGAGGACTTTTTTTTTTTTTTTTTTCATTTTGAGTAAAAATATCGAAGACCCTTTACTACCAGAAAGATAATTCCATGTGAGTGACTGAAATTGTTCCCTGTATAAGATGCTGTAAAGTAGAAAACATGTTATGTGCATTGGTTAATTGAAAAAGTTGGTTAAAGAGGTGAATCATAAAATTATATACATTCTAAAGTGAAGTTACAATCTGAGTGACAAATCCTCCTAGATATTTATAATTAGTTCTCCATATTTTTACAATAGACTTCCTACTGAGAGTAAAATTTTACTCATCTTACACCCTCCCCCACAGCTTTTTCTTTTCATTTGAGAGGGTTGCTGTGTTACCCAGGCCTAACTTTCAGCTGCTGGGCTTAAGTGATTTTCCTGCCTTAGCCTCTTGAGTAGCTGTGACTGTAGGCTTGTACAACCAAACCTGGCTAAGCAACTTGCCCTTTTCAGGCAAATTTACCTTTATCTTTCCAAAACATTCCACATGGTTTTACAAACATTCAACCTAGTTGTGGAAGCAGCAACTCTCTCTTAGCATTGTTTCATTAAATTTTGTAATATTTAATTGAAAAGAAATTTGTGAAATATTAAAATTGTTATTTGAAGAACATCCAGTATAAAAAAGTTTATGAGGGGCTAGGGAGATAGCTCAGTTGGTAGAGTGTTTGCCTTGCAAGCATAAGGCCCTGAGTTCAATCACCAGCACTACCAAAAAAAAAAAAAAAAAAAAGTTTATGAAAAGGTACAATTAACTTGACAAGCATACAGTCAATAGAGAAAGGCAAGAATAATACATTGGCCATTACCTTTCAGCTTACATGGTCCAGTTTGAATACTTAATAAAATGAAAAGAGTGTCTGCTGATATAGAGTAGTTAAGACATCTGGTAATTGTATTTTGTGCTGTACTAAGCCTCTGATTTTATTGTAGGGAATGAATAAGAAACACTAGAGACCACATCTTAGAAATGGTTGTGTGTTGTACTTGTGATGTTGCCCTGAGGGACCCTTTATTACTTTTCTTAACATTATTTAACTTCTGCAGCAGTGACTCAACAGTTTGGGTCTTCAGATAAACCCATTCCTTTCGCATCTTTCAAACAACCTCATATTTTTCACGTTTACATATTTTTTATTTTATATTGACTTCTTGTGTTCTAAATTCTCAGTAGAAAAAGAAGCAACATTGCTCTCTCACCCCTAGTTTTTGGCCATTTTAGGAAACTACTATGCTTAGGTATGATCTCATGGTTTTAGTTAAGACTCCAAATATTATTTATAAATTTTATAGTCTTCTTTCTCTGAACTTAATTCCAGGGTGTTTTCTAACCCTTCACTTTCTTTTCTACCCTCATATAATTACTTTTCTCAAGTTGTTTATAATTGAATCAGGTGAGTGTTAGCCTTTTTTCCTTATTTTCATTCCCTCTTTTTATCATGGTTGAAGTCATATAGAATCTTAAATGCTTTCCCTCTAGCTTTGTTTGATTCTCTTTGATCTATCTTCTGTGTTGAGATCTGGATAGACCTAATTCTTCTTCCTATGAAAGATTTTCGGAGAAAGTCCTAACTTTCATTTTTGCTCCTTGACTTCTGTTTTGTGCCCACCTATTTATTTTTCTGAGGCACTGACTCCTGAAAGGAGAATTATTATTATTTTTCAGCCCCCAAATTAAATACTATTCTGGTTTTAAACCCTCCTGGGCACCCTATCTACCAGTACCACTGCCCACCATCACTGAGCCTCCTGCTGTTGCTTCCTCATTTCCCAATGTGACTGCCTCCATCTTGGGACACTGCAGCCACCACCATAGCCACCTCACCATGGTAGCCTCTATGTTGGGACACCAGACATGGCCTAGAGGCACCCATCCGCCACAGCACTGCCCTCCACAGTGCTGCATCTCTGAATGTGGCCAACCACTGTCACCCCATGACCCGCTCTCACTGCCCCATTTCTGAAAGTGGTTGCCTCCATGTAGGGACACATCCACTGCCATCTTGGGTTACCTCTGATACTGCCATCGCCATGTCCAGTTGCGGAAGCCTCCATCTTGGAGGCTTCCAGGGCCTAGAAGTCCAACATCAAAGTACCTATAGGTTTGCTGCTGCCACCACCATCTAGGGATGCAGCCTCTTCCATCTAGGGACACCATCCAGGTGCCTGCAGACTTGGTTACACCCGAGGTCTCCCTGCTAGGTGTACTAATAGTCACAATCTTGCTGCAGAGGCAGAAGAGAACCTTCCATAGGGTCGGTTGATTGGAGGAAGGTGTAAGGACATCTTGCCCTCAGCTTGCCCATCCAACCAGTCCAACACTCAGTGGGTTTCCAGAGCCTACTTGGGCTGGCCCCTTCTGGGACCTGACACCAACCTGGTCCCTGACTCCTTTCCCAACCCAGCATCCGTAGATCCTGCTGGCAATCAACAGGGCCATCTGACTCCCCAATTCCCAGTCTCCCAACCTCTTCCTAGCCACTAACCTGGCCCAGTGCTTGCAGCTATGTGGCTGGCCTGCAGCTCTCAACACCTGTTCCTTATTTGCCCAATACAGAACAGCTCTCCATGACGGGTGCCCAGGTTAAGGTGCACAGTCTTCAGGACCTCCAGAGAGAGAGGTGCCTGATTGGGAAGTTGAAAGAGCGGGGACAGAAGAAAAAAATAGTTTAGAGACTAAATTAGAGACCAGGAATTGTGGGGTCCACAAATGACATAAGGGACTAAGATCAGGCTCCTACATTACATGAGTGGACCCCAAAGGAGATTCCTGGGGTGCAGTCCTCTGACGGGGACTTGCTATACCCCACCTCTGGGAGTTCCACCTCCAAGACTAACCCTCCCACCCTAGTAACCATCACTTTCCTGAGGGTGGAGATACCAGCAAACTCCAGAAAACCCCACCTATCAGATGAGAAGGGAAGCAGAGAAACTATTACACTTCAACAGAAATAATAATTCAATTTTTTTTTGAGATTTTCCTTTTCTTTTCCCACTCTCACATCCCCACCATTTTTGAAAGCAAGTACTTTTCATGCATCAGGCTATTGAGGACTGGGGTGTCTGAAGAGTATATTACAGTTTTGTTGTATATTCTTTTATTTTTACATTTTTTCTTTTTCTTCTTAATTTTTTTCTCTTATTTTAATTTTTATTACATTTTCTTTTTTCACTCTCTATAGTTTCCTCTCATTTATCTGTTTCCCCAGATTCTCTTTCTCTTTTCTCCTGCTAACAGCCAAGTTCCTCTTTCACTCTTCCTATGATCTAATACTTCTACCTTCTCCCCCCTACTTCATAAACATCACATCCTACACCACCCCTGTTCTCTTTGTCTGCCATTAGAAATTGTAGACCCTTTTGCAAACTTCCTGTTTATATCATAGACATTTTTTTTTTGTTTTTTTGTTTTTTTTTAATTTATTTATTTTTTTTACGTTTACATAGAGTAATGATGTTTATTATATTTTTCCCCTCCCCCCCACCCCTCCCACCCCTCCCACCCCTCCCACCCCTCTTTTCCCTCTACACAGTCCTTCTTTCCTTCATTCTTACTGCTCTCCTTAGCCTAACTCTAAACCTAACCCTAAACCTAATGCTAGCCCCTCCCACCCCCCATTATATGTCCTCATCCGCTTATCAGCGAGATCATTTGTCCTTTAGTTTTTTGAGATTGGCTTATCTCACTTAGCATGATATTCTCCAATTTCGACCATTTGCCTACAAATGCCATAATTTTATCATTCTTCATTGCGGAGTAATATTCCATTGTATAAATATGCCACAGTTTCTTTATCCATTCATCAACTGAAGGGCATCTAGGTTGGTTCCACAATCTGGCTATGGTGAATTGAGCAGCAATGAACATTGATGTGGCTGTATCTCTGTAGTATGCTGATTTTAAGTCCTTTGGGTATAGGCCAAGGAGTGGGATAGCTGGGTCAAATGGTGTTTCCATTCCAAGCTTTCTGAGGAATCTCCACACTGCTTTCCAGAGTGGTTGCACTAATTTGCAACCCCACCAGCAATGTATGAGTGTTCCTTTTTCACCACATCCTCGCCAACACCTATTGTTGCTTGTATTCTTGATAATCGCCATTCTAATTGGGGTGAGATGAAATCTTAGGGTGGTTTTGATTTGCATTTCCCTTATTACTAGGGATGTTGAACATTTTTTCATATATCTGGTGATTACTTGTACATCTTCTTCTGTGAAGTGTCTGTTCATTTCCTTAGCCCATTTGTTGATTGGATTATTTGTATTCTTCGTGTAGAGTTTTTTGAGTTCTTTATAGATTCTGGAAATTAGCGCTCTATCTGAGGTATGGTTGGCAAAGATATTCTCCCACTCTGTAGGCTCTCTCTTCACATTTCTGATAGTTTCCTTTGCTGAGAGAAAGCTTTTTAGTTTGAATCTATCCCAGTTGTTTATTCTTGCTTTTATTTCTTGTGCTATGGGAGTCCTGTTAAGGAAATCTGATCCTGAGCCAACAAGTTGAAGATTTGGACCTACTTTTTCTTCTATAAGATGCAGGGTCTCTGGTCTGATTCCGAGGTCCTTGATCCATTTTGAGTTGAGTTTTGTGTAGGGTGAGAGATAGGGGTTTAGTTTCATTCTATTGCATATAGTTTTCCAGTTTTCCCAGCACCATTTGTTGAAGAGGCTATCTTTTCTCCATTGCATATTGTTGGAACCTTTGTCTAGTATGAGAAAATTGTATTTATTTGGGTTTGTGTCCATGTCCTCTATTCTGTACCATTGATCTACCTGTCTATTTTGGTACCAATACCATGCTGTTTTTGTTACTATTGCTTTGTAGTAGAGTTGAAGATCTGGTATTGCAATACCCCCTGCTTCGCTCTTGCTACTGAGGATTGCTTTAGCTATTCTAGGTTTTTTATTCTTCCAGATGAATTTCATAATTGCTTGCTCTATTTCTGCGAGGTACATCATTGGGATTTTAATTGGAATTGCATTGAATCTGTATAGAACTTTAGGTAGTATAGCCATTTTGACGATATTAATTCTGCCTATCCAGGAACATGGGAGATCTTTCCATCTTCTAAGGTTTTCTTGAATTTCTTTCTTTAGTGTTCTGTAGTTCTCATTGTAGAGGTCTTTCACCTCTTTTGTGAGATTGATTCCCAAGTATTTTATTTTTTTCGATGCTATTGTGAATGGAGTAGTTTTCCTAATTTCTCTTTCTGAAGATTCATCACTTATGTATAAAAATGCATTGGATTTATGAGCATTGATCTTGTAACCTGCTACTTTACTGAATTCACTTATGAGTTCTAAAAGTTTTCTGGTGGAATTTCCAGGTTCCTCTAAATATATAATCATGTCATCAGCGAACAGGGATAGTTTGAGTTCTTCTTTTCCTATTCGTATCCCTTTAATTTCTTTGGTTTGTCTGATTGCTCTGGCTAGAGTCTCAAGGACGATGTTGAATAGAAGCGGTGAAAGAGGGCATCCCTGCCTTGTTCCAGTTTTTAGGGGGAACGCTTTCAGTTTTTCACCATTTAGAATGATATTAGCCATGGGCTTAGCGTAGATGGCCTTTATAATGTTTAGGAATGTTCCCATTACCCCAATTTTTCTAGTGTTTTGAGCATGAAGGGATGCTGTATTTTATCGAATGCTTTTTCTGCATCTATTGAAATAATCATGTGATTCTTAACTTTAAGTCTGTTGATATGGTGAATGACATTTATTGATTTCCGAATGTTGAACCAACCTTGCATCCCTGGGATAAAACCCACTTGATCGTGGTGCACTATCTTTTTAATATATATTTGTATGCGATTTGCTAAAATTTTGTTGAGAATTTTTGCATCGATGTTCATTAAGGATATTGGTCTGAAATTTTCTTTCCTTGATGTGTCTCTGTCTGGTTTAGGTATCAGGGTGATATTGGCTTCATAGAACGAGTTTGGTAGGGTTCCCTCCTCTTCTATTTCATGGAATAGTTTGAGGAGTATTGGAATGAGCTCTTCTTTAAAGGTTTTATAGAACTCGGCTGAGAACCCATCTGGTCCTGGACTTTTCTTTGTTGGTAGGCTTTTGATGACCTCTTCTATTTCATTGCTTGAAATTGGTTTATTTAAGTTGTGTATGTCCTCCTCGTTCAGTTTAGGTAGTTCATATGTCTCTAGAAATTTGTTGATGTCTTCAAGGTTTTCTGTTTTGTTGGAGTATAGATTTTTGAAATAGCTTCTAATTATGTTTTGTATTTCACTCGTGTCTGTTGTGATGTTTCCTTGTTCATTCCGAATTTTAGTAATTTGAGTTTTCTCCCTCTTTCTCTTTGTTAGTGTGGCTAAGGGTTTATCAATTTTATTTATTTTTTCAAAGAACCAACTATTTATTTTATTAATTTTTCCGATTTTTTCTTTTGTTTCGATTTCGTTGATTTCGGCTCTGATTTTAACTATTTCCTGTCTTCTACTACTTTTGGTATTGGTCTGCTCTTCTTTTTCTAGTGCTTTGAGCTGTAGTGTTAACTCGTTTATTTGTTGATTTCTACTTCTTTTTTTGAATGCACCCCATGAAATAAATCTTCCTCTAAGTACTGCTTTCATAGTGTCCCAGAGATTTTGATATGATGTGTCTTTGTTCTCGTTTACTTCTAAGAATTTTTTTATTTCCCTCCTGATGTCTTCTGTTATCCATTCATCATATAATAGTGTATTATTTAGTCTCCAGGTATTGGAGAAGTTTCTGTTTTTTATTCTGTCATTTATTTCTAATTTCAATCCATTATGATCTGATAGAGTACAAGGTAGTATCTCTATCTTCTTGTATTTACTAACAGTAGCTTTGTGGCATAAAATATGGTCTATTTTAGAGAAGGATCCATGTGCTGCTGAGAAGAAAGTGTATTCATTCTTTGTTGGATGGTATATTCTATATGTCCGTTAAGTCTAAATTGCTGATTGTGTTGTTGAGATCTATAGTTTCTTTATTCAATTTTTGTTTGGACGATCTATCCAGTGGTGAGAGAGGTGTGTTAAAATCGCCTAGTATTATTGTGTTGTGGTCTATTTGATTTCTGGAATTGAGAAGGATTTGTTTGACGTACGTGGATGAGCCAATGTTCGGGGCATAGATATTTATGATTGTTATGTCTTGCTGATTTATGCTTCCCTTAAGCAGCATGTAATGTCCTTCTTTATCCCTTCTGACTAGTTTTGGTTTGAAGTCCACATTATCTGAGATGAGGATGGATACTCCAGCTTTTTTGCTGTGTCCGTGTGCATGGTATGTTTTTCCCCATCCTTTCACCTTTAGTCTATGGGTGTCTCTTTCTATGAGATGTGTCTCTTGCAGGCAGCATATTGTTGGATTTTTCTTTTTAATCCAATCTGCCAGTCTGTGTCTTTTGATTGATGAATTCAGGCCATTAACATTCAGGGTTATTATTGTGATATGATTTGTATTCCCAGTCAATTGACTCATATTTGTTTTTGACATGATTTGGTTTCTCCTTTATTTGGCTATTCCTTTAGGCTAGCGCCTCCTGTTGCTGATTTGCATCGTTGTTTTTCATCTCTTCCTCATGGAATATTTTGCTGAGAATGTTCTGTAATGCTGGCTTTCTTTTTGTAAATTCCTTTAGCTTTTGTTTATCATGGAAGGATCTTATTTCATCGTCAAATTTGAAGGTAAGTTTTGCTGGGTATAAGATTCTTGGTTGGCATCCATTTTCTTTCAGGGCTTGGTATATGTTGTTCCAGGCCCTTCTAGCTTTTAGGGTCTGGATTGAAAAATCTGCTGATATTCTTATTGGTTTCCCTCTGAATGTAATTTGATTCTTTTCTCTCGCGGCCTTTAAAATTCTGTCTTTATTTTGTATGTTAGGTATTTTCATAATAATGTGCCTTGGTGTGGGTCTGTTGTAATTTTGTATGTTTGGAGTTCTATAAGCCTCTTGTACTTGGTTTTCCATTTCGTTCTTCAGATTTGGGAAATTTTCTGTTATTATTTCATTGAATAGATTGTTCATTCCTTTGGTTTGTTTCTCTAAGCCTTCCTCAATCCCAATAATTCTCAAATTTGGCCTTTTCATGATATCCCATAGTTCTTGGAGATTCTGTTCATGATTTCTTACCATCTTCTCTGTTTGTTCCACTTTGTTTTCAAGGTTAAATATTTTGTCTTCAATGTCTGAGGTTCTGTCTTCCAGGTGTTCTATCCTATTGGTTATGCTTTCTATGGAGTTTTTAACTTGGTTTATTGTTTCCTTCATTTCAAGGATTTCTGTTTGGTTTTTTTTTCAGTATCTCTAACTCTTTATTGAAATGATCTCTTGCTTCCCGTATTTGGTCTTTAACTGTTGATTGGTGCGATCATTTAATGCCTGCATTTGCTCTTTCATCTCCTCCTTCAATGCCTGCATTTGCTCTTTCATCTCCTCATTAGCTTCCCTGATCGTTTTAATTACGTACATTCTGAACTCCCTTTCTGACATTTCTTCTGCTCTGCTGTCATTGGGTTTTATTGATGTAGTATCTAGGTTTGTTTGGGACATTTTCTTCCCTTGTTTTCTCATAATGGTCAGTTGTCAGTGGGACCCTGAGATATTGCAGTTTTCCACTATTGGCTTATAGTGTCCCAGTAGATTTCCAGTGTATCACCTCCCAGCCTTCAGTAGCCTGATGTCTTGGAGGAATCTGATAAAGCAGCTCATTCGAAGAATACTGCCCCTAGCCCCCTACTGGTTCCACGTTTTGGAACTGGCTCTGTGCGGAAATGCTCTCACTGTGGGCCTGCACCGTGCAGCTGGCCGTGTGGGAAGAGCCCACTGCCGGAGTGTGGAAGACTACCTTGGGAAGACTCAAGCTGCCCTGCCCGGCTCTGCTAAG
Source organism: Sciurus carolinensis (assembly GCF_902686445.1). Classification (NCBI taxonomy): domain Eukaryota; kingdom Metazoa; phylum Chordata; class Mammalia; order Rodentia; family Sciuridae; genus Sciurus; species Sciurus carolinensis. Next base: position 58,061,830 of record NC_062225.1, on the reverse strand, counting down.
CCACCTCTATCTGGGCCTGCCACCCGGGCTGAGCTTTACCCAGTGGGCAGACTCACCCGTGGCTCCACTTCAGTCCGAGTCTCTCAATGCCTCCCCTTCTTAACTCCTGGGTTCTGGAGCGACCGGGGGTGCAGTCTCCCTCTAGGCCGCCATCTTGGATCGCCCCGTGAAGAGAGCCCGCAGCCGGAGTGTGCAGAGCCGCCTGAAGAGGTCTCCGGCTGCCCTGTTCTTATCCCTGAGGCTGATTGCAGATCGAGGCTCTCCGCTGGTTCTTTGCAGGAGTACACTGCACTGCAGCAGCTCCGGGACTCGGAGCGTGCTCTGTTCAGACAGGCTCTCACTAGCGGGCCAGTTCCGTTCCGAGAACCTGGAGAAGCTGGCTGTGTGGGCCATATCATAGACATTAATTGAACACATCATTTCTATTTATTGCTACAAAACTATAAATGTCTTAACGGACCTATTTGGCTTAAGGTTGCATATTGTTTGTATTGCTTCCTGTTAATAGTGATCTCCACCTTAAAGGTAAGATATTGGAGACCTGCAGGGCCACTGTAAGTCTATAGGGTAGAAAGTATCATACCTTGGATCCACACTGCTGGATGGGAAGGCACAGGAACAATATGAAAAAATAAGGGAAGAAAGTGTTCCAAACAAACCAAGATGCTACAATAATAGAATCCATTGACAACACAGTAGAAGAAATGTTGGAGAAGTTCAGATTGTACATAATTAAACTGATCTGCAAAGTAAAGGATGATGTAAGAGAACAAATACAGGTAGCAAAAGATCTCTCCAATAAAGAGATAGAGATTCTGAAAAAAAAAAACAAACATAAATCCTTGAAATGAAGGAACAATAAACCAAATTAAAAATTCAATAGAAAGCATCACCAACAGACTAAATCACTTGGAAGACAGAACCTCAGGCAATGAAGACAAAAATATATAATCTTGAAAATAAGGTTGACCACACAGTAAAGACAGTTAGAAACCATGAACAGAACTTCCAAGAATTATGGGATAACATGAAAAGACCAAATTTAAGATTTATTGGAATAGAGGAAGGCATGGAAATACAAACCAAAGGAAATAATGATGAAATAATATCAGAAAATTTCCCAAAACTAAAGAATGAAATGGAGAATCAAATACAAGAGGCTTACAGGGCCTCAAATCTACAAAATTACAATAGACCCACATCAAAGCACATTATAATGAAATGCCTAGCATATAGAATAAGGATAGAATTTTAAAGGCTGCAAGAGAAAAGCATCAGATTACATACAGGGGAAACCAATTTGGATCTCAGCAGATTTCTGAACCCAGGTGCTCAAAGCTAGGAGGTCCTGGAACAACATATACCAAGCTCTGAAAGAAAATGAATGCTGGGGCAAGAGTTGTGACTAGCATGTGTGAGGCACTGGGTTTGATTCTCAGTAGCACATGTAAATAAATGAATAAAATAAAAGGTCTGTCAACATATTAAAAAACATTAAAAAAAAGAAAATGAATACCAACCAAGAATCTTATATCCAGCAAAATTAAGCTTCAGATTTGATGATGAAATAAAAATCTTCCATGATAAACAAAAGTTAAAAGAATTTACAACTAGAAAGTCTGCGCTACAGAACATTCTCAGCAAAATATTCCATTGAAGAGGAAATGAAAAAAAAAATGAAAGTAAGTGAAGGGAGGAAATACAGTAAAGGCAAAGACAATCAAAGGAGAAGCCAAGTCAAGTTAGAGACCAAAAATAAACCAAAATGATCAGAAATACAAATCATATCTCAATAATAACCCTGAATGTTAATGGCCTAAACTCATCAATCAAAAGACATAGATTGAAGACATATGCTGTCTTCAAGAGACTCATCTCATAGGAAAAGACATTCACAGACTGAAGGTGAAAGGATAGGGAAAAACATATCACTCACATGGACTGCATAAAGAAGCAGGGGTTTCCATCATATCAGATAAAGTGGACTTCAAGCAAAAGTTAGTCAGAAGGAATAAAGAGGGACATTTCATACTGCTTAAAGGAATCATGCATCAACAAGACATAACAATCATACTTATTTATGCCTCAGATGATGGAGCATCTACATACATCAAACAAATCCTTCTCAATTTCAAGAATCAAATAGACCACAACACAATACTACTGGGTGACTTTAACATATCTCTCTCACCACTGGATAGATCTTCCAAACAAAAATTAAATAAACTATCGAATTAAATAATGCAATCAATAATTTAAACAGATATATATAGGACATTTCATTCATCAATGAGTGGATACACTTTCTTCTCAGCAGCACATGGATCCTCTCTCTAAAATAGACCATATGTTATGCCACAAAACAGCTCTTAGCAAATACAAAAAAATAGAGCTACTACCCTGCATTCTATTAGATCATAATGGAATGAAATTAGAAATCAATGATAAAATAAAAATAGAAGCTACTCCAACACTTAGAAACTAAATAATATGCTATTGAATGATGAATGGATAGCAGAAGAAATCAGGGAGGACATAAAAAATTCTTTGAGGTAGATGACAACACTGATAAAACATCAAAATCTCTGGGACACTGTGAAGGCAGTGCTAAGAGCAAAGTTCATTGCATTGATCTCATTCATTAAAAGAATAAAAAGTCAACAAATAAATGACCTAACATTACATCTCAAAACTCTAGAAAAAGAAGAACAATTCAGTACCCAAAGTAGTAGAAGACAGGAAATAATTAAAGTCAGAACTGAAATTGATGAAACAAAAGACAATTGAAAAAATCGACAAAACAAAAAGTTGGTTCTTTGAAAAAATAAATAAAATTGATAAATCCCTAGCCACACTCATGAAGAGAGAGAAAACTCAAATTACTAAAATTCCTGATGAAAAAGACATGATGAAAATATTATGACAGACACTACTGCAATACAGAAGATAATTAGAAACTATTCTGAAAATTTATACTCCAATAAAATAGAAAACCTCAAAGACATTTGCAAATTTCTAGAGGCATACCCAAACCAATGCAGGAGGACATATACAATTTAAACAGATCAGTTTCAAGCAATGAAATAGAAAATGCCATCAAAAGCTTACCAACCAAGAAAAGCCCAGGACCAGAAGAATTCTCAGCTGAGATCTACGAGACTTTCAAAGAAGAACTAACACCAATATTCCTAAGTATTCCATGAAATAGAAAAAAAGGGAACCCTTCCAAACTCATTCTTGAGGCTAGTATCACCCTGATACCAAAACCAGTCAAAGGTACGTCAAGGAAAGAAAACGTCAGATCAATATCTCTGATGAACATAGATGTGAAAATTCTTAATAAAATTCTGGCAAACTGCATACAAAACATATTAAAAAGATAGTGCACCATGATCAAGTGGGGTTCATCCTAGGGATGCAAGGTTGGTTCAACAAACAGAAATCAGTAAACATGATTCATCACATCAATAGACTTAAAGACAAGAATCATATAATCATCTGAATAGATGCAGAAAAAGCGTTTGACCAAATACAGCACCTCTTCATGATCACAAACTAGAAAAACTAGGGATAGTAGGAACATGCCTCAAAATTGTAAAAGTTATCTGTGCTAAACCCAAGACCACCATCATTCTAAACAGAAAAATTGAAAGCATTCCCTCTAAAATGGAGAACAAGACAGGGATGCCTTCTTTCACCACTTCTATTCAACACAATCCTGGAAATTCTAGCCAGAGCAATTAGACAGACAAAAGAAATTAAAGGGATATGAATAGGAAAAGAATGCAAACTATCACTATTTACTGATGGCATTATTCTCCATTTAGAAGATCCAAAAAATTGCACCAGAAAATCCTAGAGCTAATAAATGAATTCAGTGGAGTACCAGGATATAAAGTCAACACCCATAAATCAAATTCATGTCTATACAACAGTGATGAGTCCTCTGAAGAAGAAATTGGGAAAACTCCTTTGGTGAAAGACCTCTACAATGAAAACTACAGAACACTGAAGAAAGAAATTGAAGAAACCCTTAGAAGATGGAAAGATCTCCCATGTTCTTGGGAGATCTTAATATTAATAAGAATTAATATTGTAAAAAGTGTTATACAGATTTAATGCAATTAAATTAAGAATTAATTTTGTAGAATTAATATTGTAAAAAGTGTTATACAGATTTAATGCAATTCCTATTGAAATCCCAATGTCATTCTTTATAGAAATAGAAAAAGCAATCATTAAATTCATTTGGAAAAATAAGAGACCCAGAATAGCCACAGCAATCCTTAGCAAGAAGAGTGAAGCAGGAGGCATCAAAATATCAGACCTTAAATTATACTACAGAGCAATAGTAACAAAAACAGCATGGTATTGGCACCAAAATAGACATGTAGACCAATGGCACAGATTAGAAGACAGAGACAATCCCACATAAATATGGTTATCTCATACTAGACAAAGGCGCCAAAAACATATTTTGGAGAAAAGATAAGCTTATTCAGCAAATGATGCTGGGAAAACTGGAAATCCATGTGCAGCAAAATAAAAGTAAACCCCCATCTCTCTCACCCTGCACAAAATTCAAAGTGGATCAAGGACCAAGGAATTAGACCAGAGACCCTGCCCCTAATAGTAGAAAAGGTAGGCCTAAATCTTTATCATGTCATCTCAGCACCTGACTTCCTTAACAAGACTCATAAAGCATAAGAAATAAAATCAAAAGTCAATAAATGGGATGGTGTCAAACTAAAAAGCTTCTTCACAGCAAAGGAAACAATAATGTGAAGAGAGATCCTACAGAGTAGGAGAAAATCTTTACCACATGCATATCAGTTAGAACTCTAATCTCCAGGATATATAAAGAACTCAAAAAACAACACCAAAAAAACCAAATAACCCAATCAATAGATGGGCTAAGGAGCTGAACAGACACTTCATAGAAGAAGATATACAATTGATTAAGAAACATAAAAAAATGTTCAACATCTCTAGCAATTAGAGAAATGCAAATCAAAACTACTCCAAGATTTCATCTCACTCCAGTCACAATGGCAGTTATCAAGAGTACAAGCAATAATAAATTTTGGTAAGGATGTGGGGGAAAGGTAAACTCACACATTGCGGGTGGAACTGCAGCCACTATGGAAAGCAGTCTGGAGATTCCTCAGAAAACTTGGAATGGAACCACCATTTGACCCAGTTATCCCACTCCTTGGTTTATACCTGGAAGACTTAAAATCAGCATACTGCAGTGATGCAGCCACATCAATGTTTATAGCAGTTCAACTCACAATAGCTTAACTATGGAACCAACCTAGGCATTCTTCAACAGATGAATGGACAAAGAAAATGGGGCTGGGGATATAGCTCAGTTGGTAGAGCGCTTGCCTCATAAGCACGAGGCCCTGGGTTCAAATCCTCAGCACCACCAAAAAAAAAAAAAAAAAAAAAAAAAGATAAAGAAAATGTGGTACATATACACAATGGAATATTATTCAACCATAAAAAGAACAAAATTATGGTATTTGCAGGTAAATGGATGGAGTTGGAGACTATCATGCTAAGTTAAATAAGCCAATCCCCCAAAACCAAAGGCCAAATGTTTTCTCTTATATGTGGATGCTTATCCATAATGGGGTGAGGGGGGGAGGTGATGTAGGAACTTTGGATTGTGCAGAGGGAAGTGAGGGGAGGGGGTGTGGGGGTGGGAAAGTTGGTGGAATGAGATGGACTTTTATTATTCTGTGTACATGTATGATTGCACGAATGGTGTAACTCTGCATTGTGTACAGCTAGAAAAATGAGAAGTTATGCTCCATTTGGGTATAATGAGTTGAAATGTATTCTGTTATGTATAACTAATTAGAACAAATAATAAAAAATACCATATGGTATCACTGACTAGGAACATTAACGATTAAAGTTTCCAAGCAGCTGATGAAAGAAAAAAAAAAATTCCTGATTGAGTTTTAAAACCTTTTCACTATGTGATAACTTCTGCAGGAGTAGGATGTTTTCTCTTGTTTCATTTTCCCCAGGAAGGAATACTGACTATCTCTTACCTGGAAGCTGTGTAAGGATAAGAGATATGGATTAGAGTGAAGAGGATCTTATGTCATTCTAGGCTGTGCTTGACCAGAATGTCTGTGATTCATCTTCCCTAGAAATTTATCCTTTAGAGTCATACCTGGGGAAGAAGAGCAGCTGCCTGGCATTGTTGATAGAATTAGAGGAATCTAGCTACCTATTTTTTTTTTTTTTTTTTTTTTTTTGTAATGCTGGGGATTGAACCCAGGTCCTTGTCCTTCAAGGCAAGCATTCTACCAACCGAGCTATATCCCCAGTCCCTAGCTACTCTTTTGAAAGATTTTCAGCCAACATTCCTGTGTTTTGCCTTACTCCTTGTGTTAATCAACTTTCTATCAGTGTAAAAAAATACCTGAGGATAATTAACTCACAAAGAGAAAAGATTTATTTTGGCTTGTGATTTTGGAAATTCTAGTCCTTTAACAAGTGAATCTGTTACTTTTAGGCCTCTGATGGGGATGCTGGGGAACAATGCTGGGGAGCGATGTTGGGGAGTGTGGTAGATCAACCTGCTTACAGCATTCCAGGAAGCAAAAGAGAAATAAACTGGGGTCCGACAATCCCTTTTGAGGGCACACCCCCAAAGACCCAGGGACTTCTCACTAGGCCCCTTCTCCTGAGGGTTCCACCACCTCCCAATAGTGACACTCTGGAGATCAAGCCTTTAACACGTGGGCCTTTAGGGAACATTCAGGTCCACACCTAGCATCCTCTATGCCACCTGCTGTATCCTGGCCTTCATAAGTACCTGCCTGTGATGGGGCTTTGTTTTTTCTTGACTTCCCACCGCTGGCACTTAGATTCCTTTTTTTTCCCCAACATGCCAAGTTTGTTACCACTCATTATTTCCTCTCCTAGTCTCTTTGTCCTTTTGGATTTTTGCTAGTTTTCTTCCTCTAGTGATATTTTAGGGGGATAACTATGTGTGTGTGTATGTTTATCCACCATGTTTAGTAAGAAGTGAGTTGTTTATTGAGCACTGACTCTAAGGAGAGGCTTTCCAATTGGCATAGATTGACTTTTATAATTTTTACCAGTGGCTTTCAGTGTATAGCTGTCGTGTGTCAGGTACTGTAGTAGGAGCTGCAAGGCAAACATTATTATTCCATTTTATAGGGGAAGAGATTGGGCTCAAAGGATTATAAAGATGCTCACACTCATGTAACTATCAAGGGACATGTTTTCGATAGTGCCCTTGCCATTTTCTGAGTGATGCTGCATATAGCAGGATATTGGTTAATAGGACTCCTACATAGTTATATTCAGTTTAGTTAGCTCTGAAGTAAACAGTTCAGATCAATAAATAGGTCTTTGGGTTCAGTTGCATACAGTGTTTATCTGCTGGGCCTAAGGACCCTTGGACTCAATGCTTTTTTTTCTCTTCTGGGAACATTTTGACATGATCTTATTTGCTGTGGCATTGATCTTTGATTAAACTGTTCATTGAGTTAGTGGAATGATAAAATAACTTGACTTTGAGCAATTTCCTTTACTCCAGATAATTCCATTTGAATAGTATTTAATTATATACATAGGGGTTGGAAGGAGACATTCTAGAAGTGGTAGATGATAAGGCTATTAACTCGATGGGAGATTTGGATATCTTCTCAACTCACAAAGCTACAAATATTATTAATTTCCTTAAAAATAACTGAATCTTACTTTAAGCTAAAAAGAAACACTAAAAGTAATTAAAGGTAATGTAATTACCTTTACCTAATATGAATTACCTAATATGAATTAAATCTTTTATTTGTTCTGAATATATTCCCTGTTACTTCCATTGAGTATTACCTTATATTGTAGATCAGTAGAATTTACTAAATTATAAAAGCCCTTTCCAGTATTGTACATGTGGTGATTTAAATGCTTTTTTACATTGGTGATTTATGATGTCATTCCTTTGACATCAGAATATTTAATAACTATAGAAAGCATTTGTTTTTGGGGCTTTAAATAAGATCCTACAGTAGACTCTATTGAGTAGTTTGTTTTTCTTCCTCATAACCACAGATAATAAGATGCTGTTTTTGGTAAATATTTTAAAAACAATTTTTTCCCTTGGAACTTTTAAGAAGAGCCTGCCCTTTTCCATTCTCTATTTAAAAACCAACCTTCTAAACATTTTACCTAGTACATAAAATTTAAACAAATATTTTTCCCTGAAGATATATTCATACCACAACATTTACTTGCATGGTTCGGAACTCAGTTTGTCCTTCTCTATACATAAAAATTATGATATTGTTGGAATAAGGGTACCTTTTCAGATAAAAGAAACCACTGTAGCTACTTTAAATAGAAAGGATACTTAGTAGAGTGAATTAAACATTTATAGAATCATTAATTTTATTTTTTTGTGCATCTTTTGACTTGTGTTCATCAGGAGGTTGATCTGAATTATCTAATCCACCATTCTTGGAAGTGAACATCCTTTTATCACTTAAGTTTTGAACACTTAACTTATGATATGTTTACATAAAATGACTTTACTATTTGATTTTATTTGAAAGGTTCTGAGGCAGAAGCACCTGGATGATTGCCTGCAACGTGTATCTGTAAGAAGATTTGAATCATTTAATCTGTTTTCAGTAACAGAAGCCAAGAAAACAGAAATTGAAGGGGAGGCTGGTGCATGGGTCCAATATACAAGTGTCTTCTATCCTGAATATAGTATTTCCTTAAGGTAACTATTATTCTAGTTAAGACTTTTTAAAACTGTTTTTCTCTTGTAGTAGAAAAACAATCTACTTATTGTCATTATTCCTTTTATTGAATTTTAGGCAATCTTTACTTATTCTTTATTTTAGGTATTGCAACTTTGTGTTAGAGAAGTCTGCTGCTTTAAGTAGGTCTTGCTGTATTTTCAGACTAGAGAAAAAAACAATCCTCAGGAATATGGTGGCATTTGAGGATAAAGTGGGTTGCAAATCAAAGGTTCAATTTAACTATTCTCTCCTAGCATTCGTTTATGACGGAAAGCCAAGTTCTTTTTGAGGCAAAGAAGGCTGAAAGTAAAAAGAGAATTTTTTCCAAGCTACTCTTCAAGTAATAGTTATCTGAAAAATCAAGCTTTGGTATTTTTCCCATTCATGTTTTGTCACTTTCAGAATAGAATCTGAAGAATAGGAGGAGAAAATTCAGCTGAAAACACTGATATTGTGAGAAGCATACAGACTATTCTGGCTTTAAAAATTGTTAGAAAAGAGACAAGAGAGTTATAAAATGAAGAAACAAGATACCACTTTTACTGAATTAATTTTCTCTTGCAGTTATATTCTAGCATGTTGCAATAATACTGTAGTTGTTTCCTTTTATAAAATCTGCCTTTTCTGACAGGATTTCACATTTTGAAAGAGAGGGAGGAGCACGCACGTTTATAGTTACTGTAAGAAGAGCAAAAAAACATTTTAAATGGAAATGTGACTGTCTAAGCCTTAGGCAAGACTAGGAATAATTTTAAGAAAAAAATTTCCACAAAGGCTATCTATTTATAGTATATGATTCTTGAACTTAGTTTAAAATATCTAAGTTTTAAAAGGTACCATAATAGCTGAAAATTTGAGATTTGAATAAAATTGACTAGAATGGGCTAGGAAGAAAAGTTAAGATCTGGCTTCATAATATTTGTTTTATGGAAACCTCCAAATAAAAGAGACAAATTTGGGGATTTGTGAGCTTTTCTTTATGTTCATTATGAAATTCTAATTGGAATACCTCAATGACCTTGCAGTCTGATAGAAATAATAGATTTAGTCCTTTGTAAAGAAGGAAAGAAAAGTGCATTAAATACTTACTATGCTCCAAGTACAGAGCTAGATGCTTTGATGTATTCTATTTTGTGTAATCCTTATGGAAAGCACAAATAAAGATAATTAAACAGTTGGAAGATAGTATTTGTAAGGAAATTAAACAGAAGGAATAACAGAATGATCCAGTAGAAGTTTTTAGGTATAAACTTAAAACTTAATTTCTATATCCACTAGTAACAAGAGGCAGTAAATGTAAATTGTAGCAAGAATAATTTGTTGCTGTCTTTAAGACCCTTGTAGGGTTGACCAGGGAGAATATGAAATTTTCTGTTCTTGAGATTTTACGAAATAAGGCCTGAATATCTATCAAATAGAAATAATACTAACAACATTATATGGAATACAGGCTATAGAGTAAACTGAGATTCCTTTCCAAAGCATGGTTTTTACTGATATATTTATTTGTGAAAAAATAAGTGTATGTATGTATACACACACACAATATATATGTTTGTGATTTTTATATGTCACAGACTACTGAGTTATAGAAAGAAGACAAGTAAATGAACTAAAACTTTGACCTCAAGAGCTGCCAAAACTTTTTCTTTCTTTGCATTCTACTTAGTAACCCTCCTCATCAGTAGGGCAAAAATAACAATATCTTTTTAGTTTTTATTTTTTTGGTAGTTGTAGATGTATAGCATGCCTTTATTTTATTTATTTGTTTATTTTTATTGTAAACAAATGGGGTACATCTTGTTTCTCTGTTTGTACATGAAGTAGAGGCATACCATTTATGTAATCGTACATTTATTGTTACGTGGTGCTAAGGATCGGACCCCGTGCCTCACACATTCTAGGCAAGTGCCCTGCCACTGAGCTACAGCCCCAGCCCCCCAAATAGCAATATCTTAAACATTTGGAATTCTAGAGCTGAGTGTGATATTAGCATAAATTTTTAAAAATCATAACATTAATAATGACTGACAGTTGATGCTTATATGTGACAGGACTGTTGTGAGTGGTTTCCATGTATTAGTGTTTAATCCACACAACAGCCCTGTCAGGTTAATTTTGTCATTCTCATTTTACAATGAGTAAAGTGAAGCACAGAGAGGTTAAATAACCCGGTTGAGGTCACATCACCAGTAGGTAATTGTGCCTGTATTCAAACCCAGGTGGTCTGGTTCCACAAACTGTACTTATAAAAATAAACAAACAAACAAACAAACAAAAAACTCTTTTATTTTGGAATAATTATAGGTTCACAGCAGTTGTAAAAATAGCACAGTGTCTTTCATGTAGCCTTCACCCAGCTCTCTCCGTCGATAACATTGTATACATGAATATACAGCCTGCACCTTTAATTTCTACACTCTCCTGTTTCTTATGAGGGAATTCATTCTTTTCACAGATGAAGAAATCGAGACTCAAATAAGCTAATTTCCTTATTGATTATTCTCAGCATTCCATTTCTTCCTCCATAATCCTGTTAGGGTAAAGGAAATTGCTGAAACTACTGAATTGCTTAATGTAGGGGAGAATTTCTGCCAAAATAGTTCATTGATTCCTGGTATGAATTTTGTTCATGTTGATTTCTTACATATTTACCACTTTTGCTTATTTTCTGTTATCTGCCAATTGTGGATCTTCATTCTTATTCATTTTATATCTTTTATCAATTCTTTTCAATCTGTTTCTATAACATTTCTTTAGGTAACTATTTTCTTCAGTATGGTAGACATCCTAAAGTTTTTTTTTTGTTGTTGTTACTTTTTTTTTTTTTAATTACTTGCAACAGTCAAAAGAAGAGAAGTGGTTTAGAAAGAGGGTAAATAACTAGATGTTTGTGAATTCAAAGTACAGTTGTGTTTGTGTATGTTATTCTGTTATTAAAAGGTATATAACTCGTAGCCTAAGTTAAAACTTTGACTTTTTTTTTTTCATTTTTTATTTTTTTAGGGGGGGTGCTGAGGATTGAACTCAGGGGCACTCCACCCCGAGACATATTCCCAGCCCTATTTTGTATTTTATTTAGAGACAAGGTCTCACTGAGTTGCTTAGCACCTCACTTTTGCTGAGGCTGGCTTTGAACTTTCAATCCTCCTGAACTGCTGGGATTATAGGTGTGGGCCACTGTGCTTGACTGGCTAACCATTATTTTTTGTTAGCTTTATGTGATAATACTTAAAATGAAGGAATAAAAAATTTCCCTTAATGACTTTTAATCAGAAACATAAGACTAGACAGTGTACAAGTTAGATAATGAAATCCTCAAGATCTGTTATCATTTTTGTATGTCTGAGGATACCAACTCTTTGTTCAAAAGTTTGAGAGTTAGGAAATTAAAGTCCAGGTATGACTATACTTTATTCCTTGACAAAGTCTTGTTTTTCTGGTACTTTATTTCTTAGAACTTTATTAAAGAGACTATTCCTGTTAGATAGATGCATATATAGAAAACTATAGTTGATCAAGAGATGTTTATGCTAAAAATATTTTATTAAAAATTACCTCTGTTGAAGGACACCTATTTTGGTTCCATGGTTTAGCTATTGTGAGTTGAGCTGTTTTAAACATTGATGTGGCTGCATCACTGTAGGTGTTGATTTTAAGTTCTTTGGGTATAAACCAAGGAGTGGGATAGCTGGATTAAATGCCGGTTCAATTCCAGGTTTTCTGAGGAATCTCCCTATTGCTTTCCATAGTGGCTACACCAGTCTGCAGTTCCACCAGCAATGTATGAGTGTACATTTTTTCCCACATCCTTGGCAGCATATCCAATTCATAAGCTTACCACTTTCATCGCTGGGTTTTACTTACTGCACATATTAAATTCATTGGGAGGGTATACTCTGATTTTTCTTTTCTGTGGAGAAGTAATATATGATCTCATTGCAGTGCATTTATTATATTAAAAAGATGCAACACGTTCTTAACTTCTCACCCATTTCTGAGCTTCTAGGACAGGTTAAAAATAAAGAATACAAGCCTTCTAATTTAGCAATTACCATAGCAACAATAATCTTTTTTGAAGAAAGGACAGTTCAAGACACTTCACGGAAGAAGAAATACAATTGATCAACAAACATGAAAAAATGTTCATCATCTCTAGCAATTAGAGAAATGCAAATCAAAACTACTCTAAGATTTAATCTCACTCCAGTCAGAATGGCAATTGTCAAGAGTACAAGCAATAAGTGTAAATAATAAGTGAAATATTCCCCTGAACATTTTTCAAAATTTCCTGTATTTCATATATAGAAATCATCTGTTAACTTCCTGTAAGGAAACTGAAAAAAAGAAAGGTCTTTAACCATTTTTTTCAGTTGTTTATTTTTGAAAATGTTTCAAAGCAAGTTGCATTTAGAATAATAAAAAAAAAAAATCTGCAAACCTCTCTTTTTTCTTCTGCAGCCTTTTGGGGCCCATTCCACTCTCTGCCTTACTTTCTTTGTTTTTCTTTCTTTTTTTAAAACTATTTTTCTTGTTAATCAAGATAAAATTCACATAAAAAAGCATTTTAAAGCTTATAGTTCAGTGTTTTTTTTGGTATATTCACAGTTTTATACAACCATTACCATTGTCTAATCCCAGAACTTTTTCATCAGCTACTGAGAAAAACCCATATGCATTACCAGTGACTCCCCAGCTTTGTCCTTTCCCTAGTCCCTGGCAACCACTAATCTGCTTTTTATTCCTATGGATTTGTATGTTTTGGATATTTCATATAAATGGAATAATATAATATGTGGTTTTTTATGTTTGACTTCTTTGTAATTTTTAAGATTCATTCATGTTGTACCATGTATCAACATGTATCATTTCCTTTTTTAAGGTAGAAATAATGCCACATTCATATGTTGATGAGCATTGGGGTTGTTTCTACTTTTTGGCTATTATGAATAATGCTCCTACTCATGTACAAGACTGCTTTTAATTCTCTTGGCATATACTTAGGATATACTTGATATGTGCTAGGTACAGTAGTTATTCTAGGAATGTATGAGGGGTTCAGTTTTTCTCCATGTTTGCCAGCACTTTTTGTTTTTTCTTCATTAAAAAAAAGAATAGGGGTTGGGGATATAGCTCAGTTGGTAGAGTGCTTGCCTCACAAGCATAAGGTCCTGGGTTCAATCCCCAGCACCAAAAAAAAAAAAAAAAAAAAAAAGAAAGAAAGAAAAAAAAGAAAAGAAAAGAATAGTCATTTAAGTGGTTGTAAGGTGATAATCTCACTATGATTTTGGTTTGCATTCCTCTGATAACTAATGATGTTCAGCATCTTTTCATGTGGTCATTGTGTATTTTCTTTGTATTCAAGTCTTTTGTCTTATTTAATGTTAGGTTGTTTACCTTCCTGTTCTGGAGTTGTGAGAATTTTAAGCTTAAGAAATGGATACATAATTGTACATATTTGTGAGGTACAGTGCAATATTTCAATACATGTATACAATGTACAATGATCAGATAAGGCATGTCTGTTACCTCAGGCATTTATTATTTCTTTGTCCTGGAAACATTCAAAGTCCTTTCTACTAGCTATTTTGTGAGAATTGTAAAAAATATATATTCTGAATATGAGGCATGTGATGTGCAAATATTTTACATGTTGCCTTTGGGTTGTCTTTTCACTTTCTTCATAGTGTCCTTTGATACAAAATATATTTAATTTTAATGAAGTCCAACTTATCTATTTTTTCTTTTGATGTGTGTGATTTTGTTGTCATATTTAGCTCTAACTAACTCTGAATCTATAGTTTCAACCTCTTGGTATATTTAGGCTTCAATTTTTTTTTTTAGTAGTCTTTTTTCCCCTTCAAATAATTACCTCCCCTAATGACTTGTCCTTTAGTCCTTGCTCTATAGGTTATTCTTGGGAAGAAAGTCAAAGGCCCTCAGTTCTAAGATAGCTTTAGATTGTAAAAAAAAGTTGTATTGTCCCTGGTGGAGAATTATATGGCAATTTTAGTAATTAAAGGCTTGGGAAATAATGTTTTAAGATTTGGAATTTGAGAGAAAGATGGAGCGAACTTTATATGCTCAGTGTATCTAGGCAAAAATTTTGTTACTGTCATATAACATTAATTACCAGTATATGCTAAGACTGAAGTTTGTAAGGATTAAATTTGAAAAAGTCCCTTCCTTGTCAGCATTACTATTTAGCCATTAAGTCTAGACAGGTCCTAGGTAAATAATTGAAAGATTAAGGGTACACAGAATCTAACAGAGTTGACACTTGAATAAAGTATTTGATGACTCATTGGACAAAGAACAGTCCTTGAGTTTGGGACAAACAAAAGGAAACTTGAAGTAATCAAATTGAATCTTTACCAAACTGCATTCATGAAAGTTTTCCTATAATTAGCACTCATTCTTATACTATTGAAGGCAATGATTGTTGACATTCTTTCATGAGATGTTATCTTTTAGGGTTTCCAAACTCTACTAACTTTGTAGGTACTTGTTTTTAATTTTTTATAAGGATTGTAGAGAGTTGTAGGATTAGGTTAACTGTTCCTCCACCCCTCACTTTATTTTAAAAACCATAGGGTATATATATATTTTTTTTGTTTTGTTTTTCTTCAAAAAATAGTGCATTTAAGAATTTAAAGTTTCTCTTCAATGATAACTCTGATAGTCTCACTTTTCAGTGTGAATTGTCTTTTTAACTTTTTAAAATAGGTATCTCAGTTCTGTTATCCCTGTTTCTGATTTTTAGAATATTTAACATTATGCAAAATATGTATACCTTTTTTCTACTTTGTTTCAGATTTAATTTCAAATACCTATTTTATCCTGATTTCTGTGCGTATGTGTGTCTCAGAGAAGAGGGGAAGGGGAGGGAGAGGAGAGAGAGAGAGAATGTTCTTGTTAAAACTAGGCATAAAATAATTTTACTTTTAGAAATTTATCCTAAGGAAATAAGAAATGAGCTTAATGAAATTTCCATAAGCTCTTCCAATTGCAGCAATATTTATGATAGCACAAAACTGGGCATGGTGTTAAAATAAAACATGAAGTGTTGGTTCAACAAATTGTGGTGCAGAAAGTCATTCATTGAACTGTTTGGCAACCATTAAAATCATGTTACAGGAGATTACTTGATTTGGGAAAGTGTTCATAATATGGCAAGTGAAAAACATAAATTACAAAACAGTGTGAACAATGTGCTCTTCGTTCTTTATGAAAGGTACGTGAGCATTGAATAAGACTTGAAGGTTATGTACCGAAATATTAACTGTGGTTGTGTCTGCCTGTTAGGATTATGAGCAGTTTTTCCCTTGAAGGAACCATCTATTACTTTTATATTTAGAAAAAAAATTTTTGAGTTTATATGCTTTACTGCTGACACTTTATAGCTTCATCTTGCTTTTTAAGTTATATACTTTGTTGCTTTTCCTCTTATTTCAGTGTTTAACATAGTTTTCCATAATACTAGTGTATCTCTTCCTAGAATCTTATACACACAGAGAAGACACAGAATCATTATGTTATGATAAGAAAGGTTTGATTCATGGTTGGTGACTTTATTTCCTTGGATTACATTTTTGAGCCCAGTGTTTATTTGGCCAGTTGTGATTGGCAATAACAGTCTGCAGTTTCATTTATTCATTGTATCAAGAGCTAGGTCTGTGTGATAGAAATAAAAGCTTATATTTTCTGAAAAGGATAATGCAATTTACCGGCATTCTTTTGTCATATGTTGTAGTTTGCTAGGTCTGACAAGACAAAATGCCACAGATTTGGTAGCTCAAAAAATAGAAATTTTTTAAAAGTTCTGGGGGCTCGAAGAAGTATGAGATCAAGGTATTGGCAGGTTGTTTCTTTTGAGTTCTCTTGGCTTACAGATTACCACCATCTTGCTACCTCTTCACATGGTTGCCTCTCTGTGCATACATGTCCCCTTTTGCCTACCTGTGTGTCCCAAACTCTTCTTCTTTCTCCTCTTCTTCTTTTCCCTCTTCCTCCTCCTCCTTTCTTCTTTCCCCTCTTCCTCCTCCCCTCCTCCTCTTCTTCTTCCTCCTCCTCCTTCCCTTTTTTTTTTTTTTTTTTGGTACTGGGTATTGAACCCAGAAGCCCTCTACCACTGAGCTACATCACCAGCCTTTTTATTTTTCTATTTTTTATTTTGAGATACAGTCTCACAAAATTTTCCAGGCTGACCTCAAATTTCAATCCTCCTGCCTCAGCCTCCTGAGAGCTGAATATAAAGCCACAGTGCTTGGTCTTAAACCTTTCTTCTTTTACAGGCACCAGTTATTTAAAAACCATCTTCTTAATGACCCCATTCTGACTTAATTACTTCTTCAAGATCCTGTCTTCAAATAGAGTCACATCTGAGGTGCTCTGGGGATTAAAACTTCAACATATGAATTTGGGAGGGGGGGCAATTTAGTTCATAATGCTATACATAATTTATGCTACATTTTAATGACAAAGTTAAAGTAGTGTTGATAATTTTTATAAATTATTATTAAAACATTCTAAAGTAGAATTATAGCCATAAATTTTATAAGGGAGAATGTAGAAAACTGTGGATAGATTAGCACCAATTTTTTTTATATCACCAATGGAAAAGTAACTCAAACCCTGTGTATTATTGACATATAGGTTCATTTCTATTTGCAGAGTAATAGCTTTCATAAGTATTACTTATTTTCATAAGTATTTCATAAGTATTATTGATTCATAAGTATCAATAATCAAATACTTGAAGGGTTATCAGGTGAAGAGAAATTAGAACTAACTGAGATAAGATTAGTGGGCAAATGCTACAAAAAATTTACCCACTGGCCTTTAGAACTGCTTGTTGATGAAATGTGCAGACCTAAAGTTTGGTTAGTTCTTTGTGAATGAAATTCTGAATTTGTTGCACTGTTTTAGGGGAAATTTATGTATTGTTGAGTGTGGTTCTGGAAGGTTATTATTTTCCTTTGACCCTAAGGTTCACATGTAATGTGTGTACATGTACATGTATGTATCTGATTTGGTCTTTAAGACTAAGACTTTACCTTTAGGTAACTAAAATAGCAATGATTTGTTAAAAATTATTAATAGTTTAAGATGTTCATTAATCATCAAGAAATGTCATAGCATTAAATATTCTGAAGACTACATTTTGTTTTGTTTTTTTTCTTTCTCCCTCTAGTGGACAGAAAATATTTCAAAAATACATCATGGAAGGGTTTATTGGTGTTGGGTACATCACACACACATAGTCTCAGTTTTCTTAAACATTGGAAATATTAGTATTTCAGAATCATTAAAAAAGTTCTTTATTCCTTTGTAGACAGAATCATGGATCCTTGAATGTTGAAGATGTTCTTACCAGCTTTGACAATACAGGAAATGTCTGTAAGTTATATGCTACCTCGGTAGAAACATGTTTAATATTTTAAAAAGCAAATCAACAGTGTTCTCACTAATGTTCTACCACTAATGTGTGTGTACATAGAAACTTATTGTCTTTAGCTGCAAAATAAGTCTCATATAACATGCATACTAAATAGGATATGGCAGTTTTTACACCTTGTAGGGGTGTGCATGTAAGAATATAGATCAGAAGGAACAATGGACTCTCCAATACTGTTCCTTTTGTTTCTTGTTTCCATTGTGACCTTTACAGTTTATATCATGGAGGGACTACTTCTTTTCTTTTTGCTGTGTTTTGGATGCTTTTCTATTCCATTGCCTGCTTACAGATTAAACCCAAAACATGTTTTCTGTAATGCTAATATACTTTGATACTGGAGTGTTTTTTTAATGCAATATTCAGTATTATGAAATATGTTGACTTTTCATCTAGGCCTCTGATTAAGTGTTGACAGATTTCTCCACTGAGAAAATCACTTAAATAGTTCTAAAATAATCTTACATGATGAAAGAAATTAGATAAGAATATCTTTATGTCACTGACTTAAACAACATATCATGATGAGAGAGCTGTGTACTCCTTCATGTTTGTTGCATAGATATTTATCTTAAAGATGGTGAATTAGTAGTGAACTATGACAATTTTGTTTAAAAATAGTAAAAATTTTTTTCAAAGGAAATTTCAAAACAATAACTACTTACTGTTTAAACTCAACATACTTTGCTAAGAGTACTACTTTATAAAATGCATAGATATGAATAGAATAATGTTTAGTCAGTAATTTTGCTCTGATGTTCACTTTATGGCAAACTCTAGATTATATAGGAAAATTGTATTTTGTCACAAAGGAATCTGTAAATATTCTAAAATTATCCTAAAATATTTAACATAAGGCAGATTTCTTTTTCATGGACAGTGACAGGTATATCTGTTAGTTTCTACATATTGACTCTTACTAAATTCTTTCCCACTTAGACATATCTCCTGTTTTTTATTGGAGATTAGGCAAGAATTGGGCAAGGGATGCTAATGGTGGTTGAGGAGACTTTCTTTTTCAGTTCTAGGATAATGTTAAATATAATTAAGTCATATATAATTTCATAACATCATCCTGAAATGTGAAATGCAAAATTTTAAATTCAATAATATTAAAAAAAGTTGTTCCCTGGAACTTGGTCTGAAATAGGGCCACTAGCTGGCAGCATTATATAAAATAAAAGTAATTTCCAAAAGGTCTAAATTATTATTTTATGCATGAATAATCATCTTATCCTTCTCAAATATTTTTTTCCCTGTCATCCGCTCCCCACACGTTCCCAAGTTGTTTTCCCATTAACAAATGAAGAAAGTTGAATGTTAAGGCCATTTTTTCCTACTGCTGTCTATTGTTTGTTAGGAAGGTTTGATATTTTGGAAGGAAACACATTTGAATCCTGGCTGAAAATTCATCTGGAAATTCATCGGAAACAATTTAAATAATCCCTGTATCCCTCAATTTTTTTCATTTCTTAAGACTGACTATAATGTATACAAAGTATATAAAAACACTGCATTCCTTCAGAGCTGACACTCAATTAATGAGAACTATTATTCCTGGTGATAAGTACATCTCAAACTTCTTTGATTTTATTATAATAAAAAGATAATATTCATAAATATATAGATAATTTTGTTTTATGTATTAATTAAAAATAAGTTTAAATTTAAAAAGATATTAAGAATTATTTGATGTTTTACCATAGAACTATGTTGATTGAACTAACAAATGAAGAGAACTAGATAAAAAATTGTAATTAATTACAATGTTTAGTCATAAACAGGGTCTTTAAAACCTGACTATGGTCTGGGGTTGTAGCTCAGTGGTAGAGCACTTGTCTGGCATGTGTGACGCACTGGGTTTGATCCTCAGCACCACATAAAAATAAGTAATAAAATAAAGGTATTGTGTTCATCTACAACTGAAAACTGAAAAAATATTTAAAATAAAATAAAATAAAACAAAACCTGACTATATTGCCAAGTGACACAAATAGTAACAAAAGTAAAACTTGTTAAAACATGCTTGGTATAACTTTTAAATTTACTGTCTTTATTTTAAAAGAAAAATCAGTACTGATGCTTTACTTAATTGGTAAAGCATAAATTGGTTAAGTCCTACTTCAATAAAGTAAATATTGATTATAACTTTTATATAATCTTGAGCATAAAGTAATTATGATTTGAAAAACTGATTTTTCCCTTGATGCCTCAAAAGTTTGTTTTTATTATACTAACAGTGGTATTGAGTTTGTGACTAGAAACCCCAGCAGAGGGCGCCACAATCACAATTCTGTCTCGGTACACTGTAATTTACAGAATAACAATCTTGAATAATAGCTGTGTGCTTTCACCATATATACACATGAAGATATGTTCACACATTTCCATTTGATTTGTTTGTAACATTTAATATACTCACTAATTAATATAATACAAAAAGTTGTATGTAAGAATATCAGTTCCTAAATCATGGTCATAATAGTATACTGAAGGATATTTGAAATAAGGAAGAAAATGTTTAATATTATGAAAATGGATAAAATTGCCAATTTCAGAAATATGTTTCTAGGTTAATATAATTTCTTTCTTTTTTTTTTTTTTTTTTTTTTTTTTTGCGGTGCTGGGGATTGAACCCAGGGCCTTGTGCTTGTAAGGCAAGCACTCTACCAACTGAGCTATCTCCCCAGCCCAATATTACTTCTTGATAACAGAACAAATAACTAAAATATTTTAGGCTCGCAAAAACCTAATATGTGTGTATGTTAAAGAGAATATTTTCAAGATTTAGTAGAACTGTTATTCTAAATTTAAAAATCATGTTGTGATTATACTCATTGTAAAATTCAAAGAGAAAATGATCAGTCTTACTTCCAGAGTTTGTTATGCCTTTACCAAAATGATTTGGAAAAAATCTCTGTAGTATGGAAAACAAATAAAACCTCTTTCCTGATATATTTAAAAATAAAATATTTACTTTTATTGTTTAGAAGTATTTTTAAGCATTTGACCTCCAAATGGCTTATAGTTTTGAGATATCCCTTCACTGCTTGAGTGTTTTTGAATCTTGTAGGAAGAAATTAAAGTGAATTTCATAAAGATTTAGTCATTTCTTTGTAACAATTTATTGTTGTATAATATATGACCCCAACGTTATTTTTGGATATTTGCATTTGCTGTTGTGGAAAACAACCTATTTTGAAAGTCAGCTTCCCTTTGGTTTATTTTTAGGGATAAGTATGCATATTTGAGTTTCCACTACTTGAGGACCTACTTCTTTTTTTTTTTTGAATTTTTATTTGTTCTAATTTGTTGTACAGGACAGTAGAATGCATTTGTACATTTTGATAGATCATTAATAAATGGAGTGTAATCTCTCATTTTTCTGATTATACATATTGTAGCATCACATTGGTCATGCAGTCACATATGTACATGAGGTAATAATGTCTGTTTCACTCTATGAGAACCTACTTCTTTCTGAGGTATCAAAGCTGCTCTGCAAAGAGGATGTGCCTGCTATTCATTCATCATGCCTAGAAAGGGATGCCATCAAGCTAGGGAAAAGTATAGGATGACATCCTTCACCTCAAGTGAGGTACTGACTGCTTCTGTGTTTCAATTGACATGTCACTCAGATACCTCAGGAAACAAGAGCATTCAGCAGAGTTCTTGCTTCTGTTTTCTCTGTAGGCAAAATCTCCTTTCCAGCCAGTCTCTTTGACCTCTAATTGGAGAAACTCCATTATGCTATGTCTCTTCTAAAGCCATTTTCCCTTTCTCCAAAGTTGTCTCTTTCCTCAGCTGAACTGAATTTTTAAGTTTGATTCTCCTTAGGGCTAATTTGATCCAAATTTGATTATTATAGTATCTAATACAATTATTTTATATTTATAAAATCTCATCTGTGCTCAAGGGTACAAAAACTTCATTTGTACATTTTTTAAAGCTTGTTATCCATTGTTTGATAGCAGGTACAAATGAGTTGCTACTTCTCAATTATTGTATGTTATATACACATATAATGAATATTAGACATATATATTGACTTCCTAGCCTTTAAAGGCTTATAAACTTATGATTTATATGAAAATATATCACATATAATATGCATATTATAGAAATATATGATATACATATTACAGGTAATATTATATATAATATATAAATATGAAACATATATAATATGTCACATATATAATATAATATATTTTATACATATAATAAGTTTATAAGCCTTCAAAGGCTTGGAAGTCAGTAGTTGTTGTGTATTATTGCAATAACTTAGTGTTAATCAGGATACTTGGCTAATGTTGCTGCTTAAGTTTGGGGAATAGATAAAATCTCTTGTACAATCATTCTTTCAAAATTTTTTTCTCCTGACTGGACTATATGATAGGATCCTGTGGTTAGTTAGTATCTCATTGTCTCCTGGACTAATCTGTAGGCCCTTTGCCTTTATACTTTTACATGTGACAATGGTGATTTTTTTTTTCCCCTAGTAAACCCTAGGTCTCACCTGGACTTTTTTTTTCCCCCCAGTGGGATTTTTAATGTACATACCTGTAATCTTTGTTTGATAGCAGAGCCTGTTTTGTGATGTATTTAAAATTGAGCTCTTTTGGACTAATAATCAAATATTACTGAAGGAAAGAGTCTTATTAAAATAAGAAACATTTTCCCTTTTTTTCCTACACTTAAGAAACAAAAGATAACATTCCCTTAGGAAATATAGCCCAGGTTTTTTAGTTTTTCTTTTTCGTTATTACTGTGTTGTATAGTTAGAGTCTATAATATTGGTGGGATTATCAAACCTTCAAGAATGCCACTTGGATTTAGAAATGTTTTCCTCATTCAAAAAATAATATAAAAAATATATATATACACACACACAGCTGTACAACTACATGTATATACCTTTATATATATATGCATCAGGTATCTCTTATTTACATATATGCTTTATGTTCTCTCTATATATGTAAAAGTTGAGATGCAAATGACAAACTGGTAATTATTATTTATGATATATATGCAGACAAAGATGTATTCCCATTATTGTATAAAGAACTTTTACAGATCACTAACAAAAAGAGAATCTGCAAGCCAGTAAGAAAAAGACAAACATAGCCAAAAATTAGGAACAGGTATTTCACAAAAGAAATACTGATGTTCTATAAATACATCAAAATGATTAATTTTCTAGCAATTTGGTATAATTTTGCACATCAGATTGGTAAAGGTGACAAGATAAGCAATAATCAGTAATCACTGTAAGGAGATGGACATGCTCATATACTTGGGGGAAGGGTAAATTGTACTTTTTCAGATGAAGTCTTGAAGTATCTTCCATCATTTTAAATATCCACATTTTTTACCAATAATTCCCTTTCTAAAAAGATAATGAAACCATTATACAAAGCTATGTGTAAAGGGATTCACTGCAGCATGATGAATAACTGGAAAAAAATGTAAATATTTAATTTTAGGTAACTGACTAATTATGGATAATTCATTCAGTGGAATACTATATAGTTTTTGAAGATCTGTAAGACATAGTAAAAAATAAGTACAATAATTTTTTTTCTTTTTTTCTTTCTCTTTTTTTTTTTTTTTATGGTGCTAGGGATTGAACCCAGGACCTTGTGCTTATGAGACAAACACTCTACCTACTGAGTTATATCCCCAGTCCAGTA